>NC_139691.1:48623018-49823018 GCF_964106915.1 Podarcis gaigeae
TGCTGGAGCTCACCATGAACTTCTCCCTTGTTCTCTTAGAATGGCAATGGCGCCCACCTGAGAGGTGCTGGAGCCAAGATCCGGTGAGCTCCAGCTGGAAAAAAAAGTCCTGATCTGTGTAAAAGAGAAAAAAAAAAGTAATCTCATGGAGAAAATGTGCTTGCAACTTCAGTGTGAAGGCTTACACATGCTCAAATTGTGAGCTACCCACCAAGCTGGAGCTCCAGAGCCCCGGAAGTTGTACCCACATGACTGCATTAAAGCGTAGCAATGTCCTTTTCCTCAGTCCAGATCGTAACTAGTTTGTGGAAATAATGTCTCCAAACCCAGAAGCAACAGGATAAATTCAGGATAGATTTAGACTGTGGCTAATGTTGTGTTTACACTGCTTCCCAAACCAGCAGTCAAAATGCATTGGGTACAGAGTAAACAGGAGTCTGCTTGCAGCCATATTGTGGTTCCTAAGGGCTTGACAAACCTCTTCTCATTCCCTGCTCCTGGTGGCTGATGGGACCAACACTTTCTCACCAAAACAGCCACAACCCCTTTGCAACAGGGTTACAACTATGGACTTTAGCCCCACCTGCACATTTAAAGCAGGATTGTGCTGCTTTAGACAGCCATGGCTTCTCCCAAAGAATTGCCAGAGCTGTAGTTTGTTAAGGGTACTGAGAAATGTTGGGAGAACAGAAGCAACAGAACTTATGCACCATTCTCTTGAAACAGAAGACTCAGCTACATTAGTTCAGCAACATGATTTCCCATTATGAGCTTTACAACGCATTTTCCTGAAACGTTTTTTTGATGTGTCTAGATCCAACCGGAAACGCTTTATGCTTTCAGCATTTCTAAATGTTTGGCTTTGGAGCTTGCAGACCAACAACTCCAAGGTGTTCTTCCTACACGCCTTCTCTGGGGTGTCTATAGGAGCCAGTCCTTCATGGCAGACTCTCCTCCTTTTACTTTGACCAGCTCCAGTCAGCACAAAGGAGGAGGAGACTTCTTTTCAGTAGCTAAAAAGCTCCCCTTTCGTGCTGAGTGTTTGGCTCTAGGATGCTGGAAACAAGGACCCTGCTGAGACCCTCCACAGAAATGGCAACAAGTATTTAACCCTCTGTAACCCCGAACCACTACAGCTCTAGTCCCAGCCAGCACAAACCACATCTGGCCCCTGTGGACTATCAACCAATGTCTCTTGGCAAGCGAACCCAGGTGTGCTCATTCCTTACTGTGTCGCTACCTCTTTAGGGGCAAAATAGACCAGATTTTTGCTCAAGGCCCCTCTCATCTGTGGGAAAATGGGTTATCCGAATGCCCTTCAAGGATGCCACTGGACCAACTGCTCCAAAATGCTCCTTCTCTCATTCCTCTGGAAAACCCACAGAGTTTCAAATTACTGTAGAATCTCTTCCCCACTGGTGACTCTCAGCTTCTCTAGAAGCAGAAACAATCAGCAAGGGATGACACAATGGTCATCTCTTGGCAATGACACAATGGTGCTAATAAATTAACATCTTAAAAGTCTCTGTGACAGATAGGAATGGCATTGCATAGCTGCCTGCTGGTGGTCTGTTGGCTTTGGACTTCGTGTAAAATCTACCGTATTCCTTTTCTTTTTAATCATCATCTCACCTTCCCAGCTGCACTCTAGAAAATGAGCCTTTTTTAAAAAAATGATATTTATTAGAAGTTTCAAAAATTACAGAAAAAAGAGAAGAAGAAAGCAACAAAGAATTAACAAAACATACATAACAATACATAACAATACATAAAAAAGGGGGGAGCATAAAAACCAATACAACAGTAACAATAAAAACACACATCCAATATTCCATATCTTTATCTTTCATTTACTTGTTTCATCAACCTCCTCACACCTCGCTTTTTGTATTCTAGTTTAGTTATTTGTTCCAGCAAATTCTTTCCATCTTTCTCAATTTTTATTGGGTAATTTGTCTTAACAGTCTAACCCATTAATTAGCTCAGCAAATCCTTTCCATCTTTCACTATATTCTGTCATTCAATTTACCTTAATTTATTTTAACCTTATCTTACCATAAAATACCTTAACGCTTAAAACTTAATATTTATTTGTACATAATTCCTTATATCATTTCTACTAAAGCCAAATATTTTCATTCCCACATTTTTCCTAAGGCTCATTACTTTTACACTAATTCCCAAAATAAATTTTGAAAAATTTTCTTCCGATCTTCCTCCAACGTCTCTTCTTCCTGGTCTCGGGTTATGTCAGTCCTTACTGTCCATTCCATCTAGTCCATCAACCTGGTAATCTTATGTCCGAGGCTCTTAAGTCTTTTCCATGTCCCTTCTGCAGATCTTCTTCTTGTTTGTACCTGCACTTTACCTTGTCTTTTGTTGATCTCTTTCTTAATTTCTTTCCTTTCTCGTTGAGGAGTAGGTCTCGGGGATACTCCAACTCAAAAATATCTCCGTCTCTCCTCAGCAGGTCAGCCCACTCCCCACAGTCCCATCCCCCACGGTCAACAGTGTAGTCCAGAGAATATTTAAAAGCATGTTTCAAAGTCCCTCCAAAATTAAGGGCCCCCACAACTCCAGACCCCCCCTGGCCCACTCCAAATTCAATCTTCAAGGACAGTGGCTTATGAACAATCAAAGTTTGAACAATCAAAGTTCCCCCTCTTTACTCCTGCTTCCAAGAGGGGTTTTGATGGTTAAAACTGGAGGAATTTTAAACCTTTATATACAACTTTCCAGACTTTAGCTTGCACAATTTTTGCTTCAGACTATTTAGAAAAGCGGAAGGCGGACTTCCTGTTTAGAACCTTCCCGCTTGAGTGCCAAATTAAAATGTTTCTTAGTCCAATTTTCCGTTGTACTCACGGGTACTTGTTTAGAGTCCAATTGTCCACAGGAAAAAGTCAGCGCTCTCCGGCAACGGCTGTGTGGCTTCACTCCGTAAAAATAGCGGTCGATTCAAAACACCGCGCTGCTCACCCCACGTATCCCTGAAAAAGGGGTTTCCTTGCAAGTAGGGGGGGGCGCTCCTGGTGTCAGCCGAATCCCATGTTCCCAGGCTTCCTCCGCCTGGGATTTTTGAAGGGTCTCCGCCTTCGCCACGGCGGCAAGACCCGATTTTCGCGGAGTGGGTTCCTCTTGATCAGAGGAATTCTGCCATTGCTGATGGCGCTAACCCGGAAGTCCTAAAATGAGCCCTTTTTTTTTGCCAATTAACCCAACGGCTTGTTTTAGCTCCTGTGTACAGCTGTGGGCCCATTTCTTGTGGGTACCCACATAATCTTGCCTTGCATTTTAATTTATTGTTTGCGAGGGCAGTCAATGTGGCATACTCCACTTGGACTACAACCCTCCAAAGTCCCAGACCAGAATGGCCAGTGGCTAGGCTGGCCCTGCCCACCTGCTACAATATCTTCCTGCAGTTGGGAAAACTTGGAGCAAAGGGTTCTCATTTGTGTGGTTTCTGTTATGCAACTCTTTGCTTCCAACACTTCCTTGCCACCCTGTCACTTCGCATTTTCTTTTAAAGCTCCGACCTCTCCTCCCCTGGCCCACTTCTGCATTCACACGCAGGCACACTGAAATGTACTTGCAACAATGTCCCGGCTGCTAATTTCGATCCTCCGAGGCACCCTTCAGACGCATTATCGTGAAAGCACATGATTGCTAATTAGAAGAGACACTGATGAGAGCTCCATCTCTCCTTTGCTTGCTAGTGCGAGTGTGTTATGGAACAGGATTCATTAAGAGTGTGCTTCCTTGGTAAGATGGGAGGAATCAAACCAGCTTAGGTGATTTTGTGTTATTTATTTCTAACTTCCCCACCCTCTCCCTGGTATGGTCCCAAAAGAAAAACCAACCCCATTACGATTACTGTTAAATGTACTTCTACCATGCATTTCTCCCATGTTTGGGTTCAAGGCAGCTGGTGTCAGTTAAAAGCAACATTGAAAAAAACTACAATAACAAAAATCAAAACTCATCAGGACACGTTTAGTACCAGCGATTCAAATGCAGTTTACCCAGTAGTCAGCGCTTGGTTTTCAAAGGCTTGCCTGAATAGGAAGATTTTAGCAGAAATATAGCCAGGAAGGAGCCGGCCCAAGCCTCTCTTGGGAAGGAATTCTGCAGCATGGGAGCAGCTGCAGAGAAGGTACTTTCTCACGTCACCACTCAACCATGCCTCTGATGTTGATGGGACCGAGAGAAGGTGCTCACCCAAGGTTTTTAGCACCTGGGCAGGTTCATGTAAAGGAAACACAATCCTTCAGGTGGTTTGTGCCCAAACCATACAGGGCTCTATAGGTCTTCAGTAGCACTTTGAATTGTGACCAGAAATGGACTGTTTGCCAGTGAAGTTGATTTAATGAGGCAGTAACATGCTCTCTATGACCAGTCCCATGTAGAACACACGATAGGAGCCCAAGTGAGGTGCACCTAAGGCATACATCTCCATCGCCAGATAAGGAACTGGTGCAGTTGGTACATGAATTGTAATGAAGGCTATGTTCTACATGGCTGGAGGCAATATGCTTCTGAACACCAGTTGCAGAGAATCACAAATGAGGATAGTGCTGTCGAACTCAGGTCCTGAGTGCAAATTTCCCGAAGGAGGAATCTGGTTTGCCACTGTGAGAACAGGATGGTGAACTAGATAGGCTTTTGGCCTGATCCATCAGGGCTCTTGCCATGTCCTTAAACCTTTTAGTTTGCCCTAGCAGGGTTTTTTCCTGATAATACTGAGACAAAACTTCTCATGTGAACTATCAATTCAAAACTGAGGTATAAGGAAGAGGGCCAAAGGGCTGGCAAAACCCTTCCCTTTGGCACTTCCTGTCCCATCTTTCTCTCCCCCTCCCCTCCCCTCTCTCTACCTCCCTACTTGTTGTTTTGCTTCACATGCATACTGGAGAAAAATGCTGGAGAACTCAAAAGCTTGCCCACCGCTTTCTGACTTCTTGCTAGGCCCCAATGACACTATTGCCATAATAATGCCACTTTGCACTGTCATGGCTGCAAGCCTCAGGCCACTCACTCAGGAGGAGAACCTCCGGAGAAAAGGGAAGCGCTCCTGGATCCAGCTGAGTTGCCATCAGCATTCATTTCAGTATGAGTCTTCACAGTAAATAGAAGAGATGCCTGTTTGGGGCAAGAGTTGTTAGCGTAGCATCCCTGGTGCCACAAATGCTTCCATCGTTCACAGCCTTCATGCTTGATGTTACCACCTTGGCAGCTGTTGCCACATATATAAAGTTGGGGAGAGTGAACTGACCTGATGCTCATCAGCGGCACTTTGCAGAAAATACTGGCAGAGTTTGCCAAAGTAGCTAAAGGTGTCAGGAGAAGCCCGCCTCCTGGGATCAAGGTAAGCCACATCTGTGAGTGTATTGCTTGCCCCACAATTCACTTGAAAAGCATATCCTTCCCAGAGGAATTATTGTTGTTGGCATTCATCTGTCCCAAGAGACAAAGGAGTGTACCTCTGGGGGTGAAGTCAAACTGCTGTGTTAGCAGCAACAAAGTGACCTTCCTCGGCCTGAGCTGGAGATCTGGAGGTCCTGGGCTTCCCAGGTGACAAGACCCCCCCCTCCTCTCAGCCTCACTGATGTGGTCCAAAGGAAAGCGGAGCTTGGCTGCAGGAGCTGCCAGAAGGAAGTGTACAAGGGCCCCATCCCACAATCTTAGGGCCCCACCTGGATTTTCCTGGTTGGCAGAGCCACCTTCTGCTCTCAACTCCCTCCTCTGATTCCACAGGTTGAAAAGGGGATATTATTCTCTTGAAAAGCTGTCTGCTGAACACCAGGGTTAGATTCCTTGCCCCTTATAAGTCAGTTTCATATTCCCCTTTAAGACTGCCTAGTTTAGCTTACTTTGGGCCAGATCCCTGATGTGACTTAAGTCCAACGTTCTGTTTCTTTTTATGGAAAACCATTTAGCCAGATCACACCTTGGATCTCAGAATGTGAATAATTTATTCTGGGAAAATACAATAAGATGTTTGTGTTTCTTTAAGGCAAGGGGGTTAGTCCTCAGGAGTTCTTACTGACTAATGAGAGCTAAATGCACATCACTTTGCAAGTGTATGGGGTCAGGATCAGCCTCCCGAGCAACTGTCCTTCCCAAAGCAGAATCACGGTCATTTGTGTCAATCTGCAAAGCAGGTTCCTTTGCGCAAAGAGGACGAGTCAGAACCACACTGGGCATGCTTAAATGGAGCTGCAGAGAGCAGAGGGTGCTCTGGGATTAAGGCTGCTGCCAGCTTTGCTGCTGTCATTTTTATTACCTGCTGCCCTGGCAAGTTCCTTTTTGTCCCACTGGAACAAGCAAGTTTCACATTGGCCTTTGCTTTTACCCAAAGAAATGCAAATAGAACTTGGCACAAAAGGACTGAAGCTGGAAGAACAAAGATATTTCAAAGTAAGTTGGTTCTCATTCAGACAACAGCTGTCACAATACAAATATGGAAGAAGACAAGGCCTTTTCACCCTGTGGCTAAATGGGGGCAGGGGGGAATGCAGAAAGAGAAGAGGATGCTATCTGTGATTGCCACTTAGTTGGAGAAATTTTGGCTGCAAGCCTTTACATCTCCCTGATGCGATTTACTATTTTGCAAAAGATGTGTAGACTTTCAGATTAGCATATGGCAAACAACCACAATAATAATAATGTTACAAGGGAAACAAATTGGGACTCATGAGGCATGGGCGTAGCCAAGGGGGAGCAGGGGGACAGCTGCCCCCACATTAAGTAAAAAAGTAAAGCAATAGATATACTTAACTAACTGACCAATTGCGTCGGTTCTGCCCCCCCCCCACCAACAAAAGTCCTGGCTATGCACATGTTATGAGGCACAATGCTCAACTGATGGCATCATGCATACCTAGGAAGCCTCCACCACTGATGAAACAACTTGCATGGAGTGGGTCCTTGCAAAACTTGTGGTCTTGTATCTGTGAAGCTGGAATAAATAAGAGGGAAACTGGTGTGCCCGTCAGACTAGTCCCTTTGGCAGGGTCATGACCTTAGCTGCTCAGCTAAGCGCCAAACTTTGAAGCTTAAGAGAGTGAGAACCATCTTAAATAAGTGAGCTTTGTTGCCATAGAAACAAATGGGCGGGCTTTTCCTCTCCACCTTCACATGGTTGGTAGATAGAACAGTAGCCAGAGTTATTGTGTGTGAGAGTTGGAAAGTTGGAGGGAGATATATGTCTTGCCCTGTGCTGAGCATACGCTGGACTTTGGGGCTTCTCTGGAAATATAATGGAGCCTGGATAGCAAAGTTGGTTAGAGCATGGTGCTGATAACATCAAGGTTGCAGGTTTGATCCCTATAGGGGACAGCTGCATAGTCCTGCATTGCAGGGGGTTGGACTAGATGGTCCTCAGGATCCCTTCCAACTCTACAATTCTATAATTCTAAGATCTGTTGGGGTGTTAGCCCCTCCTTCCTGTGCAGAGGTTGCATATATGTGCAAATAAAACCATATATCCTAAAGACACTACAGTCTGCGTTGACCCTCATTCCAAGGAAACCAAACAATGGGTAAAGAACTTTGGACCCCTGGAGTCTCTCACCGCTTGGAAGCTGGGGCAGCACATAACATGGTTCCCCCTCCTTCTCTTCATAAGTTTCATATTTCTTTTGGACCGCTGGGGATTTTCAAGAGGTTGCTTCAGTGCACCTAGTGTTAAAATCTACTTAGTTGAATATTGGTGCAAAATCAGATGAACAGTTCACCAACCCCCCTGCGCTCTCTCTCTCTCTCAATCTATCTCTCTCTCTCTCTCTCTCTCTCTCTCTCTCTCTCTCTCTCCGGTGCTTCCTCTCCAGTGCTGGTCTCCTCCCAGTCTTGTTCCTGATGTAGATCTTCATTCCACCACCACCCCAATTTCTGATAGAATCATAGAACTGTAGAGTTGGAAGGGACCCAAGGGGCAATCTAGTCCAACCCCCTGCAATGCAGGAATCTCAGCTAAAACATCCACGACAGTGGGCCACCCAACCTCTGTTTAAAACCTCCAAGGAAGGAGAGTCCCCAGCCTCCCAAGGGAGACATTTCCACGGTCAAACTACTCTTACTGTCACCCCTTCTGTAGGTCTTCACTCACCTATCGCCACCATCATCATCATTATTTATTGAATTTATATACTGCCCTATACCCAGAGGTCTCAGGGCAGTTCACAGAACAAATTCAAAATATAAAACCACAAAATATATAATCAAAATAAAAACAACAACCCAATAACACCCCCCCCCCAAAAGAACCACATTTTAAAAGTGCATAGGATGTCAATAAAATCAACCAAAGGCCTGATTAAAAAGGAACATTTTCGCCTGTTGCCTAAAGGTGTATAATGAAGGTGCCAGGCGGACTTTCCTGGGGAGAGCTTTCCACAGACACCCCCCCCCCCCCCGCCACTGCAGAAAAGGCCTGTTCTCATGCTTTCACCCTCCGGACCTCTCGAGGAGGTGGCACACGAAGAAGGGCCTCAGAAGATGATCTCAGGATCCAGGTAGGTTCATATAGAAAGAGGCAGTCCTTGAGGTATTGCGGTCCTGAGCTGTTTAAGGCTTTATATGTAGGTCAAAACTAGCACTTTGAATTGAGCCTGGAAACCAATTGGTAGCCAGTGCAGTTGAATCAGGATCAGTGCAATATGCTCAAACTGTCTTGCTCCGATGAGCAACCTGGACCCTGAATTCTGCACAACTGAAGTTTCCGAACTGTCTTCTGAAGCAGTCCTACGTATAATGCATAGCAGTAATCTAACCTTGAGGTTACCAGAGCATAGACAACAGTAGTTAGGCTATCTCTGTCCACATAGGCGGTAACTAGGCCACCAGCCAAAGCTGATGGAAGGCACTCCATGCCACTGAGGCCATCGGAGCCTCAAGCAAAATATCCAGGAGTACCCCCAAGCTACAAACCTACTCCTTCAGAGGAAGTGTAACCCCATCAAGAGCAGGCGACCCCCCAGCCATCTGGTCCAGGGAACCACCCACTAACAGTTCCTCACTCTTATCTGGATTGACTCTCATCCAGACCATTACTGAGGCAAGACACTGGTCCAGCACTTCCACTGCCTCACCTGCAGATGTAAAGGAGAAAAAAGCATATTGCTGACAACATACTCTGAACCTCTGGATAAACCCACCCAGTGGTTTCATGTGAACGTTAAACACCTTGTGAGGTGGAGTGCTGTGACATTTTGTCATTCTCTGCAGGTACCAAAATGTCTTGGGCTTGCCCTGAAGCAGTGCTTTTGAGTACCAGTAGCTGGGAACTGCAAGAGGTGCAGTGCTCTCATGCTCAGGTCCTGCTTTTTGGTTTCCCACAGGCATCTGGTTGTTACTGTGAGAAAAGGATGCTCTACTAGATGGGCCATTGGCTTAATCCAGCAGCCTCTTCTTACATTCTTATATGTTTCACTCCAAGTCATGCTGTTATTATTAGTTTGTTCCCAGGAGCTGGTTGGCACCATCTTCTGCTAATTCCCTTTTCTCTGACTCTCCGAAAATCCTTAATGAACTCCTGTTGTGTTCCTGCTAAGGTTGCCTTAGACATAATCAAAAAACAATGGGAAGACAACATAGGCTATGAAATTAACCCCACTCAGTGGACTGGAATGTGGTCTAAACGCCCCCTTAAATTCATATCAATGAAAAGGAAAGAACTCACTCTGAAACTCACCTACAAGTGGTACCTAACACCAAGGAAATTAGCGCTAATATGCACAGGAACCTCACAAAAATGCTGGAGGGTCACCTCCCCAGGCACATACATACACATGTGGTGGGAATGCCCCCAAATCCAACTATTTTGGACAACAGCCATACAAGAAATATGTAAAATAACTAAGCAAGTATTAGAAATCACCCCAGAACTGGCCCTACTATGCATATTCCAAGACAATAAGGCCCACTTACACCACAAAGAGGGACGCGGGTGGCGCTGTGGGTAAAGCTACAGCGCCTAGGACTTGCTGAATGCATGGTCGGCGGTTCGAATCCCTGCGGTGGGGTGAGCTCCTGTCGTTCGGTCCCAGCTCCTGCCCACCTAGCAGTTCGAAAGCACACTTAAGTGCAAGTAGATAAATAGGTACCGCTTTATAGCGGGAAGGTAAATGGCGTTTCTGTGTGCTGTGCTGGTCTGGCTCGCCAGAACAGCTTCGTCACACTGGCCACGTGACCCGGAAGTGTCTCCGGACAGCGCTGGCCCCCGGCCTCTTAAGCGAGATGGGCGCACAACCCCAGAGTCGGACACGACTGGCCCGTACGGGCAGGGGTACCTTTACCTTTACCTTACACCACAAAGAACTCATCACCCACCTACTTTCAGCAACCAGAAACATCATAGCCATACACTGGAGAGACCTGTCAGGAGTAAGCATGGACCAATGGTAACAAATAGTATGGGAAACAGCCCTACTAGAAAAATTAACCAATAAACTGAAACTGAGATGGGGACAAATAAGAAGAAGATATCTTCACCCCGGTATGGCTCCCCTTTATCACATACAACAAGCCCAACAAGACAATGACAATTGTCTTGGAAGGAATTGTCTTGGAAGGAAGAATACTGGAAGGAATTTTTTTGTTAAGACAATGACAAGAATCCACAAACAGCATACAAATCAACATGGCTAACCTGATTCAAAAACACCCACCCACTCCACTCACACATGAAAACAGTGTATCTGAAGAAGTGTGCATCCACACGAAAGCTCATACCAAGAACTGACTTAGTTGGTCTTTAAGGTGCTACTGGAAGGAATTTTTTTTGTTTTGACATGAAAACAAAGATCACCATAGCCAACCACAAACAAGCAACTGCACCCTAGGCCAACCCCAATTTCTCTCACCACCAGAGGAACACAAGCGAATCGCAAAGAGAACCCGCACAAACAACACTGACACAAAACTCCACACATACATTAAGCAAAATAGAAACATCGCCTTCCGACCCCACCCCCACTCACCTTTCCCCCCTCCACCTCTTCCCCCCTTTTTCTTCCTAATGTAACCCTAATGTCTCAACAAATAAAACTGACCTATGGAAAACGTAACTTGAAAAAAGAGACATTGCACATACCTTTGTAAACCAAGAAAACTTTAATTAATTTTTTTCTTTAAAAAAAACATTCTCTCACTGATTTTCATAAGCCCTCTCCTGCCTTGACATGATTAATGTTCCATTAAAATAGCGTTTTGGCGATAAATCTGATTTTTCTCTTGTAAAAATTCAACGCTGAGCATATATTTTGATCAGGCTAACCTTGATCTTCCAGGCATTAATATGAATGAGTCGGATTAGCATAGGAACATTTGCAGTTTCGACAAGCTCAGGAAGTGTAGCCCTGCTGCAGAAATATTAGAAATTTACCTTCACTCCTTCATCCTTGAAATGCTTCTTAAGCTATAATCAAAGTGACCAAAAGTATGATACTCTCAGCCTAGCCTACCTCACAGGGTTGCTGTGAGGATAAAATGGGGAGCAGGAGAGCCATGTACCGCCCCTCAGTGGCTTCAAGGAGTCAAAGTGGGACACAAATGCAGTCTGAATTAGTAGGCAGAAGAGTGGAAATGCCCCCCCCCCCGTCCCTTCCCACCACCAACAGAAGCCTCCTTCTGTGGGCAGTAGCACCCATAGGTGTGATAGGCCTAATACATCAAAATGGGTGCCAACCGATTCTGTCTGACCAGCCCCAATAAGGCTTACTTGGAAATCAAGCAAGTTTCTCTTTTGGCATCTTTGTTTGTTTTTAAAATATTTTTATACTGGATTTTTAAAGATAAAAAATAAAAAGCTTCTCGAGGTTATTTCAAAACCATAAAACAGTAAAAAGCATGTGAAACGCAGTTAACTAAAGTAGCAGCATTAAGAACAGCACCTGAAAAGCAAACTGCATTGCAGGACTGGAAAACAGTAGTTGAAGGAGTTGGTTTGCCTCACGTGTTAAAATTGCCAAAAGAGAAATCACAGTACAATTTCATATTAAGGCTTTTCTCCTAAACATGTTCCTGTTTCCAATGCCAAACCTATTGATTTTAATGGAGTTAAACTTCCAAAGAAACACGTAGAACTGCAGCGATATTTCATTGTCCAGCTTATGACATGGCTAGAGCTTGCATATAAATAGTGTGCTTCCATCAAGTAACCACAAGGATTCAGCATTGTGCAGGGTTATTGCGTGCTGGCTGAGGAAGACCAGGAATCAACACTTTGGGGAGCTCAAAGCAAACAGTAAGAACAGTTTCAAGGAACAGTAGGAAGAGCCAGTTGGATCAGGCCATCTAATCCTGTTCTCACTGTGGCCGACCAGGTGCCTCTTGCAAAGCTCCCAGGCACCTGCTATTCAGAGCCACACTGCCTGCAACAGTGAACAACATAACCTCCCAGAAAACTGGTTGTTCACAAGGGTCTTAGAACTCCTCACAAAATTGGAACAGAGGTGCTCAAATAAGGTCCACAAAAAGGTTGCGAAACAATCAAGAATATACATACCTGGCTCTGCACTCGATTTATCTCCCCAGGCAGTTGTGATGGTCAAGGCCATTTGGGACCAAGCCTGGATTATTGAACAGGCTAAGAAGGGCCCTGCTCTTACTTGCCAGTGACTTTCATAGTATGTTGCTGGGGCAGTCTATTGATTTTCCCCTAAATAATTGCCAATGAAAAGCAATACTGCAGTTATTAAAATCAATTTGTGTGTCCGCTATATCATAGAAATAAAACCAGGTTTGTTGTCCTCCCTGACCTGCAACAATCTTGAAGCTCAACCAAATGACTTATCTCTGACCAAAAGTGAGTGGCAGAGGACACAGATATAAAACATCACTTATTTTGTTCCGAAGACACTCTGAGCTTTATTGAAGAAACATTTCATGTCACAGCGAACCATCTTGCCTTAAATCAATAAGCTACAATTTCACAACAACTGTGTCACTGTGGCTTTCTCAGAGACTTTTATGGGAATGAATAGCCCCTGACAGAGGCCGGCGTTGGAGGATTAAGCGACTCGAAAATCTTCTCAGTGAGATCAAAACAGCATGATAAAAGGAAGGTATCTCAGATAGAACTCTGAGGACAAAAGGGATTGGAATCCATCAGGAACAATCTTCTGTCCCAGTGAGCTGGACTAGAGGAAGAGAGAGGCAGGCGATTGTAAATCCAGCAGGGAGAAAAAAATCTCTCTTCTTCTCTTCCTTGAGGCGACCATTTAAAGGCAGAATCCATGCACTCAGAAGAGAAGGGGCCATTTGTTGTTTGCTTTTCGTTATTACTATTAAGATGTTTACTGAAGTTTTCATGCAGAGCGATGAAGCAAATACAGCATAACACCCAAAAAACAAAAACTTAGGTATAAGTAAAAGGAGAAATTTCCAAAGTAATAGCAGGCAATGAGCATTGCAAATGTAACACTGATCTGCTTAGCAGAAGTTACTGGAATACAGCAAGGAGGCAGAAATGCTTGATATAACACTAGACCCCAAAGGGGGGTATGCGTCGGGGGAGGAGGTATTGAAGCGCAAGCAGTGGTGGGCTTTAAAATTTCAGCGGAGCCCTGTGTGAGGCCAAAATTCAGCACCCTCCCAACTCGTCTTCCGTTCTGCTCTCAAACTCCTGGCACTCTCAGGCAGGCCACTCTGTGGCCCTGCAGTGCCCTTTAGTGTCAGCGCCCAGAACACTGGAACCAGTTGCACTCCCCAAAATCAGCCTCTCCTTCCAGATGGGGTAGACTCTATCTCCCATAAGCCCCAGTTGGCATAGTCAAAGATGATAGGAGCTGTGGTCCGGCAACACCTAAAGAGCACCTCATTGGCTACCCCTGGCTGGCATAATTTATATCCTGGAGTATCAGGCATTGACACTGGCTAAGTAAATTACGCAGGTATCTGTTTCAGACAACACAACACATAGCATGATTTCAGTGATAGCATGGCATACATGGCTGAATGTGAATTAAGTCTATGCCTTAACTCTTTAGTTATCCTTGGGACATAAGAAAAATACAGCTTGACTACTGCTTTGGTGGTCTTTTTTTTTAAAGGGGGAGTTACACTTTTTGTGGTGAAGGGGAATATGAATTTATTTTATTAGAATTGTTCATTCTAAAGCTTGAGAGACAGCCCTGCATGGTACTAATTATTCTCTTGGATCTCTCCACTAATATAGAAATCATATAGGTGTATAATCTCCTATGAAAGATGGACAGGCTGTGCATTTTCAGAAGATGCCCATAAATCCCAATTTGCTAAGCTATTTGCTTAGGGAATAGGAATTAAACTATATATTTCCACTCTTGAAAATATTCAGCACTCATAACTATGTAAGGGCAATCTACAAGCAGGCAAGGGAGATATATGTATTTATTAAAATCTGCAAATCCTCCCTAATCATCATTTTGAACACATTATTGATATGAGTGATTCAGCCTTTATTAAGCTTAAGTCAGCAGCCAAAAGGAAAGTAGCCTCTTCATGGACATCAGCACTGTAAATTTAAAGCAGTATCATACTACTTTAAATAGTCACAGGAGCTGAAGTTTGTTACAGTTGCTGACAGTTGTTAGGAAGACCCCACACTTTCCCTTCACAGAGCTACCATTCTCAGAGTTCCCTGGGAACTGCAGCTTTGTCAGGGAAATTTTTTAGAGGAGGGGGTCTAACAACTCTCAGCACCCTCAACCAGCTACACTTTCCCTTTTTGGAGGGGGGAGGGAATCCATGACTGTTTAAAGAGGTTGGTTAATGTCCAGCTGCCTCATGAGACAATGGAGGAGAAAAAGTTAAACTGATGGAGAGTAACAACGCCTGCTGTGGCTGTAGACACCAATATGAGACATGTTTTGTTGCAGCTGGGGTAGATGAAGGCGCCTGGTTGTGTTGCTGCAGATGCACCATGGCGTTTCTTCTCTCTGCACTCCTCCCAGTAGTCATTCCTCCTCTGGTCACTGCTATGGAAGCAGGACCTGTCTCCAGGCACTGCCCTTGTCTGCAAGGGATTCCCACACGACGGGGTTGATGTTACCAACCTTCATGTCACATTTGCAGACATCTTTGTAAAACTGAGCTGGTCTGCCAACGGGCCTGGTGCCCAAAGCCAGCGCCCTGTAGAGCACATCCTTGGACATCCTGCCATCTTTCCTTTCTGTGGGCATGAATGTTGCTGAGACAGGAGTGTGAATGTGTGAGGAATGTGCACCTTAAATGTATAATGGAGAAGGGGCCCATGTCTGGTGGGAATGAATATCAGCCTGTGTTTTTATCACATGAAACCAGCCACCTACCATTGCAGAGAGACCATTGTTACCCATAGGCTTGTAAAAAATGATTGAAAAATTAAGCAACAGCTCACAAAATAAAATACAGACATGCCAAGGATTATTTTGTAAGTCCCACTCCATGGATGGCAAACCAAAGGCCTGAGGCAGGGGGTGTCAAGTAGACCCTCCAAGGCCACCACCCCACCCCCCGATGGAATGTGTCCTTGAACAATGATGCTGCCTCTTATGTGCTTGAAGGAAGATGAAGAGAGTTGTGTTTGGATTTGCATCACGTTTTGGAAAACGTGAATTAAGGCAATCTGTCCTTACTTGAGAACTGAAATGACCTTCTCTCCCCTACCTGTTAGAGAAAGAGGCCAGAAAGGTTCAGGTAGAGAGGGTTAGAGTCCAACAACATTTAAAGAGCTGTCAGCTCCCCACACCTGATTTAGCAGCTCATCTTGCTGCAGATTGTCATTTGGTTGCTGTACCTCCCCCTCGCTTTGCCCAATAACATTTTGCACGCAAAACTCATGATAGGCAATTGAGTTCTCTCTGTTGCCAAAATTGGTGACCCAGGATTCTATTTCCTTTGCATATGTGAAGGGCAGAACGAGAGATGGGCCGATTGCCCTCTTGCAACAAGGTCAAAAGCTTTGGGGGAGGGGGGTGGATTTTGATCAATGCTATTAATGAGCATAGAAAGCCACTGACTTATTGCGGAGGTCTCCTAGAAAAGAACTCTTCTTTTGGAGTTCAGTAGAGCCATCCGGCATTACACATTTTTAGCAAAACAACAGGTTCATTTCATTAAAGAGAAAGAGCTCATATGGGCAAATTCAAAGCTTTCTTTACTTCCTTGTGGGGTTATTTTTTTAAAAAATAATGCCTTTAAATGTTCGCTCACACAGTATTTTGCCTACTGAGATGTCATGGAGGGGATGCAATTTGTCTCTCAGGGCACCATCATTACAGGCTCCTGCAGGTTTAATTTGAAAATAATAATAATAATAGGCACATTGATTCAGATTAATTTAAATGCTTTAAAAAATGAAAAACCTACCTAGCCAAATTAGGGGTCATTGTCTACGCTTTGCTTGTCCCATGTTTCCTAGGCACAGGTCTAAGCAGTTTTCCATTTCCCCCACCACTTTCCCCTGGAAAACTTGCTCTATCCCACTGAATCAGAGCAAACATCAATCCAGGGGAAATTTGATTGATGTTTGCTCCGATTCAGTAGGAAAGAACTGGTTTTCCTGGGGCGAGGGAGCAGCAGAGCAAGTGGAAGTGTGGGTGAGCCCACTGTCCTTTGTGCCTCTTCCTTTGTTTGAATTTCTGCTCTTTATTTGCTTCCTTAAGTACTTTAAGTGCCTTGTTTATGCACCACTTGTCTCTCAAGGCATTTTGCCATTTAAAAAGGTTTCAGAGCTGCTGGAAAAGCTGCCCTGAGTCCTCATTTATAGAAGACAGTTCTCTGTTGCAAGTTGGCCTCCACTTAAAGATCTGTTCAAGGTAAAGAACCCTAAGAAGGGAGACCTTCAGAGGTCTTGAGGTTGTCCATCCGTGGTCAGCAGCTCCCAGCCAATAGGCTGGGCAAGCACATCTAGTCAAAGTCATGTTCACCACTATGCTGGGATGGACTGCAGATGTGGGGAACATTTTGCCCTCCAAAAATTGTTGAACTAAATTAGACGGCAATTAGATGGCAGATGTTTTGGACGACAGTTCCCACCAGCCCCAGCAAGCACATCTGACCTGGCTGGGAAATGTAGTCCAAAACATCAGAAGAAAATCAGGCTTGGAAGGTTGGTCTTGTAGTGCCCCCCACAGACATAATAATTGCTTACCTATTTGGCCTATGATGGACTGGCATGGATCTGAGCCTAGGTTGTAAATTTGGGTGCCTTTTTCCAAAATGAGAAAACAAGCATTAGACAGTATCCAAGGCTTATTCAGCTTCCCACAGACACACACCCTAGCTAAGAATCTTGCTGATAAGAAGACGGCAAATTAATGGCCCTTAGGTTCAATTAGCATGCCTGGTGTAATATCATAACTCATTACGTTTCAGAACTGTAAATTCATAATGTGATGCAATGGGCATAAATATCTCTTGGCATTTGGCACCAGAGATTATTTCCCAGTCAAAAGCAGACTCTGCTTTTTGAAGTGACCTCTAGGGAAAGAAAGGTCCTAGGTCTTCTCCGTAAACATGCCAGGCAATCTGTGAGAGCTTTTGTAAGTGATGCACGTGGAACACACCACAATTTAAGAGCCTAGGACTTGCCAATCAGAAGGTTGGCAATTCGGAGACTTCCGGGTTAGCGCCATCGGCAATGGCGGAATTCCTCTGATCAAGAGGAACCCGCTCCGCGAAAATCAGGTCTTGCCACCGCGGCGAAGGCGGAGACCCTTCAAAAATCCCAGGCGGAGGAAGCTTGCGAACGTGGGATTCAGCTGACACCAGGAGCTGACACCTACTCGCAAGGAAACCCCTTTTTCAGGGATACGAAGCGACGTGGGGTGAGCGGCGCGGTGTTTTGAATCGACCGCTATTTTTATGGAGTGAAGCCGCACAGCCGTTGCCGGAGAGCGCTGACTTTTCCCTGTGGACAATTGGACTCTAAACAAGCACCCGTGAGTAGAACAGAAAATTGGATTAAGAAACATTTTAATTTGGCACTGAAGCGGGAAGGTTCTAAACAGGAAGTCCACCTTCCTCTTTTGTAAATAGACTGAAGCAAAAATTGTGCAAGCTAAAGTCAGGAAAGTCGTATATAAAGGTTTAAAATTCCTCCAGTTTTAACCATCAAAACCCCTCTTGGAAGCAGGAGTAAAGACGGGGAATTTTGATTGTTCAAGCCTGCAGGAGAGAGAGTAAAGAAAGATAAATTTCCACTGTCTCAAACCTGGGAATGGGGTGTCAGAGACAGATTTTTGGGGAAGTTCATTGACTGTGAATGGAATGTCTTTTGACAGATAGTTAAAGAAGAGAAACAAATTGGTTCCAATGTTGCCTTTTGCATTTAAAAGAAACAAAGAAGTTGAAAAATGAAAGTACCATATTTTTCGCTCTATAACACGCACCAGACCATAACACGCACATAGTTTTTAGAGGAGGAAAACAAGAAAAAAAATATTCTAAACGAAATAGTGGATATATGATTTTTGTGGTTCATGCTTTGGCCACAGACATGTGATCTGACGGTGAGTTTGGAGTAGCCCAATGCAAAAATCCTGAGGATCCTTGTGGATCCATGCTTTGTAACCACGGAGGAGGGAAGGAAGGGGAACCATGGATCCTCTGCTCATGACTGAAGCAGATCCCCCCGCCACCCGCAGGCATTCACTCCATAACACGCACAGACATTTCCCCTTACTTTCTAGGAGGAAAAAAGTGAGTGTTATGGTGCAAAAAATACGGTAATTCTCTTTTGTTGGACCTTCTTTCAAAAGATGGATACAAATAGAAATTGTCTCCTCTAGAGGGAGCTTGTTAAATTGTTGCTGGAGTTGATCTGGGGATTTCACAGCTGTGGAGATTAGGATCATGGGACCAGCCTCTGACCTTGAACAAAAATGTGTTTGGAAGAAGTTTTGGTGCTTGCTTTTTGCAAGACAAGCGCTTTGTTGGAGCAGATGCATGAGAAGAAGGATTTGATGACTGTTGCAGTCAAAAAATTTGGACAAACAGTGAATATTTATACAGAAACCATTCAGGAGCCAACGCAGGAACCTGTTTTGACAGGGCAAGTGCAAATGCAGAAGATAATGGAGGAGGTTGCTGTTGAACCTCAAGTAACACAAATGGAGAGACCCGAGGCCCTGCAGGAGCATAAGCCGCTGTCCTTGAAGACTGAATTTGGAGTGGGCCGGGGGGGTCTGGAGACGTTGGAGGACGTTTGGAAGAAAATTTTTCAAAATTTATTTTGGGAATTAGTGTAAAATTAATGAGCATAAGGAAAAATGTGGGAATGAAAATATTTGGCTTTAGTAGAAATGATATAAGGAATTATGTACAAATAAATATTAAGTTTTAAGCTTTAAGGTATGTCAGGGAACTGCCATCGGAGCCAGAGGCAGAGGCAAGGCTCCCAAGCGATGCTGGAGAAGGGCCCAGCAGGGAGAGAAGCAGCTCATCGGCTGGGGAAGGAAATCAGCATAACACCACGGATAAAGGGGGGCAGATGGGGGAATCGGCGAGGGGGCTCCAGGACTCCTCGCCGGAGACCAGCGGGGAGAGCACGGGTGCTCCGCTGCCCACACCCACCCTGCGCAGAAGACTTCCGCGCAGGGAGAGTAGGCGGAGACTTGGCGTCAAATAACTTCTTTGCTGGAAGAGGTTCAAGAAACGCCCACTGACGGATTCTGCTAGCGACTGAAACAGCCACGAAGTGAAGGGCTGTACAGACAGAAAAGGTTTAACCAGGCAACCTAGCCAGGAGTGGTGGCAACTTACGCACAAGCAACCCCTATAACCATTACAAGGTATTTTATGGTAAGATAAGGTTAAAATAAATTAAGGTAAATTGAATGACAGAATATAGTGAAAGATGGAAAGGATTTGCTGAGCTAACTAATAGGTTAGATTGTTAAGATAAATTACTCAATAAAAATTGAGAAAGATGGAAAGAATTTGCTGAAACAAATAACTAAACTAGAATACAAAAAGGGAGGTGTGAGGAGGTCGATGAAACAGGTAAATGAAAGATAAAGATATGGAATATTGGATGTGTGTGTTATTTTTATTGTTATTGTTGTATTGGTTTTTATGGTTGTTTTTTTCCTTTTTATGTATTGTTATGTATGTTTTGTTAATTTTTTTGTTGTTTTCTTCCTTTCTTTTTTCTGTAATTTTTGAAACTTCTAATAAAAATAATTTTAAAAAAACAAAACAGAAGGTTGGCGGTTCGAATCCCCGCAACGGGGTGAGCTCCCGTTGTTCGGTCCCAGCTCCTGCCAACCTAGCAGTTGCAAAGCACGTCAAAGTGCAAGTAGATAAATAGGTACCGCTCCAGTGGGAAGGTAAACGGCATTTCCGTGCGCTGCTCTGGTGCGCCAGAAGCAGCTTGGTCATGCTGGCCACATGACCTGGAAGCTGTACGCCGGCTCCCTCGGCCAATAAAGCAAGATGAGCGCCACAACCCCAGAGTTGTCCGCGACTGGACCTAATGGTCAGGGGTCCCTTTACCCTTTACCTATCTGTTCTAGGCACAATAACTTTCATACACTTGAAAGCCCAGATTCAGGCAGTATCCTATGTGAGAAAGCCTCTGGGGGAAAGGGAAATTTGCCACTGTGCTTCTTAAAAAGGGGGGGGGGAGACAGGCAATGGTCATTAGGACTATAATTTTTGTTTGCCATCTAATTGCCTGTGGTGCACCATGCAAGTTTTTAATTGGATTTCTCTCTTCATTTATGCTAATAAGGCCATAAACTTCCAGATTTTCTCTTTATTTGTGACAAGGAAAAGAAAACGAGGACCAAATCCATGCGAGTGTTTTACAGCTTCTGGTTGGGACTTTTCCAACTTCCTCTCTGGGTGGCCTGTTTCTTCTGCGTTCATCCTCATTTTCCTCCACATATCTTATGTGTTGGAAAGATTTCCCAGTCTTCACTTAAATTCTGATGGATTTATGGGAAGGTTAAATGACATAATAAGATTAGAAGAACTCTGCTGGGTCAAGCCAATGGTCCAGCTTGTCTAGCATCCTCACAGTGCCCAACCAGATGCCTGTAAGAAACCAGGAAGCAGGATCCGAGCACAAGCGCAACACTCTGCCCATCCCCTTGCAGTTTCCAGAAGCTGCTTCCAACTGTATAGCCACCACAGCAGACCCTCCAAGTGTCCCTGTTTTCCAGGGACGTCCCTAAGTTAGAGAAGCCATCTCAGTTTCTTATTTGATCCTGAAATGTCCTACTTTTCCTTAGGATGTCCCAATTTTCATTGGCGAAATCTTGGAGGGTATGGAGTTATCCGACCCCTGAGCCATCTGAAGGCAATTCTATATAGGGATTTTGTAAAATCACATTTTTATATATGTTGGAAGCTGCCCAGAGTGGCTGGAGCAACCCAGTAAGATGTGTGGGGCATAAATAGTAAAATGTTCTCATTGGAGAAATGTTGGAGGGTATGGACTAATAATGGTCTAATCCTCCATGAATTTGCCTTTTAAAGCCATCTGAGCTGGTGGCCCTCACAGCCCTCCTGAGAAAGGGACTGTGGGAAGAACTTCCTTCTTCTCCCTGCTTCTTCAAAGTGATTTTGCAATGCTCCTTTGAAATTATGTGCAAGTTAGTGGTAAGTGCTCATTAAAAATGCATATAATAAGTGAAAGGAACAAAGAAAAATGCATTCTTAGAGAAAATGGCTTGCAAAAAAGTGGGTATTATATAGAAGAATGCACAAAAATTCTGATGAATTTTTGTGATGACGTTTTTAATAAGATGAACGGGGACGGGGGGGAGAGACAAGACACTAAGAGAAACTAAAACTGGCAGATTTGTCCATCTTTGCTCACTCCTGAAAGTTTGCTCACATCAATTCCTTTCAATTAATCATTTCCCAATTGCTGATCTATCACACCATCCAGTTCCAGTAGCACCCTCCTCCCCTCGCTGATGCCAGTTTCAGAAGAGGAAGCCAGACCGGCAGTTGCACTCAAGGGAAATAAATCTAATTACCAGACCTCAGAGAGTCAAAGATTCTCCCCATTTAGAATTCAGTGCCTCTCATCAGATTTGCAGACAGAAACACAATCAAAATTTTATGTGAGGATAAGAACAATCTTGCCCTGGATATGTGCTTGGCAGTGACAGGAAATCACAAGGTGAGAAAGGGCTTTATAGCAGAACTAGCCAACCTGTCAGGACAATTCCACAGCCTACACTTCAGGTTTTTGGCTCACCTAGGGACGCAGGAGGATGAATTATAAACATGGCACTCAGTACAGATATGTCATTTCCAGAAGCTTGACTTACCTGGCAGGAACAGACAAAACACACAACCAGCCATTCCAGGTGATGGCACAGTAGGCAGGCTTTTCCACTTTATTATTTATACATACATACATACATACATACATACATACATACCCCGCCCATCTGGCAGGGTTTCCCCAACCACTCTGGGCAGCTTCCAACTGAATATTAAAAACAATACAGAGTCAGACATTAAAAACTTCTCTAAACAGTCTTGGAGCAACAGCTGATATTTCTACCTATGTGGGAAAAGGCACTTTTAAAGATATTTGAGCCACTTCATATGGGCATACTTTGTGAGAACTTACATTTTTAACTGCCCTCGTTCTCAAGAACAAGAGCTATAATACACATTTCTATGAAAACTCCTGGATTTCACCATAGTTCCCTAAGCCTATAGCATAGCACTTCCAGGCAGAAAGCGAGAGACATCACAGCTTGAATATTGTGGTTTCCCAGAATGTGCCATCCTAGAAAGTAGTATAGTTTTTACTATGCTGAAATTTAATCCTATGATGCCAAGCATGATTAGAAATGAAAGGAAAGCAGCTTGTATTCTGAAGATCGCTCTCCCACCCATGTTAACACAGTGAAGCAACAAACAAAAAGCAATTTCTGCAATAAGGCTATTGCAACGTTCTCGTTTGATGATCTTGATTTCCTGCATTCCCAAGGTTAGCTTTGATAGCCTGTGGGTGACACTTAATCCTTTGGATCCTTGACTCTGTTGTGCTAGAGAACAGTGAAACCTGAGAATTAAAGCAAGGTTTTAGAGCTGTCTTTCCTCAAGCAACTCATGCTGCACAGAACGCAGGGGACTTGCAAAGGCTTCTTATGGCATACAGCATGGATGAAGCCAGTTGCTTGTGGGAGTGGAGAGCCCCAAATTCCACTCAGTGCCACCAGCCCATTCAATGAACTTGGGCAAGTTTTTGAAAAGTTAAAAAAAATCAATAGAGAACACCCATCAAACCACAGCTGAGCTGAAGTGGTAGGTATACACTCTAGTTTGCAAAGTTCTTATCCCATGAATGTCCAGGTCTTGATTAAGAGACTGCCCTAGGAATTTCCCCCAGTTCACAGATTTATGACAATGTATGCTTTGCGGGTGGGGACGCAGGTGGCGCTGTGGGTTAAAGCCTCAGCGCCTAGGACTTGCCGATCGAAAGGTCGGTGGTTCGAATCCCCGCGGCGGGGTGCGCTCCCGCTGCTCGGTCCCAGCGCCTGCCAACCTAGCAGTTCGAAAGCACCTCCGGGTGCAAGTAGATAAATAGGGACCGCTTACCAGCGGGAAGGTAAACGGCGTTTCCGTGTGCAGCTCTGGCTCGCCAGATGCAGCTTTGTCACGCTGGCCACGTGACCCGGAAGTGTCTCCGGACAGCGCTGGCCCCTGGCCTCTTAAGTGAGATGGGCGCACAACCCCAGAGTCTGTCAAGACTGGCCCGTACGGGCAGGGGTACCTTTACCTTTACCTTTTATGCTTTGCGGGTGGTGTTGTGGGTTAAACCACAGAGCCTAGGACTTGCCGATCAGAAGGTCGGCGGTTTGAATCCCCATGATGGGGTGAGCTCCCGTTGCTCGGTCCCTGCTCTTGCCAACCTAGCAGTTTGAAAGCATGTCAAAGTGCAACTAGATAAATAGGTACCGCTCTGGCAGGAAGGTAAATGGCGTTTCCGTGCACTGTTCTGGTTCGCCAGAAGCGGCTTAGTCATGCTGGCCACATGAGCCAGCTGTACGCCAACAAAGCGAGATGAGCGCCGCAACCCCAGAGTCGATCTCGACTGGACCTAATGGTCAGGGGTCCCTTTACCTTTATGCTTCATGTCTTGATAACTTTTTTTTGTTATTCTTCACCACTTGTATCATCAACCAGACCTTTAAGTCGAGATAAATGATGTAAAGCCCTCTGAAGTGACTTCAGTCTGTAGGTAGGGAGGCAAGTGTTCAAATGCTCCCTCCTTTTTAAAATAATATTCCTTTGTGTCAGGAAGCAAAAAGCAGGCCTCTTTTCCCATCAATTTTCACCAATCCATCAGGCTGCCTCTGTAGGAGAGGTTGGAAGCAGAAGAATCATTCCATCTGCTTTGCTGGAGGCCAAGCTCCATCAGGTGCCTCCTGCCCCTAAACTGTGCCAGCAGGTCATTATGAGAAGAACTGTCTGGAAACTGGTGCCTTCCTGTCCCCTTCCCCTTGTGTGCCATGTTTGTTTGTTTGTTTGTTTGTTTGTTTGTTTGCTTGCTTGCTTGCTTTAGATTGTAAACCTGCAGGTCAATGCTGTCTTGTTTTGAAAGTGTGAAAGACACTGTGGGAGGCTTTTTTTGGCTGAGAAGCAGGGCACAAATCATTTGAATAAATAAATAAAGTAAAACATTGGGCAACCAAGATGACCAAGGGCCTGGAAACCAAGCCTTATGAGGAACTGTTGAAGGAGCTGAGTATGTTTTGCCTGGAAAAGAGGAGAGTGAGAGAAGATATGATAGCCATCTTCAAATATATCAAGGGTAGTTATTTCTTTTCCACATGTTTTGGAGGTAGATCTTCACTCACATGATCTACCCTAGTGGGGAGTGGGAGGGGAGTGTCATTTTGTAGTTTGCCTGAGATGCCAAAATGTGTTGGACCAGCCCTGGTCATAGCGACTTTTGGGCAAGCAGCAGCAGCTGCATCCATCCACTGTAACAAATGTGCTATTGCTGTCAAAGGTCAGGGTTCGTCTGCCTGGGGTCCACGTATAGAATCATACTACTGTAGAGTTGGAAGGGACCCCAGTGGTCATCTAGTCAAACCCCCTGCCATGCAGGACTCACAGCTAAGGAATCCCTGACACATGGCCTTAGAACTTTTATTTAGAAACCTCCAATAATGGAAAGCCCACCACACAGCAGAATAGTCTGTTCCACTGCTGAACAGCTCTTACCTTCAAAAAATTATTCCTGTTTAGTCCAATTTTCTAGATCCATTTCAGTTGTGGTTTAGGACTGGTTTTGGAACAGAAATTGGTTGGGTCACCCTAGATGATTATTTCTGTCCAGAGAGACACAGGGGAAACAGGTCCCTGTTAATTCCCCTTGACCTCTCGGAGACTTTTGATACCATCAAACACTGTATCCTTCTGGAGAGGCTGTCTGAGTTGGGGATGGTGGCACCATGGTTCTGGTCCTACTTGGATGGTCATTCCCAAATCCATTCCCATGGATTTCTGAAAAATAAGTCATGTCAGACGAACCTGATCTTGTTTTTTGACAGAATTACAAGCCTGGTAGATGAAGGGAACGCAGTGGATGTAGCCTACCTTGATTTCAGCAAGGCATTTGACAAGGTGCCCCATGATATTCTTGTAAAAAAGCTGGTAAAATGCGGTCTTGACTATGCTACCACTCAGTGGATTTGTAACTGGCTGACTGACCAAACCCAAAGGGTGCTCATCAATGGTTCCTCTTTATCCTGGAGAAGAGTGACTAGTGGGGTGCCACAGGGTTCTGTCTTGGGCCCGGTCTTATTCAACATCTTTATCAACGACTTGGATGATGGACTCAAGGGCATCCTGATCAAATTTGCAGATGACACCAAACTGGGAGGGGTGGCTAACACCCCAGAGGACAGGATCACACTTCAAAACGACCTTGACAGATTAGAGAACTGGGCCAAAACAAACAAGATTAATTTTAACAGGGAGAAATGTAAAGTATTGCACTTGGGCAAAAAAAATTAGAGGCACAAATACAAGATGGGTGACACCTGGCTTGAGAGCAGTACATGTGAAAAGAATCTGGGAATCTTGGTTGACTCCTTCTTTGGAGGTCTTTAAGCAGAGGCTTGACAACCATATGTCAGGAGTGCTCTGATGGTGTTTCCTGCTTGGCAGGGTGTTGGAACCAATGGCCCTTGTGGTCTCTTCCAACTCTATGATTCTATTCTATGCTTTGGGGAGTCCTTTTTAGCCCCCTGTGTGGTTCTTCTAGGTTCAGATTTTATCCCCTACATCAAGTGGCTGAGTGAGGTTGTCCTGTGTTTTGCACTTTATTGTCAGCAATATGATGAGGACACACAGCTCTACTTCTCCTTTACATCTTCAGGTGTGGCAGTGAATGTTCTGCCTCAGTAATGGACTGGATGAGACCCAGTACACTGAAGCTCAATTCAGGTAAGACTAAGGTCCTGTTAGTGGGTGGTTCCCTAGACCTGATGACTGGGAGGTTGCCTGACCTTGATGGGGATGCACTTTTTGTGAAGGAGCAAGTACATAGCTTGGGGCACTCCTGGATCCTTTGCTGTTTCTTGAGACTCAGGTGGTGTGAAGTGCTTCCCATTAGCTTTGGCTGGTAGCCCAGCTGCACCCCTACGTAGACAGGGATAGCCTAACTTCTATTGTCTATGGTAACCATACAGTTAGATTACTGCATCATGCTTTACATAGGGCTGCCTTAGAAGATGGTTTGGAAACAGAATTGTTTTGGTGCAGAATTCATGTTTCTAGGCAGCTGTTCACAGGTCTGGGCCCTATGGAGTCATTGAAGAAACAGGGGGCTCCCTCTCCTCTGCCAGCTTATATACCCTCCTCTGACTGGTTGCATGCCCACAACCTAAGGGTTGCCACTGCTCTTCCCTTTTCAAGCCCTTCCTGGTGCTGGGAGACAGTGGGGCATGGGAAGGTTGGGAATCTACTAGCCCTTCCCTCCCCCGAACCATTGTTACTTCCTCTGCTACATCCTGTATGCCTTCCTCCGCCTTGGACTGCCCCAACTCTCCCTCCTCCACTGGATCCTGACTTGTGGGTGGCATCACACCCCATAAATCACTGGTCCCCTCTCCTGGGTCATTCTCCTGGTCCCCCACCTCCACCACCCACTCTTTGGAACCCTGCTGGTCCCTGACATAACGGCAAAACTGCCCTGAAATGAGTGATGCCAAAATGACATGGAGTAAGGGAGAGCAGAGCAGATGTGCTCACACAACACTTTGCTCTCAACAGCCCTGCCTGCCTGCCTTCTGCAACCTCCTGATGTTGTTGGAATAGAACTACCATCAGCCCCAGCCAGCACTGCTCTATATGGTGATGGCGGCACTGCAACATCCTGTCGGTGCACCCCCCAATGCGGGCCTGACATTGGAGCTGGAGAGAAAGACCTCTGCAAAATCTCACCTCCATGCCGCCCCTTCTGACCCTGGACAGTCATGTGCCTTGGGGGAGGGTGATGCACCAAGCTCAGCTGCTGCAGCTCTTTCTTTTTTAATGAGTTTAATGTGACTTGATGCGATGTGATGTGCGAACCTGAGATAACCCGATGAGATGGTGATGCAAGTGAGCCGTGAAGAAGGGGAAGGGTGCCATCAAAGCAGTCAGCATGCCGCTGACCTGAACTCCTGCAAAAGTGGAGGGAGGGAGCCCCATCTCCCCCCTTTCCTCCCTCCAGCTTGTTCTCCTTTCCCATGTACTCTAAAAGTGGTGCTTACTGGAGCTTTGTCCAAATTTACTGTGGTCAGAGAATTGATACAAGATGCTAACTTAGATGATGATGATGAAGTGGATGGTGATGATTTTACAAAGGCCTGCCAGCTCTGGTCACATGGGTTTCCTACCTCTCCCCACCACCAACACAACCTACCCCACTATCCTCTCACAGCTCCTTTAAGCCCACCTCCAATATCCACATAGCTCCTCTGTGTCTCCCCATCCCTACTTTATTCAAACTTCTGCTGTTGTTTAAAATCACCATTTAAAAAGTGGGAGAGGTATAAAAATCTATTGGAAAGAAAAACACCTTTGTATTTATCTCCCATAGAAGCATTCAGTTAAAGGAGTTAATATGGGTAGATAATGGGCGACTTACAGGGAACTACTGGATTTTACAGCGAGGGAACCCAGATTGAAACCTATGGAAGACTTAAAGCAGGGGTCAGCAAACTTACCACTCTTCAGGCCAGTGTCTCCAGTGCCGATTGCGTGGTGGACCGGGGGGGGGGGAGCGTGTGCCTGTACGCATGTGCACACACAATTTCTGGTGCACCTCCAGGTGAGAGGAGCACTGGAAATAGCTTGTACGCATGTGCAACTAACACTTGTGCATGCACACAAGCTATTTCCGGTGCTCCTCCACCCTGGAAGTGGGCAGCCATGCAGCGCAGCACCGGTAAGAGCGAGCGGCGGCAGCAGACGGTGGGGGTTACCGTGGGCCGTA
The DNA here is from genome assembly GCF_964106915.1 of Podarcis gaigeae. Taxonomy (NCBI): domain Eukaryota; kingdom Metazoa; phylum Chordata; class Lepidosauria; order Squamata; family Lacertidae; genus Podarcis; species Podarcis gaigeae. The sequence goes on from NC_139691.1 coordinate 48,651,445, forward strand.
TAAATGAGTCCCCTGTGCCTTCTCCAGCCCACAGACCTTAGTTTGGGGACCCCTGACTTAAGGAGTCAAGTCATGGATTGGTTACAATACCACCAATTTCATGATATGTTTAAGCTAGATTTTAAAATTAGGTTCTTGTACCTATGCTCACATTTTGAAAGAGAATTATTACAGAACAAGGATAAACATTTGTCTAAAATGTACATTTTTTATTAGAATGGGAAACAAAAAATGAGCTACTTACAGCTTCAATGACACACTGGGCAATGGATAGACATAATATAATATCTCTGGAAGAAACTTTGGAAGTATGATTTGAAATTTACTGCATGTTATTCATTGAAAGAGAACTAATTGAAAATAATTCATAGATGGTATTTAACTCCAAGTGGGTTGGCTAAGGTGTATAAATCAGAATCAGATTTGTGCTGGAAATGTAAAGAAATGAAGGGTTCTTTTTCATATGTGGTGGACATGTAAAAAGGTAAAATAATATTGGGAAATGATTCATAATGAGCTGGAGAAAATGTGTAAAATATCCCCCCCAAACCCCCCCCCCACAACAGAGTCCATTTTGTTAGAAATAATCCAGACAGAAATTCCCAGATGTTAGGAAAAATTATTTAAATGCGCCACAACGGTGGCTCAAGTTTTGTTAGCCCAAAATTGGAAAGTGAGAGATGTCCCAGGATATTTAATGCTATGCAAAATGTCTGTTTTGTTTGTAAAATTGAATACTTTTAAAAGTAAATAAATAAAAAGAAGATAGAGAAGGGTGTGTGAGCATGTGTAGAAACCATCCTTCTACACAAAGGTAAAATTTGCATTAATTGCTCCACCCACTTTTGCATCTAGCCCCACCCACCAGCAGCAAGTTGTTCCCCGAGATGAAGCAAGTGAGCCAGCACCATTTAATCTTAATTCTTGGATTCTTAGTATAAGTAAATTGTCCATTTAAAAGTGCAAATGGGAACAGAATTGTTCTGCTAACATCTTCATTTAGTTTGTTTTAAATCTTTAATCTCTCCTCAAATTAATTATTAAAGCCAATTTTTATTTCATGCCACGTGTGTTTGTTTATACTGTGTCTTTCCTTGTGGGAGAGGGCAATCAATCCAGATACATGCGCACACATACAAACTCGGATTTCTTCTATTCTTTTCTCTGTACTTCACTGTTTCTTTGTAATAAGTGCTTTAAATGAAAAAAGACAAACATACAGAGGTCTGTACTTTAATGCCTCTCAGCATATTCTCCCCCTTGAGCTTTCTCTGCAAAACCCTGCTCTTTAAAACTGAATCAGAGCAAACTTCAATTCAGGTTTTCTGCAGATTGATGTTTGTTCCAATTGATCTTTAAAGAGCGGCTTTTCATGGGGAACGCTCCAGAATATTAAAAAGGGCACTCAGACATGGAGCTTTAAATTACAGACCATGCCTAGAAAGAGCAGAGGGAAGTTGCATGTAGTTAAGCCCTAAATAGTATGGCATCAAAAAGCAATTTGTAAGTAAGACTGTGTGTGTTGCTTGGCATTTGATTTTTATTTGTGCATTTACAATGGCAAATCACCTGTGCACAATTACACACCCAGCTCTACCACTTCTCCTTCTTCTTCTTAACATACAGGTAGGAAAAGAGAGCTGGTGTGGTATAGTGGTTAGTGCTGGACTAAGAGCTTGGAGACCAGGGTTCAAATCCTCTCAGCCAAAAAAAGACACCTTGGACCAGTCACAGATTCTCAGCCTAACCTACCTTGCAGGCAGTAGCGAAGCTGCATGCTCCAGCACCGGGGGTGGAGAGCATCCTGGGGCATGCAGACCCGCCCACAGGGGCGTGGCACCCGGTGTGGTGGGGGGTGCGTGGAGCATGTCCAGGGGGCGGCCACGATGGTATCCCCCCCCAATGGTGCACTCCCCCCACCCCACCTGTTCTTCTGCCAGTGCTTGCAGGATTGTTTTGAGGATAAAAACGGGTGCAGGAGAACCATGTAAACTAACTTCAGCTCTTTGGAGGACAGGTGGGCTAGAAATGTAAATAAATAAATAAAACAGTTTCTATCAAGACTGCTGATAAGCCTGCTACTAAGAAATAACAAAAGGATGGGAAATATATGCTCTGGGTGCCTATTCAGGATCACAGTAAGCTGTCTTATCCAAAGCCTTATACAAAGTCACACCATTGACCCAGCTAGTTCAAGTTTCTGTCCATGCTGACTGACAGAGCCAATGCCATTGTCTCAATACTTAGGGTAATTCTAAGCCCCTGGACACTGGCCTTTCCAGGGTTGTGGGTGTCACTGGGATTTGTGTGCTTTGGACAAAAATGCTGGGCCAGAAAAGGGAGCCACCTCCCTCCCAGTCTCGCAACACCTTTGGAACCCCATGTGGCCCAGTTGTGCCCTTATTTATGTGCGCCCAGGGCTATTGCCCTGTTGCCCTCCCCACACCACTCCCTATTTCTGCTTCATCGTCACAGCATATAATTAAACTAGAATTCCTTCTCACAATAGGCAACGATGGCTACCACCTGGGATGGCTTTAAAAGAGGCTTAGAAAAACTCATGGAGAACAAAGTTTTCAATGGCTCCTAGCCATAGTGGCTAAAGGTCTCTCTTCACTGTCAGATGCATCTGAACACCAGTCACTGGGAATCTCAAGTGGGGAGACTGCTGTTGTTGAGCTCATGTCCTTCTTGCAGGCTTCCCATTGAGGCTCTGGTTGTCCATTGTGAGAACAGGATGTTGAGCCCCCTTTGATCACAGAAGAGTTCTTATTGTTATAGCTGGGGTACCAGAGTCAGTTACATTAGGAATATTAGGAATTCATAAATAGTATGATTTAAATATTTGGGATAGTGAGAAGAGAAGATCCAGGCTGCAACTGTTCCCCTGAGCTGCACCAAACAGAAATTTCAGACTAGCCTGGCTTTTGGACCCAGTGGAGCAGTGTGCCTCCCTCCCTATGCCAGGTACAAGCTTCCTGGGCTTTGGGAAGGAAGTGCCAAGGGAACATTTAGGGGACAAGCTTAGTCCCCCTAGTCCACTGAATGCATGTCACTAGTCCAGGTTAGGATAAAACCCACAAAATGTCTTCAAAGCCAACCTGTATGGGTAGAAATTCAGTTTGCAGCCACAGTGTGTAGAGGAAAAGAAAAGTGAGCTTCTGTCCCCTCCTAAGCCAATAGTTCACCATTTCTAATTTCGCAACATAGCTAATTAATTCAGCTGCAGCAAAGAAAGAACTGGGTGGAAATCGAGTTAGAGGGAGACAAGGAAAGCTCTGTGATGATGTTGGCATATTTTCCACTAACCTTTCTTGAAATATCAGCGACCTGAACTATTTAATGTTTAAATTAGGCCTTAAATCACAAGGAGAAGCATTAGCTATTGAGGGAGGTGTCTAAGCTCAGAGGATTTACCCATCCAACTGTCCTCCTTTTCAATAAAGTGGGGGGAAATATGAAGCCAAACAGAAGGAGCAACTTGGCGGAGAATCTATACTATTGATTGTAGACCTTTTGAGCATGGCATACGTAAAAGAGGGGCTTGACTGATGGGGCAGCAAAATTCAGGTCTTCTCCGAAAATAAATAAATAAATGCTAAGGTAAAGGTAAAGGTTCTGGTAAACCAGAGCAGTGTATGGAAACGCCGTTGACCTTCCCGCCGGAGCAGGACCTATTTATCTACTTGCACTTTGAAGTGCTTTCGAACTGCTAGGTTGGCAGGAGCAGGGACCGAGCAATGGGAGCTCACCCTGTTGCGGGGATTCGAACCACCAACCTTCTGATCGGCAAGTCCTAGGCTTTGTGGTTTAACCCACAGCACCACCCACGTCCTTTAAATAAATGCTGGCACATCCCAAATTGGGTTGTGGTTGTCTATCCGGATCCCTTTAGCTGAGCTTCTGACAATTGCTGCTAACCCATTTTCACCAGGGACAGAGGGCTTATGCACACTTACCTTTCCTCTGTGCTTTCCAGGCACAGGCCACACTTTAAATCTCTGTGCCAAGGGCTCTTTCTCTCTCTCTCTTTTTGCCCCAGAGCTTTCCCCCCGAAAACCTGCTCTTTGCAGCTGAATTGGAGCAAACAGCAATCCAGTGGAAAGCCCAATTGCTCCAGTGCTCAGACATGGAGCTTTAAAATATGTACCTGTGCCTAGAAAGAGTGGGGTGAAAGTTAAGTGTGGAAAAGCCCAGAAACTTGACTTTAAAAGAGAGAGCTCTCAGATTATCAGGATAGCAAATTATGTGGTTCCCATGTGTGTTCAAGCAGCCGTGTGGCAAAGAAGAAATCTGGGTTTCTGAGTGTCATAAATGAATTAGGATCTGAGGCGTTTCCTGGACAGGGGTTCATTGTGGGATTAAAAAAAAAACACCTCTTTATTTCAGATTTATATTTTTGATGGAAAATCCAATAAGAAAGAAAAATCCTCTTGCCAATGACCCATTTACAAATCAAGACCTCATCACAAAGCACTGTTAGCTATGTTTGTATGTGTGCAAATCACAACATAATGATTATTTTATTTTATTCTGACCACAACATTGTCAGCTTTGCAATTTCCATCTTTTGCTGGTGGCTCTATATCCCCTATATTGTGCCCCCTTGCCCAGGCTTCCTTCCTCCTCCCCACTAACTTTCCAGAGCAGGCTGCCCTCCAGACAAAAGTGAGGGTGGGGATGGAGACGGAGCTCCTTGTCTATGGCCTTTGCCATCCCTTGATCTCTCCAGAGGGAGAACTTTATTAGTGTTATCATCAGTTGTAATGAGCTCATTCTCATCACTAAACAAATTTCAGAGTCTAAGTACATTTTTTTCTGTTGTATTTGGAGCTAATTGATTTGCCTTATTTGTTTTTCGAACTCTCTCTCTCTCTCTCTCTCACGTAGCAAGAAACATTCACTGATTGATTCAGAAAGAGCCACTTCTGTTCAAAGTTCAGCACTTGAATACCATATACTCCAACATTTCTCCGATGAAAATAGAGGCCTCCCCTCCAACAGTTCTCTGATGAAAATAGGACATCCTAAGGAAAAGCAGGACATTCCAGGATCAAATCAGAAACCGGGACAGCTTCTGTAAATCTGGGACTGTCCCTGGAAAATAGGGACACATGGAGGAACTGGAATACTCATTGTATAGATATTTTTTCCCCTGTTGCAGGTGGGTGTTTCCCCAACATATGCACATAGTACACAGGAATGAAAAGCACTCTGTAGCAAAGTATCACATTCCAGCTGAACTATTTAAATTTTTAAAAGATGATGCTGTTAAGGTGCTACACTCAATATGCCAGCAGGTTTGGATAACTCAGCAGTGGCCAGAGGATTGGAGAAGATCAGTCTACATCACAATCCCAAAGAAGGGCAGTGCCAAAGAATGCTCCAACTACCGCACAATTGCACTCATTTCACATGCTGGCAAGGTTATGCTTAAAATTCTACAAGGTAGGCTCAAGCAGTATGTGGACCAAGAACTCCCAGAAGTGCAAGAGGCAGAGGAACCAGAGACCAAATTGCAAACATGTGCTGGATTATGGAGAAAACTAGAGAGTTCCAGAAAAAATCTACTTCTGCTTTATTGACTATGCAAAAGTCTTTGACTATGTCGACCACAGCAAACTATGGTAAATTCTTAAAGAAATGGGAGTGCCTGATCACCTCATCTATCTCCTGAGAAATCTCTATGTGGGACACAGTGGCGTAGCGTGGGTTGTCAGCACCCGGGGCAAGGCAAGTAATTTGCACCCCCTAACCCGTGGATTTGCGCCCCCTAACCCTAACCCCCAGATGTTGCGCCCGGTGCGGCTGGGCCCCCCTGCACCCTCCCACGCTATGCCACTGGTGGGACAAGAAGCTACAGTTAGAACAGGATATGGAACAACTGATTGGTTCAAAATTGGGAAAGGAGGATGACAAGGCTGTATATTGTCTCCCTGCTTATTTAACATATGCAGAATTCATCATGCAAAAGGCTGGACTAGATGAATCCCAAACCGGAACTAAGACTGCTGGAAGAAATGTCAACATCCTCAGATATACAGATGACACAACTTTGATGGCAGAAAGTAAGGAGGAATTAAAGAATCTCTTAATGAGGATGAAAAAGGAGAGCGCAAAATATGGTCTGAAGCTCAGCATAAAAAAAAACTAAGATCATGGGTAGCCAACTCCCAAGAGACTGCTCCCAAGAGATCTACTCACAGAATTAAAAACTGGCAGTGATCTACCTACGTGTTGCGGAGGTTCAAATCAAAGTTGTTGACCTTTTTTTAGGGAGGAATAAAGCCCACTTTTTTGGGGGGGAGGGTTGGTGAGAAAGAGGAACAGCCACTCGGCAACAGATCGCTGGGGTAACAAACAGTCTCCCTCAGTTTTCTGTTCTGCAGATTGTGCAACAATGAATGGCAGGACGAGGAGGCAGGGCTGGAAAGGGACCCAGCGATTGACCACGATCTACCAAAACCTCCTGGGGATCTACCAGTAGTTCACAACCGACCTGTTGGACATCCCTGATCTAGGCCAAGGTTTCCCAAACTTGGGTCTCTAGCTGTTTTTGGACTACATTTCCCATCATCCCTAGCTAGCAAGACCAGTGGTCAGGGATTATTGGAATTGGAGTCTCCACAGCTGCCTCATAGGGGTAGGATCTACTGGGAAGAGTTTCTGTTCTCACTAGGCCTGAGCTATTTTGTTTCTTTGAATAAAGTTTACTTCACTGATGCCGTGTGAATTTTTGATCCCAACACCTGCCCTGACACAAGGGGAGAGGGAGTTGCTGTGCTCTGTAGAGATTCTATCTCCCTCTCCAGACTTTCTCCAGTTCCAGGGGGGAATCTAGAGGCATTGTTCCTACCATTGGACCGTCAGAACAGATTAGGGATTCTGCTGGTTTGCTATCTGCCTCACTGCCCAGCAATCTCTCTGCCTGAACTATGAGAGCTTGTTTGGGAAGTCGTGTTGAGGACTCCCAGACTGATGGATCTCAGGGACTTCAACATCCATGACAAGGCTACTGGGCTGGCTCAGCACATCATGGCTGCCATGACAACCATGGGGTTGTCCCAATGTCACAGGCACCCATGCGGCAGGACACACTCTGGACCTTAGTTTCTCACCTGGGCAGGAAGAGAATGATCTGAAAGTGGGGGATATTGACATCAGTCTCTTGTCATGGTCAGATCACTTCCTGTTGAGATTTAGGCTTCAAAACATTTCCCCACTACAAAGGTGTGGGACCTATAAGGATGGCTTGCCCTTGGAGGCTGAGAGATTTTCTGGTTGATATGACTTGTTTCTGTTTCTGGGCAACTTGCAGAACATCCAAATAGCTGAGGTGGTTGACAAGATCACCCTCTCACACTTCGTGGAGCCTGCTTGGCCCCCTGGTATACTGCCGAGTTAGGGCAAAGAAACAACCTTGGAGGCGGCTTGAGCGAAAGTGGAGAAAAACTCTGGTTGAATGAAATAGAATGTGGGTGAGGGCTCTTCATTGAGGCTTCCTAGTGGCAGTGAAGGCAGCAAAGAAGGCATACTTTGCTGCCTCCATTGCATCCTCACTATGCTGTCCAGCAGAGCTTTCCCAGTTAATGCAAGGCATCTTGCAGCCCAGCCTGAAGGAGGTGGTGGAAATGAAGGTAAATATAAATAAATAAATAAATAAATAAATAAATAAATAAATAAATAACCATATGTGCCAGACACACAGCCTCTGCTGGAACCCCGGGAGGCTCTCACTGCATGGAGATTGGGGTGGCAACATAAGATGAGCTTTCTGGGTCAGGCCAGTGGACCATCTAGTCCAGCATCATTTTCTTACCATGGCCAACCAAATGCCTGTGGGAAACCTACAAGCAGAATCCAAGCACAGAACTCCCCTCCACTCACACCATGGTTTCCAGCAACAGGTTTTACTGCCTCCAACCCTGCAGGCAGAGCATAGCCATTCTGGTAAGTAGCAGAATCATAGAACATTAAGCATTGAAACGTTAAGTGTTGTCAGTGCAGCGTCTTGCAACCCTTTCATTCCTGAAGGCCACCCAGCTGCTGCTCAAACACCCCATTGAATGAAGGTGGCATCCCCGCTTGCCAAGGCCAGGGGTGTATCCTAGGAGTTGGCTAGGTTGGCCTGGGAGGGGGGGCAAAAATCACCCTTGCTCTGGCTCAGCTCCTCTACCAAGGGTGCAAGGAATGGGGTGGGGGCACCGACATGCCTTCTTGCCAAGGTTGCAAGGGAGTCTAGGCACGCCTCTGCGTGTGGCAGAAACCATGTGAAATCCTTGTCAGGAATCAGCAGTATATTCTCATTATGTCAGTCCCCAAAAAACAATGTGCATAGTTTGAATAAAATGCAGGAATTAAAAGAGGAGAAATGGACCGGACACCCCATTTAAAGATAATTTGCCAATGTTTCTTGCTAAATAGTGAGGGTTTGTGCCATGAGGGATTTTTAAAAGGAGAGGGGAGGACCAGCTGTTCCAAGCGCAATGCAATTTCTCTGTTTGCAGGAGGGATGTAATTCTTTCATTCTGCATGCAGAAGGGAATGAAACCCAATTATAGCAATCTAATATTGGAGATCAAAAGGAAGATGAGGCAGAAGAATCAAGCATGTAATTTCTTCATTGTTCATTCCGATTGAACACAAACGAGTTTTTCACAGCAAGAAAAAGTAGCTCATTGTTTTTTAAGTAAACTCCAATTTTGTGTGTTTGTGTGTGTGTGCACATACACACAAAACCTCACACACACAACTTGCATGCAATTTGGCTCACTTTTATAAAGAAAAAAAATCTATTCATAGATGAAGTGGGATTGGTTTTATATATATATAATTTTTAATAAAAAGAGCTTCTGTCTGAGATCTCAAGCTGTGAATGCTAATGAGACAGGTTATAAATAATATTAATTTGCAGGTGCCTCTTCTGGACACCTTTCTCAAGTTGGCATCCTTTCATGTAGGATAAGCTCACTACCTCTGATCACTGGGATGGCATCACTCTGTAAACCAAGCCAGGGTTTTCTTCCAGAGATTAGCCCGTGCTCACATATGCCAATAAGGTGAATAAATGGTCTATGGGACCTAAAGCCCCCGTCTCCAATTTGATCTGTTGATTTCTGTGTGGCTAACTGGAAAGAATCAAGGTTGGCTGATCAAGGTCATTACCCTCTGCCAATACTGTGAAGAAGATTGCTGAAACTCCTGCCTTGGCTGCACAACATCCCACGTTCAATCCCTTGCATCTCCATATAGGGCTGGGTGGGGGAACCCCCTGCCTGGAATTCTGGTGACCTGCTGCCAGGTGGTGCAGACAAGACTAAGCTAGATGAACCCAATGGTCTGACTTGGCTGCGCTCCACTGCTTGGTTGTTGCTGGTTTCTTCCACCAAATAATGTTACCTTTTGGTTGTCATCAGAAAACATCTAAGACTTAACCACTCATACATCTCTCCTCCCGTCCTCTGTCCTAGTTGTTTCCAAAGACTGGGGCTCCTGAGTAAGAAGATTGGTAATGCCAAACAAGCTTCTCTGAAATGTAACTGGCCAATAACAATATTCATCCCCTAACATTCAGAGGTGGAATGTCTGGTGAACCATGTGGTACGATCTTGGTTAATGTGGAGCCTATTGACTGCTGAGTGGGGCCATTCAGCATTTTGCAGTACATCTTCAGCAAATGTGATGATGACACACAGCTCTACTTCAGCTTTACACCTGCAGGTGTGTGCTGACCAATGTCTTCCCTTGGTCATGGACTGAGGTTCAATCTAGGTACCACTGAGACATTGGATGGATGAGAGGTTGCCTTCTCTTGATGGGGTTAGTTACACACTCTAAAATATTTGCAGCTTCATACACACAGATTCAGGACAACTATTTACAAAAATGTTCCTAAAAGAACTATAATTTCTCACCACCAAGCATGTGATATTGGGTTGATCAGCAGTGGATAAAAGGAAGTGACAAACACAGACATACCTTAAGCCCTGCTTTCTTGTCTAACAGTATTAACACACACAAAAATGGAAACAGAACCCTTGCTTCCCACCCCCCTTTGTCTATATCCTCCTGCAATACGCACAAGAAGAGTTTGGATTTGATATCCCGCCTTTCACTCCCTTTAAGGAGTCTCAAAGCGGCTAACATTCTCCTTTCCCTTCCTTCCCCACAACAAACACTCTGTGAGGTGAGTGGGGCTGAGAGACTTCAAAGAAGTGTGACTGGCCCAAGGTCACCCAGCAGCTGCAGGTGGAGGAGCGGAGACGCGAACCCGGTTACCCAGGATTACGAGACTACCGCTCTTAACCACTACACCACACTGGCTCTCATGTATGCTTTGCATCTGTGATGATGCTTAAGGTAAAGCTGACAATTAAGCCCAGTCACGAATGACCCTGGGGTTGCGGCGCTCATCTCGCTTTACTGGCCAAGGGAACTGGCGTTGGCCTACAGACATTTTTTCTGGGTCGTGTGGCCAGCATGACTAAGCCACTTATAGCGAAACCAGAGCAATGCACAGAAACGCTGTTTACCTTCCCGCCACAGCAGTACCTATTTATCTACTTGCACTGGTGTGCTTTCGAACTGCTAATATGGCAGGAGCTGGGACAGAACAACGGGAGCTCACCCCATCACGGGGATTTGAACCACCAACCTTCTGATCGGCGAGCCCTAGGCTCAGTGGTTTAGACCACAGCGCCATCCGCGTCCCTTGTGATGATGCTTCGTACATCTTATAAATGGCTCACTGTCATTTTTATTTCTTTTGATCTCAGCCCCACATCATGGCAGCATGTAGCAAGGGGGGATTTTATGAAGCTGGCAGGTTACAACAGGCTCTCACCAGCTTGGAGAAGCTTCCCAAGTCCAGCTCTGGAGACAAAGGTTTAGTTTGCATGTAGGTAAAAGGTAAAGGTAAAGGACCCCTGGGCGGACTATGTAGTGTAGTGCTCATCTCTGCTTTCAGGCCAAGGGAGCTGGCATTTGAGCACAGGCAACTTTCTGGGTCATGTGGCCAGCATGACTAAACCGCTTCTGGCACAACAGAACACTGTGACAGAAGCCAGAGTGCATGGAAACGCCATTTACCTTCCCACCACAGCGGTACCTATTTATCTACTTGCACTGATGTGCTTTTAAATTGCTAGGTTGGCTCGCAGTGCCACTCACTCCCTACATGTACAGTAGCTAATGCTGGAAAATGCATAGAGCTGTGGTCCAGGAGCCCCCCACCCCCACCCCACAGGGAATTGGTGAAAATTCCACACCAATAAATGCCTCAGGAATGTTGCTTTGGTTTGATTACTCAGTGTTAATAATTCAGCCCTGCTGAGTAGAGCAGGAACTAGAGGTTGTGCTCAAGGCTTAGGACAACTCTTGATTCCTCTTGTTTAATATTTGTGTGCTACTGGTTTCTTTCTTCTTTTTAAAGGGAGACTTAAGCCTGCCATTTCTGAATCTTGGTTGCTTCGAGATCCAGCTCAGTGCAGCAATTCAAACCCACACCTGTCTGTCTATGCTGATGTTTCACCAATGCACTTAAAAATATATATAAAATCTCCAACCAGGTTTGCAACATTCTCCCTGTGGCTAGCAAACTCTCTAAAGTGCCAGGATGTCCCAGTGTTATGAGAGAGGTAGGAAAACTATTATCTGTCAGCTTTCTCTATGGTCTCTATGGCATACAGTGCTTTTTTTCTGGGAGGGGAACACAGACCACTAAACATTTTGCGAATCTTTGTCCATTTGTCCATTTACTGTATTTATTTTTCCAGATTTAAACTATAAAATGGTGATTTTCTTGAAAAAATGAGGATACCCTAAACATTTTTTTTACAGAAAAAGCACTTCATAATTGTATATACTTATTATCAAGTTACCTCTTACTTGCCTTTTCTCTAAACTAAAAAAATCCCAAATGCTGCACCCTTTCCCCACAGGGGAGGGACTCCACCCACTTGATTATCCTGGTTCCCATTTTTTGAACGGTTCCAACTCTACATTATCCATTTTGAAGTGGTGTAGAATGCTTGCACCAAAGATTTGGTTAATGGAGCAGCCACACAGGAGCAAAAAGGATATCATAGAATCATAGAATCATAGAGTTGGAAGAGACCACAAGGGCCATCGAGTCCAACCCCCTGCCAAGCAGGAAACACCATCAGAGCACTCCTGACATATGGTTGTCAAGCCTCTGCCTAAAGACCTCCAAAGAAGGAGACTCCACCACACTCCTGGGCAGCAAATTCCACTGTCGAACAGCTCTTACTGTCAGGAGGTTCTTCCTAATGTTTAGGTGGAATCTTCTTTCTTGTAGTTTGGATCCATTGCTCCGTGTCCACATCCTTTTATATATTTGAACATGGCTATCATACCACCCCTTAACCTCCTCTTCTCCAGGCTAAACATGCCCAGCTCCCTTAGCCGTTCCTCATAAGGCATCGTTTCCAGGCCTTTGACCATTTTGGTTGCCCTCCTCTGGACACATTCCAGTTCGTCAGTGTCCTTCTTGAACTGTGGTGCTCAGAATATTGCGGTCCAATAGTAATCTTCACCCCACACTGCAATCAAGGGGTGCTCTTGCTGAGGGGACACAATAATGGTGTGTCGGTAATGTGTAGGTTGGCTAGGTTTTCTCCCCACCTCCCTTCCGTTTCTTTTTCCCCTCCATAGTTTGGAGTCGTCTGATTGCCATGTCATAAAACTGCAGTGCATTTTGCTGACATCTGGGAGAAGCTGAGAAAGAAGCACTCTGAAGAAAAGTGCCCACCCTGGTTCAGCAAACTGACCAGCTTCTCCTGTGAACAGGGCTGGGTCAACAAAAAGCAGGGAAGTTTTCTTTGAATTTGCTGGATGAGATCAAAGGTGGACTTTGGTAATCTTTGGTAGTATGGTACCCTGGACTTGGCCAAAAAGTGGCACCCCCAGGGATATCCTAATACTTGAGGAGGTACACCTCCTGCAAACAGGAAAGCTGCATAACAGAATGGTGGTGGGGTCCCAGTTTATTGGAATATTGCTGGATTAGCTAAGAAAATAATTGATAAGGAGGTAACCTTTTGAAGAAATATTCCATTATCTGCCTCCAAGAAACCTGGATATTCTCGGAGCAGACTGATGTTAATTTGGATTTAATTATTGGTTAAATCCAGCCCACCAAAGTTACTAAAATATGGTCAGCCAAAAGTGCAACTGAAACCCAGTTTTAATGGTATTGCATCAAGTGGAAGTTATAGTCCAAAACATTTGGAGGGCTCTGGTGACTGGGAAGTATGCTCTTAAGATTTGCTAGCCAATGCTTCAAACTGACCAGGTCATTTTTTGACCTGTTACAGGCCTCTGAAATGAACCCACTCCTGATTTCAATTATGAAAAAGCTTTCCTCCCCCAAGCTTCCCTGTAGTTTCATTCTTGATTCTGACCTTCCTTTCAAAACACACATAGAGAATGTTCAAGTGTAAATGACAAACTACATGTGTAGTTCTGTGTTGAATGACATATAGTCATGGGGAACTTCTGGCCCTCCAGATCTTGTTGTACTCCAGCTCCCATTATCTCTGGTCACAGTTTCATCACCCCGATGTACAGAATCTTCTGCAAGAAATTTGAAAAGGGGACCCTGTCCCTTTTCTCATAACTTCTCGTTTAATACGAGAAAACCCAGCCATTTAAAATGTTTGTGCTGCCTTCACAAATGCTTGAATGCCTGCCAAATGTGTGAAATTTGATAGTGGGACGCGGGTGGCGCTGAGGGTTAAACCAAAGAGCCTAGGACTTCCTGATCAGAAGGTTGGCGGTTTGAATCTCCACAACGGGGTGAGCTCCTGTTGTTCTGTCCCAGCTCCTGCCAACCTAGCAGTTTGAAAGCATGTCAAAGTGCAAGTAGATAAATAGGTACCGCTCCGGCGGGAAGGTAAACAGCATTTCCATGCGCTGCTCTGGTTCGCCAGAAGCGGCATAGTCATGCTGGCCACATGACCCCGGAAGCTGTACGCTGGCTCCCTCGGCCAATAAAGCTACAACCCCAGAGTCGGTCACGACTGGACCTAATGGTCAGGGGTCCCTTTACCTTTATCTACCAAATATGACATCAAATGAGCTGAGACTGGTGCAGCTTGCCCTAGCATCCAAAGTGCAAACATATATAACTTAAATGCTTACATTTATGTTTATCTGGTAAATATTCATATTCCACCTGTAAATTCCAATAATGGGGAGATTTGGATGAATCTATTTAACAACTCAAGTTCATAACCAGGAGGGGAGCCTTATTCTAATGCGAGATTTAAATGCCCATATTGCATAAAATGAGGAGGGAATTTTGAATGAGTAAATACATATAAGCCCAATTTTCCCCTTTAAAATGCAAGAAGGGATATGAAGGATAGTATGATGGGTGATTATGGTAAAATCTTCTACAGTATAATTACGAAATACAGTTTTTGTATTTTTAATGGGGCTCTAGCAATTAACCTGGGAATTTGACCTTCATCCCTAGTCAAGAGGGAAGTGTTATCAATTGTGTGTTTGTTTCTACTGATCTGATATTCTGTATTCCCAGCTTTGAAGTGTACTGCTACCCTGAGAGCAGCCATTTAACAATATCTTTGATTGTAGCATCTAAGGTGCTTCTGCTACATGGTTCATCTTGGGAATTCATCTATTGATTCCTCTAAAAGAATGAGATCATCCGCACAAATTGAATATCAACACTTGGGATTTTATATCATGAGAAATGCCTGGGGCTACATAATAATAATTTCATTTATTACGTTTTAATTTAATTGATCTCACTTTTAGTGGGTCATAGTATATCCGATATTATATTATTTGTTTTATGATTGTCACCATGCTCATACTATTGTTACCGTAAATGGCTTTATCCATGTAAACAAATTGCAGCAGCTGCTATAATTATGTTTAGATCTCACCCCATCCCTTCTCTTTGTTGTTTATATTCTCCTCTCTCTATGAGTGCCCTGATAAAACAACCATGGCATTCTCTGGAGAACTATTTTATCAATCTAGAGTCAATTCCCTTCAGCAGCAGGTGATTTTAATGCCAGAATGCGTTTTAACAATAAGGCGCTCTCCTCTCATCTATGGAGGACGTTGGGGTGTGAGATTTGCTGTTGCAAATAGATATTCTAAGGTCAGTTTTGCAGGCATTTGTAGTTCACAGCAGTAGTCTCTTAGCTCTTAAAATTATTAATGGTAGACATTGCGCTGAGTTTACATACGTACATCTCAGGCTGAGGAAGCAGTGTTCCTGATTATGTCTGCATTTCTGATTCTGCTTATAACCTCATTTTAAAAACAATGTGGGTGACTACATGGAGAGTGACCATTTCCCGCTTTTTTTTTCTCCCATCCTTGCTCTAGAAGCATACCAATAAGCAGAATCATGAAAAAGCTTCATCACCTCACAGGCAACTTTGCTGATATGCTGGTTTAAATGCTATCTTTTCTTCTTCATCATCAGAGGGCAAAGGATTTAAAGCAGGAATCTTAGCAGCCCTGGGTGCATTATCTGACTTGAGCTTCTACTCCCAACTTACCCTGGCCTTGAACTGAAAGCGTTGTACCCCTTTAAATGAATTTTCCAGGTAGGTTGATAAGGAGATAAAGGGGAGAATTGTGTCCCAGGAGTAGAGAATGGAGGACGCTTAAATCTCAATATAAACATAGCTCAGAAAAAGAGAAAAGTTCTGCAGCCTCAATGCTGCCTGATTCTTGTTCAAAACATAACTGCTCTGGTCAATAATTACAAGAGCCCTGGAAGATTTCTCTTGCTCACTTATTTGTGGTATGTCAGCATTGCACAGGTATCCCACTTTTCCAATCTTTTTGAGGACACCAGGGATTCTCATGCCAGCACTTCTCTGGAACCTCATGGAACCCAGCAGGAAACCAGGCTCTTGATCTCCTGTTAAAGGCAGGGAAAGCTTCACGGCCTGATTCAATTATACCTGAACTTCTGAAGGTGAATACGGCGTGGTGGGTCCCTGTACTAGCATCCTTGTTCACTCGTGTCAGTTTCTGCTCACATGCTCCCTTCTTGGCCAGCAGCTATTGTAATGCCAATCTTTAAGAGTAGAAGTGGCCCTGCTAATTATAGGCCAATGTCTACTATCTGCCATTGGGGAATTATATGCTTCTTACTTACAGGATGCTTGTCTCACGGATTAAGGATGAAAGTGTGCTGGGCAACAAGAAAGGTGGCTTTGGAATGGTAGATCTGCACTGCCTGCTCTGTAGCCCCCTTGCAGAGAAATGCGGGCCCTCCTGTGGAAGCAGCATTGGAGTTCTGTTTAAGGGCTTATCCACACGTACCTTTTGTCCTTCACTCTGCAGGCAGAGGTTCACACTTAAATGCTCCATGTCTGAGCATTTTTGTTGTTTGCACTGAACCTTTCCTGCGAAAACTCAATCTTTAAAGCTGTTGGAACAAACGTCAATTCAGGCTTTCTGTGGATTGACAATTGCTCCGACTGAGCTTCAAAGAGCAGATTTCACAATGAAAGCTTTAGAGGAAGAAAGTGTAAATCACAGGCCATGACTAGACAGACCAGAGGAAAGGTAAGTGTGGATAAACCTTATTAGGAACCTCTGTCTAATTTGGATCTATACATATGCCATGGATAGTCTTGACAAATCTGTCTCCTTTTTTAATTGGTAATGGGTTAATCTTGTTTATTAGGAGAGAGGAGGAGATGGGATATTCTAAGGGGATTAACTGGTGCACCCAGACCCCTGAAGCCATCAATTTACCACCCATGGTGGGCAGCCTGAAGGCATCTTTGTCCCTTGTGAGAGCGAAAAATGTTTGTTATCTGACCGCCTTGCCTGTTTATGTAGGACAAGCAGAATGGCTGCCAAATATATGGCATGCATAAGTCTTTAGAAAAGGCTTCTCTGTAAAACTTTATTTGCATTTAATGTCTCTTGAAGCCCTTTGTCCCATGGGGGAAAAAATTTCACAGCATGAATGCTTTATGGTGCCACACTTGGGGTAATGAGAGATCCCACAGTATAATTTCTAAAGCCTGCAACTGCCATTACAGATCACCCAAAGTAATAAATATTAGTTCAAGATAAGATACAGGTTCCATTCCTGGAACTCCCCTTGGAGGGTTCAGCCAGCCTGCTTATATAGAGCACCACAACAACGCAACTGTAACAACTTTCTGTAACTATCCAATCACTGAGCATCACTTTCAATCCCTTATTTGCATATGTGGACCTGAGTGAAAACTATCTACAGCATCCCCCTGCTGGCCCAGGGTGAGAACTTCAGTACATAACAGGAACAACCACTATGGTTGGCATGCCTACCTAGTTTATGATGTGGCTGTAAATAAGGACTTCCTGAACCATATATAATCAGGAAGTCATTATAAAAGATTTGGGCGAACTACCGATGGCTTTTAGAAGCAAAGATACCCTGGTGTGTATCTCCATTAGAAGTTGTAGCCGTGAAAAAGAAGAATATGGAAAAGGGTTGGCCAACATATGAACAGCTATTAGTTAAAGAGCATGGTGATGTAAGATTAAGCCCTTATGAAGAAATTAAGAATTATTGCAATAGTTGGTTAAATTATTACCAGGTAGCGTACCGTTTTAAAGAGGTCACCCAATGAGATTCATGGCTGAGTGGGCATTTGACCCCTTCTCTGTCAGGCCCTGATCCAGTACTGCGCCACACAGTCCACTAGTATTTGGGCAGGGGGCAATGCTGTAGCTACTGGGGGGTTAGCCAGGTATTTTGCAACCCCAGGTAAGCCTCCATAAGGGCACCATTGAGACTCCCAGCGTGTGTGTGTGTGTGCACGCGCACAAATGTTTGGTTGTGTGTCAAACTGGGTTTTTGACCTGGGTGAAATAAAGCCTAGTTTCACCCCTGGTGAGGGGGGATGGTTAATCAGGATTTTGAAAAAGCTTTCCTTGCTCTCTCATAACACTAGAATTTGTGGAAATCCCATGAAACTGAATGCTGCTGGGAATCCAATATGGGAAGAATGCTCAGATCCTGCTTACACGCAGGGAACATTTGGGCACCTGGCTGGCCACTGTGAGAACAAGATGCTGGGCAGATGACCCTGATCCTGCCAGGCTCTCTTTATATTCTTCAGAGGGACAACAAAAGCTGCACTGAGAGCTGCTTTTAGAGTTAAAATTTCACATACGGACACGTGCAGCGCAAGCTGCCAGACCTGCTACGTATTATGGGAAAGGAATCAGCTGTCACCACCGCTATGTTTGCACCTTGTTCGTGTAATACAGAAACAGAAGAAAAGCTATTTAAATACAGTATTGATATTCTGAGTCCTGACTTGCATTCTCTGCCTGCCCCCCCCCCCCCCATTGACCATGGCTTTTCATATTACTATTCTCTTCAAATCAGAACTTATTTTGCTCAAAGCTATTTTTAATTCTTTAATTTGCAGCAACCCCAAGTAAAAGAAAATGGATTTATTCACACTTGCATTGTGTGATTAGACCACCAAAGTTTGTTTACAGAGCTTTTGATGTTCGTGATGGTCTGATTTCTGATCCCTAAAGCAACTACAGAAGAGAATTAATTCTTAGGAGAGACTCACAGTGCGCACATGCGCACATACACACACACACACACATGTTAACTCGGCACCTCCTTAACCAGGGGTCAGCAAACTTTTTCAGCAGGGGGCCAGTCCACTGTCCCTCAAGACCTTGTGGGGGGCCAGACTATATTTTGAAGGGGAAAAAACAAATAACCCAGGGATGCATTTTCAATAAAAGCACACATTCTACTCATGTAAAAACACCAGCCAAGCCCCCCAAATAACCCAGAGATGCATTTTAAATAAAACGACACATCCTATTCATGTAAAAACACACTAATTCCCAGACCAAAGCGGGCCGGATTTAGAAGGCGATTGGGCCAGATCCAGCCCCCGGGCCTTAGGTTGCCTACCCATGTCCTTAACAGAGGTGCTGTTATTGCAAGATACCGTGAGTGCATATAAAGATCCAAAACTTAGGAGGGAGGGAGGAATTGCACATGACTGCAGGCAATAGAAGGTCACACAGGACTGACCCAAGACATCTGGGGTGGACTCCAACATGGTGCCCCACTCTCCACCAGGGATGCAGGGCTGAGGGAAGATTTACATTCAGAACAAGGGGGGAGAAAGGTAGACATCAGGTTCTGCTGCTCCAGTGGATCCTGCTGCCTGAGGCAATTGCCTCACCTTGCCCCATGAGCTGGCATTGGGTGGACTAGTATACTAAAACAGCTGCTTGCCACAGATACCTTGCCATGGTTTGCACTTAGCTGCCTTCATCATTCTCTCCACAATTACTTTGCAACTGCAATTTTAAAAAGCCCACCCCTCCCTCTAGATCTGCAAATTGATTCTGTGACACAGTTGCAGGCTCATTCTTTAAGCTTTTGGATCTTCAAGCAGTGCCCTTACAATATTTGGAGTCTAAATTATCGAAAATCATGTTTTTTTTACTTAATATATATATATATATTGAAGAATGAAAACAGACAATACACATGAAGAGAAACAGTAACAAAACAATGTAAGTTATAAAACAAGGAGCTTTTAGTGATAAAGTCAAAAAGAAAAAGAAAAAACCAGGAGTGAACGAAATGGATATATAATTATAAAATTATAAATGAGGTATAAAAACACATTACATAGTACAATGAAGGAAATGGGCGGGGGGGGGGAGAGAAAGCTCTTGCCTCTTGGTTGAAAGATTGGATCTTACTGGAGAACACTGATGTCCTAGATCTGGAAGGGTTTGACAATGCTTTTGGGTGGCATGCATATTTGTGGTATGACAAGGTTAAAGTGCACAAATTGTTTAAAAACCACATTGTCAGAAGAGCAATTTTGATGGTCTGGACAAAATATAAAGACTTATTGGAGAGTAAGACTCCGAGGTGGCTCTCACCGGTGGAGGCCAAGGCACGTAAGAGACTTAACATGGAGGCCTATTGGCCTAAATATTGGGAAATAATTGAAAAAATTGGAGGTTGCAGAGCTTGGAAAAACTAAAAAACAAGGTGCAAGATTGGTTACACTATGCACAAATTCAGGAGGTTTTTAAAGTGGACAAGAAGGTTGGATTCCAGGTGGAAAAATCGAAACTAGAGAACTGTTAGAGCCAAAAAATAAACTACTTTCGAGAATGTATAACTTGCTGCTTAAATGGAATACTCAGGATGAGACAGTCAAATCTGCCATGATAAAATGGGCGCAGGATTTGGGGCATAACATTATGTTTGAAGACTGGGAAAGGTTATGGAACACCGGAATGAAATTTACGGCATGTAGTGCCTTGAAGGAAAACATTATGAAAATGGTATACCGGTGGTACATGACCCCAGTCAAGCTTGCTAAGATATATCACCTGTCTGACAATAAATGTTGGAAATGTAAAGAGGCGGAAGGGACATTCTTTCACCTCTGGTGGACTTGCCCGAAAGTGAAGGCCTTTTGGGAGATGATTCATAATGAACTAAAAAAGGTACTTAGATTTACCTTACCTAAGAAACCAGAGGCCTTTCTTCTGGGCATGGTGGACCAGAGAGTGTTTAAGAAAGATAGAACTTTTTTTATGTATGCCACTACAGCAGCAAGGATCCTGATTGCAAAGCACTGGAAGACACAAGATCTACCCACGCTGGAGGAATGGCACACGCAGTTGATGGACTACATGGAACTGGCCGAAATGACTGGCAGAATCCGAGACTTGGGAGAAGAAACAATTGAGGAGGACTGGAAAAAATTTAAGGACTATTTGAAAAAACATTATAAGCTGTACGAATGTTAAAAAATGCACCCTCTAGGAAACTCTAGCTTCAGCAATGGTAAATTAATGAAATGGAAATTAAGGTACAAGAAGTCAGAGGTAGAATAATGAAATAACTTTATTGTGTTTAAACGAAAATGTATAAGATTTGGGTTATAACATCTTTGAAATTAGGTAACATGATAAAAGAAGGATACAATAAGTATTGAAACAAGTTAACAAATTGCTGATGTTCTGTATCACAGAGAATGCAGGGTTTGGAGGATGCGGGGAAGTCCACTAGACTTGCTGGAAAAAAAGAACATGGAAATTTGTAACTTTTCTATTTTATTTCTTATATCTGTCTTCTATTCTTTTTTTCTGTATTTCATAAACTTAATAAAAATATTATAAAAAAAAGAGAAAGCTCTTGCCTCTTTGTAGACACCACCAAATAAGATCATATTTTGAAGATAGCCGCCCATGTAAATATATTCGTTATTTAATGAATAAATTTATTCACACCAGACAGAGGCGAAATACAAAGGAGCAGCATGACCCCAGCCGCTCAGATATTGCCTGATAGTTTCTCTTGGGTAGCAATGAATATAACTTTTTTGAACCAGTTGTCTACGGCATAACGCAAAGTCTTTCCAGCCTTGAGCAATTACTGGTCGAGCAGCTACCACAATTAGCTCTTTTGTTTTGTTTATTAAACTTACATATTGCCCTTCATTTAAAATAAAGAAATCTCATGGCGGTTTATGTGTAAGATCTGCACAAGCTAAAATACATTGTTCAGGGGCCAGGAGCACATTTTACCTGAAAGTGTACTGATTTCTGTAATCACCTGCTTCCAAAATTATTTGCATTGGCACAACTCATCCGCATGCACCAATATAAGATCCCTGCTCTTTGCCGCTGGCCAGCACAAGGGACATCCTAATCTATACTGTGAGTCAAATGTTAGTGTACACTACCATGAATGGCTTTTTTTAAAAAAAAAAAAATCAAATGCTTATGGATACTTCACTAGCATCAGCTGGTGCAAATTTTGAATTTTTTTCAAAAACATATTTTGGGGACTTTCTTTCCTTCCTTCCTTCTTTCTTTTCTTCTTTCTTTTTTAAGGCACACAGCGTCACCCTAAAGAAAGTTTGAATCCTATTGATGATATTTACTTCTTAGTAAATGCCTACATGGTTGTGCATCATGATATTTAAATTTTAAATATGTTTTGGGAGCTGTCAAGAAATCTGTACCTTTGAATGTGTAAATTCAAATAATAACAATTCTGGGGAAATGCTTGTAAAAAATTTACAGCTACATCAGTTCCTCACCATTTCTTACTCATTCCCTTGTGCTGATTTAAAAAACAAGACAAATACTTGCCTCGGAGAAGCTGCCAGGTCAGCATCATCAGCAAGAAACTCCTGGGCAAAGGGGAGGGATGCATCTGACATGCTTTTGCTCTTTCTCCATCACATTTGGGCACACCCATCCAACACAAAGCCTGGATTGTGCTGTTTAGACGCCTCTCTTTCTCCAAACCCTTGAGAGCTGGGAGAAAGTGGTCCCAGTTTGGCACATCACTGAATCTGAGGCCTTGTCAAATAAAATCACTTCACACAAGGTCATCCCAAGCAGTTTGACCTGATCTGGTGCGACGTCCTTGTCAGGCTGGATCAGGTTCCAAAACCACTGGCAGCTTTTGCCCTGTGGGCCAGAAAGTGCCAAAGAAAGCAATCACCACATGGTACCCTTTGGGTCAGTCCAAGGCAGCTCAGCAGCCATGCTCCTTGTTTTCAGGAAGTGCTGAAGCGGTCCTCCCTGCGCATGTATCTGATAAAAATGAAGGCCCTTGTTACTATGTTGATTGAAACCATAGAAGGAAATGGGCCCGATTTGTTTAAAGCCACTTTCAGGGTGTACACTCAAGATCATTTAATTTGGATTTGTCACATTTTGCCCCATTGTATAAAATGGTACATAGGTGAACACATTTTCCTGGATCCTCGGGAGTGAGGCTTGCGGGCTATGGATTTCAAGGTTCTTTTCTATTAAAAAGAGTTGCAGGGAACAAAATGCCAGCCAGGAAGGTACATAATTTGGCCAGCAAGCACTTCTCCTTAATCCTATCGGTGGTTGACACATGCTGACTTGTGGTCAACACAATGGTGGGCCTTCTCCACAAGCTTTTCAGTGGTTTTCTTTGATATTACTGAACATGCTTTGCAGTATGATATTCCAATCATGTAAGCATGGTTCCAACCCATTCTACAGTCTCACTTATTGTGCTCACTTGAGAGCTTAGCATCCACATGTCCTAAGTTAACTTGCTATTTCCATACTTTTTTGGTGCATGAGTGAATCTGTAAGTGCCTTTTAAACTTAGGAGGAGTGTTGTGATTTTTAACTAGTGAGCTTGGAGCGAAGTAATATTGGGGAAAGGGTGGAACCTGTCTACCCTCCATTTATTGCCGAACTACAACTCCCATCTAGCAACATCTTAGCAGCATCTGGAATAGAAAAAAGGCATTGGTGTGAGGTGGTCGGAGTATAAAAAGCAAACAAAACAGAACAAGAAGGCAAGAGAGAAAATCATGATTGATTCTTTCTTTTTGAGATCAGATGAAACAAACAATGGATCAATTTAATACTTTGATTTCTGCCAAGATAGTGTAAGAGATTTCCACATGAGGAATAACTTGGTTTTTGTTTTATTTTTAATGCAATCATTCTGAACCACGATGAATGGCAAAATTTCTGCTGTTGGGTTTTTGTTCGTTTGCCGGTTTCTTTGGTACATCACATTGATGCTTTGATTAAAAGGGCATGATTTCACGCAGCAGAGATGCTGGGAGAGGAAGACCATGACAACCAGAACTTCCTTCTTACCTTTGGATGCTCTGCCATCTACTTGCCTACCACTGCCAATCTTTTGGAAAAAGAAATGCATTTTTCATATTTATTTGATAAAAATTAGCATCGGAAGAATTAGTTCTTAATAGCTGTCAGGAAATACTGGGGAAAGCATCTGAAATGCCAAGACAACTTATTTACGTAGCCTCTCTAATGTCTAGCAAGCATCAGCGAACCTGATAATGTCACAAGGCTTTTGATTCATGAATGTGTGTCATTTTACACTTGAAAGAAGCTGAATATTCTCTTTTCCCGGGTTTTGCTAGATGTGTCAAAGCAAATAAAAGGGCCAAGGATATCCTCTCACCTATGGTCGTGGCAACATTGCTTATCATGTTTATTTCATGACTGAACCAGCGTCCAATAAAGAAAACCAACCCAGGCCCTGCCATCCTAATCAGAGTGCCTTCTTTGTGTGCCTCTTCCACAAGAGGTCTGGAGAGTAGCAACATGAGAATGGGCAAGGGTTGCCACCTGGCCCTAGAAAAATGTGGTTGTTCATGTCTGGAGAAAAGTGTTGGACTAGATGGTCATTTTGGTGCCTTCAAACTACATTCCTATGATTCTGTGATTCTGTGATTCTATAATATACTTTCTACAGGATCCAAAACAGTGTCAATGTCAGTTGCTGAGCAAAACACAAGTAGGGGTTTTGCCCTGATCTCCTGCATTTGGCATCTGGCCACTTTCAGAAATTGGATAATGCCCTAGATAGCCCTTTGAGCTGATAAAGCAGCCAGTCTCCTCTTGTACTCTTGCTTGCCCACTTAGAATCACAGAATTGTAAAGGAGGATCCTATAGTCCAACCCCCTGCAGTGCTGTTGGTAAAGGCTGTTCTCCAGTTGAAGTGCTCACAACCAATTTCCCAATTTTCCACGCTTATGCTGAATCCTTTTAGATTTGCCTTGAAAGCGTCTTTGAACTTTTTTTGTTGTCCACCAGTAATTTGTTTTTCCATTCTTGTTGTTTATAGTGTAGTTGCTTTGGAAGACAATAAACAACATGACCAGTCCAATGAAGATGTTAAAGAATCCTTGCTTTGACACTGGTAATATTTGCTTCTTCTAGTACACTGGCATTAGTTCACGTGTCTTCCCAAGTGATGTGGAAAAATTTACGGACACACCGTTGATGGAATCTTTCGAGGAGTTGGCGTTTGTAAGTGGTCCATGTTTCACAAGCATGCAGTAAGGGTTGTTTACAACAGCTTTGTAAACAAGAGCTCAGGCAATTTTGGGTTACACATCAATGTTGGCCCTTGTGGAAAGATAGCAGCCCAGGTTGGATAACTGATCAACCCTTTCCAACGTGACAACATTGAGTTGGATTTGTGGCACCGTGGAGGGGTTGATCTGTGCTTTTTGGTGCAGCACTTTGATTTTTTGGATATCGCGCAAGGTCAAGCTTCCCGTAAGCTTCTGTGAAGATATTTAGGATGGTTTGGAAAAATGCAGGGAGCAAAACCAACCGCTGTATATGGCGTTTATTGACCTGAGTAAGGCCTTCAACACTGTAAAAGCGTACTGCCCTGTGGACCTCTCCTGAAAATCGGCTGCCTGGATAAACTGGTGAACATCCTTTGGCTCCTCCATGATAATATGAAGCAAAAATAGCAGATAACAATGGCTCTCAAAATGAACCATTCCGGTTGCATCAGGCGTTAAACAGGGATGCATTATTTCCCCAACTCTATTATCTTCATCTCCATGTTCCTACTTAGTTGAAGGAAAACTCCCCACCGGGGTAGAAATCATATATTGAACAGATGGAAATATATTTAACGAGTAGGCTGAAAGCAAAGAGTAAGTTTACTAATACCCGTCATAACACTTCAATTGCTGATGACAATGTAGTGTGTGCACACTCAGAGGATGATCTCCATACTGTGAATTATTTGATTACTGTAGGATACTTATTGTGATTATTCTGTATACCACAACATTTTTTCTTCAAAGAAAGCTCCAGGGTCTTGAGAGATGCAACTGATGTTAAAAGTGTGTGGTTTTATTGTGATGGGGAGGAAACAAACCCACAGGTGGGCTACATTGTACAAACAAATGTCAGATTAGTACTGTGACTGAGAGTGGAGAGCAGCCATGACCTCTAAATTCATCTGGACTTGGCAGTGGCTGATCTGCGCCCAATTAATTATTAGTGTTTTAAGTAAATGAGTTATTAGCATCCATGAATTCTAAAACAGTCCATTGGTTCTTCTCCCCGAAAGCATTGAGAAGCTTGTTTTACAGTTTCTTAAAGCTGTAACCATGGGAACTAAGTGTCTGCCAAGATAAATCTTTATAATTAATATGAAGCAGTTCTCACCCTCTCGAGTTATCGTAGGAGGTATACTGAAGCCATCAGATAATATTTCCCCAGCTGGGAAATTCTACTAGTCCCCACAGGAAGATAAGCAGGACCCCTACCATTGTTCATTTATTTTTAATTATTTTAAAAGAAAACCTATTTACTATATAGAATTGGGGGAAACGGCATATCAAGTAACTACTTCTCGCCCAGTTGTAGCAATGGAAAGAAAATCCCAGGGAGATACTTTGAACAGCTCCTGTTTTAAGGGGGGGGGGGGCATTTGGAAGACTTTTGGATTCCTCAGATTCAAGACATCTCCCACTCCACCTCCCTCGACATGGGGCCAAACTTCTCTGTATAGCCCCTTTCTCTGTGGACATCAGATATTGTGAGAGCCAGAGTGCTAAATATTTTGGCACCCATTCTTGGGGGAAGCCCAACATCAGATTTCAGAGAGGGAGCTCTGGTGTATCCTCTCTGGATCCAGAGAACTAACATCAGTGCAACTCTGACCAAGATCTCCCAAAGCCATTTTAAGAAAAATCTCTCCAAAGAAGATTTCCCAGTCTCCCGAGGCAGCTGGTGAAAATAGTGCTGATCTGCTCTACCACCTATGCATTCCCCTAAGTATGTAACAAAAATCAATCTTCAACTGTGAATTTCTTAGGCACTGGGACAGTTTCCCACAAGACTGCCATTTTGCTACACGGGCGGCATTGTGGTCTAAACCACTGAACCTAGGGCTTGCTGACCTGAAGGTCAGTGGTTCGAATCCCTCCCGTTGCTCAGGGACTGCCAACCTAGCAGTTCGAAAGCACGTCAAAGTTCAAGTAGATAAATAGGTACCACTCCGGCGGGAAGGTAAATGACATTTCTGTGCGCTGCTCTGGTTCGCCAGAAGCGGCTTAGTCATGCTGGCCACATGACCCGGAAGCTGTACGCAGGCTCCCTCAGCCAATAAAGCGAGATGAGCGCCGCAACCCCAGAGTCGGCCACGACTGGACCTAATGGTCAGGGGTCCCTTTACCTTATATATCAAATATGAATGAACAATGACGAGTGGGTGCTCTCCAAATTTTTTAAAAGATACAAAAGCAATTTAGGAATCTTCTTATATTTGTGCTCATTTCCAAAGAGAAAAGAAAAGAAACATGGACCCTGGGTAAGCATACCTTGAACCCCTGGCATCTCACACCGCCTGGAGATTGGGGTGGCAGCATATAAACAATATACTTGGGCATTCTTTCCCTGGAAAATAAGGCATTGCCATCCTGTGGTTTCCAGTTGCACTTTCAGTTGCAAGACGCATTCACTTGAAAGGTCTATCACAACATGATATTGGGGTCCTTTGGCTCCTCAGGACACCAGCTGAGAGTATAAATATCCTTTAGTGTGTAATTATTATAGCTTCAATATTTTGTTTCCAGAAAGTAGTAAAGGTAAAGGTAAAGGTACCCCTGCCCGTACGGGCCAGTCTTGACAGACTCTGGGGTTGTGCGCCCATCTCACTTAAGAGGCCAGGGGCCAGCGCTGTCCGGAGACACTTCCGGGTCACGTGGCCAGCGTGACATCGCTGCTCTGGCGAGCCAGAGCCGCACACGGAAACGCCGTTTACCTTCCCGCTGGTAAGCGGTCCCTATTTATCTACTTGCACCCGGAGGTGCTTTCGAACTGCTAGGTTGGCAGGCGCTGGGACCGAGCAGCGGGAGCGCACCCCGCCGCAGGGATTCGAACCGCCGACCTTTCAATCGGCAAGTCCTAGGCGCTGAGGCTTTAACCCACAGCGCCACCTGCGTCCCTTTCCAGAAAGTAGAAACAGGCAAACTTGTTGATTTTTCCACATTTCTGCAGCAACTTGGGGGTGAGAGAAGGGGAGGTTAGTCACTGCTTCTCAGCCCCTCTACCTCATAGGGTTGCTCTGGGGATTGAATGAAGAGCCAGAGGAGAACCACATATGCTACCTTGAGCTCATTGGAGAGAAAAAAGGCAATAAACAAAACAAACAAATATGAAATAAAATAAAATAAATATTTTTAGATATTTGGCGAGATACAGCTTGGAGTCTTACTGGTGCCCTGCAGGTGAGACTCTGCAAGCACATACTTCAGAATCATAGAACTGTAGAGCTGGAAGGGACCCAAAGTGTCATCTGGACCAACTTCCTGCCACATATACTTTGCCAGCCTGGTGCCCTCTAGATGCTTTGAAGTGCAAATCCCATCCAGGCCCATCTAGAACATTGTGAGGCTATTAAAAGCTTCAGTGTTGGGTCCTACCAGCATGCTTACTGCAAACATAAGATTGGGGAAGGAGAAACAATCTGGAGCAGGGTCCTTGGCACACAGAGTTGTGGGGGAAAACTCTGCTGCCATGGCTGAAATGGGACAGCTGCTGAGTAAGGCTGACTCCCAAGCACATTCACTAAGGAGTAAACTCGTTTGAAGACAGACATCTGTGCATACATGCACTAAGAAGAGTTAAGAACATAACAGCTTCCTTGAGCAGGTCAAAGGGGACCCATCTAGCCCAGAATCCTGTTCTCACAGTTGCCAACCAGATGCGCCAGTGGGAAATGCACAAGCAAGACCCAAGTACAACACTGCCCTGGGGTTGCAAGCAACTTAACTCATTTTCCAAGTGATAGTCATATATTTGTTGTGTTTCTGCTGTCTTCCCAGTTGCCAGCATATTTCCATTCCTCTCCCTTTCCCAGTCTTGACCTGCAAACCAAGTTCTCCCATCCAAACAGTTGAGATTTAATGTTTTGTATTCAGCCAGCTTCCAGAGTTGGGAGATACAGTGGTAAATCTCCCATCTTGAATATACCGTAAATTTCGCTCTATAACACGCAGATTTTTTCTCCTAAAAAGGAAGGGGAAATGTCTGTGCGTGTTATAGAGCGAATGTGTGGTCCCTGGAGCCGAAAAATCAAGCAAAAATCAAATCGCGGGGCTGCACGCTGCACAGAGAAGCGAAACTTGAAAAGAGAAAGCGGCTGCTTTCCTGCATTCTGCCTCAGGGTCTTACTGCCCACCCTTCTCTGTTTCCTTGCTGTGTTTGCTGAAACGGAACAAAGAGCAGGGAAAGCCCCTCCCCTCCAGGCAAGCTCCGGTGCTGCTGGGGGAGAGGGAGAGAGAGGGGGGAAGGGAGAGAGAGAGGGGGGAGGGAGAGAGGGAGAGAGGGAGAGAGAGAGAGAGAGAGAGAGAGAGAGAGAGAGAGAGATATGGATGGCTGGCTGGCTGGCTTGGGTGGGGGAAAACTTTTGCCTTCCTTTCCTCCCTACCCCTCTCCTGCATTCTTAGCCAGCTGCTTCTCTGCACACCCCTCTCCTGCTCCTTGTCCCTTCTGTGTTTTTCCTTCCCTCCCCACTTAAAATGTGGTTACAAAGCATAGATCCTCAGGATCTTTGCATTGGGTCACCCCAAATTCACCATCAGATCACATAGCATGTCCATGGCTACAGCCTGCCCCCCCAAAATCACGCACCCACTGTTGCCTGGGGCTGCAATGGTGCAAAAACGTGGTTAAAAAGCATGGATCCACAGGGATTCTCAGGATCCTTGCATTGGGTCACCCCAAATTCACCATCAGATCACATAGCATGTCCATGGCTACAGCCTGCCCCCCCAAAATCATGCACCCACTGTTGCATGGGGCTGCAATGGTGCAAAAACGTGGTTAAAAAGCATAGATCCACAGGGATTCTCAGGATCTTTGCACTGGGTCACCCCAAATTCACCATCAGATCACATGTCTGTGGCCACAGCATGAAGCCCAAAAATGATACATCCACTGTTTCATTCAGAATGTTTTTTCCCTTGTTTTCCTCCTCTAAAAACAATGTGCGTGTTATGGTCAGGTGCGTGTTATAGAGCGAAAAATACGGTATGTGTGGGCTACATCTAACAGAGGTATGCCAAATAAAGCTTTGAAGCTTTGTGTTACAGTGGTACCTCGGGTTACATAAGCTTCAGGTTACATACACTTCAGGTTACAGACTCCGCTTACCCAGAAATAGTGCTTCAGGTTAAGAACTTTGCTTCAGGATAAGAACAGAAATCGTGCTCCGGCGGTGCGGCAGCAGGAGGCCCCATTAGCTAAAGTGGTGCTTCAGGTTAAGAACAGTTTCAGGTTAAGAACGGACCTCCGGAACGAATTAAGTACTTAACCTGAGGTACCCCTGTATTTTTAATTATGGGATGTGCAGACCTATGCTAAAGTGCCCACAAATGAACTTTCCTGCCATCTGTTCCATGAGAAGACTTACCATACTCCACAGCCCTACAGCAGAATGTTAAATTAACAGATGGACTTCTACACTGTGACCTGATTTGAGAGAGAGAGAGAGAGAGAGAGAGAGAGAGAGAGAGAGAGAGAGAGTTATGTTGAATTGAATGTGAAAGAAGTTACATTTTCCATATATAGTTGTCTTGCATGATTTGTGCTTCAATAGTCAGTCCTGAAGGGCAGGGCTCAGAGATAGAATCATGTGCTTTACTTGCAAAAGGTCCCCATTTCAATCCCTAGGTAGGGATGGAAACCCTGGAGGGCGACTGCCAATCACAATAGATAGCACTGAGCTAAGAGGACCAGTGGTCTGGCTCAGTATAGGGCAGCTTGCCCCCAGGAATACAGGGCTGCCACCTACTAGACCTTTTAGGAGTGTCAAAACAGACCAATGCAAAAGAGAAGCTTCATCCAAAGAATAGACTGTTGAGCTTCGACCAGAGCAAGATTTATGCAAACTATTGTTTCCACAAGTAGGTTGGACTGTTTGAAACCATTCAGGAACATTTCTCTGGCCTTTGGCATGACTTGCTCTTGTGTTGGGAACAGACCCTGCTTTTTTGTCTAAAGAAGACGTTTGTTGCCAGCTTATAGAGGGCACTTTTTTTCAAAACGCAGCAGAAAGAAACATCAAGCAAGATAATCTTGTTCCATGAACTTGCTAGTAGAAAACACCAAGTGATTAACCAGCCACTAGGGTAGAACAATCCTTATGCAAAATACGCAATATGTGCCAATATACTTATATGTGCCTGTTCAAAAGTCTAGAAAGTCCCCTGTGGTCATGTTGAGTTCTAGCACCTCTTCTTCTAGAAAAATAGCACTGCCCAGAGCCATTTCCTCCCCGCTCCAGCCCATTTTGTGACTCCATCACTCCTTGCAGCAAATCTGATCTGCTAATAATGTCCTCAGATACCTGATGTTTGCATAGTTCTTCAAGGTTTTGTTTGTTATTTATTTTTAATACAAGCACAGCACACTGGTTCCCCTACATAATATTTCATAGGCACTTTTTCCGTGCAAAACCTTTCCCCTACATAAGCCCAGATCTTATGTAGTAGAAAATATAGAAGATGCTTTGATAGACAGCCTACATGTGAAGAGATGTAAAAACTGTAAAGAAGATCGTGAAAGCATATTGGTAGGGGAATCTGCTTACCTGGGCTGCATTAGGAATGTCAAGAATGTTTGTGCAGGAAAAACTCACTTGAGCAAGCCTGGCAGAGGTGGAGGCATTCTGTTCTTCTCTCTGAATCAGGCACCCAGCTCTAATAAAGCAGATGGGACAAGGACTCCACTTCTGTGGATTCCCCAGCAGCTGTTATTCTGACCAAGTAAAGCCATCTCAAATGTCACAATGGTGTGTTTATTGAAGAAATCCAGCACATTTCCCACTAGTGTGCCATGGTGAACTGGTTGTAAATCCCTGCCCAAAGCAGTTTATATAGAGTGTAAAACCAAAAAAGAATAAGTAAAAGCTGTTAAAAACAATAATTTAAAACATTCCAAAACGACGATAAGTTAAGGATCTGAGTCATTTTTGCAAAACAAAATGTTTTTTAACCGGCACAGAAAAGTGTGTTGTTAAGGTGCCTGCCTGCTATCAACAGGCAGGGAGTTCCGAAGTTTAGACCTTGCCCCACTAATAGATCAATGTCTCCTACAGTGAGCATGTCTTTAGTCTGGATCCAACCAAGTCTAAATAATTCAGTTTTTCCAGTGTGAAAACAAAATATCAATTCATTCGTTTAGCATAGTTAGTAAATTAATCAATCTTATTGGCTTCCAAAACATGCCTCATTGTATACTACAGGTGCCAATCTCCTTCATCATCTTTAAGAGACAGGCATAGTCCAGGATGTCCTAAATGCCATTTTGTCCAATAAACTCTCCTGCTGCTTCTTATAGGCTTCTAGACGTTCTTGGGAGGAAGTACCCAACGTGCTGTTGCAAACTCTGCAAGAGAAAGAAGTGTCTGGTTGCCTCTTATTTCCCTTCCCATTATGTCCAGCAGGAGGGGAAATAAACCATGTCAATTTCAGGGCTGACAGTCTATCTTCACATTAGCAGCTTGATTCGCTGCAAGGTACTTTCCCTTCCACTGAGTTTCCAAGCCACTTTCATCTGCTGCTGTTCACCCCAGGGCAGAGGCAAGGATGTCTTCAACCAATTTCTTTCCCCATGCCAAAATCCAAGTCAGCGAAGCTTTCGTCTTCCTTCCTCTGAGCATGAGCCAAAGCTGCCTAAATTGTTCACACCACTACAGAGCCATAGTTCCCATTTTTTAATCACATTGGGGGCTAGTTTGAGGGGAAAGTGCATCAAGGAGGAGCCTTTCTCTAAAAGCTGCAGGATGCAGATGGATTGTGGCTAACACCATGTGAGCCCCACCTTTAAAAAAATCAATGGATCTTCAGCAAGTGAAATTATGAACGTTGTCTTAGTTTCCCAGCTTCTGCCCCATTTCAAGTGTTGTATAAAATAGTGTAATGAATAAAAGGAATAAAAAAATGTCCAGTAGTACCTTAGAGACCGTGGGACGCGGGTGGCGCTGTGGTCTAAACCACAGAGCCTAGGGCTTGCCGATCAAAAGGTTGGTGGTTCGAATCCCAGTGAGCTCCCCTTGCTCGGTCCCAGCTCCTGCCAACATAGCAGTTCAAAAGCACATCAAAGTGCAAGTAGATAAATAGGTACCGCTCCGGTGGGAAGGTAAACGGCATTTCCATGCGCTGCTCTGCTTTGCCAGAAGCAGCTTAGTCATCCTGGCCACATGACCCGGAAGCTGTATGCCCGCTCCCTCGGCCAGTAAACTGAGATGAGTGCCGCAACCCTAGAGTCATCCACAACTGGACCTAATGGTCAGGGGTCCCTTTACCTTTACCTTAGAGACCAACTAAGTTTGTTCTGGGTATAAGCTTTCATGGGCATGCACACTTCTTCAAACTCCACACTTTTATTTATGTTGACTGCGTCAGACCAACACAGCTACCTACCTGAATATAAAATAGTGTGTTAGGAGAATGAGGAGACTGCAGTGGGCTTTCTTCAACTGACGACACCAGCTGTGATGTTAGAGGCAAAAGTCATCCACAGGCCTATAAGTAACACAGAGGCATTCCCTCGCCTTAGCTGTGAGGAAATTTCTGTACACATTCACAGAAATTAAAGGAGAGCAGGCCTGCATGAGCAATGCTGGATGCCTTTCAGCAAGAAGAATGCATTGCCTGGTGAGCTGCAGGCTGAGTTTTTCCTGCGCAAACATTATTGGCATATCCAGTCTCCAAGTGCTGCAAGCTTCTGGGGGTTCCAAGCGCTTACTCAGTGTTTGCTTTCCTTGGAATGAGGTGCTATGGAAACTGTGGTGTCTTTAAGATATATGGTTTATTTACACATATACACAACCTGAGACTGATGGAGGGGCTCACAGCATGAACACCCCAATAAGGTATTATTTCTCCCATAGCCACAGCTTTTGATTCTAGCAAAAATCAAGAATGCCTCTCCCTCTCTGGCTTCTGCCTGCAGCCTGCTTCTAGTGCTCTGGTGCTTTTGCTTTTCACCAACAACCAGGTGAAGCGAAGCCTCACCCATTTGCCGGCACAAAGCCACTTCCTTTCTTACCTAACAACCCATTCTGATCCTAAGTCTCTGCTGCCCTGCAGAATATCTTCTAGAAAAGAAAGGAAATGCTATGTAATATTCCCTACACAAATCCAGAGTGGAGTCCCTAAGGCGGTTGGATGGCGCCTTTTAAGCCTCCTTCTGACGACAACTGCAGCCAAGCGGTGCCAAATATATTGATCTTCTAATCTTTGGACCACATCAGTGAGCCCAAGAGCGGGGTATTGTCACCTGAGCAGCACCCAGGGAGGTGCAATCGGTTTGACTTCACCCCTGGAGGCGTACTCCATTGCCTCTTGAGACAAACAGATGCCAACAACAAAAAGCAGCTAGTCAGCATTGGGAATCTAATCAGCAGCCTTAAAGAGGGAGTGCAAGTGGCCTCCCAGCCAGCCTTCCGTGGAGCTTAGGATTGCGCACCCCAATATCATAAATAGTGTTATAGCTGAGGTTCCAGAGGGGTACCAGTGAATGGTAGGAATATAAACAGTAGTACAGTGCTACCTCGGGTTAAAAACTTAATTCATTCTGGAGGTCCGTTCTTAACTTGAAACTGTTCTTAACCTGAGGTACCACTTTAGTTAATGGTGCCTCCTGCTGCCGCTGCACCACCAGAGCATGATTTCTGTTCTCATCCCGAAGCAAAATTCTTAACCTGAGGTACTATTTCTGGGTTAGCAGAGTCTGTAACATGAAGCATATGTAACCCGAGGTACCACTGTATTCAGATAATATTTAGAGTATGGAAGAGAAATGCAAAAATACGGGCAAACCCCTTTCCAAACCAGAGCCTCACCTGGGATAGAAGCTGACAAAAGATGATGATGTCCCACCCCAGAGAAATCCTTGGGTCTTTGCAAAACAGAGTTGCCATGGTTACTGTGGGTGGAGAAAGGTTTTGGAATGAAAACAGGAAGGCGCAGGCTGTGCACACAGGAAAAGTGTGTGTTTTTAAAACTAGGCTTGGGATAGCAGGTGGATGGGTGCTTTGAGCGGAGGCTTTCTGGGAAAAAGAAAGGAAGTAGAAAGAAGAGCTGGTTGGGAAGCAAGGACAAAGGGTTGGTGCTTATAGTGGATCTGCCTGCAATTCTAGGCTGCTATGATGAAGAAGCTTCTGTAAGATCTGTAACCCCTTCATCTAAACAGGTGTAAATATGCCTAATTAAACCAATGTGGTGTAGTGGTTAAGATTGGTGGACTCATAATCTGGTGAACCAGGTTCGCGTCTCCGCTCCTCCACATGCAGCTGCTGGGTGACCTTGGGCCGGTCACACTTCTCTGAAGTCTCTCAGCCCCACTCACCTCACAGAGTGTTTGTGGTGGGGGAGGAAGGGAAAGGAGAATGTGAGCCGCTTGGAGACTCCTTCGGGTAGTGATAAAGCGGGATAGCAAATCCAAACTCTTCTTCTAAAGATACTAATGTCTCTGCCATGTCTTGATTCTCAATGGAAATATCACTAGGTGAGCACATGAAACCCCCTAGAATCTTGTGGACCACTTCGCAGAAAGGCAACCTTTGTGAGAACAAAATAAAACATTGAACTAAATCTCTCTGATTAATTTTGCATTGTTAGCTGCCCAGGGTGTATTCTATGGACAGAAAGGCAGGATAGAAATGTGTCTGCTTTTATCAATGCCTGAAAATTAGTTTTGACACATTCAGTTCTGCCTGCTTGGTTAACCAAGAACTTGCTAAAGAACAAAAAAGGCTGGGGAGGATTTCACCAGGTCAGCTGCATCTCCATACCAAGCACAGCTACTGAAACTTAGTCTTGAAAAAAAGAAATCTGTTTTCCCTATGTGAGCGCCAGGGACAATTGTGCCTGTTTCTAACATGTTGTTTGTTTGTTTGGAAAGTGGGTCAGAGAGTGTGCCCGGAAAATTCACACCAAACTGCGGTTCCTCAATGCGCAGAGGCATAGTTGTCAAAAAATTTCTCATCAGCAGAGTAAATTCTTGCTTGGAGCAAAAACAACAGACTGAAAAACACAAGTGGCCTGTGAGCTATCAATTAGCCCTTGCATGAGAGTGAGCTAGTGTCAGAGGGAAATTGCTTCCATGGCCTGAGAATGTCAGCCCTGTGGCTTTGATCTCCATTCTGCATGTTTCTTTTCCCAGCATCCCCTGACACCCCTCTTTTTAAGCTATGTTCTAGTGTCATTTTCTCTCAGTTGTGTATATCATGCACATACATTAAGGGCCCACTGCCCCCACAGCAATGACTGATGTATTGCTGTGTACCAAAGAAAGGAACACTCCTGGAAAACAATAGGAAAGTCCAATCCTAGAAGAGCTGGAGGAAACCACTGTTGCATCAGGCTGTGTGTGGGCATTAACTAGAAGGCAGCCTGATGAAGACCAACATCCTGGGTCAAGATGTCACCAGCACTCTATGCATCAGCATGGTGACCACACACTTGAGGTGGTAGGCGATTTTGTCTACCTGGGCTCCACCATAAGCAACAGCCTCTCCATCGATGCTGAGCTGGGCAAGCGTATTGGCAAGGCAGCTATGGCAATAGCTCACCTCACCAAACGGGTATGGGACAATGTGATGCTAATGTCCAATACCAAGATGAAGACCTACCAGGCTTGCATGTTGAGCACAATGCTTTGTGGAAGTGATTCTTGGGCAACTTACATCTGCCAGGAGACACCTCAACACCTTCTACATGTGTCGTGTCAGGGAAATTTTGGGTATCACATGGCAGGACAGTTTCAAACAAAGAAGTGC
Organism: Podarcis gaigeae; assembly: GCF_964106915.1. Lineage (NCBI taxonomy): Eukaryota > Metazoa > Chordata > Lepidosauria > Squamata > Lacertidae > Podarcis > Podarcis gaigeae. Next base: position 48,688,104 of record NC_139691.1, read on the forward strand.
TGTCTCAAGCCCACATTCCCAGCATGTTCACATTCCTGTCTCAGTGACCCCTGCTGCCCTCAGAATGCAAGATGCCAGAATCCTCAATGTCTTGTTCTATGGGGAGTTGGCTTCAGGTACCAGGCCTGTTGACAGACCAACTTTGCATCAACAAAATGTCCGCAAACAATACATGAAGCCTGGCAACATTGCAGATGACTGCAATGCCTGGAGACAGACGTTCAGGTTGTACATCCATAGCAGTGACCAGAGGAGAAATGACCATGGAGGAACCCAGAGAGAAGAAATGTCATGGTGCATCTTCAGCAGCACAGCCAGACGCTCCTTCCTCTGCCCCAGCTGCAACAAAACATGTCTCTCCCATCTTGGTCTCTACAGCCCCAGCAGGTGCTTTAACTCTCCTACTGATTGACTTTACCCCCGAAGGCACACTCTTCAACTGTCTCCCAAGAGATATGGGTATGTTTGGTTTAGCAATGCTGGTAGGGTAAGTGAGAAACACTGCTTATGACCAATCAAAAAAGGAAGCATCTCTCCTTAAAAGGCCTCAGGGTTGAAATTGTATCCAGAATGCTCCTGCTGTTGGTGAAGTGGCATGCATCCTATGTCAGCATCTTCCTAACATCCCCTTCCTCCCATGTCTCAGTGATAAGTAATCATTTGATTTCCCTGGGCTTGATACCTCCAGCTGCCAAGCCAATTTCTGGAGTTCAGCTAATGTAACAATGGCTTTGCTTTCACACTGCCTTTGGCACTTGCTCAGTTCTTCTCCCTTTCCTTGCTGTGGAAAAGTCAAACTTGCAAACATGTACACAGTCATGACCAGATGGAGCCAGTTTGATTCAACCTGGGACATCTCTTACGTGCTGACTCAGACAGGGGCTAGAGCCAGAAATAGCCCACTTGGCACCTTCCAGATGTAACCGGACTACAACTGGCATCAGCCCCAGCCATCACGGCCAATTAGCCAACAGTCAGATATCAGGAATCAGGGCTAGCCAACATGGTGGCCCTGGCATCCTGTCCTCGACTCCAGGACAAAGGACTTGAATTCCCAGTCTAATTTCTGCCAGAGATATCAATGTTTAAATCAGATTGGCACACGGGCAAGGATTGGGTTGCAGCATGCAGCACGTACATGATAGATACTGATGCATGGCTAAGTGTAAGCTAAGATGTGTAAGCCTTATGAGGAACGGTTGAAGGAGCTAGGTATGGAAAAGAGACTGAGAGCTGATGGCCATATTCAGATATCACAAGGACTGTCACATGGAAGATGGAGCAAGCTTGTTTTTTCCTGATCTGCAGGGGAGGACTCAAACATGGAAAGGGGATTCTGACTAAAGACCAGGAAGAACTTTCTGACAGTAAGAGCTGCTCGACAGTGGGGTGGAAGGTGGTGGACTCTTCTTCCTTGTAGGTTTTTAAGCAGAAGCTGCCTGGCCATCTGTCATGGATGCTTTAGCTGAGTTGATTGCATTGCAGGGGGTTGGACTAGATGACCCTTGGGGTCCCTTCCAACTCCACATCTATAATTCTATGTTGCTCTAACAAGCAACAAGCCTGCACCTCCCTTTTGAAGAGCAGGTCAGGCACAGTCCTAGCACAGCAAGCAGGCAGAGTCCTGGAACTAGGTAAGCAAACAGGCACTGCTGTGAGTGGGTTAGGTTTGTGAGTCTCTGCAAACCTGCGCTGGCATCTCCATCTCCACATTTACTCCATATTTGTTCCCAGGCTCCTCAGTGAGAGAAAGCAGTACCAGAGGGGACTTCATAGAAGCTAGGTTTGTTCAGTGTCACGGGGCGGAGTGTCATAGTGTCACTGCTGTGGGGTAAAAGTCCCATCAGCCCTAGATAGCACACCCAATGGTCAGTGATGATGGGAGTGGTAGGCCAACAGTAAATGGAGTGCACCAGGTTGGCTACCTCTAGATTGGAACAGTCCTTTCCCATGTCATGATGCTAAACTCTTGGAATAGGTGTAATCCCTTGAAAAATAACCCAATAATGATGGCAATAATAAGTAAAGGAAAAGAACAGCTGGACAGTTAAGTCCAGTAAAAGGGTGCAGTTCTCAACTTGCTTTCAGGCTGAGGGAGCCAGCATTTGTCCACAGAAAGCTTTCCGGGTCATGTGGTCAGCATGACTAAACTGCTTCTGGCACAACAGAACACCATGAAAGAAACCAGGGCGCACAGAAACGCCATTTACCTTCCTGCCAAAGGGGTACCTACTTGCACTGGTGTGCTTTCAAACTGCTAAGTTGGTAGGAGCTGGGACAGAACAACGGGAGCTCACCCCATCACAGGGATTTGAAATTCCGATCGGCAAGCCCAAGAGGCTCAGTGGTTTAGACCACAGCGCCACCTGCATCCCTGGCAATAAGAACCCCATACACACAATGTATTCATCATACATTGGCATTTCCGGTTGTGATTAAGCTGCTTTTCCCCCTTGTGCAATCAAAGCATGATGACTTGCATCTTTCTTTCTTTCTTTCTTTCTTTCTTTCTTTCTTTCTTTCTTTCTTTCTTTCTTTCTTTCTTTCTCTCTCTCTCTCTCTCTCTCTCTCTCTTTCTCTCTCAAAAGGTTAACTAGAGTGATTAAATGCACAGACTCCTCTATCATTTCTCATTTTCATAAAACAGTGCAGCTTGTTATATAGGCCATTAGTTTTTCTCCTGGTGTGTAGTGTTTAAAAGATAAACACTCTGTGTTCCCCAATAATTATATCACCTCTGACAGTAGAAGTAGAACGGTTGAAGGAGTTTCCTGAGGTGTGGTCACTGTCACATGCTAACAGCTTCTAGGAGCCGCAAGTGAGAGCTCCTAGTGCAGGGTAGAAACCAAAGGTGGGTTAACTACCTGAGAAGGAGCACAATGTGTCGCCCATCAAAGATACTACCCTTCCCGTAACACTCCATATACCCCATCAGATCATGTACTGCTCTGGAAAGTGTGAATTAGGTGGTATTGCCTTTAAAAGTGAACCGAACCAAATTTCTCCCCCATCCCCTAAACAGAACCAACATTAATCTTTGAATTAACGTGCCTTTATCCAGATCAGCTGAAAGTGGTTCCCTGATTGTTTTACAACATCAGTGGGCAGCAGAAAGACAAAAGACCAACGTTGTATGGTAGAAATGTTGTTGGGGGCTGGTTTGACTGCCTGTTTCCCTCACTCTGGTGATGAACCCAAATGCCTTCACTTAATACGGAGCCCTCAGCTTGTCATGTCAACATGCTCTTTGCCAGAATACCAACACATAGTGGAGCTCTTGGCAGATTGTTTCCAAACCTTCTGTGACAAACCAAGGAGAGGAATAAAGCAGTGCTGAGCCCGCTTTGAGGAATATGCAAATCATCTACAGTTCTAAAAAAGAGCCACGGTTAAATATTTTAATGTGCAGCTACACTCAGCAAGAGAGGGCCCCCCACACAGGATGCAGAATATACCTGGTGATTATCTATTTGGTCTGATCTAATTTGATAGATGAAGGGACGCAGGTGGCGCTGTGGGTTAAAGCCTCAGCACCTAGGACTTGCTGATCGAAAGGTCGGCGGTTCGAATCCCTGCGGCGGGGTGCGCTCCCGCTGCTCGGTCCCAGCGCCTGCCAACCTAGCAGTTCGAAAGCACCTCCGGGTGCAAGTAGATAAATAGGGACCGCTTACCAGCGGGAAGGTAAACGGCGTTTCCGTGTGCGGCTCTGGCTCGCCAGAGCAGCGATGTCACGCTGGCCACGTGACCCGGAAGTGTCTCCGGACAGCGCTGGCCCCTGGCCTCTTAAGTGAGATGGGCGCACAACCCCAGAGTCTGTCAAGCCTGGCCCGTACGGGCAGGGGTACCTTTACCTTTACCTTTAATTTGATAGATAGAATTTAACTTTAAGTCTTTTGATTTAAACATTTCAAAGCTTCACAAAATAGAATGGACTGTTAAAATTCAAAAAGCATGAGGTGAAAAAGAAACCCTGGATATAAGGCAGATTCCAAAGTATTACCCCTCATTTTTATGCCATCAACACATCTAAGCAGAACCGGGGTGGAGAGACGGGTCTAGAGATGCCAGTGGCGCATTCAGACAATCCGTTTATTGGGCATTCTTTCCGAGTCATTTGCGGGGAGACTAGATGCCTCTACGTCAAAGCGAATGTCATCCCACAATTTCCAGTGCATTTTCATGTCACTTTCCTTATTGCAAAAAGTTGGCTCTATGGAATGTTATTTTAACATACGATCACAGGCTGATAACTCCTGTGTGAACAGGAGAAATGGTTGTTGAAGTGATTGGATGCATATTTGATATTTTAATTGGAAAGAAATCATTGTTGACATTTATTAATTGTAATAATTAGAGAACTCCTTTTTGACTTTTTGTTTGGAAGCAAAAAATGAACATTTGGGTCTGAAGATTGGGGAAATATTTCTTAACAGAATGTAAAATAGCTGGATTTCATCCTAGAGTGAATGTCTTGAATAATTCCTTTCATGTAATTGACAGGTGGAAATCAGAAGTCCTTTTAAGCTATTTTCCTTTCCCTTTTTCTATTCTTTCATTCCTTCCTTCTTTTTACCTTCTTCTCTCTCTTTCTTTCCTCTTGTTTTCATTGATGTCTTCTGCTCTGGGCCATTATTAGGGTCCAGGGATTCCAGACACAGGAAGGTGATGGATGGTTGTTGAAGGACCCGGCATGAGTCAGGGAAGGGAAGATCTCCCAGGGCAGGAGGCTGGGAGAAGAAAGGAAAACTCCCAGGTGAAAGCTGAGAGGGACCACCTTTTTCTGTGTGAGACAAGGGTTAAGAGATAATTTTAAGAGAGGAGTCTTTCTGTTTTTGTCTTCATTTAGATTTGATTCTTTTCTTTTATTGTATTATGAAAAAAGTTTTAATAAAATCTTACGAAACACAAAAATGTCTGATATTTGGGGGAGATGTTTGTTGCACAAAACTCCCCACCAGCTATTATTGTGCCAGTATGTGATTGAATTCATCATAGGAACCCTCTGGAGGCACCTTGAGTGAGTTTGCACTTGTTTTCTTTTAAATCTTTTTCCTAAAGTATTTTTGCCCTGCCTGAGGCTGCCCATTGGCGCAGCTGCTGCATTCCAAGATGTTCTGGCGTGAAATATTGCTACTATTACTGTTATTACTAAAAAGATACTCCTGACATTTATAAGAAGAATTTTAAAAGGCACAATTCCTATAATTCCCTCACAATTGCAGGGTATAACTTCTGAAGAGATGCTGGCATTCTCTAAGCTTCTTTTCCTTTGACCTTTCCTTTTCCCTTTCCTTTCCTTTCCACTCCACTCCACTCTGCAACCTGTAAGACTGGGAAGGTAGAGCAGAAGAGAAAGAGATGGGAGCTGGCAGGCAAAGGGCTAGAGGAGATGGGAAGGTCTTCCCAATTATGCAGGATTCTGGGAACCAGCCAACTGTTTGGGGGAGAGACCCAGAAAGACTGAGCCTGTTCCGAATTTGAGGTGGGTGGGTTTTACTGGGCACTAGAATTAAGCAGTCACACACATTATTTCTTAGACTCTCCTGTTTTCTTTTTGAGAAAAGAATAATAAACACCTGCCATCTGTTCCTTATCATTGGAGGTATAATAAACAACTTCAGAGCTTCAGTGTTAAATTTTGATTTTTATCAATTAATTGTAACCGTTCTTTTTTGTCCTTTTCTTCTCAGCAGTTGTTTCTACAGAGCTGTGCAGAGACACAAACACAGCTATAAACAAGTCTTCTGCATCCCTAAATATGAAATGGGCTTTTGCTTTCCCAAGCAAAGTCTTTTCTGAAGCGCTGTGATAGCTGGAATTAACTTTTATATTTGACATTTTTTTTATAAGCCACTGCTGGGAAGTGCTTTACAGATTTAATCAAGCAGCTATATGTCTTTTACCCAAAAAAACAATTGGGAAAAGCAGAAACCAGTGTGGTGTAGTGGTTAAGAGCGGTGGACTCGTAATCTGGTGAACCAGGTTCGCGTCTCCGCTCCTCCACCTGCAGCTGCTGGGTGACCTTGGGCCAGTCACACTTCTCTGAAGTCTCTCAGCCCCACTCACCTCACAGAGTGTTTGTTGTGGGGAAGGAAGGGAAAGGAGAATGTTAGCCGCTTTGAGACTCCTTCGGGTAGTGATAAAGTGGGATATCAAATCCAAACTATTATCAGATGCATAATAGTGCTGTGTGAATGTCACTGGATGATGTCCACACAAATGGATACCAGGATGAGGCTGGATTGAGGCCCTTAGCAGAAACGTGAAATATAGGTGTATCACTCAATGAAGATATCAACCCCATGTGCAGCACCTGTGAAAAGAGCAAATTCCATTCTGGGGATCATTAGGAAGGGAACTGAAAATAAAACTGCTGATATTATAATGCTGTTGCACAAATCTGTATTGTAACCTGCTTGGAATACTGGGTGCAGTACTGATTGCATCACCTTAAAGGGGTACTGTGGAGTTGGGGTTTGCATTTAAAAGCGAACTTCCACAATTCATGTTTCCCAAAACTAGCAGGAATACAGCTACCCTATTTAATTCACATTTATCCATTAATGCACATTTATGTTTTAGTTTCAACTGTGCATATATCTGCATATGTTAGTGAAAATAATATACTGTAGGGTGCTTTGCCAAAAAAAAATGTATATTAGGTGAAATTTGTATTGAAATGGTTATGAATTTTCATGAGAGAGCTTGAATGTCCAAGACCTGGAGCTTGAACGTCCAAACCTGCCCAAGACTCCCAGGTATCCTCTCAGACCTGCTGGCAATGGAAGCGTTTGTGTCCTTTGCTCCATGGAGAAGCTTCCAGATTCAGCTCACCGTAGTTCCTTCGCATACAGAATAACCTTCCTCTGCAGAACGCATAGCATATAATTCATCAGGATGCCAAGAAGGAATTGCATCTGCTGACATCTGGGAATTTAGCTGACTGAAGCTCAGGCAATTAGCACACTCGTATTACTCATTAGTGGGTTTGTGATTTGTTCCATTTTAATTTTTTTCACACTCTCTTTCTGTTCACTGTTTTGAGTGCAGATCAAAAAGGGGTGGGTGGGTATAAATATATATATACATAAAAGCCCGCAACAAAGTGATGAGATGCCAAATTCCTTTTGGCTTATCACTGTGTTAGCTGTCATTAGGTGTTTCAGGCTAGGTGTTTCCTTCTGGTAGATGGGAAAGAAAGAGCTCAGTTAGAAGAGCCAACCTGTTGGTTTCAAAATCCTACAGAGCATTGAAAAAAATTGCTGAAGATCTTGGCGACACACTTAAATGATTTTTCTGCCTGTTGAAGCAGTTGTAATTCACTGTAGATGTGTGATTTTTAATTGTATTTTTATAGCTGCTTTTTCTCTTACATTTGTATTAAAATCTGAATTCTACATGAAAAATTATATAAGCAATAAAAACACAATTGGAAAAACAACAGATGACCCCAGTGCCTGGTGACAGACAGTCATGTATCCACAGCAGTGACAAGAGGGATGACCTTTGGGAGGAGAAAGGCCATGGTGCATCTGCAGTAGCACATATGAATGCCTTCAACTGCCTCAGCTGCAACAAAAAATGTCTCTCCCGCATCTGTCTCTACAACTACAGCAGGCAGTAACCTTCCAACAGTTTTGACTTCACCCCCAAAGGCACACTCCTCTGCTGTCTCCCTAGACAGATGGAGGCCAACCAATAGAAAATAAACATGAATTTGTAACTCAATTGATGTGCCATCAACCATAAATCCAGACATGAATGAAGCTCACAAACTACTGGTTCCATAGACTATGGTTTGGGGAACCCCTGTCATAGAATAATAGACAGAACTGCCAGTGACACATGGTTCAGGGCACCTGTTATTGGAAAGACAGTACTTTCAGAACTCAAGCAAGAGAGCCAACCTTCACAACATAGTGGCAATGGTTTGTAGTGGTTAGAGCAGTCTTCTACAACCTGGTCCTCTCAAGATGTTGCTGAATTCCAACTTCCAGCATGGTCAATAGCAATGATGAAATTCAAGTCCAACAACAATTAAAGGGTACCATGTATGGGGAAGGCTGAGTTGGAATGTTGAGCAGAAACCCAAAAGACCTAGGTTCAAATAAATCCCCGCTCAGCCAAGAACTCAAGTCAGAGGTTAAAAGGAGTTTGTTGCTCAGCAAGCCCCATTTTCCAAACAGACCTAAAATAAGGTTGGGAGCTTATCTTACTGCCTGGTTGAAGTTTCACAGCCAGTCTTACATATTGCAGAGCAATATGTGATGTACTGGGAATTTGCATGCAAGGCGTTAATTGGAATGGATGTAATAATGATGGGTATTAGCATGTAAGCAACAATTTTCCTAGCAGCACTTAATTTCATAGGTGCAACAGCAGTTGTATGTGACCCATTAACCTTGCATAAAAGACCTTTTTATCCACAATTGGTTTGGTCTTTATTCTTTCTTCTTCTTCTTTTTGACAGTGGCTTTCCTCAACCAACAGAGCGACAGGTCGAGACTACTTGGGCAAACTTCTCAACATCTTAATTAGAGCCCTGATGAATCAGAGCCAAGGTCCATAGTGGATAACTACTCCCGGCTAATCTAGCCACTTAATTGAGGCACCAGGAACTGAACCTGAGACCTTGTGCTGGTCCCGGGGGGAAGGTTACCGTTGGCATAGTCAAAGTCTGGTCCTGGGTCACTAGCCTGGAAACAGTTCACAAGGAGCGGGGCAAGGTCCAAAGCAGGAAGTCGGGTGGGGACAGGAACACTGGAGGGTCAGGTCTGGGTCTGGGCAGGAGCAGGTACTCAACGACGTTGCTCCCACAACCTGGGACCGGGCTGACTGGCCTTTATCTTCTCTGAGGCCAGGGGCGGTCCCGGCCCCCAGGAGACCCGCCTCTCTTGGCCTTAAGGTGAGCGCTCCTCCTGGGAGAAACCAGTTCCCTCCACCTCTCTGCCCTAAGCCTCTGCAGTTCAGGAGAGGCTGGGGAGTTACTGGACCCAGGGGGAGACTCTCCTTCCTCTGGAAGGGACGGGAGAGGCGCACCTGTAAGCACTGTGTCCTTAATCACCTCTGGAGCTAGAGTGGAATCACCTGGTGCCTGCTCCTGAGGATCCGGCACAGGTGCAGGCGCTTCAGATCCAAGGCCCTGCCCCAGTTCAGCCGGCCCTGGAGGTGGGGACTCCTGTGCAGGCTGGGATTCCTCCGGTTCAGCCTCTGAATCAGATTCCCAGGCCATCACAGACCTCATCCAAATAAACCATGTGCCATTCCACTTATATTCAGCAGGAATACTCCATGCTATTGCTCTGCTCCAAGGCCAGTTTTAGCTAAGGAGGACTTAGGGGAAAAATCAAATTCAAGAGCCACCAGAATGACCAGATTTTGGAGTAGGCAGATCTCTGGCTGAGTGTGGGCTCAACTGGAACTATGCTGCCAAAAGGCAGAGAAACACCAATGCTTGTCCTCTATCATGGCTGAGCCAGGGACAGGTTAAGTCCTGGACTGGCAGGGATAGGGGAGTGGGAGACCTGTTCCTATTCTGTTCAGCTGGGTCACATGACCTGGTCACCTAGCAGGTTGCACTGGCAACAAGAGCGCTGTAAGTGATGGACCACTTTATTTGTTTATTTCATAAAATATATGCACAGCTTTATTGTAAGAAAAAGAAGGGGGGAAATCTGAAGCAGTTCACAAAAACATAAAGCAATAAATTAAAAGTTACAATAGTTTAAAACAGCCAAAAAGCTAAAATACTAAAACAAGTGAACATTTACATCAGCTCCTTGAGTATTGTTTCCCTGGGGCAAGTTCAGCCAGCATGATTTACCCCAGAGTTTATTAGTTTAGATCGTTCCACCTGAGAGGAGACTTAGTTTCTCCTCTGCACTTTGGGGGACAAACAGGGCTGACCTCTGCCTGGATATTAGTGAGAGGTGAGAATGGGTGCAAGCGTCAATTAGGCAAACAACAGAAAGCATTTCAGTGCCCAGAAATACCAATAGGCCAATAGGCAGCGGAAGTTTTCCATGCACATTAACAACTGATTCATGTCCAGGAAATGACACCGTTATGTGATAAGTTGGCATTTGTTCAAGAGTTTCTTGTGTTTAACCATCTGTGAGTGCAGGCTGTGCTATGGTGATTAGCTCAGTTGTGACAGTCAGTGCACAGAGGAAAATATTTCTGCCCAGTGCCGCTGCACCCAGAAACAGGGCTCACCCACACTTCTACTTGTTTCATACTTTCTTCCATTTGTGTTATGATCTCTAGGTGCAGGAGAATCCATCAAATCAAATCCAATAAACTACACCAACATATTAACAACTTTTTTTATTAACAGTTTGTATTTCTTAGTGCAGAAAGTATTGATCTGATGTGTAGATTCTATTCTAATAAATTCAAGAGAGTTCTTTCTGTGTAAAAGAAGCTGAAGGTTCCTGATGTTTGGGTTTAAGAGAATGTTTGATGTTTCAGAGAAGCTAAGTACAGCTGTGTCTCTTATCTCTTCCCTCAAAGTCATGCTGACTATAAAAGTAAGGCCAAAAGAAGCCTGGGTTTCACTTTCTATCTCTCTTCCTTCTAGGGTGGTATTTTTGTATATAGTGTTAAGGTTTAGTCTTACTATAAGTTATTGTAAGTTTAAGTTAAGTCCCCTTCAACCAGATTTCTTATGGACAGTGCCAATCCTGAATGTATTGGATTTGTGACCATTATGCTCATTTGCCTTCAGTAGCAGTAAAGCTCTGCTGGATAAAATACAATGGCCTCTGGTGTTTAAGTTGTTACTCTGCCAACTATGCATTGGAGTTCTGCTTTGGATCAATATTGAGTACAGTTTCAATGACAAAGCATTCAAAGAAGTGCTTGATTTATAACACAGAACACAACTTTGTAGCATGAATATGGTACATCCAAAAAGTACAGTCATACCTTGGTTCTTAAACGCCTTGTGACTCGAATGTTTTGGCTCCTGAATGCCACAAACCCAGAAATGAATGTTCCGCAGCTTCCGGTGGAGTGCAGGAAGCTCCTGCAGCCAATTGGAACCCATGCCTTGGTTTTCAAATATTTTTGGAATGGATTGCATTTGAGAACCAAGGTACAGCTGTATAAAACAATGCAGCTACATAAAAACATTAATCATTCCCAAAATATAATATTGTCTGTCTTTGGATCTTCTTGCTATACAGTAGTACCTCAGGATGTGAACGGGATCCATTCTGGAGCCCCGTTCACATCCTGAACAGAACGTAAGATGCGACGGCACATCTGCGCATGCGCGAGTCACATTTTGTCGCTTCTGCACATGCATGTGACATCATTTTGAGCGCATGCGCGAACGGCAAAACCCGGAAGTAACGCACTCTGTTACTTTCAGGTTGCCGCAGAGCGCAACCCGAAAGCGCTCAACCTGAAGAACATTCAACCCGAGGTATGACTGTACTTGCCATCCTCTTGTGGCACACCACACTGGTGTGCCACATACTTTGAGAACCACTGCTCTAGGAAGAAGTTACCGTATTTTTCGCCCCATAGGACGCACTTTTTCCCCTCCAAAAATGAAGGGAAAATGTGTGTGCGTCCTATGGGGCAAATGCAGGCTTTCGCTGAAGCCTGGAGAGCGAGAGGCATCGGTGTGCACCGACCCCTCTCGTTCTCCAGGCTTCAGGAAGCTATCCGCAAGCTATCTGCAAGCCTTGCAAGCCCGGCAGGAGTTCCCGCGGGCTCACAAGGCTTGCGGGCAGCAGCCTGCAGCCCCAGCGAGTGTCCGCAAGCCTCGCGCGCCCGGCGGGAGGTCCCGCTGGGTGCGCGAGGCTTGGGGCAGCAGCCTGTTGCCTGAAGCACAGGGAGCCCTCCAGAGGGCTCCCCGTGCTTCGGGCGAGTGTCTGCAAGCCTTGCGCGCCCGGCAGGAGCTCCCGCCGGGCGCGTGAGGCTTGGGGCGGCAGCCTGCAGCCCGAAGCACGCAGAGCCCTCCGGAGGGTGCCCCGTGCTTCGGGCAGGCGTGTGCAAGGCTTGGGGCGGCAGCCGCGGCTGGGGGGGAAATAATTTTTTCTTATTCATCCCCCCCCCTAAAAAACGAGGTGCATCCTATGGGCCAGTGCGCCCTTTGGACGAAAAATACGGTAAATAGCAGAGGTCCGAATAAATATCCTTGTGGGACTTCGCTTTCTCCATCTGTTCATCCAGAGAACTGTCCATTTATTCTTGCTCTATGCTTCTTGCAACTCATCCAATTCCTGATCCACAAGAGGACCTCTTCTCTTATTCCTTCATTGCTAAACTTACTCTTTGGTGAGGTACTTTGACAAAAGCTTCTCAAAAGTACAGCAGGTCAACCTGATCACATCTTGTTAGCATTCTCAAATAATTCCAACAGGTTTGTGCGACAGACATCCCATGCAGAAGCCATGCTGGCTCCACTTCAGCAGGGCTTGTTCTTCTATGTGTTTGGTTATTTTTATCTTTATCAATAATTTCTACCCATTTTCCAGGGACACATGGCAAGCTAACTGGCTTGTCATTTCCAGGATCCCACTTGGCAACCTTTTTTAAAAAAAAAATATTGTGTTAATATTTGGCAACATTTTGCTGTAAACCCAACTAATTTTTAGCTGATGGCGGCTGGCATAGCTGAGAATGAAGGTTATTTTGTTGCTGTGCTGGCCCCAGGGGGGGTTACCGTGAGGCGTGGTCAAAGTCTGGTCCTGGGCCGAGGGTCTGGAGACTGTCCACCAAGGGGGAAGCTCGATTCAAAGCAAAAGCCGGGCATGGTCGGGAACTCCATAAAGACAGGTCTCGGTGCTGGCAGAAACAGGTTTCCAACGTCGTTGCTCCCACAACCTGGGACCGGGCTGACTGGCCTTTATCTTCTCTGAAGCCAGGGGCGGTCCCAGCCCCCAGGTGACCCGCCTCTCCTGGCCTCAAGGCGAGCATTCCTCCTGAGAGAAACCAGTTCCCTCCGCCTCTCTGCCCTGAGCCTCTGCAGCTCAGGAGAGGCTGGAGGGTCACTGGACCCAGGGGGAGGCTCACCTTCCCCTGAAAGGGCTGGGAGAGGCGCACCTGTAGGCAATGGGTCCTCAATCACCTCTGGAGCCAAAGTGGATTCATCTAGTGTCTGCTCCGGAGGATCCGGCACAGGTGCAGGCACTTAAGATTCAAGGCCCTGCCCCAGTTCAGCCGGCCCTGGAGGCAGGGACTCCTGTGCAGGCTGGGATTCCTCCGGTCCAGCCTCCGAATCAGATTCCCAGGCCATCACAGTTGCCAAAAGTAGATCAATCATATGGATTAAACAAAAGGGAATGTTTGTGCCTGTGTGTGTGTATGCAAGAGATGCTGTGGAGAAATTCTCCTTCTGATAAACCGGTCAATAGAAGCAAGCAAGAGAAAGAAAGCCTGCTGCATCTACAGCTGAAAGCTCCACTCACATCCTGAGTGACTGAAAGGGAGAGGCAGGCTGCTTGGAGAAAATGGAGTGCAAAGCTTGACAGAGCAACCCTCAGCATGTCTCCTCAGGAGTAACCTCCACTGAATCTTTGGGGCTTGCTGCTCATTAAGCAAGTATAGTAGATGCAGGCAAACCTATGGGCCCACCAGATGCTGCTCAGCTCCTGCAACTCCCAGCAAGTGTGGTCAATGGCCAGGGAAGATGGGAACAACTATTGCTAGAACACAGAGATCTTTAGTTGTTAAATATGGACTAACGGCACAGTTTTGTCTGGTGGGCAGAATTGTTAGAAAAAACTTGTTGACATAAAAATTAAAAGTGTCAAGAGGACAAAAGAAACACAACAACTTTATATGCAGTTTGGTGTGATATTATTAATGACACAAACAATGAAGCAAATGGCAGGTCAGCACCTACAAAGCATACAATACACTCTGGTGTACTGTGGGTCTGATGTGGGTCACATCTCCTCCTTCACTCCATGTTGTTTATGTGTTTAATTTTGATGTTACAGAACTGTAGAGTTGGAAAGGGGCCCGAGGGTCATCTAGTCCAACCCCCTGCAAGGCAGGAATCTCAGCTCAAGCATCCATGACAGATGGCCACTCAACCTCTGCTGAGAAAACTCCAAGGAAGGAGAGCCCGCAAGCTGCCAAGGGAGACTGTTCCACTGTCAAAGAACTGTTATCATAATAAAGTCCTTCCTGATGCTTAGTTGGAATCTCCTTTCTTGTAACGAAGCCATTGGTTTAGTTTCCCCACCCCCACAGGAGAATGCAGGAGAATACAGCCTCACTCCATCCTCCATGTGACAACCCTTTTGATATTTGAAGCGTGTTATCGTATTTCCTCTCAGTGTCCTCTTTTCCAGACTAAACATACCCAACTCTCTCAAGGCTTAGTTTCCAGGCCTTGCCTTCCTCTGCAAACTTTCCAGTTTCTCAACATCCTTCTTAAACTGTGGTGCCCAGAATTGGACACAGTATTCCAAGTGTGGTCTGACCATGGCAGAACAGAGTGGTGCTGCAACTCTCCTTGATCTGGACACTAGACCTGTTGATGCAGTCTAGAACAGCATTAGCTTTTTTTCCTTTTTCTTTTGCTACTGTTTCACACAGCTGACTCATGTGAATCCAGGTGTCCCCATCTTATATATGTGCATCTGGTTCTCCCTGCCTAAGCGCAGAGCCTGACATTTGTCCCATTTTGTTAGTTTGGGCCCGGTTCTCATATGTGTTAAGGTTGTATTGAATTTTGCATGCAGTAGTGTTTTACACAATAAAATGAATAAGGGCTCTGAGACATATTTTGTTTTTATTAAATAATCAATAAAACTTAATGTTTAAAATCTACCAGATGACATTGTAACATAAGAGGGTACAATTTTAACTATTCTCACAAATGTGTGAGTTATTTCAGGAATTAAACTTGTCCAAAAGTAACTAAAAAAAATTTGTGAAAAATTTACAAATTCTCCTGCACTCAATTTTGGACCAAAAATTTAATTTGAGGTTATCTCTTGGTATCCACACATTAAAAAATTATGAAGAAAATCTGAGTCGTGCGAGCACAGTCCAGTATTAAAATCAGGTGATTTGGCGTGGAATGACCCTCTGTGCAGGGCTTCCTTCGCACTTGATCTGGAAGCTGCAGCCAATGCTACTGCACCATTGCTGACAGGAAAGAGGCCTTGTTAGCATGTAACACCTACACTTATATCTGCACTAGTTTCCTAGTTGGCTGCTGTCATGACAACAGGGAGGAATACGAGGAGGAAATGGAGCCCAGTGAGGGTGTAGCTGAGACTGGGACACACCAGGGCAGGCTGGAGATGGGGAAGGAGAGGTTGGTGTAGGAAGTGCTCATGGGCAGTGCTTTTTTCCTTTAAAAACATCTAGGGGTACTCTCATTTCCCTACTCATATTGAAATACTGCCCCTCAATGAGGCCAAACGTAGATTCACAAAATGTTTAGGGTATGCGTACCCCTGCGTCCCCTCAGAAAAAAGCACTGCTTATGGGGTGATGGAGAATAATGAAGGGGTGGTGGGTGGTGCACAGGAACAGCAGCAGAACCAATCCCCAGAGCCAGAGGCCCCCTGTCTCCACAAACATGGCAGGCTCTGAGGCATAGGGAGCAGCGGGTGGGGTGCTCCAGGAGGCTGAGGCAGGGGTTGCATGCCTCATGAAGCCAATCGGCATCCAAGACTTAAAAGGGACAGGCAGGGGTGCCAACTATGCAGGATGGAAGGGACTGCAGCCCCCTCAATATTTCTTGGCAGGAGGGCCATCATCTCCCCCTGCTGCCAGGTGCTCCATGCCTCCAACAGGCCTGCATTGGCCTCCCAGGTGGGGGCAGGGAGCCATAGGGCAATTTTTGTCCTCCATGTCCCCCCCCCCACTGATGGGTGACCATCATGTGATGGGCTTCACATGACCAGGCCCCCTCAATGTGGGGGGCAAGTCAGCGCCCCTTGAAGCAGAGCTGAGTTGCTGTGTCTGCTCAACTACCCATGTTGATGGACCTTGACTTGGATGCCCCTGGGCCTGGGACCGTGGCTTTGCATTGGACTCTGGACTGTATACTGACTGCTGGTCTTTGAAATTTGCTACTTGGATTGACCCTCGGACTTTGAGCTTTAGACATGGCATACTGACTTGCTGCCAGGTAGGCTAGGGATTCAAGACAGCTGTTGGGCAAACAGCTGTCCTGAACCCCTGTTTAAAGAAGCCAGTCCGGATGTTTAGAAAGTTGGGGTAAACTTTTGCATGTTTTAAAGCAGGGTTGTAGATTTTATGAAATAAATAAAATAAACAAAACAATTGTTCGTCATATATTGTAATGGTAATGGTAGTTACTCTGGCATTCATCTTCAGTCTATCAGTTTAAATTAATATTTTAAGAGAAATGGGCAGCTCAAACATTGCAAAAAACAGTTTCAAATAATTGCAGCTGGTGGTGTATTTGAGCCTATCAGAACGCCTACATCCTCCCGCGTTCACCTCAAGGTCAAAATTCTTCCTGGGCCTTCCTCCTATCAGCAGCTAAAGCAGAAAACAGGCAGTTGTGAAGGTTAGCCTAAACAGTCCTTGGGTGCCTTGGGAACAAACACCAACCCGGCTGAATCGAGTATTCTCCTTCCGGAAAGAGGATGTGGAATATTACCATTTTCTTTCTTGAGAGAAGGTGTCTCCACACGTTTCTTGACTGAGGTAAGCAAACTAGGCTTTATTTCACTTGGGACCACGGGGCCACTGGAAACTGGAACATCTAACCTTTTCCCCCCTTGTAAATATTTTTGTTATTATTCTTAAAGTGGGGATGGCAGAACGGAGAAAGTACTATTTTCCCCAAATGAGGATAAGTAGAAACTGGAGCCATGTGCTGAAATTGTGGAATGCATAGGTTATGAGCAGAGAGAGATAATTCTGGGGGCTTCTGCTGATATGTGAGGTGGGGAGCTTAGAGAGCGAGAGAAATAACTTTTTAAAAAGCAAAACAAAACCATAGCTTGTGGAACAGCTGGCTTACATAGAATCATAGAATTGTCAAATTGGAAGGGACCCTCAGGGGCAATCCCCTGCAAGGCAGAAATCTTGCCCATAGGCATCTTAGGAGAGGGGGGTCAGTCCACTCTTGTGCTGGTGGGAAGCGCTTGGATCTTGACCCTGTCTCTCAAAAGGCTTTGGTTGAAAGCTGTGTGTGTGTGGTATCAAGACCACTAGACCTTTTTCACATGTAAAGCCAGGTGAGGTGCCTCTCCCTGGCATCTTTTAATTGTGCAGCTGGTTATTCCCGCCTGAGTGGGAGCCTTTGTAAAATTGGAGCCTTTGTAAATATGTTACTGAGTTTGGTGGGGAAGGAAATTCTTTTTCTTTTTTTTAACTGACTTAAGAAAATTATACAGACAGCAACACGAAGAAGCCTACATTAACATTGCCTTCTATCAATAAGAAATAATAATAACTATTACAATAATGAAAATACTAAAACTACATTTACTTCCCCTTTTGAGCTTCTATTCTGGTTACAATATATTACTATTCTATAAGAATATATTATATCCTTTGCTGTCCCATATATTATTTTATTTCCTGAATTCAGCCTAAGCCTCCCCTCTTCCCCACTGCTTCCCTTCACCTGTGCGAGATCTTTCCCATCATAATATTTTTTCCCCTAGTTGCTTTAACAAAATAGAACAACATGAAAACTGATAAATTATAATTACTTCTTTTTTCCTTACACGCTTAACAATTGCCTATGAAGAGTTCTGCTTTAACACCATATTTCTTCAGGTATTCCCCTATGCATTCCCATTCTGTGTAGAATTTTTGATTGGAGCAGCCCCTGATGGATGCTGTCATTTTTGCCATCTCGGCAAACTCACAAATCTTAACTTGCCATTCTGTCATCTGTGGTACTTTTTCTGTTTTCCAATATTTTACCATAAGTATTCTTGCAGCTGCAGTTATATACAAAAATATATTCCTTTTGTCCTTGGGTATGTCGTTTGTTAATAATCTCAGTAAGTAGGACTCTGGGGTTTTTTTGTGTGTGTGTGTTTTTGAAATAGAGCTCCCGAGGATCTTTTTGATCTCCTCATGTATCTCGTTCCAAAATTGTCTTACCACCTTACGCCCCCACCACATAGGGTATAATGTCCCCACCTCTTTCTTGCAATTTCTTTCAGAGATTTGGGTGCTTTTTATAAATTTTTGCTAATTTTACTGGGGTGAGATATCCATAACACATTTTAATTATATTTTCTTTTACTAGATAAAGGGTAAAGGGACCCCTGACCGTTAGGCTTGCGGCGCTCATCTCGCTTTATTGGCTGAGGGAGCTGGCGTACAGCTTCCGGGTCATGTGGCCAGCATGACTAAGCCGCTTCTGGTGAACCAGAGCTGCGCACAGAAACGCCGTTTACCTTCCCTCCGGAGTGGTACCTATTTATCTACTTGCACTTTGACGTGCTTTCGAACTGCTAGGTTGGCAGGAGCAGGGACCAAGCAATGGGAGCTCACCCCGTCGAGGGGATTCGAACTGCCGACCTTCTGATTGGCAAGTCCTAGGCTCTGTGGTTTAACCCACAGCGCCATCCGCGTCCCTTCTTTTGCTAGATAGCAAGCTGTAAAATTTATATCTGTTTTCCACAACCTTTCCCATCTATTCAGCTGGATTGTCTGGCCTATATCTTGCGACCCTTTAATGGTCATTTCTTTTATAATCTCATCTTTCATTTCCCATTCAAGAAGTAAATTATACATTCTAGAGATGATTTTCTTGCTTGGTTGAATAAGTTCACTTTGCAGTTTTCAGGTTTTTTGTTCGAATCCTATTTTCTTGTCTTGGCTAAAGATGTGCGCTATCTGATAATATTTTGATAATATTGTAACCAGCTATTGCAAAAGGTTTTTATCTCTTCCTATGATCTTGGTTTCACTTTACCAAGCTCTCTCGCTACTAGATCCTGGCATGTTGGCCATTCATTTTCTGTATTAGCCTTTTTAACCGCTATTACTTCTAAGGAAGGAAATTCTTGAAGCTTCTTGACACAGAGGTCCTTGGGCTGCTATCCTGCAGACACACCAGAATGTGTTACTAATGAAGGTAATTTATTCATTAGTATTAGTACTGATCAATTTATTTTGCATATGCATGCTGTGGGGTTGGGGTGGGTCTTTGTGTCCCAATCCTCACTCAGCCATGAAGAAGGGCTGCCATACACTTGGAATTTCCCAGACATAGCCGGGATTTGTCTGCCAAAATCAGCATCCATGCAGAATTTTCAAAAAGTGTCTGGGGAAACCCAGCTATATTGAGCCCACCTTGGAAGTGTTGGTTTTTGGGCTCAACAACCTTTTGTGTTCGGATTTTCACTTTTTGAAATAGGGCAACCCTACATGAAGCTCAGGGTATGACATTGGAGTAATTGCTACAATTTTATTTGGGTGAAAGGTGTTGTTGAATTACAACTCACAGCAGCCCTAGCAGGCAAAGCCATTGGCCAGGGTTGATGGGAATTGTAGTCCAATGACATCTAGAGCTGTTGGGGCTAAGTCTGAGGGCAAAGCTTTGGTTAAGAGCCAGGGCTACGCCTCAGGGGTTAGCAGATCAATCTCAGGGCTGTATTTTATATTCTTGCAGGGCACCCACTGGACTTCACCAGAAACGTGAACCAAACACAGGAGGGATTGTGTAATCAAAGGTTGTGTTGAGTGAGTACGCAGAATCTAGCTGTACAAAGTGGCAAAACGTATTTATTTATTGCTCTGGTGACTTGGTGACTGGTCAAGTGGATTCTTTCTAGCATTGGGAAGAGGGGCATGGCCCTGGGGTCAAAATTCTGAGGGGCACAACCCCACAGTTATAATTCATGGGTTGCCATATGATTCTATTTTGCTTTTAATGTAATTTTAAGCTGTATTTTAATCAATTGTTTGACAATGTTTTAGTGTACAGGGCACAATGTTTTAGTGAGGGGCACTTTGGCAGTGTCAGCCGCTTGCCCCCCAGGTGCCAGAAACCCAGGCTACATCCCTGCTCCCCTGCCTTTAGGTGCCGGGCAGCGAAGCAGCCAGAAAAAGGGAGCCAGCATGCCTTGAACTCCTTCTCGGGTCTCTTTGGAACAATGTACAGGGCTGCTGTTGATGCTGGACGCGATAAGGAAGGCAGGCTGGGGAGGAAGAGAGCTGATGCTTCTCATCTGCTCCACCTTCTCCCCCCCCCCCCCGCTCCAGCGGCAGAGCATATGCCTGTGCTGCCCAGGGCAGGTGGTGCGGAGGGTGTGCTTCCAGATGCGGGACAGCTGCTCTGGTGCCTGGAGTGGCGCGTGCGCCCTGCAGCCGAGGGCATAGCGAGCCGCCCATGGCGGAAATTTGGTGCACAGCCTGCCCACGCCTCCCACGCCTCCCCCAAGCTGTCAAAATGAAGGGGGGAGGGAGATGCTGCCGGTAAAGCGGCACAGCTCCCCCTCTTCCCCCAACAGTTTGGGGTAGGATTGGGAGCCATGGGCGGGCGGTGCACCGAATGCCACCCGGGGCGTTCCGCTCCCACCCACCGGTTCCTACGCCCCCTGCCCCCTCCATTTGGTAACTGGTTTGTGAGGGACAGTTGAGCAGGGGCCATTTCTGTTTCCATCCACCATCCCTTTCTGCCCTTCTCCTTGAGTGCTAGGTCAGCCTCAGGTGCAGCAAGCAAGGAAAGGAACAATGGTGGGAGAAAGATAAAGCCAATGTGTGAGTGAGTGGGGGAACCTTCTGTCCAAATGGTGATTTTAAAAAGTGATGTTTTCCCAACAGGGGCCAGAGGCACTTCTTTGATTGGACCCGCCATGTTGAAACGAAAGAAGAAAAGAAGTGAAAATGTTCAGAATGCTCCTTGCTCTGCAACAGTAGAACAGGCCAGCTGTCATCCTGGCACTCACGCAAAAACAACTGTTGTGAAAACAGCAGCGCAAAGAAAACAATGTCCTCCTAACATTAAGAAGACCCGCTCCACAGTTTGCCCACGCACTACGAAAGCACCAGAAGACAACTGCAGGGGGGCAACTGCATCCAAACTAAATGATCAGACCTCCATATTCAGTGGTGGTGAAGAGAAAGATAAGGCTGGCAGCAGTAACAGAACTGAAAAATCAAGAAAAGCTAGCAGGAAAAGACCACATGACAAATGTGTGTCGAAGGCTCAAGTAAAGCATCGCAAAGCTCTCTCCAAAAAAACAGATGTTGAACCTTTACATCAGAAGTCCTACCAACATAATAAGCTGGCTTGTGGAAAGATAATAGTAGGAGCCCTAAAAAGAACACTGGTGGAGACTGTAACTGTTTCTTTCAATTCTATCAAGATAAACCTGGAAAAGGCCCCTAGGGGTATTCGTTTAAAGGCAGCTGAAATTACCAAATGGATATATGGATTTGCACGCAACCAATTTGTATCTTTCCTGCGAACTACAGCTGCTGCCTATAAAAGACTGGAATCCCAAATGAAGGGGAACAGGAAGGAAGCTAATGTCTGGAAATGCCGTAATGCCACAAATCCTAAAAAACGAGAAATCGTTTTAATTGTTGATTTCTGCTATGATCCTGATACATATTCAATAATTGAAGCAATGATCACTAATATTGGTGATACGAACAACATTCCTGATTTCTGTGTGAAAATGACGTCTAAAAAAGTAAATAGTGTGCTTGAGGCCTTTCAAAAACCCCTTGAAGACACCTCTAGAGAAAAGAAAACAAAACATATCCCGAAATCCAAAAGGCAGCTGCGGAATAAAACACAGTCCCAGGTCCTTGATGACAATGATGAATCTGAGTCAGACTCTACACAGAGAATCGTTTATCCCCCACCTCCTGCAATGGGAGGTATTGTTGTGACCAATAAGGATCTTCAGTGCTTAGATGAAGGGGAATATTTAAACGACGCAATCATTGATTTTTATTTGAAATATCTGGTGCTTGAAAAATTGAAAAAAGAAGATGCTGAAAGAACTCATGTGTTCAGTTGCTTTTTTTACACATTCCTTAGTGCGAAGGAGAGTAGAAATTTTCCAGAGACCTCACAACTCACAATTGAGCAGCAATGGGAGAGGCGGGTGAAAGGATGGACACAAGATGTTGATATCTTTGAAAAAGATTTTGTTTTTGTTCCCATCAATGAAGATGAACATTGGGTCTTAGCTGTTATCTGTTTCCCAGGCTTAATACAGCCTGTATACGAGCGCAATCCATACTCTAAGAAAGTTAAATTTTCTGCTATTTGCAAACAGCCTTGTATTCTGCTCATGAATTCATTAAGGGGCCCCTTCCCATCTCATATTTTCCAAATACTTCAGGAATGGCTGGAGTTAGAGTGGGAAGTCAGGAGAGGTACCAAAAGAAGTTTCTCTGAACATCTTGTGAGATGTTTATACTTGGAAGTGCCACAACAAAACAACAATAGCGATTGCGGAATTTATGTGCTACAATATGCAGAGAGCTTTTTTGAGACTCCCATTCTAAGCTTCGACACACCAATGAATTTAACAGACTGGTTTCCTGACTCAAGAGTGGAAAATAAGCGAGAAGAAATACGAAACTTAATCCTCAGTCTGCAATAGTTTCTGCAGGAACCTTTGGTTTCATTGTTGCTGTAGGATTTATTTGGCCCCTTGGCTATGCCCATAATTTCTAAGACCAATTCAAGACCAAGGCAATCCTGTTTTAAGAAGGCTTTTCCTTTATGGAATAATGATCACAATCATTGCCTTTACTTCTGTTGTTTATTTCATAGAATCATAGAATCATAGAGTTGGAAGAGACCACAAGGGCCATCGAGTCCAACCCCCTGCCAAGCAGGAAACACCATCAGAGCACTCCTGACATATGGTTGTCAAGCCTCTGCTTAAATACCTCCAAAGAAGGAGACTCCACCACACTCCTTGGCAGCAAATTCCACTGTCAAACAGCTCTTACTGTCAGGAGGTTCTTCCTAATGCTTAGGTGGAATCTTCTTTCTTGTAGTTTGGATCCATTGCTCCGTGTCCGCTTCTCTGGAGCAGCAGAAAACAACCTTTCTCCCTCCTCTATGTGACATCCTTTTATATATTTGAACATGGCTATCATATCACCCCTTAACCTCCTCTTCTCCAGGCTAAACATGCCCAGCTCCTTTAGCCGTTCCATATTTCACTTTGTTTACTGTGCACAATTCTGTAATTTTAGGTTGTAAAGTACTTTTTAATAGCTGCAAATAAGTAAATATTAACTGCAAGTTCACCTTGCCATCTGTGTTATTGTTTTGATTCAGCATATAAATGAATAAGCAAAATAAATGTATAAATAAATGAAATGATATGGATGGGATAGATGGGAGTTATAGCCCACCAGCATCAGTTGGTGTAGGAAGGGCCTGCCCAAGGTATTTCGGCGCCTGAGGCAAACTACAAAATGGCACGCGCGCACACACACACCCAGAAAAAATGTGTGAATGAAGAACAGGAAATCAGTACTAGGAGATCTGCCACCACTTTGGGCTAGCCCTGGGTGCAAGGGTTACAGAGAAAACCACTCCAAGCATTGAACGGTGGTTCTTCAAGAGGCTGAGCCAGGCAATCTCAGGACTTCGTGGGAGGAATGGGCCTTCTTCATGTCACTTGCTCACTGCCCCACTAGAGGCACTGTCTATTTACTCCCCACTTTCCATGTTGAAACATTTAGAAGCCATGAATGGATGGAATGAGGGTGGAAATACAGTCTCGTTTAACCAGCCCCTTCCGAAGTCTTCTGCTGCAGGGAACATGCCACAAACCACTCCTCGGCCCCACCCCATACTAATGGAGTGTAGAAGGGAGAGCATTTGACTGGGGAGACTATGTTGCAAGCAACATCCTTTCCCCCCAAAGCACTCTGGGCACTGCAGTTTAAACCCACCAACCCATCCTCCAGGTTGAAATTCCCAGCAACCTTTAGCAAACTGCCATCTCCAGAATTCTTTGAGGGAAAGGGTGAGCTTGAAATGTGCCTTACAGGTTACACAAAAAACAGAAATGGGGAGGAGGATGAGTAGAGGAGCTCCGTCCTAGTTTGTTGTTTTAGCAATAAATCTGAAATAATTAACAGCCAGAGTCTCACGTTTGTGGGAGAGACCAAGCCTAAACAGTAAACAGTGAAACCCGCGGCTTTCAACAGAACATTAAAAACAGAATAAAACTTCAAACATTAAAAACTTCCCTAAACAGGGCTGCCTTCAGATGTCTTATAAAAGTCAGATAGTTGTTTATTTCTTTGATATCTGGTGGGAGGGCATTCCACAAGGCAGGAACCACCACCAAGAAGGCCTTCTGCCTGGTTCCCTGTAACTTTGCTTCTCGCAGCGAGGGAACCGCCAGAAGGCCCTCGGTGCTGGACCTCAGTGTCCGGGCAGAATGATGGGGGTGGAGGCGCTCCTTCGGGTATACTGGGCCAAGGCCATTTAGGGCTTTCAAGGTCAGCACCAACACTTTGAATTGTGCTTTGAAACGTACTGGGACCAATGTAGGTCTTTCAGGACTGGTGTTATGTCATCTCGGCGGCCACTCCCAGTCACCAGTCCAGCTGCCACATTCTGGATTAGTTTCCGAGTCACCTTCAAAGGTAGCCCCACATAGAGCGCTTGCAGGAGTCCAAGCGGGAGATAACCAGAGCATGCACCACTCTGGAGAGACAGTCTACGGGCAGGTAGGGTCTCAGCTTGTGTACCAGATGGAGCTGGAAGACAGCTGCCCTGGACACAGAACTGACATGCACATAGCCTTGGGTTCATCTTACAAAGCCGACTGAGTGACCCCAAGCTACTCAAAACCTCTCACACATGGTTGTTTTGAGGATGAAATGATGGCAGAGGGAGAACCATGCACATGACCTCAATCTCTGGGGTATTAGCCATTTCTCATTTTAACTAGCAATAACATGCATTTGTTACGTTTGGCTGCTGATCTTCCCCAATAGCACAGCTGGGAAAGACCTTCTTCAGGAAGACAAAGGTTTCCTTGGTTTCAGCTTCTGCCTGTGATCCTGGGCATCCTACATTGGGAGGTGGTAGCTGGGATGCCACGAGGCCTGATCCCCATAGAGTTCCCTTCAGGTTGTGATTTAGGTTGTGAAAGGAGGTGGGGGGCGTATGTGGTACTTGTGAAGGACAGAGAAACAGGTTCCTGCTTCAAGGGGCTTCTGATCTGAAAATAAACACAGTGGAGACAGAGGCAGAGGGTAAACAGAGGAGAGTATGCCATTTATTTCTGTTACATGCACTATGTACTCATCCTAGCTGCAGTAGGGCAGCCGTCACCAAGCTGGTGCCCTCCAGATGTTGCTGAACTAAAGCTCCCATTCATCCCATACCATTGGTCTTGCTGGCTGCTGGGAGTTGGAGGAGTCCAGCAACATCTGGAGGGCCACCCGTTCCCACTCCCCACATCCCTGCCCTATACTTAGTCAAACTGTTGGTCCCATCTAGCTCAGCACAGTCTATTTGCTGAGATTAATGCTCCTCATTCTTCACTGGAGATGCTAGAGAGTCTTCATGGGACCTTCTGCATGACCAACAGATGCTCAACCATGGGGCTAAGGTGCTCCCCCCTCAGTAAGACAGCCCCGCCATTGCTTCTTACAGCATTGCTTCAGGAGCTGAATAGATTAGCCAATTTATTTATTTAGAACATTATTTGTTTCCAGTAAAGTGGGGAATAACTTCCTAATGAATAACCATGTAAAATTTATCCCTTGGAGCATTCTACTGTAACAAGGGCAGCAATTCATCCAAATTTCAGCTAGGGCTCAGGAACCATATGCAGGGCATGTAGTTGAAGGACAATATTTTAAAATGTGCATATTCCACCCCCAAATCCCACACAAAAGGCTCCCCCCCCTACTTTGTGAGAATTTATCATTGTAGTAACCAAAAGCTTCCACTCATTAAAAAGCAGAAGGAAAAACTGTAATGTTTAAGTGAGCTAGCACATTTAAAATCAAAAGAATGGAAAAGTGGCAGCCTCACTATTTCAAAATTGGGGTCTGTACAATCACTTCTATTCCCCTGCTCAAGAAATCTCCATATAAAGTGGTGCTTCTAGATTTGAACTGGGAACCCCACTGTTTCCCTGCAGCCTCTGATCAGAGGGTGGGATTCTGGAAATCAGCTGACACTAGAAGGCCAATCCAGTGCCACTCCCTGGTCCAAAAACACCCTGAGCTGCTACCTTCCCATCAGTTTGGGAAGCTGCAGCTGAAGAGCAGCTGGCTGGACCATTCTATGGCATCACCTTCAGCCTAGCCTGAACCCGGAGGCTCCAACCTGCTCTTCACGAGGTGCTTATGCCTGCCAGTCACCCAAAGCATCAGAAACATGTAGAACAAAACCAAAAATGGCATGATCAGTCTGAACACACAAGACCTTAGAAACACTTGCCATTTGCCCAGCCTTCCAACACGAGCTTATTTTTGTGACCAAACATCAGAACCAGGTGCCAAGGCTGATTGTGATGTATGAATCTGAACTGTGTAAGGTGAGTTTTGTTGCTTTAAATTTCTGCTGGGGTTCTCTCTTCAAACTGTATCTGCCCCAAACTTGGATCTTTGCATCCTGGAATTCTCCTTTTTTATATTTATTTTTTTATTTTTGGAACCAACATATAGAACATAACATGAATCAACACAAAAAGGGGCCATTTTTGCAGTGGCTCACCATTTGTGGGGAGACCCAGGAAGGTTCACCCAGCACCTTCATTATACACCTTTAAGTGCCAGGCAAAAATGTTCCTCTTTAACAAGCCCTTTGGCTGATTGATATCTGATGCCCTTTTAAAATGTGTTGGGGGGAGGGGGTGTTGGGTCCTTTTGGTTTTTATTTTGATTATGTATTTTACATTTTTATATTCTGACTGTATCCTGTACCGGTGTACGGTGGTCTACAATTTTTTTTATTATTATTAATAATAATAATAATACTAATAATAATAATAATACAATAATAAATCCGCAGAAACTTCAGGTAAATTCCTGAGCAGCTTGGGGAGTCCTTCAGGGAGTTCTCCCTGTGTGTTTCAGGTATGACAGCTCCAATGCTTCCACCTCCTTGTGGAAAACTAGAGAGTTCCAAAGTGCTAAAGCAGAGTCAGGATATGATACTGTGAAACTCCTTGTTTTGAAAGGGGTGATGTAGTCCAACAAATCACCTCTTTAGCTAGGTGTGATTTATGTTATTTCTTAGCATACAGCACTCTCAATATGCTGAGAGCACCCAGCCCTATCTCTGTCTCTTCAGGATTAGAAGTGGCAGGAAATCTCCTGGAGACAGTAATGGGCTGGATGGGAAGATAGAGATAGATGACTCCTACTTCTGAGATCTGGTAGGGTTGGCCATTCTGGATGGGACTGAACTTCCACTTCAGGGATAGGTTGCTAAAAGTATCATTGTCACTTGAGGCCCAGGTGAGCTCAGTGACGAGGATTGTCTATGGCCAGCTTCAGTTGGTGTATCAAGTATGGCCATTTCTAGACATGGATATCTTGATTACAGTTGTCCACACAATGGTAAACTCCAGGGTAAACTACTGTAGTGCACTCTGCATTGGGCTGCCCTTGAAGATGATCCAGAAGTTGCAGTTGGCGCAGAATGGAATAGCAAGTTACATGTGATAAACATCACTCTCAAACAGCTCCATTGGTTGCCAGTTATCTTCCAGGCCCAAATCAATGTCTTTAGGTTGACATTTAAAGCCCTGAATGGCCTGGGGCTCATATATCTATTATTATACGTTCTCCTTTATCAACCTGCCCCTGCTTTTCTGATGTTCCCATGGAAGCACCTTCTTGGTGGTGGCTCCACAACTATGGAATTGTCTCCCCTTTGAAGTGCCTCTCACCCCAACCTAATATTTTTTTTAGATGGCAGGTAAAACACCACCTTATTTCTCAGGCTTTTAGAGGCTGATGAGTTACATCATATTGTTGTTAATTATGTAAC
The DNA here is from genome assembly GCF_964106915.1 of Podarcis gaigeae. Taxonomy (NCBI): domain Eukaryota; kingdom Metazoa; phylum Chordata; class Lepidosauria; order Squamata; family Lacertidae; genus Podarcis; species Podarcis gaigeae. The sequence continues at coordinate 48,716,029 of NC_139691.1, forward strand.
TTACGATAATTCTTTTAACAATTCTGTTTATCACATATTATGTATTTACATTAGTTTTTGCAAACATCCCTGTGATTCTTTCAATGAAGGGTTGAATTGCAACCTCAACGAATGAATGAATGAACGAACAAAAAAAATACAGTCCCCCATCAGCTTTGCCCCCGAAACCCTCCTCAAGTGTATAATTAAATTTAATAGGAGCCACCCACATTTTCCAGCTGCCATGGAAAAGTACTTATGTCTAATGGGTGCTCTGGCTTCAGAGCAATAATGGCTTTCATTTCCTTGTTCTCCATTATTTATCTCTCACCTTCTTGCAGCCACCTGATCTGGTTTTGTAGCATTATGAAAAAGAAAGATCACACAGGAATAGCAGAGAGGAGAGTGCATGCTCTGCAGAATCACTTCAGCTTCACCACAGCCTTTTGTCAGAAAAAGGATTTCCCCCCCCCATAGTGCCACTGACTCATGAAATCGTGAGGGCCACTTTGAAAGTTGGGAGGGAGCCAGTGGATTGCAGGTAGCTGGAGTGTTGGCTTGATTCATGGGTTCCCATCATGGAAATGCTGCTTGTATATTTCCAAAGCAAGGTCCCTGTTCCATTAATAGCTGTACGAAATGGGCATGGCTGGGAATAACAAGTGGGGAGAACATGGTCATTCATTCATTCATTACATTTATGCATCACCTTTATCTTCTAAAGATCTCAAAGTGTTTTACATGCTTCTCCTGCATCCTCACAACAACCCGGTGAGGTCTCTCTCCCGCTCATTGTTGCCAACACTGTGAATTCCTCTTCTTATCTGAGTCTGAAGTGGGGTCCAAGTCCTCCTGACAGCTCATCCTGCTGGAGGACCTGCTCTTCTTGCCTGATCCCTGCAGGGCTTCTAAAAAATACCCTCTTTGGATGTCCTCCTCTGACTCTGATTGCAGAAGTACAAAGCAAGGCACATCCCTCATTGTTCTAGCTTGGTTGCCAGCCTATAAGACACAGCCAAATAGATGCCTCCTACCTGTCATTCAGGATGCTTAAAACTATTTCTATCTAGGGCAGCACAAGGATCACCAAAGGCGCTACATACTCAGGAACTGCTTGGCAAATGGCAGGACACAGTGTTCCAGTGGCAGGAAGGTGGAAATTAAGAATCTGTTAGCTAAATGAACCAAAAGAATGTAGCAAACACGGGGTTGGGTGCCTGCAGGCTTCTGCTCCTGAGATGGCACAGCAGCTTAAAGCATCCCAAGAATACCTCTTCCTTATCCCACCACCACCCACCTCTGTGCATCATGTCTCTTGCTCAGGTTAAAATGAAACAAATTCTACATGTCCTTATGCTAAGGCAGGAAACGGGTGCATAAATTCATAATTACCCATGCATAATTTAGGTATTATTTGCATACCATAAACAAGCCATCATTCTAATGAAATGTCAAGCAGACTAGGGTGTTAATGAGAGTAAAGGGAACCAGTGAGAAGAACAAAGAGGCTGCAATGAAGGAGAGCCTTAGAACCACGTTTGCCTTTGCTGTTGGTTCATAAACAGAATGGATAATTTAAATGCACTCATTATCTTGACTTTAAATGCCACTGACTTTGGCAGCAAGGAGAGAATGCTTTCCACAACCTAGCTCTGTGCTGGTGTGGAGGAGAACCTACCCAAAAAAATCAGCTAGGTTATGGAGAAGCTGAAACAACATCAGCCCATATGAAGCCCTTCACAATATGCCCTAGTATGCTTATGAAGCCCTTCACAAGCATACTAGGACTCAATTTCTTGACTTTAAGAAAGCCGACTTCATAAAACTTAGGGAAGTGCTGGGTGAGATCCCATGGACAGTAATACTAAAAGGAAAGGGAGTTCACGATGGCTGGGAGTTTGTTAAGAGGGAGATAGTAAAAGCACAACTTCAGCCAATACCAATGAGACGGAAACATGGAAGGTGCCTAAAGAAGCCAGGGTGGCTATCTAAAGAACTTTTAACTGAGTTAAGATTAAAAAAGGATGTGTACAAAAAATGGAAAAGGGGGGAACCACCAAAGAGGAATTCAAACAAATAGCCAGCACGTGTAGACACAAAGTCAGAAAAGCTAAAGCACAGAATGAACTCAGGCTTGCTGGAGAGGTTAAAAGCAACAAAAAAGGCTTTTATGGGTATATTCGTAGCAAAAGGAAGAACAAAGAAACAGTGGGGTCACTCAGAGGAGAAGATGGTGAAATACAAACAGGGGACACAGAAAGGGCTGAACTCCTCAATGCCTTCTTTGCCTCAGTCTTCTCCGATAAAGAAAACAATGCCCGACCTGAAGAATTTGGAGCAAATGATTCAACAGAGGAAACACAGCCCAGAATAACTAAGGAGATAGTACAAGAATACTTGGCTAGTCTAGATGTATTCAAGTCTCCAGGGCCAGATGAACTGCATCCAAGAGTATTAAAAGAACTGGCAGATGTGATCTCAGAACCACTGGCAGTCACCTTTGAGAATTCCTGGAGAACAGGCGAAGTCCTGGCAGACTGGAGGAGGGCAAATGTTGTCCCTATTTTCAAAAAGGGGAAAAGAGAGGACCCAAATAATTACCGCCCAGTCAGTCTGACATCAATACCAGGGAAGATTCTGGAGCAGATCATTAAGCAAACAGTCTGTGAGCACCTAGAAAGGAATGCTGTGATCACCAATAGTCAGCATGGATTTCTGAAAAATAAGTCATGTCAGACTAACCTGATCTCGTTTTTGGACAGAATTACAAGCCTGGTAGATGAAGGGAACGCAGTGGATGTAGCCTACCTTGATTTCAGCAAGGCATTTGACAAGGTGCCCCATGATATTCTTGTAAAGAAGCTGGTAAAATGTGGTCTTGACTATGCTACCACTCAGTGGATTTGTAACTGGCTGACTGACCAAACCCAAAGGGTGCTCATCAATGGTTCCTCTTCATCCTGGAGAAGAGTGACTAGTGGGGTGCCACAGGGTTCTGTCTTGGGCCCGGTCTTATTCAACATCTTTATCAACGACTTGGATGATGGACTCAAGGGCATCCTGATCAAATTTGCAGATGACACCAAACTGGGAGGGGTGGCTAACACCCCAGAGGACAGGATCACACTTCAAAACGACCTTGACAGATTAGAGAATTGGGCCAAAACAAACAAGATTAATTTTAACAGGGAGAAATGTAAAGTATTGCACTTGGGCAAAAATTGAGAGGCACAAATACAAGATGGGTGACACCTGGCTTGAGAGCAGTATGTGTGAAAAGGATCTAGGAGTCTTGGTTGACCACAAACTTGACATGAGCCAACAGTGTGACGTGGCAGCTAAAAAAGCCAATGCAATTCTGGGCTGCATCAATAGGAGTATAGCATCTAGATCAAGGGAAGTAATAGTGCCACTGTATTCTGCTCTGGTCAGACCTCACCTGGAGTACTGTGTCCAGTTCTGGGCACCGCAGTTCAAGAAGGACACTGACAAACTGGAACGTGTCCAGAGGAGGGCAACCAAAATGGTCAAAGGCCTGGAAACGATGCCTTATGAGGAACGGCTAAGGGAGCTGGGCATGTTTAGCCTGGAGAAGAGGAGGTTAAGGAGTGATATGATAGCCATGTTCAAATATATAAAAGGATGTCACATAGAAGAGGGAGAAAGGTTGTTTTCTGCTGCTCCAGAGAAGCGGACACGGAGCAATGGATCCAAACTACAAGAAAGAAGATTCCACCTAAACATTAGGAAGAACTTCCTGACAGTAAGAGCTGTTCGACAGTGGAATTGGCTGCCAAGGAGTGTGGTGGAGTCTCCTTCTTTGGAGGTATTTAAGCAGAGGCTTGACAACCATATGTCAGGAGTGCTCTGATGGTGTTTCCTGCTTGGCAGGGGGTTGGACTTGATGGCCCTTGTGGTCTCTTCCAACTCTATGATTTTATGATTCAATGTGGGTGTGCGAACGCCAGCCTTGCCTCTCTCCAAGATTCCAGAAGAGATCTTGCTATTTAAGAAGGCAAGTAAAGCCTGGCTGCTGGATCAAGCCAAAGAACATAAGAAGAAGCTGCAGGATAAGGCCAATGGTCCATTTAGTCCAGCTTCCTGCTCTCACAGCTGCCAACCAGATGCTCAAATTGGAAACCCTCAAGCAGGACTTGAATGCAGCAACCACTCTCCCCACTTGTGAGTCCCAGTGAATGGCATTCCAATAATAATTGTAATAATTTATTATTTATACCCTGTCTATCTGGCTGGGTTTCCCCAGCCCCTCTGGGTGGCCTCCAACCAAATATTAAAAACAATATGCAAGGTGGGGCCCTTTTATAAACCTCAAATGCCAGGGAGTCAGCCGAAACACCAGCCTTCTTATTGAAAAGCCTCTCTCCCTTCTTCCCTTCTCTAATTTCTAGGTTTCGTAGCAGAGGGGCTCTGTAGTGGAACTACCTTCTTTCCAGCTGTGTAAACCAAGAAGAACCTTGGATGTGCTGCCTTGCTTCTGACTGAGCATATCTTGCAACCCTCCAAAACATCTGTTAGCTTGAAAGGGCCTTGCAGGTTCACTTCCTCCCAACACAGAATTTCCCAGCTTGTGTTTCGGACACATAGATAATGAGGCAGCCAAGAAGAAGAGATGCTTGAATGGTCAGGTGTATCATATGAAACACAGGCCATGGGACCTATGGAAGATACATATCTCATACTTGCACCTCACTCTTCTGAGGTTAGTTTCAGTGTCATTTCCAACTGTGTTCTGGCCACATCTGTACATGTGTTACCAAAGCACATGCCAAGGTAGCAAAACAGGGTTGCCAAGCTCTTTGGGACCAACAGCACATTTGCAAATGTAGGTACCACACATTCTAGCCTTTCTAGAAAAGCTAACCAATAAACTGAAACTGACATGGGGACAAAAAGAAGAAGATGCCTTCACCCCAGTATGGCTCCCCTTCATCACATATACAGCCCAACAAGACAATGACAAGAATCCACAGACAGTGTTAGTTGATGCAGAGAAGGCCTTTGATAATTGAAATACTTTATTGTCACTTGTACAACTTGTATACAGTGAGATTACACAAGCACCCCCCACTCAGCTCTCTTAGCCTTAATTCTCCTCGTTTACTGACGCACAACCACCAAACCCGAAATTCAGGTGCCCTGTTGTTATCTTTTCATTCAGCAGCCTAACAGCCCACGGATAGAAGCTGTTCTTTACCTTGTTGGTGCGACTAATCATGCTTCTATATCTTCTGCCTGAGGGCAGGAAATGCCGGCCAGGATGTGAATCATCCCAGAGAATTTTCCTCACTCTCCTGAGGCAACATTCTTCCGCTATTTCATCCACGGGACAGCCCATAATATCTTGTGCTGTATTTACCACCCTCTGTAAGCACTTCCTATCAGTTGATGTCAATCCCAGCGTACCACACCGTGATGCAGTATGAAAGGACACTTTCTATTGTGGATCGGTAGAAGGAGATCATCAAGAGTTGATTGACATCGTTCTTTCTCAATACTCTGAGAAGATGGAGTCTCTGTTGGGCTTTATTAATCACCTGGGTTGTATTTATTTTCCAAGTAAGGTCTTCACTGAGATAAACTCCTAGGAATTTAATCTATCTTGGAAATTCCTAAAAAAGCTTATCGACTTATCTGAAATGGGAGAAACCCATCTATGAAATACAAAAAGCCAACTTAATCATGAACAATGAAAAAACAATTCATTTTTCTATAGAAAAAGGAACGAGACAAGGCTGCTCCCCCTCTCCTCTATTATTTATACTAATACTAGAAATACTAAATTCAGAAATAAGAAGGGAAGAAGAAATAAAAGGGATATCGCTGGGGAAAAAGCCCTTCAAACTAAAAGCCATTGTGGACGACTTAATATTAACATTAGAAGATCCAATAAAGAGTATTCCCAGAGGTCTAGAAACCATAACAGAGTATGGTGAGGTCTCTGGGTTTAAACTCAACAGACTAAAACAAAACTCATGGTAAAAAAAAAATCTACAGAATCAGGAAAAAAAGGAATTGGGGGATAGAACAGCATTGGAAGTAGTGAAAAAAGCTAAATATTTGGGGATAGAGATTACAATGAAAATTTTAAATTTGTTCGAAGATAATTATAAAAGGACTTGGAAAGAAATTGAAAGAGACTTGGATATCTGGTCAAGACTGAAATTATCTTTCTGGGGAAGAATTTTGGAGATAAAAATGATTCTGCTGGAAAATTTAGATATCCTGGACTTGGAGAGTTTCGACAACAGATTTGGGTGGCATGCCTACCTAGGTTACAACAACAGATAGGTAGCCGTGTTGGTCTGCCATAGTCAAAACAAAAAAAATTCCTTCCAGTAGCACCTTAAAGACCAACTAAGTCAGTTCTTGGTATGAGCTTTCGTGTGGTATCTGAAGAAGTGTGCATGCACACGAAAGCTCATACCAAGAACTGACTTAGTTGGTCTTTAAGGTGCTACTGGAAGGAATTTTTTTTGTTTAGGTTACAACAAGGCAAAGGTCCACAAAGGCTTCACGAATCACATCATTAGAAGCTCTTTATTGGTAAGTGGTGTGAACCACTTACCAACATTTGTTGGAAGCGTATACAGCATGGTGGCTGTCACCATTAGAAGAGTTTTCAGTTAAAAAAATAAATATGTCAGGGAATTGGGCAACGTATAACCAGCTAGTAAGACAAGAGCAGGGCCAGCTAAAATTGAAAACATTTGAAGAAATTAGGTACCATTTCATGGGCTGGCTCCAATATCATCAACTAAATAATGTTTTTACCTTGGATTAAAAATCAGGCTTTGAAAAAGAAAAATCAAAATTACAAAACGTATTATTAGGAAGTAACAAAAAAGAAGAAAAAATAAAAAAGCACTTCAAATGGACCCAAGATATCGGACATGCAATAGAATAAGACCAGTGGGAAAGACTATTGAAAATTGACTTAAGAGTCACTGCCTGTTATTCTATAAAAGAGAACATGATGAAGATGTTTCATAGATGGCACATGACACCGTCAAAGATTGCCAAAATCTGTAAGACCAAACCCAACCTTTGCTGGAAGTGCAAGGAAGTTGAGGGTACTGTGATGCACTTATGGTGGGGATGTGAAAAAGTAAAAAAAAAAAATGGAGCTGCATCCATGAAGAATTAAAAAAGATGCTCAGAATATCTATAGGAAAAAACCCCCAAGATATTCTTGCTGAGCATAGTTGGAAAGGAAAAAAACTATTCTTATATGCAATCGCAGCAGCCAGAATACTCCTTGCAAAGAACTGGAAAGGAAATAACATACCTACAAAAGAGGATTGTTAATTAAATTAACAGAGTTTATAGAATTGGCAAAATTAACTGCATTACAGTGGTACCTCTGGTTACGTACTTAATTTGTTCCGGAGGTCTATTCTTAACCTGAAACTGTTCTTAACCTGAAGCACCACTTTAGCTAATGGGGCCTCCTGCTGCCGCTGCACAATTTCTGTTCTCATCCTGAAGCAAAGTTCTTAACCTGAAGCACTATTTCTGGGTTAGCGGAGTCTGTAACCTGAAGCGTATGTAACCTGAGGTACCACCGTAATAAGATATCAAATACACCAGAAATTAAAGGCACAATGGTTATGGTTCGAATAAGAGATGAACAAACACTGCTCTAAAGATAACATGCTGATATGTTTAGACTAAGCTTGTAAGGGGACTTGATGTTATACCATAATAGTACTATAAAAGAAGTAATTACAGCGATAAATGATATGCAATGTAAATAAGAACTTAAATGACTCAAAGATGACGAGTGCTGGTGGAGGGGAGTCAGATGGGTGTGGTACATCATCCTTTTTTCTTTCTTACCCTTTCCCTTTACTCTCTTTGGTTTTTTGGGCTAAGTGTGTGTACCTTGTTTGTTTGTTTGTTTGTTTGTTTGTTTGTAAATAAACTTAAATAAAACTTTAAAAAGATACCGGAGCCAAACCGGGGGCACCCAGTGGGTCAACTGGGGGAGCCGCCAAACACTCCCCCAGCAGTCCTCACTGATCCGGGGCCGAAAACACCCGGCCAACGATCCAGTAGATCTCCGAGGCCTGGAGGCTGGGGAGCCAGCGAAAAAAGAAGAGGAAGAGAGGGAAGAAAAGGGAGCCCTGATCTCCCCAGTTTTCCGTCGCCACCGCTGCTGCCAGCACAAAAGGAGAACAGAGGCAGAAGAGCACCGGGGGCCAGGTGGCTGGCCCCTGGCCCCACCCAAGCCTATCTCCCTGGCAGCTAGCGTGCCTAGAGCAGGCCAGGACCCAGAGAGAAGCAGCGTGACAGATGATCCTCTTTTTATTTTTTATTCCCAGTATTTTCTACTCTCTTTTTTGCCAATTTGAAGAATAAAAACAAAACAAAACACTTTTTTTCCTCCCCGCCCCCCACACTTTTTCCTTTTAAAAAATATCTTCTTCTTTAAGGGGGCCACAGCCACTACAACCACCTCTCACCCGTATTTTTACTTTTTAAATCTAAATTCCTTCCCCCTCCCTTTAAAAAATAAACAAATAAAAAGTATTTATTAAAAATACGTTGTTTTTTCCTCCTCCCATTTTTTCTTTCTTAAATACTTTCTTTTTTTAAGGGGGACACTTTCACTACAGCCACCCTTCACTCGTATTTTTACTTTTTAAATTTTAATTCCCTCCCCCTCTTTTTAAATAAATAAATAAATATTATTTCTTAAAAACACATTTTTTCCTTTTTCCTTTTTTCAATATTTTCTTTTTCTGGGGGGACACCACCGCTAGAGCCATCTTTTACTCATATTTTTATTTTTTAAGTCTTAACTCCCCCCTTCCCCCCTTTTGAAACAAAAACAAAACACATTTTTCCTCCCCCCCCCCCACTATGAAGAGCTGAACAGTGGTGGGAGTAGAAGGGTCAAGGATCCAAAGAGGGGGTGGCCAGCCTGCAGCTAGGAGATGTTGGACAGGGTTTAGAAATGCCAAGGGAATATTGGAAAAAATCACCCCCAAATTTCTGATGCTGAAAAGAAAAAGAAACCATGTAGACACCTTCACAGTCATGGCTTCCCCCAAATAACCCTGGAATCTCCAGGTTGTTAAGGGTGCTGGGAATTGTAGCACTGTGACAAACAGGACTCCTTGTAGGGTGTTGGAAGATCCCCTAACAAACCTTCCATTGTTGCAAAGAAGCGGTGCAGGGAGGTGCTTGGAGCAGATCTTCAGTTTTCAGCCACATTTGTGTGACGGTACAACCTGTGCTAATCTGGAAGAATCTGGCTGTCATCCCCCAATTTGGCACAATGGTTCCAACCTGCAGCAGTTTGAATGCCTCTTGAGATATCACTGCCAAACAGCACAAGGATTCCTGAGCCTGAGGCTGTGTTTCTCAGAGGTGGGTCCCCAGCTGTTGTTGCACTAAAACTCCCATTATGCTGCTCACGTTCATTTAGCCGCCACACAAAAATTATGCCAGCAGCTCAAAGTGGATTTTTGGTGATTAACTGCCATAAAAGGTTTGCGATAATGCTGGGCTTACATAATAAAGAACCACAGCATGGCTTGTTTTGTGCAGACCACAACAGTGTCCACGACAGCAGTTGCAGGGTTCTTTCACACTTCCTTTCATCCAGTACCTAGAAAGCATGGGTCCAAGTTGTTTTTCCCTTGCCCCATTCCAGGCAAAGCTGCTAGATCAGAGCAAACATCCATGCGGAGGAAACCCAAACTGCTTTGTTCCAACAGAATGCTAAAGAGTGGTTTCCCCTGGGAAGGAGCAGTGGAACAAGAGGAATTATGGATAAGCCCCTGACCTCGGGGCTCAGTCTGCACACTCTGAACAAGATGGGGCTGCCTTGTCTTTCTGTGCGAATCATTCTCCTTTATCTGCTTTTATCAGTACATAGGAAGAGCAGACAGTTGTGCTTCCATGGTGACCGTGCTGAAGCAATGTCAAGGATGGAGTCAGTTTTCATTCCAGCAGAGAGATTGCTCTTGGCAGTTGCCTCAATCCATATCGCCATCAATCCAAGACATCCGCCTGAACTGCATCCCCCGCCCCACTTGCCCACTGCATCTCTTGGGGGGAAAAACACCCTCGGCCTGACAAGGCTGGCCAGCCCCTGTGTGTGGTGCTGCAGCGATGACGATGCACAATTCCCATCAAAATGGGGTTCTTTTATTAATTATGCAAAGCAGACGTAAGCAAATCCCAACAAAGCCATTATTGAAAAGGTTGCCCTTTCCTCACAATCCACAAGTTGGCTGTAAGTCACCCCCCACCCCCACAAACCACTTTCTTTTTCTTGCACCCATCAACAAACACAGCTGGAGTCATAAAGCTGACATTTTTAAAATGGAAGATTGCAACCTTTATTGTGACTTGATGAGGAATTACGCTGAGATTTTTGATCCTATTAAGTTGTGACCCTGTAACAATTTGGCATGATTTGTTCAGCATTCTAATCTGCAGAGTGTGAACATCCCTCTCTCCCTCTTTGATCTGAACGACATCTCTGAATTTTAGTAGTTGCTGGGGGAGCAGAACTGGGGGGCGGGGGGAGGAAAGGCAGAGAAAAATGAAAAACTCAATTTTCACAGGGGAAAAAGCCAGGGTTGTCGCCCTTTATCATAGATTCACGGAAGAAAAAATACATTCCTCATTGGTTCACCACCTTCATAGCCATCATTCTCACTTCCCTCTAAGGCAGGAATGAGGAACCTGCATGGACCTCCAGAAATTGTGTGGATCTCCGGCAGGGTCATGGTCTGGGGTGATGGGAGCTGGGAGTTCAACAAAACTTGCAGGGCCACAAGATCCCCCCATCACCTCTCCTCTGTCAAGTTTTGCACCATAAACATGACCCTGTTAATAATATTTGCCTGCCTCACCTCAGATGCCAGAGGCATCCTTAGCAGTGTCCAAGCCCCACCAATAGCAGGCGTTTCTCAGCTGCCCCCAAACTGAGTAGACAAAGGGACCACCTTGCAAGAGAATGCAAATACCTATTTCAGCAGTTAAAAATCTCTATCTGCACTCAGCTTATCTATAGAACCTATTGGGACAAGGTTGCATAACCTTAAAAGGTAAAGGGATCCCTGACCATTAGGTCCAGTTATGACCGACTCTGGGATTGCGGCGCTCATCTCACTTTATTGGCCAAGGGAGCCGGCGTACAGCTTCTGGGTCATGTGGCCAGCATGACTAAGCCGCTTCTGGTGAACCAGAGCAGTGCATGGAAATGCCGTTTACCTTCCCGCTGGAGCACTACCTATTTATCTACTTGCACTTTGATGTGCTTTTGAACTGCTAGGTTGGCAGGAGCAGGGACCAAGCAACAGGAGCTCACCCCGTCACGGGGATTCGAAACGCCGACCTTCTGATCAGCAAATCCTAGGCTCTGTGGTTTAACCCACAGCGCCACCCGCGTCCCATAATCTTAGGGAACAATTATTATATCCAGGAGTGCTTTAGGTAGAGTCGATCTTCCCGTTAGCAAAGAAATCACTCTCAGGCTGTTTACGTAAAACAAGAAAATATAAGGTTAACTCACATCAAAAGTCTTGCCAGTTTTCAACAGATACAATGATAAAAATCAGGCAGACAGTAAGCCATACAAATTACAAAAAGTTCATAGCCTAGTTCAAAATGGAGTGTGCTCTCTGAAGGACATCTCACAGACATTCTCCTACCCCATTCCAGGTAAGAAAAAGTATGTATTGTGGCAGGAAGTAAGAGATAGGGATTAGCCCATTTTCTTTTTCCCACCAAAGGTTGGGGGGCATGAAATAATAAAGTACCCACTATACAGGTTCTGAAACTCTTTGGTGCCTTTGCCCCTGTTTGTGACTGTCTAACCATCATGCATTTGTGATTTCACCCACAGGAAGCCACCTTTATGGGTGTTTGTACACAAAAGGGACCCTCCTCAGGCTTTGGCCACCACTCATGTGTCTAGTCCTTGATGTCCTTGATGTAGGATTGACACTGCAAACCTTTTTCATTTGCTAGAAGTACAAAACTAAACCAAAAAACCAATATATTGGACAGGCCTCCGGCTCCAGGGAACAGCTTCTTCACACAAGGCAGATGTGAACTCCACATGGTAAGACAGAGACTGCTGTGTAAGTAGCTTCACATGCCTGAGATGAAATACTTGGCACATTTTAAATTGGTTTTCTAAAATACTATATTTGCTAAAATATTCTGCAAGCTTCCTTATTCAGCAGGGGCTGTGGCACAAACAGCAGCTTTCAATCAGGTCCTCACTCTTGCTCAGAGGTAATAGCATGTGTGTCCCCTCCTATGGAAAACTTTCACTCCCCCCACAAAAAAACCACTTTTCCTGAGCTAGTCCATTCACATCAAGCCTATTTCGGCTTATTCACGACACCCTGCAGGCATTTAATCTCTTGCAGGGTGCAGGCTGTTGAGATCCAAATGCCACATTTGCCCACTTGCTGCTGGAAGCCAGCATTTTTGGAAACAAGTCTCCATTAAGTGTTGGATTATCCCATTGTCTAGGCTAAACTTTAATCACTAACTGTTCTAGGCTTTTAATAATAATTCTGGCATAAATCATCATGCAAATAAATGAACAGCTTCACTTGGCAGCATCATCCAGAACCTAACCCCTTCACAGCATAAATAAAGGCTTGAGGTACTGAGGATTATTACTCAAATGGCTCTTCCAGATTGATTTTTCCTTGGAAGTATGAGCTCACACTGGCATTCGCCCAAGAAGGGAGAGAGCGGGTTACAGGTCAATCAGGATCAGGCCCCAGCTGGGATACAGCACAGCCAAAGCCAGAAAAGTTTCTAAGAAGAGCGGCTCAAATGATCAAGGGGGTAGAGGGACTCCCCTATGGGGAAAGGTCACAGCAACTGGGACTTTTTAGTTTAGAGAAACAAGGTGACATGACAGAAGCTTATAAAACCATTCAGGGCTTGGTGGAAGTGGACAGGGGACTGATTTCTCCCTATCTCCTAATGCTAGAAGCCAAATGTCCAGTGAAGCTTCATATTGGAAGATTCGGGGCAGAAGTTGCCATTAGTTGGCTCACTTAGGAAATTATGGCTGAGGAGAGCTGGTGGGCAGAAATGAGGAATTTGGGGGACTGGGCAGTAGGGAAGATTGGCTTTTCATGAGTCCAGCCCAGCTGCTTGTGATCATATAGCTGGGGGGGGGGGGCGGGGTAACAAGGCCGTCAGCTTGCAGAGCTTGTGCTCAGTCACTGAGTGATGGCACCTTCCCAATTAGAACATTGCAAAATAGTCACAGGTTATATACCTATAAGATGTGTATTAAATATGCCTAGAAGCCCACAGACAAAGAGTTAGCAATTATCTGAAAGCTGAATAACGGTCATGTGTGGGGGCGGGCTGCTGCAGTCCATGCTTTCATTGGAATTCACGGGTTGCAGGGAAAGGGGCCACGTGCCCCTCTTTACAGCACAGCCATCCCTTTGAAGGGACCCTGGTTTGTTTAGAAGATGATGAACCCTATGGAAGGAGTCTTGGAGTCGCTCATCAACAGAACCTGGATAGCAGACTCCCCTGGTTCTAGCGGTCAAGGATTTAGGGAGCTCTTGTGTTGTCCTGCTAATTAATACAGAGCAGACGTGTAGATGGGTTTTGGGGTTGGGTTTTGGGCCCTTTACATGTGACCCTGGTACGATGCCAATTCCTCAGTCTGTGGGACAGCACAAAACGCGGGGTTTGCAGCACAAAACCAGCACAAAACTTTGCACCAGTTTGGAGTCACTCAGGGCAAGGTTGGAATTTTTTTAATTTTTTTTTTTTTTGGCATTAACTTGTGACCCTGATTTGCTTTGTCAATTACTTTGTTTGGGGGCAGCACAAAATGTGGGGTTCACAGCACAAAATGGCACAAAACTTGGCGATCAGTTTGGGGGAGGGGATTGGAATTTTGGGATCACATATTCATGAGGCTGATTGAGCAGAGACTTTGGGCTCCTCCGCTCATCCAAGTTTTCCCCTTGCATCTTCCTTTTGCAGATAAAACCCTCTCTTTAAATTGGAACAAACAGCAATCTGCAAAAAAGGCCTTTTGCCGTTTGCCCCATTGAGCGCTAAAGAGGAGTGGGGGTGGGAGGGAAACAGTGGAGCAAGAGGAGCCAGGAATAAGCCCTTTGTGAATGCCCTGTGTCTTGCTGGTTGTTATCTGGAGAATTAAGTGTTCTGGAAACAGAAGCCGCCCCCTGTAGGAATGTTATTCTTTCATCTAAGTTGTGGCCTGACTGCTCAGACTTCGTATCTCGTGCACAGCACCTGCATCTTTTTCTTACATCCCACAACTCTATTAGTGCAACAGTTCACAGCTGGGGTGCACCTGGTCAGGGCAGGTGTGCTGGTTAAGACCAATCCCTCATTCCTGCTCAGTACCTGCTGTCTCTGCTGAAAAAAAAGGGGTGTAAAACACTCTACCTCATGCTTCCTTTCTTTCTACGGTCCCTCTTGCTGTAGCCTATTCTTGCAACGCAGGTTGCAACACTGCTGTTTTGCCTGGGGGGGGGCAAGGCTGGTGAGAATTTTTACAGCAAGGTTAGACAAGATTGTACTTTATTTCAGTGTGTGCTGCATCTGTACCGCAACTGTTTTTAAACTGCTGCTTTAAATCCACCACACCACCCCCTATGTCAGCTTATATTGCATTGGGTCTTAGTATCCTCTTTTGTCTTTCTTATTCTAAATGAAATATCACTGCTATGAAAAAGTCCAATTTCCCAAAGTGCTGGTCATGTCAAAGTGCCTGCTGGGGGAGGCATCCCCCATGCCACTTTCTCGTGGGAGCCAGGGGAGAAGCTTATGTGAGCACCTGGGTTGACCCTGGGATCTAGGATTCTATACAGTGGTACCTTGGGTTAAGTACTTAATTCGTTTTGGAGGTCTGTTCTTAACCTGAAACTGTTCTCAACCTGAAGCACCACTTTAGCTAATGGGGCCTCCTGCTGCCGCCGCACCGCTGGAGCACGATTTCCATTCTCATCCTGAAGCAAAGTTCTTAACCTGAAGCACTATTTCTGGGTTAGCAGAGTCTGTAAACGGAAGCGTATGTAACCTGAAGCGTATGTAACCCGAGGTGCCACTGTACTTTTAATTCCCACTGGCTAGTAAAAGCATCAGGGAGTGGCTTTAAATAAGAAACTCTCGTTCTGACAGTAGTTATTTGCACCTAAACACACAAATTAGCATATGCAAATTTCAGGCAAGCCCGAGTCCCCCCTTTTTGGGGTGATGCCTGAGTGCTCCCCCACCCTTAGCTGCAGGATCACCTGAAAGTTTTTCTCCTGTGGTTAAAAATGGCCTCTACTTGCAGTTATTCCATCCCTGCATGAAACAGGCTATGTTCACCCAAGAGGAAAGCATTGGGCAGATGGTTTAGCAGTGATTGGCAACGAGCACTGACTTATTTTGTGATGTGGATTCTCACTGGACATTTCTGATTGCTCATTTTACTTGAAAGAGGCAATGGGGAGAAGACAGACAGACAGACAGTGACTAAGAATCTTTCCTCATGCCTTAATTAGACCAGTGCTTCCAGAAGATCAAAGTGAAAGTACATTTCCATATTATTCTGGTGTTGAGACACCATTATGAAAACTTCAAAGATGTGTGTGTGTGTGTGTGTGTGTGTGTGTGTGTTTTTAACAGCCCACCCTTATTTTATGCATAAATTAATTACAGAAAGTATAGTCACAGACCTCTGAAACAACAACTACCCAACATTCTTAGTTATTGTTCCTGAGAAAGACAAAACTATTACTCCAGGTGAGGCTGGGGGTGGAGGTGGGCAATTAACCCAGAAACAAGTGGATCAGCTGTTCCCAAATAAGACCGGGGTGGGGTGTGGGAATCTGAGTTTCCTATTCCTATGGTAAACAACAATTAAACAACAATAGACCCCAATAAGATTGAAGGCAGAGTGAAATTTCAGTGTCTATACAGTATTTGGATTCTGATAGCATGAGTTTGACCAAGCTGCAGGAGGCCGTGGAAGACAGGAGTGCCTGGCGTGCTCTGGTCCAGGGGGTCACGAAGAGTCGGACACGACTAAACGACTAAAGAACAACAAGAACAGAATGTCTCTGACAAGGACTCCAATTGACCAGGAAGCTCCATCTCTGCATGGCTCCAGCCAAGCTCAGATCTGGGAGGCAACCTACAAAAAAGGCTCTATAAGACCACCAAGACCAGGATCTAAAATTATCTAGTTGTACCACTGTACATGAATCCATACCACCCAGAGCCCTAGCTCACGCTATTGGTGGCACTGCTCCTGGGTATGTAACAAAAGCCTGATGAATCGGGCCAATGGTCCACCCAGTCCAGCTTCCTGTTCTCACGCTGGCCGACCAGTTGCCCAAATGGGAAGATGCCCACAGGAAAGAGCAAGAGCAAGCCCTCCCCTGCAGTTTCCAGCAAGGTGTATTTGTCCCCCTTACTATTAACTCTCAGGAGGAATCTAAAAACATTCCTGTTTATCCAAGCATCATTTGGTGGTTAAGGGGTACTAGCTCCTGCCAGCCTTGAAATTATTGGCTTTGAGAATACATGATTGTTTTTGAATGTTTTAAATATGTTTGTTCTCAAATATATCTTTATTATTTAATCAATTCTATTTATTGGTGACAAGCCTTCCATATGCCAGAATTAAGACCCAGCCTAGAAAACAACATTAAAAAGTCCTCTTTGCATCCACTGTAAATGTTTTATAAGCAAACCGCAACAATGCAATGAGCAGCTGCTGGGGGTGTTTATTATGAGATGGCAATTTGTGATGGAGGGCAGTTAACCCTTCTCTCACTCGCTAAGCTCCTGGCAAAAACTGCACCCCTGACACTGTTATTTGCATGGGGGGGGGAATACACATGCATGTATGCACCAGTGGTTGCTGTTTGCTTTTTTTTTTTTAAGAGCACTGAATGCAAAGATGCATTTTGTGTCATATTTCCTTTGATTTGATGAGCTATGGGGTTTCTTCCACACTGCCCTGCATGACATATCTTCGTTAGATGCAGAGAAATATACAAGGCTGACTTTAGATGACTGGAAGCTTCAACAGTCTTACCCTGCACCACAGCAGCTTATCTTAAGGCCACCATAAGGTTGAAATGTATTTGGAACTATTGTTCACCTTTTTATTCTGTGTCTGTAAAAAGCATAGTTAGCCAGACTCATTATGTACTCCAGACATTTTTGTACTAAATTATTTGTTATTTTATTTGCATCTTTTAACGTTCTAGCATGGCTTGTAACAAAGGTTTATATGGTATTCCAAAGCAGTTTATTGTTGTTGTTGTTTTCTTCCAACCTTTACATTGTTGCTGCAGCATGAAATATCAGAACTGAAATTCATACATCTCCTTAATCTCTTTAGCCAAGAATTTATTGAAATTCAGAAAGGCCTTTTGCTCCTACTACTGTTCCAATGAGATTCACCTGAATAGTATCTCTCCACCAACTCCCTATTGCTTGTCTCCAGGCTTGAAAGAAAATTGACTTTTAAAAAGATTTCCTTTATGGGTTCCACTCCAGCCGTATCAATCATTATTCCAAAGGAGTGGAGAATGTCGCAGTATGTTGCAGTATCTTTTGACGTATTTTGCCAGGATATGCAGAAACCAGCTCATCCTGCTCATCTCCATCCATCCACGGGGTCCAGAAGATGATCTTTGGGAGCTTAGAAAATAAATTGCCCGCATTTCTGAGCGCTGCTGAAACCGTTAATGTTGAAGCACCTAATCCATGCACAGCGATCAAGAGTCATTTCCTTTTTCCATGAAAGGCTTGGCTGTTTCAGCGCAGCTAAGTGGCTACATAATCAAGTTGGATTTACAACCTGAATATTTTCTGGAATTTGTAATCATTTCCTGTTCGAGCAAAAACTGTACTTAGTATGGCTCAAGCAGGAAAATTGCCTTGGTGCTTTGGTACTTGAGGACTGGCAGAGAGTCAGCAGCTGGTAGCTACTGGCACAAAATGAACTTTTGTTTATTCTCTCACCTGGCAGTGCTTGGGCCCCTTACAGTGCCAGCTATGGCCGGCCCAACTGTGCAGCCACCTCTCGTTAGTCAGGACTTAGCTTTGCTCTGCATTTCTAGGCACAGAAACGTGCTTTCCAGGTCCGTGACTGAGCCCCCACCCCTTCTGCTTTCTTTGTGAAAACCCACATTTTATTACTGAATCAGAGCAAACAGCAATCTGCAGAAAACCTGAATTGCTGTTTGCTCTGATTGCTCCGATTCTGTGGTAAAGATTGAGTTCTCCTGGGGAAATTGGGGGGGGAGGGGGACGGACAGTCAGATTCAGACCTGGAAAGTGCAGACCTGTACCTAGAAAACATGGGGCAAAAGACTGTGGATAAGCCCTCACTGAGTGCAAGTAGTTGCCTTAAGGCAGGGGTAACCAACCTTTTTCAGCTGTGGGCCAGTCCACGATATGGTGGGCCGCACTATATTGGGAGGGGGGATGAATGAATTCCTATGCCCCACAAATAACCCAGAGATGCATTTTAAATAAAAGGACACATTCTACTCATGTAAAACACACTGGTTCCCAGACCATCCGCGGGCCGGATTGAGAAGGCGATTGGGCCGGATCTGGCCCATGGGCCTTGGGTTGCCTACCCCTGCCTTAGGGGCACTAAGGAAGCAGCCATGAGCAATATGAGAAAGACACCCCCCAAAAAACCACCGTTTGGATTCTGTGCTGCTGTGATTGATCCAGGAATTGTTGCACCTGGGCACCATTGGCACCTGCTTTGTTAGAATTTATATGCAACAGTAGGAGTTACCTTCAGCACAATGGATCCTTGCTTGGAGCACCCCATTGACTGGAGGCTTTCAGACTGAGTCTTCATATAAAATATGAAGTGTTTATTATGTGAAGTACAATCTTGATAGGAAAGAGTTCTATAGTCCTAGGTAACCAACTGTTTGGAGAAACAAAGAAGCCATGCTTGCCCCTTTGGTCTCAGCTGCTGAGGGGGGGCTTAACCCTTTACTCTCCAGCCACAGGGAGAAATGTAAAGTATTGCACTTGGGCAAAAAAAATGAGAGGCACAAATACAAGATGGGGGACACCTGGCTTGAGAGCAGTACATGTGAAAAGGATCTAGGAGTCTTGGTTGTCCACAAACTTGACATGAGCCAACAGTGTGACGCGGCAGCTAAAAAAGCCAATGCAATTCTGGGCTGCATCAATAGGAGTATTGCATCTAGATCAAGGGAAGTAATAGTGCCACTGTATTCTGCTCTGGTCAGACCTCACCTGGAGTACTGTGTCCAGTTCTGGGCACCACAGTTCAAGAAGGACACTGACAGACTGGAACATGTCCAGAGGAGGGCAACCAAAATGGTCAAAGGCCTGGAAACGATGCCTTATGAGGAACGGCTAAGGGAGCTGGGCATGTTTAGCCTGGAGAAGAGGAGGTTAAGGGGTGATATGATAGCCATGTTCAAATATATAAAAGGATGTCACATAGAGGAGGGAGAAAGGTTGTTTTCTGCTCCTCCAGAGAAGCGGACACGGAGCAATGGATCCAAACTACAAGAAAGAAGATTCCACCTAAACATTAGGAAGAACTTCCTGACAGTAAGAGCTGTTCGACAGTGGAATTTGCTGCCAAGGAGTGTGGTGGAGTCTCCTTCTTTGGAGGTCTTTAAGCAGAGGCTTGACAACCATATGTCAGGAGTGCTCTGATGGTGTTTCCTGCTTGGCAGGGGGTTGGACTCGATGGCCCTTGTGGTCTCTTCCAACTCTATGATTCTATGATTCTATGATTCTATGATTCACAGCCTCTAGGACAAACAAACAAACAACGAACCCTCTTCTCTTCCCACAGCAAAGAACAGGGTATTTTCCATGAGCTGTTTAAAAACAGAGATGTAAACTTTGGCTAAATCTCATCCTCCCTGAGAAGGGAAGTCCATATTAAGCAGGAAGGGGAATCCCCCCACCCAGATGTTGCTGAGCTACAACTCCCATCATCCCTGACCATTGGCCATGCATGATGGGAGTTTTAGTTCAACAGCACCTGGGGGACCAGAAGGTCCCCCACAGCTGATATAGAAGATGCCACATCTGAAAGATTGCAAGTGGTCTCCCAAGGCACCTTTTGTCCACTGTGGAGGATAAATGGGGGTGGGGGTTGTTCTGGGGTATACAATTTACACAAGATGTCAGGCGTTCACAGCTCCCATTCCTCACCCCAAAAAACCCTTATCAAGTGGCATTCCATGCATGATACAGAAGATGTCTGAGTCACACTGGGTCGCCCATAGCATTAACCTAACAGGGACACATAGCCTAGGTGTGTGTCACTATGCTGTCATGAAAACACTGCCCACGTAGCCGCTGAGAGTCCTGTTCAACTGTGAATGCTTGCATGTCCAGCAGCACTGGATTTCAGGCGGTACACTCAGCTCCCCTGCAGAGGATGCCAAGCCAAGGGGGCACAAAACTGAGAAGATCTATAATTGAGAATATCTATTTGGGGGCACCAAATCTGGGGCTCGCTCAGGGTGCCATGTTACCCAGTGACAGGTAGATCAGACCTCAATTCATGCAAAGCACGCTCACTTTTGACCTATATGAATTCAAGAGTGCCCCACCTTCCAAGCCAACCCCAGACAGCCCACATAGCAGGAAGTGTTGCTTAAGTTTGCCCCCCCCTACACCCCCGGGCATCAACAATATTTTTGCAAAGCGACTCGCAGTTCTGCTGGCCCATAACTTGAGAGCTCGAGCGGCAGCCTGAAGAGGAAGGTTTTGCTACATTTAATGCAGGGTGGGGTGGGAAGAAAGCTGTTTTTCATAGGAACCGATTGCCTGCTCCCATGAAGCAGAAAATTAGAGTGACATTTGAAAGAAATGAACACTTGCTCCCTCAATATATTTTTCTCCCCCTGCTGTGTTCAAATTACATATGAGCTACCTCTGTCTTGGCACGTGGGCTCGCTTAACGAACCTGGCTTCTGCCGTGGAGGGGGCTGCAGGCAGACAACACAAATTTCTGTTGCTGGCAAGAAGAAAGAGCCCCGCAATCAATGAAGGTCTAAGGTCTGAAGGCACCAGGCTTAACCCCCGCAGAATATTGAGGATGAATAAGGTTTGACGGCAATGCACAAAGAAGTTTTAGTTACAGATAGGTAGCCGTGTTGGTCTGCCATAGTCAAAACAAAAAAAATTCCTTCCAGTAGCACCTTAAAGACCAACTAAGTCAGTTCTTGGTATGAGCTTTTGTGTGCATGCACACTTCTTCAGATACACATATCTGAAGAAGTGTGTATCTGAAGAAGTGTGCATGCACACAAAAGCTCATACCAAGAACTGACTTAGTTGGTCTTTAAGGTGCTACTAGAAGGAATTTTTTTTGTTTTGACCAAAGAAGTTTTGTTTACTGTTGATTTAGAAGATGAAGATGATGACGATGATGATGAAGAAGAAACAACTGCGGAATTAGGGTCAGATGGGGTTTTTTAAAATCATCTTAAGGCAGATTGTTCTGCCCATGTAGTTAAAATAGTGCAGCTTTGCAGCCTGAGGAATGTCATCCACCTTTGGCCTGCCCATATAAAGGAGAGAGAGAGAGAGAGAGAGAGAGAGAGAGAGAGAGAGAGAGGGAGGGAGATGTCCACTGTTCACTGTTACCAGGAATTCTCCTTGTGAAACTACAACTGCAGACGTAAGGGAGAAGCAGAGTTGTGTGTCACCAGCATATTGCTGACAACCAGGGGTGCCAACTTGAATAAAATACTGGGAGTGGGCCAGGTAAGCCCCACAGTATATAACCAATCACAAGACATGGCACATGCACACAATTTGCATGACAATGCCAGTCAATTTTTTGCGGGGGGGGGGCTTTTATTGGGAGGGCCAAATGGACCTTGCCCCCCCCCCCCAAGTTGGCTCCTATTCTGACAATGAGCTCCAAAACTCTGGATGACCGAAGTTAACCTTTCCTATTTGGAGAACATCTTTCACTCACAGATATGGACACAGTTTGTTTGGACCCTGGGTGAGAACCTGGAGGCTAAGAGGGAGGGTGTGTCAGAAAATGAATTACAATGGTACCTTGGTTCTCGAACTTAATCTGTTCCAGGAGACTGTTCGACTCCTGGAACCCTTCAAAAACCAAGGTGCGGCTTCCAATTGGTTGCAGGAGCTTCCTGCACTCAATTGGAAACTGTGCCGGACGTTTAGCTTCCAAAAAATGTTCAGAACATTCCTGGGTTTGAGGTGTTCGGGAGCAGATTTGTTCTGCAACTAAGCCATTCAGGAACCAAAGTTCTACTGTAATACTGATTTTTATATATTGGTAACTTTGTATTAATGTAACATTTTATATGGAACTGTGTATTTTTGTAATATTTTGTTTAAGTTGTTGCTTCTGTTTTGTATACCACTTAGATATATTTTAAATATATTGTTATAGAAATTGTGGTGTTTTTTTAAAGTATTACTAAATGCCAATAAGCAACACATTTCCAAAAGGGAACCACACAGAGGGAAGTCCTCTGAACACTTCCCACCCTTTACTATGAATTAGGTTGGTTCACATTAATGCAAATTGAACAAATTTATTACTCACCTCTACAAAAGGTACTGCAGGAGGAGTAAAGGTAACAGAAAATGGGATGTTGTTGGGCTACAATGAAGGAGACCTACTGTTATTTGACAATGAAAAGACTTCTTTAGGATACTGAGTGCAAAAAAAGTTGCAGTGCAATCCTAAATGACAGAAGTAAACCAGACTGAGCTCAATGGGACTTGCTCTGAGGAAAGCATACACAGGAAGGCTGCAGTCCTCCCTCCATATGTGAAAGCTGAGTCCCACTGGACTCAACAGGGATTACTTCTAAGTAGGCAAAGATAAGATTGCAGTGCACAGTAAAAGTGAAATACATCCACTGCAAACAAACAAAAACCAGCTATGAAAATTAATCTGAAGTGCAGGATATTTGTATTTATGCATTTATTTATTATTTTCACATGATGCTTTCCAAGATCCCATTGTGGTGATATTGCAGATTTTTTTTCCTGGCGTTTTATCAAAATGTAAATATACAAAACAAAAGAACAGCTTGAGGGAGCAGGCAGCTACTTCTTCAGTGTGTGTGGAAGTCATGAAAAAGGCAAATTCCATGTGAGAGATCATCAGGAAAGGAACTGAAAACGAAACAGCCCAGTCATAATTGTGGGAATGTTCAGGGACGCAGGAGAGGATATATTATTTAATTATTTCCTTTCCAACTTGCGTTAAAAAGTTCTGTAATTTAGCAGAGTAACATTCCCCTTTTAAACTTACACAGTGGATAGGTTTGCCAGGCTTGCTGTCCAATCACTGAGCTTTTTAGGGGGCTGACTATTAGCAGTTTTCCATGGCTTGGATGCACAGCTCGTATCCAACAGCCAACATACATTTAGTACTGTAGGCCCAGTCTTGTGGATCATGGTGCCCACTGAAGATTTTTTTGCTCCAGCGGTCATTTTAATTGACATCTGTTTTTATTTTTTTAAGTGCCTCTAGCACTTCCCGTCACCTTTGCTAGCTGCAAGTATTCTATCATTAATGTTGGCCAGTCTGCTATATTAGGTGTTTTAGCATTTTTTCAATTTCTTGCCACTAAAATTCTGGCCACCATTACCCCATACATGAACAATAGTCTTTTCAATTTTCCTGTTTCAGTTGGCAATATACTTAAAAGAAATATTTCTGGTCTTTTTTCAAATGTTATTTTATTTTTTAAAAAATTCTTCATATACATTACTCCAAAATTCTTGAATTTCCGCACAGTTCCACCACATGTGTAAATCAGACCCATTTTCCTTATTGCATCTCCAACATATGGATGACCTGTTTTTATACATTTTGGCAAGTTGTACTGGTGTTTGATGCCACCTGTAGTATCTTCAGTTTATTTTCTGTTAACAGATCTTAGTATGTGGCCCAATTTTCTTTCATCCATATATATATATATATATATATATATGCAGGTTTTGTTCTGGGCAGAGAGGAAGTTCCCAGGCTAGTGTGCCTTTTCTTCTTTTGTTCCTTAATTACTTGAGAGATACCTTGTGACGACACATCCAAATCCAAAATAAAAGCCTCTCCTATCAGTGAAGAAATCCAGCTAAGAATCATCCCCAGAGATACCTTGAGTGATTTCTTGAGTGATATCCTGAGTACCACTTAGGTGGGTCATTAGGTGTGGATTAGATGCTAAAGTCTTTGTGTCTTGACCTCTTGAACTTTGTGAAGAGTTTTCCTGAGAAGATGGCTGTATTGCACTTAGTTGTGCTTTGGCTTGGCTTCGTGTATAGGGGCGAGCTGTGGTTTTGTGGCTTGTGTCAGCCAGATCTGTGTAGGGATTGCAGGGGGGTGCAGCATCCGGAGGTGCCACCATGGATTGGCTACTGGATGGTGTCAGTAATTCATCTGTGGAGAGGGTCTGGGTTTGGGTCTGGTGTGGTTGATTGGTGTTGGCGTTCTGTGTGCCTCTGGATCTGGTGTCAGTTTTTGTGGGGAGGGCTAATTTCCAGATGTCTGGCAAGCGGGATGTGTCGTCACGCTTGTTCATGTTGTGAGGGTGTTTCTCTATCTCGATGGCTTCCATGATTATTCTCTTGTGGTGATGTTCCGTGTTAAAGAGCAATTTGGAATCTGCAAAATTGATTTCGTGTCCTGTTTCTTTCATGTGTTGGAAAAGAGAGGAAGTTTTTTCTTCTTTTTTGACGGCATTCTTGTGTTCTGCGATACGTGCATTTATTCGTCTGTTTGTTTGTCCAATGTACGTGGCTGGGCAGACTTTGCAGGGTATTTCATAGATCCCTTGGTTTTCCAACTGGATTTTATCCTTGGGGTTTCTGAGGATATTGGCTATTTTTTGGTTGGTGCAAAAGGCTGTTTTGATATTGTGTTTATGGAGGATTTTGCTAATTTTATCTGTAGTGCCCTTGATATAAGGAAGGAGGGCCATGCCATTGTTTTCTTCTGTGTCTTGGTTTTTGGGGGGTGTTTCCTTTTGGATTAGCTTCGTAATCCTGTTTTGCTAGTATCCATTGGCAATTAACACATTTGAGAGATTCTGTAACTCAGTTGTCAAGTGGTCTTTGTCAGCCAGGCGTTTGGTTCTGGAGATGAGAGTCTTGGCTACGGAGTTTATTTGTGCAGGGTGGTGGTGTGATTGTGCATGTAAGTAGCGGTTGGTGTGTGTTTTTTTCTGGTAGATAGTGTGTCCTAGGGAGCCATCAGGTTTTTTGTAGATTAGGACGTCAAGGAAGGGAAGTTGGTTGTTGGCTTCTATTTCCATAGTGAATTGTATTTTGGGGTGTAAGTTGTTGAGATGTGTGAGGAAGCTATCCAGTTTTTCCTTCCCGTGTGGCCAAATTACAAAGGTGTCGTCAACATATCTGAGCCAAAGTTTGGGTTTGTGTTCTGACTTGTCTAAAGCATTGGTTTCAAAGTGTTCCATGTACAGGTTTGCGATGACCGGTGAGAGGGGTGATCCCATAGGTGCTCCTTCTATCTGTTTGTATCTTTGTCCACACCTAATGACCCACCTAAGTGGTACTCAGGATATCACTCAAGAAATCACTCAAGGTATCTCTCAAGTAATTAAGGAACAAAAGAAGAAAAGGCACACTAGCCTGGGAACTTCCTCTCTGCCCAGAACATTGGAGGCTAGACACCACACCCCCTCTACAGTATTTATAGGAACTCAAACATTGAGATCCCGCTCTGTTCCAGTAACAAGAAGCCGAAAGCACCAGCCTGAAGATGACGAGTGAGACCTCGTCGAAACGTCGCCTAGACACCCCAACTTTTACACGGGAAGACACCCGAGGACACCAAAACCTGCATTCCTGTACCCGTGAAAATCTACGAAAGCAAATATATATATATATATATATATATATGGAAATTGAGTCGGTTTCTAAAACCTCTGACTGCCTCCTATTATTTATTAATCTTTGGTTTCTTGAGATCCTGAGTGTTTTATCCTGAACTTCCAGATCCTGGATATTTTTCAAAAGTTGTTCTTTTAACGGGTGCCCCCCCCCCATATTCTGTATTGCATTTCTTGTATGCCACTTAGAGATGATTGCAGTTAGGTGGCATATAAATCAGTCAAGTAAAAATAAATAAAAACATGAATAGCATACAGATTACTTGGGCTAGAGAACGCCACTGGAAAATCCAGATATGTACAGAGTTTCAAAGGAGGGCTGTGTTTTAGTTTGTGCATCATTTCAGAAAGTGTGGGTTTCATAGCCATGCCTTTAAATGCAACCTGGATTCAATTGCTCCCTCTAGGGGCAGACAGAGAAGCAGGGCTTGATGCCATCCATCAGCAAAGCCAGGCATCAAGAAATGGCCATGTGAAGAAAAACAGGCCTAGCACAACAAACACACACACCTGGAGCTGCTGCAGTTCCAGTTTGCTAGCTGGTGAGTGGCTGGAGCTGATGCAGCTCAGAACTACCAACAAACCTCTACCTTGCTGAAAATGAGAGAGCCAGAATCAGCTTCTGCCAAGTGCAGCTGTGGAGATGGCTTTGTTCAACAAGCTCTGGCTGCCCAGATCAAGTTCCTCTGCCCAGCGACAAGCAATTACCCAGTTACACACTGGATTGAAATTTGGACTCTGGCCTATGAGGCCATAATTAACAAGAGAACTGTGTCTTCAGAGATACTTGCACCACTCCAAAGACTGGAACACAGAGTTCCAGATGGTGTGTAATCAGGTTATCAACCAGGTGGCTGCCTAGGACAGGGCAAGATAGTCAGCAGCCAAAAGGACCTGGACAGGACAGATCAGAGTGGTGTATGCTCTCATGAGGTGTGGGGGGCGTTAGGAGAGGGATGGTACCTCTGGTGAGGGACATGGTGTGCTCCTTCTGAGGTAGTTTGTCCACCTTTGGTCCCCACTCAGCTCTTACCTGCAGCTCCTAGAAACCGTCAGCATTTGACAGTAGTCACAATCCTGGGAAGAGGTTTGACTGGCCAGCTGAACCAGGTGAGTGTAGCCAATGGGTCTCAAACCCTCAATGAGTTAGAGACTTCTAAAAGACAGGCTGTGTCAGATTGAGCAGACGAGACTAAGGGTGGGCCCCACAGTCAGGAAGGTGGTTTCTGCATGTGCTGTAGAGGAAAATGAGGGGCCGATGGGCCTGGTCAACCTGGGAACCTGTTCCATTTGGAATCTGATCTGACACCATGCAGCAGAAAACCTTTGCAGTTAATAAGAGCAGGATATGAGACACTGAAC
This sequence comes from Podarcis gaigeae, assembly GCF_964106915.1. NCBI lineage: Eukaryota > Metazoa > Chordata > Lepidosauria > Squamata > Lacertidae > Podarcis > Podarcis gaigeae. The sequence goes on from NC_139691.1 coordinate 48,743,301, forward strand.
AGCAGTGCAAATTACAGAACCATAGAATTGTAAGGTTGGAAGGGGACCATGGAGGTCACACATTCCAATCCCCTGCAGTGCAGCCAAACATCAGGAAGAACTTCCTGACAGCAAGAGCTTTTAAGACAGTGGAACCAACTCTCTCGGGAGCTTCTGGACTCTCCTTCCTTGGAGGTTTTTAAGCAGAGGTTGGATTCCCTTCTGTCATGGATGCTTTAGCTGAGATCAGGGGCATAGGAAGGGGGCGGGGGTTGACAAAGGGGGGTGACAAAATGGTGGATGGCTGAGGGCTACACTCACTGTAGGGCGGCCGAGGGCACACGCGCACCATTGTTATAGGTGCCACTCGAGCACCATCTGTATGGGCACCACTCAAGTGCTGTCCATATCGGCACCACGCATGCCCCGCCCCTCGACACCCAGCACCAGGTGCCGGAGAGCCTTCCTTCACCACTGGCTGAGATTCCTGCATTGCAGGGAGTTGGATTGATGATTCTTGGGGTCCCTTCCAACTCTACAATTCTAGGATTCTATGCTCTACCAACTGAGCTATCCCTTCATCTAAGTTATTCTAGATAAGGAACCACAGCCCAGAGGCCAAATGTGCTGCCCCAGGCCTCTCTATTTACCTTTGGAGCACACCACAGACTGTGCCTCTCCTTGGTCTTCCACAAACTGTAGAGCTGTGCCAGAAAGAGAGTTCCTGGGCTGGCCAAGCAAGCCGTTAAGAGAACAACAGAAGGCCATTGAGGCAATGCAAGAGAACTTTCCCCTGCCCTGAGGTGTGAAGAGAGAAAGGGGTTTGAAGGGTTGCCAAGGAGATGGGGTGTGTTTTTCAAGCAAGGGGTTTCTGGGAGATAAAAGGAGAAGGAAGGGCAGTAATCCATCTTAGAGAGGGAGACAAAAGGTTCCCTGCAATGTTTTGGGTCATGCTGTAGGATCTGGACTCCTTCCATGCAGACTGAAGGTGTAAATAGGTGAATAAACCCTACGTCTTAAAGCACGACAGTCTCTGCCATGTCTTCTGTTCTCCAATGGGACACAGGCCCTTTGTGTGTTCCTGGGACCCAAGGGGCTATTGCCACCACTTGGCAGAGAGAGGGGCAGGCACCCAGCTTTTGTAAGAAGTCTTGTGCATTGCTTTCATTAGTTAGAATGTGATAAGCCAGTCCTGCCACATTCAGATCCTTCCTGCAGAGTGGATTCCTGGACACGGCCCTGAGTCCTGCCCTGGCAGAACCACTGAGAGAGGGGCTGGAGTGGGGGCAGGCTCCATTGAGTGTGGGAGCTAAACGACCATCTCAACACATGTGCAGGCTGGTGAGGAGACAAGGGCTGGAGTGTGGTGCTAACTTCACCCTTCTGTTTTCATCATGCCAGAAACAGCAACTGGCTTCTGGTCAACAGTTGCTCGACAGGGAGGTGCTGGTGCTTCTTCTTCTTTTGAGGTAAATCAGAGCAGCCTACGCACAAGCAGTGATTACCCACGTTGCCTTAGCTGCTGCCACAACTAGGGTCTCCCTGTTAAAACCTGTCATTTGTTGCAAACTGTTTTTAATGCCACATTCGTAATTTTCAATGGCTGCAAACAGCCCCAGGACATGGTGGTGAGCAGCTGTTTTTTTTTAAAAAGGAAAAAATCAAAGCACTAGCAGCAAAGTTGTGTCTCTTGGCCAATTTGGAAGGCAAACACTAGCCAGCAGAAGGGAGGAAGACACAGTGTATAGACTCCCACAGGAAGTTGTGGTGGCCACCAACTTGGATTGCTTGAAGACAAGCTTGGGCAAGGGCATGGAAGATAAAGCTCTCAATGGCTATTAGCCACACGGCAAATGCTTCCAAACAGCAGTTGCTGGAGCCATGGAAGGAGAATGTTGCTCTGGTGCTCAGATCCTGTTTGCAGGTCTCCCACAGGCTTTTGGCTGACCCATGTGAGAACACAATGCTGGACTAGGTGGGTCACTTGATCTAGCAGCACTCTTCTTAGGTTCTCAATGCATCTCCCTCTCAGACACCAGAACATTTACTTGAGGTCGGGTATCCTCTGCTGTCAGGATCTGCCTTGGCACCAAGGCTTAATGTGCTTAATGTGCTTGCTGCATTGACCTGCAGCTTCCTGGTACAACCAGGCAGTTCTTTAGCTGGGGAATATAATACTGTGGTGTTTCTTTCTTCTTGGCAGCAAGCGGTTGCTTCCTTTTTGTGGGAGGAAGGCTGTTCCCAAGGGGAGAGGGAGGGAGGGAGGGAGGGAGGGAGGGAGGGAGGGAGGGAGGGAGAAAAGTGGAAATTCAGCTTTGCCTTGCTCGGTGGAATAAAGCGCTTCCTGTTTCTTTGGGGACATGACAAGCTGGGAGTGGGAAATCAGCAGCGGCTGCAGCATACCAGGTGTGGGTACCAATCAATGTAGCAGCCAGCTATGCTTTGCCTCCACAGTCAAAGGTAGCAATGCTTCTCAGTGCCAGTTGCTGGGAACTACAGGAGGAGAGGCTGCAAGTATTGCGCTTGAATCCTGCTTCCAGGTTTCTCACGAACATCTGGTAGGCCACTCTGAGAACGGGATGCTAGACTTAGATGGGCCAGTGGCCTCTTCTTCTGCTCTTTCCTTTTGTCCTCCAAAAGTTGTTTGACTCCACATTCCATCAGTCCCAGGCTGCAGGCCCAAAGCTCAGTGCTGATGAGAGGAGGAGCCCAGCAACATCTAAAGCCACATTTTCCCCTCCCCTGAAGAATACCTCTCAAATATGGTGCCACTTACAAGTCAGAATAGGGCTGCATCCACAGCATGTATTTAAAGCACATCCCCCCCCCAAAAAAAAAAGAATCTGGGGAACTGCAGTTTAAGGGTGGAGGGAAATGCAGCTCTGGATTCTTTTTTGGGAGGTGGAGAGAGATGTTTCTTTAAATGTATGCAGTCTAGAATCCCAGCTAAGGGCAAAGGTTGAGGGCTCCATCCAGTGAAATAAGCAGGAAGCCCCTGTCCCAGGCTATCCCTTTGTGCGCCACAAGTTGAGGTCATTTAGAGGAAGTCAGCACATGCCTACAGGGCCAGATCTATGGAGGTGTGCAGCATTTTAAAATTTGGCAGTCAAATTGCACACTGAGGGAAGTTAAATTGGTGACCCTGCCTAAATTATGCTTGCTACCATCTCATACTGGGACCCTGGTGGCGCTGTGGGTAAAATCTCAGTGCCTAGGCCTTGCCGATCGCATGGTCGGCGGTTCGAATCCCCGTGGCGGGGTGAGCTCCCGTCATTCGGTCCCAGCTCCTGCCCACCTAGCAGTTCGAAATCACCCTTAAGTGCAAGTAGATAAATAGGTACCGTTTTATAGCGGTAAGGTAAATGGTGTTTCCGTGTGCTGCGCTGGTGCAGGCTCACCAGAGCAGCTTCGTCACGCTGGCCACGTGACCCGGAAGTGTCTTCGGACAGCGCTGGCCCCCGGCCTCTTAAGCAAGATGGGCGCACAACCCCAGAGTCGGTCACGACTGGCCCTGACGGGCAGGGGTACCTTTACCTTTAACTTACCATCTCATAAACCAGGGGGGGGGGGGCTGAGCAAGACTGAAGGCCATGGGCATTTGCATCCCCTCCCCCACGCCTAGCAAAACCAGAATGAATTGTGCAAATCTTAGGAATCTTGAAGGAAATCCACTCCGCTTACATAGTCCAAACGGTTTCAAGAATCCCTTTTTGCTGTTTTAAAAGGTGGAAGCTGAAATTATCAGGAAGCTGGATCCTGTGCTATTGCTACTTAGACAGAAGCATTCACACAAACATCAGAAGCCTGGGCTGACCACCAGAAGTTGCTGGATCCCAGCTCCCTTCATCCCTGACCCAGGGCCAGAACAGCCTGTCACAAACAGCCCTCATTTGGATGTTCACCATGCTTTTAGTTTCTGTTGCAAGCTGCCTTGAATTACCCCTTTAAAAAAACGAATGGCATTTGTCAGAACTTGGAGCAAACACTCCCCAGTTGTGCCAAAAGTACCAAAATGGAAGTATGGCCTAGTAGCTCAATACACCCAAAATTCATTTATTTGCATCACCTGCTCAGAATTCTAAAATATTTTCTTGCTCAGAAAAGTAGAAAGGAGCTTGGAAAGCGCTAAAGATCAAGCAGTGTCATCATCACAGAACAGTGCTTCTTGGATGGCAGCCCAGATAATAAAACTGGAAGATGAGCTGTGCACCCACCCACAGAGGCTTCCAGTATGTTTCAAGAGACTATTCTCGTCAAAAGCATGCATCAGTAGAGAAGCCATCAGCTGGGGTTGTTATGGATACGGACATCAAGGCCAATCTGAACAATAGGCCAAATGTTGTTTATTTATTGCAGCGTTAAATCAGATTTCACTTGTCAAAGACTTTTCCAAGAAAGAAACTATCGCTAACAGGGGGTGGGGGTGGTGGATATTCCACACATGCTTTTGAGGAATAGGTGGGGAACCTGATATTGCGACTTCATAGGATGCTGTGCATCTTTCTGCTAATAGGCTCATTTGATCTTTCAGCATATGAAAGGGAAGCGTGCACCTCGTGGTACCATCTGGCAGAGAAACACAGAAGGCAGCTGCTTTATACCAAGTCAGCTCATTGGTGCACCTGGCTCCGTGCTGCCTGGGAGTTGCTCTCTGGGGTTTCATGGAAGGTTGTCTCCTGGCCCCAACCAGAGATGGCAAGGATTGAACATGGGACCTTCTGGGTGCAAAGCAGGGCCTCTGCCACTGTAAATCAAGATTCATAACCAGGATAAAAATGTTTTCAAAAAAATAAAACTGAAGAACAAACTCTTTGTTCTGCACCAAGGCAAACCAATAGTTAGTCAAAATAATGATTTCATTTGCAAATTAATTAGTTAACTACCTCTGCTTATGCTTCTATGAATAAGTGGGAAGAGAAGGAGTTGCAGAGCAATCGCCCCTGGATCTGCATTCAGGTGGGGCTCCTTAGCATTCCCAAGGGTTCTAGAGCCAGGTGAGTAAAGGTGTAGCCAAGGATACAAGTGACATGGGTGATGTTATGGCTCATAGGAGGCTATGCATTCTCCATCCTGGCTGATCTACTTAGCTTGGAGAAGTACTAGCAACCTTTTCAGCCTGTTTGAGGGCCCACCACCCCAAATGTTTTGCCGCCACTTGTCCACAAGGGGGGAGGGGGTAGAACCTGTAGCCCTGCATGGTAATTTTATTCTTTTTTATTTAGCTCCATACATGACACAGCATTGTTTCTTATTTCCCTATAATAGTGAAATCCAGATTAGACTACTGAAATGTGCTTTAAAGACAGTTTGCAAAATGCAGCCAAATAAGGATAGCTGAGCATATTACACCAATATTCTATATTGTATGAGTTCCAGTGGTTGCCCGTCTACTTCCAGACCCAATTTCAAGTGGTTACCCTTTAAACCCAAAATGGTTTTTAAAAGCCACCTTCAACTGTGTAAGCCAATCTCTGTCTGTTGAGACAGAGGCACACATCAGGCACACATGCCGGGACTTTTTCAGCCATGGCCTGATTGTGGAATATGATCACACACACACACACACACACACACACACACACACACACACGGTCTGATATATGTCGTGCCTTTGCTGTTAGAACCATTGCATTTCTCAAAACATTTTTTTAAAAAACCTAAGCTTCATTCTTCCCACTGTCTCATTTATGAATTGCTTCTCGTGAAACATCCCGAAGTGATTTGCAGAACTGTATCATTTATTTTTAAAAAGTTGCACATTTTATATATGTTATTATTCTATAAATCGCTTTGGGGAAATTTCACAGGAAACAATTTATAAATGATAGAAAACAGGGGAGGAATAAAACCTAGTTTTTTACAAGTGGGATACAGCTTCAGAGCCACACACCCCACAAGCTGAATCAGAGCCTCCAGAGTGGGCTGCTTTCTCCAGGCATCAACTTGGGATCTGAACTGAATCTTGTGGTTGTTGTCCCCAATGGAGTAGCTGTGGCACTCCAGTTGCTGTAGACCAGGCTTCCTCAACCTCGGTCCTCTAGATGTTTTGAGACTACAATTCCCATCATCCCTGACCACTGGTCCTGATAGCTTCGGATCATGGGAGTTGTAGACCAAAAACATCTGGAGGGCCAAGGCTGAGGAAGCCTGCTGTAGACCCACTGCTCCCGCTATCTTGACCACTGACTGCACGGCTGGTGGGAGTTGGGATCTAAGGACCCCTGGAAAGCCACTGCTTCCTCGCCCCTAATGTGTGGGGTGATGCATGCCGCAATACAAGGAGAGAATTTGGGTAGCCACTATGAGGACATATGATGGACTAGAAGCACCACTGGTTTGATCTATCAGGCTCTTCCGATGTCCTTAGCTACAATCCCATGAAGGATTGGGAGCAGGGAGCTGAGAAAGGGGGCACCGTTGCGCACAGCAGGGCAAGAGCAACCTAATGGCTGCTGCCAAGAATGAGATCTGCAAACCTAAACAGAAAGTAGGCGGGCATACCAGAGGAAGAGCAAATTCTAATTCGGACAATTGGCATTAATCAAGAGGCACTCCTAGACCAACATATGCTAATGGCCTGCAATCAGTCAGATGCCGAAAGGACTGGACTTGGCTCTTTGAAGGTATCTGAATGTTTTCTTTGAAGCTTGAGAATCCTTACAACAACTGGGAAAGGAAGAGGGAGGGTAATGTGCTTTGTGGTTTATAGTTTATGGTTTATGTGCTTTATAGTTTTCAGATGGTATCCTTTCCCCCTGTCCTCCCCTGCATAATGAAAAAGACGTGTGTAGCTGCTGCTATGTTATTTTGTTTGTTACTTTGGAAAAAAGGCGGGAAGCTTTTAAGTTATGCTCAGCAAGGAATTTAACAAGGTTTTACTATGCCCTCCCCCCTCGACTGAGGCAGAATAGACTTTATTTAAAATTATTCCTGGACTGCCATTGGAGGAATGCAGTGGGGGGGGGGGAGAATGAACTGCTGCCAGGCACATGTGGTGAAGAGGCTGAATTTGAGAAAAGATATTGCTTTTAACTGTGTGCTGAGGAAGAAATCCACAGTAGAATATAAATGGCGGAGTTTGGATATGCACTCTGAGCTATTTATGGCTGCAGCTCATACGCTAGTCTGTAAACAGCAGAAGGAATGGAATGTGACCTTACACCGTCCAGATAAACACTGCAAAAGTGTTAACTCTCTCAGCACACCAGGTCTGCAATAATGTAGTACAGTCATACCTTGGGTTAAAGTCGCTTCAGGTTGAGCGTTTTCAGATTACGCTCTGCGGTGACCGGGAAGTAATGGAACGCGTTACTTCCGGGTTTCACCACTCGCGCATGTGCAGATGCTCAAAATGATGTCACGCGCATGCGCAGAAGTGGCAAATCGTGACCCGCACAGACACGGGTTGCGTTCTGCTCTGGATGCGAACGGGGCTCCGGAACAGATCCCGTTCGCATCCAGAGGTACCACTGTATATGAAGGACTATACCCGTGAAATAGATTGTTTATTTATAAGATGTAACGGAGGTGCTGTTTGCAAGGTGAAAAAAGAGGCCAGATGGAAGAATACTTTAACGGCAAGTGAAGGATGTCAACTGGACTCTAAATAAGAAATGATGCGACTATGCAAGGAAATGATGATCATATGCTTGGAACAGGAGCGGGAAACCTGATTTTAAGAAATTATATTGAATTAAATTAAATTGGTTTGATTTGATTTGTAATAATTTGGAAAATTCTCTTTCCCTCTACTTCATCCTTCATCAGCTCCAGAAGATCCGGTGTCAACAGCTGCTCAAGCTGCTTCCTGCAGCTGCACTCAGCACCATGCATGAAACAGCTGCAACCTTAAACATTGCGTGTACAGGGTCAGAGAAGCCCCCTCCCCAATGCACACTTCCAGAACAGCTGGGTATGCAAGAAATGATTGTGTGAGTTGGCAGGGGAGAGAGAGGGGACAGCATTCAAGTTTAAATTGGAACAACAGAGCAGAGCAACGGCTGAAGTCCTGAAGCCTGTGATAACCTTGCCAAGTGCTGGAGAAAGATGTTCTAGCCTACCTTTTGTGAGCACATAGCTTAAAGGGGTTAGGGTCAAGACAGGGAGCAGTCCACTGGTGGACAATGCATGTGTCCAGTGGGCCACCTCCTGTTCACTGAGGTTCTTAGAAAGGCTGCTAGACTAGAATAATCTTGCCCTGATCCTGCAGGGCACTTGCACCCTCAAGTGAAAAGTGAAGAAGCCACTCCTGGCAAAACAAAACCGCTCAGTTACACCCTTGAAGATGGGGCAGGGGAGCTGCAGCCTCTCAGGTGTTGCTGGGCTGCAGCTGGTCCACCATCTCTGACACCTGGCTGGAGATGAGGGAACATAACAGCCTAACAACATCACCAAATGGCTGCCTGCTCTGCTGTCTGAGATCCCAATTATGCATACTCTTGCTTTTAAATTTAGCATACATATACAGACAATGGAAATTTCTAAGGAAGCCAGAAACCCGCCACACAGCTCCCTTACAAAGGATTAAAAAATGCACAACCAATAAATGATCACTGAAGTCTTGCATTTGCCAATGAGATAACAAGGCAGCCTTTGACACTGGTCTCCACTACAAAAGGTTCTCCTGGAATCCAGTTTGACATTTCTTCAGCCAGGCGATGACCCTCCTACAGTTTCTCCAGGCTTTTTAGATCTAATTTTGGTTCTGTTACTGTCATAGAATCATAGAGTTGGAAGAGACCCCAAGGGCCATCGAGTCCAACCCCCTGCCAAGCAGGAAACACCATCAGAGCACTCCTGACATATGGTTGTCAAGCCTCTGCTTAAAGACCTCCAAAGAAGGAGACTCCACCACACTCCTTGGCAGCAAATTCCACTGTCGAACAACTCTTACTGTCAGGAAGTTCTTCCTAATCTTTAGGTGGAATCTTCTTTCTTGTAGTTTGGATCCATTGCTCCGTGTCCGCTTCTCTGGAGCAGCAGAAAACAATCTTTCTCCCTCCTCTATGTGACATCCTTTTATATATTTGAACATGGCTATCATATCACCAGGGACGCAGGTGGCGCTGTGGGTTAAAGCCTCAGCGCCTAGGACTTGCCGATCGAAAGGTCGGCGGTTCGAATCCCTGCGGCGGGGTGCGCTCCCGCTGCTCGGTCCCAGCGCCTGCCAACCTAGCAGTTCGAAAGCACCTCCGGGTGCAAGTAGATAAATAGGGGCCGCTTACCAGCGGGAAGGTAAACGGCGTTTCCGTGTGCGGCTCTGGCTCGCCAGAGCAGCGATGTCACGCTGGCCACGTGACCTGGAAGTGTCTCTGGACAGCGCTGGCCCCTGGCCTCTTAAGTGAGATGGGCGCACAACCCCAGAGTCTGTCAAGACTGGCCCGTACGGGCAGGGGTACCTTTACCTTTACCTTATCATATCACCCCTTAACCTCCTCTTCTCCAGGCTAAACATGCCCAGCTCCCTTAGCCGTTCCTCATAAGGCATCGTTTCCAGGCCTTTGACCATTTTGGTTGCCCTCCTTTGGACACGTTCCAGTTTGTCAGTGTCCTTCTTGAACTGTGGTGCCTAGAACTGGACACATTACTCCAGGTGAGGTCTGACCAGAGCAGAATACAGTGGCACTAATACTTCCCTTGATCTAGATGCTATACTCCTATTGATGCAGCCCAATAAAACACACATATATACAAAAATACCAGTAAATCCATAAAGCAGATATTGCTACTGAATCCTCACCGCAAATAATTCAGATCTAATTTCTGCGACTGATCGTTAACTGACTTTCAAGATCACCTTGCCTTTTAATTCTCATGATTATTATGACAATTTGAATTGCACTCTCTGCAATTGCTTTCCATCTGTAAGCCACCTTGGGAAATTTTGGGTAACAGCAGGATTAAAATATCTGTAGCAAACAATAAAATGGGGGGAAATGCAATATCCAAAGCAGGACTGGCCTGCCTTCAAACCTTCAGAATTCTGCCAGTTGAACCACACTTTTAAAAAAAAAGAACGTAGAAGCACAGAGACAAACTTTTAGAATAGGGGGCTGTAAACACAGAGGATGGCTATGCTTTGTCTTGTCATTGTTCTTGGTCTGCCTCCTCACTGATAAACCTAGAGCAGTTACACAAGCAGACACAGAACTTCGGATTCACATACTTTAATGCTTATATCATGCCAGCAGTGGTATTGAGAATTACAGCTCCAGCAAATCCATTTTGTCATTGCCCTTATAAAATGCAGGAAGATGCACCTACCTCAATGGGCGAGGGAGGGAGTATTTGCAGTGCAAAGTGCCTTCAGGCAACTTGTCATGAATGGACAGCAGGGAACGGGTCTCCACTATCCCAGATGTCAAAAGCAGGAGTGCCAAGGGGTTTAGAGAACAGAAGAGCCTGCGGGACCAGGCCACTGGGTCCATCTGGCCCAGAATCCTGTTCCCATAGTGGCCCACCAGCAGGATCTGAGTGAAGCAACACTCTCCTCTCTAACAACTGGCATTTAGAAGCATGCTGCCTCTAACGGTGGAGGCAGAACATGTCTATCAGGGTTAGTGGCCAATTTTATCCCCCATGCTTTTGTCTGGTCATTTTAAAGCCAGCAAAGTCTGTGGCTACCGCTGCCTCTTGTGGGAGTTATTTCCATAGTTTTAACTCGCCACCTCTTGATGAAGCATGGCTCTTTCCTTTTTGAGAAGAGCCATTCAGGATGACATTGAATGTTCTGGGAACACTGCAACCCTAGCAAAAAGAGTTTTGGCTGCCCCTGCAGATACGCTTGTGCTGGGCTCTCCCAGAGAACTGCTTACGAAGTAGATCTATTTGCTTTCTGCAGACTTTTTGGCCTTCTGTGCAGAATCCTGCCAATGCCTCGCTTCTGAGAAATCCACCCTGCTTCTGAACCTTGAGATGAATCCAAACCCAGTGCTCAGAAATGCTGCACTCCTGCAACCTGCAAACATTATGCAGTGAGAAAATGGGCATTGCTGATGCTTAATCTGGTAGACATAGATTTCCAATCTTTGAAAAAACTTAAATCACCCCTCTCATCCCTCAGAAGAGAGCAGGCTTTCAAACACATATTTGCACCCATACGAACCACTTTATTTAATGAAATAAAAAAGCTCAGAAAGCTCAGTTATGTAACCAATGCTTTTTCAATAGCAGTGCTTTTTCTCTGCTGCTGCAGAAGTCTATTAATTTGCTAATTTTAATTTTATTACTTCTTGTCTCACCTTTCCTCCAAGACCAGGATCCCCTCAAACCTTTTATCCTCACAACCCTGTGAGGTAGGCTGGGGTTAGGCAGGTAATACCCCCTCAGGTATTATTGGACTACTATACCCATCAATCATGACAATTAACTCTGCTGGCTGGGGCTGACTGGTGTTGGTAGCCCAACAAGAGCCTCTGGAGAGCATCCCACTGGCTGCCTCTGGATGAGCCTAGAGATTGGCTACGTGCTGCATCAGATCTAAAGCCAAGTCTGCCTTGTCCAACTCTGCAAACCACATTCCTTCACTACACTGCCCATAGGAACTCAGGAAGCTGCCATGTACCAGTCAAATATCTCAAGGGCTGTCTCATGGAGGATGGAGCAAGCTTCTTTTCTCCTGCTCCAGAGGGTAGAACATGAACCAGTGGCTTCAAGTTACAAGGAGGGAGATTCCAACTAAACATCAGAAAAGAACTTTAAGAGCTGTTCGACTGTGGGATGGAAAGGTGGAGGACTCTTCTTCTTTGGAGGTTTTAAAGCAGAGATTGGATGGCCTCCTGTCATGGATGTTTTAGGCGTTATACCTGTATTGTAGAGGGTTGGGAGAGATGACCCTTGGGGTCCCTTCCAACAGGATCCACCTAGCTGTTTTGACCGCACTGGCTGGCAGTGGCTCTCCAGTGTTGCAGACGGGGCTCCCTCCTAGCCCACAACCTGGAGGTGCCCCCCGCCACTGAACTCTAGCCTTTCCACTTGAGAGCCCTGTGTGTGCCTCAAAGCCACAGCTGACAAACCTCTTCCAAGCATGCCCCAGAGATTCTGCTCCACCTTGTGGGGTGGTTTATTCAGCTCAGCCAAACCGGCTTTCTGCGAATAACTTTTCAGCCCCAGTGCCCACCCCACCCCCTTGCAGACACAGAATTCACAATGGGCTCAGCCTGGGTTTCCCAGGGGAGCTGCTGGAAAAGTAGGTCAAGCATTGCTCTCCCCCCCCCAAAAAAAAATTTGGAAGCTCTTACAAAACTGGCTTCCCAGCAGGTTGTGCTACCCACACACAAAGATACATACAGACGTTTCCTGGCAACAGGGAAGTGGGAAAAGGGAGAGAAGGTTAATGAGCCCTTTAAAATAATTAAAAATTAAAAAACCACCCAACTAATTGCCATTAAAGATTTTATTGAACAAAAGAAACAGGGTAGTCTGAATTCTCTGAGCAAAAACAGCTCTCTGTAAAAGCTGCATTTTGTGCTAAACAACCGTATATTAACTGAGATTTTATACAGAGGTGTAAGAAGCAAGTTCTCTTAACCAACAAAAAGGTATTTGGAGGGGGTTGTGGAGGGAGGAGGAAGGGAAAGTAGGGAACCATTTGCTCAAAAATTTAGTGGCTTCAAATTAAGAGATTCTAGCCCTTGTTTACCCCAAAATCTAGTACAGGCACCCCACTGGGTTGCGCAATTGAACCAAACCCCCTCCCTCCAATGTATGAATTGCTCAGGCTCCCATGATGAATCAGAGCTTTTATTTTGGGGCAGAGGAAAGGAAAGGAGGAAGAGAACAGAAAGTAAAAACACAATTACAAATCTCCAGCACATTTCACTTTGCATGTGGAGGTTCAGAAAGGAAAAGAAAAAGAAAACCCCTTAATATGTTATTTAGAAAAACAACAACCCTGGTTTATAGATTCAGGGTCTGCGTATTGTATATCTATTAATGGTCTCAAAAAGGCTGTGTTTCTCTTGTCTCCCATATCCTCTGAAAAGCACCTCCAGTGTCAGGTCAGTAAACAGGTCTGAAATACTCCATTAGAAGAGGGAGGTAGCTGAGGCCAGATAGCTGCTAAAAGTTGTGTGCATCAGGGGCTCCCCCTCTCTCCAGAGGTGCAGCGAGGAAAGATGGTCCTCCAGCAACAGGGCTTAGCAAACAAGGTTCCCCATTCATTGCACACACACCCCGCCCCCCACTGGCTCAACTTACACGGCTTCTTGATCTATGTGACCCGTGCACCCAGTACAGAACATCTATGCGCCTGATGCAAAGGTTTTTCTTTTCCTATGACAATACCTCATTTTTTAAGCGTTTGGCTCAAAAAACAAAATGAAACAATAAAACCTCACTTTGCTTGGCACTTGGCTGTCCACTCGATAAAACTTTCTAGACCAAACCCCACAAGTGACGCCCATCTTCTTGTTACATCCCACCCCCAACTGTGTTACTGTGCCAGCTGCTTCAGGGTAAGCCTTGTAAGATACTACTGAAGACAAATAGGCGAATCCCTGATGCAGTGCAGTGGTATTGGAGCGACAACATGGTAAGTCCAGCGATGCCACGTCTCAAGGGGCCGAAAGAGGTGATTCTCTAGATGGTGAGCCTGTATTATCCTCGGGAGGGAAGACTGTCAGAGTGCAAGCACGGATGCCCCCAAGGGATTCTGGGAGGTCAAAGACTTTGTGCCACTCATCCTTTTCTGGGTCATACTTCTGGACTATTTCCACCATACAACGGTTATTCCACGAATATCCTCCCACAACGTATATTTTATTTTCGAACACAGCCACCCCGACATCACTCTGACCGCGCAGCATAGCAGCGATTGGTGTCCACTGGTCTAGGCTTGGCGAGTAATATTCACAGCTTAGAACATCATCGTAATCACTGGTTCCTCTAAAATGGTTTCCACCAATGACGTAAAGCTTGTCACCGACAGTACACATGCAGTGAAGACCCCTAACTGTGGTCATCGGAGCCTTCTGAATCCATTTGTCTGTGTCAGGGTCAAAGCACATTAGTTCCTTCTGGAAAGTGTCATGGGTGATGCCTCCTAGGACAGGGGAGAAAAAGCAAACACCTCATGTAAGAGGAATGCTAATGAGATCAACAGTTAGAAGAACAGAAAGCTGCCTTACAGAGTCAGACAACTGGTCCATCTTGCTCAATATTGTCCACACTGACTGGTAGCAGCTATTTCCAGTCTTTCAGGGGAAAATAAATAAATAAATAAATAAAATCCCGCCCATCTGGCTGGGTTTCCCCAGCCACTCTGGGCGGCTTCCAACCGAATATTAAAAACACAATACAGCATTAAACATTAAAAACTTCCCTAAACAGGGCTGCCTTCAGATGTCTTCTAAAAGTCAGATAGTTGTTTTTCTCTTTGACATCAGGTAGGAGGGCGTTCCACAGGGCAGGCACCAATATCGAGAAGGCCCTCTGCCTGGTTCCCTGTAACCTCACTTCTTGCAGGGCGGGAACCACCAGAAGGCCCTCGGTGCTCAATCTCAGTGTCTGGGCAGAACGATGGAGGTGGAGACGCTCCTTCAGGTCTACTGGGCCAGGGCCGTTTAGGGCTTTAAAGGTCAACACCAACACTTTGAATTGTGCTTGGAAACGTACTAGGAGCCAATGCAGATCTTTCAGAACCGGTGTTATATGGTCTCGACGGCCACTCCCAGTCACTAGTCTAGCTGCCGCATTCTGGATTAGTTGTAGTTTCTGAGACACCTTCAAAAGTACCCCCACATAGAGCGCACTGGAGTAGTCCAAGCGAGAGATAACTAGAGCATGCACCACTTTGGCAAGACAGTCTGCGAGCAGGTAGGGTCTCATCCTGCATACCAGATGGAGCTGGTAAGACAGCTGCCCTGGACACAGAATTGACCTGCGCCTCCATGGACAGCTGTGAGTCCAGAATGACTCCCAGGCTGCGCACATGGTCCTTCAGGGGCACAGTTACCCCATTCAGGACCAGGGAGGGGCATGTTTGTATAGGTGAGATCAGACATATGGACACTAAAGGCAGTGATTTGGAATGTCCTCCTCATGGAGATCTGCTGGGCCCCTTCTACTTTAACCTTCAGGCATTTGCCAGAGTTTTATTTACAGGCAATGACCGATTAATGCAGGACTGAATGATGTGTGATTGCGCATATGCGCAAATCACTGAACCCGGAAGTGACCAAAATGTCATTAAACACATCACTAAAACAGCAGAACAGGGCAGGGATGCGTTTATGTATGCTTTGCTGATGCAAAGAGGGGCCAGGAACAGAACCCCCCATGAAACAGATGCCAACTGTATTTATTTCTGCATGCTTTAAAAATGTTTACCATTTCGTCCTTGAACATGTTCTTTCCTTTTAAAAAAATTGTTTGCTGGGTTCTGCTCCTAACGCTTTGTTGATTAGTTTGTTTTGTACACAAAAAAGTATTTGATGATCTATTATACATCAACATTGTAAGCAGCTTTAAACACACTGCAATTTTTCCAGCATTAAGGCAAAACTATTTTCATTCACCCAGTCATTTTGAGCTTTCAGTATATCTTAAGTTTTGTTTGTCTACTCTTATTACTGCTTATTTGTACTGTGATATAAACTGGTTGTACACCACTCTAAAATACAAACAGGATGAAGGGCTACATATAAAAGTTTCTAATAAATACGCAAATAGCAATAAATGCATTAAATAACTACCTATCAAAACACACACAAAAAATAATGCAGACACACTTGAAGATGGCACAAGTGCTAAAAACATGCCTCTGTCAACCTGTTAACTCCCTACAATGAAGTGCAAGACTAAAAACATAAGATGATGCTGGATGAGGCCTATCTAGCCCATCATCTTGTTCCAACGGTGGTCACCCAGATTCCTGTGGGAAACCAAGAAGCAGGATTTGAGTACAACAGCACTTCCTCCTCCTGTGGTTTCCAGAAACTGGTATTCAGAAGCAATGCTGTCTCCAACCACGGAGGCAGCGCATGGCCATCCTGGCTAGCAGCCACTGACAACTTCATCCTTCATGAATTTGGTCCAATCCTCTTTTAAAGCCATCCAAGTTGGATGCCCATGAGTTCTAGGTGTCAAGTGAGAGGGAGAAAAACTTTTCTCTGTCCATACTGTGCATTATTTTACAAACGTATTATGTTACGTCTTACTTTTCCTCATTCCCCCAAATGCAGCAACCTTTCCTCATATGGGTGTTACTTCATTCCCTTTATCATGCTGCTGCCCTTTTCCAACTCCACAATATCCTTTTTGAGGTGAGACCACCAGAACCGTGCACAGTATTCCAAATGTCACACAATCGATTTGTATTATATCATTACGATATTGGTAGTTTTCTCTTCAGTTCTTTTCCCTAACATGGAATCTGCCTTTTTAACAGCTGCCACACACCTGGTTGACATCTCCATCATGCTATCCACTATGACCCCAAGCTCTCATTTATGGTCAGACACTGCCAGTTCTGACCCTAGGAGCATATATGTGAAATTAATATTTTATGCCAGATGAAAAGGGCTTTGCATAGACCTTGAGCGCTGTGAGCACCATTCGCTGCCATAATTATAAAGGGTTCTGTGGCACATTTTATGCTGTTATGCCATTCTCTGTAGAAGATGCTGCTAAAAACAAAAGAGCAGGATTCCCAATTCTGTCCAAAAACACCCACAGCCAGAGTAGGTTGCTAGAACCAGAGGTAGATACAAACTCATTTGAAACAACACAGACTTCTATAGGATCAGCCCAGAGCTGATTGGCAGCTGCCCTCCAGGGTCTAAGGCTGGGAAGGGGGGTCTCTCTGCACCTGCCACCCATGTCTTTTAGCTTTGAGATGCCAAGGACTGAAGCAAGGGCTTTCTGAATGCAAAGTACGTGTGCCATCAACTCGACCCCGCTTGGAAGCAGTACAGTACTCATGATTGCAGCCTGCTATGGGAGGGAGACATTTCTTTCATGGAAAAACTGATCCAAGAACAAGGCAGCTGAAAGGATTTGGGGCCCCCACCCTAGGCATTCCACTCTGACACAGGTGCATGTGGCAGACGGGAGGCATATGCTCCTCTGGCTTCCAGCCCTCTCTGGGGGAGACAATTGTTCAGAGAATTGATAACACAGAGAGAATAAGCTAACTGCTGCACTGCTGCCAACTAAAATAGGTTTTTAAAATCACAGCGTTTTGATGTGAATCAGGCAAAACAGACTCTGTAGGCTGCTCTCTCCCTCTGATGACGTGTTTGAAGGATGCAATGATTTACATATGTTGGCTAGACTTCAAAGTTCTTGATGTTTACCCTAAAGATGCAGTATTTATCTTAACATGCATTGGATTTGCTAGGCCTCCCTGAGGTACAAAATGAGTCAGTTATTACAATAGAGACACCTGTAAGCTTAGAGACAGCATGGTGGCTGAGTTTGTGATTTCCTAATAAACCCTTTTTTGAAGGTTTAAGAAGAAGAAACACAAATAAGTTATTAAGGAGGTTGTTTCAGAAAATAATCACCTGCCAGCTGAGATAACTGTGTCTAAAATGAAATCTGAAGATGTCATAGCATCTTCTGTTTGGAACAGTTTTGAAGGAAATTAGGATTTGTGGGGGGCATTAGAAATCACTGCCTGGAAAGAGCAAACGATCTTGATACAGGTTACTGAAATTACATTTTTTAAAAACTATGGGAGTAGTGGGGAGCAATCTCACTCAGAAGTAATAATCATAGAATCATAGAGTTGGAAGAGACCACAAGGGCCATCGAGTCCAACCCCCTGCCAAGCAGGAAACAAGTTTTATAATAAAATGTTTTTAAACGGTTTTTAACTTGTGGGTTTCTTAATTTGGGTTTTTTGTTGAGGCATAGGATGTGCTTGCAAAGAGAAGAGTTGGGGAGAGCAGGGGAGGCTCTACTTGCCATGATTCAGGGCAGGGGGAGGGACGGTGTGGGAGGCGGGGCAGGCCAGGTAAGGGGCACAGGGCACAGGCTGTTGGTGACTGTGCCGTGCGCTAGCCCCTCCTCCAACCTGGGGAATTATGGTTGCCAGACCATGGGTCTGTGGATGCTGTTGCCAAATGCTAGGTTGGTTTGGAGTAAGATCTGCTTCATCCACCAGTATCTTAACTCTGCTGTTGTAGCAGATGAATCTCAAGAGATGTCCAGAGCACTCCAGAGTTTTGGAGTACAGTGGTACCTCGGGTTAAGTACTTAATTCGTTCTGGAGGTATGTTCTTAACCTGAAACTGTTCTTAACCTGAAGCACCATTTTAGCTAATGGGGCCTCCCGCTGCCGCCGCACCGCCAGAGCACGATTTCTGTTCTCATCCTGAAGCAAAGTTCTTAACCTGAAGCATGATTTCTGGGTTAGCGGAGTCTGTAACCTGAAGCGTCTGTAACCTGAAGCGTATGTAACCTGAGGTACCACTGTACATTGTCAGCAATATGCTGAAGACACAAAACTCTATTTCTCCTTTACATCTGCAGTGGACCGTTGTCTCGTCTTAGTAATGGACTGGAAGAGTGCCAACAAATTGAAGTTCAATTTAGATAAGACTGAGGCACTGTTAGTGGGAGGTAGCCTGCTCTTGATGGGGTTACACTCCCTCTGAAGGAGCAGGCATATAGCTCAGGGGCACTCCTGGATCCATTACTGTTGCTTCAGGTTCAGCTGGCCTCAGCAGAATGCCTTCCATCAGTTTCAGCTGGCGTCCCAGCTATGCCCCTATCAGGACAGGGATAGCCTAACAACTGTTGTCTATGCTCCGGTAACCTCTAGGTTAGATTAGAATCATAGAATCATAGAGTTGGAAGAGACCACAAGGGCCATCGAGTCCAACCCCCTGCCAAGCAGGAAACACCATCAGAGCACTCCTGACATATGGTTGTCAAGCCTCTGCTTAAAGACCTCCAAAGAAGGAGACTCCACCACACTCCTTGGCAGCAAATTCCACTGTCAAACAGCTCTTACTGTCAGGAAGTTCTTCCTAATGTTTAGGTGGAATATTCGTTCTTGTAGTTTGGAACCATTGCTCCGTGTCTGCTTCTCTGGAGCAGTCCTTCTCTGGATTACTGCAACATGTTATACGTAGGGCTGCCTCTGAAGACAGTTTGGAAACCTCTGCTGGTGCAGAATTCAGCAGTCTTGTTGCTCACTGGGTCAAGGCCATTTGAGCATATTACACTGACCCTGGCTTGACTGGACTGGCTGCCAATTAGGTTCTGGGTCCAATTCATAGTGCTGGTTTTAACCTATAAAGCCTTAAATGGCTCAGGACCACAATATCCCAAAGACCGCCTCCCCCCAATTTATCGTTGGGATCATCGTTGGAGGCCCTTCTTTGTGTGCTTTCTCCATGAGAGGTCCAGAGGGTGCCAGCACAATAACAGGCCATTTGTGGAGTGTTCTCCCCATGGAATCTTGCCTGGCACTTTCATTATGCACCATTACATGACAGGCAAAAACATTGCTTTTCAACAAAGCCTTTGGCTGATTTACATTCTGTATGCTTTAAAATGTTTTGTGGGAGGGAGGGATTATTGGTTTCTTTTGTTCTTGTTTTTATTATGTGTTTTATCTTGTATTTTTATGCTGTGAACAACTCTGAGACCGTTGGATGATGGGCAGTATACAAATTTAGAAGAAGAAGAAGAAGAAGAAGAAGAAGAAGAAGAAGAAGAAGAAGAAGAAGAAATAAAAATAGGAAGGCTTACCTGAAATATACATCAGCCCCCCATACACTGTTCCAGCATGGCCATAGTGAGGCTCATTCATTTTTGCTACGTAGCTCCATTCGTTCATCCTTGGGTTGTAGCACTCCACTGTGGCTATGTAGAAGCAACAACAAATGAGCAGAGTGAGACATTTTAAAAGCAAAACAAAACCCACTGGGTTATGATTTCTCCCTTTCTTTCCCCCCAGATTACCCTCCACTCTACTTAGATCTAGCATGAAGGCAGTCTAAACTCTAATCATACCTGGAAGGGGAGTGCTGTTCGAATCCTGAAATCATTATCATTGGAACAAATGTTTCACAGACCTATACAACAGACCAACCCAGGCGGGAGGTGGAACAAGAGTAGGGGGAAGGTATTGGGGGAGGGGGAATAATGCTGGTTGTCAACAGTACAGATCACAAGTGGATGACTAAAAGGAAGGTCACTGGGGGCTTAGGCAAGAACCATTGCAGTTGGACTGTACCATAACAATGTTTGGAAACACAAGGTTCCTGCTATGTATAAGCATCTAATTATCTTTTGTAAGGTATCTTGCTAGGGCTTTGCCTTGAAAGATAGCATGTAAGCACTTTAAATAAAATATTACGTGTGACGCATTTTTAAGAGGTGTTCCCCTAACACCTACTTCAGTCTTTTTAGCTCCAGAAGCAGACCTTTCTATTATTCCAGGCCTTCTGATATTAAACATTAATATCTGTTAACTCTTTTCATGTGCTAAATTATCTATTGCTGGTGGCCAGTATTAGTCTTCCTTTTAGGCTGGGTTTGGGTCTTGGTACTGAAATTGATTGTATTCTTGAGTTTTTAATCTAGAGAATGCATTTTATTATTGTTGTCGTTATTTATTAAATTTCTATATCACCTTTCATCAGAGGATAACAGAGGTACATTACATTACATACTGAGGATCTGGGAAGAGGAGGCGGAAAGCACAAATAGGCACCACAATTTTGCAAAAATATGTTCAAAAAATAATTCCAATTAGCAGCTGACAAAAAAAAAATACCAGTAGCTTTACCAAAAGCACAATCTCGTCCAGGTTTTTAGTGGGGGGAGGAGAAAACGAAGAGATCTAATATGAGGCTTTAACAGAGTAGGGGTTTTTTGTTGTTTGTTTTCTTTTAGCAATAAGGAACATCCTGTACAGAACAAGGCAGATGGTTACGCAAGTGCTAGATAACTATGAAGCAGTTCCTCAGCACCAGCCATTTTGTCTTGCTCAGGGAAGAACGACTCAGCCCTCCGCACAACAAGGCGCATTAAGTGACCCTGTGATTTGGTGTTTCTACTTCAAACTGCTGAATGGTATTTCAATATGGGAAATGCAATCACTCACGGCCATTCAGAACCACCATTATTTTATACTTCTAATTCTTTCTGCTACTGACATGAATGCAGACATACAGAAACCTTCCTTTTATGTTTGCTTCTGACTAATGAACACACGCCTAGTGCGTGACCTCCTTAGCTTCAACACTGTTGTATCCACTTAACAAAGGGCAAAAATCAAAACTGCAAAAGCAAGTCACGTGCAATCACATTGGCCTTTGCATACACCACTGTGAGGGCTAGGGCATTCAAATATAAATACGTCTCATGGGATATCATAGCAGAAAGCATCAGAATAAATAAATCCTGCACTCAGAAAAAGTGCAGACAAGGTTCTAGACAAGCCTTTTTCCTTATATGCTACTATTCTAAATGCTGAGAATTTCTTTAAAAAGAAAAAAAAAAGGTTGTGGCCTTTCAACCACATACCTGTAATTTAAAACGATACAATCCAAACCATATTCTACAGCTAATTTGAAGCATCATCCACAGTCATTCACTGTGACTCCTCCCCTCACAAATTTCTATGGAGGGAGACATAGAGGAATATAGACTCACACATGCACTTCACCAAACCTTTTAGTCATCCAAAGGACAACAACTTCTCGTTATGTGGCTTGCATCATAGAATGCGCCACAGAACACATGTTTGCTCCACGTCTGTGAGAAACATATTTGTAGTGCTTAATTATTAATATTACGGAGGCACTTTTCTTCCACAGTTTTAAGTGCCTGCTAAAAGCTTTGTTTCAGCTAGGCTATCTGGAAAAATAAGACAAAATATGATATTTTGCTAGGAGCCATGTGTAAAGGCAGATAATATATTCAAACAGAAATTCCCACATTTCCTTTTAAGCAAAGACCTATTCTCACACTCTAGCTTGGACATAAAAACTTTATTTTTCATATCCCCCTCCCTGCTGGATCACATATTTAGCACCCTTGGCCAGAGATCACTTCTATTTCACAACTGTGAATGCCAAATAGATTTTGATGTTCAAAAACCAAACCCAGCAAGCCTCCTCTGGCTTCCCTCTGTTAATAGGTAGCAGTGGAGCAATTAGTGGTCCTGGTTTGGTTTTCATTTTTTAAGGATTTCAAGATAGCTCATTTTGTGCCTCCTTTGGTTCTCTCTCCTTTTGTAGAATACACAGGCATTATAAGCTCTGTGTGTCGACTCTCTATATTATAGCAATTTGATATCTACACTTAATGAACAATTTGGAGGAGGGCAACCTGCACTGACAGTGCCTTGGAAAAATACCAGGGAGCTAAGATTACATTTATCCGAAATATCTCATTCTCTCTGTCGGTCCCACTTCGTTTTCAAAAGGTAAAATAGTTGCTAGTCACTTAGAATACGTCTCCACATCTGGTGCTCACAGGTCTACCAGACCACAATAATTTCAACTCCATTCCAACCCAAACCCTAGATCAGTTCACACAGCTGGTGCATTTTCTGCAAGGACACAGATGGTGTAGCTCTGCAAGGACTGTTTTAAACACACACACCCCTTGCGCAGGAAACCCACTTACCACCCATCCCCATTTTCTGTGACTTCACACAACCCACCATGTGCAGCCAATGCTTACAATACAAATCTGCTCTAAGCCCTCAGATAGGAATACACAGCCAAAGGATTTATCACAGGAACTCTTGGCGCTAAGCCACCTTCCAAAAAGAAAAAGAGCAGACTGACAATACCATACCGATACAGAAGGATGGCTCCAACTATGATAGCAGCTCAGAAGAAATGCAATCAGAACACCTAGTGCAGAGACCATGGGGTCTCTGCAGAGGTTAGTGATCTACAGCCTAAAGAACAGAGTCTCTTCATGCAGGCTTTGGGAAAACCTGACCCTCCAACTTGAAACAAACATTTATTTATTTATTTATTTATTTATTTATTTATTTATTTATTTATGGGATTATGTATCACTTTTCAGCTAGCACAAGAAAGCGGTGTGAATTATAATAGAACAAGAAAAATGTAAAAGCACAAAATCATATAGGAAAGTAAGTGAGCTAGTGATCAACAGCTAGTGAAAATTTGATCACTTTCTTGACTGGGAGACTCCTAAAATATAGAAGTAACACACAGAACCTAGTGTATGTGCATTCATCAGGTCACCATGCTTCTGCAAAACACCTTTAGTGGACAGACAGAATGCAAAATTGAAGTTGACAACACATTTGCAGAGGGGTAGCTGAGAAAATTATGGCATAAACCTTCGTGGACTATATTTACAGCATCATGTTATCCTTAAAGGCTGCATAAGACTGCCATTTTCACAACATGGCGACACTTAGTTCTTCATTTGAATAAGAACTAAGGGTGGTTTATCCATTAAAACTAATAACAATTGCACTTGTGGTAAGGTGCCTTTTGACAGCGATGAGCAAGTCAATTTTACACAATTCCCGTTTGCTAAGACACATTCTTTAACTTTTAAGGTCACTTTGTAACATTCCCACAGTAACATTCTGAACATGTGTATACTGCATGTATCACTAAGCTGCTTTACATATGTGATGAAATAAGCATGTACACAAAAACCTATTCTGCAGTTAGTTAGTCTTTTAGGGAGTCAGTAGATTTAACTGCCCCAATTCACACCCTTACCAAGCTGGCAATTCCTTTTTAATAAGAGGGAGCTGGCACTATCCTCCCACCCACTATGTACAAATGTCAGCATGTAAGAAAGGGACTCTGCACGCAAATCCCATGCATGTATCAACCCAGTTCACATACTCTTCCCACTATCATCGTGTATGGGTGGGTGGGTGGGTGGGTTTTTAAATAACTGCAGATATTGGGCCACAATGCAGAACCATCAAGTCTGTGCATGGTCTAAGACAAGAACCTGGGTCTGTTCTTCGATGTCATAAAGGTGGCAAGTGTATGAACCAGTTCTTTGATCACCCTGTTGAAGAGAGAAACACCATGCACTCACTATCAGAGGCTGGTTGTTTCTACAAGCTTTGCCACACTCTTCAGCCTTAAAGGTAAAGGGACCCCTGACCATTAGGTCCAGTCGTGACCGACTCTGGGGTTGCGGCGCTCATCTCACTTTATTGGCCGAGGGAGCCGGCGTACAGCTTCCGGGTCATGTGGCCAGCATGACTAAGCCGCTTCTGGCGAACTGGAGCAGCGCACGGAAACGCTGTTTACCTTCCCGCCGGAACTGTACCCATTTATCTACTTGCGCTTTGACGTGCTTTCGAACTGCTAGGTTGGCAGGAGCAGGGACCGAGCAACGGGAGCTCACCCCATCGCGGGGATTCGAACCACCGACCTTCTGATCGGCGAGTCCTAGGCTCTGTGGTTTAACCCACAGCGCCACCTGCGTCCCAGTTCTTCAGCCTTAGGGGCCTTCAAAAATGTTTTCAGGCTGTTTGGGTCCAGGTATAAAAGTTTATGAGGGGAGCTACAAGGCACTAAGGCTACCAGCTTTGGGATGCAAGAGGACTGGATATTGTTAACTAACCTATTTATGCTCACTGAGATTTTCTATATTTAAAATGATTTGTTAATGGTTGAATTGTGTGCTACAGAGCTAAAAATATTGGATGTGCGTCGAATATTACAGCAGACAAAGCAGTTAGCTTGTTGTAATCATATTTTGAGAGGTTTTCCACTTTCCACGGCATTATTCTATGTATGACTAGTGATGGCCTTTGGCTACGCAATAAAGAGCTGCAATTCACTATAGTGAGATTATACCTTTTATTTATTATGACTTTTTTTATCTAGACTGATTATTTTCTGCAACCATTCTGAGCACAAAGGTATCTCTGGAAAACATGATATATAAATAAACTGGTTCCAGCTATGTTGCAACCGACCAGCACAGACGAATGCTCTGCAGTGTTCCTGGGACTCCAGGTACACACACCTGCTGCCCTTAACACATCCTGCCTGAAACCCCCCGGCTTAGTTTAGCTGGACAAGGCATGCCCACAGTCAGGGGACTCACTCCTCAAGTGACAACATAGCCCTCAAATCATCTAACCATCCTAGATTATACTCGTGGCTGAACCCAAATATATTTATTTTCCAAGAATGTGTTCAAAACCAGCTTTCTACAGCTTGGTGCCCTCCAGATGTTATGGACTACAACTCTCAACAGCACCAGTCAGCATGGCCAGGGCAGATGGCAATAACTGGCTATTAGTCGTGGTGGCTCAGCTCGGCTCTGTATATGGAGGTATTAATACTTCTGAATACCAGCTTATGGAAACCATAAGAAAAGAAAGTTTTCTTCTGCTTGAATCCTATTTGCTGGTTCCCCATGAGCATCTGATTGGCCACTGTGAGAACAGGATGCTAGACTAGATGGACCACAGGCCTGATCCAGCAGGGCTCTTCTTATATTCTTATGCTAATTGTAGTCCAAAATATCTGGAGGGTATCCAACTGGGGAAGGCTTCTCCCATCCAAAGTGGGGTCCATCTGAACAGCTTCTGTTGGAAAGAGGACTCAAGACTTCGAAGCTGTGAAAACCCCGAAGGTCAGCACTGACAATGAGCATATTATCTTTCACTGATGAAAAGTGATAAAATAGGATTAGTTCAAAGTTGCACTCTTGTAGGTCGAGGTCAGTCCCACATGTGTTTGCTTGCTATGCTTTTGCACCAAAAAAGTGAACTCCAAATCCATTGTTCTCCTGCCATGTAATGTAATGAAAATGTACCCCTGTCCCTTCTGCTTATTTCTTTTATGACAGCAAGAGAAAGATCATGCCAATTCTCCACCCTTTTGCAGCAAATATATATGAAAACAGCAATAAAAGTGAAAAATAACTTGTGATGCAATTAAATGAGAAGGGGGAGCATTTCAGCCACAAAATCAAAAGCACAGTCAGCCAAACACTGATTTTCATACAAATGGATCTGGCTCCTTACAGAAAATCGGTGCTGTTACTTGGCAATCCATAAAACATCCAAGGTAACCGTTTACGACAAGAACTCCGTGTCAGGACATATCAAGTAAGAATAAATTAAATGAGGAACATCATCAAGTGATATAGAATATGCGGGTGGTTTCACCTGCACAATTTCATTATATACATAGCTGTCTGCATTCTGGAGATGCCAAGTGAGCAGAAACAGGAATCGTGGGCTACAATCTTTTACTCATACATCTGGGAGTAAGGGCCACTGAACTCACTAGGACTCACTTCTGGGTAGACATCCACAGGATTGTGCAATTTGCACAATTACTTCCACTGTCTCACAGAAACCAACACAATTCCGGAAGCAGAATTTCACAATGTCACCTCATTGTCCTTACAAATCAGATGGCGAATGTAGAGGTGAACACATGGGTTATATTTTGGCATGGTGGATTTGGTAATTCAATAATAATCTCTTGATATACACTTCTTAACACATTACAACCAAAAACATTAAAAAATAAAAACAAGGTGCCAGTGTGGTATACTGGTAGAGGGCCAGACTTGGACCAGGGAGACTGGAGTTCAAATCTCCCACTGAGCCATGAAACTCATTGGGCGATCTTGTACCAGTCACTGCTTCTCAACCTAACCTAGCTCACAGGGTTATTGTTGGGGGGGGGGGGCAAAATAAGGAATGGGACAACCATGTTTGCCATCTTAAGCTGCTTGGAGAAAAAGAGTGGGATACAAATACAGAAAGTAAGTAAGTAAGTAACGAATTAGTTCTTATTTGCATACAACAGTAAATAATTATTGCTGTACAAGTCAGGAAAGGGGGATTTTTTGGACCAAGGTGAAGACTTACCTAACTCACCAGCTGCATTTCGACCACCAACAGCATACAGATGTCCTTTGAGGGCACTTAGGTGGAAGAAGGTTCTCTTTTCGTTCAAAGAAGCCACCTGCATCCACTTATTATACCGAGGGTCAAACCTAAACACTGTGTCAACCGCTGTCTTTCCTTTCGTGTCATAATTGCTCTGTCCGCCAACAACATAGAGAAAGTTCCCAATAACAGCGATGCCATGCTGGTAGCGGGGAGCGTCCATAGGTGCCAGAGACCTCCACTCGTGTGCTTTTTCATCGTACATCCGCAGCTCCTTGCTGACAACCAGCTGCTGCCGGAGCACTCCCCCTAGTGTGACCAGGTGAGTGCTGTCCGAACGGATGGCCGTCCTTTCCGACTGCATCACGGGCTGCATGTACGGCATCATTTGGTAATTGCTGGCTTCCAAGAGCAAGTTGACGCAAGTGTTGTCAGTCCTCATGAAATCCACAGTTTGGACGTAGTTGATAAGATCCTGCGGAGTCATCAGAGGGAACCGGATGTTTTTCATGAGTTTTGCTGCACATTCCATCCGTGGCTCCTCGTACCGCAGCCAGCGGCAAGCAGCCTTGAAAAGCTCCAGCTCCGTGCAATGCTTAAGGCTATTACTTGAAAGGACAAAGGCAAGGCGCTCAAAGGGGAGTTTCACAAACTCACCAGTACTTAACAGTGCTGGGAAGTTCTTGAGGATGAAGTTGTTCACATATTTATCCACTTCTGTGAGGTTGTACGTGTTGGCAATCCGCCCCACTTCGACACAGTTCTCTAAGGAAACCTATGATAGGAAGAGAAAAGTCACTTCCTCCATTTTAAGCTCTGGCTTTATGTTCACCTGCACATTACAGTAACACAAGGGTGGCTAATGTAGACATACCACCACACTCAGTATGTTTTACACAAACTGTACATTTCTTTGGATTGGTGTGTGCAAGTGTGGACCCAGCTAGACTGTGGAGAGATGTGCAAAGAGACTGTCCACATAAAGTATAAATAGACATTATTGTGGGAAGATGGGAGGTTGCCTTATGCCAAGCCACACCATTAGCCCATCCAATTCACTACTGTCTACACTAACAGCAGCTCTCCAGGGTTTCAGAAGCAAGTATTTTCTTGCTGTGCCCGGAGATGCCAGGGGTTGAACCAAAGATCTTCCTCTGTCAGGAGCACCTTGTGGCACAATGGGTCAGCGTGTCTGGCTGAATGAGAAGCTTAGTGGTTCAAGCCCAGCCAGGGACAGATGTGGGCAGGATTTCTGTATTGAACGGGGTAGAAATAGATGACCCTCAGGGTCCCTTCCAACTCTACAATTCTGTGATTCCTCTTCTGCCCTCCCAGGACAAAGTCCTGCATTTGGTTCCTGGGGCTGCGACCATGACAGTCTTAAGAGCCTTCAAGATGAGCCAGTCATTTCTTATTGCTTTGTAATATTTTTTTTAATGCATTTAAGTTCTATTGTACTTTTGCTATACACTGCTTTGATGTGTATATGTATGTGTATATGTGTATATGAGAGGGTGAGCTATAAACAGTTTTATAAATAAAGCAAGTCATTAAAGGCCACACATCCTCCACAGCTCACACCTCACACTTACTCCTTCCTGCTGCAGGAAGCCACCCTACCTGGCAGCTCTTCAGCTGTTGGGATCAGGGGTCCTTCTGGTTCTGGGACTGATGGCTCAGCTACCCCTCCAAAACCTATAACTGGCACTTTTTACTTGCACTGAAGAACTAGCTCTCTTCCAATTTTTTCTCCCTCCAGCCCCCGCTTTTATGAGTTGCAACTCTCTTGAGTGCAAGAGATTTAATTTTGTTGTTTTCTTAAAATCCAATATGCTTTAGGAACCACTTCTCTGAGCCCAAGGAAGTATGTTATGGTGGATTTTATTCAACTATACAGTAGTACCTCGGGTTAAGTACTTAATTCGTTCCGGAGGTCCGTACCTAACCTGAAACTGTTCTTAACTTGAATCACCACTTTAGCTAATGGGGCCTCCTGCTGCCACCGCGCTGCCGGAGCACAATTTCTGTTCTCATCCTGAAGCAAAGTTCTTAACCTGAAGCACTATTTCTGGGTTAGTGGAGTCTGTAACCTGAAGCGTATGTAACCTGAGGCGTATGTAACCCGAGGTACCACTGTATTCCTGCATTGCAGCATGCTATTAGCTTTCTCATTCCCAACTGACAGATTCACAGTAAATTACCAAATTACTATTGGCCATTGCTCACGAGGCCCACAGAACAGAAGAGTATAACTGATTGGGTTCTCCTTAATTATTTGAATTATCTTATTAGATTAGCTTGCTACATGGCTTCATGTTTCTTCTAGGAAGCTCTTGAGACTGAGCAAAAATCTGAAACATGCATGCTTAAGAAGTCTTCAATTTCCATACAACTTTATTACAAGTAGTGCTACTGGAAGGAATTTTTTTTGTTATGCACTGGATGGAAGGTGAAACAGCAATAATACAGTGCAGCTTGAGAAATACCATCAAATTATCAAAGTACACTTTAAAGTTTTAACAAGAACGCAAAGCAAGGCATTAGAATGCTGGACATGAATATAACGAACATCTCAGAATCCAGTTCATGTCCAGCACTTCGGATAAAATTATATTTGCAGAATTCAACAACACATACTAGGTGGCTGCATGTGGGGCTGGGGAAAGGCACTCAACCTCAGCAGCCTGCTTTTAAAACTAAGAAGAAGATGAGCAACCTTTCGTGATTGGCTGTTTGGAGGACAATCATTTTTAAAGGGATTTTAACATCCCAAGAGCTGGTGAAATGATGTTTCACACCACTGCTTTATACAGAAAAACATGAGCTGAACGGATAAGTAATTATTCCATGAGAGGATGATGGAGCAGTTCAGCACTGCTAGAACTGATCACAACACCCCAAACAAAAACCCAGCAAAGGACAGGAGGGCACCACCCAAATCACTGAAAGCCATTCTGAGTCACGCAGGTGGGCACTAAGCCACTAAGTGTGGCATGTTAACTCCTCCTGTTTAACTTATTCTCCATTAACTTTCCCCTCTTTCTGCACCCCACTGAACACTATGCATAGCTGTGCCTCCATCTTTGTTAGCTCTCCTTCTGAGCATCTCTTCTCTTCAAATACAGAGCTCTCTTTTCTGCACCCCAGACTACTTCTACCCATAGGCATCTCTGCACTCTTTGCTCTGCTACAGGTTGCTGCATCCTACGTCCTCCACCCATGTCTCTGCACCCCTTACTCTTCTTCCCAAAGCTTTACTACTACTACTACTGCTACTACTACTACTGTCAAGTCTGCCAGCCAGAGGACACAAAGCTTTCGCTCTCCTGGAGATTTCTACAGATGCAGGCAGGCTAGCCAGCAAAGGTGAAAAATGGGTGAAAACTCCAGCATGTGCTTTGAGTCCAAGGAGAGAAGCAACGTCCTCCCATCCCTATTGCCAAGAAACCTAGAAGGCCAGAGAGAGGGTGATCACAGAACTCCCCCACCCATGGGTCCAAATACTGTTTGGGAGGGGGCTGCAACCTTTTGCAACTTTAGGGCCTTCATTCTGTTATTACTGAAGAACTAGCAAAGAGGGGGAAAGGAAAATTGAATATAGTTTTTCCTGTAACGTGGCAGAATCCTCTCTGTTGCAGAGCTTAGACGCACAGGGAAGGGTGGCAAAGAGCGTCAGATACAGCAACTGCAGCTAAAATGAAAAGCTAGAGAGATAGGATAACTAATGACAGCAGTCCCATATAAACAGAGCTGCAGTTGGGAAATTTTGAGAAAGAAATTGAAGTGGCAGTAACAGAAATGAAAAAGGAAGAGATGCCAGCAGTTAATGGGCTTGCAAGCGTAACCAACGCACAGATAATCCTGTATCCTCACTGCTAAACCCAGGGATAAAAATGTGTGGTTTGTTCTTTACCTCTTGGCTGTCCTCTGGACCCCACTGTCCAGGCGACCAGAATTTATATTTCGTTTTCTTCATCTGAGATTTCAGACTGCCTTCAGAATTGGAATCCTAAGTGACTGACCTCTAATGGGAAATTTGAGGACTTAAACACATTAAGTTCCACTCAGTTAGTATAGGTAACCTAAGTTAGTTGTGTCCATTAGATTGAGTAAGTCTACTCTGAGTAGAACTAGCACTGGATACAATGCAGGATCTAGGATTACATAACTCTTAACAGAAGACCATATAACCCTCAGCACAAAAAGTGCTTCACAATCCTTTTTCTCCTTATACAGCTTTGGGGCCATTTGAAACAGCCGGCTTTCTCTCACATTGTTTCTAAGACGCATGTCTTAAAAATCCATGAGTGCCATTTTTTAATAGTTGCACATTAAGTCAATGTCATTCCACACACACCCCATCTCCCAGGGCACTTTGCAAGCAATATGCAAAATGGCACAGAAGTTACTGGCTTTTTAAGCACAACTCATTTAATAGTAATGAGGACTCTAGGCCCATGTGCAACTAAATCAGAGATAAAGGACCTTACGTAAGTGCAAGATGCTCTCACCCAAACAACAGGAGACACAAAACCTGCATAGCACCTCTCAGTGTGACAAACCCCAGCTGTTCCAGACATAGAAAATGCCTGTCTTGGCACAAGAGGACATTTCACAACCTGGACTTTCAGATCTCTCTCAGCTGAAATCCTGACAAATGCCTTAAACATTCAGCCGGCCCAACAATACAGCAAAGCCCCAAGGGTTGGAATCCTGAATGATAAAAGCATGAGGCAAATTACTGGGCATCAATATGTTTCACACGATACTCGTGGAAAACCTGCTCTCATCCATCTCTCTATGAAAGGCAAATCACCTGATGGAATTGTGCTTTAATTTAAGGAGCAGGTTATAGGTTTTTGTTCCTCAAGAGCTTGAAAGGTGGTGAACTCTCATTTGCTGTACGTTTTTAAATCAAGGTCACATATCAGGGGTGCTACAGAACTACTGAAGTTCCTGCGTTGGTCCCAACTGTATCAATCTTTCAGGCTGACAAACTTACTGTGATTTTAACAGAGAAAATAAGAAAGAGGCAAACCGAGCAATAACCTAAGATATCTTACCCCAGATATAAGAAAAACTTTACAGAAGTCCAACACAGGCAATATCTGTAAAAAGCTGGCAGCTTCTAGAGTATCCTGAAGATTGTCCATGTTGAGAGAAAGTTTTGCAGTATAAATAAAATCAATGATCTTCTTTAAACCTATTTTGTTCACGCCATGGAGCTTAATGCACATTAAGTCTTGTTCTTTCATCCCACCTGAGAACAAAATTTAGATAAGATATAGTTAAAGCTTGAAAGAACTTCCCCTATAAAATTTCTTGTTCCAGAGACAAAGCCACTTCACATATAACCATTAGCTGGACAGGATAAACACACCACAAGAATAATTCATGTCAAACACACTCTTACGTGGCAGAACTTTTTTTTTTAAATGCAGAATGCACCTTATCACTGCTATCCACTGTACCTGTGAACATGGCCTTGAAGTAATCACTAGCAGATGCCATCATTGCCCTATGAACAGGAAACACTTCGTCACCATCGCCTGGCACAAGTGTCACATCACAAAGCAAACCTTCTATTCGCAGCTGGTCAAAACCCTACAAGAGAAAATATGGCATCAACAGCTCCACCCAGCTGCAAGAACGAGCTCTCTGGGCTGCAAAATAGAAAAACCACTCCACAATGGTTCAAATAAGTCCCACACTATTTTCTTTTTTACTTTAATCTATTTTATTTTTTTAATCTAAATATTTATAAAATCAACAAAAAAAGAGAGAGAAAAATACAAAGTCCTCTATTGGGGTAGATCCTTACCCCTGTCTCACATGAAAAGGGGATGAACCCTTCCCAGTTCTCACCTAGACGGTTTCCTTTCTTCTCCCAGCCTCCCACCCTGGGAGACCTTCCCTTCCCTGACTCTCACACAGGGTCTTTCACCTTCTATCCATTACCTTCCTGTGCAATACCCAGAGTAGAGGACCTCAAAAAGGAAATCCAAGCATAAGCAAATGTAAGGTGGATAGGAGAAAAAGAAAGCACAAGAAATAAAGATCATGAGAGAGAAAGAGAGAGAACAGATAAAGAAATAAATAGAACTTCCAGTTCTCAGTCTGACAAATGTGTGTGTGTCTGTCTGCGCGCGCGCACATAGGATGATATCCAGCTGTATTCCAGGATAATATCCAGCTGTTCCTCAATCTGCTAGGTGGCCTTTTCCCAGTCTTCAACCCCAGGCATCTCAAGTCCATTCATTTTCCTTTCCACACAAGTCGTCCAAAAGGAGCTCTTCAATTGTTACTATCGCTAAATGTCAAGAACAGCCTTCCCCCAGCCCCATATAACAGTTATATCTCCAATAAATTCTATTATCCATTATTAGAATAATAATCCATACTTATTTACTTGTTGTATATTCATTAAATAGTACCCAGTTCCATATCTTCCAATCCCATTTCCTGCTGGCCATGATTTCCCACCCTAATTTGGAAATAAAGTTCCTTCCATTTCTGCTTCTTCCACTCTTTTTCCATAAGGATCACTGGATGCCATTTTCCTCTGAATTCACTCCAACTTGCACACAGGATCCTTTCTCTCTCAGCTCTATCTCTGCCATATCAGGATGTTTCTTAATGTTTCTGTCCATGGTTTTGTTCTGCTCCCCAGCATCACAACTCTGTCTTTTGCCTATTTCACTCCTCCAAGCAACTGTGTGGAGGTCTTCTCCATTCCATCATCTACTACCATTCCACTCTCATGTCCCAGCAGATCTTAATCAGTATTTTTTCCAAAGATCCTGTGTTTTCTTTGGTCTGATGTTTCTCTGATCCATTTCCATTCACCATTTTATGCATCTCAGCTCTGAGCTCTTTCAGTTGCTCATTCAATAATTGCCAAATCACACCAACAATCTTTGCCGTATTGGGTTCTGTTAGTTTCCACCTTAACAGTCTGGGCCTTGAAAAGCTTCTCTCTTTAAGAGAAAAGTGCTTTCCCATGCTCAGGAATGTAGTTTGTCTTCTGCCACCAGCACCCCACAGAAATGACAGAGTTAAAAGTAATATAAGGTAACGATTCTTAACCAGCAGAGCAACCTTATCCGTTTGTTAACTTTCTTAATCTCAAATAGATATACTTTTTGTATTATTTTTTCAGTCTGTTTGTTAATGTTAATTAATGTCTCTTCTAATGCCAACATTCAATTCATGTTCCAGGTGAAAATTAACTGGCAGACAGATTACAATTTGGGTAATTCATCCCAATCTCAGAAGTAGTTGAAAGTGAGGTTTCTCTGACCTGATGCCCTGAGGGCTAGCCTTGAGGGCTATTATGTGGTGTCTGGCAGTTCCTCGCTCTAAGACAGGAGCCAGCAAACTTTTTCAGCAGGGGGCCAGTCCACTGTCCCTCAGACCTTGTGGGGGGCCGGACTATATTTTGGGGGGGAAATGAACAAATTCCTATGCCCCACAAATAACCCAGACATGCATTTTAAATAAAAGGACACATTCTACTCATGTAAAAACATGCTGATTCCCGGACCGTCCACGGACCAGATTTAGAAGGCGATTGGGACGGATTCGGCCCCCGGACCTTAGTTTGTCTACCCATGCTCTAAGACATTCCCCACATCCAAAAACCTCTTGTCTCCACTGTGACGAACAGCTTTCTTCAGTAAATGTGAACTTAATCCCTTATTTTCCTCTCTTGAAAGAGAAGGCATGACAACCAAGATTTATGTCTTGGCTATCACCAATCACCACATAATTATTTCTGCCAATCAATCACTAGTTAGCTATATTTCCTCCAGAAGTCTCTCTTGCCCCACACTATTTGATAATCACTGCAACCCGAAGGAATGTCCCTGGTACTCAGTCCCTTAGAATTAGCTTTTACTCAGTATAACCAAAATAATCACTCAAAAGCTGTTGATTTGAAGGAGACTAGGGTGGGGAAATGGTTTCGCTAGCTGCAAAGTAAAATTGAAGAAGCTGCAGAATTGTTCCCACGCTAAGAAAAAGATTCAGGTTGGAATAAGTTGCCAGAATGCAGACATGCTTACACAGGGCACAAACTCAATTTCTTCATATAATTAGGAAGACTTATTTTGGTCCCTAGCAGAATGTGAGCCCAACAGCACTTTCCAAGTCCACTCTACAGGTCCACAACTTACGATAATCCAAGCTTGGACAAGAGAGACATCTTCTAACTCTGGTGGTATGTGTGTTACAAATCCAAGCTATGAACAGAAAACCCCCGGTCTAAAACCCACTTTCACCATGAACTCACTAGAAAAGACTTAAGCAGGCCATTCTCTCTTAGCCTCATCTT
Organism: Podarcis gaigeae; assembly: GCF_964106915.1. Lineage (NCBI taxonomy): Eukaryota > Metazoa > Chordata > Lepidosauria > Squamata > Lacertidae > Podarcis > Podarcis gaigeae. The sequence continues at coordinate 48,778,451 of NC_139691.1, forward strand.
ACCTATCTTCAATATGAGGGAAATAATAATGCAAACCCACCCACTAGGCTGCCATTAACAATTACTGAGAGATGCACATGAAGTATTTTGAGCGCTCTAAAGTGCTCAAAACTGCGGGAGACAGTGGAAGACAGGAGTGCCTGGCGTGCTCTGGTCCATGGGGTCACGAAGAGTCGGACACGACTAAATGACTAAACAACGACAAAAGTGCTATATAAATGATAGATGCTGGCACTGCTATTCCATTCTCTTTCTCTCCCCCATACCTGCCAATTTCTCCTACACACTAGAAGCTCCTTCTGCAACTTACTTCCTTGAACTGCCCCAAACCATCATCATTTCCTCTAGGGCCTCTATGTGAGGGAGTGGAGAAAGGTAGGAGGAAGAGTCTTATTCAGCCCCAATCTAGTATGCATGCACATCAAGGGATTCTTGTGGTAGGAGGGGTTATTGTTATGTTTTTTGTTTTATTATGTATTCTGCAAATACAATCTTCAGATGAACAGCGGTATACCAATTCAATAAAATAATTAAATTCTTTTCATTCTGTTTTAGGCTGTCTGAGAACCACACATGCCTCACAAAAGCTTTTGGCTATACCTGCAACATTCCATTTCTAATACAAAAATCAGCAGAGCACAATGCAAACATTCAGCTGGAGCAAGTTCCCAGAACACAGGCATATTTCCATCCCAATACTAACTCTCTTCCTCCATTAAATCAATGAGAGAGCAATGCGACCCATCCAAGGTGTGGGATTTAGCCTCATTTCACAGTTATTTGAAATGCAAGTCAAAGATCACACAGTAACAGCAGCAGATGGTTACTATAACCATGGTCACAGGATGTGTCTGGACTCCAGCACAGTGCACTGATGGATAATGACATTGAATTGCCCGTCGAAACATGCTCTGAGCCAAGGGAACAAAAAGGTAGTAGGAGCAAAATATTAACACTGAGAGACCGCTTCCCCTGGCAGATTCCCTGGAAGGCATCCATGTGTGATTCTTGGGCAAATGGCTCTCTCTGCTCAGCTCACACAATGTCAAACACACACTGTTGTCTCCTTTAATTCTAGCAAAAGGTCAGGTTTCCTGTTGCTGCTGCTAATCTGATCAGAATGTTTAATTGGCAGAAGAGGGAGAGAAGAAATTTCAGAAGCTAACAAGTAACAGGTACCCATGTGCCCTAAGGAAGGCAGAAGAGGAGAAGCATATATCATCAGCTACTGTAGAGACCACCACTAGGTCTGAGAGAACCGTTGGGGCAGGAGTTGGCACCTCCCTGCTTCCATGCGGCTACTTAAGATTTGTATGCCCTGTAGGAAGGCAGAAGAGGAGAAGCCCTGGTTAGGAGCAGATACCTTCAAGCTCGCAAGCAGACCATGGGTTGGTGAGGAACTCACTTCTTTCGTATTTAATATCATTTGTTTGTTTTTACTACTTTTAAGTATCACCTTGGGTATAATAATAATAATAATAATAATAATAATAATAATAATTTTTATTAGGGTTACATAAATGCAACAAACTTACAACTATGTACAGTGGTACTTCTGGATACGAATGGGATCCGTTCCAGAGCCCCGTTCGCATCCTGAAGCGAACACAACCCGTGTCTGCGCATCTGCACGTGCATGGCTGCTTCCGCGCATGCACGTGACATCGTTTTGACCGTCTGTGCATGTGTGAGCGGCAAAACCCTGAAGTAATGTGTTCCGTTATTTCCGGGTCACCGCAGAGCGCAACCCGAAAGCGCTCAACCTGAAGCAACTTCAACCCAAGGTATGACTGTACTTAATTACAAATGGCTGCGGCCCAAAAGACTTTGAGAGATTATTTTGAAATAAATATGAAGACCAATGTTGAAAAAAGAGTGATCTGGGACGCAAGTAAAGCTGTTATGCGAGGTTTCCTGATACAACAAAATGCAATAAAGAAGAGAAGCCAAAATGAGAAGAAAAATAAGATTTTAGAAAAGATAAAAGAAGGGGAAAAGAAATTAAGACTAAAACCAAAGTCTCAGGAGATACTGAAGGAAATTAAGTTGTACCAAATACAATATATGGAATTGATGAATCAAGAAATAGAATGGAAAATCAAACAAATGAGACAAAAGACTTTTGAATCCGCAGATAAATGTGGGAAACTTTTGGCTTGGCAAATAAGGAAAAGACAAAAATTAAATACGGTGACAAACCTAGAAGTGGAAGGAAGGAATATTTACAACCCAACTGAAATCAGAAGATGCTTCCAGAGATACTTCAAACAACTGTATTCACAAGGGCCGCAAAAAGAAACGGACATAGACCGATTTCTTGAAATAAATGGATTACAAAAAAATTCTGATGAAAGCAAATTAGTACTGAACCAGAAAATAACTGAACAGGAAATAGAAAGTGCCATTCAAAATATGCAATTGGGTAAATCTCCGGGACCTGATGGGCTGACTTCCAGATATTATAAAGCTTTGAAGGAGTGGTTATTACAACCTTTGAAGGAAGTCTGCAATGAAATTTTGGGAGGGAAAAGGGCACCAGAATCGTGGAAAGAAGCATTTATTACACTTATACCGAAGACAGAGACTGAAAAAACTCAACTTAAGAACTACCGCCCTATTTCTTTACTAAATGTGGATTACAAAATCTTTGCTGACATTTTGGCTAAGAGATTGAAAAAAGTCTTGATGGAGGAGATTCATAGAGACCAAACGGGCTTTCTCCCAAGAAGACATCTGTCAGACAACGTAAGGAATATAATAGACATCTTGGAAAAGCTGGAAGTGAATATAAACACTAAGGCAGTTTTGATATTTGTGGACGCGGAGAAAGCCTTTGACAATATTTCTTGGAGCTTTATGAGGAAGAATCTCCGGGGGATGGGGGTAGGCCAATAGTTTGAAAATGGTATAGGTGCAATATACTCTGAACAAAAAGCAAAGTTAATTGTAAACAATGTGGTTACGGAAGAATTTAAGATAGAGAAAGGGACACGTCAGGGGTGCCCAATCTCTCCATTACTTTTTATATCAGTCCTGGAGGTCTTGTTGAACATGATTAGAAGGGATCAGCTGGTTAAAGGGGTACAGGTCGGAGCCAAACAGTACAAATTGAGAGCATTTGCTGATGACTTGATACTTACACTACAAGAGCCTGAATCTAGTACAAAGAAATAATTAGAAATAATTCAAGAGTTTGGTCAAGTTGCAGGTTTTAAATTGAATAAGTTAAAAACTAAGGTACTGGAGAAAAACTTAACAGCTTTTGAAAAAGAGAGGTTTCAGAATGAGACAGGATTAACTGTGGTTAAGAATGTGAAATATTTGGGGATCAATATGACAGCTAAAAATGTGAATTTATTTAAAGATAATTATGAGAAAACTTGGACAGAAGTGAAAAAAGACTTAGAAATCTGGTCAAATTTGAAGCTTTCCTTGTCTGGTCGAATTGCGGTTATAAAAATGAATGTATTGCCTAGAATGCTGTTTTTGTTTCAAACATTGCAAATTGTGGACAAGATGGACTGTTTCAAGAAGTGGCAGAAAGACATTTCGAAATTCGTCTGGCAGGGCAAGAAGCCCAGAATTAAATTTAAGATTTTAACTGATGCAAAGGAAAGGGGGGGATTTGCCCTGCCAGACTTTAAACTATATTATGAATCGGCAGCTTTCTGCTGGTTGAAGGATTGGCTACTTCTTGAAAACACAGACATTTTGGATTTAGAAGGTTTTAACAATACTTTTGGGTGTCATGCATATTTGTGGTATGACAAGGTTAAAGCACACAAAGCTTTTAAAAATCATATTGTCAGGAAAACATTGTACAATGTCTGGATTAGATATAAAGATCTGCTGGAAAGTAAAACCCCAAGGTGGTTGTCGCCAATGGAGGCGAAAGCTGTGAAAAAGCTTAATATGGAGTCCAAATGGCCGAGATATTGGGAAATTTTGGAACAAGAAGGGGACAAATTGAAATTGCAGTGTTTTGAGAAATTAAAAGATAAAGTGCGAGACTGGCTTCATTATTATCAAATAATGGAGGTTTACAAGATGGATAGGAAAATTGGCTTCCAGGTGGAAAAATCAAAATTGGAAACAGAATTGTTAGAATCCAATACTAAAAATTTGTCAAAAATGTATAATCTGCTGTTGAAATGGAATACGCAGGATGAAACAGTGAAATCAGCTACGATTAAGTGGGCACAAGACATTGGTCATAACATTATGTTTGCTGACTGGGAAAAGTTGTGGACCACCGGTATGAAATTTACGGCATGCAATGCCTTAAGAGAAAACATTATGAAAATGATTTACAGGTGGTACATGACCCCAGTCAAGCTTGCAAAAATTTAGCATTTGCCTGATAATAAATGTTGGAAATGTAAAGAAAATGAAGGTACCTTTTTTCACCTTTGGTGGACGTGCCCTAAGATTAAGGCGTTCTGGGAAATGATATATAATGAATTGAAAAAGGTATTTAAATATACCTTTCTGAAGAAACCAGAGGCCTTTCTCTTGGGTATTGTCGGCCAAACGGTGCCAAAGAAGGATAGAACATTCTTTATGTATGCTACAACAGCAGCAAGAATACTCATCACAAAGTACTGAAAGACACAAGATCTACCCACCTTGGAAGAATGGCAGATGAAGGTGATAGACTATATGGGACTGGCAGAAATGACGGGCAGAATCCGAGACCAGGGGAGAGAGACAGCGGAAGAAGATTGGAAGAAATTTAAGGACTATCTTAAGAAATATTGCAAAATTAATGAGTGTTAGAATGGCGTTGGCTTAGAAATTGCGTGGTTTTCAGCTGAATTGGATAAGTAACAAGAAAAGAAGGGTTAAAAGTTTAAATGAAATTAAGGGGAAGGATTTGCTGAACTAATATAATAGAAATTGGAATACAGAGAGGGGAGGTATGGGGAAGTCGGGAAAGTAAGGTATAAGAAAAAAAGGGAATGAAATTATACCTGTTCTTTTTTGTTTTGTTTTGTTTTTTGTCTGTGTTATATTATTGTTTTATTATGCTTTTATATAATTATTGGAAAACTTAATAAAATTCTTTAAAAATAATAATAATTACAAATGGCTGCAATGGCACTGGCAAAGCACACCAACAGAGAGATAAGGCATTCAACCTCAATGAGAACTTGTCAGAGAAGCACCCGTGAAATAAAAGGAACTCTCAAAAGGATGATATGGCTGTTCAGATCATGGTGTCAACTTACCTGGAGTACTACAGAACTATGTGTGTTGCTGGTGAAAAATCTTGTGGTTCCTGCCTTTGATGATTGTAGATGGGCAGACACACCCATATCGCTGCTCCCAATGGATACTTTCATGTGAGGGTCTTCCTCTTCAACCAGAGATCTAAAATGCAGAGCAGAAGGAAGCAACCTTAATCCAAAGCCTGCTTTTCATTCTGCCACATGAATGGCATGTCAAGCCAGAGACTTGTGGGAGGATCTAAAATGAGAACTGGATCAGATTCCTGCTAGACAAATGTTAAGTGTTCAAATGTGTCATGACTTTTTTTTTAATTTTCACGGTAGGTTTTGCTGCCAGCTGTGGTGGTGCTGGCAGAGTAGGATTCGTGGGGTACAAGTCCAGGACCATGCTCAGCAGAATGAGTAGGAGAGCCCTCAAACGCAGCACAGTTGGCTTACCAATCCTGAAGTAAGAGATTACATACTGCCATCTAAAATGCTGGGGAAGAACCTCATAAAACCATTAAGTACAGAGTCTAAAATTACTGAATCACTGCCAAGACATTAAAAGCTGTAACTGCATCAAGCTCTGGCAACCTTTCTTTAACAAAAATACACCCTTTGTGTACTTGTAAAGGTAAAGGGACCCCTGACCATTAGGTCCAGTCATGTCCAACTCTGGGATTGTGGCGCTCATCTCGCTTTATTAGCTGAGGGAGCCGGCATACAGCTTCCGGGTTACGTGGCCAGCATGACTAAGCCGCTTCTGGCGAACCAGAGCAGCGAGCCAGAAACGCCATTTACCTTCCCGCTGGAGCGGTACTTATTTATCTACTTGCACTTTGACGTGCTTTTGAACTGCTAGGTTGGCAGGAGCAGGGACTGAGCAACGGGAGCTCACCCCGTCACGGGGATTCGAACCGCTGACCTTCTGATCGGCAAGTCCTAGGCTCTGTGGTTTAACCCACAGCGCCACCCGCGTCCCCTTTGTGTACTTAGGTGGTGTCTAAAGAAAGTTTATTCACTGTTGGAAGGTAGACCATGGGGCTTTAGGAGGAAGAAAGCTCTCCATAACCTGTGTAACCATTAATGCCCAAGTGGAAAACCATGCAAGTTGGCACCCCCTTATATAGGGCAGTTTCATAACATGTCTGAAGCACAACTGCCATTCTTACTGAGAAGTTATCTGAAGACTGTCAATATGCAGATAAAAACATTGGCCTCCAAATAAGTTTCAGAAATTACTTTAACTGCCCAAAGATGCAAGTGGATTTTAAACTAATCCTTTTTGTACCTGCACTGAATAATTCCAATTCATATATCAATTTGTATATTAACATTTTTACGGAATTCTTGTGAACATTCATTTCTTGCTTTGAGTCAGGGAGACCACATCTATTTAAAGCCATTTCTGAAACGTGAGAATTTTTCAAGGGTTAGTCAAAACCATGGATAGTTCAGAGAGAGATCAACCTTAAGAAATACTAAACAAGTAACTTGGACCAAACAGTGAACACAGGTTCAAAACATGGGTGTGAAATACATAGAACGCACACTACAGAAATACAGACCGTATTTAGCAAGCCCATCATTTCTCTGTACATGGGGACAGGTGGAAAGTGGTGCTTCTTTTAGCACACAATTCTGTTAAATGCAATTAACAATTCAGAAGCAACCTGGATGGAAAATCTCTAGTCACATTTCGATTAATTGCATAAAACATTTACACAACCCTAATCTAAGGATTTGCCTCCTTCCCTGTCTTCCATGCCAGGAAATAAGTGTGACAAGTATAAGAAAGCAGGCATTAACATACTGGCGGAGAACAATTCCTATTAAAAATATCTTCAAAGTCCATAACCTCCCTGTACATTATTAAGCTACTCCAGTTTTGCCTTTCATAGAAGCAGCAAGTAGACAATATCAGACAGAAAAAGTTATATCCATATTAAAAACTGTTTGCACAAGAACTTAAGACTGGAGGTGGGGGAAGAATGGGAGCAACTAGCTTAACTTGCTAAATTTAACACGGTCTCAACAAAATAACTTCATAGGTAATGATTCATAGACAGAAACATGTCTTTGATAGAAGACCCCAGCAGTGACTCAATTAGGTGCTGAACACCCAACCAGCAGTCACATGTGATGCATCTTTGGTTGAACTGCAGCCTTTCAGCAGTGTTGTTCAATTTCTAGAACACTGATTCTAGAAATCCTGCAAGAAAATTCCTCAGCAAATTAAAAGTAATATGCACTGGATTTTTTTCCAGTTTGCTCTGGAAATATTTCTGATGCCCTTGAGAGCAATTTGTCTATTTTACATGTATTTGGTAATCAAAAATAAAAACTTTGAAACCTGTGCCATGTTTGCCTAATGTTGTTGCAATTGCCATCTATTCACGTTACTAATTAAATGGGGACTCCCCCTCCCCCCGCCCGAAGGAAAATGAAAACACTGGGGGAAAGTTTCCACCCCACACAACTGCAAGACTAGAATGGTCTGGAAAAAGGAAGCTGTAGTACTAACCTTCTCCTCATGATCCTAACTTCCTGTGTGCAGGGCATCCCTGATGTGTGGGAGCACCTTCAAAATAAAGTTTTTCTGACACTGAATTGCCAGTTCTGCCAGGAGGAACCTAAAACACGGAAGCCCTCAGAACCTGAACCAGCCTAGAAGAATTGTGGACAGTTGGCAGGCCCACTAATCCAAAATTATACCTCGGACTTAAAAGGCAGCTTTAAAGCAACCCCACCTGCCTCATTGCAGTCATTCCGACAACACAATTTCGAAAAGTGGAAAAGAGAGATTTTAATGGCATGGATAAAGATGCCAGGAAGCCACTGAGACAAATTCTACTTGCCAAGAGGAGCCAACCCTCACATTCTGAGTCTACCCATGTGTGGATTTTCTCTCTGCAGCGGTGAAGAGGCTTCAATGTGCCAAGTCAAGCTTAGCATATCAGAACCACCTTCAATTTATCTAGCTGTGGATGAAGCATGCTTCGTACACGGCACCAAAAAGGAGGTAGGAGGAGAGCAACATCAGAACAGGCACTTCAACAGAAGTGCATGGAGCAGAGGAAGAAATCTCTCTTGCAGGGCACTGTGAACCTTATGTGATGGAAATAACCTCATTGCCTGTCTCTGTGTGTAAAAATATTGGCTGTTAGGATATAGACATATGCTTTCTTCCCTTGGAGCAGTGCCTCCAAAATCTTAGACCAAGCCAGTGGTAGAGAATTTTCTCTCTTCATAAGAATTAACATCATCAGTAAAATACGGTTCCAACTGCGAACTAGGCATTCAGATTTTATTTTTTACATTCCAAAACTGAAACACATCCTCCACTTTATCATCAGCTGCAAGTTATCAGGACAAATAAAACTAACCAGCAGGTGATCAATTACCAGCAACTCATACCTCAATGGCCACAAATCAAAGAATTAGAATTCTTTTTTTAAAAAAGTCATTTCCCTCCACCTAGGCTATCCAATTAGGTCAACTTTGCATGCACTTTCTGTGGGTTTATTAGCATGTTTTCTGAGGTACAAATTAGGTACTGTTAACAAATTCATTTTATTTCTGCTCATTAATGCTGACATGACAAATATTACAATTCATTAGGTAAATGAAGAATGTAAAAATATTTATCAGTCTTTCCTAGTGTGCATATTATATCAGAACTAGGAATTCCAAAAAAGAGGGGCGCTCATTCACTTTCTAATTAATTCTACTGCTCTGATCAATAGATGTCATTACATTAAAATGGGGGGGGGGGGGGAGAGCAGCCAGTTGGATTTTTAATCAACATAAAAGTCTGCAAAATGCAAAGGTAATATAAAGATGTGTAGCTAGCTAGGACAATTCACAACAGCTGCAGATAAACAATATGTAATGAGGTGGGAAGAAGTCTGCTAGGCCCCAACAGTCTAGTTGGGCAGGGAATGCATGCACCTCGGTCTGTATTTTTTTAAAAACAAAATAACCCCCCCCCAACACACATTCATACCCTGAACACGCCATATCACCAACTACTTTTGATACACCCCTCATTTCATCACATGCATGGAAGACTGTTGGCAAGAAGGCAAGGTTTAAGGCCCCCCTGGTCATATGGAAGTGTAGGCACACCTTTTTCTCTCTATCTCATTGGGCAATCATAGCTTTTAACATTTGATAATCTCTTATCCTGTTAGGGTTTAAAGTAGAGGTGGTTCCCTATTGGACACCATTCCTATACAGCCCTGGCTTTTCCATATCTCATGAAGATGAAAAGCTCGAACAATAAGCAGAGAAGACTGGAGTTCAGTTTGTGGTAACACAGAGTGACAAAAGGAAAGAAAATACTTTTAATAGAATTATACAAGCTATATACCTATTTAAAAGTCGTCGTCCCCCCCGGTCCTGTCCCCCACAATCTTTGATAGTGAAACCATGAGCCTTGAACAGAGAGCTAAGTAGGACTTGGGTGGCTCAGTCTAAAATGCAAATTAGGCAAACGGGTTCGGTGCCTAAATTTGAGGATGCATGCCTCAGCTATGTAAAAAGCACGAAAAAGAAACATGCCACCTACACTTTTGGACAATGAGTACAGAGGCAGCATGGCAGAATAATCTGTGCATTTTAAAGAGAAAAATCCTCCTCAAATAAATATTTTAATACACATTTAAAAGATGGTAGTATTTAATGCATGCTTGGCATATTTAAACGGCTGAGAATTATGCTGCAGCACTGAAAGTAGTGCAGAGCCGTCTTCTGATCACTAGATCAGCCTGATTCAGATCAGGTTGTTTTGTGTAAGAGTTCGCAAAGACTGGATTCCTGCAAAATTCCTAGTTGATGCGCACCTCACCCTCCAAGACACTCAAGCTCAGTACCTTCTGAATGGTTGATGGTTGACTTAGTTGTGAGGTGAAATAAAAAAGTGACAGAATTTAAATGTCCAGAGTAGGAACACTGTAAGTCTTTTGAAGCAAAGCAAAATTACTGGGCACCTTAAAGTCTATTAAATGTATTATGGTACATACGATCATGGACTACAGCCCCCACTATCACATGCCATGAAGACTCGTGCTAATGGTTTGGGAGAGAGAAGTGTCAAATTGCCATTTAAAATTAAAAACCAATGGTGCTTGTACTGCTGCTTGATGAAGTAGGAGAGGAGAGGAGCTATTTTAATTCAACACGGCAATACAGTGGTACCACTACTTACGAAAACAAACCATTTCAGGATACCGTTCGCACCCCGAAAAGTCTGTAAGTAGAGTGCTGCTACTGTGTGTGCGCGAAGTATGCAGATCGCTTCTGCGTGTGCAGTGAACCCAGAAGCAAACACTTCCAGGTTTGCCGCGTTCGTAACCTGAAAAGCCGCAACGTGAAGCAAACGTAACGCGAGGTATGAATGTAAAAAAAAAAAGAACATCAACCTTGTCTGACCCAAATAATTTCATATCAAAATAATTTTTAAAATCTGTGATTTGTACCTTTTAGTTTGAATCACCACTCATCTTAGAGGTTTGTTTGTTTGTTTGTTTGTTTGTTTGTTTGTTTGTTTGTTCTGTTCTATCATCATCATACTTTATTCTTCCATTTCTTACCCACTTTCACAATGAGGATCCGGGGTGGGCTACAATAATACAATCCCAAAAACAATTAAAAAGATTGCAATTAAGAGAATAGGGTAGGTCCTAAAATACAGATCTCTGACACCGTAGGTAAGCATAAAGAGGCATCTCTTCAGCTTACAATGAAAGCTGTGTAATGAAGGGGCCAGACACACCTTCATGCAGAGGGAATTCCACAAAATTAGGGGTTGCCATAGTGAATGTCCTCTACACACATACACAAACTTCTGATGGTTGTAGAATTTCCAAGAGGGTTCCCTCTGTTTATTTCATCACGTAAGAGGGCCTGTAGAGGAGGAGGTGGTATTTCAGATATTGGAGCCCAAGTAATTTAGTGCTTTAAACACTTGAACCTTGAACTGGGTACCTTGAACTGGGCAGAAACAAATAATAAACAATTTCTAGCTGCAAAGCCACCAAGATGTTCTAACTCACATGTTCCTATGCCATGGATTCTCTTGTTATGCCTGGGCAAACTTCACTAATACTTTGTTTTTTAATGAATTCTGAAAACATGCACAAATTAAGCATTTGGACATTTATTTGCTTTGTTGTTCTGGAGTCAGTGATGCGTAACAAGATTATCTGCCCACGAATGCCTCCTCTACAGCAGATCCAGAAGCTGTGGGGGCAGAGAGACTAGCATGCTGAACAGCTCCCTCATTTTTGTAAAACCAACTAGGAAGCAGGTTGAAGAATCGATTTTCAAGTATTATTAGAACAACTTTTATGATCACAAGCTACTGCAATGTAGTCAAGTCTTACAGTAATTACAGGTGCAGCACACTAAACACATTCATCTTATCACAAGTCTATAGCTATCTATATGTAGAACAGCATCAGCCCTAGACTAGCACAGCTGTTCTAGCTGGGGCTGATTTTGGTAGTCCAAAGCTTCTAGAGCAGAACTTTCCTAACTTTTCATGTTGGTGACACCCTTTTTAGACATGAATCGTTTCATGACACAGTAATTCAGTTTTACTAGCAAACCAGAGGTTAAACTAACCCCTTTCCAGCCCTGGGAAAAGCGATGGCAACATTCGCACAACACGCCAACACACTAACGTGTCGCAACACAGAGTTTGGAAACCTCTGATCTAGAGGGTAGCAGGCTGGCAAAGGCCAAGTAGAAAGAGAAAAGGGTAAACTGTGGGCACACAAGTGCACCAGGAGGCATTGTGCAAGAATCGCTACTGTGAACTTACAGACCCCCTTCCTCACCTCAGGAAAATAAAAGTAGTCTCATTTAAGGAATTTCATTGACAGTGCTCCTTATACATGGGCAGCAAAAAATCCCACTTGATCTCTAAAGACCAATGAATTTCAGTCAATTGTTTTATAAGGAAATCCATCAACAACAGCTACAATGGTGCCTCGCAAGACAAAAATAATCCGCTCCGCGAGTCTCTTCGTCTAGCGGTTTTTTCGTCTTGCGAAGCAACCCTATTAGCGGATTAGCGCTATTAGCGGTTTAGCGGCTATTAAAGGCTTAGCGGCTTAGCGGCTAAAAGGCTATTAGCGGCTTAGAAAAAGGGGGGAAGCAAAAAAAATCGCAAGACTCGCAAGACGTTTTCGGAAAACCCTTTCGTCTAGCGGGTTTTTCGTCTTGCGAGGCATTCGTCTTGTGGGGCACCACTGTATTTAGTAAAAGCACACAACCAGCAATTCTAGGTGCAAAATTCAAAACCAACCTAGAATCAAGAAATTCACATACTGTAGATGCAAAAGGGAAAGTACATTTCTGAATGAGGCAGAGGAGGTAGAATGATGGCATGTTAATCCTTTTCAAAAGTGTGGGAAATTGACAGACAGAACTTTATGTCTGTTTTGCTTGTGACATGCTGTTGTCTGGATTGGATCGGTTGCTGGAGGAAGGACAGGTGCATCTATCACACATTTGGGATAGTAGATGGACACTGAGCTCTTCCACATTGCCAGGTATGCTATGGCACAATACCCTTCTTGCGTTAGTAGTCATGTGACCACCCCCCTCTACTGCCTGGGGTTGATGGGATCTGGAGAGTGCCGCATTAGCTACTGTTTTTGTTTGTTTCTGTTTTGTTTTGTTTGCAAACTGCTACTAGAGAGGTTATATGTGGGATGTTTGAATTATCTCAAGGTAGCAGAGTAGAGAATCTTTACAAAATGAGACGTTGAATCCTCCCCATTTTAGGGCATAAATGACTAGATGCATTGGCAGATTGGGCAGTAACTTAGTTGGATTTTTTTGAAAGGCGGCTTCTTCAGTCTATGAACTGTGCTTTCAAATAGCTCTGCCTCCCTCAAGCCTACAAGAACATCTGTCTACAACTCAAACACTGAATCTAAAATACAGCATTTGGTGCACCGTAAACATTTGTTTGCTGGTGAAGTAAGTTGGAGGGTCAGGCTGCAAGTAACTTAATTAAGACAAAAAGGCTGATGTAATTTTTAGCTTCACACTGTGTGACCAAAGCAGGCAGAAACCCTATAAGGAACAAGCAGACACACACAGATACACACACACACACACACACACACACACACACACACACACGCTACAGTTAATCCTTCCCAAAACCGAATAATAATAATGGTTTACTATAGAAAAATAACTCTGAACAGGAGAGAATGCAATTCTACTAGTGATTGATTATTGCATTTCAACTATGACAAATTAAAATAAAGGCTTTTTTTTAAATAACTGACAAAAGTAAATGCTTCTTTCAAGTGCCTTGATAAGATAGGAGAGAGGCCAACAAGACTACACTGGGGAAAAGTTCATATCAGCATTTCCTAAGTCACTTTCTTAATTGGGCATTTGCGGCACTTCTCTCCCTGAAAAATGAGGATGACTCACAGTCCCAGCCAGGAAATAGTGCTTGCGCTAAACCCAAGAACAATTACAGCACAGCACTTGCCTGCAGAGCTAACCGATCAGAACTCTGTTCTTTTAACCTTGTCACAGGCAGACTGAGAACAGCTATTTGGCTGGCCAGCACACCTCCTTCTTATTGCCTCTTGGGTCACAATCTCTCTGCCTCCAGAATGCTCATGTTCATGTGCTAAAATCGAAGAGACCAGCACAGTCCAGCAGCAACAACAGTTTCCAGTGGGAGGAACGAAAGAGAAACAGGTCAACCTAAAAAGATGGAGAACAAACACCACGCAAGCTGTAAACCGAGTCGGTACATGTGCAGGTAAGTTCAGGGCTTTCATGGCACAGCAGCCATAAGCTGTGAGCAACCAACTTCCTTCAGCTTATGCATAAACTTTACTTCCAACATATCCCATTCATTCCTAAGGATTCAAAGGAAAGCAAACATGAATCTAGGCTCCCAAAATGCAATTTAGATCAGGTGACTGCAGGCACAGAAAAATTCAACACGCAGATGAAAAATGTGGACACATAACTCAAGATGGAATGCTACAGAAAGAGAAGATGTAGAATTTAAGTGTGCTCTGCTCTGATACAGTTGCCATATCTCAAAAAGTAAAAACCAGGACACCCTGAAAGTTATTGAACTTTTTTTAGACAAACCCCAAAGTTGTTGAGCCAAATGAACAAAAACGCGAATTGAACGCAATGTTTTGGTTTACTTGCTGAAGATCCAAGATAAACTGCCACCTTCCAGAAATTCCCCCCAGACATCACTTCTGCCCTTGAAATCCTGGTAATGTCCAGGAAATCCTAGACTTATGGCAACCCTAGCTCTGCCTAGCATACTGCAGTCCGCATGTGACTTCAGCTCAACCCCACATGCAGGGAATGCCCACCTGTTGCCCTTTACTCTCCTACCATTTTTCTTTGTCTCAGTAATACTTGGATACTGAGGTAGAAGAGATACGCAAAGCAGTGGGATGGGGAAGGCAGAGCAAAAATGCTTTTCCTTCAGAATTGGAAACTGCCTTATATTAGGCAGACTATATGGCAACCTAGCTCAGTAGTGGATACTCCAGCTGGCAGCACATCTACACATCTCCTCGGAAAGGAATGTGTGAGGTAGGACTGTGTCTGGTGCTCTACACATTTTGTATCAGGATTATGTACAGTGGTGCCTCGCAAGACGAAATTAATTCGTTCCGTGAGGCTCTTTGTATAGCGGTTTTTTCGTCTTGCGAAGCAAGCCCATTGACAGCTTAGCGGATTAGCGCTATTAGCGGTTTAGCAGCTTTTAGCGATTAGCTGTTAAGCGGCTTATCAGCGGATCAGCTGATAAGCGGCTTAGCGGCTTAGGAAAAGGGGGGGGAGGGAAAAAACCCGAAGGAACTTGCAAGACCTTTTCGTCTTGCGAAGCAACCCCATAGGGAAATTCGTTTTGCGAAGCACCTCCAAAACGGAAAACCCTTTCGTCTAGTAGGTTTTCCGTCTTGCGAGGCGTTCGTCTTGCGGGGCATCACTGTACAAGTTTTCCCTTTGGTTGTTATGTGAAGTTCAAAAACCCAGATCCACACGTCAACTACCGTATTGGCCTGAATATACTGTATGTTTCTGTGTATAAGACACCCCTGTGTATAAGATGCACCCTATTTTGGGGAACTCATAATTAATAAAATGGGGGGAGATTGCCCCTCTGTATAAGACTACCCCCCCTTTTTAACATTATCTTTTAGTAAAAAAAACAAAAACCTAGTCTTATACACAGAAAAGTATGGTAAGCCTCACTTTTTTTTCCAAATTCTGACTGTGAAAAGTTAAAGTGTAGATTAAAGTCACAATGTTACAAAAATTGGCTTTTACGATATCGCTGCTGAAACAAACATCTAGTAAAATGGAATAGGTGTGAGTGCTTGCTGAATTTTAAGGGAGCAGCTTATATTCAGGTATTGTCTTTTTTTCTTTCCCCCCTTTTAATTTTAAAGGTGTGGCTTATATTCGGGTGCGGCTTATATTTGGGCCAATACAGTATATATCCACCACCTCTGCTGTGAACCTGCTGAAGCAGCACTGGGTAATTTTCAATCTTTCCATTTAAAAAGCACTCAACCATCTCAAGAAAATTACTGGATCAGAATCTAGTACTCTCAAAAATTATAGATGAGGTGCAGGTCTGATAAGAACAGGTATAAAATCCAGCCAAAAACTTGCTGAAAAGGGAAGATCTAAACTAGGAGATGGAGAACCACCAGAGATGAGGCAAGAGTAAACTTTTCCTGGGTAGGAAGTGCCATAACCCAGATGCAGTCACAGAAAAGGCTCACTGGATTCCTGTCAATCACACCTCAAGCACTGATGGGACATGAAGAGCCGCCTTCAAAAAGCTTCACAACAGAGTAGTCCTTTAGTCATCTTGCACCCACTCTTCCTTTGATCACCCTAACATACTTTGCTGTTCTATTCAACAGGGGCATCTGAGACACTTAATTTTTATTCAAGTCACAGAATCTGCCTTATTTCTCATCAGCACCTCTTAAATAGGGGAAGCAAGAAAGTTCATGGCACTATACCATGCACATCTCAAACCACAGCAATAAAGTCCGTACTAAAGCAGCTCATCCTCTTCTAACTCCAAAGATTTGCCATGGTGCAACATATTTGCTGAAACTTAGGTGAGGGAAGTGACTACATATAGATGAGATTGTGCTGGGGCCGTAAACAAGCTGATTAGCAGTCTTTGTCTTTGGGGACGGGACTGAACAAATGTCTAAAACCAGAAATAAAAATAAACTCAGTGTACATCACTCAATGCCAAAACACGTATTTACTGAAAAACAATTTTTATCTTAGCTTGAATGACAGCATTAGATTTTCAACTGACATAGTGCAAAGCAGTTTGCAAGGTAACACTAGGAAGATAGGGACAATATTTGCCCACAAGGGACTACACAAGATGCGAACTATGTGCTAGTGGGGGGATGGGGGATGGGAGAAAAACACTTCATTAGAGAGCCTGATAGAGCCCAAGAACAACAGGGCTAGATTAAAGTACTCCCAGCTCCATCTTCTGGTCTGCTGCCTTGGTAGTACAGGGACTATGGCACTGGAATCCAGCTGCCAAGGTTTCCAGGCATGCGACCTTTAATCATCTATAATCCCCCTGACTTTGTGCAGCAACAGTGGCAGAGAACTCCACCATCAATAGCTTGAGGCCAGGACTCATGTTCATAGCCTCCAGGACTATGATTGATCGACAGTCTCTTACTCATAGCCACAACTAGAAGACAAAAAAGCTCCTGGACCATTTTTGAGAAGCTGTGTCTGGATTTCTGTTTGATGTGGAGACTTCCCAACAGGAAAGCTCCCCTGTTGTAAGGCGGCAGTCAACCTTGTTCACTCAGTTGCTTTCTGGATTCCCTTTACATCTGTGGCAGGGAATGGATGTCTGCAAGGGGACCTGAAGGGAAGTGCTGGCATCTTCAAAAGGACATTTCACCAGTCCTCTGTTTTGGCTGTCATAGTTAAGCAGGAGGATTTCACCTCTGAGTTTTACTACAGTGATTCCACTAGCATTCCACAGAAGTATCCTTTCCCATATTGGACACAGATAAGGCATGATCTGGAGGGATAGCCCTTTTTAAAAAAATTCTACTGACCTCACTGAATCCACACTAGCACCAGTTGGATAAGAGATAGGGAAAGTTTTCTTGGTAATCATGGTATTTAGCTTTTCTAACTCTGATAATTCGGTAGCTTTTAACTGATCTACATTGCACAGAAAGGACATAGCAAAAAAAAAAAAAAAAAAAAAAAAACCCACAGGATATCTACTAGGCAGATATCTCAAAAGGTTTCTCCAAGTGCAAAATCCATTCTCATCCACTGTATTCTTCCATGGGGGGGGGGGGGGAGGTGGGACAGTCTTTTCTGGCTGTAGCAGCTATGTAGAAACAAAAACACTGCATTCTATTGGGGCAGGGAAGAGGCTAAGGAGAAGACTTCATAGCTTTAGTGAGGTTTAGATTAACTAGCACTGCAGATCCTGTTCGTTCGCCCCCAGTCTGTGACCACCTGAGTTGGCAGCACTTACAACCACCCACAATTCATATTTTGTCTTAACTTACTTGCTTTCCACTGTTTACTGTTGCCACTTTCCACCCTCAAGTCCTCTGGCACACAAAGAAGAGATGTGGACAAATTGAGACACAGGAGTTTCACAAACAAGAATTAGAGAGCTGTGTGTTCTGCTCACCTTTGGTGAACAGACTCATGGAGAATTGACACTCACACAATCCACTGAACAAACCTACATCACAATGATCAGGTATAAGGAGAGCCTGCCCATTTTTTAATTCCTTCTGCCCTATGAAAAAAAGGAGTGCTTTCCTATCAATAGGATTTCCAAGCAGAAAACATTCACCCCACAGTCACAAAGAGTAACTGCACACAAGCCGTATTCCTTCTGCGAGTGCATCCCTCATACCCAGTGCTATTTTTCCAAAAAAAAAAAAAAGAGGTGCCAGAACTCACCATGAACACTTCCCCTGTGCTCTTAGAATGGCAACGGCTCCCACCTGAAAGATGAACTGGCAAGTTCCAGCTAAAAACAGCTTTGCTCATACTACCCCGCAAACAGAGGGTATGAACAGGTAAATCTTTTATTCCCAAAGGTGTAGAAAGTTTTCTAAAGGACATGAAAGACCCCAATCTCCTACAACACACCCAATTTACTCTAAGAGGAACAGGTAGATACAGAATGTTAAGGGGCAAAACCTCAGCCTTGGTAACCTTCTGTCTGCCAAAATGAAGTGAGTCTTTTTGGAAAGAAGCTGACCTGGTTGCAAAGCAGGTTACATGCAGCATACACAGTTTTTGTCAGTCTTAATCAAGGACGGCCCTTTCCCATCTGCATAAAGCTCTTACAAGAAGCAAGATAAATTAGGCATATGGTTCTTGATTTGGAAGGCAAATTCTATGCATTAACACAATACTGCTGCTAGAAGAGTGGTAAAAACAGGGCTTCTTCCTCACTTCTAAAATTGCAACATTAAAGACCAATGGATATGACAGGGAATGGCATTTAATCAAAGCACATGTTTTAAGAAAACCAAGACACTCAGAGCTTTGGCACTGAATCATAACGCACTACTGTTTAAAACTGATAATGAGCAAAGTGATTCTACCAATTCCTAATGGCAAACTGCACCATATTTGTAATCATCACTCTGGTCGCCCTTAGATTTCAAAGGGTTTTTAGCTTGGGGCATTCTGGAATCCTATTGTAGAACATATTCTACCAAACAAAAACTTGAAAAACATTTCAGGTCTGCAGTAGCCCTCATACACTGTATTCTGACATTAAGTGGTTGGTCCTTTTAGTCCTGATTTAATACGTTGTGAATTATAGCCCACCAGACACCAAGTGCTAAGGGCAGGTAGCAGTGGTTTGGCATGAGCGTGGGTATGCCAATAATTATGCATGGCATAATAGAAGTTTTTAGTCACCAGTATAGCAATGCCAACCCCCTCCCTAAATAGAATGCAGAATGGAAGACAAAGTTACTTATAACTAAAGTATAAACACCTATCGCAGGAATATTTACAACAGAGCAGTTCGTAAGGACCTCTAGAGAATTTTTATATTATTTTAAAACAATACTTAAGCAACCTTCTACAAGCTGAAGCTTACACACCTATGAATGAAACCCAGTTTTCACAGAGACAATTGTGGCTTCTCACCTACAGTTGAAGCTGCCTCCTGAACATTTATGCCTCATGTATTGCTGTATAAGAGCTGGACAATGCACCAACCATGCACAGTTCTGTTCAACACTGTATTTTTTATATGCTGCCTCTACAGACAACAATGGCAGCAAACTCCCTTTGTGTAAGTGGTAGGCACACCAGAAATTAGCCTAGAGCAGAGTTTCCCTTTCTTTCCAATGTTTTTTAAATCCACAACAGTGCTGATCACTAGGCAATGCCGGTTCTCTCTGAAATATGAAAATGCCTGAAAACCCTTAGCACAAAGCCATTTCCCCCTTCCGATGCGTCACACTCAACAATTTGCTTTCAAGCTTCAGAATTATGATACTATAATTTTTAGATGCTCCAAGTTAGTAAAAAGCTTTTTTTAAAAAAAAAAAAAAAGGTATTTCAGCAAAATGATGCTGCTAATCATATTTGCCCAACAAAACTGATGAGCAATTTGCTCCTTTGTGATGTTGGTACGTATACAAGCTGAAAGCATCAAGTTACCACATTTCATTCATGCAACCCTCAAGGAGAACTGCCTCAATGCTGGCTGAGCATATATTTTGTGTTTTATAAGTATGAACCATGGAAGCTGTTCCCACCATGGCTCATTTATTAATGAGCACTACTAGAACCAAGTTAACTTCTCCTTACTGCATTCATTTTTTGCAGGCCATGTGTGGTGCTCAATGTCAGCCAGAAAAACACAGTCTATTAAAATGCCACAGTGCCCTTTAAAAATATGAATCCTAAGCCCAATCAAGGCATATCTGGCAGTGGCAACATTTAATTTTTGACTTCTGCTTTGACTTCTAAGGAACAGCTAAAGAACGGGTAAAAAACTGCAGTCAAAGGAAGCAATTCCAATATTTCACAGTGCCACACAAACACACAATACAGAAATGACATAATGGTAGGCATTACATACATATTCATTTTTTAAATTAGCTATAAAAAGGAAGATCTGGGTACTGATGATTCTGACTTGCTCATGTAAGATCTTTAAGGACAAATGACCACACAAACTTTGACAATAGGCACCGAAAAGGAATTATGAATGTGGCCAAATCTGCACCATTTCTCTGCTTTTTCAACAAAGGAACGACTCAACACAACATCCATCGTTTGGGGAGGGGAGAAAAAATGGGAAACTGACAACAAAAGGAGTGTTAAATTTTAGAGGTTCTAATGAAAGAAATGCAAGGTTAGAAATAAAAATTCTGAGACCAATGTCACATCAGGGCACCATGTAAGAAAAGGGGGGGGAAGGAGGGGGGTTATGTCTCACAAAACAAAAGCCCGGGGAGGGGGGGGATGTAATCTCACAAAAGAAACCCCACCTTAAAATAGCCTCAATTCTCTCACTTACATGTATGCTGGAGAAAGTGGCGACGACCTGGATGTTTTAAGCACAGGAACTGGGAATTTCCACATAGCAGGAGAACTCGTTTTCCATTTCAATGGCATGTTGGTCACCACGATACTACAATAACAGCAAACAGCGTTTCCATAACAGACTACCAATTTGGACTTCCATTCCAGACACACGCTACTGGCAAAACGGTGGCTGCTGAAGCTCGGAACAAGCCAAGCGAGCTTGCCAGTGAGCTTAAACCAAAGCTTCCAGTCTGAAAAAAGGGGTTGAGAGGCATCTCATTTTAAACCCTGCTGTCCCCTAAAGCAATAAGGCGATTCTATCACTCCAACTCGAATAGTGCCACCTCGTTAGAGAAGTGTTGTCTGCAGTATATGTTCAACAGAAAGAAAGAGAGGGAGAGGGAGAGGGAGAGAGAGAGAGAGAGAGAGAGAGAGAGAGAGACAGAAAGGAGCTGCACTTTACAAGTCACCACAATGCAGCTTTTTTCTATAAAAAGAATGCCTCTCCACCCCCCCACCCCAAGAACAAGCCTGTAGTGCTATTGTTCTACCTTCACAGTCACACTGCAGCACCATACTACATTCTGTACCTATTAACCTGATTTCTGACCAATAGTAGCAGGGTGGGAAAGGGGAAGGGGAAAAAAGATGGGATCCATAATGAAAACGAAGCAACATACCGACTCAGTACACACTTGTCATCCTCTGAACATTCTTCATTTGAGCTGCAACAATACAAGTGGGAGAGAAATCTCAGCATAGCCCTGGGCCAAACGACAGAGAGATCAGTGACCAAACAAAGCAGCCTGTTTTGCTTCCGTGCAAGCCAAAGAATGCAAGGATGCCATTGTGGCAAAAGCCTATTGCATAATAACAATAGTATATTTTTGCTTTTGTTTAAGAAAAAAAGGAAAATAAATGGGGAGGAGAAGAGAAAAAACCAGTCTTTCCTAATCCATAGTCAGGGCGACCGAACGACCGAACAAGGATACATATCTGCAGATTCCTGCATGTTCTTCCACACAGCTTCGTATTCAAGGCACTCTCATTTTCCCTATTCTCTGCTTCCAGGTGAGATGAGTAAAAACCCCATGCATTTTTACAATATGCTCAGGTGACATGTATATTGCTCTCCGTCTTCTGTCTGCAGCAAATGGAGAGCAATGTGCCGCTAATAACTGTCCTTGCAGGAACACGATCAACAATCAAATAGAGCAGCCCCCCCCCCCCAAGAGCTCACAAATTGCCTCAAGTCCTGACGAAGCAGCTGGACACGCAGGTGTCCGTCACACATACCCAAACACAGCCCCTGTGGTCTGGTGGTGACCTCCAGGGGCAAGCAGTTACCATGTGTAAGAGCGCGTGCGCATTTTTTAAAAGCGCACTTAAAGCACACACATAAATTTATCTGCTTTATGAAGGCATCTCTGACAGAGAGCTTGTTAGGGGAAGGGTAGGGGAGAACAGAAAGGAATTTCACCCCAAACCAAGCAGTGGCTTGACTGACCCATTAGGTGTGTCTACAGCAACTCCCATGAACAAGTGCTAAGCATTTGCATACTATTGTAGAAGGGTCACAAGTGGACTCCAATATTGATTTTTATGGACTTGATGTGTCTCCTTCTCTCTCAGATTTATGTTCAGTAGCATGCATGACCTGAATATTTCCTCAGCGAAAAGTCTAAATACTGTATAATGGAAAAGGCTATGAAAGCAGGAATGCTTTTTATTTAATAATGCTATTTCTGTTCAGCTTCATTTGCATTGCAGGAAAAAGGCACTAGCAGAAAGGGCTCTAAGATTTTTGTGTTCAAGTCCCAAGCTGCAAGGGGAACTGTAGCTATGGGCAGGTATCCAAGGTACAGAGGCATATGACATACCAACACAGAGAGCTGAACTGAATGTTGCTGGGCCTATAGCCCTAACCCAAGGAGAACAATCTTTTAAGCAGCCTTCTTAAAGCAATGTAGGGGCAGGACATGTTAATATCACAAACGCTACTGAAAATTAGCAAGATAGGGAGTTCAAATATGTGGGGGTAGAAGGCAGATGCACATGCCACATGTGACACTGTGAGCATATTCAGCTCTGGATTTTCATTCTAAGAAAGAAAACTTGACACTCCAGAGATCTGGTTTTGCTGATAAGACCAGCCAGATTTATTGCCAATAAAAGCAGATTTACTGAAGCATGCAGCCAACGCCAAAGGCTGCATTCACAGAACTGGATAAAGTCACACATTTACATGCTGACTGATG
Source organism: Podarcis gaigeae (assembly GCF_964106915.1). Lineage (NCBI taxonomy): Eukaryota > Metazoa > Chordata > Lepidosauria > Squamata > Lacertidae > Podarcis > Podarcis gaigeae. The sequence continues at coordinate 48,801,528 of NC_139691.1, forward strand.
CCTACTTTTCAAAGCTTGTACTACCAACAGTGTATGAACTGGTCTCATTTGCATAGATCGCTCCACACTGGACCCTGCCGTCACTCATGAATCCTTTGCATCATGCAGCCAAGCACCATTGTCTAAACTTAACACTGTACACATTACATAATCATTGCTTCTCTGCCAGATCACTGGTGTGTTTCACACATTTATTTTTTAAAAAGCAAGATTAATGATCAAGTTCAGTACTAAAAGAGTGCCTTTCATCTACTGACACCTACTGAAGACAAGAGAAGCAAGGTCACTGCTGTTCAACCTCAAGCGTTGCCTAGTTGTGGCAAGCAAGACAGAAGACCTGCTGCTTGTGGAGTAACAGAATATGGTAATTCTGCTATGTGCCTATGTGCCAGTGCACTAAGGGGGGGGGTGGTAAATTGGTGGTAAATCTTCCTCAGTGCAGGAGTCTGGTCAAGTCTGGTCAAGAAGGTGCCATAAGAGCTATGCAGTTACAAGGGCACTATTGCCAACCAGAGGCCAAGATCCTCACTGCTCATCAGCACTGACCCCTTGGAGGCACTGCAGGGCAGAAAGCCACCATGCAATTTGATCAGGGAAATGGCTTGTTTACCTTGTTTTCCGTTAGAGGCTCCCAGTCCTCCTCCATTACTGTAAATCAAACAATTGCTATTTCACAGAGCTCACCAATACGGTGGTACCTCGGGTTACATACAATACGGTGGTACCTCGGGTTACATACACTTCAGGTTACATATGCTTCAGGTTACAGACTCCACTAACCCAGAAATACTGCTTCAGGTTAAGAACTTTGATTCAGGATGAGAACAGAAATCGTGCTCTGGCGGCCCAGCAGCAGCAGAAGGCCCCATTAGCTAAAGTGGTGCTTCAGGTTAAGAACAGTTTCAGGTTAAGAACGGACCTCCGGAACGAATTAAGTACTTAACCTGAGGTGCCACTGTATTAGTATTAACAGTTCCAGCAACTCATCAATTCTGCTCCTCTCTAAACAGACCTTTGCCTTCAGCCCATACTACCAATGTGTAAGAACAATAAAGCTGTACAGCCAACTGAAGCAAAGGATAAAATGCAAGCCATTTCAGAACCTACCCCTAACCCCCCTCCCAAAAAAAGAGCTGATCTCTGAAAAGAGGCAACACACCCTCCTCAAGGCAACACATTGGTTTGGAATCCTCTGGAACAATTACCAGTACTTCTTCCAGTGGGAACAGAGTTAATCAAGCCAAATAATCGCCAACACTGCAGAAATTCAAGAAAATACTTCACTCGGGAGACTAAGTGATTGAGTTTTTTCAACTGTTCTATATATTGGGAAGGGGCGGCAATGTTTTCCCCAGATGAGACCATTATTAACACTCTTCATCTTGGCATGGGATTTAGCTCACATATCTCAGCTGCTCAGTTTTCTAGATAAGCCTTTTTCAACCTGGGGCCCTCCAGGCTGTGTGGACTACAACTCTCATCAGCCCCAGCGAGGATGGCCAATGGTCAGGGAAGACAGCAGCTGTAGTTGAAAACATCAGGAAGACACCAGGTTGGAGAAGCTTGCTCCAAACAACCAGGAGCATCTATCATTCTGAGGAGAGCTGTAGGTGCTGGAGCCACCTAGAGGTGGGCATCATACTTTCATCATACTTCAGGAAGACCCACTGAAATCATTGGACTTGTTACTTAAGCCCACTGACTTCAATGGGTCTACTCTGAACATGATTTAGCTGGATAGCACTCAATATTTCTTGATAAAAACATGTATTGCACAACTCAGTTAACATATCTGATCAGATGCATCATATCATCAAAACAGTTACAACTTAGTAACCCCATCTGAAATCCTCACTCTATAAGGAGTTATTTCAAAATAGGGCTCTGTCTTCTGTCAGGAGGACAGACTAGATACACTTTTCAGTCCCTTTCAACACAGCAATGCTAAATCACAATGAAAACCTTGGATATATTAGCTGAGACAGCTGCTGGCTCATCTTTCTTCCGGAAAGCAATCTGAGCAGATGGTGGGCTGCATTTTTTTACATGGTGTACATTCTTCTACCACATGCACAATAAACTGGGCGTGCAAATAGCAGTACCAAACTCTGGCCAAGACATGCTTCAGCTGCTGATGAAACAAAATGTTCATAGCAGATTGCAAGTCACTAGGATGCCACGCACCGGGTTTTTTTCAGTGGCCAGTAGCTGAAATCTTAAAGGTGAAAGGCCAAAGGCTATGGAAGGAGGGTAAGTTTAGCAGCGCTCATGATAGAAGGGGGCAAAGAGAGACCCCAACCAAGAAAACAGCATCAAGGGTCAGTGCACTGGGTATCCATGCTCTGTCTACAGTCTTCCTTGCTTGGTCACACGGCAAAGCCTCCAAGAAGTGGTCAAGGGAGGGGTTAAAAGAACTCCCAGCAATGCTGTGCCTTCTGTAAGCACTTGGTGTTTTATTCTTACTGTACTTAACAAAACTTATATGACAGTTGATTGTAATAAAGCTTGTAAGTAATTTACAAGAAATATTAGAATGATGAATAAAAAACAGTTAAGCACATTTAAAAATAATTGAAATCAACAGTAAAAGAGATGACATCACGTCAACAGCTGCATACCTGCATAGGCTTGCCTAAGCAAAAATATTTTAAGCAAACGCTGAAAAGAGTACTGTGAAGGCGCCTGATTTCAACAAGCAGGAAGTTGAAAACTGTGGGTGCCACCACAATGAAAGATCCATTTCTTAGAACTATCAAATGAGTGTTACACGGCACCTGTAAAAGTGCTAGCTGCAGAGAATGAAGCGGTCAAGTTGAGATTCCTGCATTGCAGGGGGTTGAGCTAGATGACCCTTAGGGTCCCTTCCAACTATGACATACAGGGAAAGGCAGTCGCACAAGAAAACTGGTCCCAAGCTGTTAATGGCTTTATATACACCGAACATGAACCAGTGTATACGTCTCATCAGAGCTCTCACTCCTGTCAGCAACCTGCTGCAGCATTCTGCACTATCTGCAATTTCTAGGTCAAACACAAGTACTATACTAAAATGTAGACTTTGTTTTCCATTTGGAACTCAACAACATGCGGAAATTAAAACACAAGGGAGTACCTCATATAAGGGGGCTTAAGGATGGAGTTGCTATATTTTAAGCTATTGCTACTAGCAGCCAAAGAGCTAGATCCATCATATTTCCAGAACTTGCAAGATCCATGTGGCAATAAATGCAACTATGCATAGGCACTGCATGCTCTTTCAAAAACACCTTCATCTCTAGACAATATAAAGCGTGCCAGAAAAGGAAAATCACACAATTACCAATTAAGCAATAACTAAATATGGAATCTACTCAGTAAAACATTAATTAATTAATAGAACTGTTGAATTAATGCATCCTTATACACCAGGGATCACATTTATTTGCTTCTCAGATGACATGTCACTGCTATTCAGGGTTGGAATTATAGATTAAGCTGGCCTCAAATTGTGACCTTTTAATCATGTAAGATCTAGACAGCTTGAGGTCTTAAAAGGTTTTTCCACAGTACATTTGTCCTTTCCAAACACCATTAAATATAACACAAACACACAATTCTGTTCTATTCAGCTATGTAATGAAAGCAAGGATTACAGGAAAACTTCAACTTCACACTGTATCCTCCTTCCTGTTCCCCCCACCCCCCCACCCAAAAATCATAGGAAAAATACCCTCATACTAATTTCCTCCTAGTCAAGTTGCCTGCAGGTGTGAGACTCAGGATCATTAAGAAGTTCATTACAATTTGGGGACAGAGCAATGCAAGTGCGCGCACACACACGACACAGAGCAGCTGCTGAGAGTCTGAGGGTCCTGCTCCTGCCTCTCTCCACCAGGCGTAGGACAGGGCCTGATAGACTGTAAAAGGACTGCTGCTGCTACCCAGCAGAGAATACTGTTTACATTCTTTAAAACTGCTTTTTAATTTTGTTTTTAAATTGTTTTCTGGAGGTTGGGGGGGGGGGGTATTCGGCTGACATGCTGGTAACAAACAATCCAAAGCCATGTTTCTGTTAGATCCACCTCTGGAAGATAAGACATTTCTAGCAAAAGCAGACTTTACGGAAGATGTGATAGTCCACAGGCACTTACCCAAAAGTATAGTGTCGTTTTCAGTTTCCGAACAATAAAGCCTTAAGAGCTCAAAAACAGGGCACTATCAGTAGACCAGGGTTTCTCTGCTCCTCCGCTCCAGAAGGACGTGCCCCCATCATAGTGCTTATAGCACCAAAATGAAGCTAAAGGAATTCAGAATGTGCAACAGGGTCTTCTGGAAGGGATACTGCACCCAGTGGAAGGTTTAGGAGTACTTAATGCTTCTATACCACTGGTCCTAAGAGGACAGGGGACTTGGCCAGAAATCTGGATGAACACTAGTGGGGCCTTATCTAAGAGGAGAATACAAACACAGTGAATTAGAACAAATGATTAACATCTTGTCCTTTATGTACTTCAGGTCAGCATTGATGTACCTTCTTATTAAAAGTGATATTCTGAACAAAATGGCAGCATCAGTTTCCCATTCATATAATTCAGCACTTGCAGGGTCACAGAAAATTCAAATTAAATACCTGTTCAAACTTAGTTACAATGTGTGTGACTACTCAGGTTGACTTTGTGTAATCTATGTGTTTAAACAAAAGATGCAAGTCTTATCGGGGGGGGGGGGGCTTACTTCCAAGTAAACATATGTATTATCACACTGTCAATGATGCTGTATCATTTTGGTGCTACAGTGGTACCTCGGGTTAAGTACTTAATTCGTTCTGGAGGCCCGTTCTTAACCTGAAACAGTTTTTAACCTGAAGCACCAATTTAGCTAATGGGGCCTCCCACTGCTGCAGCGCCGCTGCTGCGCGATTTCTGTTCTCATCCTGAAGCAAAGTTCTTAACCTGAAGCACTATTTCTGGGTTAGTGGAGTCTGCAACCTGAAGCGTATGTAACCCGAAGCGTATGTAACCCGAGGTGCCACTGTATATTCCTGCTTTCCAAAGAATTATGATTTGGTCCAATCCTTAGGTAAGCCTGCTATAAACTTCACATTTGGGGGAGGGGGGAGTGAAGCTTTGTCAATATGACAGAAGTGAATTAGACGGCAGCTTAAGATAAAAACAGATCAATATGGCAGCTCCCTCTACATTGAAGAATCTTAGCTGCACAAATTTCTGTCACATTCTGCAGCACCCAGAGGCAAAGTTATTACACAATGACGTTTAAGACCCAGAAAGTGAGGTGATGTTTATTCAAAATCAGTAATGCCACCTTCTGGTGATTATGTGAACAGATTAAGAGCATGCATTTAAACCAGGCATAGGCAAACTCTGGCCCCCCCAGATGTTTGGGACTACAATTCCCATCATCCCTGACAACTGTTCCTGTTAGCTAGGGATGATGGGAATTGTAGTCCCAAATATCTGGAGGGCCAGAGTTTGCCTATGCCTGATTTAAACTGATGTTCATGACTCTTCTTTTAATGGGCAAGCTACAAAGCACAGCAGCTGAGTGACAACTGAGCTGTACAAGGGAAAGGTGGAAGCAGGATTCAAGTTATTTTCCTTCAATCATCTGACCTGGTGTACACAAGTTCACTTACCTGAGGAAAAAAATGTACAGATGAACAGAGCATGGACTGCCTCAATCTGTCCTAAGGACAGCGGGAGAAGAAACCATCAATTCTTCAGCCAGTCAGGGGGATGGCCACGATGGAAATAAGATGGCCAGTTAAACTCAGAGCTTTCCAAACTTTTCATTTTTAGACATGCATCATTTAACGACATGGTAATTCACTTTTACTGTACTAGCAAACCAGAGGTTAAACTAACCCCCTTCCAGCCCCGGGAGGAGCATGGGGAGCATTCATGCAACACACCTACACACTGCAGCCAACAGGCTAACATGTCACGACACACAGTTTGGAAAGCTCTGCTCTAAGCTCTCCTCCAAAGCCCAGAAAAACAGCTTGGAACAAAAGTCCCTGCTGCCTAAAAAAACCCAAACCTTGAGGAAAGGAGAGGGGAATGCAAAGGCATTCAGAAAAGCTGAAAGTAAAAGATGATGTCTCTTAATTCTTCCTGCCTGAGAGAGGGCAGCGATGAAGACAATAATGGAGACAGCAGCCAAGATGGCACCACCCTCAAAAGAGGCCTCTTCCTTGTTTGAGAAAGAACATGGAAGCAATAACTTAGAGAAGAACTATGATGCTATAAAACACTTGAAAGCTTATTAAAAACACTTGAAAAGAACTAATGCTTCCAACGGAATCAAAACTGACAGAACCTAACACAAGGCTTGACTCTTTAACAGAAAACAACAAAAGAATTAAGCCAAATCCATTACAAAAATATCAAATAATTAGAAAAAGATATACGCAACATGCCTGAAGATGCAGAAAATTTAAATTGTAGAATAATTTTACATTTTCGTTCTTTTGAAGAGGGCATGGAAGGAAATGACCTTGCACATTTTATTGTCACATGGCTTAAATCAATGTTTCTAGACCTCATAATCTCTGCAGCTGGTTTTGAACAGGCACACAAAAGCACTCAAACCCAAACTGAGGGTACTTCCTCCATGATATAATTGTCTGCTCTGTACATTACAGGAAGAAAGAGGAAATGTGGAACAAACTGTGGAACCTAATATCCTTATAAAAACATTCCAGTTATGGTAATGAAGGTCTGGCTTCTGAAACACAGGGCTGGGGGGCGGGAGGCTTTATGTGCTTACAGAATTAAACTGCAAAAAGCTGGAATTAAATATTGCTGGGGCTTCCCCTTCGATCTTATCCCAAGAGGATCAACACAGATCACAACAACAAAGAGACTAGAACCAACAGAACTCCCCAACACTCTTGGAACTGATCTACCTCTGGAATGGCAGCAAGGAGAGGCAATGGAAGAACACACCAAACTTTCTGATGGAAGCTTGGAGGATAGATCTGGCAAACACCTCACACATAACAAGAGAGGAGATCACTACAACACATTCAGCAGATTCCTTCACCCTAGACCCTCCCTACGTCTCAGGCCAGGCAGTCAAAGCCTTAGACATCCTCAGGGTCTCTGGCTGCCTGGAGTGGGAGCAGCACTGATTTGGCTCTACCACTACACCTACACAGAGCTCCCCTGTCTTGCCCTTCCACCCGATCCTTGCTAAGTAGTAGCAACATGTGGCACTGGGAAGACAGGAGAACAATGCAGGCCTGGTGGCTGATGTTGTTTATAGCACCAAAGCCTTCCTAATGAGGAAGGTTTCTGCCATGCAGCAGAAGTGCCATTAAAGAAAGGGCAGGGCAGCCTTTCTGCAGGAAGGAGCTTCCACCTAGGAGAAAGCTCTCACCCCAATCCCAATCAAACGTGAAAAGCAGAGGGCCTCTGCTGATAAACTTTAATAAAGATGCTTGACGGGGAGGAATGGTCCCATTGTACCAAACTGCACTGGACTTGAAAGATAATCACTAACCCTTTGAACCAAGCTCACAAACACATGGGCAACTCATTCTGGTGAAATTTTAAGGGGGAAGGAACAATTTCAATAACTGAATATTTGTTGAAAGCGACACAGAAATCTTCTCCACCAAAGCCTTTAAGGGCAGGGCTGGACCTGCAAAGGTCCTAGGGGTCTTTCCCAACAGTGAGAATCTATTTTAACTGCTCTGAATGCAGCTTGGGCCTTCTGTTCTGGACTGTGTTACTAAAGAGAAACAAAAGAGTTCTACACAGATCCCACTCTTTCTTCAAGGGGCTCAATGTCCTCAGACAAATTTAACTTGGGGAGGGGGGTGCCCTTCAGAAATATGCAAGCATGACAGGCTGAAAGCTAAAATTAAAAGTTATTAAAAACTGAAATGCATCTAACAGCCAACCACCGCTCCTTCCTCATTTCTCTTTCCCCCAAAACAATTAATTTGCCATGAACAAGCAACTAAACAGCAGCTACTCCCACAGAAAACGCTTTAGGTTACATGATCTTATCCAGCTGACAGAGAAGCAACATCCTTCAAGAGCTGAATATCAATTTGACAAGAAAATTAAGGAGTAGGTGGCTAATTAAACAGCATTCATAACTATTCAAGTCTATGCAGAGTGTTAACTAGAGCTCCACAGTGGGGTCATTGGGGGGGGGCTAGTTTTGGAAGTTTGTTTCTTCAAGCCAGGATTGCAGAAAGCTGTACGTCTGATGAAATGGCTAATGAAAGTGCACCAAAGGTTTCTAGTACAGGATTTTAAGACTCAGTTTCACAAACTATCGCAACCTGGTGTTCTCCAGTTGCACTCTCTCAGCTGTTGGGAGCTGCTGTCAAACATATGGAGAGAACCTGTTTGAGGAAGGCTGCATAGATTATACCTTTCTCTCCACCCCCTTCTCACAGCCCACCATTTCTGTGAAACCTTTAGCACTGCCATCCTTGCTAAGCCAAGTGAATCCCCAGTACAGTCAACTTCATCTGACTGACCAAATCCAAAGACTGCCCACTAATGGTTCCTCGTCATCCTGGGGAGAAGGGACAAGAGGGCAGCTGCAGGGTTCTGTCCTGGGCCCCTTGTTGTTCAACACCTTTACAAACGAGTTGAATGAAAGAATGAAGGGGATGCTCGTCAAATTTGCAGAGGACACCAAACTGAAAGGGGTACCTGATGCCACAGAATACAGAATCAGAATTCAAGATAACCTTAACAGATAAGAGAACATGGCAGCTAACTAACAAAATGAATTTCAATAGGGAAAATTTCAGAATCTACACTTAGGTACAAAGACCAAACTGCACAAATGTAAGATGGGGAAACCTGGCTTGCCAGTAATATATGTGAAAAAAATGTAGGGGTCTTTGTAGACCACAAGCTTAATTTACACGAGCCAACAGTGTTATGTGGAGCAAAAAAAGTTATTGCTATTCTAGACTACATCAACAAAAGTAGAACATCCAGATCAAGGGAAGTCAAAGTATTGCTCTATTCTGCCTTGATCACCTTGGAGTCCTTTATCCAGTTCTGAACACCACAATTTAAGAAAGAAGGATACTGACAACTGGAAGGTCTGACAGAGGACAGATGGCTACTTTTTGGTAGTGCTCTCCCAAATCATCATGTGCTGACTAAAATCTAAAGAAGTCATGACAAGATAACGTTAGGATCATATAGTTTAGGCAAAGAGTTACAAACTGTGGTCCAAGGATCACCAGTGGTCCACAAGCTTCATTCAAGTGGTCTGCAGTGGGTTCACATTAAATATTTATATTATTTTTAATTGTATTTTTATTGCTTCTTTTACTTCTTATATTGTCTTTCATTATATTACAATTTGAATTCTAGGAACTGTAAGAAATAAAAGCGGCAATAAAAAGACAATTTAAAATCATATGGTACCTAGCCCAGCACATTACAATTGGTACAACAGGCTGAAAAATGATGTAGTGGTATGCCAAGACCCCTAGCAGTTTTCAAGAGGACCACAGGGGGAAAGTTGGGGAACCACTAATTTAAACAAGTATATCTATCTCTGATAACCTTCTCATATTGGGACAATTTATTTTAAGATCAGAGAGCTGTTTGTCTGTTTAATACCAAAGCTACATAGGACATCAGAATATCCTGCACAATCTTATTGCTCTTTGTCATGTCACTTGAAAAAACTTACTATCAAATATCGAATCAACTGATTTCCAATGTTAAGAAAAGTTTACATGCAAATAACAAATAACTTTTAACACAGATAAATATATATGCAATTTTGACATGATGTGAGCTTCAGCTTCTGTTCTCCAAGATGTTCATCTGCAATCAATTTCACTGGGAAACAAAAATTTTGTTGCACTGACACCTGCAGTTGTTCTAACCTAATTTTGACATGCTGATTTCATATCTGAAGTTGGTTTTGTTCTGTAAGCTCTAGGGTTGTTGTTTTTTTGCAATTCATGTTTTTCATTTTTCACCATAATCTTTGTTTTTCACAATGCAATAATTCAATATTTTATTAAACACATAGCCAAAGTAGCACAATATGAGTATAAATGTAAGTGACTTAAATAGCATTGAATGTGACATGTATAGCATTGAAAATGACATGTATATCTATGTAGTTGGAGGTATGCAAAAAAAATGTATTCCCTTGAGATACACAGTATACTGATGGAAAAAAATTTTCATTTTCTGTTGCATGAGATTTTTCAACTGTTCTTATGTTCTTTAAATGCTGATTTCAAATATGAAATCGATTTTCGTGTACGTGCTATAGTTATCTTTCAATTTCCGACTTTTGCCGATATGGCATATTTACACTGGGGATAAGTGGACACTGACACGTTGATCTACCCTAACCACATGGTAATTATTGTTTTGCAAACTTAATTTTTCTTTACTTTTATAGTTTTGTAACCTAAATATTTGTATTTTTCAGATCGGACCATGGCTTCTTCAAGTAGACAAAAATGTATAAACAAGCCTGATGCCTTTTGTTATGTATGTGGCTGCTATACACTTCCTCGTCAAAGACACAATATAACAGCGATTGTGAGGCATGCCTATAAAAGCTATTTTGAAATTCCTCTGGGCGACCAAGGTAAGAAATCAGCTCCGCATATTGTTTGTCAGAATTGTAAGAAAATGCTTAGAGACTGGACAAAAGGAAAACAGAAGAGTATGCCTTTTCGGGTTCCCGTGGTTTGGCGGGAACCCAAGGATCACACAAGTGACTGCTATTTTTGTTTCCTAGTGATATCCACAAGCTGTTGTTATTCAGGTACTTGGTAAAGCCTTTCTGTTGTCCAAGCAAGAAGTTGACCGTTTTGAGATCCACACAGATGATCCAGTTGTGCTCTTCACCATGTTCACTTCCCTTCATCTTCAGAAGAGACAAACCCCTTAAAAACTGGAATTGGGAGTTCCTCAGAGTGCAGGATAGGTCTAATTGCTGAAGGAATACTGGGATAGGGTGACAGAATGTCAGTTTTTCTTGCCGATACTCTTTGTACTGACCAGACAAAAATAGCATAACAAAAGGCATCAGGCTTGTTTACACATTTTTGTCTACTTGAAGAAGCCATGGTCCGATCTGAAAAATACAAATATTTAGGTTACAAAACTATAAAAATAAAGAAAAATTAAGTTTGCAAAACAATAATTACCATGTGATTAGGGTAGATCAACGTGTCAGTGTCCACTTATCCCCAGTGTAAATATGACATATCGGCAAAAGTCGGAAATTGAAAGATAACTATAGCACGTACACGAAAATCGATTTCAGATTTGAAATCAGCATTTAAAGAACATAAGTACAGTTGAAAAATCTCATGCAACAGAAAATGAAGAAAAAAAATTGTTCCTGTGTTTTCAATGTGTGCATTTTAAATTTATGATGAAGGAATATTCATAACCAACCTTTCTGTTAAAAATTGCCCAGTGTGTTTAAACAAAATGTAATAACCACCATCACAAAAGCAGTTTTTTTAAGTAGGTGATGTCTCAAAAAAGGTGCAACCAACAAATGAAGCTCTCCTGCCACCTCAAAATTGCACCTGTGGCCAAGGAACAATACCACAAGGGTTCTAACTAGGATCCTACATCTGCTATTTATGCAAATAATGCACGGAATGCATTTTCATAGAGCAAGAGTATTCAAAGGAGCTCCTCAGCTAGTTGTCTCATTCCTGTGTCATGTTTTCAGAAGAAACAGTTTCCTTCCCCTTTAGGAAAATGGTAGTAATAACTCCCCATATACCTCAAAAGCTTCTGAATTCCAAATGCACATGGATATTCTTTGTGAGGCAGAAACAGCTTCATAGCAAGCTGATTTCAAGCAGAAAATACAAAACAATGAGAATTAAGTGTTGGCTTAGTAAAGAGCAAGAAGAAAGGGGAAGGGCTATGTGCCAGCGAAGGGTACGATTAAAAGAAACAAGGCTATTGGGAGGGTTTTAACCATTTTATAAACAGCAGACAGCTGCAATCTCACTGACATTCTGACTAGGAGTAATTGGCAAATAAGAGCTGCCTCTCTAACAAAAGACAATCAAAACGCAATTGAGGGGAAAGGTGGAATCCTTCCCCACGATACTGCCAAAATTACTGATATTAAAAACTATGGCAACACTTGGATATGGCAACAGAAATATGCTAAAAAGTGATGGGAGTGTAACATTCAGCCCCTTCTGATCCATAAAATACAAGCATGTGCCTCAATTCTTTTGCCAAACCCATGATTCTCTCATCAGCTCATCAAGTTTCACATCCTGTTTTAAGACCAAACAGCCTTTAACAAACATTGTACATAATGTAATTGATTTGGCAGAATCCTCACAATAGGCTACATGCTAAACAAGTTTGTCAGTGCATGAGTGATGAGCTTCTGTACAACTATAGCACCACCCACCAGAGGTTGATAAACAAAAGGCAGAACATCCAAAACTCCGGGGGGAAAAGCTTATTTGTCTTGAGAGAACAAACAAGCACTGAGCAGTGTTAATGTATTAAACATGATTCATTTTGCACCAAAGCGCATACCTCTCATGATGCACCTCCCTTCGGAGCACAGAATGATCCATACCGTCAGTATTAGTAGCTCCCCTGTTGACAAAACAAGATAAAGACTTTAAATGCTCTGGTTTTAAAAAAGGAAGCATAGTACCCTAATGCGCCATGTCATCTTAATAAATCATGTGAGCATAGCTCACTGGAGTGGGGATTAATTGCCAGTGAAGTCAGTCACAATGCCAAGACCATCCATTGTTTAGTTGTGAAAATGAAGCATTTGTTTCTCGACAATAGATTTGCTATTCACCAGTGGTGTCCTGGCAAACTTTGAAGCACAAGAGCTCTCCATGACAGCCTCCACAGCCCTGCCCCCAAGCAACATCCAAAACATACAGGCAGTTTGCCTCCATCCATTTTATACATATAATAAACTAATAGCAGTACATAGCATAACGCCCAGTGTATTAGGACCTGCTTACTGTCCTCCAGAGATGAGTAGGGATCTAGTGAAGGGTGGTGGGTGGCTAGCATGTTGGAACTTAGCTGGTGGGGTTCACATCTCTGATAAGCTTTGGGGTAGAAACATAGATACCTCGGGAATAGCCCTATTAAACTCAGTGTTCCAACTTCTTAGGTCCAACACTGAGCTTTAGCAAAAGGTCTTCAGCCAGCTGAAATACAACCTTTAAAATTCAATTAGAAATGTAAACAAACTTGCATAGAAATATTACAAAGGCTACCATGAAGTAGGAACCCCATCAAAGGAAATAAGGGCTGTATCCAACCAAGTTCTACTCAGAGTAGACACAATGAAATTTATGGGCTTAAGTTAGTCGTGCATATTAATGACAATGGGTCTAACTCCAAGTAGAACAAGCACTAGATACAACGCTCCGTATCCAGGCTCTGCTTGAGTATTTTCCTCCATCTCCAGTTTCCTCTATGCGCTAACCTGTCAAATGGTAATACAACTTAAAAGTTACAGATGGGTAGCCGTGTTGGTCTGCCATAGTCAAAAAAAAAAAAATTCCTTCCAGTAGCACCTTAAAGACCAACTAAGTTAGTTCTTGGTATGAGCTTTCGTGTGCATAGAACTAACTTAGTTGGTCTTTAAGGCGCTACTGGAAGGAATTTTTTTTCTTACAACTTAAAAGATTTGTTATCATCTTATTCACTTGTCACAGCTAACAGTCTGTCAAATACCCCGGTGCACTCTCAGATGGCATCATCAATCCTGGTCTGAAAATAAGCCAGTGTGGAAGAGCAGGGTTCGAATCCCCATTCAACCATTAAGCTCCCTGGGTAACCTTGGCCAATCACCATCTCTTAGCCTACCCTACATCACAGGGTTGTGGTGAGAAGAAGAGAACCATGTACACCAACTTGAGCTCCTTGGAAGAAAAAGCTGGTATGTAAATGTAATAAATAAAAGTCCGGGAGCTGTGCTCCAACTGTTCTTGCTGTACCACATTCATTGCAGTACATTGTAAAGCCCCTTTCTCTTCTTCAAACACATACTTGTAAGAGCCTTTTCCTCTCAAGTGGGCCCAGAACTGAAGATCTGGCAAAATAGCAAGCATCCCATCTGCTTTAAGAGACACATTAAGATTATTCAAATAACAAAAATCCCCTTGTGGAATAAAAGGGGTGGCATTTAGCAGAATAACTGTCAGGCAGAGTCAACAGTCAGGATCAGAGAATGTCATCCTTCAAGAGTGAGACAGCTCTCTGGGCTGCACTTTCCTCTTCTGAAAATCCATATGTTAAAGCAGCTTAACGGAGCTTTGATCGGGTTTCCTTTCTACTGCCAATGCAGACCTATAGCGACACTCACAATATCACCTACGTCCTTATTAAGAGCTTCCTTCCCATAAGCAATGCATCTCTCCTCCATTTTGCCGCAAATGGAATTTTATATAGAATCCAGAAAGACCAAAACCAGTTATATTTCAAAGCAAACCTGAATAAGTTGGTGCTCATATGAAACTGTTTTTCATGTCCGCTGCTAATATTCTGGAAATAAAAATCTCTAGTGATGGAACTGAAGTTCAAAGCAGAGGTAACATAGGAGATTGCTGTCTCCGCCTTTCCCCCCTCCCTGCTCATCTGCTTGAAAAAGCAGTTACAACAAGGAGACAGTCATACAAAAACTCCTCCACCCCAATCTATATGATTTGCAAAAACTATTGTAAGAAACTAGTATTTCTCGTCAGGATACGATCTCTGCTAACAAGAGTCATATCAAAGGACATAGATCTTAGCAAGCAGGAAGCTTTTGTTTCCCTACCATCAATAAGTTAGAACTCACCCTGGATGTGAGACAAAACTGCTTTGCTACTTCTGTGGTGATCTATGCAAGCAAGAAAGGCTGTCTCAATAATCAGCTGCCTTTCACTGGCACACTACCAAGGATCAATGAGTTGATTCATATGTGCAAGGGAGAAGACTTCGATCTCCATGCAAAGGGGGAAAACAAGCAAGTAAACACATGCTTATGATTATAAAGCGCAGCTCATTTTATGTTGTGCAATTTGCAATGAGCTGGGAAGCTAGTGAAGGGCAGAGGAGAGAAAGCAGTAAGGTCAGGCAAAACCATCTCCTATCACATTATGAAATCTCATTACTGTGCCTGTGTTCCAAACACAAGAGTTTCATCCCTGTTATGCATGGAATAGAATTATGCTGCATATCTGTCAGGATTTTAATCTCTCTCCTCACCCTCAAGATTTTTTCATGGAGCTCAGGACAGTGCACCTGGTGTCCCCTATTTTCTCCTCAATACCACTCTGGTATTAATTGACAGGTTGGGTCAATTAATGCTATCTCTGCCCATGATGATCCAATGAAAGCCACAGAGTAGGGGTTTTAAAATATTCTAGGTCTCTTGATACCTTGTCAAATATTCTATTCCCCTACACCAGATCCATTTCAACAGACTAGTACCCATCCAATGTTTCGGAGGGCATCAGGTTGGCTATCTGCATTTGCTGTGTGACTGAGATGTAGAGATGTGCAAACTCTCAAGGGATTTCATCTTTAAAAGTTCACTAGTAGGATACTGAAATGTAAGCTTCAAAATAAGTTCTCTTCACACCACCACCCTGCATGTGTATAAACCCAAGCCTGACATATCTGTTCTGCAATGTTAGAATGGCTGACTGCTCAGCATTCAAAACTGCACATGCCAAATCTCTGCACTGTTTCACCATGAACCATCTGGCCCACAACTCATAAAATAGCCTTAACAAGTGACCAGAACCCCACACATTATAATGTTATTTGCCTAGACATATTTTTTTTAAAAAATGAAGCCACATATACAATACATATGCTGGGTAGAAGTTAAAACTTTCGCAATGTAGTAAGTGATCTGACTCCACACATGCAATACTCTCCAAAAATAGATATAAAGTTGATGCAAAATGAATTCCAACACCTGCTTTAGTCTAGGAGGAAACAGAAAAATCTCTGCACAACCTTTTTAAACTAAATACCATGAGACAAAAAATATGTTACAGATAGGTAGCCGTGTTGGTCTTGCACACTCAGTGTATCTGAAGAAGTGTGCATGCACACGAAAGCTCATACCAAGAACTAACTTAGTTGGTCTTTAAGGTGCTACTGGAAGGATTTTTTTTTTGTTTTGACAAAAAATATGAGAGACTTGAGACAGTCAATAACCCTGCCATTAAAAGCAACGAAGGTACTTAGTATTATAACCAAGATAGAAAATTGAAATTAGACATTAAAGCTCTTCAGCCCTCTAGAGAGGTCCCTCAGTTTCTACTATACTGCTGAGTTCTTGAAAAATAATGTGTTTTATATTCTATAATCCAAAATATACATTTCATGGCAACTCCAACAGCCATAGTGTAAACCAAACTTACGCTTCCGGCAAAAGCAAATATTCAGAAGTTTTTAACAAGCACAAAGAGGGGAAAGGGGGACACTTTTTCCTCTATACTTGGAACCCTCTAAGCTCAAAATTTCACTTGACAAACCCAGCTGCTGCACAGCAATTTGCATTTGCTCTGGCGTGACACTCTTCTCCAGCGCCAAGCTAAAATTGGATTATTTCATTGTCTAAGTACACAGGCATCTGTACCCTAAAGGATCCAGGCTTTTAAGCATGTCTCCGTCACAAACGTTACAATGTGAAATCATCATGGAAAAACCCAACTAAATATTTCGGTTGCCTTTATAATCAAACACTAAAGCAGGATTATGAAGACACACTCACCTGATAATAAGTAAAAAAGGACAGGGCAAAATTCTTAACCTAGATTGAAATTCCACATTCTGGGTGATAATTCACTTAAAACACTTAAGCTTGAGATGTCAGAAATTTAAAAGGTCTTTTATTTTCCTCACAGTGTGTGTTGGTTTTTATCCTGTGGACTGCAAGGTAAGATACAACTATAAAAGCCAGCTTTTTAAGACCATCAACCTGTGACTGTTCTGTTCTACTGCCTTTTTCCCCCCCTAGCCTTTAAGCACAATGAAAATTATGGGAGGGCCTGCCAAATTCATATACAAGAGCTCATGCTAATGTTCAGAGATGAAATGCTCTCTATAGAGAAAATTGACACATTTTAATCTTACAACTGAAATATTTTAGAACTCAAATGCTGAATTAATGTGCTGCTTTTTAGTAAAATTGTACTGTCATCTTTGTATACTATGAGCTGCTTTGGGTAATTTCCTGGGGTAAGAAAGAAGCTCCAGAAATTACAGTGGAACCACAACTTATACTTATGTGTTCATAGCTTTATGCATAACATCAAAAAATAAACATAAATAAATAGAAAGGGGGCAGGAGACCCTTGCTTACTAGGTTCTGGAGACCCTCACATGGATCCAATTGCAGGCATCCAATGTATCTTCAGACCTCCCCAAGAGATCTTTCATGAGCCTCCAGAGCCTGGTAAGCAAGGCAGAGGGCTTAAAAGTCTTTCCCAGGTTTTCCTGCTCTGGGAGGCTCCCGTGAGATTTTGGACAGCCCTGATCTCACAACATGTTTGATAGTGGGGGCAGTTGGGGGGGGGATCACTCTGAGTTTGTGCAATTTTGCCCTTGCACACAATCCCCAGATTCTATGCCATCTCAGTCTTAAAATGGGCTACTTTGATATTGGTCCAGCCACACCTGATATTCACAATTTCTGTAACCAAATCAAAGTTTGCTGTGCAGTTAGCTTTCATGCGATTATAAAGGGCATGGGGGGTGGGAGGATAGGTTTGGGTGGCCCAACTTTTCAGACTAAGTGGGCGGCAGGAGTACTTTGACACAGAACCTGCAGGCTGCGCGTTGGACCACCAGTTACCAGTTTACATAACACACAAATATTTAGATACTCACAAAACTTCTCTCCACATCCTCTCCAACATATGCCCTTCTTCCCTCCTTGCAAACCTGCAAGTTGAACAAAAACAGATGGAAACTCTCAGACATGGGGAAGAAGGCACCCTTGCACAGCAAGCTCTACATCAAGAGTCCGATACCAGAACCAGCCTACATTCCTTCCAGACTACTAGTGCAGATGTTCTTCATCACTCTCTCATGGGAAAGGAGGTAAGGCTAAAGGATTTTGGAGCAACATCTGCACTGTGGTTCTCAAACGGTGTGGCACAGTGCACTGGTGCAGCAGAAGAGGATGGCAACTGTGGCAGGAAGATTCAAGGACAATCAGTACTATAACTTGTGAATGATTTATGTTCATACGTAGCTGCATTGTTTTATACTTTATGGATATCCTATGTGTTTTATCTCATATACTAAGCATTATTAGGAGTTGTTGCTTTTCGTTTTGCAATGTACTACTTATTAATAATAATTTTAAAAAATGATGTGGAGTGAGCAATTTTTTGTTCTGAAAGTGTGGCCCAGAGAAAAACATTTGAGAACCACTTATCTACACAGTATGTCACACAACACCCCAGAATATGTTCCAAGCAGTCATCCACATTTCCATTCAAGGCACACATAAGGATTCCCTTTGATCAGTTACCAGCTCATTAATTCTTATGGTCTTAAGAAGGCCCATCAGCTGTTAAAGAAAAACAAAAAACCAGCAAGTTTGCAAATTAAAATATTTGCCCAGAAACAAAGCTAGACCCATTATGGCACAGGGGAGATACCTGGGTTTGAAAAAAATGTTTGAGAATCAGTTAAAGAACATACACACTAAAGCAACAGGTGTTAGAATAGAAAGGAAAACACTGGAAAACACGCCCCCTTCAGCAAGCACAACAGATATAGCCCCATCTCCAGTTCTTAGCAAAGCCTCAACAACTTCTTGCCTGCCTGCTATTCTGGAGGGATGTAAATGGTCATAACTGAAGTACTGGGTTGAGCAAAAAAGCTTCCTGCTGCTTTCGGCTTTCCAAACTTTGCTATCAAGTTTAGGCTTGAGAAAGAGGCTGGCATGGCAGAAATCATAAAATCCTTTGCTTTATGGGGAAAGAGAGTAAGTAAAAGAGCATAAGCCTACCTTCATTTTCCATCCATCCCTAGCCTATTCCCCAGCTGGGTCAGCAGTCATTCCCTCCCAACCCTACAGTTACAGGGGGGTGGGGGGGGACCTTTCACAAAGTTTGATCTCTTGTGGGCATATGCAGCGACAACCTTGGCCAACTTCATTGCAAGGCTGGGTGAAGCGGCAGACGTGTGCGCACACAACCTGAGCCCTGCTGGCAAGGACGCCAGTCTCACAACCATCTTAGACTTGAGGAGGCTGAAACAAACAGTTCCGCTCACAACATGTTGCTACAGCAAACAGTGGAGGCGAAGAGAAACGGGTTGGAACAGTTTTATTTTACTAACTTAAATTCCAGCCAACTGCTTTAATTACTTCACAAACACTTCTTCCTGAAAGAAGTTAGCTGCAGGCAATTTTGATAAATGGAGGGAACACAAAGCAGGAACCATGGAAGAGTTGGCAACATGCATCACCTCCTGTCAGTGGTGGCCTCTTGGTGATTTCCACTCACCCCAGGTGCCCCCCAGTCTCAGCCCTTGTACTCAGTCTTTAATTTATCTTACTACTATAAGGGAAACAGTAAAGGAGTACAGAAATTAGATTTCATGAAGTTTGAATGTGGCTGTATGTCAGAGGTAGCCAGGTTGTGGACCTCACAAAATGAGGTCTGCTTGACCAGCAGTGCATAAAGCATTCCCTGGATCTACCTGTTAATTTGAGCCCATTAATTCAGCCTCTTTAATATTCAGGGAACACTTTCCACTTACTGACCCTTGCTGAGAGTCCCTTGCACATCTGCCATAGGAACAAAGAATTTTGCAGCAAGTACTTAGACATGCCCTGAGGCAATGGTATTCAACCTGTGTCGTAGCACCCTGGGGTGCCTTGAATGATGGTGAGGGGTGTCACAGGCAACCCTGGCCTCAGTCCCTCTTTCCTTCCCTCCCTCCTCCGATGCCATCTCGTGTCTGATTCCCAAAGACTTGCTGTTTGTTGAAGCCCTGGTTACAAGCTCCCCAGGCAAATGGTGTCTCTGGGACTGGTCATGGGGTACTGGTTGCCAGGAGCTGAGGGGCCTCAGAGTAAGCAAGCAAGTGGGTGAGGGAGCCCAGACAGCCAGTCCACCAGCCCCTGCTTTTGGGACTATTCCCAAACAAGTGACAAGTGACAGGTCTGGCAGGTAAGCGACACACTGGCCTTTCTTCTACTTGCTGTGTGCAAGGCCTGCCTGGGAACTGAGTGCCTGGAGCCAAAGGACAGACTTTCCGCCATGCAGACCTGGTGGCACCTGCAGCTGCCACTGCTGCCTCCCAAGGTGAGTAAAGTGCTGGCATCACATTCACCTTTGGCCAGTGTTCGTCAGGCTGTTAAGGCTGAGGGCATCTTCTTCCCAGCCCCCCCGGGAGGGGGTGAGGAGGCACCTATCTTTGCGGGGGGGGGTGGAAGCAGTTGCCCAGAGGACTCCCGAGGGAAGGGGAGAGGAGGCTGAGGGAGCACTCCACCAGGGATGGTGTTTGAAAATGGGTGAGAGGCTGCCAGCTCTGCAGGCAAGGGGAGGAGGGGACATAACTGATCTCCTGAGCCCCACAGGGGAGCCACAGAAAGAATGTAGTTGGTCAAGGGAGCAGTGGACCCAAAAATATTGAAAACCTCTGCCCTAAGGTGCACACTTTGCTCAAATAGAGCACTAGCCAGGCCTGTTGTCACACTTGAACCAAGAGAGTCACCCCTAAAACATGCCCAACACCCTCCTGAAACTGTGCAGTGTCGGGGGAGATTGGTAACAGTGAGCAAAGCATCTATTCAAGGGAGCTATTTGACCATCACTGCTCTTTCTGTTGAAAGCCTCTCAAACAGGCTTCTTCTGAGGCACCACTAGAGCCCCAGAACATTGCAGGAAAACCACAGCCATAAAGGAATAAATATTTAACAATCTAACCAGGAGGCAAGTGCTTTCCTACCATGAGGCTTTGGGTCATTCTCAATTCCCATGCACTCAAAAACATTTTTCAGACTGATCGCTACCATATACAGGCACTACTAAAAAGCGAACCATAGGAGAAAGCAGGCATAATAATCGCTCACAAGCAAAGAACCAAGTAATTCACATTTGCATGCAACACTGTCAGAGTGTTTAGACCCACAGCTTCTCAGCTATTGTCATGACAGCAGAGGATTATTATAGGCTTGCTGTAGCAGACAATACTTTACCATTCCCAGAAGCTCAGCTTATTGCCAATACACTGAACACAACTTGGGGAAGGGAAGAAAAAATATATATTGGCAAAGAGGCCTTTGTGCTGCCATTTAAGAAACTCCAGGGCACAATATTTTCAGTGGAGTTGAATACTGACCCTTGCTATTATATAAGCTACAAATCCACTTGCAATAGAGGAAAACTTAGTCCTGGCCAGGAGCAATTAAGGAATTATTGCAGATCTCCCCTATCTTATCTCATTCATATTGCCCCACACATTAAATGCTACGTAAAACCATATGACTGGTTTTGCAAAAAAGGTGCACATTAGCAGTGAAAAATGTATATATTTGTGCACCATAAGTTTTTAAAAGCAAGAGGAACAAGGTCTAAAAACTGGGAAGTACTCTGCAAGTACTGGCAAGTACAGGACAAGACCCCCCTCCCAAAAAAAAATTATTCACTGCACTAAGACAACTTCCTGACTATGGTTGAATGACATTTCTGTCTGTCCATGTTTCCTGTGGTTTGAGCTCAAACATTGTACAGTGGTACCTTGGTTTATGAACTTAATCTGTTCCAGAAGTCCATTCTTAAATCAAAGCATTTTTCAATTTACACTCAACAGGAAGAAGAACATGCTTCCAAGGCAAAGTTCACAAACTAAAACACCTACTTCCAGGTTTGCAGCATTCTTAATCCAAGTTGTTCATAAACTAAGCTGTTCTTGAACCAAGGTACCACTGTACTGTATAGGCTTTCCCAGAGCACCAGCTAAAACCGATATACCAAGGAAGATACAACAACTTAAAACCAATGGATTTGCATATTACTATTATTCTTCCCCACTTACTTCTACCAAAAAACCCTCTTCTTCCTTTCTGCAAACAGCAACAAAAAGAACCAGGACATTTAATGCAAAACTGAGAACAACGGTCAGCCCAACAATTGCATACAAAAATTGCCCTGTTCTGAGAAAGCTTGCAGGTCTTGTTAGTTCTTTTAAGGCTGCACGAAGTGCTACCTATTTTTCTTGTGAAGCCCAAAGCATAAGCAGAGCAAAGCATCTTCATACTCCCATCCTAATTCTGTTGCTGTATTTGAACAAGGAGCAAACACCCTGTGAGTTGGCACAGGTGATGTTTGGCTGCTGGCTCGCAGACCAGTTCCATTATGATTGTTAGAGAAAGCAGCTGAAACAATTGCCTATTTGGTCATCCTTCCAATGCAGCTCTGTCCACTCCCCCCTCCAGCCCAAAAAACCTGTCTCAGGCATGCCAACACCACACCCTATTACCCTGTAATGCAAAGGTCAGGCAATATAACAGAATAGAAATCTCTCAGGTAAGAGCACACAAGAACTGCAGCATTTGCAAGCAAACTTTGGGCAACCAGGGATAGATGCAGATCACCACCTAGGGCACCCTGGTGGGCGCTAGATGGAGATTAAGACTTTGGCTATGACACACACTTAAGGCAAGTTATGTTTCTTTCTGGAGGTGCTAGAGATTTATGAATTAAAGATATCCCCTTACAGAAGGTTTCACTATCAAAAGAATGCCCTTAACACAGGCAGCAAAGGCAAGTACAAAACAGTGACGCAAACAGGACAGAAAATTAGCCAAGTCCTTTCCTCTGGCAAGAAACTGCCTGGAGCAACCATAAGGAAGCCGTGAACTCTTTTTCACCCTGTTCGAAGCAGACTCTGCAGGTGGCCAGTCTGTGTGAGGAAATGTCAGCACTCCCCTCCACCACCTTTATGAAAGGCTGTCTGTGCAGAACAGTTAACACAATGCCAGGCCTTGTCAGATGTATCGTGCAAGGCAACGAGATGTCACGAGATGTCACGTAAAGATGAAGGGCCTCTCTCAAACTTCTTCCTCCCCACCATTCCAGCCTTCAGCATTCATTCTTGTTCCTCCAACACAATACTCCTCCATCTCCAGCCTTAACTCCAAGGATGGGGAACCTGTGGCCCTTCAGTTGTTGCTGGCATAGCTCAGTTGGTAGAGCATGAGACTCTTAATCTCAGGGTTTGAGCCCCACTGGATGACCCTCCCTTTCAACGCTACAATTCCATGATTCTATGATCTATGATGAAAGGGGGAGCCCTTTCATCAGCCCCAGTCAACCTGCCCCATGGTCAGAGATTATGTGAGTTGTAGTGCAGCAACAAGGCCTCAGGTTCCTCATTCCTCCTCTACTTCATGCTACATTCATATTGTCACAAGACATGCCACAGCTGATCACGCAGCTCAGATTTTGGGCGGAAATGAAGCCACCCTGTGAAATGCTGCAACCTCAGACACCTTTGGAGGTAAGCTCTTCACATTCTGCAAGAAAATAAGAAGTATCTGTGACCTCTGGAGCCAACTGCTAATTCTAGGAACAAGTAATAATTCTTAAACTGAAGCTTCACATGCAAACATCACTAAGAAGCACCCAGTTTTCCATGGTACAGCAGCCACCAATCAAATGCACCTCTTAACAGCACAATTTCCTCAGAACACACAGAGAGGTGTTCTTCTCTGTAGAGCGCTTAGCACATTATGGGTGATAATTCAATGTTAAGTTACAGCTATTACTTCTCAGGAGCTGCTGCTATATAACCAATCACTGTCTTCTTCAGAAGGTCTGTAAGAATAGGAGCATGTGGAATTTAAAGATGCTACCAAACACACTTCTATGTAGGCTGGCAATTGGAATTTGGGAGTTAATCTATTTGGGAGCTTCTGATTGAGTATCTATGGCCATCTGTACTGTATGCATTTTTCTATATTCTTCACCCTTTTTATATTAGAAAAGCTGCACAACCTGAGCTTCCAAGAACAAGTGGGGATATGGATGTCAGTAAATGGCCCACCCAGAGAAGGGTGTGTACAGGATTCCTATACTGATGTTCAGGGCCCCCTTCTAACTCTATGATTCTATTATTCCTGAAGCAAAGGAGTGTATGTAACACAGCTAAGTTCACTGGCATTTGCAAGGACACCAACATTTAAAAAAAGCTACATTTAAAGATTATTCTTACACACCACAGTATAGAAAGCCTTACTAACAACACATTTGTTCCTCTGCAAACTCTGGTGGAAAGTGGGAATACCTGAAGCAGGCTTCTGTTATGAGACACTACGAAAGTCCAGAACTATACAGACTACAGCAATTCAGACACTACTTACAGGGCCAAGCACACAGAGCAGGCATATTCTAAATGAGCCCCTTGAGAATCCATCATAAAACCTATGAATGCAACCTCAAATCCAGCTTCAAAAGCATATGCTAAGCAGCTGCAAGTAAAATGAAGCCTGATCTTTCCTACAGTGCAAGTAAATACATCTTGGGTAGCAAAGAAACATTCACACTAGAATCCCAGAACACATGGCATTCTCATTTTCAATATTCTGGAATCTATTTTGCCACAGGAGCAACTTTCTCCGCAGATGGGTGAACAGGGATACCAAGAGTGCTGGAATGGAACCATGTTCATGACATGTGTTTTCATTCCCCAGTATACATTGGACGGGATAGAGGAAGACTTCTCTGTCCTATTCATCATCACTGCACCCCTGCCCACTTTTCTTGGAAAAAAATGCTGCTGTGTGAAGTTAGAAAACATTTTTAAAGGGTCTGGAATCTATTCATTACTTAAGACTAATTGCTTTAATGGAAATACAGCATAATATTGATTCATATAACTTTGTTTTACTCACAACTTCTGATGAGAATTGAAAATGGAGTGGGGTAGAAAATATTATCATCCCCAGCCCACTTCCTGTCCCCCCACCTGTCCTCCCCCCTCCTCCTGCCCCCAGCACAGCAGAGATCAACCTGAAGAGAATATGAGGTGGGATCTTTATACTCAGCTAAGTGTTTTTTACAGACCTTTCTCTCTCAGCCATATCCTCGCCCAATGTGGAACAGGGATCACACATATATTACACTGTAACATAGCCTAATGCATCTATACTTTTCTCCCCTGCTTGCTTAAACCACACACATTTTATACCGCTTTGTTCATACTGCAATAGCTTTAAACTTTAAAATCAAAATGGTCAGGACAAAAAAAAAAAACAATCAAGCTTTCCCTCATTACCCATGACTCTTCATTCCCTCCTATTCCCTGAACTGCAAGTTTCAACTGCAAGCTCCCTAAGCTTGTCTTCTGTGCCCATTAACTGCATGAAACACCACTTAATTACTGACACAACTGTACTGTTAACCTCCCATAATTCACCACAGCAATATTTCCAGAAACTCTACAAAAATATCACCGACAATTTTGCAAAAAACCACATCCTCCACACTTCAGCCATGGAGCCAAACACCCTTTGTGAAGAAAGGAAGGGAAAGGGCCAAATTCCCATTATTCAGCCCTAATAAAGACAAGAGGGGTCATGGCAGGTGGGGCAGGGGGAGAGGCTGCTCTTAAAGGGGGAAGATAGGAATAGCAAGGCTGGTTGATGTTTTTAAAGGGACAGCAGCACTTTAAACAGTTGTGCAGCAGAAACTGAAGGAGGGGAGATATGTTTTAGTTTCCATGGAAAGGTAAATGAAGGTGAGGAGCAACATCTGTGCATGACCATCAGAGTAGGATAGCTGCCTCAGGCAGCTGATTTTGGGTGACATAGAAAGGGCAGCAAGCTGTTAATGGTTTTAATGTACTTTTTATGGACAAAGAGCAAGAAAGTAACATAGCTTGTTGGATTTTCTGCTTCATGTGCTAGAAGAAAGTGGCAAGCCTTGGCTACCATGCATATTGACTTGGGGTGTAGGATGAGGCTCATTCGCCACCCTTCCTAGGGCAGCAAAGTGTTTTAGTCTAGCTCTGGATAATTGTGTGAGACTATATTGTCTGCAAGGGACGCGGGTAGCGCTGTGGGTTAAAGCCTCAGCGCCTAGGGCTTGCCGATCGAAAGGTCGGTGGTTCGAATCCCCGCTGCGGGGTGCGCTCCCGTTGCTCGGTCCCAGCGCCTGCCAACCTAGCAGTTCGAAAGCACCCCTGGGTGCAAGTAGATAAATAGGGACCGCTTACTGGCGGGAAGGTAAACGGCGTTTCCGTGTGCAGCTCTGGCTCGCCAGAGCAGCGATGTCACGCTGGCCACGTGACCCGGAAGTGTCTTCGGACAGCGCTGGCCCCTGGCCTCTTGAGTGAGATGGGCGCACAACCCCAGAGTCTGTCAAGACTGGCCCGTACGGGCAGGGGTACCTTTACCTTTTTATATTGTCTGCATGTCTATGTGCAGTAGACCTTAACGGCTCTGGTTCAGGATTTCCCACAATCTGGTTTGCAGCACTAAAGGAAAAGTCAGAAAGAAAAGAGACTGTGAGGTGGATATGGGCTAAAGAAGCCACAAATCCAATTCCTGCCAATTCTCATAAGTTGGGAAAAGAAGCATGATTTCATAAAGTGGACATTTATCAAGTTTGTGCTTGTTATTCTGATGCTGTCCCTACCCTCCACTTTTGCAAAGAAAACAGTGCACACTTAAATTCTAAGAATTAACCAAACTATAATGTTTAAGTGCCTTGTCTAGGTTCAGAAGGTTCTCTGCTTCACAATTATTATTGGTTTTCGTATGAATACTAAACAATTAATTAGATTCCATTTAGTTTTTTACTATTCTAAAGGTAAAGGTAAAGGTACCCCTGACTGTTAGGTCCAGCCGCGAATGACTCTAGGGTTGCACGCTCATCTCACTCTATAGGCTGAGGGAGCTGGTGTTTGTCCACAGACAGCTTCCAGGTCATGTGGCCAGCATGACTAAGCCGCTTCTGGTGAACCAGAGCAGCGCACGGAAACGCCGTTTACCTTCCCGCCGGAGCGGTACCTATTTATTTACTTGCACTTGACATGCTTTTGAACTGCTGGGTGGGCAGGATCAGGGACCGAGGAACGGGAGCTCACCCCGTCACGGGGATTCGAACCACAGATCGGCAAGCCCTAGACTCTGTGGTTTAGACCACAGCACCACCCGCGTCCTTGTTACTATTCTAGACCAGATTAAATCAGCAAACCTAAAAGTATATACTAGCATGTCCAATTGAATTCACATTGGGGTTACTTATGGGGTTACTTATATTATAAACCTGCAGCACAATCCTAGCCATACTAACAGTGTAATCCTAACCAAATCTATTCTAAAGTAAATCTCACTGAGTTCAATGGGACTTACTCCCAAGTAAGCGGAGTTAGGATTGCAGCCTAACCTGGGAATAAATCCCATTAAATTTAATGAGACTTACCTCTCAGTAGATATGCTATGGATTTTGCTGTAGTACAGAAGTAAGTAACAATGAACTTACTGGGATCTACTTATTGAACTCTAGTCTCCCAGGTTTTACCAGCTCTCTAACCGCTACACTCAAGTGGATCTCTTTGTGACCAAACACACAACAGCTCAATAACTAGAGACTGGTTGACAAGAAAAAACATGAATTACCACCTCACTGCATCCTCCAACTTCCTGTGGCCTCTAACTGGCTGCTGGCAGCCTTCATGGGATATCAGAAAAACTCAGGCTGTCCTATGCAAGTACAGTATTCCTTAGGCATTTAGATTCTGGGTAGCAGAGCATAGTGTGGTTGCTGTTGTTTTCAATTATTGCACACCATTTTTTTTTTTAATACGTATTTTAGCCAAGCGGAGACTGTCCTGAGCAATGGTGTGCTTGGGAAATGAATGCAGAGCAATCCTATTTGTGTATACTCAGATGTAAGCTGCTGTTAACTCCAATGGGACTATAGTGTGGAGGGCATCCATCTGTATTGAGAGACAACGGAGAGTGCCTCCTCTGTGGAGCACAAGACTGAGCAGGGTGAATGGAGGTCCTAGGTTACTGAAAGCTAATTTCAACCAGGGTCCCACAGTTTGACTTTTAAAAAGGAGAGTAACCCACACCTAGTGCATGCAAAGTGACACCTCCTCCCTCCTGCATAGCTCCTATTTCGCTGAGATTAAGGACAGATGACAATAATGGAGAGAAAAAGTGCTCAGACTCCCTGGAAAAGACCCTAATGTTGGGGAAGATGGAGGGCACAAGTAGAAGGGGATGACAAGATGGTTGGACAGTGTTCTCGAAGCTACGAACTTGAGTTTGACCAAACTGCAGGAGGAAGGAAGACAGGAGTGCCTGGCGTGCTCTGGTCCAGGGGGTCACGAAGAGGCGGACATGACTAAACGACTGAACAACAACAAAACCCAGAAGGGCAGCTGGTCTCTCCAAAACAGCCATCCTAAACACCTGATGTCCTTCGAAAATAATTTCTGCCGAAGCTCCTTTCTGCATCTGACGATCCTACCTCTGTACCTTAAAACAGCACTCGCCAACCTAATGCCCTCCAGACGTTTTAGACTACAATTCACTCTGGATGCACTTAAGAGTACTTGGGTAACATTTTCTTTTTATGGTGGGGTTGGAGATACAGCTTCTTGCAAAGAGTGCACTTGATCTTAGGTACGCCTCTGATGAAGATCAAAGGGGAAGGATCCAATTCCAAGCTATTCCTCCCCCCCCAAAAAAAAAAACCGCAAACCTCCCATTCAGCCTTTGCAAATGGAGTGAGCATTCTAAGATTCAGCCCCTCGCTATATTATTTTTTATTATTTGGATTTGAGGGGAAGTGGACTCCCCCCCCCCCCATGAGCTAGTGTATGGGGTAGGGGCCAGCCCTCCTCCCTTCGCCCCTCCCCTCCGGACGGAGAGAGGGAGGTGGACCGACCGCCCAGCCAATCGTATCGCGCTCCTTCCCTCCCCGCTCCCCGGAGCGCGCGCAGCGAATCAACGTCGCCGTCCTTTCCACGCTGCCTCCCCGCTCCAGCCAATGACGCAGAGGGACACAAAGCCGCCGCCGCCGCCGCGGCCCTCCCCCTCCGCGTCCCTCACAGAGAGCGGCCTCCCGCTCGCCGCCCCCCCCCCGCGCCGTCGCCTCACCCGCGGCTGCCGCCACCTGCTGCCACCAAGTCACTAAAGGGCCCGGGGTCCCGAGGGGGGGCGGCGGGGGAGAGCGACCGGGGCCCGATCCGCCGCACCTGATCCGCCTCCTCCTTCCCCCTCGGCGGCTGCGGGAGCTTTTCGAAAGTCCTCCCGAGTCCGGAATCGGGAGCCACGCCCCCTCCGTGCCTGAAGCCACGCCCTCCTGCGTCACCAATATGGCGGCGCTGCGCTTGCGCGACGCTGGAAGGGAGGGAAGCGCGAGGGGGAATTTAGAGGGAGAGCAGCGGGCTGCGAGTTCGAATCTCGACGCCGCCGTTAAGACGTCGATGCTCGACTATTTATTGTAAAAGTAATGTATCAGGTCCAGTTTGAGACAGGCAAACTCAACTCCACACCAACACAAATAAGCTTTTCTTTTTTTCTGGTCTTTCCTATTAACATCTACATGAAACCGCTACAGATGGGGTTATCTGGAGGTTCGGAGTGCATTGGCAGCAATATGCTGATGACACTCAGCTCTATTTCTCCTTTACATCTGCAGGCGAGGCAGTGGAAGTGCTGGACCAATGTGTCTGGATGAGAGCCAACAGACTGAAGCTAATTATTATTAATACTCCGCCAATCTGGCTGGGTTTCCCCAGCCACTCTGGGCAGCTCCTAACAGGTTATTAAAAACATGATAAAACATCAAACATTAAAAACTTGCCCAAACAGGGCTGCCTTCAGATGTCTTCTAAAAGTCAGATAGTTGTTTATTACTCTGACATCTGATGGGAGAGCGTTCCACAGGGCGGGCGCCACCACCGAGAAGGCCCTCTGCCTGGTTCCCTGTAACCTCACTTCTTGCAGGGAGGGAACTGCTAGAAGGCCTTCGGAGATGGACCTCAGTGTTCGGGATGGAGGTGAAGACGCTCCTTCAGGTATACTGGACTGAGGCAGTTGAGGGCTTTGAATGTCAGCACCAACACTTCAAATTGTACTCAGAAACATACTGGGATAAGACAGGCACTGTTAGGGGGTGGTTCCCTGGACCAGATGGGTGGGAGGTCCCCTGCTCTTGATGGGGTTACACTTCTCTGGAGGAGCAGGTTCGTAGCTTGGGGGTCCTCCTGGATCCTTTGCTGTTGCTTGAGGCTCAGGTGGCCTCAGTGGCCCGGAGTGCCTTCCATCAGCTTCAGCTGGTGGTCCAGCTACACCCCTATCTGGACAGGGATAGCCTAACTACTGTTGTCTATGCTCTGGTAACCTCAAGGTTAGATTACTGCAATGTGTTATACATAGGGCTGCCTCTGAAGAAGGGTCAGAAACTTCAGCTGATGCAGAATTCAGCAGCCAGGTTGCTCACCAGGGCAAGACAGTTTGAGCATTATTACACCGATCCTGGTCCAACTGCACTGGCTACCAATTAGTTTCCAGGCCCAATTCAAAGTGCTGGTTTTGACCTATAAAGCCTTAAATAGCTCAGGACCGCAATACCTCAAGGACCGCCTCTTTCCATGTGAACCTACCCAGACCCTGAGAGCATCTTCCGAGGCCCTTCTTTTTGTGCCTCCTCAAGAGGTCCGGAGGGTGGCAACATGAGAACGGGGCCTTCTCTGCAGTGGCTCCCTGTCTGTGGAATGCTGTCCCCAGGGAAGTTTGCCGGGCGCCTTCATTAGACACCTTTAAACAATGATTCTTCAACATCAACTTCTTTGGACTGGTCATGTTGTGCGGATGCCGGATTATTGTCTTCCAAAGCAACTACTCTATTCTGAACTTAAAAATGGAAAGCATAATGCTGGTGGTCGAAAAATCTTTAAAAACGTAGTATAAACTCCCACAACTGGAAAACACTGGTCTGCAAGCGATCCAATTGGAGAACAGCTTTTAACAAAGGTGTCATGGGCTTTGAAGACACTCGAACTCAATACGAAAAGGTGAAACATGCTAAGAGGAAGACACGCTTTGCAAACCCTCACCATGATCAACTCCCACCCCGAAACCAATGTCCCCACTGTGGAAGGATGTGTGGTTCCAGAATTGGCTGTTAAAGTCACTTATGGACTCACTGTTATGACCATGTTTATGGAAGACAATTTTTTTTCTTAAAGAATATTTATTAAAGTTTTCAAGAAATTATATAACATAGAAACAAAAAGAAAAAAAAGAAAAGTAAACAAAGATAACAATAAAATAAACATACATACAAAACAAATAACAAGTATAATTTTGATCCCTTATAGCCATATAACTTACTTTCCCGACCTCCTCATACCTCCCCTCTCTGTATTCCAATCTCTAATCAAGCCAATTCAGCAAATCCTTCTCCTAATTTCTATTTAATTTTTAATCTTTCTTTTCTTAATTACATAATAATTACAGCTAGAAACCCCTTAATTTCTAAATCAACATCGTTCTAACATTCAATAATCTTACAATGTTTCTTAAGATAGTCCTTAAATTTCTTCCAATCTTCTTCCGACGTCTCTTTTCCCTGGTCTCGGATTCTGCCAGTCATTTCTGCCAGTCCCATATAGTCTATAACCTTCATCTGCCATTCTTCCATGGTGGGTAATTCTTGTGTCTTCCAATACTTTGCAATAAGTATTCTTTTTTTATATATATAAATATTTATTAAGATTTTTATATGAGAAAAGCATAAGTAACAAACAACATTGCTTATATCATACACAAAATTTTATAACTTGTTTGGACTTCCTCACGTCTCCTGCTCCTACTTACATTGTTAAAAAGTTTTTTCAAGCAAATTATCATCTTGTTTACAATCTTATATCCACTCATTTAAATATAATCTAATAGTTCTCCCAAAGGGTTTGTCTTTTCCTTAATCTCACTTATCATCTAATTCCAATCTAGTTTAGTGGTGGCCAATTATTTATGATCAAGCATCCTTCTTAACATTCAATCAAATTACAATATTTTTGTAAATAAGTTTTAAATTTCTTCCAATCTTCTTCCATCCTTTCTTCTCCCAGGTCTTGGATTCTGCCGGTCATCTCTGCCAGTTGCATATAGTCTATCAGCTGCATCTGCCATTCTTCCAGTGTGGGTAGATCTTGAGTCTTCCAATTCTTGGCAATGAGTATCCTTGCTGCTGTTGTTGCATACATAAAAAATGTTCGGTCCTTCTTTAACACCCTCTGGCCGACAATACCCAGGAGGAAGGCCTCTGGTTTCTTAGTAAAGGTATACTTAAATACCTTTTTCAACTCATTATATATCATTTCCCAGAAGGCCTTCACTTTAGGGCAAGTCCACCAGAGGTGAAAGAATGTTCCTTCATTTTCTTTACATTTCCAACATTTATTATCAGACGAATGTGTATTTTGGCAAGTTTAACTGGGGTCATGTACCATCTGTATATCATTTTCATTACATTTTCCTTCAAAGCATTACATGCAGTGAAGTTCAGCCCAGTGGTCCACAACCTTTCCCAGTCCTCAAACATAATGTTATGCCCAATATCCTGTGCCCACTTTATCATAGCAGATTTAACCGTTTCGTCTTGTGTGTTCCATTTTAACAGCAAGTTATACATTCTTGATAGTACCTTAGTCTTTGGTTCTAACAGTTCTGTCTCCAACTTCGATTTCTCCACCTGGGACCCTAGTTTTTTGTCATTTTTAAAAACTTCTTTAATCTGGGCGTAATGTAACCAGTCTCGCACTTTACCCTCCATTTTCTCCAAACTCTGCAATTTCCAATTATCACCGTCTTTTTCTAATATTTCCCAATATTTTGGCCATTTGGCCTCCATATTGGGTCTTTTTCGGGCCTTGGCTTCCAGAGGGGACAGCCACCTCGGAGTTTTGTTTTCCAATAAGTCTTTGTATTTTGTCCAGACATTAAATACTGCTTTCCTGACAATATGGTTCTTAAAGGCCTTATTGATCTTAACTTTGTCATACCATAAGTATGCATGCCAGCCAAAAGCATTGTTAAAACCTTCCAAATCCAACACATCAGTGTCTTCAAGAAGTAGCCAGTCTTTTAGCCAGCAGAAAGCTGCGGCTTCATAGTACAATTTTAAGTCTGGCAGGGCGAAGCCCCCTCTTTCTTTCTCATCAGTTAATATCTTAAACTTAATTCTGGGCTTTTTGCCCTGCCAGACAAATTTAGAGATATCTCTTTGCCACTTCCGGAAACACTCCGTCTTGTCCACAATTTGCAATGTTTGAAACAAAAACAACATCTTTGGCAATACATTCATCTTAATAGCAGCAATTCGGCCTAACAAAGAAAGCTTCAATTTTGACCAACTGTCCAAGTCTCTCTTAATTTCAGACCAACATTTTTCATAATTATCCTTAAATAGACTCAGATTTTTTGCTGTTATGTTTACCCCTAGGTACTTTACTTTTTTAACCACAGTTAGTTCTGTTTCTCTCTGAAACCGTTCTGACTCTGTATCTGTCAAGTTTTTCCCCAACACCTTGGTTTTCTGTTTGTTTAGTTTGAATCCCGCCACCCGACCAAAGTCTTGAATCAGTTGTAATACTCTTTTTGTACTAGATTCTGGCTCCTGCAAAGTCAAGACTAGGTCATCTGCAAAAGCTTTAAGTTTATATTGTTTCGCTCCGACCTGAATCCCTTGCACCAACCGGTCCCCTCTAATCCTATTCAAGAGCACCTCCAGAACCGAAATAGATAACAGAGGGGAAATCGGGCAGCCTTGTCGTGTACCTTTTTCAATTTTAAACTCTTCAGTAACCACATTGTTAACTATCAATTTTGCCTTCTGTTCTGAGTATATTGCATCAATCCCATTCTCAAAACCCCGTCCCACTCCCATTTCTTTTAAATTTCCCTTCATAAATTTCCAAGAAATATTATCAAAGGCCTTCTCCGCATCTATAAAAATTAACACTGCTTTTGTGTTTATGTTTGTTTGCAAAAGTTCCAGGATGTCAATGATGTTCCTTGTGTTAGCAAACATATGTCTACCTGGGAGAAAGCCTGCCTGGTCTTTATGAATTACTTCATTTAAGACTCTTTTAAGTCTGCTTGCCAAAATATCTGCGAATATTTTATAATCCACATTTAAAAGGGAGATGGGACGATAGTTCTTAAGTTGTGTCTTCTCAATTTCCGATTTTGGTATCAATGTGATAAAAGCTTCCTTCCACGATTCCGGCGCCTTCTTTCCCTCCATAATTTCGTTGCTGACCTCCATCAATGGTTGTATCAAATAATCTTTTAATGTCTTATAATACTTGGAGGTCAGGCCGTCTGGCCCTGGAGATTTGCCCAATTTCATGTTCTGAATGGCTTGTTCAATCTCTTGTTGTGTTATTTTACTGTTCAGGAGTGATCTATTTTCTTGTGAAAGTTTTTTAAGTCCATTTTTTTCCAAAAATTGTTTAATCTCAGCCTCATCCTGCGGCCCTTGAGTATATAATTTTTTGAAATATTTCTGAAAACACTTCTAATCTCCACGGGGTTCTGAATGTTTCTTCCTTAAATTTCCAAATTTGTGACTACATTTAACTTTTGTCTCTTCTTCAACTGCCAAGCCAGCAGTTTCCCACATTTATTTGCTGATTCAAAAGTTTTTTGTTTCATTAGTTTGATCTTCCATTCTATTTCCTGGTTCATCAGTTTAGAATATTGTGCCTGATGGAGTTTAATTTCTCTCAGAATCAGCTGTGACTTCGGATTCGATCTTAACTTCTTCTCTAACTCTTTAATTTTCTCCAAGATCTTGTCTTTCCTCTCATTTTGTGTTCTTTTTTTTACAGCATTCTGTTGTATCAAGAACCCCCTCATCACAGCCTTGCTTGCGTCCCAAATGATTCTTTTTTCCACCGTAGTTTTCATGTTTATCTCAAAGTAGTCCCTCAGAACTTAGAGCCTAGTCACATGTGTTTCTTGTAGGCAAATAATGTCCAATTGTTCCTTTTTTAATATATGAAAAATTTTCCTCCTTTTTTCCGGAATATTACAGCCATTTATGTAACAACTCAACAGTTGCAGAGACATCCTGAATGAATCTGGTTATTTTTCTGGGGGTGGTACCTTGTTGGCTGGGTCTTCAGAATCCAAGGGTGCCGGTGCCTCTGGTGCTCCAGGCCCTGAGGGTAATTCAAATCCTTTTTGGAGGTCCTCTCCGTACACATTTAGAAATTTATCTCTATCTTCCAATGTTCTAATTTTAATCTTCTTCCCTCTGATAGTAAAAGATAGTCCTTGAGGAAAGTCCCACCTGAAGATGATTGAGTTGCTCCTCAGCAGTCTTGCTAGTTCCAAGTACTCAGATAAGTATTCTTGCTGCTGTTGTAGCAAACATAAAAATATTCTATCCTTCTTTAAGGCCTAACATACCCAGGAGAAAGGCCTCTGGTTTCTTCAAAAAGGTATATTTAAGTGCCTTTTTTATTTCATTATAAATCATTTCCCAGAAGACCTTAATCCTTGGACATGTCCACCAAAGGTGAAAGAATGTACCTTCGTTCTCTTTACATTTCCAACACTTATTATCAGACAAGTGGTAAATTTTTGCAAGCTTGACTGGGGTCATGTACCACCTGTAAATCATTTTCATAATATTTTCTTTTAGGGCATTACATGCCGTAAATTTAATACCGGTGGTCCACAACCGTTCCCAGTCCTCAAACATAATGTTATGACCAATATCTTGCACCCACTTGATCATAGCTGATTTAACTGTTTCATCCTGTGTATTCCATTCCAACAGCAGGTTATACATTTTTGACAAATTCTTAGTTTTGGGTTCTAACAGTTCTGTTTCCAATTTTGATTTTTCCACCTGGAAACCTATTTTCCTGTCTAACTTGTAAGTCTCCACTATTTGATAGTAATGAAGCCAGTCTCGCACTTTGTCTTTCAATTTCTCCTAACTCTGCAATTTCAATTTATCCCCTTCTTGTTCCAAAATCTCCCAGTATTTTGGCCATTTAGATTCCATATTAAGTTTTTTAACGGCCTTTGCCTCCATAGGGGACAACCACCTTGGAGTTTTATTTTCCAACAAATCCTTATACTTGGTCCAGACATTGTACAGTGTTTTCCTGACAATATGGTTTTTAAAAGCTTTATGAGCTTTAACCTTGTCGTACCACAAGTATGCATGCCACCCGAAAGTATTGTTAAAACCTTCTAGATCCAAAATATCTGTATTCTCCAGAAGTAGCCAATCTTTCAACCAGCAGAAAGCTGCTGCTTCATAATATAGTTTAAAGTCTGGCAGGGCAAATCCACCCCTTTCTTTAACATCAGTTAATATCTTAAATTTTATTCTGGGCTTCTTGCCCTGCCAGACAAATTTAGAAATATCTTTCTGCCACTTCTTAAAACAATCCATCTTATCAACTATTTGCAATGTTTGGAATAAGAATAACATTCTAGGCAATACATTCATCTTTATAGCTGCAATTCGCCCCAACAAGGAAAGCTTCAAGTTTGACCAAATTTCCAAATCCCTTTTCACTTCTGTCCAACATTTCTCATAATTATCTTTAAACAAATTCACATTTTTAGCTGTCATGTTGATCCCCAAATATTTCACTTTCTTAACCACAGTTAAACCTGTCTCATTCTGAAACCTCTCCCTTTCAATAGGTGTTAGATTTTTCTCCAATACCTTAGTTTTTAGCTTATTCAATTTAAATCCTGCTACTTGACCAAACTCTTGAATTAATTCTAAAACTCTTTTCGTACTAGATTCTGGCTCTTGTAATGTAAGTACTAGGTCATCTGCAAATGCTCTCAATTTGTACTGTTTGGCTCCGACCTGTTTTATGGAAGACAATCTGACACGGCTACAAGGGATCACCACAGAATAGGAAGAAGAAGACACTTTTAGGTACCAGGCAAAAACGTTCCTTTTTAAGCAGGCCTTTGGCTGATTTTTTTGACATCCTATGCCCTTTTAAAATGTGGGTTTTGGGGGAGTATTGGGTTGTTGTTGTTGTTGTTTTTATTTTGATTTGATTATCTATTTTGTGGTTTTATATTTTGATTTTGTTCTGTGAACTGCCCTGAGACCTCCATATATATACATATATATAGGGCAGTATATAAATTAAATTAAAATAAATAAATATTTGTGAGAGTTGGAAATCCCTGTTCACAATAGTAAGTCATGGAGAATGACAAAGCTCTTGAAGAGATACATGGACACTGTTTCTAGTTGTATATTAAAAAAATATTATTATTTTGATGAACACTGAAATGTTTACATGATTATTGAATTGCCCTTGTATCCTCCTCCTGCCACACCCTCTGAGACCCACTGGTGGAGAAGGTAGCCCACCATACAAAGGCAAAATTTATACCCACTGCTCTGCCCACTTGCCTCAGGTTCTGCCCATCGCTTACCTATGGGCCCCCTGGCACCTTTAAAGACAGCTTCTGTGCGCTCCTTTTCAAGTGGGTGAAAGGGTCCCCTGTTGCACGTCCACATGCCTGAGCAACACTGATTCCCTAGGGACCAGAACTGGCAAACCTAGAAATGCAGAACATCCACATGTTGTCTTTAAGTACAGCTCCAGGTTGTTATGAAAGGCTTTTAGTTCTTACTTAAGGAGTGACCTATGGCTCTTCAAGTGGGTGGGTGGGGGGAGATCATTGAGCTCTCTGAACAGTGCTATTTCAGAACCAGTTTTCTGGCCTTCAGAGGGAACTCAATAAACCCTCTCCAACATTTCTCTGATGAAAATAGGGATGCTCTATTCCATGATTTTATTATTATTATTTATACCCCACCAATCTGACTGGATTGCCCCAGCCACTCTGGGGGGCTTCCAACAGATATAAAAACATAATAAAATATGAATCAATAAAAACCTTCCCTATGCAGGTCTGACTTTAGGTTGCATGAATAAATGGAGGCAGTAACAGATTTTACCTTTTGGGCTCCATGATCATGGAAGATGGTTGACAGCAGTCACAAAATTAAAATTAAAATTAAAATTTAAAAGTCCTGGACCTCTTCTGAAGGCCGGCGGGGGGCGAAAGTCTTTGCTCCCCCCCGCCTGCCTTCAAAAGCCGTCCAGGACAGCGGAGAAACGCACTGCGTTTCTCCGCTCTCCCGGGAAGGCAGGCAGGGGGGAGCAAAGACCTCTGCCCCCGCCGGCCTTCAGAAGAGGTCCAGGACCTCTTCTGAAGGCCGGCGGGGGGCAAAAGTCTTTGCTCCCCCCGCCTGCCTTCAAAAGCCGTCTGGGATAGCGGGAAGCGCTTCCCTGCTATCCCGGACTGCTTTTAAAATGCTGGCGGTGGGGAGCAAAGCCTTTCGGCCCCTGCCGGCCTTCCTGGACCTCTTCTGAAGGCCGGAAGGGGGGGAAAGGCTTTGCTCCCCACCGCTAGCATTTAAAAGAGGTCCCCGGAGATTTCCCTATGGGCTTACTTCTTGCGAAGCAAGCCCATAGGGAAATTCGTCTTGCGAAGCAACTCGCAAACGGAAAACCCTTTCGTCTTGCGGGTTTTCCGTCTTGCGAGGCATTCGTCTTGCGGGGCACCACTGTATTAGGAGTTATGTATAAATAAGTATTAAGTTCCAGGATTTAAGGTATTTTATTGTAAGGTAAGGTTAAAATAAATTAAGGTAAATTGAATGACAGAATATTGTGAAAGATGGAAAGGATTTGCTGAGTTAATTGATAGGCTAGACTGTTAAGATAAATTATCCAATAAAAATTGAGAAAGATGGAAAGAATTTGCTGAAACAAATAATTAAACTAGAATACAAAAAGGGAGGTGTGAGGAGATCAATGAAACAAGTAAATGGAAGATAAAGAGATGGAATATGGGATGTGTGTTTTATTTTTATTTTATTATTAATTTTATTGTTATTGTTGTATTTTTCTTTCTATTTTTATTGTTTTTCTTTTCTCTATTTTTTATATATTGTAATGTATACGTTGTTAATTTTTTTGCTGTTTGCTTTCTTTTTCTCTTTTTTGTAATCTCTAAACTCTTAATAAATATCACTTAAAAAAAAAAAGAAGAAGAAGAGTTTGGATTTGATATCCCACTTTATCACTACCCGAAGGAGTCTCAAAGCGGCTAACATTCTCCTTTCCCTTCCTTCCCCACAACAAACACTCTGTGAGGTGAGTGGGGCTGAGAGACTTCAGAGAAGTGTGACTGGCCCAAGGTCACCCAGCAGCTGCATGTGAAGGAGCGGGGAAGCGAATCCGGTTCACCAGATTACGAGTCTACCGCTCTTAACCACTACACCACACTGACTCTCATCTAGCTTCAGGCTGTGGGAGCCGGCGTTTGACCACAGACAGCTTACCAGATCATGTGGGCAGCAAAACTAAACCGCTTCTGGCACAACAGGACACCATGATGGAAACCAAAGCACACAGAAACGTCATTTACCTTCCCGCCGCAGTGGTACCTATTTATCTACCTGTACTGGTGTGCTTTCGAACTGCTATGTTGGCAGGAGCTGCAATCCAAAGAGTTTGTATAATTAAACGCTCTTCATTATTCCTCACCTCAACCTCTTTGGGCGACAATTGATCCAGGAGTTGAGGGTAGGTAGAATTACCTGTCCAAGATTTACCAACACCACCATCTTCCAAGGCGCCCCTAGCGGCCCCCCCCCCGATCCTTTTTCATTTTCAATTAGTCTACCTTCAACATTCTTAAATGAACATGCAACAGAACCAATAAAGTTGTTTCAGAAATAAGGGTTATATAAATAAAACTTGCTCCGCCAGCCTAGATGAAACAGAGGAAGGATGGTCGGAGTGGGGGTAGTTTTACCTCTCTGTTTTTGTTTTTTTATATATATAACTTATTTTAATAATTTTCCAATACATATTTTTACATTCTAGTCAATACAACCAACAATAATCAATTACTTCCCTTCCCCGCTGCCAATACTAAGGCATATTTTATTTAATTCAGATCCCCCCACCGTCTCATTATTTCTTCATATAAACTGCTGTATTTACTCCTGTTAACAGTTTAGTTAATTTACCATGAT
This sequence comes from Podarcis gaigeae, assembly GCF_964106915.1. Taxonomy (NCBI): domain Eukaryota; kingdom Metazoa; phylum Chordata; class Lepidosauria; order Squamata; family Lacertidae; genus Podarcis; species Podarcis gaigeae. Next base: position 48,841,603 of record NC_139691.1, read on the forward strand.
TCTTCAAATATTTTACAAACATTTTCCACTCTTCCTTAGTATCTCCTTCTTCTTGTTCTATTATTATATTAGTTAAATTTGCTAACTCTACCTATTCCATCAATTTCATCTGCCATTCCTCCTTTGTTAGTATTGTTCTCTCTTTCCATTTCTCGGCATATAACATCTGGGCTTCTGTAACTGCATAAAGGAATAAAATTCTTTGATCCAGGGGACAGCTAGTCCTAAAACACCCAAGAGAAACCTTTCTAAACTTTTTCCCCCCCCCATTTCATGTCATCTCCTGGCCACTCTTTGACAGTCTCTGTCTCGCATCTTCTCACTTCCTGATCTCTGAATATCACATGCAAATTACAGTGGAGAAAATATCAATGGTAATCGTTATAAACCCACCATCATGATGGTAGACAATACCAGTGAACAAAACTCAGACTCCGGTCTTGCTCAACATGTGAAAAGATATGCTAATCTTGGTCTTACCAGAATTACTACATGCATTAAGAGGGTGATTGTGTTTTCAAAAAACATCTTTATGCGCCCCCTTGCCCAGATTATCCGGAGCTATGGGCTGGGCTGTCACCAATATGCTGATGACACTCAGCACTATCTGCTGATGGATGGCCACACTGACTCGGCCCCGAACACACTGACCAGATGCTTGGAAGCTGTGGCTGGATGGTTTCGTGGGAGCCGATTGAAACTAAATCCTTCGAAGACAGAGGTCCTATGGCTAGGTCGGGATGGCATGGGGATGAGGGACCAACTCCCTTCTCTTGCGGGGGCCCAATTAGTGCCATTGCCTTCCGTTAAGAGTTTGGGTGTAATCCTTGACGCCTCCCTTTCCATGGAGGCGCAAGTTACAGCAACAGCCAAGGCGACATTTTTCCACCTTCGCCGCATCAAGCAGTTGGTCCCTTACCTTTCCCGCCCCGACCTGGCCACAGTGATCCATGCGACGGTCATCTCCAGGCTTGACTACTGTAATTCGCTCTACGCGAGGCTGCCCTTGAAGCTGTCCCAGAAACTCCAGCGGGTACAGAATGCTGCAGCGAGGCTCCTCACGGGGTCTCTGCCATGGGAGCATATTCACCCAGTGCTTTTCAAGCTGCACTGGCTCCCGGTGGAGTACAGGGTCAGATTTAAGGTGCTGCTCTTGACCTTTAAAGCCCTTCACGGCCTAGGACCCTCGTACCTACGGGACCGCCTCTCCCGGTATGCCCCACGGAGAGCCTCAAGGTCCATAAATAACAACACCCTAGTGGTCCCGGGCCCTAAGGAAGTTAGATTGGCTTCAACCAGAGCCAGGGCCTTTTCAACTCTGGCTCCAGCCTGGTGGATCGCTCTGTCTCATGAGACCAGGGCCCTGCGGGATCTGATTTCTTTCCGCAGGGCCTGTAAGACAGAGTTGTTCCGCCTGGCCTTTGGCTTGGAGCCAATTTGATTCCCTCCCCCTCTTTCTTTTTTCTTTCCTTCTCCTCCTGCGTTGAGGCTACATTTTATTTTAATGTTGTAATATTTTAATGTTGTGTTTTAATTTTGTTTTTAAGTTGTAATCATTCAACTTGTTTTTATTATTGCTTGTAAGCCGCTCTGAGCCCGGCCTTGGCTGGGGAGGGCGGGGTATAAATAAAAAATTATTATTATTATTATTATTATTATTATTATTATTGGGTTTGATTGGAAAGGAGATTCTTGAAGCTTGTTGAAAGGGAGTTGTGATGATTACCGTAGTTTTCGCACCATAACACACAGTTGTTTCCTCCTAGAAAGTAAGGGGAAATGTCTGTGTGTGTTATGGAGCAAATGCCTACGGATGGCGGGGGAATCTGCTGCAGTCGTGAGCAGTCCGTGGCTTCCTCTGAAACAGCAAAGCGGGTGTAAGCGGCTCCTGTCAGCGAGCGGATTTAAAACAACCCCGTGCTCTATGTCCCTCTCTCCTCCCCACTGAGCTGCTAAGTAGCAGCAAAGCTTTTCAGCCAGCCAAGCCAGGGAGGAGACCCACTACTGAGACCTGCGGGTATGGAGCAGTGTTTAAATTCAATAAAACAAATAAATAAAGGCCTGAAGCAATGAAGACAAAGCTTCTCTGCTCAACAGTTTCTCCTCAAATTGTTTTACAAACATGTGCACATTAGGTACTAGGAGGAATGCTGACTAAATTATTGATGAATTTTCACAAGAACTTTTTTTAAATGCAAACTGTTTCAACATGGATAAGTAAGCAGACAGTACCCCCAAGTGGGACATTTAGCAAATGTCAAGACAAAGTGGTTGCAAAGTTCCCTTTCCACCATAATCAAGAGCAAGTGGGAAAGGGAGAAAATACCGTATTTTTTGCCCTATAGGGTGCACTGGCCCATAGGGCGCACCTAGTTTTTTTGGGGGGGGAATAAAGAAAAAAATTATTCCCCCCCAGGCGCAGGGCTGGGGCAGTGGAAGCCCGAGCTTCCCCCGACCCCAGCCCCCAGAACAGGCTGCTATCCGCAAGCCTTGGGAGCCCGGCGGGAAGTCGTGTCAGGCTCTCAAGGCTTGCGGAGAGCTGCCCAAAGCCCGGGGTGTGCTCCGCTGCACTCCCTGGGTTTCGGGCTGCAGGCTGCGCACCGACCCCTCTCGCTCTCCAGGCTTCAGCGAAAGCCTGCATTCGCCCCATAGGATGCACACACATTTCCCCTTCATTTTTGGAGGGGGAAAAGTGCGTCCTATAGGGCAAAAAATACGGTAGACATCCCAGAGTAATCAGCCTGAAATGAAACTGTTCTTTCCAAGCAGCTTCTCTCTCCCCAGCCTTCCTTTCTGCTCTAAGAATGGAATCTCTGTGGCTGCTCCAGGCAGAGAGCAAGGAGAAGCGTCCAGCTTGTTTCTGAAAGTGGAATTTTCCGTGGCACCATTAGAAATTGTGATACCTAAAAGAAATAGCCACATCCCACAATTTCTGGACCCTTGGAAGTTATGTTACATCAGCAGTCCTGCCTCCATCCTACAGCCCGCCTTGCCATGAAAAGGTAGACAAAATCAACAATCCAGAGAAAAAAGAATTTTTCCCCAGATGAATCCATCTTCTCCCTCCCCCTCCCCCACCCCAAAGATCTTGTGCAAAGGTCAAAAAATGCCAAAATTTGCAAAAGGTTTCTGCTAATGCACACTACTGCTGTTGTATGTGGAAAGGAGTTTTATTAAGTTGTGGGCGAACATAGCAGTCGACACAGAGATTTCTCCAAATGGTTCTTTATAGTAAGCTGGAACTGAACTGAACTGAACAGCTCAGTCAGCCTGCTTTTATAGTTCGCTGTCAACATTGTAACAACAACACCCCAGGGTTTCCCACCGAAATTAACCTATGTGGACCTGAGTGAAAACTATATACACAATACCCCTGGTGGCCAGGGTGAGAACTTTAATACATAAGGATTGGAATTGCCCAAAAAATATGTTAGATTGTTTTTTTATGCCACTACAGCGGCAAGAATTTTATTAGCCAAAAATTGGAAATCACAAGAGATACCAACAATAGAAGAATGGCAGATGAAGAGGATGGATTTTTTAGAGCTGGCTGACCTGACTGGAAGAATCCGTGACCAGAAAGAAGAGGAGACACAAAAGGACTGGAAGAACTTTAAATAATATTTGGCTAAATACTGTAATATAAGATAAAGAGAAATTTATTGGAAGTTAAAATTAGGCTTAGGGATAGAATAAGATTAGGTTGTTAATAAATATTAAGGATTGGAATATTAAAAATGGAGAAGAAGTTAGTAAATGAAAGAAGTTAATATTATCAGAAATTTGGAGAACTGCTAATTAGTTGTTAAAATGAAATTCAGTTAGAGGGGACTTGAAGCCAGTCATCAATGTAATGAAATCAGGATTTGGAAGTTAAAATTTTCTTTTATGTGTTTTTGTTTATTTTTGTGTATTGTAATGTTTTTCATTTTTCATTTTTTCTTGTTTATTTTGCATGTGATTAATGTGAAAATTATGGGACGCGGGTGGCGCTGTGGGAAAATTATGGGACGCGGGTGGCTTGCCGATCGAAAGGTCGGCGGTTCGAATCCCCGCGGCGGGGTGCGCTCCAGTTGCTCAGTCCCAGCGCCTGCCAACCTAGCAGTTCGAAAGCACCTCCGGGTGCAAGTAGATAAATAGGGACCGCTTACTAGCGGGAAGGTAAACGGCGTTTCCGTGTGCAGCTCTGGCTCGCCAGAGCAGCGATGTCACGCTGGCCACGTGACCCGGAAGTGTCCCCGGACAGCGCTGGCCCCTGGCCTCTTAAGTGAGATGGGCGCACAACCCCAGAGTCTGTCAAGACTGGCCCGTACGGGCAGGGGTACCTTTACCTTTACCTAATGTGAAAATTAATTTTAAAAATGGGGGGAAGAGAACTTCAATACATAACACCCCTCCCCACCGAGATAAGGCATTAGTTACAATTATAGTGGTTCCATTACATACAGCAATACCCTTACTGGTTTCAGTAAGGCACATAAGCACATTAATTGACCCTATTCACCATACAGCTTTACATGTGCAGTTTGTCCGGTGAACATAGTCTGTTAAATAAGCTGGGCACTTGGAAACCCTGCCGGACCGCCAAGGGCCAGTACCAGAGTCCAGGTGGTGGCCTGATTCTGGCTGTGACCAAATGCAGCGTTGAGCCCAAGTTCCCTGGCTCCACTGCTGTCGAAGGAACCGCCGCGAGTGGACTCAGCAGACGGTCAGGCATGGTGGTGGTCTGAGTCTCTGGAGAGCCAGGCAGATCCACCGAAAAGGCTTAGCTCGGCTCCATGCCCGCAGTTTGTGAGGAAGATGTAGGTGAAACCTCGCCTTCCATTAGCAACCGCTCCAGAGCTGGGGCCACAGTTGGGAACACAGTGGTAGTGTCCAAATCCAAACCCTGTGCCTTAGCTGGTCTATGTGCCGGCGCCACAAGTGTCCGTTCTCAAGTGCCACCTGGTATGAATGGGGCCCCGTGACTCCCACTACCGTGGCCGGCACCCAAGGAATGTCCCCCACAAAGTTCTGGGCAAAAACCTGATCCCCTGGAATAAAGGACCGTGGCGCATTAGTACAGCCCGGGGACTCAGCCACACCAGAGTCTGGGTGCAGCCGGTCAAGCAGAGACTGGAGGCGGCGGCGCGGCCCATTAGCAGTTCAGCCAGGCTCCGCCCTGTGGCTACATGAGGAGTGATGTGCTGCACATGCAAGTATTCAGTGACCTGCTCGTGCCAGTCCCTCTGTCCCAGGCACGCAGGTGCCTCTTTTGCTTGAACGCACCATTCTCTCAGCCTGCCCATTGCTGGCCAGGTGAAATGGTGCTGTTAGGGCATCAAAGTTGCCTGATGTGAACTGAGGTCCATTGTCTAAGACAAGGACATCAGGACACCCATGAGTTGCAAGCAGGCCCCGCAGCACCCGGATGACAGCTTCAGTAGTGGTGGAGGGCATCAGGGCCACCTCCAGCCATTTGGAATAGGCGTCCACCACTACCATAAAGGTCCGGCCATGAAAGGGGCCACCAAGATCGATGTGCACCCTCGACCAGAATGCCTTGGTCATCTCCCAGGTGTTGCCCTTAGCTGCTGGCAGTGCAGATCTCGTCTCTTGGCATGCTTGACAGGAGGTAACCCACGAAGTGATGGCATCGTCCATGTTAGGCCACCAGACATAACACCGAGCCAATGCCTTCATTTTGACGATCCCTGGGTGGCCGATGTGCAGAGCCTTGAGGACGCATTGGTGGAGTCTTTTGGGAACCATGACTCAGTCTCCCCACAGTAGGCAGCCACAATGAGCTGAGCGCTCGTGCTGTCTGGTGGCAAGCGGCTGGAACTCTGGTGTGAAAGACCCTTCCGGCCACCCCCTCCACACCCAGTTGAGTACACAGTTGATGGTGCGGTCCTGGGCATATGCAGAGGCTACATCGGTGGCCAATACTGGCACTGCTAGGAGGTCCTCAAGTAGGAGGAGCGATGAAGCAGAAGCTGGGTCTTCCACAAGTGCTGGAAGAGGGCAACGACTGAGAGTGTTGGTGTGGCCCATCGATTTTCCAGGGCGATGGACGAGCTGCTAGCTGTAAGCTGCCAAAAAGACAGTCCATTACAGCATGAGTGGCGAGAGGACCGGTGGTGTTGGTCAATCACCGGCAAGGAGGCCCAGGAGCGGCTTGTGGTCAGTGATGAGGTCGAAGGTTCTCCCATAGAAGTATTTGTGGAACCTCTTTACTCCAGCCACTTTGGCTACTTTGCAATCCTTTTCTCCGCACAATTTAAGGTGGTAAATATTAACCTGCTATTCTCCGTCCCAGATGCGTGTGTCCATGTGAACCTGAAAGGGACTTGGATGTCACGATTGTCAAGGATATTTGCATAGAAATATAACAGTGTAACAGTGCACATAGTTAGACATGAAATTAATATTTTGTTGCTCAGTTACTTGTGGTATTCTAGCACCTTTTCTCAATAGTGGTCTATGCTTTGCATTTAGCAGGAAGGTCCACTAATGACTGAAAGATGCAGTTTGCTTTGCCCCCCCCCCACCATTTTTGTGTTCTCAGGTGTCAAGGTAGCTCTTCTGTGGTCTCACACCGGCATGGTGTCACAGTAGTGGCAATCCCTGGTGAATTCACTTAGGGCTTTCATATTAACCATGTTGCCTGGCACCCACCACAGTTGGCACAGGTTTGGATACGTCATGAGAGAAATATCTTTGCCTTGGCCATTCCATGGGATTTTATTATTATAGGCTCTGGTCTTGCAGTCATGGGAAGTTGCTCACTTGCACATTAAGGACCAAAAAGCTAATTGCAGCCTGGATACACTTGCCCAATTCAAACTGAGTCCAATTTGAATTTATCTTGCCCCATGGTTCTCAACTTTTCAAACCAATCTGTTAAAGCAAAACCATTCTTAAGGGGCACTTCTCCAAATAAGTCAATTTAACTCTATAAGGGATTATTCCAGCTAAACCAAAGCATACACACCTTCCTGAAGCTTCTCCTTGGTAAAGTGAGTTTTAGCACATTTTTAAAATGGGTAGGGAAGTTGGCAGAGTGCCAGGTGAAACAACTAAATGTGGTTATAAATTTATCTAATTCTAAACATTGGACTACATAATAGCCTGATCTGTAAAAAAGCATAAAATGTATGAGAATCCTCCACTGGGGTGTAAGGAATAAGATATTAAACATAAAAACAATTACACACAAAAATAGCCACAAAAATAGCCCCCCCCCCCATTTGTGGAAATAACACACTGTCAGACACATTTCAACATTCCTACATAATAACACATAATACAAAACAAACTAAGTATCAGTTGCATATCTTGAGACAATTGTGATATTTTTACGCATGTATCTTGAGGTTCAAAAGTGAGAAAATGTCCTTGCAATTCAACTCCTCCCCCCTTTGTCAGCCCCACTCCCCCGGCAGTCTATATCCTTTGAAAGAGATAGCTGTGGCCACTTTGAAAACTTTGGTGTCTGTTGCGGTTGCAGGTCTTGTGGTGGCGAAGCTTTTCATTGGATCTGTAGTAACACATTTGTAGAAGTGATATCCTGTAAGGGGCAGGGTTTTGGGGGCTTAAAAAGACAGGAGTTAGTAAGGGGAAGGGGCAAAAGGGGAAAAGGGTGTCCTTCAATTTACGTGGGAAGCTGCAAATAATAAAAATCTTAGCGGATTAAGCATTTTAATCATTTCAATATTATTATCACATTTCCATATAATTACTGTTATTATCTGCTAAGTTTGTTTGCTTTCCTTCACTTTGGAGAGAAAGAGAACTGTAAAAAAATACAAGGTTAAAATAATAATAAAGCACACACACACACACACACACACACAATGACCTATGAGGAACGAAAAATAAATAAATGCTAAGACACACAATTTTAAGAAATCTGAAGTAACAATGAAAATAAAAGAGTGTTTCTTGATGTGACAACATCGGCTAGAATGTTAATAGCAAAATACTGGGAAATGACTTAATACCAAGAAAAAATGAATGGCAATTTAAAGTTGTGCAAGTACCTTGAACTAGCCAAAATGACAGAATTAATAAGAAATGCTCAGGCAAAAGGTAAACAAATACCATTCCACAAACAATGTTTGGTTGTGCTTCGATTAACTTCATAGACATAATGGAAAAACGGATTAAATAAATGAAAACAGATTATTTGTAACTTAAAAAGTGTCAAAGCCACAAAGAGATGGAAGTCACTAATATAGCAGGGATTCAGACTTGTTTCACAGAACAGAAAGAAAGTTGCTGTGGGAGGAAAAAAGGGACAAACACTTTGTTATCGGGGTTCACATATCCTGTTAAAAGGGAAAATTATTTCATGTGAGAAGCCAGTCAGGAAATGCTGTTCCTAAAATGCACACAAACAAAGTCTGTGATTTAAATCCCATTGAGGGGGTGGAATGCTTTGATATTTACCTGTGAAAAGAATTTGGCATGTTAAGATTTGAAACCTGGAAAGCTCTTGACTTTTGATGGGCTAGTTTGTTTGTTTTTTAACCCTTTTGTCTTACGTAGCCCCTGGAGCAAAAGACACATTAAGGGTGATTTCCCTCAATGGTTCCAAGTTTTTTTTACATAAGGAAATTTGGATAAGTTTCTCCCTGCAGCCCAAGCTCTCGAAACCTCCTCTCTCCACCCTACAGTTCCCCCTCCTTCCTCTCTCTCTCTTTCCCTTTTTTTTTGACTGATCTAGCCTCTGTGTATGTGCAGAGTTCATGTCTCAGCAAACCTTTTATACTACTGAAAATGTTGCATCCTTTGGCTAAATTACCATTTGAATAAGAGAAGGGAAGGGAGTAGATTTTAAAAATAGGGTTAGATTTTTAAACAAAAAAGAGAAAGTGAGCAATTAAAGTATTCAATAAAGTTAGCAATTGTAGCCCAAGCAAAAAGGACTGCTTCCTTTATGTACAGGAAAGGGCTAATATCCCTCTGGCCATTCGCGGAACAATCTGCCATGCCCTTATATATGGGGAAAAAGGGCCAGAGAGTCAGAATTAATAGGATATTTTTTTTAACATTCTCAGTCATTTCAGCCTTACCATTTGCAGACAAAAAATTTTTTTCCTGCCCTTTATTTACAGGATTGGTCAAGGCCGATATGTATTTGTATGTGCTTAAACTTTGAATTGACTTTGAAGTCTGATTTTTAAATAGTAGACAAAATGATAAACACTGTAACCACTCAAATGCTTGATATTACCAGTTGTGCTTCAAAAACATCACGGCTTCACTTCTCACGTTTTAAAACTAAAGAGCAAAGCTAGGCTGAATTTCAACTCCATCACCACACCAGAATTTAAGAATTACCCTTCAATCCTCCAATGCTTGCAGACACATGTCCTTCCACACAGCCCCAAATTGGGAGAGTTGAAAGGGACCCTGGGGTCATCTAGTCCAACCCTCCAAAATATAGGGTTCACAGCAAGATTTCACAGCAAGATTTGTACTATCAAAGAGACATACCCATTTAAGTACAGATTTACAACTGGGAAAGGAAACATCTATGCTCCTATCATGTACTAAGGAAGAGGAAAATAAAAGTACCCAGCTTTACACAGAACCCTTTTAGCAGATCTTGAGATAGTTTGAGTGAGTTTACTTTCTTAGACCAAAGAATGCAGGTTCCTAGTGAAATGATATTTAAAGGAAGATTGAAGTGAACAGTTTTTTTTTAAGATAGGGAGAGGATCTTTTATTACGCATAGTTAAAACAGCCATAGATTTGATTTAAAGGGAATACAAAAGTGAACAATTTTTTTCCTGAACTTGCAGAGGAATAGTAAGCCTAATTTAGATGATGATGATGATGATGATGATGATTTTTTTTTAATAACTACAGATAGGAAAGTGAGATGCAGGGTACCTTAAGAAAGATTGCTCCCCCCTCTTTGCAGTTTCCTTTAAAGGATGCTTACTCGGGAGTAAATTTACCTGGCACAGAAGTAAGAAGGGAGAAAAGAACTGAAAGAGACAGAATGAAACAAGGGGGGGCATTTTCTGAGAAAAGAGGCCAGGAAGTCTTATAGAGACTGATATCTGGAGCCTTACAATAACTCTTCTGTCCAACCAAATCAAAATTCAAACTGGACTCACATATTTTTCTTAGAAAGAACACCATACTTTCATAGGCATATAATGAATGAAATACATACACTGCATTTTAGCTTGAGAGAGCAATTGGCTCAACTAGGCTTTTGCAGCAGAAACATTAGTTTCTTCACAGCACATTTCAAAATACTGGGAAAAAAGACTGGAACACAGATGTAGACTCACAAACTTAAAAGTTGCAACAAAACATTATCTACCATCAACTTAAAATCATACTCCTCACTTAAGCTATTCGGAGGAAGACTTTTTGGAGCCTCTCTCAAATAAACATTTGCACACTTCATTCTCATTTTTTTTTTAAAAAGAGAAACTAAGATCTCTAATGCGTGGGCTCTCAGGCTGGGCTGTTATTATATCTACTGCCTTCTGAGCACCATAAAGTTTACGGTTTCATGTTCTAGCTTTTAGGTTATAGTTTAACAACACAAATTTGATGTGTTCAGCTCTCCCTAAGGGTTCAAACCCTGATTTTGTTGAAGGATCCCTGAGGTGGCCGCTGTGCCCTGGGTTCCAGGTGGTGGGCCTAAGCCACCCACTAAAAGTTACAATGGTCTCGTACTTTGTACTTGGAAAGACCATTTTGCCCCTTTATTTTTATTTTTTTTTCAATTGGAGATGACAAGCTGGAGGGGCATATTAGAATCCTCTCAGGGGCAAAAAGGCTTCATGGAAGCTTTGTTGCCAGGAGGAGTCCAGCTAGCGTGTTTAGTGAGCTCCCATTCTCTCATATGTTATTATTAGGCTTTTTTTTCAGAAAGAGTGGACGCACAAACGCAAGGGAGGGGCAATGGGAAAGAAAAGGGAGACAGAAAAAAGATCCTTTCAGTACTCGAAGTATCCTTGACTAACACAATTCCTACTTATCTATAAACCACAAATTAATTTCTGGAAATCTCAAACCCGAACCTGAAAAAAAACCACGGGTCTCTCCGCCCGGAAACTCAAACCACGGGTCCCTCTGCCCGGAAACTCAAACCACGGGTCCCTCTGCCCGGAATTCCTTTACCTCAGCGCTGTTTACAAGACTAATCCTAGTGTGGGGCCCCAATTCCCCCCTCTACCTTCCACGACAGCCTCCTGCCTAGCCTTTGAGACTAAGTTTGGAGTCCCCTACTGAACGCCTGTGCAATGCAGTGCCAGATCGGGGTCCGAGAAAACAACCAAGGTTTGAAAGGAAGCAAATGACCTTGCGTGAAAATACTTTTGAAAAGACGCCACCGGCCACACTCCGAAAGGAAATCGGGGAGAAAAAGGGAACGTTATAGACGCACCTGGACGACTCCGAGAGGTAGCGTCGGAAAACAGGAAAGGTACCACAATTTCCCCGGCCACGCTCCGTGTAAGAAATTGGGGGGAGAGAAAGGGAAAGGTTTTGACGCTCCTAGATGACTCCGAGAGGTAACGCCAGACAGTAAAGTTCCGCGATTTCCCTGGCCACTATCCGAAAGGGGAGAATCGGGGGAGAAAAGGGGAGAGTTTAAGACGCACCCGGCCGACTCTGAGGGGCTACGTCAGAAATGAAAGAAGGAAAGTCTGGCTGTCGTGGGGACGCTGCTTCTCCACCCCCCTCCCAATGTATTTACTTCAAACCATACTCACGTTCGAAGATGTCCCCCGCGGATCCCGGGATCCTTTCCCCTTAGCCGGCTTGACCTTGCCTTTGCTCCCCCTGGTTGGGCTTTTGGTGACGATTGATTACCGCCCACAAAGAGGAGGCAGGGAGAGGAAGAAGGATCCCTGGGCTAAGGTTGCCCAGTGGCGCCCAATCCCCTCTATCTCCCTCCTCACCTTCGCAGGAGAACCAAGTGTCCCTGAGCATGGTCGCCAAACTGTTACAGGAAAAATCCGAAGGCTCCCTTCCTTGGACAAAACAAAGACACCAACCAGGATAACTTGGAGCAAAACAGCAGCCTGTAGGCTTGGCCTTTATTGAACTGTTGCCACAGGGTATTCCCCTCACTTGCAGGAGAGAGGAAAGACCCAGAAGAATAGTGTGCAAGGTCTTATAAAAACTTTTGAAATTCCCCTCCTCTAGATCAAGCCCACCCCCAGAAACATCATGCATACATTACAGAAAGGAGGTGTTGAGGGAGGAGTTGTGGTGGTAACATCATGCATACATTACAGAAAGGAGGGGTTGAGGGAGGAGTTGGTGGTAACCTGAGTGTCTTGTCACCTGGCTGGTTCCTCCCTTCCCCCCTCCCCATGAGTACTTTCCAGAGGACAAAGGGGAGTTTGCAGTTTCCTGCCCCCTGAGGGAAGATCTGATCATTGTCCTTTGTTTCAGTCCATGCTGAATCCACTCCCATATGCAAGTTCTTTGTGATCTTGATTGTCTTCTGTCTGGGATCATCAGGGTTGGCATGGGCAGGGCTCCTGTGGATGTGCTGAGACGGTGAAGGGATTATGGCTGACCAGGACTAAGCCACCCCCCTTTGTTAGTTCTTGTCATATGGAGTAAAATAAAAATGGAACAGTGCAAATCCGATGTATGGTTGATTTTCTATGAATTTAAAACAGAAATGTGGCGTATGTTGTGTGTGTGTGTGAAGTTTGTACAAACAGAATGATTGGGGGGGGTTCCTGCTACAACACGGGTTCAACTCTATCCATAATCTCAGCAAGGACCTTAAGGAAACTGTGTCCTAGTGGGGGTCCCAAATTCAGGCCGGCCCCATTTACTATTCGGGACTTCCATAAACGTAAGGTCTCCACAATGGGGGTGGGGACCTTCAGGGTGCAATATTGAGGGTGGTCGTGGCAAATGGACTTGCTTGTGGTCTAGGGCCCCTACGTTAGCCTACTGGGATTGGCATGGTTTGGACCACTGGAGCTAGCCATCACCGGGGTGAACCGCACTAACTTACAAGTGGATGTGGACGCTACATGCAAGGAATTTCCGGGGGGGGGGGTGAAGGGAAATTGGGACAGTGTACTCCCCCCATTGCCCTATAGCTTGACCCCGCAGTACGACCTGTCAGGATCAAGGCCCGCCGGCTCCCATCCACCCTGAAACCCCGTATAGGCGAGGAACTGGACCAGCTTATGGAGCAAGGAGTGCTGGAGCCTGTGCCTAATGCCCCCTGGGAAACCCTGATCGTCACACCTGTCAAGCCTAATGGTTCGGTCCGCATCTGCGCAGACTACAAATGTACCTGTGCTGTTCCGGGGGGGGGGGTTACCATGAGGCGTGGTCTGTGTCCGGTCCAAGGCTGAAGCGGGGTCCAAGGCACGGAGTCGAGCGTGGCCAGGAACTCTGGCAGAAAGCAGGACAGGGTGCCTGCAGGAACAGGTAACCAACAATGTTGCTCCCGCAACCTGGGACTGGGTGGGCTGGCCTTTATCTCCTCTGAGGCATAGGGCGGCCCCGGTCCACAGGTGACTCGCCTCACCTGGCCTGGAAGCGAGCACTCCTCCTGCGAGAACTTAGTTCCCTCCGCCTCTCTGCCCTGAGCCTCTGCAGGAGAGGCTGGAGGATTACTGTTGGTAAAGCACTGGATTAATGTGATCCCATGGCAAGGACCCCGTAAGGAGCCTCGCTGCAGCATTCTACACCTGCTGGAGTTTCTGGGTCAGCTTCAAGGGCAGCCCCGCGTAGACCAAGTTATAATAATCAAGCCTGGAGGTGACCGTCGCATGGATCACTGTGGCCAAATCAGGGCGAGAATGGTAAGGGATCAACTGCTTAATATGGTGGAGATGGGAAAATGCCACTTTTGCTGTGGGTGCAATCTGCGCCTCCATGGAAAGGGAGGCATCGAAGGTTACACCCAAGCTCTTGACAGAAGGCGCTGGCACTATTTGAGGCCCCCGCAAAATATGGGAGTTGGCCCCCCAACCCCATGTCGTCCGGACCCAGCCAGAGGATCTCTGTCTTCGAAGGATTTAACTTTAAGTGGCTCCCACGCAGCCATCCAGCCACAGCTTCCAAGCATCTGGTCAGTGTGTCCGGGGCCGAGTCAGGGCGGCCGTCCATCAACAGATAAAGCTGGGTGTCATCAGCATATTGATGACAACCCAGCCCAAACCTCCGGACAATCTGGTCAAGGGGATGCATAAAGATATTTAAAAGTATCAGGGAAAGGATTGCACCCTGCGAGACTCCACACACCAAGGAGTGCCACGGCAACAACTCCCTCCCTAGCGCCACCCTCTGTCCCTGACCTGAGATAAAGGAGCGCAGCCATTGTTGAACTGTGCCCTGAATCCCCACGTCGGCAAGGCGGTGGTCCAAAAGTTCGTGATCAACTATGTTGAAGGCTGCTGACAGATCTAAGAGAATCAGCAGTCCCGACCCGCCTCGATCCAGCTGTCTATGGAGATCATCTGTTAGGACGACCAAAGCCGTCTCAGTCCCATAACCAGGGCAAAAGCCAAACTGAAATGGGTCATCCAGATACTTACTAAGCTGTTCAGCAACTGCCCTCTCAATTACCTTACCCGGGTATGGAAGATTCGAAACCGGGCGGTAATTGGATAGATTTAAAGGATCTAGAGATGTTTTCTTTAAGAGCGGATGCAGCACTGCTTCCTTCGACTCCCCTGGGAAAGTCCCTGTGCCAAGGGACTGATTGATGATCTCACCCGGGGGGGGGGGGGCGCACCTCATCTGTACACGCTCTAATCAGCCAGGACGGGCACGGGTCAAGGGGGCAAGTGGTGGGCCTTCCAGCTCGGAGGATCTGTCTATTTCGGCAGGGACTATCCGATTGAAGTGGTCCAATACCAGACCCGAGGACAGTCTGTAATGGATGACTGTAAAATCATTTTGATTTTTGAGGTGTGCCTTAATCTTCATAAAGGTAAAGGGATCCTGACAGTTAAGTCCAGTCACGAACGACTCTGGGGTTGCGGTGCTCATCTCACTTTACAGGCCGAGGGAGACGGAGTTTGTCTGTTCTCCAAATGGTTTTCCCAGGTCATGTGGCCAGCATGACTAAGCCGCTTCTGGCGCAACGGAACACTGACACCAGAGCAACGCACGGAAATGCCGTTTACCTCCCCCCCGGAGCAGTACCTATTTATCTACTTGCACTTTTTGACGTGCTTTCAAACTGCTAGGTTGGCAGGAGCAGGGACCGAGCAACGGGAGCTCACTGATATTGATGTTACCCTTCCTCGGTCACTTTTTGCTCCAAAGTGCTTTGTGTTATCTGCAAATAAGAAAACTTTATTGCTGATAATGGCCCTGGCATCCATTTTATTGTTGTTATTCAGCGTGTACATGATTACATAGCATGAACACCTAAATGAATGAGGGGCTCTGGTGGGGACTGTAGTCCTAAGCATCTGGAGGGCATCAGCTGGTGCAGGAGAACATCACTTCAAGCACTGAAGACCAGGCAGCCTCAGGACTTCACAAGTGATGGCCTTGGTTGTGCCACTGGCTCACTGTCCCACTAGGGGGTACTTTCTGCTCACTCACCTCTTTCCATGTGAAAACGTATAGAACAGTTTGCATTTTGTTAAAAATATGATAAAGGCCTTGTGAAAATTCATCAGTATTTTAGTCAGCATTCCTCCTAGTACCTAATATGCACATGTTTGCATTGCAATTTGAGGAGCAAGGAGCAGAGAAGCTTTGTCTTCCTTACTTCAGGCCTTGTACATAGCAGGGAGAAAGTCAGTCAAACCTAGGGATGAATGGCCTTCAGAACTACACAGCCAATCAAAGCACATTCTTCCTCAATGGACATCATACCCAGCCTCCACACCTCCCGGTTGCCCTACACCCTGATAGGATTTGAACTAGAAGATCCTTCTGAGCAGTTGCTGGAGTTTGCTTCTCTGGAGAAAGGGAATCTAAAGGCTATGCAACAACATTGGGTCCCCTCTGAAGTGGTGATCCATGGTTCAAGCTGCCACTCTGTTGGGTGTGGGGCCAGGCCCCTCGTGAGGTGTAAGGAAACCAAAGGAAGGGCTCTGTGTACAGTGAGGGGGGAAAGTATTTGATCCCCTGCTAAATTTGCCCGTTTGCCACCTGAGTACCATCCCCGGACTAGATTTGAGTTACTTTTTCCTGTCCGTATATTTGAGGGCTTTGTTTGAAGGAAACTCGGAGCGTTGTAATTAGCCTCATATAGTTTTAAATAACCTCAAGGAGTTTTGGATGGCTTCATCGGGATTTCAAAGAGCCTCAAAGGAAGGGAGGATGTTTAAAATGCTGTCCGGCAACTCCCAGAGTCCTTATCTGGCTGCAATATAAGCTTGTTTTCCGGGAGTGTGTCTTTTTTCCTTATTATTTTTTTAAAAGCTCCTACTCACTCTGCTGAGGCTCACAGGAGACTTACTTCAGGTGCCATCTTCGACAGAGTCCTGGTAGGTTTATTGTAGCTGTGAGAGACCGAATAACAGCAGGAAAACCCCCAGAAATCCAGAAGACAAAAGTCAGAGATTGATGTGAATTATGAGTGAAATAAGCATTTGATCCCTTTGCAAAAGATGACTTAGTAATTGGTGGCAAAACCCCTGTTGGCAATTACAGAGGTCAGACTTTTCTTGTAGGTGGCCACCAGGTTTGCACACAACTCAGGAGGTATTTTGCCCCACTCCTCTTTGCAGATCCTCTCCAAGTCAGTAAGATTTCGAGGCTGATGTGTAGCTACTCGAACATTCAGCTCCCTCCACAGATTTTCAATGGGATTACAGTCTGGAGACTTGCTAGGCTACTCCAGGACCTTAATGTGCTTCTTCTTGAGCTACTCCTTTGTTGCCTTGGCTGTGTGTTTTGGATCATTGTCATGCTGGAATACCCATCCTCGACCCATTTTCAATGCCTTGGCTGAGGGAAGGAGGTGCTCACCCAAGATTTGACGATACATGGTCCCGTTCGATGCGGTGAAGGTGTCCTGTCCCCTTAGCAGAAAAACACCCCCAAAGCATAATATGTCCCCCTCCATGTTCCTTCAGATATTCTCTCCCTGCTCTCTTGCTCCTAATTTTTGATTGGATGGCACAAGCACCTTTGTTTATTAAGATGCAGCTGAGAAGCGCATATTAACTTCCAGGCAGTGATGTGAAATTCTCAGATGATGGGGCAACATGTTCCTCTCCTATTCATGGTGTGGGGCTTGTTCCACACTGTACTGCATGCTTTGGCATCTTTCAGAGTGATTCCATGATCTGATAGTTATGCCTTCTTCCTGCTGATGACTATTGTGTTTACTGCAGTTATTTAAAATAAAACTCTGTGCTTTTGTTCTAGAAAAAAAGATGCCGGAACTCACTATGAAGTTGTTAGTTAGTGCCACATTTTTAACCAGTGCTTTTCTTTCTAGAAAAGATAGGTGCTGCACAACCTTCAGTACCCTCAGAAAAAAAATAAATCACTGCTTACACTTTGCCTTGGGGAGCTGACAGCAAGCAATATGTAGGGGATGGATTAACAGTTAATGTTAATACTGTACATACAAATGAGCAATCCCCTCCTGCCTTGTCTCCCAGAACAGGAAGAGGTATGAAGAGAAGTTAGAGCTTCATGCAGGCACAGTCTCAGATTGCTGGGGGAAACCCTGGGAGAGTGGAACCCAGAAGTGTCTCTCCGGCTACCCCTCCAACTCTTCGCTTCCCTCTTCGTAGCTCTGCAGCTTCCCTCCCCTTCTCCCTCTCCCCCCCCAGCCCTCTCTCGCGAGACTTCGCGCGCGAGGCCCGGCCCGGTTGCTGCCGCCGCCGCCGCCGCCACTTCTGCTCCGGTTTCCCTTGTGGGTCCGTCCGCCGCTTCGCGTCCGCATGGCGTCCGACTCCGACACCGAGGAGCTCTTCTACGACGCGCCCGAGGATGTCGCCCAGCACGGAGGGAGCCCCTCGGCGTGAGTTAGGGAGGGAGGGAGGCAGGGAGGCGCCGCCTCGGGAGTACGCACGATCCGGATCGACTCCGGATCAGAGCCTCGATTAAGATGAAGCACGCTGAACAAGCTGCCTGCCCCGCCAGAGACCCCCCAGCTCCTTTCTGTCCCTGCTTAATGGGGTTGCGTGGCGGGCGGGTAGCGGAGCAGGAGGGCGCACCTTTAATTCCGATTACGGCGAAGCGCTGCCTCTTCGCCCAGGCAGCTCTCCCATTCTACTGTTCCTGCCTCTCCCGCCCACCTCCCTCCCCCCCCCTTGCAGCAGGGAAAGGGGTGGTGGTACTGCGCGACCCGAAGCAAGCCTAATCCGAATCGAAGCCTTAATTCGGATTGCACCGAGCTGCTGCCCGTGGCCAGCCTGCTCTCTTCTCTTCTCTTCTCTTCTCTTCTCTCACCATCCACTTCTTTATAGCCTGGCTCTCAAAGGGAGACCAAGGCGTGAACCCGACAAGCCTAATTCGGATTTAAACTTCAGTGCAGATTGCACTAAACTGCTGCCATTGAGCAGCCAGCTCTCCTCCCTCTCGCTCCCCACCATTAGGTATTTGCTGCGTTGCTCTCCCTTTTCCTTTTGCATGCTTCCAGCACCGTTCCTGCCACCTCTCTCCCCTGGTTCTCCTATTTGCACCTGTCCCTGCAACTACAGCCCACCAGCACCCGAAAACCCAAATGTAAATAGAAGTGAACTGCAGAGTTGATTTAGGCAGGTAAAAACTTCAGACCAATAACCCCCTCCCACAAAACTCCCAGCAGCTGGTTCAGCCAGCTCTTCCTCCTGGCTCTCCTCCTTTTTATTTATTTACTGCATTTATATCCCGCCTTTCCCTCCCAGGAGCTCAATGTAGTGTACATGGTTGTCCTCCTCCTCATTTGATCCTCACAACAGCCCTGCTAGGTAGGTTAGGCAGAGAGGCAGTGACAGCAACAAGGCCACCCAGTGAGCTTCATGGCCCAATGCGACGTTTAAACACTGGTCTCCCACCACTGTCTCTTGGCTTCTTCAAACCTCTTCCTTACCTAACCCCCAATTCATTGTCCTGCCTTCCTGCCCTTGCTTATTACAACCTCATGTCACCCCCTTGGCCAGGTGGATCCATGTTCTCTTAGCATCATATTCTGTCCCAGGCATCCTGGGACCATGGCAACCCTATCTCCCTCCCTTCTGGGCTGCTTTTTCCTGATTCGTGCCTTTGTGGACATGGCAGTCTAGCTCATGCCCCAGAGCTAGTGCTGCTTTTTTCTGCCTTGTCCTTTTTATGAAGCTGCCTCCCTCCTTTTTCAAGCTTCCCTCTGTGTGTGTGGTGTTCTGCTGCCCCCTTTGCTGATTTGAGTTCCCAGTTTTCCTATCAAGGGGATGGCTGTGAGCTGGTCCAAGCAAGAAGGTTGCTATCCTTGCTGCATGCTGCCCTTCTGGCACCCAGCTGTCAGGAAAAACAAAACACACAAATCACTGTCATTCTTCCTCTTCCGTTTTCTTAGCAGCAAGCCAATTGTAAGAGAAGGGTTGGGTCAAAAATCCCCTGTTCCTGAAAGGGGGTGTGATACTTTGGTAGGCAACATGTTAGAGCTGGGTGCTCAGCAGTCTGGCAGGTGGGTTGTTTTGTGGGCCTGGTGGTGCTGCTGTTTGCCAGCAGCTTGTCTGCCTGCAGATGGGTGCAGATTGGGGTGGGTGAGTTTGGTCTCTAGTTGCGGCATGGGTGTTGACACAGATGCAGGTCACGCACATCAGGACTGTCGTGTTGGCAAAGTTTGAAATGTTCCAGGCAGTGTAAACACCACACTTAACTTGGGACTGCTGTTGTCACTGTCATGCTCTCCCTTCTGGTTCCATTTCTGAGGAGGGAGTGTTCACTTCCATGAATCAGATCTCACTTCTGGGGAAAATCCTGAAGTCAGCAGATTTGTTTGCCAATGTAGGAGTTGTTCTTTAAAAAATAAAAACACAACAACGAATTGCATTTTTCAGTGCAGAACACACCCCTTCCTGCATTCTTTACAAGCCTACTTTTCCTGCAACAGTTACTCTGACTATGGGCTCTCTTCCTCTGCCCCTCCTCCTTCCCAGGCTAGTAACAACCACCAAGATTCAGCTCTGTGAGTTGTAGGTGCTCTGCAACAGGTTGTCTCCTCTGTCCTGCAGAGGTGCAGTTCTGTGGCTCCCAGAGTCTGTAACCTGAAGCCTATGTAACCTGAAGCGTATGTAACCCGAGGTACCACTGTATAGGTCTATCTTCAACTCTTCCCATCTGGAGTTCAAAACATCTAGAGGGCTCCAGGTTGCTGAAGGCTCTGCTTAGGTCTTAGAAGCATCAGTGCAGGAAGTAACAGGTGGACTTAGAATTCCCATTGCTGCTTAAGATTAAAGGAGGGAGCAAACTTTAAAGTGGGCAGTTTCTTGGCCAGTTCAAGGATTTGGAAGTGACCAGTTCCCTCCCCACAATAACATCAGCCTGTTTTACTGCAGCGTGTGAGTGTGTGTCTAAAATGAATGCAGAATCAAACTTCATAGATAAACTGTCTGTTTTCTGATAAAACAGTTGGATGCTTTCATGCTCTGGTGGAGATTATAATTCTGGGTTTTGAGGAGCAGCCCCCCAGTAACATAGCATAGCAGCTATTCTGTGGCTGCTTGTAGTATTCTATCTTTCTGTTTTTCACCAGCTGCAGACCTTAACCTTTCTTCACGTTATATTTCTGCCTCACTTTTCAGCCAAGACTGGCGCTCAAAGCTGCTGACAATTTAAACATGTGCAGAACACAAAGTATAAAGTGAAGATGTTTACAGAAGCCTCTTCTGCTTCCTGGTAGCTGGTGTTATGGTACAATTCTCAGACACTTCTCTCTTGATCAGCTTTCCCTGGCCCATATGTTTTGAACTACAGATCCTATCAGCTGTGTTGGCTGGGGCTGATGGAATTTCCAAAATTACTGGAAAGCACCAGGCTGGGAAGTCTGATCCAGAGGAGCTGGTTGATGAAAAAGATACCAGCCATGGAATCAGCCTTTCCATGGACCCGCGGATCTGCCTTGTACTGAGTCAGGTCATTAATACATCTAGCCCAATGTTGTGTTTGCTAACTGGATGTAGTTTTCTAGAGAGGCTGTGAAATGAACACTGCTGCTGTACCACTGATTTGGGCCTCTTCCTCATGGGCGAGTTCCAAGCTATTCCTCCAGAGGCAGAAGGAACTGTTGATGGACTTTAGTGATTGGTTGATGACCAGTATGCCAACCCAGATGAGTAGATCTTGTGAGTGATCCACAGAGTCTTCTAGCGGTTGGTGGCATTGTACAAGTTCCAGGAGGTGGAGAGTGGCTCAAGGCGAAAATCCCAGTCCACAGAAACAGTCTTCTTTCTGGTTGTCTTTGTTTGGAGTAGACTGTGCTTGTAAAAAGCCATGGACTCTGGGTGATCACGTAAAAAGATTTTGGGTTTGTCTGGTGTGTGTTTCTAAGCAGAAGAAAGTTGGGTGTTCTGCTTTCAGGTTGTCAGTGCGGCACAAATAATCTAAAGTAGTTACACACAGACAAATATTCAAATAACAGGGTTTTTCTGGGATAAAAGTGATTTATGGACCTGTTTGGAGTGCTGGAGCAGTCACGCAGAAATAGTCCATTTGGTTACAAGAGGAAGGCTGCAGGCTTAATTACCCTCCTTCATCAGTTGATATTTTTTAAGTCAGCCAGTTGCCTAGAAAAAGAGAGAGGGTGGAGGGGCTGTTTCGCTCTTAAATTTCACATTTCATGCTGTGTGTTTAGCAAAGTGCATTAAGGTTTGTTTGTATTGCTGATTAAAAACTGCTGTCGCTGCAGTCTTTTTGGAAGGCTCAGGTCTCCAATTCTTTATTTCAGATTTAAAAAACAAATGAAAACACTGGCAAGCTGTTAATAAGTTCAGGGCAGGGCGAGAGAGGCTGCTTCAGGTCTCTCCCCCCCCCCCCCTTTTCAGGTTGATTATGAATAATGATTAATTTACCATTCCTGTTCTTGATTGCATAACATCAAACAGATACATCAAATACCGTATTTTCCACTCTATAAGACGCACCAGACCATAAGACGCACCTAGTTTTTGGAGGAGGAAAACAAGAAAAAAAATATTCTGAATCACAGAAGCCAGAACAGCAAGAGGGATCTGGCTTCTGGGATAGCCTCTTGCTGTTTTGGCTTATGGTATAGCCACCGAAGCCGCGGCTACCCCACAAGCCAGGACAGCAAGCGGGGCGCAGCGATCCCCTTGCTGTCCTGGCTTGTGGGATAGCCATGCACAGCCTCTCCTGGGCAGCAGGAGGAAGGCTCCCGCAAGAGCCACGCTCCCTTTAAGGAGCGTGCGGAGCGCATGTGCGGCTCTTTAAAGGGAGCACTGAGCAGAGCCTCCCGCCTGCATTCTCTCCATAAGACGCACACACATTTCCCCTTACTTTTTAGGAGGGGAAAAGTGTGTCTTATAGAGCGAAAAATACGGTAGTTATTGTGGATCCTGAATAGCATTTTGAGAAGGCCTTGAGGTTTTGCATTGTGCATGAGATTTGCTGGTTTTAAGAAAGGAGGGAGCTCCCCCACTATTTGCTCCCCTTAATAATATGTGACAGGAGCAGAGGGTGGAGGAAGATGGAAAGGTAGAGCCCACTGGGCTTACTGGCATAAGAAGTGCGAGAGGTTCATGACCCTACTCAGTGTGGCCGGGGGACTGTTTCGGCATTAGCTTCCTTGGATTAATGGTTCCATTTATTTGCAGGTTGCTTTTCTATTGTGAACAGTATTCAAGGTTGCTAACAAATGAAGCAGTAGCTTGGAAATGTGTTGGCCTACAAATAGAGTGGCACTAAGATGGTTTGTAGGAGCACCTGCTCAGTGCAGGTTCCCCAAAGGCCCCAAGTTTCAATGCTTTTCATCTCCAGTCAAAAACATCTTGGTGGCTGGGATGGGCCTCTGTGGAAGAGCTGCTGCCAGTCAGAGTAGTCTTATACTAGGCTAGAGGCACCTGTGGTTTAGATCAGCAGAACAGAACAAAGTACTCGTGGCAAGCCTCCCCAAAGGCCCAGGATATATATTTCTAGCCAGCAGCCTATGGGCTGCTGCAGCATTGAGGGCCGTGAACCAGGAAGTCTCTGCTGCAGAGGAAAGGTTGCAGCATTTAAAGAGTTTTTAGCTTAGAGAGAAGGTGAGCAGGAGGTGACATGATAGAAGCTTTCAGAATTATGCATGGCTTGGAGAGAATGGATAAAGAATTTTTTCCTCCCTCTCCCATAGCACTGGAATTCGTGGACATCCAGTGAGGCAGAAAGTTGGAAGATTCAGGACAGATTTTTTAAAAAATGACTTATTCATGCAGCACATAGTTCAGCCATGAAACTGACTCTCACAGAAGGCAGTGGTGGCCACCAACCTGGATGGCTTTAAAAGAGGATGGGACAAATGAGGCTGGATCAGTGAGTATGCCCTGCCTCCACTGTTGCTTCTGATTACCAGCTGCTGGAAACCACAGGAAGGGTCAGCCACTGTGAGAACAGGAGGCTGGACTAGATGGGGCATCCATCAGGGCTCCTCTTACACTCTTAGGAGCAGGTTTGGCTCTTCAGACCTCAATAGCAGTGCACCACTGAGTGTGGGGTCTTTAGCAAAGCAAGCTGTCCACTTTGGGGGACTTGCATTTTGTCTCTCTCTTTCCCCAGCCTTTCCCTTAATTCTTTTAGTTCCAAAAAGCACTCCTATTCCACCCCCTGTTGAGGTTCGCTGTGCACTACAAATGTCAGAGGCAGTTTTAATTTGGCTATTATGTGTAACATTCCAGACATCAAACGAGGCTTCTGATCAAAAGTTTGCTGTCTAGCTTTGTAGCTAAGTCTGGAGAGTGCCTCTGTGTTTGTGTGTGTATGTATGTGGTGCATCAGCCTTAGTTGCTGAAAGATGGTCACTGTCTCTAACAGGGCCCCGGGGCTAGAGAGGCATTGTCTGATTAAATTGTTACGTATTTTATAATGTTGCTCACCCTAACAATAATCTCTAATTACAGATAGGTAGCCGTGTTGGTCTGCCATAGTCAAAACAAAAAAATTCCTTCCAGTAGCACCTTAAAGACCAACTAAGTCAGTTCTTGGTATGAGCTTTCGTGTGCATGCACACTTCTTCAGATACACTGAAGAAGTGTATCTGAAGAAGTGTGCATGCACACGAAAGCTCATACCAAGAACTGACTTAGTTGGTCTTTAAGGTGCTACTGGAAGGAATTTTTTTGTTTTAATCTCTAAGTAGTTTACCTATGCGGTATTGCAAAATCTTTATTTGTCAATTTACCTTGAAATTAAGATGGGGGGGCATGCGTTGCACTGTAATAACATGCCAATAATAATAATAATAATAATAATAAACAACAACAACAGTAATAATTTATTTATACCCCGCCCATCTGGCTGAGTTTCCCCAGCTACTCTGGGCAGCTCCCAGTCGAGTGTTAAAAACAGTACAGCATTAAATATTAAAAACCTCCCTAAACAGGGCTGCCTTCAGATGTCTTTTAAAGATAGGATACAGTGGTGCCTCGCAAGACGAAAATAATTTGTTCCACGAGTCTTTTCGTCTTGTGAAGCACGGCCATTAGCGGCTTAGCAGCTCTTAGCGGCTTAGCGGCTTAGAAAAAGGGGGGGGGGGAGGAAAAAAACTCGCAAGAACTCGCAATACGTTTTTGTCTTGTGAAGCAAGCCCATAGGGAAATTCGTCTTGCAAAGCACCTCAAAAACAGAAAACCCTTTCGTCTAGCGAGTTTTCCGTCTTGCGAGGCATTTGTCTTGCGGGGCACCACTGTAGCTGCTTATTTCCTTCACATCTGAAGGGAGGGCGTTCCACAGGGCAGGCGCCACTACCGAGAAGGCCCTCTGCTTGGTTCCCTGTAACCTCACTTCTCGCAATGAGGGAACCGCCAGAAGGCCCTTGGTGCTGGACCTCAGTGTCTGGGCAGAACGATGGGGATGGAGACGCTCCTTCAGATTTAGAGGACAGAGGCCATTTAGGGCTTTAAAGGTCTTCAACAACACTTTGAGTTGTGCTCGGAAACGTACTGGGAGCCAATGTAGGTCTTTCAGAACTGGTGTAATATGGTCTCGGCAGCCGCTGCCAGTCAGCAGTCTAGCTGCCGCATTCTGGATTAGTTGTAGTTTCTGGGTCACCTTAAAAGGTAGTCCCACATAGAGCGCATTGCAGTAGTCCAAGCAAGAGATAACTAGAGCATGCACCACTCTGGTGAGACAGTCTGCGGGCAGGAAGGGTCTCATCCTGCGTACCAGATGGAGCTGATAAACAGCTGCCCTGGGCACAGAATTGACCTGCGCCTCCATGGACAGCTGTGAGTCCAAAATGACTCCCAGGCTGCGCACTTCGTCCTTCAGGGGCACAGTTACCCCATTCAGGGCCAGGGAGTCCTCCACACCCACCCGTCTCCTGTCCCCCCAAAACAGTACTTCTGTCTTGTCAGGATTCAACCTCAATCTGTTAGCCGCCATCCATCCTCCAACCGCCTCCAGGCACTCACATAGGACCTTCACCGCCTTCACTGGTTCCAATTTGAAAGAGAGGTAGAGCTCGGTGTCAACTGCATACTGATGAACACTCAGCCCAAACCCCCTGATGATCTCTCCCAGCAGCTTCATATAGGTATTAAAAAGCATGGGGGAGAGGACGGAACCCTGAGGCACCCACAAGTGAGAGCCCAGGGGTCTGAACATTCATCCCCCAACACCACTTTCTGGACACAGCCCAGGAGAAAGGAGCGGAACCACCATATAACAGTGCCCCCAGCTCCCAGCCCCCTAGACGGTCCAGAAGGATGTTATGGTCAGTGGTGTCAAAGGCCATTGAGAGATCCAGCAGAACTAGGAAACCGCTCTCACCTTTGTCCCTAGCCTGCTGGAGATCATTGACCAGTGAGACCAAGGCAGTTTCAGTCCCATGGTGAGGTCTAAATCCCTATTGGAAGGGATCCAAATGGTCCGCATCCTCCAGGCGTGCTTGGAGTTGTTCAGCAACCACCCGCTCAATCACCTTGCCCAAGAATGGTAGATTTGAGACGGGGCGATAGTTGGCCACATTGGCCGGGTCTAAGATGTTTTTTTAAGAAGCGGTTTAATGACCGCCTCTTTCAGTGGGTCTGGGAAGGCTCCCTCACAGAGGGAAGCATTCACCACCCCACAAAGCCCATCGCCCAGCCCTTCCCGGCTCACTTTTATCAGCCAGGATGGGCGAGGATTAAGGAGACAGGTGGTCAGTTTCACTTGTCCAAGTGTTAAAAAACAATATAGCATTAAATATTAAAAACTTCCCTAAACAGGGCTGCCTTCAGATGTCTTTTAAAGATAGGACAGCTGCTTATTTCCTTCACATCTGAAGGGAGGGCGTTCCACAGGATGGCCGCCACTACCGAGAAGGGCCTCTGCCTGGTTCCCTGTAACTTGGCTTCTCGCAGTGAGGGAACCACCAGAAGGCCTTTGGTGCTGGACCTCAGTGTCCGGGCAGAACGATGGAGTTGGAGACACTCCTTCAGGTATACAGGACGGAGGCTGTTTAGGGTTTTAAAGGTCAGCACTAACACTTTGAATTGTGCTCGGAAACGTACTGGGAGCCAATGCAAATCTCTCAGGACTGGTGTTATGTGGTCCCGGCGGCCACTCCCAGTCACCAGTCTAGCTGCCGCATTCTGGATTCTGACCAGTTTCCGGGTCACCTTCAAAGGTAGCCCCACATAGAGTGCATTGCTGTAGTCCAAGCAAGAGATAACTAGAGCATGCACCACTCTGGCGAGACAGTCTACGGGCAGGTAGGGTCTCAGCCTGTGTACCAGATGGAGTTGGTAGACAGCTGCCCTGGACACAGAATTAACCTGTGCCTCCATGGACAGCTGTGAGTCCAAAATGACTCCCAGGCTGCACACCTTGTCCTTCAGGGGCACAGTTATCCCATTCAGGACCAGGGAATCCCCCACACCCGCCCTCCCCCTGTCCCATATAATACTGTGTTCCATTCCACACATTTTTTTCAAAGTACTCTTTTTAAATGTTCTCAACTTGTGCTCCAGATAAAATTAGATTAAATAAAGGGGAAAATGGTCAGAGAGCAAGGTAGCTATGGATGATAAGCCTTTGCAATTCACTTGCGTAATAAAAAATATTGTTCTTTGGATGAGCTGAGTGCTTTCTTCTGAGCATTTGGGGGGGGTGTGCAAAATCTGTCTGCCAGACAAATCAGTTGCTTGAACATTTACCCATGTGCTGTGCTGCTAAGAACACTATTTAGTGTTCGCTGGGCTGTTGCATGTGGTCATTGCTTAAAGCATGATTTATAAAATTTAAAAATAAGTTAAAGATGGGTGAAAGGAGCCCTACTTCTATGTAGAATGTTCAGCCCTTTGTGGCAAGGGAGAGGGGTGTCTCCACATCCTCCCTGTGTTCTGTCTTTCCCTCGTGCACGCATTCTCTCTGCTTCTGCTTGCCAGGTCGCTTCAGAGCTGTTCCTTCTTGAATCCTGTCTGACCACCTTGCTGACTTGCAAACAACCACTGGGATCTTTGGCTTTCAAGAGGTTGCTGAACTACAGCTCCCATCAGCCAATGGGTGGGAGTTGTAGTTCAGCAACAACTGGAGGGCCAAAGCTTTCCCACACCTGGGCCATAAGCCTGAGAAGAGGCCACCCTGTGAGCAGACCCAGCTTAGGCCATCTCTCTCTCTCCCTCTTTTTGCTTTCTCTTTCTCTGTCGACTGAGGCAGCCTTGGGAAGTGTTTGTGCATTTGAGGGGGCTGTGAGGGTGGCCTTTGGATTGCTTGTTGGCCCAGATTGGGGCGCTCTCCTTAGACTCCTTAGCTTTTGCTCCGTTTATGCAAACAGGAAATGTAGCTCCTGGTGGTGCCTTCCCATTTTGACCTCAAAACATTTGCTGATCTTGGTGGAATCAGTGATGCTGGTTGCAAACAGTACCTTTGACAACAGAAGATGGAGAAGGAAGAATGGCAGTGAGTGAGGTCTGCTCTAGAGTGCAACGACAGGTGATCAGCACTACTTTACCCTGCAGGTGGAGAGGCACAGTTTTTGAATGCTCACCCACTGTATGCATGGCGGTGGGGCGGGGAGAGAATACATCAGGGAGAGGTTCTAGCTCACCCTGTTTCCTGATGTGCTAGTTTTCTACTTGCCGAGAGTGTTTTACATAAGAGAGAATTCAAAAATGTGATTATGTGTACCTGAATTCTGAAGAGGTCTATTCTACTGTATGTGTGGAGCAGAGACAGGCTCCTTCCTTCCTTCCTTCCTTCCTTCCTTCCTTTCTTTCTTTCTTTCTTTCTTTCTTTCTTTCTCTGTCTTTGGTGTAGTCAATGTGATTCCCTCCAGGTGTTCCTGTCATCCATGCTAGCTGGGACTGGTGGGAACACAGAAAGCTACCTTCTGCTGAGCCAGACCATTGGGGCATCTAGCTCAGCATCGTTGACTCTCAGCAGCACTCCAGGGTTTCAGGCAGGGCAACTCTCCCAACCCCACTTGGAGATGCTGGGGATTGAACCCACAACCTTCTGCATGCCAAGCAGGTGCTCTACCACTGAGCTGTGGCCCTTCCTCTGAACTCCCTATGGGAATTGGAGTCCAACATCTGGAGGGCAACACATTAGCTACCTCTTCTACCTAGGACCCTCAAACCTACGGGACCGCCTCTCCTGGTCTGCCTCATGGAGGACCTTAAGGCCCACAAATAACAACACTTTGGAGGTCCCAAGCCACAAGGTGATTAGATTGGTCTCAACTAGGGCCAGGGCCTTTTCAGTACTGGCCCCGACTTGCTGGAACGCTCTGCCACAAGAGACCAGGACCCTGCGGCACTTGACATCTTTCCACAGGGCCTGCAAGACAGAGCTGTTCCGCCTGGCCTTTGGTTTGGACTCAGTCTGACCCTTATGTTTCCCTCCCCTTATGGTTTTGATCTATGGGCTATTATTAAAATGAGGTTGCATTTTAAATTGTATTTTAACCCATATTTTAATAAATTGACCCCCCCATTGTGTTTTATGGTAATTTTCTTGGTGTTAGCTGCCCTGAGCCCGGGGAGGGTGGGGTATAAATAAAAATTATTATTATTCAGCCAATTACCACCATTTAAAATATAATAATAAATAGATGAATATTAGAATAAATGGTGCATAATATTCTCAGGCCAGCTTCAGGAGGTGGTGGCAGGAGCTCCCTGGTCTGCTCAGCTTTGTGACAGCCCCTGTCCAAAGCCAGTTTTCAGTTTCAGTTCTGTGTGATGGTTGTTTTACTTCCACCTTCTCAATTAACATAGAATCATAGAATTGCAGAGTTGGAAGGCAATGCAGGAATCTCAACTAGATCAGACATGACAAATGGCCACCCAGCCTCTGCTTAGAGGCTAGGAGAGTCCTCTAAGAGTCCATCACCTTTCCATTGTTGAACAACTCTTACTGACAGAAAGGTCTTCCTGATATTCAGTCAGAATCTCCTTCCTTTTAACTTGATTCGAGTCCAGCCCTCTGGAGCAGGAGAAAACAAGCTTGCTCCATCCTCCGTGTGACAGCCCTTGAGATATTTGAAAATGACTTGGACTTGATTCCCTCCAGATGTTGTTGGACTCCAGCTGCCATCAGCCCCAGCCAGCATGGTCAAGTGGTCAAGGATGATGGGAGAGACTGCAGTCCAGCAAGATCTGCAGGAAACCATCAGCTTTTTAAAAGATTCTCATCTTTCACATCCACCTTGCTGTTCAGAACTGGAATCTCTGCTAATTTTAGCTGCAGTATTGGAGTGTGGTAAACAAAATTGCTGCCCCAAAGCTCTTTAGGGAACCCCCCCCCCCATTTCTTCTTCCCTTCAACTGGTGGCTTTGTGGTGCTGCATAGTTGAACCCTCTTATTACAAGGTTTTTTGTGGTGAGTGAGCAGTTCCTTCAGGCCCTCTAATGCAGCCATCTGCTGTTCAAGTCAACCTGCCAGTTCTTAGGACTGCTCAGGAACACCTGCCCCCATAGCAGTCTCATTGAGGGTGCTGAGTGTGTGTTTTGTTGTCTTAAATCTGTGTTTTAGACACAGATACATTATGTAAGATTTTAAACACCTTTGACAAAGCACTTTGACAAAGATAATTTCTTGCAAAATGTAAGGGTTGCCCTTAATACATTATCGGTGTCGTGGTTAGAGTGCCTGGCTAGGAGCTGGGAGACCAAAGTTCAAATCCCCACTCTGCCACAAAACATACTGGGTGGCCTTGGACCAGTCACTGCCTCTCAGTTACTAGCCCACCTCACAAGCTTGTTGTGGGGATTAAATAAGAAAGCAGGAGGAGGCATGTACACCACCTCCCCCTTGAAGAAAATGGTATGATATGATTTTCTGTTCCTCTCCAAATGTATTGCTTGCCCATCTTCACATGCCCATGTGATTCTATTCATGATAGCCAGGTCCCATAAATTCGATAAACTGTTTTTTTTAAATATAAATATTTCCAATATCTTTTTGCAAATTAACATTTTTGCTGCTACACAATAACTACGCCTCTTTCCTTTGAAGCTTGTTGCCTCCAAATACAGTGGTGCCCCGCAAGACGAACGCCTCCCAAGACGGAAAACCCGCTAGACGAAAGGGTTTTCCGTTTTGGAGGCGCTTCGCAAAACGAATTTCCCTATGGGGTTGCTTCGCAAGACGAAAAAATATTGCGAGTTCCTGCGGTTTCCCCCCGCTTCCCCCTTTTTCCTAAGCCGCTAAGCCGCTTAACAGCTGATCGCTAGAAGCCGCTAGACCGCTGTAGCGCTAATCCACTAAGTTGTCAATGGGCTTGCTTCGCAAGACGAAAAAACCGCTAGACGAAGAGAATCGCGGAACGGATTCTTTTCGTCTTGCGAGGCACCACTGTATGTTACTAGCCTGTCCTTAGATTGCAAATATGTTAGAAAAGCCTCTCTAAGTTTCAGTGTATTTCTTAATTGTGCACAAGATCTATAACCAGGACTTTCCCCCCTCCCTCCAGCCTTCTAATGTAAGTCCACCAGCTGGGAATAAAGCTGCCTGTCTCCTAACTGCACTTCCAACATACTTCAGTGATACTGCTATAAATTAGGCAGAGAGTCTGCTTCCTGTATTTAGACAGAGAAGCAGCAACGTAGAGGTGGATGGGGGAAACGCTTTTAAGAAATGACCCTGATGCAGCCTTCCTCAGCCTAGTGCCCTCCAGATGTTTGGAGCCTTCAACTCCCCATCAGTCTCACTCAGCACAACCATGGGGAAGACAAGAAAGTGAAAGGGGATCATTCTGAAGAACAGTCACAATGCATCATCCACCTTGCCCAATATTCTATTTTGGTTAGTGCCCATCTCCAAATGCTTTAGAGCAGCCTTCACCAACCTGGTGCCCTCCAGAGGTTTTGAACTGCAGCACCCATCAGCCCCTCCCAGCAGTGGCAGTTGTAGTCTGGAGGGTGCTAGATCAGCGAAGGCTGGATCTTCTGCTGTTGGATTCCTGTTGAAAAGGAGCTTGCAGCAGGAGAGATGGGGAGTGAGTTCTAAAGGTTCTCTTAGCTGTTTTCCAGTGAGCTTCCTGCCTCACGTTTTCCAAACATACACAGCATAGGGACATGTCACGTCAGAAGTGACACGTGTGTGCATTTACACACGCACACACACATGCGCGCGCGCGCACACACACACACACACACACACAGAAGGGAGTTGGTCTTTCAAAACTTAGAACATGAGAACATAACCTTTCTTATCAAACAGGTTCCCCTGTCCATCCCCTTCACCCAAACCACAGATTCCTAAGGGAAGACATGGTTCCAGAGTTTCAGATGTGAGTCTGGTGGAGGCCACTGTAGTTGCAGAAGTGGCCTTTGACAGCCAGGACCACTGACCCTGTGCAAGGTTTGAGTGCCTTGCTGCAGCTTCAGGACTGTGAACTTACCATGAATTGTCAAATTGTGTGTTCCCACTACTCCCCAAGTCCCCCCAGAACTGAGGAAGGGAGGAAAGTATGGCTGGCTGCAGAAAATGAAGCAGCTGCAAGGGATTTGGGTGGTGACTGCTGTCCTCGATGTTTGTCCAGGGAAGGGCCTTAGCTCTGTGGTAGAGCCCAGGCTTTGCATGCATAAGTCCCCAGATCCGACCCTTGGCATCGCCTGCAGCTTAAGAAAAGGAAAGGGTGATGCATGAGGCTCTGTCTGAAATGAGAGAGGAGCAGATGAGTCTTCTTTCCCATCCAAGTCACTCATGCACATGCTCATTCATCACTCTGTCTCGTCCCACTTCTGTTTCTATTTGAGATTAAAAACAACAACCCCACACCAAAATGGAGAAATGTATGTATGCAGCATACTGTGGTTGCAAGGCATTCCAAGGGCTGCCTTTGAAGTTTCCCAGTCTCTTGCATCCCTCGCCCAAAAGGTATAATTGTTCCAAGTGGCTAGAAACCTCCTGCTACACAGGTGTGGGTTCACACAGGTGTGCCCCTACTGGTGATGCAACATGATGACATCACATCCCTTCCTGTGGTACAAGAAGAGGGAAAGATGGGACCAAGGGGGCAGCCATCCTTTCCCTCCCCAATACTGCATTCCTGGAAGGGGCAGCAGACAGGCATTTCTCATCACACCCCCCCCCCCAAGGAATTTGTGGCCCAGTTTTGAGCATCTGTGGTGATTGGTGGCAGCAGTAGGGCTCTAGCTGCTTGGACCTTTGGTGCAGAGAAAGACTGGAAAACATTGGGCACCTCTCGCTTCACTTCATACTGAAAACATTTTTGCAGACATTTGGAGGAGTGCAAAATCCAGACCATAACTGTTACAACCTGTGCATTATCCCAGGAGGTATAGGTCAGTTAGCTTTATATGATTCCTCAAGAGAAGCCCTGCCAGCCTGAATGCAACAACACTATGCAACTTGAGCCCGTGTGTGCTGGCTAAAGTCTACATATTAGATTTTCATGGCCCATTTCTGAGCAGAGGCTCTGGACACCTGCTTCTCTGACCATGCCCTCAGCATAGAACCATTCAGTTTGAGCAGGCCTCTGAGAATAGCTGCTGTGGCTCACTAAAAATAGCATTTTTTCACTCTTGCTGCCACAAAGGAAAACCTGAAATAGTTTGTGTTGTGGGAGACACAGGAGGGCTGGATGGCAGGGCATGAGCACAATGGCCACCTCATCCTCCCTGGGGCCCCCTGTCTCCTCCATGCACCCCTCTTCCTCTGTGGGCCTCCTTTTGCTCCCATTTTCTTAAGCTACAGAAATCTGTGGTCCCCCAAAGTGTTGCCTTTGTCCAGTAGTCTGGTTTCTAAACACACCCTACCCCTCCCTCTTGCCTTTCTTTGCAGGCAAGCCTTGTCAAGAGTTCAAGAATATGTTTCAAAGAGCGGGGGGACATTCAAGGAGGGTGTGAAGCTGTGGTGGTGAAGGGTGGACCGGGGGGAGGGTCCCATGGGTGAAACAGAGGGTTTTCTACCGCCAAACCTGAGGTTCCCGCTATCAGGGTGATAGCTTTCCTTGAAGGAGAAACTTATAAAAATATCACCCCAGAGAACGGGGAGAAACTTGCTAGTTAATTTTTAAACTCTGTTAAAAGGTGTTTAAATTATCTCTCCCCCCCCCCCCATCTTATCTAAGCTTGTCTCTGGGTGTGTTTCTTTTCTTCTCCTTGACAGGTCGCCAACCAAAGTCGTGCAGCCGGTACCGAAGGTGCGTCTATTTGTGTCAATGTTTGTCAGATGTGAGCAGCGTCCCTGATCTTAGTAGAGAGCAGCCAGGGTCATCTCATTCTAAAGACGTCAGACCTGCAGTGCCTAGGTAGACGGTGGAAAATGGAGATGGGGGACCATTTTTCCCCCTCCAGAGTTTTTCTTCACCCGTAGGACTTTGCTCAAAGCTTTTGCTCCGGGGAGATTGGATCTCAAAGTGAAAAAAGCACAGCAAATCGTTCTGGGTCGCTCTCTACATTCTCATCCAAGAGCCAGGGAAGCATGGTGTTTTTCTAAATAGGCACAGCCCCATGATGCTTTTTAATTTCTTTGTTAAACAAGAAGGATATAAACAGTGAGTTTATGGGTTTGATTTTTGGGGTGGTGACTGGAATCTCATTCTGCACAATGTGTCCCGTGTCCCAGAGGCACAGGTGGCTTTCTGAATGAGGATCTGAATTGGTGGGTGGCACTTGCAACCCACCCACCCTACTCCAGAGACACACCACTGCTGGTACTTAGGTTATCAAAGTGTGGACAACAGGCTGGGGGGCAGGTTTTAGCCCCGCTACCCTGCCCAAGACGCACGAGTACTTAACACAGACAACATCAGCTTTCACTAGCCACATTGCTCCAGGTGTTCAGAACTACAACTGTTGCGAGCCCCCGAACAGCGTGGCAAGTGGTCAGGGATAATGGAAGTTGTAGCTCAACAACGTTTGGCGGGCACCAAGGTTGGGGGAAGTTGACCTAAATGCTCCTTTAGTTTTTAAGAGGTCCCAGGTTTTTAAGAGGTCCCTTGTGTTGCATATTTTAGAATGTATGAGTGGAGTTCAGGAATTCTGTTTCAGCAAAAAGAATGCAAGAAAAGCCTGGATCAAACCCAATGGCCCGTCTAGTCCAGTATTCTCTTTTCTTAGTTGCTAGCTAGATGCCTCTGGGAAGCCCACAACCAACAGCAGCTCTCCCCTTTTGTGATTCCAAGCAACTGGCATGCAGAGGCATTCTGTCTTCGGCGGTGGAGGTGGAACATAAGCTACTGTGGTTAGCAGCCTTGTTCTCCTTCAATTTGAGAATACACCACATAAAGTTTGGGCTTGGTGCATCCATTATAGTGTGGTTGTAATTAAAATTCTGCACCCCTCACAACTGAAGCAGATGACAACAAACCAAGCGCACACTAAGAGTGGTGAGAGCCCACTGATGAATGGGCCCAGTTCTTGCATGATGTTCAACCATGGCTCGGGATCCTTTGGGCCTCCAGATGTTGGGCTCTGATCTGCAAGTGCTGGCACCACCAAGGGTTCCAGTCCCCAGAGGCCACTTGGATTGATGGGCAGGGTGTCGGGAGATTCAACTTGGAAGGAAAGAATCAGGAACTAATTCTTAAGTGCTCTCTTGATGCTTTTCTTCCTTCCTTTGTTAACCTTGCCTGCAAAGGAACACACACACACACACATACACACACACACCCCATTGGCGGCTACTATTCAGTCTGTGCCTGTTATAAACATGGAGCTTAGAAATATGTGCTAGAAAACTGGAACTTTGCTGTGCTTTGCTTCCCGAGGTAACCGGAAGCCAGAGGCTTAACTAAGCTTCTGCAGCCTCGTTAGCTGGGTTCCTTCTCTCTGTTCCTCGTTTCCCTTTCTGCTCCCCAACTGCCAGTGTGGTGACAGAAGGGAGTTGAGTGTTCCAGTTTGAAAAGCCTGAGATTATGTGAAAGCAGAACTCTAAACTTAGCGCATGGAGGCAGCACCACTGCTTCCCACACAGGTAATTAGTATGCTGCCTCCAAGTACAGTGACAGCACAGCTGAATCTCTGGCATTTATTAAGTAGTAGTAGTAGTAGTAGTAGAAGAAGAAGAAGAAGAAGAAGAGTTTGGATTTGATATCCCGCTTTATCACTACCCTAAGGAGTCTCAAAGCGGCTAACAATCTCCTTTCCCTTCCTTCCCCACAACAAACACTCTTTAACAAACTTCAGACTAGCCCAAGGCAAGGTCACGCAGCAGCTGCAGGTGGAGGAGCGGGGAAGCGAATCCAGTTCACCAGATTACAAGTCTAGCACTTCTAACCACTACACCACACTGGCTCTCACAGTAGGCCAGGAGTTAGTACACATTTGGAGTGGGGAGGGGGGAGAAGAGAAAAGGAGAGAAGAGAGAAAATCCTAAAGTGTCTCTGGTTAGATGGGCTGAAGGTGATGCTGTGCAATTTTCTGGGAATTAAGGACAGTGTTGTCCCAAACTAGCCTTATGCTGCTGCTGTGCAGGGCCAGCAATGGAAGGTACATCTTGCTGCATACTAGGGTGTTTTACGCTCACCCCTCAGGTGCTGCTTGTAAAATAAATATTGAAGCATAAAGTACTTCCTGAAATCACTTCCATTGATGCCAGAGTGTTGCAGACGACCTCCCTACCCCTTGAAACCTGGATAGTAAAAGACAGGAGCCTTGAAGTACCATAAAATGTCCGAGCTGGAAAAACAAAAGGCATTTTAAACTGGCCCTGAAAGGACACAAGGACATAGGTAGCTACATAGAGCAGCAGAGCAGCTCCCCTAAAGATAGAGGCCATGTCATTGGTCCTCTGTGAAGAGTGACCAGGTTAATTATGCCCTTGTCAGGGTTTATTCGTGCTCTGTTTGCCGTGGGACTGCCTTCGGATTATAGGGCGCCCATTTGCAAAGTGCCCTGTGGTGTGTGCCACCCCTTAGCTTGTCTCGCTGCTTGCTTCCTTGGCTATGGCAGCATATGGTCCTGCGAAACTGCCAGCTGCTCCAATTTTTCTACCCAGCTCTGGAACGACACTGTTTGGCAGTCTAAGGCATTGTGGGAACATAAAAATGGTGGGCAGCTTAACGGCTACTTGCAACAGAAACCCCCGTAGCCAAGGGACTGGGCATATTGGTGGGCCCCATGGCAGGGCTGGTGGGTCTTGCGGGGATAGCGCCTGGCTGCTGAGGATGCTGACTACTGTCTCCACAAGGCTGTTACAGCCACCTGTTTTTTGAAATGGAAAGTGGATGCAATACAACTCTTTCATCAGTATTTGCACAGGGAAAATAGGGCTTTTAAAAACAAGGTTAGACAAATTCACGAAGCAGGTATATCCACACTTGATTGTTAACTAGAGCCTCCATTAGCAGAAGTATTCTACCTGGGAATGTCGGCCTCTGGGAACAAGCTATGACAGAGTTGTTGCTTTCATGTCCTGCTTGTAGACTCAGTGGCCAGTCGCACATGGGAAAAGGCTGGCAGATTACATACATACATACATACCATGTTTTTCCGTGTATTGGACGAGGTTTTTTGACTCAAAAATCTTGTCAAAAAACTGGGGTCATCCAATACACAGATGGTGGCATGGCGGGGGGGGGGAGTGGCACGGTGCCAGCCATTTGATTGGCAGGAGTGTGGCTTCCCCCAATGCCGCAGGGGGCAATCTGGGGGGTGTTTCCTGCCCGCAGCTGCATGGTGGGGAGAAGCTGCACATCGCCAGCCAGCTCTTTGGAATGCAAATTCACCCGATGCCGCTGCGCATGGGAAGCACTCCCTGGATCGTTTCCCGTGTGCGGTGGCATCAGGGGAGGTTGCGTTCCTGCAAACCGGATGGCTGGAGGGAGCACAAATTCACCCGCTGCCGCTGCGCATGGGAAACGATCCAGGGAGTGCTTCCTGCCGGCAGCTGTGTGGGGAGAGGCTCAATAACCTTTGGCCATCTCCCTTCATTTTCTTAAAATTTAGTCCCCTAAAATTGGGGGGGGGGGTCCTTATACAAGGGGGCATCTTGTAGACGGAAAAGTATGGTACATACATACATACATAATTTTATTTGGATGCTGCCTTTCCATATTTCAAGCCATGCTCAGGGTGTTATGTAAAAAATGCATAATTACAAACATAACACACAAACTCCTCCTCTGCTCCCACAGTGCTGCTCTTAGCTTGCATAAAATAATCATTGTTTGCTCATGTGAATGTATCCTGAGCTAATACGAAGCTTCCCTTTGCCCTGTACATTCTGTGGCCAGTCTTGTTTCTGCATCACCATGATGTGCAGTTTCTTGCTGCCTTCTTGATTATTTGGGATTTGACCCCTTTTATAACAAGTTCTTTCTTACGCATTATTTTTCAGGAGCTGACCAGTGGTCAACAGAAAGCAGAATGTGAAGCAGGAGCTTTGGAAGTCAAGCAGGAGGACCCTAAAGAGGTGTGTTAGGTTGTTGATGGGAATCCTGAAGTACAGGTTTTTAAAGAGTCATGTAACAAATCTTTTGAGCAGTGCTCTGAAAGGCCATTTAATTTAATTTTGGGAGCCTATTAATCCTCACAGTTTTCAGCTGTGAGAATTCGTGGGAAAAGTTAGAGGCAGCAAGTATTCCAAGGCTGCAGAGTTTGTAAAAACTAAATTCTTAGTTTGGGGTGTCTTAATTTGGTAGTAAAGATGAAATCATTAAGCAGTTAAAACTGTTATGTGTTCAATATGTGCAGATTTTTAATAAAAGATTAAAAGTAAAGTCACCAGTTCACTGTGATTTGTCTAATAGATGTTGTAGATAAATGTTATTTATTGTCATTTGGATTGCATATTGTCGCTTGAAGCTTGAAAGACAATGATCCTGCCTCCGCAACTGGCTGTGTATGCCAAGTTCTTCCTTCCTTCTTAAAGTTGTTTTGAATCATTATTCTCTGCAAAGACCAGTGTCTTCCAAAATTTTGATACTTGGGATTCCGGGATCCCCTCCCCCAATTAAAATAAGGATGCTGTGAATCTGGGATAGGGAGCCTGTGGCATTCCAGGTGCTAGACTCCATCTCCCATCAGCCCCACCTAATGCGGCCAGCGGACAGGGATGATGGGAGTTGTAGTCCAACAACATATGGAGGGCATAGACATAACATCCCAGCTGTGCTCCGCTCTGAAAACAGGGTGGGCATTCTGGACCCTGGGTGGGTTTAGAATATGGTTCTGTCAGTAGGCTGAGTGGGGAATCTTTGTTTGCCCACACAAGGGATGATCTCACTGTCTATATATTCACAGGGATTGAGAGCAGGGGCACAATTATATGATTCTGTTGCCCAGAAAAACACCCCTGCTGTGGACACACAGGAGTGAGTGCATTCAGTGCGGTGGCTTAGCTAGCTCAGTTCCTTTCGCAGCATTGCAAGACATGCCACTGCCACAACCAGGCCACAGTCTCTATAGGTTACAGCGACAACTGCCAGCCAGCTCCTGCATGTGACACTTTTGTTTGTTTAGATAATTGACAATATAATTGAAGAAAGCCAGAAGGTACATCAACTTGACTATGATCCATTGGGCTCGTCAGAAAAGGAGCTGTCCGATTCCCCGTCACATGCGAACACTTGGATTTCTGGAGCTGATGTTCTCCAGCACATTCCCGAACTCTTGTTTGCGGAAGCAGGGTTGCTACAAGGCCATGAAGAAGAGCCCCCCTGCCAGGGCCCCCAGGCTGTGGCAAATGGAATGGAGCCCAGGCAGGCTTTGCAGACCCATGAGGGGGCATTGGAGCATCGGCAGGGGGAAGGTGATGCTCGATCAGTGGAAACAGCAAGCGAGATCCCATTGTGGCAAGCAGGAGAAGGCGACAAGGAATTGAAAAGTGAGGAGGCAGCTGACTCAAGGCCGGCGGATGTCTTGGAGGCACCTGTGGATTTCCTTCCTGCCAGAGATTCATCCGTGGCTGATGAGATGCCTCCTGTGAAACCACCACGGCAGCTCAACATAGAGCCAGACATTGTGGCCAGCACAAAGAAGTCTGGCCCTGCCCGGCCTCCCCCACCAGCAGGCCTCCCTCCCCCAAGGCCCCCACCCCCTGCTCGGCCTGCCCCGCCGCCAAGGAAGAAGAAGAGCGACTTGGAAATTGAGACACACAAAACACCTGGTCTGGAAGGTAAGTTTTAGTTTTGTTGCATCCTTGTACCAGACTAAGGGTGGGCTACTTGGTTCCCTAGACATTGCTGGATTCCAGCTCTCTCCAACTCTAGGTATTTGCCATCCTGACTTTCGGGATGGGTGAGAACTGGAGTCACATGATGGAGGAGTAAATCTGATTTAATTGGTAGAAACTCCTCACTTCTTTAATGTCTTGCTGTAGTTCCCAGGGAGACTTTTTCATCTGGTGGCCTCTTACCTCCCAATGTGTTGATGGAGTCCATAGCCAAAGATTCTCAGCCTTCCTTGGATCTGGCCAGCGCAACAAGCGGGGACAAAATCGTCACTGCACAGGTAAAATGGCACTTGAAATGTCCAATTTCCCACTGGAAGTAATGATTGATGCCCAGGGCAACGTGGGAGGGAAAAGGACCCCAAAGCATGGATGCATGATTGATCCACATGCTCCGGAAGAGGATGGTGGAGTGTATCTGTTTGGGGGACTGGGGCATTTCTGAATGTGGGTGCTGGGTTGTTTCTGGGAATGCTCCCTGCAAACTAAAAAATTCCAGTATGCAAAAACCCAGTGTGTTGTGGGGGGTGGGGTCTAGGCTTCATTTTTCCCTGTCTAATAATCTACTTTTCACTGAGCATGGTATGAAGGAGCATTCCGAGGCATGATTCCCCATCTGCATTTGGATGTGGTGCGGGGTGCTGTTTCTGAATGGGTCCTTAAATATCCATCTATGTGAGACACAAAATGGTTTTTTTGTGAGCTTTTTAGCCAGCTGCTGATCTTTCAAACTAGTTCTCACCCTCACCATACATTTAAACCACAGAGCTTCTCCAAAGAATCCTGGAAACTCTAGTTTTCCCCTTATAAACCTACAATTCCCAGCACTATTAGCAAACCACAGTTCTCCGGATTCTCCAATGTCTTCAACATTTTTAGACCCAGGACCCACTTTTAACCCAAACATGCATTTGGGGACCGATTTCTTAATCTTTTCCATACATTTGAATGATTTGAATGACCCACCTTGGATCAGGCCACAACCTATGAATTGGTCCTGGCCCACCAGTTGAAGACCAGTGCTTTAAATGAATGGTACAGATGTGACACCAGTTCACATAATGGCAGGAGAGAGGGAGTCTGTGGGTATTCACAGCAAGAATCTCACACTTTGCTCCTCCTCTTGTCCTGTGTCTGTGAATGCTAAGCCCAGGGTTGCCAGTGCCATGTGCAAACCTAGGCTCATGGTTTGTTTCTGCTGGACAAGCTGTGAGTTATGAGCCAAGAACAACCTGTGGCTGGTGGCTTGTCTGGACTGAAGCAAACCATGAGCCTCGGATTCAGATGTAACAGGAAGACAAATCATGGCTTAGCTCTAGGCAGCACTATGGCGGCAGCAGCAGGACCAGCAGAGAAGTGAAGCAACTGCCGATTTTGCAGAGAGTATTTGCATGCTTGCTCATTCTCACTTAGCCATTTTTTAGCTTAGCGTTCGTGCAAACTGAGTCAAATATTCTCTGTAGAACAGTGTTCTTCAGCCTTTATCCCCAGCCAGTTTAGCCAGTGGTCAGGGATGATGGGAGCTCAACAACATCTGGGGACCTAAGGTTGAGCAACATTGTGTAACAGATACCAGGGAGCTACCATTAGCACCACCAGGGTTTGTTCTTTGCAGGCTGTGCCGAGTCTAGAGTTGAAGCCCACTTGCAAATCCTACCTTATGGCTTGGGCACCTTTACTTCTAATGAATGATTGCAGTTAGGAACTAAAGAGGTGACCAGTTCTCCCCACCCCCATTTG
This sequence comes from Podarcis gaigeae, assembly GCF_964106915.1. Lineage (NCBI taxonomy): Eukaryota > Metazoa > Chordata > Lepidosauria > Squamata > Lacertidae > Podarcis > Podarcis gaigeae. Next base: position 48,882,995 of record NC_139691.1, read on the forward strand.
TATATGTGGGAAGAAAGTGACCTGCTTCCTGCCCTCTGCAGCAGTCCATTTGCCAGGCTCATTTGTGTGTGTGCGCGCGTGCACACGTGTCACTAGCAACTAGTGGTAAAGTTTAGAAAAAGATTTGCCAGCTTACAATGCATTGTGTGTTTACTCAGAAGTAAATTTCATTGTGTTCAGTGGTGCATCCTCCCTAGTGTGTGAGTTTAGAATAACAGCACCTGCATATAGATAGGCTGCAGTTCTTAAAAGCAGGCTACATGTTTTACTGATCTTGCTTACGATGTTGCTCGGCGGAAAGCCTGTTATAGTCTGGGATGTGCTTTGACCCATTTTCCTGCCCTGAAATGCTCATGAAACAGTATGTGTTCTTTCATTTTTTGCATGTAAGCAAATGCCCTTGTGTAATTGCAGGAAAATGGAAAGTCGGCGGATGGACAAACGATCTCGAGTGAAGTGATTGGGCCTCAGAGACCCAGGTCTAATTCTGGCAGGGAGCTCACAGATGAGGTATCCAGGAGGGGGTCTGGTGTCAAAACTGTTACTGTCTGCCTATTTAAACGACTTTCAGGAACTGTGTGTTAAAATAAATACATACATGCACAGATCCAAGAGGCCAAAAAGCCATGAGAAGATGCTGTCTACCATGTCCATTGCGGCAACTAGTTTGGTGTTGCCTGGTGCTCTCCAGATGTTTTGGACTCCCATCTTGGACAGGGAGTACTCAAGACACCCTAGGAGGGAAAATACAGAGCTACAGAGCACCTGGGAGAAGAGAGGAAGGAAGGAAGGAAAGTGCCCCCAAATGGCTCGCAGTTCAATTTACTATTGGCAAAGCACATACTTAATGTTGGCTCCTAAGGAGCAGAGCACGTACTCACTTCTGGTGACTGAGTAGCTAGCATCCCCTCCCCAGGCTAGTGCTCCATGCACAGTTGGAGCAACAGCGTGACCTCGCCTCCACCCAAACTTAAGTACCTTTGTCTGACATTGCACATGCAGGCAATCTGCGACTTCTGCCACAGAGAGATTGCCTCTGTACCTGTTTCTTCAAGCCTGGTCCTGGGGGACAGGGGAGGAGGGGGCAGAGGGGATTCTTCTGGGCCCCCTCTGCTCCTGGCACATCCAGCCCGGGCTCTTCCTCCTCAGGCTCTTCCGCTGCCTTGTGGGAGGCACATAAATCAGCGCCTACTTTCCCTGGCTCAGCCTCTGGTCCCATAGCCCCCCCCCACCAGCTCCTCAGTCCCTGCCAGTCTCTGACATAGTGGAAGGAGCCCTTTATACGAAAAAAAAATGCTTCCAGGATCTCTTCCCTCCCATTCCGCTCTCCACATCCCTCTGCTGTCTCAGTCTTCACTGGGTCTTCCCTCCAGGTCTACAGGCCTAGACTGTCAGTGGGGCATGTGGGGAGCTGAATCTTGATTCTTCTTACTCTGCCTGAGGAGGGATGGCAGAGAGGGGAGGAAGTGATGTGGAAGAAGCCTTCAGGCGCATGCAGCACCATCAGAATGCTACCAAAACATCCTGGTAGCTTGGTATAAGTATTCTGTGTGCCTGTTTTGTGTTTTTTTATGCTGTGAACTGCCCCAAGACCTTTGGATGAAGGGCAGCACACACATTTAATTGATGATGATAAAATGATAGGCATGAGGTTGTTTCTTCTCCAGTGCTGGTATCCAGCTTTCAGCTGAGATCCTTCATTGAAGGGGTGTTCATGTGTGTTACATTGGGGTCCAACGTGCTTAACAGCAATTTCTAATAACTCCAGAGTCTGCTGCTGACGCCAACCTCGTAAAGGGATTTTACCTCAGGCCACGTTCCCTAAGCCCTCCACTTCAGCCAGATTCACTCCAGTTACTGGGGGCAATTGGCCTCTGGTCCCAAAACTTTTCTGGCTGCTTGTACATTTTAACTAATTTTCTTTTTGTTAAAAAACCAAAAACAACAACAACAATGCAAAACCACCCTTGTGTGGGAGACTTCTGTATAGGCCAGTCCCTTAGCCTAACCCAGCCATCTGCTCTCTTCTACCGAGCCTCCCTGTTTTGCACTGGGGAAGAGACATCTCGTTATCTGAACCTCAAGCTCTCCACTTTCCCCTCAGCCTCCTTCACCAACTGTCTTTCCCAGCGGACAGTTATTTTTCGCAACGGACAGTTAACTGCTCCTTCTCCACTGACAAGAACCTGTAGCCAATGAGGGGCCTGCTGTTTCACAGACCAATCGGAGTGAACCCGCCTGATCCAGGCCCCACCTATAAGTATTAAAAGCGACTGTTGCCCTTTTGGCGCTCTCTCCCTTTTCAGAGCCCATCAACAAGGAGCTGCTGCTTAGCAGGCCCTGAAGCACAGACGCCTTTTTCCAAAGCACATACACAGACTTCCTTATGCACAGCATTTCTCCTCACAAGGTCACACCAAAGGTCTGTCCAGGGCAGCCTTTGGCCCCAGCCAGCAGGGCCAGTGGTCAGGGATGGTGAGTGCTCAAGGCCAAAGCTGGAGGACAATCCTAATGCCCAGGTGTCTGGATTTCAAGTGCTGCTTGGGTGCATTGATAGCAGACCATATATAGCAATCAACCCCAGGTTTTTTTTGTAGTTGTCTTATTTGTCTTGATGAGTACATCGCCAGCCCTGGGTTCAGTCAACTGTTTTTGCTGCTACCTTCTGTGGTTCCTCTCATCACGTGCACGAGCCTTGTCCATTGACCCTTCCTTCTGTCCTGTCTTCCTTTGTAGGAAATCCTGGCTAGCGTCATGATCAAGAATCTTGACACAGGAGAGGAGATACCCCTGAGTTTGGCTGAGGAGAAGCTGCCCACGGGCATCAACCCCCTGACGCTGCACATCATGAGGCGGACCAAGGAATATGTCAGGTAGGAATTGAGGGCAGCACCTGGATGGTGGTGCCTGTTCTGCCTGCCTGCATTTCTTTATCAATGTCTCTTCTACGTATGGGCACAAGTGTTGTTGGAGCCAGTATCACTAGCAGTCAAGGATGATAGGAGTTGTAGTCCAGCAACATCTGCAGGGCCCCAGAGGTTCTCTCTCATGATTTCTGTTGGGTTTGCCTTTGGGGGAAAAACAGTCCAGAAACCTTAGCTGGTCCAGAACTCAGCTTCAAAATGATTAACTGTCACACACAGATATAAATGTATCATCAAACAATCACCAGGAGATTTTTTTAGTTTGAGCTGCTGGGATTTCACCCTTATTCTAAATGCGCTTTCTACAGTAAAGGCTACTTCTTCCTCTTTTATTTCCAACCATTTTGCTAATTCTCTTATGATTTTTTCTTTTATATTCTCATTGATTTCTTCTTCTACTCCTCTGAATTTTAAATTGAGTTGTTTTGACGCATTTCTGTCATAGCTAAGCTATCCTCAATCTGTTCTTGTGATTTGTTCAAATCTCATATTTCCTCCTTCATTTTTTCTGTCTCCCTTTTATGTTCCTTCATTTCTTTTTGAATTTTCTTGTTTGATTCCTCTATTACATTTGATCTAACTGATAGGTCTTGTATTTTATTAGTCCTTCTCAAGAGCTTCACTGGTTTGTTTCCAGCCCCAATTCACACAGTGGACTACTAAATGTACCTTAATGCATTAAGTGGTCTGGAACCCCTTTGTTTCTGAAGAACTACCAGCTCCCATGTGATCCTGCCTAGTTACTGTATTTTTTGCTCTATAAGACACACTTTTCCCTTCCTAAAAAGTAAGGGGAAATGTGTGTGTGTGTCTTATGGAGCGAATGTAGGCAGGAGCCTCTGCTCAGCGTTCCCTTTAAAGAGCCGCGTGGAGTGTGTGTGTGGCTCTTTGAGGCTTTTCCCCGAGGACGGAGAAGGGCTGCCCTTCTCCCTCCTTGGGGAAAAGCCCCTACACACTCCACGCCCTCTTTAAAGGGAGTGCGGCTCTTGGGGGAGCCTTAACTGCACGCAGCCTCTCCCGGGCAGGGAATGAAGGCTCCCCTTGCTCGGGAGAGGCTGCGCATGGCCAAGCAAGAAGCCAGGACAGCCAGCAGGATCGTTGCGCTGCGATCCAGCTGGCTGTTCTAGCTTCTGGCTTAGCCGTGCAAAGCCTCTGCAGGGCAGCAGGGAGCCTTCATCCCGCTGCCCTACGGAGGCTACGTGCGGCTATCCCTGGCTTTTGCGGGAGGTGGGGGAAGGGACAGAGTGCACAGCTCTGTCCCTTCCCCCACCTCCCAGAAAAGCCCCCAAGAGCTGCTTTCCCTTTAAAGAGCGCACGGCTCTTGCGGGAGGCGGGGAGAAGCCACTAGGCTTGCTTCCGCTGAAGTGCGCACCGATTCCGCTTGCTCTCCTGGCTTCAGGGATAGCCCTGCAAAGCCTCCTGAGCGAAGACGGAGACGCGCTCCCTCTTAGCTCAGGAGGCTTTGCGTTGCTTTCTTATTTCTTGTTTTCCTCACCTAAAAACTAGGCGCGTCTTATGGTCCGGTGCGTCTAATAGAGCGAAAAATACGTAACTTTGGCACTGGAGGATCAAAACTGGCTTGCCCCACTTTCTGAGAGGGTAGGGGGGGTAGCTGCCAGGAATCAGTCCTAGTTCAGGGATGGTCCCTTGGCCATGAAGCTCCTCCCTCCTTTTGTCTTTTCACTTTCTTCTTCTTTTATTTCACTTTTAATTTGTATACTGCCTTTCTATATTACTATACCCAAGGGGGTTTACAAGCTGAAGAAGCAGCAAAATAGACAGCAAAGGTCACACAGGAAGTAACAATCCGATCCAATACATAAATGTCACAATAGCTTTCAAATAAACAGCTTATATCAAATAAAGCAATATTAAATAATCCATTTGAATGTAATAGTAAACAGTACAATGAAATATCAGCAAATAATAATTGAAGTTTACACTTAACAAGTAAAGAATTTTTAAACTATAATTGATAAAAATAACGGCAAGTCACAATGCATAAAATACCACATAACATGCATAACCATGTAAAAGGGTCAAAATGAGAAACAAAGACATACAACTTTTTAAATTGTTTTTTTTTTTAAATATCCCCAAACTCCTATCTTCCCAGTTGCTCATCAAAGTCATGGTCTGGGAAAGGCTCCTAGGGTTGGAGTGTGGTCCATTGCCTGATGGACAGCAGAAAGTCTCTCTCTCTCCTCACAGCTCTCCCACAGTTCCTTATCATTACAGAAGGTGCCAAATTTGGTGGTCTATAGGTGGGGTGGGGTGGGGAAGCTGGTGCCCTTCAGATATCCAGGGACTCTCAACTCGCATCATCCCCAGCAAGCATCATTGGTAGCAGGAATGATGTAAACGTCTAGCAGTTTCTGGAGAGGCCTAGCAGATGGGCACCAGCGGAAAGCATTTTAAATGGGGAGTCTCAAGGAGGAGGCCCCATTTGTTTTGGTATTCTTCTAGCTTGTGAAGACACCTCTTTACTCACACATTCCTTTGCTGTCACCACCTGTCTTCCACTTTAATTGATGTGTAATAATAATAATAATAATAATAATAATAATAAGTTATGTATACCCCACCCATCTGGCTGGGTTTCCCCAGCCACTCTTAATGGGGTTGTTTAATGGTGTGTTTCAATTATTGCTCTTTGAATCTTAAGGATCACGTCACTGGTTTTTATACATAAACTGCTTGGAAGCATCATTGGGGATTAACAAACCTTTTATTTTATTCTAAGTAGCTTAGCACATAGGATAAAGCTGCAGCTACTTCATTTTGGGGTTTGATTCCATTGAGAAATGTGGATACTTGGCACGTAAGGTTTAAAGCCATTTTGCTTTTCCACAGTAACGATGGGGCACAGTCAGACGATGAAGACAAAATGCAGCCACAGCAAAGTGACACGGATGGAGGACGCTTGAAGCAGAAGACGTAAGGCCACAACTAACTTCTTATGGGGTTGGGTGGGTTTTAAAATTTTTGTTTTTATTATACAGTCCCATTGCATTTTCCTACTTTTCTTTTATTTGTTTTTATGGAGCAGCAGGGTCTAAATATTAAACTAAAAGTAGCAAAAAAGCAAATGGATGTTTGTATTTCAAATCGTGGCCCTATTACAAATCGTGTGTGCCATCTCCTAAATGGATTTGCTATCTGAAATGTTTGCTCATGGCAACTTTATTTTCTCTCTCTCCCTCCGCCCCCAGGACTCAGCTGAAGAAGTTCTTGGGCAAATCAGTCAAGAGGGCAAGGCACCTGGCTGAAGAATATGGAGAGCGGGCCGTCAACAAAGTCAAGAGTGTTCGAGATGAAGGTTGGAGAAAGACGGATCTTTTGGGGTTGGGAAGCATCAAATGGGCAATATACCCAGAAAGAAGGGGGGCATTTCATTCATTACCCTTATTGTGATTGGGGTTTGTGATTCAGATCTTGCCTTCCGCTTTCTGACCAAGACTAGGTTCACATCATACATTTAAAGCAGTTTGATATCACTTAAAACAGTCATGGATTCCTCCAAAGAATCCTGGGAGCTGTAATTCGTTAAGCACAGTGGGACCTTTTAGGAGACCCCCCATTCCTTTCACAGAGCTCTGATTCTCAGAGTAGCCTAACAATCTATTCCTCTTCCCAGGGAACTTGTGAGAATTGTGGCTCTGGGAGAGGGAATAGAGGTCTCACAGCATCCTTAACAAACCATTCTTCCCAGGAATCTCTGGGGGAAGTAATGATTGTTTAAAGTGGTATCATGGTGCTTTAAATGTTTGGTGTGACTGTGGCCCAGGTTGCTGGTTCCCAGCATCAGTCCCTCCCCTCCGCTGCAATATAAAACAGACACTAAATGCGGGGCAGGTGCTGTTGCTCAGAGATGGAACACCTGCTTCACATGCAGAAGGCTCCAGGTTCAGTTCCCAGTGGCATCTCCAGTTTTGTTTTTGGTTTTTTTAAGGATCAAGTTTCAGCTGATGGGAAGGAGGCCAGCCATCAGAGGAGACAGCCCTGAGCTAAATGAGTCAGTCACCTGACTCTGCATGGGGCAGCTGTCTGAATATCTGCAATCTCAGTTAGTGGAGCTGGGAAAAGGACTCCTGCCTGAAGCCCCAGAGAGCTGCTGCTGGTCAATGCAGACAGTACTAGGCAAGAAGGACCACTGGCCTGACTTGGCATAAGTCAGCTTTGTTTGTCCATATGTAAATTTCTACGTCCATTTGACATAGTTCTACATTTAAATACATACAACACATGCACAGGGTTCAAGGATCTCCAGGTGGGGCTGGGGGAGACTCCTGTCTTAAGACTCGGGAGAGCTGCTGCCAGGAAGTGTAGACAAGACTAAGCTAGATAGACCAATAATGACCTGATTCCACATAGTGGAGTTTCCTATGTTCTCTCTGTCTATATCCACTGCTGTTGCCTCATTTGCTTTATTTTTTAAAAAAATTATTCAAAATTATAACAAAACATATTTTCCAAAAACATATCCTTATCCCCCCCCATTTTCCCTCCCCCCCATAAAACCCATCCCCCCACCCCACCCCCCGACTTCCCTCAGTTCCAGTCTTTGGTTTCTCCAATAATGCTATTTTCTGTATGTTACAGAGTTGTATAGATCCTCCAACTGTTTAGCTTATTATTATCAGTAAAAAAATTGTGAATGTTTATTCAAAACCTGCCAAAGAGTCCAGTTCGCTTTGTTGCGTCTTCAAATACTTTGTGAAAGGTTCCCATTCATCCTTAAAGTCACAGTTATCCTTGTCCCGTAACTTATGAGTCAGTTTTGCCAGTTCTGCATAATCCATCAATTTTCCTTGCCATAATTCTTTAGTCGGAGTTTCTTCAGTCTTCCATCCTTGTGCTACCAGAACTCTCGCGGCCGTTGTTGCATACATCGAGATGTTTTTCAACAATCCCCAACAAAAATGCCTCGGGTTTTTAAACAAATGTTAAATGGAACATTTTCTTCAATTCATTGTATATCATTTCCCAAAATTTTTTAATTACTTTACAATCCCACCACATATGATAAAATGTTCCCTCCTTTTCCTTACACTTCCAACACCTATTTGAACTAGTTTTGTACATTTTCCCTAACTGCACTGGTGTTGTGTTCCATCTATACATCATCTTCATGTAATTCTCCTTCAATAGGGAACAATCTGTAAATTTTAAGTCAGTTTTCCATCATTTAACCCAATCATAGGCGCCGACTCCATGGGGCCTGAGGGGGCCCGAGCCCCCTCAAAAAATCATTTGGGGGGGCTCCGCCCCCCAATAATTTAAGAACATTATTACCGTAAATTTCGCTCTATAACACACAGATTTTTTCTCCTAAAAAGTAAGGGGAAATGTCTGTGCGTGTTATTGAGCGAATGTGTGGTCCCTGGAGCTGACTCGCCGGAGCGCAGGGGCAAAAATAGGCAAAAATCAGGCAAAAATAAGATTGGGCGGTTCGGGCGGAGGGAAGGCAGAAGCTGCTGCTTTCCTGCATTCTGCCTCAGGGTCTTATTGCCCACCCGCTTCTGTTGCTGCGTTTGCTCAAACTCAACAAAGAGCAGGGAATCCCCTGCCCTCCTGGCAAGCAGAGGGTTAAGGAAAGGATCGAGTCCTTCCTTCTAATTCTTTCCTAGTCACACTGTGTGCAGGCTCCAGCCCACCACCTCCTCCTCTCCGTGCTCTAGGGATGCAGGTGGGAGAGAGAGAGAGAGGGCTGACTTGGGGGGGGGACTTTTGCCTTCCTTTCCTCCCCCCCACCCCGTTAAACTCCTCCCCTGCATTCTTAGCCCGCTGCTTCTCCGCACACCCCTCTTGTGCTTCTTGTCCCTTCTGTGTTTTTCCTTCCCTCCCCATTTAAAACGTGGTGACAAAGCACGGATCCACATGGATCCTCAGGATTTTTGCATTGGGTCACCCCAAATTCACCATCAGATCACATAGCATGTCCATGGCTACATCTTGCACCAAAAAAATCACGCACCCACTGTTGCCTAGGGTCACAGTGGTGCAAAAACGTGGTTACAAAGCATGGATCCACATGGATCCTCAGGATTTTTGCATTGGGCTACTCCAAACTCACTGTCAGATATTAAAAATCTTTATAAAATAGAGAATTAAATACATACAGAATGTTAAATTTTCAGTTTCGAAATATTAGTACTAGTTTAGTACTGTATTTCTATATTACTATAGTACTGTATTAGTTATTTTCAAATACTTAAATATTTTTAGGGTGTAAGACCCAATTAAAGCCCATTATTTACATACAGTATTACAGTATTTACATACAGTATTAGGCATACTGTATTAACTTTATTAACTGTATTAAAGCATTAACTTTGAGATATTATATTTATTTAATGAACCCTCAGCCTTATTCAAAGTAAGCTTAAATTAGCTATTTCACTTATTAATCAAAGTGCTATTACTGTGCGACAGCAATATTTTATGTTTTATTCTTTTAATGATAGTTTAGGATTTATTTAAATATCATTTCAGTCTTTTCAGAGCTATATATTCACTGCTCTGTAATAGTCTATAAGCATAATTGTTACTGTAAATTAAATTAGCTTTTTACGAAAATACCGTGCGTGTTTTTGTTTTGTTTCTTTTTTCAAAGCCAAAAAGTGTTTCAGGCTTGTCGAGTTTCCCGGAGTGTGGAGTTATAGAGAGTCGAGTTTTCGGGGTTCTAATGTTGATCATATGACTCTAAAATACTTTTAAAAAACTTTAAAACTCACTTATTTTCATCTAAAATTTAGAAAACTTCCAGGGCAGGACCCCGGTATGGGCCCCCCCAATATTTTTTATAAGTCGGCGCCCCTGAACCCAATCCTCCATCATAATGTTGTGACCTACATCTTTTTACCTCTTCATCTTTCGTCTCCCATTCTAATAATATGCTATATGCGGCCTTTCACTTTCCCTTTAATCATTTCCGTTTGAAACCTAGATCTAGTATAACTAAATCCTTTCTTACAGTCTTCTTTATATGTTTCATGTAGTTGCCGATAATGCAACCAACTGTGAAAGTGGTCTTTGATCTCATCATAATCTCTTAATTTCCATTTTCCATCATGTTCCTTTAATAAATCAGCATTTGTGAGCCATTTTCCTTTCTTTCCAAGTGGTTTGAGCAGTAATGCTTCATGTGGTGAAAGCCACCACGGAGTCTTTTGTCCCAATAAGTCTTTATATCTCTCCCATACTCTCATTAATGATTTCCTGATTATATGGTTGTAAAAGCTTCTATGAATCTTCCCTTTCCCGTACTATAAGTATGCATGCCAACCAAATCTGTTGTCATGTCCTTCTAGTTGTAATGCCTCTTGCTTGTCCAATCTCATCCAGTTCCTGATCCATACCAAACAAGCAGATTCGTAATACAATTTAAGGTCTGGGAGGGCAAACCTGCCTCTATCTTGCCCCCCCCCCCCCGATAAATCTTAAAATCTCTTTCTGCCATTTTTTAAAGCATTCATCTTTCAGGATGACTGGTATTGATTGAAAAAGAAATAGCATTTTTGGCAACACATTCATTTTAATTGCTGATATTTTTCCTAACATTGAGAGATTCATTCTGCTCCATATTTCTAAATTTCTTTTTACCTCAAGCCAAATTTTTTCATAGTTATTTTTAAATAGGTTTATATTTCTTGATGTTAACCAAATCCCTAAATATTTAACCTTTTTATGGACTTCAGTCTCAATGTTTTGTTCTAATTCGGTTCTTTCTTCTTCCTTCATGTTTTTAACTAATAATTTACAGTAGTTTTATTCCTATTTAGCTTAAATCCTGCCACTTTCCCAACATTCTGAATTTTTTCTATTACTTTAGGGAGTGAAGTTTTAGGTTCTTCCACTGTTATCACTAGGTCATCTGCATACGCTTTTAACTTGAATTTGCTTTCCCCAATTTTTACACCTGTAATCTCTTTATTTGCTCTTATGTTTTTGGCAAGTACTTCCAAGACCAGAATAAACAATAATGGTGATAATGGGCATCCTTGTCTTGTTCCTTTTTGGATCTTACAATCATCCGTTATCACCTGATTTATAATTAGTTTAGCTTTTTGTTCTGAATAGATTGCTGCTATTGCTTTTAAGAACTTGGGACCACTTCTGATTTGTTCTAACAACTTTATAATGAACTTCCAAGAAACATTATCAAAGGCTTTTTCAGCGTCTATAAACATCATTGCCACTTTCTTTTCATTTTCTTTTCATTTTAGCCTCCAAATATTCTATTATATTCAAAATATTCCTTTTATTCTCCTTCATTTGTCTTCCTGGATCTTGATGTATATATTCATTTAATATTTTTTTTAATCTGTTAGCTAGGATATTTGCAAATAATTTGTAATCATCATTTAACAAGGAAAGAGGCCTATAGTTTTTAATTTGCAGCAAATCTGCGTCTTGTTTTGGAATTACTGTTATATAGGCCTGTTTCCATGTTTCTGGGATTTCCCCTGTGCTCAGTATTTCATTCATGACATCTTTCAATGGGTTCACTAATTGTTCATTTAATATCTTATAATATTTTGCCGTAAAGCCATCTGGGCCTTTGCTTTGAGCCAGTTGGAGTTTTGCAGAAGGTAATAGGCTTTGATTCCAGGCACTCGTTTTCTTCCTAGTATTCCACACTGATCAAGATGACCCATCCTCAAGCGATGATGAAGGCATGCCGTATACCAGGCCAGTGAAATTCAAGGCGGCGCATGGCTTCAAGGGGCCGTTTGATTTTGAGCAAATTAAAGTTGTCCAGGATCTCAGTGGAGAGCATATGGTAGGTTGCGGTTTTTGCTTCCACTCACAAACCATTCCGCTCCCACCTGGCAGTATCAATCTGCCATTGGGATCCCACAGAAGCCATTGAATTCCTCATTAGGCTTTCAGGAATCTCTGGAAGAGAAAATGGCAGAGAAACAGTGAATGGCTCGTACCAGAAGGAAAGAAACAGGTTGGAATATGCCTAGGCAAAATACCGGGAATATAGTAGGCACCCCTCCCCCCGAACAACATTATAAATACCATATTTTTCGCCCCATAGGACGCATCGCCCCATAGGACGCACCTAGATTTTTTTTGGGGGGGGGGATAAAGAAAAAAATATATTTCCCCCCCAGGCGCGGGGCTGGCGCAGGGGAAGCCCAAGCTTCCCCCGACCCCAGCCCCCAGAACAGCTGCTGCCTGCAAGCCTTGTGCAGGCTGCCGCCCCAAGCCTTGCACGCCCGGCGGAACCTCCCGCCAGGCGCGCGAGGCTTGCGGATAGCTTCCTGGAGCCTGGAGAGCGAGAGGGGTCGCTGTGCACCGACTCCTCTCGCTCTCCAGGCTTCAGCGAAAGCCTGCATTCGCCCCATAGGACGCACACACATTTCCCCTTCATTTTTGGAGGGGGAAAAGTGCATCTTATAGGGCAAAAAATACGGTAAGCAATAAGTACTACAATCTTGCAGTAGAAGAGCGTTAACTCCTGTATCAAGATAAGACCAACATGGAGCAGAATGAACACCTAGGACAAAATTTACTCTTGAGGAAGTCTAGCAGGCCCTTGCTCTTGTAATGGGCATTTTTGTACTAGTGGATGGCTGGGGAAGGGGGGCCACAAGGGGGGGGGATACCACCTCAAGAGCACTGTATTACAGGTACCAAAAACTGCTAACTCAGGCTTCCTCAACCTCAGCCCTTCGTACATTTTTGGCCTGCAACTCCCATGATCTCTAGCTAGCAGGACCAGTGGTCAGGGTTGATGGGAATTGTAGTCTCAAAACAACTGGAGGGCTGAGGTTGAGGAAGCCTGTTGTGTTAACTTAAAACTTCCTTCAATGCAACATTAAGAAATTGCTGGGTTATAATGGGCTGCAGTTAGCTTAGGCATTGGTTATTTTGACTTTCACATTTATTTTGACAAGGGTAAATTAGATTCCTGTGGTACCCTAAAAAGTGATTTTTAAAATGAATTGAAAGGCAGGGAAGATACCGCAGGACACATGACCCAGGAACACATTAGGAGAACGTGTAGTATGAAGTGGTTTAGGTGCACCAAAGACTTCTTTAAAAATAATCCGAACCATATAACAGCTGCTGTTGCCTGCAGCAATTCCTCTGATGTGGGAAGGTTAAGTCCACTAGTGGAGTGGGGGGCTTGCAGGGCAGGGTAGCACAACAAGGATGGAGAGTGTGGCTCTTTTGAGGTGGGCAGTAGAGTTAGGTCGGCTGTGCCTGACTAAACTAATTAATTGTTATTGTTTAATTATATATCTGTTGTTAATATTTTTGCAAACCACCTTGGAATTTGAGGAAGGGTGATATATAAATATTTTAGATAAACAAATAAGATTGTCATAGTCAGGGCAGGCTTATTATTAATATTCCACTTTTCGAAATACAGTGGTACCTCAGGTTAAGAACTTAATTCGTTCTGGAGGTCCTTTTTTAACCTGAAACTGTTCTTAACCTGAGGTACCACTTTAGCTAATGGGGCTTCCCTCCGCCACCTCACGATTTCTGTTCTCATCCTGAAGCAAAGTTCTTAACCCAAGGTACTATTTCTGGGTTAGTGGAGTCTGTAACCTGAAACTGTTCTTAACCTGAGGTACCACTATACCATTCAAAGCATCTTATTATAAGTTATATAAAAATAAAAAATTGAACTGTGTTGTGTTTTTTTAAGCAGCCACTAAAATTCATTCACAAGAGACACTCCTCTCACTTATTTTACTCCCTAATGTCCTGTTTGTACACCTGTGGGAGTGGGGTCTGTGTTGTATGCTAATCTCTGCACCTCTTCGTGTGTCAGGCCAGGATTGAAAAAGCCCTGGTAGATATCCTCACTGAGCCATGCAGCTTGTTAGATGATGTTAGCTGGTCACACAGATGCACACTCAGCCCAGCATACTTCATAGGGCTGTTGGGGGGGGGGGCGGAGAACCCATATGCATCACAGTGGAGCTTTTGGATGAAAGGCAGGTTAACAATTAAATAATGGGCATTTTAACACTGTTTGTATGTGACCAGTCTCTGGTTTGAAGCATGGACCTGATGGTAGAAGTGCCAGTGTTCCTAGCCTGACAGTTGTTGCTTTTCTCAACAGGGCGCCGTTTGGACAATGAAGTTCTCACACTGTGGCCGTTTGCTTGCGTCAGCGGGTCAGGACAATGTGGTGAGGATCTGGGTGCTGAAGAATGCTTTCGACTACTTCAATAACATGCGGATGAAGTACAACACAGAAGGTACAGCCTGCTCCTTCCTTGGAAGGTAGAAAGCCAAGTAAACAATTGCTTGTTTGAAAGGAAGCTCTAATCCCCCCCCCCCCCCGTTGTGTTTCAGGTCGCGTGTCTCCCTCCCCATCTCAAGAGAGTTTGAATTCTTCAAAGTCAGATAACGATATGGGGGTAAGTTGGACCTTGGTTTTTTTGTTTGTTTGTTTTTTACCATTAAATAATTGATATTTTTATTTAAGGGGAAGAACCAAGAAAAATGACGGGAAAAATATTTTCCTGCCACACACAAATAATGCAAACAGTCATGTTAAACAGCTCATCATCTCAAAAGAGAATACAGTTATTCTCTAGAATGCATGATCACTCTTATGTTCAGGGCAAGTTTCTATTTTGGAAGTTCTAAAGTAATAAAGAAGATTGGCAATATGAGCTGTGGTCCATGTTATCTTCTATAAGACAAGTATACTGAAATATGTCCTCGGGGGGTCTGACACAATAATCCAGTAGTTTCCCATGACTTACGGACCCTTCCACCCCATCACCCTGTGGTTTGCTTTTTGGAGGCCTTGACTGTAAGGGGCACAGGTCTCCTGGTTTAAATCTCATTCAGGCACAAATCACCAGAGGTAGAAACCATTCAACATGGGAGGGAGGGGTTGTAGAATACCCAGAGCTAACTTGATAGTAGGTTATTAAGGACATCACATCTTTCTCCTGACATCTGCGTAATTAACGCTGCTTTCTTAGCATGACTTTGGATTTGAATGCTGGAGGTAATTAAGTGCTCCACTTGCTGTCTGAGTTTCCTAACCTAACAATTACCTTCCACAAGCTTATTTAAAGGTGAGGCTGATAGTGCACATTATCTCACTGAAGAGATACAGCAGGCAAAGAGGAAAAGCAGGGATGCAAAAGCTTGCAGCAAGAGTGTAGAGAGAGCTCCACTCTGCATGCAGAGTCACTGGGCTTGCTTTCTTGATAAGTACATATCTACATCTGGGCAACCTGTCTCCAGAGTTGTCAGAGTTTTCCCAAGCATTTTTCATGTTGCGGCAGAGGACAGTGACTAGTCCAAAATCATCACTCCACCTGCCTTTTATTTAAAGCAAGTTCCTAGTCCTCACTGTTTGCAGGGATAGAGGTTTTAAAAACATGCTGGCATTCACTTCCCCAATTCAGGAACAGGAGCTGTAGTGTGCTAATGGAGCTCCAAAACACCTTTCCTTTCAGTGGGAATGTAACTCCTGCTATTGACAGGATCCCTAATTGCGGATTCTCAATGCACTTGGGTCTCTCTGTTCCTCCTGCGTCTCACAGTTCTTGTATATCTGTTTGTTAGGTTTGCAGTGGGGCCGATGAGGACCCTGATGATAAAAACACACCATTTCGCCAGCGGCCATTCTGCAAATACAAAGGTCACACGGCAGATCTCCTGGACTTGTCCTGGTCTAAAGTAAGACATATTGGACTTCTCATAAATAGGAGCAGCAATATATTGCTTGTTTACAAGTTGTGTTTAGGTTTTTCCGGGGTTTCAAAGAGGAGCCGTTTCCAGGGCTACCTGGAAATGCTGGAACCTGGCACCTTCTTAATTCAAATCACGTGTTCTGCCACTGAGCTGTGGCCCACCCGGGATCATTCCACAATGGGACAGTACAGCGGATAAGGCACCTAACTTTATAGGACAGGAGGGTGCAGCCAGAGAAGCAGACCTTACATCGGCCTTCCCCAACCTGGTGCTCTCCAGATGCTTTGGCCTGCAGCTCCCTTAGCCACTCAACCAGTGTGGCCAATAATCAAAGCTGATGGGGGTTGTGGTTCAGAATGCCTGGAGGGCTCCAGGTAGGGGGAAGTAGCTTTAAGGAGAAGAAATACCAGCCCATCACTTTATTGTACTGTAAGCCCACAACTTACGCACGTGCCAAAAAAGGAGGGGTTCTGGGGAAAATGACATTGGTATTGGCTTTTGATGCTATGCTATTTTGGCTTCAGTTGCGATCCACAGAACATAAGTTGCAGGCTTATTGTAGTGATAACAATTTCCCATCCACATCGTGAAAAACAGTGAAATCAGTTTTTCATGTCCTTGTTTTTTTCTTAATTTTTCATAGGCATCTGAAGGCAGCCCTGTTTCGGCAAGCTTTTAATGTTTGATTTTTGTTGTGTTCCTTTATATTTCGTTGGAAGATGCCCAGAGTGGTTAGGGCAACCCACTCAAATGGGTGGGGTACAAGAAATAAATCATCATCATCATTATCATCATATAGTTTATCTGCCCAGATAGGGGTACATTGCTGTTCTCTCCATGGGCCAGTAACACGCCCACTCCACAGCTGTCGGCCATGATGAAAGACCAGGAAAGGCAGACAAACCATTTCCACCATTCCTGATCTCCTGGAGGAACCTCCCTGGTCCTGTAACCAGAGTTTGTTTGCCGCTGCTGCACTTACTAGTTGAAGTGAACTCCCATCATTAGCATGCATGAAGGCTTACTCTTTTCCCCAATCCCTTTTTGCTGAACTGCAAGCAATGAGAGAGATCTCTTCCATGCCGAATAGATGAAACTTAACAGTAGATTGCATCAGGGCTCTGCACTCTCTTTATATTTTATACGCCTCAGAAATAATGCATGCCATTTTGATCCCCCCCAGAATTACTTTCTACTCTCTTCTTCTATGGATAAGACAGTCAGGCTCTGGCACATATCCAGGCGAGAGTGCCTCTGCTGTTTCCAGCACATTGACTTCGTCACTGCTATAGCCTTCCATCCACGGGTAAGGGAGATGGCCTCGTTTCGAACCCAGTTTTGAATTTTAAATATGAATAGAGGATTGAGTTTGTGTGTCAAGCTGGAAGTTGTGGAGAGGAGAGGGGGCCAGGATGATAAGGTGTTTGCAATAGGCTTTATTAAGCACTAAAACTAGCACCATAGACAATAAAACACACTTCAAAAATACATTCCAAATCACACTGTGCCACCAGGATAAACACGGACATCCCTGCACACCCCACCCTCTCTCTCCATGCCACCTGCTCTGCACAATCCTACCCCTTCTCCACAGCCTTACCATAACTGTCTCAAGGATGGGCCCTCCCTCTCCCCACCCACCCCTGTGGAGCCTATCATGCTGTGTCCCTGCAGGTCAGTCCACTAAAACCATGCACTAAAACCAGGCCCATCTCCACCCCACCCCCCAAAGTCCATGGTGGACACTGGTGCTGCTGTTGCCTCCTCTCCCTCCTCTGTGGGCTTGCACAAAACCTCCAGCGTCTCCCCCGTCGTCTCCACCACCTCCTCTTTCCTGTGAAGCAGCACCTCCTGATTGCCAGCTCAACCTCTCCCATGTGCAAGTGTCCGAGGAAATGAAAGAAGAAAGAAACAGATCAGAGGCTGGGGGTCATGAGGTATCCCCTCCTGCTCCCCTCTTTTCCCCAGGCTCCATGGAAATCTAAAACCCACTGGAACCACGCGGCGCCCAGTCACCCCACACCAAGGCAGCCTCAGAGCTTCAACCAGGGTCTGTCCCCCCTGCCACGTCTGGTTGGCCACCTTTTGCCTTGAGGTCTGCCAGCATTGTTGCTCCTTCTGTGCTACCTGGACCCAAGCACTGACGCCTCTGCTTCCCATTTCTTCTGCCGCTCCTCTTGACCCATAACTTGCTCTGGTTGCAGCCGCTGTTGCTGCTTCTCTGCATTCCTCCTCCTCTTAGTGACCCCCCCCCCAACTTACCAGCTGCAGGGTGCTCCTGGAGCATCCCACTCCCCCTTCAGCTCCGCTTTCCTCCTCAAGGGCGAACCTACACACCAACTGCAGCACCAGCTGGGGCTTCTGGACCACCCTTGTCCGGACTTCTTGGGTGAGCTGCAGATGTGCAGGAAATACTGCAGTATTTAGGCCCTGCGCTGTGCTGCAGTTTCTGGCAAGAGGCATCCTCCTCGGTCTGCCTCTTGTCACTCCTAGCTCGCCCTTTCTTCATTGGAACGGTGTTCTCCTTCCCTCTCTTACTGCACTTTCAATGGACAACCTGGAAGCTATCCTCTTCTCCATGCTTCCTGCTCTTTGTTTAGCCTGGAGAAGAGAACGCAGAGAGGTGACAAGATAGCCATCTTCAGTTATCTGAAGGGCTCTCATGGAAGATGGAGCAAGCTTGTTTTCTGCTGCTCCAGAGGGCAGGACCCAAACCAATGGATTCAAATGCCAAGGAAGGAGATTCCTGCTGGAACATCAGGAGGAACTTTCTGATGGTAAGATGTATTCAACAGTGGAACGGACTACCTCACAAGGCGGTGAGCTCTCCTTCATTGGAGGTTTGTAAGCAGAAGTTGGATGGGCATCTGTCAGAGATCATTTATCTGTCATTCCTGAATTGCAGGGGGTTGGACTGGATGACCCTTGGCGTTCCTTCCAACTCTACAATTCTGTGCTTCTATGAGTAAGGGTACATGAAAGAGTTATCAAGATACAGATTGTACTTATCTTAAGATGGTGCCTGTGGGACCTACCAACCTCAGTTTGCATGTTTGAGAATGTGTGATGTACAACAAGCCCATGAATTTGCACTCATGCAGACACCAAAGTTTACCTGAATGTCAGGAATGGTGAGATTCTAATAGAGCAAAGTTGGCCCTGTACCTGTGTGTCCATTTCCAGTGGGGTGCAGACAACATATTAGAAGGCCTCAAAGAAGTTGCCACCAATAACACATTTCTTGTGGCATCTATCCTCTTTTAGGATGACAGATACTTCTTAAGTGGCTCGCTGGATGGAAAGCTGCGACTTTGGAACATTCCTGACAAAAAAGTGGCCCTCTGGAATGAAGTGGATGGGCAGACCAAGCTGATCACAGCAGCCAACTTTTGCCAGAATGGCAAATATGCTGTTATTGGCACTTATGATGGCCGGTGTATCTTCTACGACACAGAGGTAAGCCCTGCTACCACAATTGATGCCACCTGGTTCATTCAAGGGAGACAACCAGTAAGTAGGATTGTTGCTGTGGTTCAAAACATTCAGAAAGAAGCCCCATTTTACGGAACTAATAGTGTCTCAAGTACCCACTGCCAACACCAACTGTTTTCCCTTGAGCTGCTTCCGGGTTCCAATCCAGTTTGGCCACTTCAGGATGCAGAGCAGAGCTCGGTGAACCCGTGTGTATATTCCAGTGAATTTCTTCTTGTTTTATTTCTCTTTAGCACTTAAAGTATCATACACAGATCCACGTGCGGTCAACTAGAGGGCGGAATCGAGTTGGGAGGAAAATCACTGGAATTGAGCCACTGCCAGGAGAAAACAAGGTAGCTCCTCTTACTTTGAAGACACTCACACTCTTTGGTCATTGTGTCCAATTCCACAAGTCCATTTAATGTTACCTACATTGCATAGTTTCACAAACCTGGAGTGATGGTGTGGAAGCCGCAGCTAGTCCAGAGTGCAGCCTCCAGAGTTGCACCTGGTGCTTCTGTTTGAACCCGTGTAACACAGCCCTGCACAAACAATACTGACTGCTGATATGTTTCTGGGCCCAATGCATGGTTTTGTTGCAAACTTAGAAAGCCCTGAATGACTGCCAGTTCCCATGCCTTGAGATCTGCTGGGCTGGCCCTCCTTTGTGATCCTACTGCCAAGCAGTGTGTGCAGTGGCGCATGGAAGTGCCTGCTCAGTTGGTGTGCCCATCTGTGTAGATGTATAGCTGGCAACTTTATTTTCTGAATTTTTGTGGATGAGCTTTCAGAAGGTGCACATATTAAACCAGGTCTATGGTGCACAATGATGCTGTCTGTCCTATGATTTTTGTTTTTGCAAATGTGTTTTTAATGTTTGCATTGATAATGTTGTTACAGTATTACAGTAACAAATGAAATAAAAAATATACAGCATGCATAAACCAACAATTAACAATTAATTTACCATATGTCAACATTTCAGCGAGCATGAACTCAGAATACCCTGAAAAGTAGTGCCAAAGCTGATGGTAGTATGTAGCAACCCCCACCCCCCACTCTTTGTGCCTCAACTCAAAAGGCTGGAAGGAGATTCAGAGGCTGGCTAATGCTCAGGGTGTCAACCCACGGAAGAAGCCCTTCTGTTTCTCCAATGAGAAGATTTAGAAACTGTCTCAACTTTGGTTCTGCTCAGCAAGCTAGATCAGTAATGGAGAGCATTTAAGCATGTACAGAGTGCTCTTCCCTCACTGCCAGCAGATCCCACACATTTTCCACTTGGTGGAAAAATGCTTCTGTGGGAACAGAGTTTGACATCTGGATAGGTCTGAGCTCTGGTCATTTCTGAAGCTCAGTGCAGAAATGGCAGACCAGTCTAGCTTCTACTTCTCAACTCATTCCGCTGATGGATTTTTTTTTTTTTTACTTTTCTTGCCAGATCCTGGTGACGTCAAACGACTCCCGAATCCGACTCTATGACCTGAGAGATTTGTCTCTGTCTATGAAATACAAGGGCTATGTCAACAGCAGCAGCCAGATCAAAGCCAGCTTCAGGTAAAGAAAGAAATGGCTCATAGCCAGGACTTCCTAGACTCCCGCCCCCTGCAGCCCTTTCTGGGAAGAAGAACGCAGTGCACACCTTGACTTCATCATGCAGATTTAAGTTGCTCTTTGCCTATTTGTAGAGGTAGATACATACATGAACAGACCATGTTGTCTGCTTCTGAAATTAAGCGTTTCAGAAATTTTGTTTTTTGTGTGCTTTTCGTGGTCTCTTCTGTAGTGTAGCAGATGGAATCTCAAGCTAGCCCTGGGGAGATCTGGGTTGAAATATCCACTAATCAAAACATGGACCTTGAACCAGTCACCATCTCCCAACTCATCAAACCCAAAGGGTAGCTAAGGTCATTATGGGATATGGGAGGAGAGAACCCTGTGCACCCCCCTGAGCTCTTGGCAGAATAAGAAAGTAATAAACAAAGTAACATTGACACACAGCGTACCCTTTGACTTTGTTTTAAGCCATGAATTTCCTGTCTTGTGGGAGGAAGCAATGGGAACAAGAAAAGATGAACTGAAAGTAATTGGGAATTGTTTTTCTTCTCTCATTCCTCAGCCACGACTTCACATACATCGTGAGTGGTTCTGAAGATAAATACGTTTACATCTGGAGCACCTACCATGATTTAAGCAAGTTTACTTCCGTCAGGAGGGACCGCAACGACTTCTGGGAGGGTGTCAAAGGTGAAGCCCCACTGCCACCTCAGTGTTTGAGCTGAAGCTGCTGCTTTTCAGTTGCAAGACCTTTAATTTAAGCCATGCATGTGGCGGGGACTTGTGTATCCCAAGGGAAAAGCTGGCACCCTGTGAGTGACCGAGTGCTTGTGTCCCAAGAACGGCCAGCCTCTTGTTGATGGGTTCTGACCTCAGTGCTAGTCAGATGGCCTCCCAGAATGCTTTGGGCCTCTGTGCAGATCCAGCTTCCTCCCTTTCCCTCTCCAGCAGTGTAACCAGTTAAGGATGGAGCTCTTTGGGATAAATGAAAATGGGGCAACATAGTTGCTGAACAGGAAGAGCAGAGCCAAAAGGGGGGGCCCCTCCAGTACATCTGCTAAAACCTCCTGCTTGCTGCCCAGCCGTACAAACGTACTTATGTAAAAAACGATCTGATCCGCATGTCTCAGAAAGGTGGTAGAGCAGACTGCAACAGGTATGGAGGTCGCCATTTCAGAAGCTCCCCACCCTTCTGCATTTTAAAACAAAACAAAATCTCTCCCCCCCCCCCCCGTTTAGAAATGTAGCACAGTCCTCTTCCCTGCTGCTCTTCACAAATCTTGTATAAACCTGAGTTGGGGAACTTTGCGCCCTCCAGATGCTGCTGGGGTACCACTTGCATCCTCTGACTGGGGCTGATGGGAGCTGGAGTCCAACAGCATTTCGAGGGCGACTAGTGTCCCCCCCTCGCCCTTATAGGAAAACACTGCCTGCCTGGGAGTGTTACAGATCCTGAAGTGGCTAGAAGTCTTCTCCAAATATGAATGGCTGATGACAAAACCACACCACTTATTCTTCCCCTGTAAAGCGAAGCACTTAGCTTGATTAGGGCTTCTTGTGCTATTCAAAGGAGTGGGTTTAAGTCTTGGCACAGTTGTTTTCTATCGAATCCAATTTTGGTTACAGCATATTCTACATGATCAGGAAGGCTACGTGCATGGTACAGTCCTCTGTAGGACTAGACTATCCTAGGATGGGGTGGTGGTGCTTGTGAAGGCATCCAGGCAGTAGGTGAAAAGGTTAAGGGTGACCAGGAGCTTATGAGGCATGAACCATGTTCCCTTCTGGCATCTTTGAATTGGCTCTTATGTGGTCTCTGGGTTGGGCAGATGGTTAGCTGTCCTGGGTGAATGGAGTAGCGCTTGGCAGACCTGTGAATTGTGACTGAACACATTCCATGTCAGTAACAAAAAAGGTTGCAAGAGTGTGTTCGAGGATCAGAAGCAAACCAGGTTTTTGTGTGGGTATTCATGTAGTGTATTTCCCCTGTTCTGACCAATTCCTTGTGAGTGAATTGGAGCTTTAAATACTTCCTATCAGAGCCATCCCTAAAAATCACCATTGCATCTGCCAATTACCTACAATTAACCTCCATACTCCAAGGAACTTGTTTTCCCTGCGTTTTTTTTCCAAAGGGTGGGTCCTGATTGCTTTTCTTCTCTTTGTAGCACATAACGCAGTGGTCACATCTGCCATTTTTGCCCCAAATCCCAGCTTGATGGTATCACTGGAGACACCTGAAAAGCAGGAGCCCGAAAACAAAAGTGAAGATTCTGAATCAACTGATCCCATTCCTTCTGGTAGGTGCCCTATCACCTCGGGGTGAGAACGAATGCACTCTGTGTCAGGCCCTGGGTCACCCTTAACCTTGAGCAGGGAAATGCTCTTGAAGTAGCGCATCCATTAGGTAGGTAATCCCAACTGAAATGTGTTTGATTTCACCTATAAGCTACTTCAGAGAGCTCATTGTTGTGTGAATACTAGGACTGAATAAGATGAGAAGGGAGAACTTAGTGGATTTCTCTTGCTGCTGGGGATTTCAAGCAGCTCCTTTTGAGTCCTGAGAGGGCTGCTCTCAGGCTGGCCCTTCATATCTCTCTCTGTCTCTCTCTCTCTCTCTCTCTCTCTCTCTCTCTCTCTCTCTCTCTCCCTCCCTCCCCTGTTCTGTTATCCTGAGTGATTTCTCCTCTCCCACACTGCACAAGTAACTTCTCCATCTGTTAAACAATGGGAAGGTGAATTATTGAGTGAAGGACTAGAAGACCCTTGAACAGATGTCAGTGGAGGGCTGTAAATGATGCTTCTGTGCTATTGAGCAGATGACACAAGTCATGCTTATTTCTAGGGAATTGCTTTCAACTCTGCTTTCAATCATCAAGGAAGGGACACAGTGCTTGGGCTTTTTCCATGATTACCTCTTGAGTATGAAGGCCAGGTGCTGGGCTGCCTAATACAGGAGAAGACAGTCTTCCAATCTGTCCATCAGTTTTGGGAAGCTGCCCTTGGGGTTTAGGCAGATGACTGTTGGAGTGGTGACATCTAGACGCTGGATTGCCCACTCTCAGCCTGATGACCTTCGTTGTTCTGTTTCAGACACAGGAGTAGTCCATTGTGTTCTCTTGGAGCCTTAACTGGATTTGGCCTTCCAGGCTGCTTCCAGTTGCCCCCTTTTAATTGGAGTTTAGATTTCTTCTTATTGTGTGTGTGTGTTTTATAGCTTTTATTGTGTGCTTTTATTTTACCAGCTGTCTTGATGCATATGCAGAAAGCAGGGTTAAATGAACGACTAGTGTTTTCCTAGTCTCTGATGAATGTGGCCTATCTTGTGCAGTGCTGTCTACTCTGGCTGGCAGTAGCTCTCCAGGGTCTTTCCCATCACCCATTGCAGATGCCAGGGATGGGATGTTGGACCCCTGTGCATGCAGAGCTGAGCTTCCCTCCCCTAACCTGTTTGCTGTGTGCTACCTCATGCCTGGTGCCATTTCCTAAACCAGCTTCTTCTGCCCTTTTAAGGAGCTTTGAAGACAGATCACACAGAAGTGCTTCTGTCGGCTGACTTTACCGGAGCCATCAAAGTCTTCATCAACAAGAAGAAAAACACATCTTGAAATCATTGGTAACTCGACAGCATCATGATGAATGGTACCTGGGTATGAATCATGTGATCAGAGAAGCAAAGTATAATATAGAGTTCGAGGGTTGGCTTATCTTTTGAACTCTCACTTAAAGCTGCTCCATCAGACCTCCTGGGGAAGCAGCATCCCAACTATTAACTCCCCCCGGCTTTTAGAATAGAAAGAGAGGCCCATAAATGACGTGGTCAAAACAGCAACTCAGCGTTGCATTTCTCTGAAAAATTATTTTGCTAAGCAACTGTTCGCCATGCACAGGATTCTGCATGAAAAGAGCAATGAGATATTCACTTGCCCTTTGGGGGGTGACACATACCAAACTGAGCTTAACTGAATATTTAATTTAATTTATTGGTTCCCAGGGTGGGGTGGGGTGGGGATTTTTATTTTTATTTTTATTATTTGCAAAGATGTCATGCAGTCTCTCTCTCCAGATTCCTGTTTCCAGCAAAGCTGATCTATTTCTAAATCTGTGTTAACAAAGCTGAATTTGTGGCCGGATCCTGTAATGTTCTGTGAGGTCTTTTCTGCCCTTCCTCCATCCCTTGGCCTGGATGGGTTAGCAGCAACCATGTATCAATGTTTTCTAAAGTGGATTTCTCTTGTCTTCTAATTGTTGTGCACTCTAGATTCCTTTCTTAATATATACCTTTTCCTTTCTCTTTCCATTGCACACTGGAGCACAATTTCTATGAAAGAGTCTCTCATTCCTTATTCATGGGCACTGGGCTATGCTCACCTTAAACAAAAAAATTAAGCTGCATTAGGAACAATTCTTGTATTTTACAACAGTGTAAAATAAAATTGTTTACATATTTTTTAAAGCATTGTAGTTTAAAAAAAATGTTGGTTTTTTGTTTGTTTAGAGCTAACTGAATTTAAAGGTATTTGTAAATATTCATAAGATATACCAATGAAATAACATTTTGGGGCCTTGCAACCCATAAAATGTTGTTGATGGTTCCTGTTTCAGAGGAGAAAGAAAAGATGTATCATTAAAACTGCACATGTTGAAAGAGAAGTTGCTTTTTGTCCTTTTATTGCATCATCATTTTTTGCATGGCTCAGAGATGGTGGTTGCATCTGATTTCAACTGGTGAAGTGTCACCAATATGCAGATGACACTTAGCTCTGTGCCTCTGTTGCATCTGAATCTAGAGATTCAGCTGAGGTGTTTCACAGGTGTTCCCAGATAGTGATGGACTGGTTATGGGCCCAAAAAGGCAAACTCAGTCCTAAAAGCACAGAGGTGGTTTGTGTTCCAAGTTCTTGAGTCCAGAAGGAGCCTGTCCTAGATGGGGCTGCAGAGTAGGTTTGTACCCTGGGCAGACTTGGGACCCAGCATTGTCACTTCGAGCCTCAGGTGGCTAGGAGGAATGCCTATTTCTAGCCACAGCCATGTTTAGACAGAGATGACTTGGGCACAGGACTGGTAAGTGGATTATTACACTGCCCTCTATGTGAGGCTGCACTTGAAAGTGACTTGGAAACTTAAGTTGTCAAATTACTGACTGGAGTTGCTTTTAGAACTCATATAACTCCTGTTTTGAAAAACAGCTACATTGGTTCCCAGTTCATTTTGGGGCCCAACTCAAGGTGATCACGCTAGTGATATAAGTGGTAAACAATTTAGACACCAAATATCTGAGAGACTGTCTCCTTCCCTACAGACCCCCACAGGTTTTAGGATTGGCAGAGGGGGCCTTCTTTGGTGGCCCCTTGCCCTCAAAATTCTCTGTGGCAGCCCCTAAGTTGTGGAACTCCCTCCCCTCAGAGATCAGTGTCACACTTTAACGATACGACTTTTGGCGAATACTGAAGACACATCTCTTTACTGTAATACTTGAGATGATTCAGTGTCTGTTGTGGGAAAAAGGCAGAAAGGGATGGGGTTTCCTGAAAGACAGTACAGCTTGCTGGCTGAAACCCTGAACCCTCTTAAGCTGCAACATTTTGTTACAGATCTCACATGTTCTTCATAAACTCTAAACACAGAGGGCCATCTAGTGGAGAGAGGCACTGGTTCTAGAACTGAGAGGCGTAAAATACAAACGAGATAATCTGTACCATGCTGGTTTAAGTTCAAACTTCTTTGAGTTCACAGAAAATATCAGACAGGAACCAAAAAGGGTCTGAAATTCAGAATGGTCTGAAGGAGGGCTGGGGAACCTGGTTGTCCATGGCGGGTGGGAGGCGAGTCCAGCAACATCTGGAAGGCGAAAGGTTCTCCAGCCCTTGTCTAAATTAGGTACAGTGGTACCTCAGGTTACAGACACTTCAGGTTACAGACTCTGCTAACCCAGAAATAGTACCTCGGGTTAAGAACTTTGCTTCAGGATGAGAAGAAAAACCATGCTCCGGTGGTGCGGCGGCAGCAGGAGGCCCCATTAACTAAAGTGGTGCTTCAGGTTAAGAACAGTTTCAGGTTAAGAACGGACCTCCGAAAAAAATTAAGTTCTTAACCTGAGATACCACTGTATTCCAACTTGGTGCCCTGCAGATACTTGCACTACATTTCCCATCAACCTCAGCCAGCACAGCTGTTGAGGGCGCCAGTTGGGGGAAACCTGTTGTAAAGCAATTAGAAGACCATTTGCATTGCTGGACTATTTATAAAACCTGGGTTGGGGAGTGCCATTTCTGTTTGTGGAAGGATAGTATGGGGACTATTTAGTTATTTGTTTGCTTGTTTATTAAATCCAATACTCTCCTTTCACCATGTCACAGAGCATGTTGCAACAATTTAAAATTCAGAAATCAAAAACGGGTCAAACAAATTACAGTGGGTGGATACTGAGAACACACCAAAGCAGCGCATAGAAACACCGTTTACCTTCCCGCTATTTATCTACTTGCACTTTTGTGCTTTCGAACTGCTAGGTGGGCAGGACCAGGAACTGAGCAATGGGAGCTCACCCCGTCGTGGGGATTTGAACTGCCGACCTTCTGATCGGCAAGCCCTAGGCTCTGTGGTTTAGACCACAGCACCACCCGTGTCCCTCCTTGTCCTTAGGGACCTGCTTTTGAGGGCTTCACCGCCCCTTTAAGATATTTTTGTACTCCCCCCCCCCCCCAGCTTTCCAATAACCTCTCTGGTCTGTGGATGGTTCACAAGAGCCATCAGTTGGATCATGAGTTTGCTAGTGTGGAAGACATATGGGCGATTTCATGGGTGATTCCCTTCCTTGAAATCCTTTTCACTTTCAATAGAACACTAATTATCCAAACACTTTTGGAGCTGTTTAAATGCAGTGGTGCTAATTACAAAGCCCCCGTACCTGGAATATTCAGCAGTGGAGGGAGAGACCTTTGACAACACTTCTCAACACATAGCTAAAAGTCCC
This sequence comes from Podarcis gaigeae, assembly GCF_964106915.1. Taxonomy (NCBI): domain Eukaryota; kingdom Metazoa; phylum Chordata; class Lepidosauria; order Squamata; family Lacertidae; genus Podarcis; species Podarcis gaigeae. The sequence goes on from NC_139691.1 coordinate 48,910,613, forward strand.
GGGAATTCCCTGAAGAAAGCCTTTTAACAGCTTAAACTTCTTAATATTTCTACCATAGACATGCTGTAAAGATGTGCCCATGTGCAGCAATTTGAATATACCACTGGTTTCATTAAGTATATTTGAATACTGCTTTCTTCATCTTGCTTAAACTTAACTACTTAGGCTAATGAAGAAAAGCTGCACAATTTTGGGAATTTTTAGTTTAGAGAAAACATGAGGAAGAGGGGACACGATAGAAACTTATAAAATTATTCATGATTTGGAGAAAGTGAATAGTTTTTCTCTCACATGACACCAGAACTCCTGGACATCAATGGAGCTGAACGTTGGGAGATCTAGTAAAGATAAAAGACTTCATGTGGTGCATAAACTATGAAACACACTCCCCTAAGAGGCCAGCAACCTACAGGGCTTTAAAAGAGGATTGGACTGCCAGCCACAATGGCTCCGCTCTGCCTTCACAGTTGGAAACAGCAATGCTCCTCAGTCCCAGTTGCTGGAAGCCACACAAGAGGAGAGGCTGCTCTGGTGCTCGGATCCTGCTTCCATGTTTCCCACAATGGGCGCCTGGTTGGCCCCTGTGAGAACAGGATGCTGGACTTGATGGGCCATTGGCCTCATCCAACAGGCTCTTCTTAGGTTCTTATGCTATATTCTGTACTGAAGTGGTTTACAAGCAGTAAGTTGTACATGTGAGCAGAAATGAAGTCATCAAAGTGGGAAATTAATAAAACTAATAATGAAGGTGCTGTTCTGGTCAATGCACTCGCTGAACTCATTTCACTCAGTCAAGTTTATTGCTTATAGCCAAAGGCTGCTGCAATGTATACAGTGTCATTCAATAAAAAATATACTAATTTGATACAAAAACTTAAAACATTTGTATTGTCAAAGCAAGACCTAATCTGCACAACACTATAAAAAGGTAGAGGTAAAGGACCCCTGACAGTTAAGTCCACTCGTGGACGACTGTGGGATTGCGGTGCTCATCTCGCTTTACTGGCCGAGGGAGCCAACGTTTGTCCGTAGACAGGTTTTCCGGGTCATGTGACCAGCATGACTAAGCTGCTTCTGACAAACCAGAGCAGCACATGGAAACGCTGTTTATCTTCCTGCTGGAGCAGTACCTATTTATCTACTTGCACTTTGACATGCTTTCGAACTGCTAGGTTGGAAGGAGCAGGGACCAAGCAACGGGAGCTCACTCCGTCGCATCCCTGCCAGCACAAAGCTACAGAAACTCCTTAATATACAAATTGAAACATTAGACAATAAAATTTATAAGCTAAAATTACCGCGGGTCCACTAATATATTAAAAGTAATATTAAATAATACAATAGACAATTATGTACAAAGTTTAGTGAGAAAGATACAGCTTGGTGTAGATGGGGGTCAAATAAATTCGTCTCCTTTACAGTTGATAGCTATCTCGGCTATATAATTTTTTCTAAGTTTCCTGGCAGCAGTTGCAAAAAGGGCTATATATTCCTATAAAATATGTCACCCAATCCTTTCCTTGGACAGATGCTTCTAACGAGTAGCCCAGCCCATTTGTGCCTTGGGCAACCAGATGCCAAAATTTTCGTGAGTCCTTTTGAAGTGCTGCATCTCCCAATTCTTTCCACTGTTGCTCATACTATATTTGTTTCTTGCTTTTAAGTAATAGTTTATAATTGTATCATAATTGGGCTACCTCAGCTTGTAGAGCAAAATTGTGCGTATCCTGTTTTAACTTCAGTTTTCTAAGTTCCCTAGATAGCCTTTTTTTGTATTCTGACTTTCCTTATCAAACCATGTGTGTCTTTTGAACTTTTTATTTTTGATCACACTGGTTGTGGTCTTCAGTGGGCGCATTCGGTTAATTATATTCTCATAGAGTCCGATTACATTTCCTGTTTCTAACAACATTTCCCCCTTTAATAAAGCAAACTCATGAGAATCCAGGATCTGGATCATTTTTTCCTGGACCTGTGCATTCCATTTTAACCTTCTATTTCCAAGTATCAGATATTCTGTTTCATCCAATATTTTAGGGAAAGCGGGAGAAACAAATGACTCAAGAGATAACTCAAGTGGAAAGTGGTCACTTTCAGCTCTGGGGATTATCCTAAGGGTGTCTCGATTAACTGGCACATTATTAGATGTTAGGATATAATCTATGGTGCTAGTAAATCCACTGAGGGAAATAAAAGTAAAATACTCCCCCTGATCCCCTTGTCCATGCCCATTACATAACAAAATATTGTGCTTAATTATAAGTTCACAGAGGTATTTCCCAGCGCGGTTAGAGGTGGTGTCCATTGCTGTCCTCTGGCAGATTTTGGGTTTGTCCTCCAAGTTTAGTCCAGATAATATTATATTTTGTGGGGAGACAAGGCCAATCTGGGCATTGAAGTCGCCCCCCAAGACAAACCGAGGGTTGGGCGACAAAGAGTCTATACTTTTGAGTAGTTGGTCAAGTCTTTCCCAATATGAACTCAGTTCCCCACAGGACTTTGCTGTCTTGAATCTTGTTCAGCCACCCTGTTACATTCCATGATAGAAGTTTGATTGTTTTCTAGTGATTTCCTCTTGGTAAATTGCTGGTCATTGTGCTTTTAGAGTTTGCCAATTTTTGAGGCAACGGTATCATTTATACTAGTAGTGTGATCCAGATGTTCAATAATTTCAGTCGTTGGGCATGAAGTGTTCACTGGACCTTTACTTTGCAAATTACAGTGGTACCTCAGGTTACATACGCTTCAGGTTACATATGCTTCAGGTTACAGACTCCGCTAACCCAGAAATAGTGCTTCAGGTTAAGAACTTTGCTTCAGGATAAGAACAGAAATCGGGCTCTGGCGGTGCAGCAGCAGCAGGAGGCCTCATTAGCTAAAGTGGTGCTTCAGGTTAAGAACAGTTTCAGGTTAAGAACAGACCTCTTGAACGAATGGTAAGTACTTAACCCGAGGTACCACTGTACTCACCAGCAGAGATTCCTTAAGTGTAGTTCCTAACTCCTCCTCATCTAAATGTCTCATCTTTGTCCAGAACTCTGGTGGTTCCGTAGATATCAAGCAGTTATGGACACTGGGTCTGTTGTCAGTCTCTACCTCCGATTCTTTGTTCTCTTTCAATGTCTGGCTCATAAGGTCAAGCCTCTTGATAACTGTTTGTTGCTTTTCCTGAGAGAGGTTCCTAAAGGAGTTGAGGAAATCATCTTCCAATGGATAATACTGATGCTGAGCATGATTCTGTGGATTCAACTCGGGCATGTCTGTTTCCCCCAAGCTTATCAAGTTTGTTTGCGATGTCATTACTTCCATTGGAGATCCAGGCTTTGGTTTTGTGGGTCGCTCTGTAGCCCTAGTCCTCATCTTGCATAAGGGCACAACAATAGAATTGAGAAATACCCTGGCTGGAAAAACTCCTCTGCTTGACAATCTGGGTTTCAACTTATGGATCAGTAAGGGCAGTCTGGTAGAGGAAAAAGTTAACATGATTTTTTGGAATTGGTTTGTGGTATTCAGGGATTCAGTCCCAACTAGATTGATCTCTGTAAGTCCAATTCCAAGTAAGTCTGATAGATGTCGTTTGGCAGGCTGGGCGCCTTTCCAGTTAGGAGTTTGAGCTGAACTTCCACAGATTGTCATGCAGATCATTTTTGGTTGAGAGCCAGTGTGGTGTAGTGGTTAAGAGCGGTAGTCTCGTAATCTGGTGAACCGGGTTCGCGTCTCCGCTCCTCCACCTGCAGCTGCTGGGTGACCTTGGGCCAGTCACACTTCTCTGAAGTCTCTCAGCCCCACTCACCTCACAGAGTGTTTGTTGTGGGGGAGGAAGGGAAAGGAGAATGTTAGCCGCTTTGAGACTCCTTAAAGGGAGTGAAAGGCGGGATATCAAGTCCAAACTCTTCTTCTTCTTCTTCTTCTAGTTGAAAGATTAGATGAGAAGAGTTGATTTTAAGTACCTCTACACATTCTGTGTTGAGCTTAGGGGTCTACTCTTGTTGACGCCATTTCACTTTGGTGGTCTATTGGTACCTGCTTATTATTAACAGATAATCTATGGACTTCTTTGGATAACTGAGTTGTTTGGGAGGCGATACCTTGAATTTGCTGGAAGATATGTTCAACCGTTCTTGCAATTAAAGTTAATTGGGTGCTCTCCCTACTTGTTATTTCTTCCTCTGTTTGAAGCTCAGAGTCAGCTTGCCCCATCACTGAATCTAGTTCTGCACCCCCACTCCAAGTGTTCTCCTCACATTCACAATCAACTTCAAGAGGGGAAAACTAGCTTTTTGTTGAAACCGTAAAAACAGATTTGTTGAAGAAGTCCTCCATTTTCGATTGAGAGCTGGTGAAAGGACTGCCTCTTCTGTATCCCTGTAGCATTTACAAGCAGGCATAATAATGCGGTGATAAGTAAACAAAGAGAGGATTCCTTAGCAGGAAAGGAAAGGGGGAAAAGTGCTCAGTTTATTCTGTTGAAGAGCTTCTCTGTGTAATGACTGCCAGGAAGTCAAAAAACATTGCCTAGAATGTTGTTTTTGTTTCAAACACTGCAAATTGTGGACAAGATGGACTGTTTCAAGAAGTGGCAGAAAGATATTTCTAGATTTGTCTGGCAGGGCAAGAAGCCTAGAATAAAATTTAAAATACTAACTGATGCAAAGGAAAGAGGTGGATTTGCCCTGCCAGACCTTAAACTTTACTATGAATCAGCAGCATTCTGCTGGTTGAAAATTGGCTGCTTCTTGAGAACACAGACATTTCGGACTTAGAAGGTTTTAACAATGTTTTTGGATGTCATGCATATTTGTGGTATGACAAGGTTAAAGCACATAAAGCATTCAAAAACCATATTGTCAGGAAAGCATTGTTTAATGTTTGGATAAGATATAACGATTTATTGGAAAATAAAACCCCAAGGTGGTTGTCACCAATGGAAGCGAAAGCTCAGAAAAAGCTCAATATGGAAGCCAAATGGCCGAAATATTGGGAAATTTTGGAACAAGAAGGAGATAGATTGAAACTGCAGAGTTTTGAGAAATTAAAAAATAAAGTGCGAGATTGGCTTCATTATTACCAGATAATGGAGGCATATAATTTGGACAAGAAAGTTGGCTTCCAGGTGGAAAAATCAAAATTAGAAACAGAGCTGTTAGAACCTAAAACTAAGATTTTGTCAAAGATGTATAACTTGCTGTTGAAATGGAACACTCAGGATGAAACGGTGAAATCTGCTATGATTAAATGGGCACAAGATGTTGGACATAATATTATGTTTGCTGACTGGGAACAGTTATGGACCACAGGTATGAGGTTTATGGCATGTAATGCCTTAAGAGAGAATATTATGAAAATGATCTACAGGTGGTACATGACCCCAGTCAAGCTTGCAAAAATTTATCATTTGCCCGATAATAAATGTTGGAAATGCAAAGAAAATGAAGGTACATTCTTTCACCTTTGGTGGACGTGCCCAAGGATTAAGGCTTTCTGGGAAATGATTTATAATGAAATGAAAAAGGTATTTAAATATACTTTCCTGAAGAAACCAGAGGCCTTTCTCCTGGGCATGGTCGGCCAATTGGTGTCAAAGAAGGATAGAACTTTCTTTATGTATGCCACAACAGCAGCAAGAATACTCATTGCAAAGTACTGGAAGACACAGGATCTACCCACTCTGGAAGAATGGCAGATGAAGGTGATGGACTATATGGGATTGGCAGAAATGACTGGCAGAATCCGAGACCAGGGAGAAGAGTCGGCGGAAGAAGCTTGGAAGAAATTTAAAGACTATCTATAGAAATATTGCAAAATTAATGAATGTTAGAATGATGTCGGATAGAAATTAAGTGGTTTCCAGCTGTAATGCTTTAAGAGAATATGGGGGGGGGGGAAGGTTTATAAATAGGTTAAAATTTATTGATAAGGATTTGCTGAGCTAACAATTTGAACTGGAATACAAAAAAGGGAGGTATGAGGAGGTCTGGGAAATAAGTTAATGAAAAATAAGTAATGGAAACTTTATGTGTTTTTAATTATTTTTATATTTGTATTTTTGTTATTCTTTTTTTCTTTTTATTGTATTATTATTGAAAACTTTAATAAATATTCTTGAAGAAACAACAACAACAACAACAACAACAACAACAACAAGGGGAGCTGGCAATTAACAGCTAGCAGCTAACGGCCTGCCTGCCCAGGATGCTTCTCGCAGTGCTTGCCCAGAGTGTTTCGTATAACATAGATAAGAAAGTGCTGATAAGTTCTCAGTGAATTTATAAGTTTAAAAGTGGAGAAAGGAAAATCACTTTCCTGAGCAGCAATTAAAGTCAATTAGAGTCCTCCGGAGCTCCGAAGCCTGGTTTTTGAACTGACGCATCTTTCTGGAAGTCCAAATTCATTTTTTATTTTTGAACTGGAAGTAAGATGGGAGGGAGGTGAAGCTTGCAGGGAAAGCAGCACAATTCATTAGTTTAGTGGTTCTCAACCTGTGTGCCGTGGCCCCCTGGGGTGCTTTGAATGATGGTCGGGGTGCCACAGGCAACCCTGGCCTCTGTCCCCCTTTCTTTCCCTCCCTCCTCTGATGCCAAAGGCTTGCACAGTTGTTTGTTGCAGCAGCCCTGGCTACAATCGCCCCAGGCCCCTCTCTTTGGGGCAGGGGGGCGCAGCTCAGAGACCAGGGGCTGCAGGCAGCTGCCCGGAGGGCTTCCAAGGAGAGGGGAGAGGAGAGGAAGCTGCCAGCTCTGCAGGCAAGGGGTGAAATAACTGGGCTCCTGAGCCCCACATGGGAGCTGCAGAAATAATATAGTTAGAATCATAGGATCATAGAATTATAGAGTTGGAAGAGACCACAAGGGCCATCGAGTCCAACCCCCTGCCAAGCAGGAAACACCATCAGAGCACTCCTGACATATGGTTGTCAAGCCTCTGCTTAAAGACCTCCAAAGAAGGAGACTCCACCACACTCCTTGGCAGCAAATTCCACTGTCAAACAACTCTTACTGTCAGGAAGTTCTTCCTAATGTTTAGGTGGAATCTTCTTTCTTGTAGTTTGGATCCATTGCTCCGTGTCCGCTTCTCTGGAGCAGCAGAAAACAACCTTTCTCCCTCCTCTATGTGACATCCTTTTATATATTTGAACATGGCTATCATATCACCCCTTAACCTCCTCTTCTCCAGGCTAAACATGCCCAGCTCCCTTAGCCGTTCCTCATAAGGCATCGTTTCCAGGCCTTTGACCATTTTGGTTGCCCTCCTCTGGACAATGGAATTGTAAACTCAAAAAGGTTGAAAACCTCTGGCTTATTTTAAAACATAGAATGTTCTAAGGAGAGACTATGGTTTATTAAATACTTAAAAATTACTCCAGAAACAAGGCATTTACGGAGCAGCTAAAGATATGACAAGAATCATTTTTATAAACAGGAGATTTCAATTTAAACAATTGGGCTATCTAAAAGGGAGGGTTTATATGCACCTGAGGTGTGTGTGTGCACGCATATTGATTTGCATACCCTTTAAGCAGGTGATGGGGAGATGGATTTCTTTGTTTAATGGCCACCAGCTTGAATGGTTTTTAAAAGTGGTATAGACCTTTGCACAGGAGATACAGACTGCCTATGACTATGCTGTGCTCCCAATGTCAGGGAAAACTCTTTTAAGTACCAGTTGCTGGGAATTGCAGGTTGGCAGAGTGCTGCGGTGCTCATATTCTGCTTTTGGGCTTCCTGTGGATATAAGGTTGGCTGCTATGGCAGGATGCTGGCCTGGTTTGGCTTCTGATCCAGCAGCTCTTAGATATTTAGGACATTGGAATACCATCTTCCAGGGTAGTTCAGTGAAAGAGCATCTGCTTTGCATGCAAAGGTTCCAGGTCCAACCACTGGTGTTTCCTTGGGAAAGTCTCCTGTCCAAATCCTGGAAAACAAATCAGTAATGAACCAATCATGTGACTTGGTATATGGCACCATGCTATGGGAAATGATGCTTCAAAAGAAAGAGTGAAACAGCAAAGGACCTGGGCAGAACATTTGGTGCTGGGGCTACCACAAAGAGAGCCCTGCACTTGAGAGGTGGCAGCCAAGCTCCCATTAGGATGATAGGTGCTGCCACTAACATTTCCTTTTTTGCCACTCCCTACCATGAAGACTTTGGGCCACCTCATGAGAAGAGAAGACTCCCTGGAAAAGACCCTGATGTTGGGAAAGATGGAGGGCACAAGAAGGCGACAACAGAGGACAAGATGGTTGGACAATGTTCTCGAAGCTACCAACATGAGTTTGACCAAACTGAGGGAGGCAGTGGAAGACAGGAGTGCCTGGCATGATCTGGTCCATGGGGTCACAAAGAGTTGGCTACGACTAAACAACAACAAGTATGAGGAAATAGCAAGGCTGACTTGAAGAATCCAACAGCAGGACGATGAGAAATTCCAAAGAGAATGGTCTAAATTTATGGTATACTTAAAGAAAACTGTACATAAATAAAGACACTCACAGGACTGAAATAAAACTCATAATGTTTATTTTAAACATTTGGTTAGGCCACAAGATGTAATGCTGTAATAAGGAATGTATGTGTAAAGTGTAATACAAAAATTTATTAAGGAATTATAGACATTTATAGAATGTATATATAGTAATCATGCTTAAGTAAGAGCAATGCAGAGAAGCCAGAAGAGGGAAGTTAATTCGGATAAGATATAGATTGAAAGGAGAATGATATTGTTAAGCTGTACAGTGGTACCTCGGGTTACATACGCTTCAGGTTACAGATTCCGCTAACCCAGAACTATTGCTTCAAGTTAAGAACTTTGCTTCAGGATGAGAACAGAAATTGTGTTCCGGCGGTGCGGCAGCAGCAGGAGACCCCATTAGCTAAAGTGGTGCTTTGGGTTAAGAACAGTTTCAGGTTAAGTACAGACCTCCGGAACGAATTAAGTACTTAACCCGAGGTACTGTACAAAACCGAGGTATTGTGTTTCAGACATTTGGGAAAAAATAATAAAAAAATATTGGGGGGGAAACAACAACAACAAAGCGTGAAGACAAATAGGGAAGTGAACTGAAATCTGAACTGGTACGTAAATGTGAGCAGGAAATTCAGTCTCTACCACATCACTTCCTTGTCATATAAGCACTGGTGATGGGTAGTGGTTTTTTAGTGGGCAGGGGAAGAGAAGCTGCACGGTCCAAAATCTGGGGGAAATGAAACAGAGCTTTTGGAACAATGTACAGTCTCTTATGCTCAAACCACAGGGTGCTTCTGCCACAGCTACAACTTTAGGAGGGTTTGGTGGAAAGTCATGATTTGCTTAATGTTTGGAGGAAGCTTTGTTTGTTAAGGCGCCCTGAAGAGCACAGGAAGAGTCACACGAACCATTAGTCCATATAGCCCAGCATTATCCACACTGGCAGGCAGAGGCTCATTAAAGTTTCAGGCGGGTCTACCCCAGTCCCACTGGGAGATGCCAGGAATTGAACCTGGGGCAATTAAGCTACAGCTCTTTCCCTCTTGCGTTCCATAACCCAAGCATTGGTACGAAGTACATACTGTATTACACTTCTGGAGGCCAGTTTCTCACTCGGACTGCTGGAGGGAGGGAGGGAGGGAGGCCCTCTTGTACAGCCTTACCTGGATCCAGCCCTCTGCTTTCTGTTGCAGCTCAACAGCATCAGGTTGGTCCTTGTATTGGCATTAACACGATACATTATTAACATATTATTAAGAATTAAATTTGTATACCGCCCTTTTACAAAGTGCTGTGATAGGAAAGAGGCTTGCTGTGACAGGCAGAAATCACTTCCTTCCAGGGGTGCATTTTGGGGGCAAGTCTCTTGCAGGGGCAGGAAACTGAACCCTCCCCTTCTGGAGGGAAGGGCTGTGGCTTAGGTAAAGGTAAAGGGACTCCTGATTGTTAGGTCCAGTCGTGGCCAACTCTGGGGTTGTGGCACTCATCTTGCTTTATTGGCCAAGGGAGCTGGTGTACAGTTTTTCTGGTTTTCCAGGTCATGTGGCCAGCATGACTAAGCCGCTTCTGGCGAAGCAGAGCAGAGCACGGAAACGCCGTTTACCTTCCCGCCGGAGCGGTACCTATTTATCTACTTGCACTTTGACGTGCTTTCGAACTGCTAGGTGGGCAGGAGCAGGGACCGAGCAACGGAGCTCACCCGGTCACTGGGATTCGAGCCGCCGACCTTCTGATCGGCAAGCCCTAGGCTCTGTGGTTTAACCCACAGCGCCATCCGCGTCCATCCCATTTGCTGCAGAAGCCCCATCTTCTGCCCACAGCAGGGCCGCTAAAGACTCCCTGCCTGAAATCCTGGCGAGTATTGGCGGCTGATCAGTGTAGAGTGGGGTTTCCCAAACTTGAGTCTCCAACTTGTTTTGGACTACAACTTCCATCATGCTTAGCTACCAGGATCAGTGGCAAGGGATGATGGGGGTTGTAGTCGAAAAACAGCGGGAGATCCAAGTTTGGGAAACCCTGGATGCCATAAATAATACTGTTCTGAACAAGATGCATTTCCGTTCTGACTCAAGTCTGAGGCAGCTGCCGTGTGTTCTTAAAGGATCCCAGCTCAGCGGAAGATGTTCAGTTCCCCAGCGACATGCTGGGAATGCCTGAAAGCCCCGGAGAACGACTGCCAGCCAGGGTCTGCGATACTGTGCTGACCCGGTCTAAGAGGAGGAAAAGCCGGTCCTGTGGAAGATGCGAGGAAGACCCGGAACTGGGCTGCGCCAGACCCTCTGTGCTGCTCCCTGCCGGCCCCGGCTCGCGTCTGCCACGCTCTCCTCCTCGCCCCCCGCCTTCCTTCCTTTGTCTCCAGCCGGGGAGGGCTGCTCTGGTCCAGCCCCTCGCTCCTCCTTCGCCTGGGCGGGAGGGAGGCGAGCCGGACCCTCTGGCGGGCTCGGACTCAGGGCTATCCTTGCAACTGTTTCTGCTGCTCCGGCTGTCGGGAGCGATGGCCGAGGTGCGCAAATTCACGAAGCGGCTGAGCAAGCCGGGCACGGCAGCAGAGCTGCGGCAGAGCGTCTCGGAGGCGGTGCGCGCCTCGCCGGGGCTGGTAAGGAGCCGGGCTTTAATTCCGGGGCGCGCCGGGCAACGCGGGGGCGCGTGGCGGCGGCGGTGCCGGGTAGCTTCCAGCCTGCGGCGTGCGCTCATGCCTCTTTCCTGCGAGCCGCCGGCTCGCTCTCTGTGCATGCCCAGAGGCGGCCTTCTTCTGCTGCTGCTGCTGGGCCTCGGGAGGTAGCTGGTGTGAAGCGCGCGGCGGGAAGGGGTCCGGGTGCTTTGGGGTGAAGCGAGGATGGAGAGCTGGTGTCAGCGAGGGGGCGTGGCTGCGCGCAGCTGGGCAGGACGGCAGGGACCTGCTGCGTCTGTGGTGGGCTCCCGCGGTGGGCTGGGAGAGAGGCCCCCTCTCTCGGAACAGCTCTAAGCCGCTCCTCCGCTCTCAGAAGGGGAAGGAAGGCTCCACCCAGCACCCAGAAGAGGAGAGGGAGGAGGTTTCCTGGGGCGGGGAAGAGAAGGAGGCTTAGCGTGTTAGTTGCCCGTCCAGCCCTAAGGACCAAATACTTGCGGCATAGGAACCCAAGCCCAGTTGCGCCCCATAGGAGAGATGCCAGCTTGTTCCCTTTGCAGGCTGTGTCGGGCAGAGAGAAGGAGGCCAAGCTAGAGTTTGGAGGCTGGTCTGCAGGATGGATGGTTTGAAGTGGTGGTTTGAGGGTGATGAGGCCTTCAGCAGCTACTAGGACTAGCCCCTATCTCTATGTTATTCCCCCTTCGCTGTCCAGGCAGAGTGTCTGGGCTGCGTTCACACACACTGTACATTTAGAGCACATTTCTCTGCTCCAACCAAAAACAGAATCCTGGTGTGTTAAGGGTGTTGGGAATTGTAGCTCTGTGGGCAAGCTACAGTTCCCGGGATTCTTTTGGAGATGTCTTGCGTGCGCAGGTGGGAAGAGTGGTTTTGCACTCAGGTCCTGCATTGGGCTTCTTGTCATTGGGCCAGCTGGTTCTCCACAGTGAGAACAGGATGCTGGGCTAGATGGGGCCCCCTGGGCCTGATCCTGTAGTGAGGCTTTCCTTAGGTTGTGTTCCTATAGTGCAACCAGACCCTTGCCATGTTGTCTTCCTAAAACAACACACATGCCAACCATCCTGAGGGCTTATGCCAACATCCAGGAGCAACAGAGATGTTTTGAGCTGTGCCTAGGAAGTGCAGTAGGAGCCAGCCAGCGTTGTCTGGAGATTTGCTTTGATTTGAGGAAAGCACCCAAACAGATCCTCTTAGAGTTATGATTGAGCTGCCCCAGTGTCTAGTGGCCACAGCTGGCAGGATCAGTGTAGCCTATGCAGTCCGTGTCTCCTGTGCTCACCATGTGGATGCACTATGGTCAAAATTGCCACCCTCTCCTCCCATGATGCACCAGTCCAAGTCACGTCATTCAACTGCCGGTTCTTCTAACTATCTGATGCTTCCTGCCCATTTTCAAGCCTGTCTTTTCAAGCAGGAGGGCTAGAAGAGTACTTTTTTAAAAGAGCAAGCTGCAGCTTTTAAAAGAGCGAATTTAAAAAAGAAAAAAACACGAGGGCTAGAAGCTTTATAGACCTGTTTAGGGAAGTTTTTAATGTTTGAAGTTCTATTTTGTTTTAATGTTCTGTTGAAAGCTGCCCGGAGTGTCTGGGGAAACCCAGCCAGATGGGCGGGGTAGAAATAATAAATTATTATTATATTATTGAAAATTATTGGCTCTCTTTGCAAAGTCCAGACCTGCACATACTGCACATATTGCCGTGACAGTATGTTCCTGGCTAGTTTTGGCCAGGAACAAAGTGGCAAAGATATTGGGTCTTACATATTACAGCCTCAAGCTTTAGCTGGAAGAGATTTTTTTTTAATGGCATTGTAAATAAAAGGTGTATTGTGACATGCCTTGGTGGCACAGGGCCTCAGAGTTATGAGGTTTTTAGTTAATGCTGAGTCTACCTCACAGGGCTAGATTGGTTTTTGCCTTTGTGGAAGCTGAACACCCTTTCTCTCTCTGCTGTGGAACTGAGTTTTGTTTCACTGGCAGACGCAGGACGTTTTCAGAAGCAGCCAGGGGCAGCTTGTGAGTCTTTGGTAGAGCTGGATGCTCTGAGGTCTGCCTTCTGAAGTGTGTGCAAAGTATCACTGAGATTTTCCATGTTTTCCATGTTCCATTTTCCATGCTGTTCCCTCGCCATACGGATTTGTGCTCTATGGGAAGAAATATTCTCAGAAAGCAGAAATATGAAGAGCTGAAGAGGCGGCAAATGGTTTCCTATGGGCATGCCCGGAGATGGGGAGGGCTGGTGCTTTAGGTGTGGCTTCAGCTGCAGAAATCTTTCTCCACAAAAACAGGAGCTCAAGCGGCCTATTTTACTATATCAATGTTGTTATTATTTATTTCCCACCTTTATCCCAGAGTCCCAGGGTGGAACACAATGTTGAAGGGGGGGGGACACTTGCAATCACAAAAATTAAGTGAGTCCTAAAAATAAAGGGTGGGACGCAGGTGGCGCTGTGGGTTAAAGCCTCAGCGCCTAGGACTTGCCGATCGGAAGGTCGGCGGTTCGAATCCCTGCGACGGGGTGCGCTCCCGCTGCTCGGTCCCAGCGCCTGCCAACCTAGCAGTTCGAAAGCACCCCCGGGTGCAAGTAGATAAATAGGGACCGCTTACCAGCGGGAAGGTAAACGGCGTTTCCGTGTGCGGCTCTGGCTCGCCAGAGCAGCGATGTCACACTGGCCACGTGACCCGGAAGTGTCTCCGGACAGCGCTGGCCCCTGGCCTCTTGAGTGAGATGGGCGCACAACCCCAGAGTCTGTCAAGACTGGCCCGTACGGGCAGGGGTACCTTTACCTTTACCTAAAAATAAAGGGTAAAGAGATCATAGAATCATAGAGTTGGAAGAGACCACAAGGGCCATCGAGTCCAACCCCCTGACAAGCAGGAAACACCATCAGAGCACTCCTGACATATGGTTGTCAAGCCTCTGCTTAAAGACCTCCAAAGAAGGAGACTCCACCACACTCCTTGGCAGCAAATTCCACTGTCAAACAGCTCTTACTGTCAGGAAGTTCTTCCTAATGTTTAGGTGGAATCTTCTTTCTTGTAGTTTGGATCCATTGCTCCGTGTCCGCTTCTTCTGAGATTTTTGACAAAAACATTCCTCCCAACCGTTGTGTGATGGGATAGTGAGCTGCTTGTGCGTAAAAGCTTGATCCCTCTGGGGTTTGGCTGGTCATCCAAACCGAGGCACTAACAGAGCCCCCAAAGCATGACTCCGTCAGTCGCTGGTAGAATCTGACAGTGGGCGTCTACGGAATTTACGCCAACATAAAAGCTGTTTGACGGACATGCGCCTTCGTGACTCTCTGCATGACAGTTTCCGGCGAAGGGTGGGAGTTCCTAACGGGGGTCTTGTTACCTCTTCGCTATTCTCACTAGAAGTATCCCAGAGCCTCCCCTCCGCTGTGACTCCTGCACTCCCCCTGCTGGTTCCTTCCTCTGCTGCAGATTCTCTCCTATTCTCCTGGAGCCTGTCCACCACCTGTCCCTCCGATGGCAGTTCCCTGACATCCACCTCCCCCCCAGGGCCCCCTTCACCCCCTCCCGCCTCCTCTCCCACTGGCGGTGAGGGCGGAAAGCCCCTGAAGGAACTCTCCTCGTCGTCCGAGGATTCAAACACTTCTAGCCACGGCGTACCGTCTCTCTCCCCATCTTCCTCTTCTTCGTCGGAGTCGGCTTCCTCACCCACCCCTGACTCTGGGAACCCTTCAAACTCTCCTTCCTCATCGGTGGTCCCAAAGTTTTCCCTTCTAAATCGTGCCACGGGTTGCGGTTTTCTTGGGAAACGCTGATGAAATGTTTCTATTAAGACCTCGTCATTGACTACCTCTGCTGGTACCCAAGTGTTTTCCGACTCTACTTCCCCCTCCCATTCTACCAGATATTCCACCTGATTCCCCTTCCACCTGGAATCAATGATTCCTGCCACGTTCATGTCGCGCTCTCTCTCTTCTATCACGGGCGTTTGGGTGGCCTCTCTCTCACGCTCCCCCCACTCACGTCCCTCTCGGTACGGCGACAGTAATGACCTGTGAAATACTGGGTGTAATTTCATGTGACTGGGCAGCCTGAGTTTGAATGCTACTGGGTTGACCTGCTGTATGACCTCAAAGGGTCCCAATCCTTTGGGTCTCAATTTCTTACTCCCGCCCTTGAACGGTAGTCCTTGGGTGGATAACCACACCCGGTCTCCCACCCTTATAGTTTCACCTTCCCTCCTATTTCTGTCTGCTTGGTTCTTATATTCTTCCTTGGCTTTCTCTAAGTTAAGTTGAAGCTGACGGTGGATCGCTTCCATCTCTTCAAAAAAATATTCCGCCGCCGGCACGCTCCACCTCTCCCCTCCCTCTCCTGGGAATGCCCGGGGGTGACACCCATAATTTGCCAGAAAGGGACTCATCCCTGTGGACACATTCTCCGCGTTGTTGTAGGCAAATTCTGCTAGAGGTAACTTATCCACCCAATCATTTTCTCTGTCTTTTACATAACACCTCAGGTATTGTTGTAAAATCCCGTTTGCCCTTTCCGCTTGCCCATTTGTTTCTGGGTGCCGGGCAGTTGAGAAATTGAGTTCTACGTGCAGTAAGCTCATAAGTTTCCTCCAGAACCTGGAAGTAAATTGTTTCCCTCTGTCGCTCAAAACCCTCAAGGGGGCGCCATGCAACCTAAAAATATGTTCTACAAACAACTTGGCGGTTTCCTCCGCTGTGACCGCATGTGAACAAGCTATAAAATGACACATCTTGGTTAATAGATCTACCACCACCATGACAGCTGTTTTGCCTTTGGATTTTGGCAGGTCCGTCATAAAATCTATGGATACTGCCTCCCATGGCCTTTCTGGCGTGGGTAAGGGTTGTAATAGCCCCGCTGGCGCCACCCTCTCTCCTTTCGCTCGCTGGCACCTGTCGCAACCCCTGACATATTCCCGTACGTCCTCCCTCACCTTGGGCCACCAAAACTCCCTGGTAACCAACCACATGGTTTTGTGCTGTCCAAAATGTCCCGCTGTGGGGCTGTCATGCAACTGCTTGAGTACTCTGCCCCCCAGTTCCCCATTGGGTATGTACAGTGCCCCTTTGTAATACAACGCCCCGTTCTTTTCTTCAAACCCCCCTGTGTTCTCCTCTGTCCTCCTGAGTTCTCTGAATTTCTCTTGGGCGTATTCATCGTTCTCAGTACCCTCTATCAGTTCCCTCTGCCCCACCAATGCCGCCCCACACACCCAGCGGTCTTCAGGGATTACATGCCTTGCCTCAGGCGCTCCCTCCCCCTCTAAGTACTCAGGTTTCCTGGAAAGAGCGTCCGCCCTCACGTTCTCGGAGCCGGGCACGTAACGAATCTCAAAGTGGAATTTGGAGAACTCCTGGGCCCATCGCACTTGTCTCTGGTTCAGCACTCGGGCTGTTCTCCAGTATTCCAGATTTTTGTGGTCAGTTTGGACTTGAACCTTGTGCTGCGCCCCAATCAGCAAATGCCGCCATTTCCGGAATGCTTCATGAATGGCGAGCAGTTCTCGGCCGTATACTGTGTAGTTCCTCTCGGATTTGTTCAACTTCTGCGAGAAGAATGCACACGGTCTCCATTCAGACGTATCTTTTCCCGGCTGGAGAAGAACGGCCCCCACCGCTCGGTCTGACGCGTCAGTCTCCACTCTCATTGGTTGTTGTAGATCCACGTGCAAAAGTTGCTCTTCCGACGCAAACGCCTGCTTTAAACGTTCGAACGCCCGCTGCGCTTCTTCCGTCCAAACAAATTTCTTTTTGCTACTAAGACAATCCGTGATGGGCGCTGTTAAATGGGCAAAGTTTTTGATGAACTTCCTATAGAAGTTTCCGAAGCCCAGGAACCTTTGCACGTCCTTCTTGGTCTTTGGTGTTTTCCATTCCAGTACCGCTTGAACCTTGCTGGGATCCATGGCCAATCCCTTGTCAGACAACCGGTACCCCAGGAATTCCACCTCCCTGGTATGAAACTGACACTTCTCCAGTTTCACCCACAGCCAGTTTTCTCGCAGCTTGCTCAGTACCTCTCTTACATCTCGCACATGCTGCTCCTCATTCTCTGAGTACACCAGGACGTCATCTAAGAACGCTACGCAGTTCTTGTAGAGCAGTGGCCCCAGGACGTGATTCATGAATGATTGAAAGCAGGCGGAGCCCGCTTGTAATCCGAAAGGCATAACCCGGTACTCAAAAGCCCCCAAGGGGGTGAACATAGTGGTCTTCCACTCATCCCCCTTTCTCACACGTATCAAGTTATATGCCCCCCTAAGGTCCAGCTTGGTAAAAATTTTCCCTTTTCTCACCCGTGTTAGAATGTCATCAATTCTAGGCATAGGGAAAGTCACTGGTTCTGACACTGCATTTAGGGCCCTGAAATCACATACAAGCCTGGGCTTGCCCGTGTTTTTTTTGTCCACAAAGAACACTGGGCTGCCCCCCACCGCTCGTGACTCTCTGATGAAACCTCGCTTGAGGTTCTTGTCAATGAACTCCCTTAACTCCTGCATCTCACTGTCTGACATTGCATACAGCTTGCCCACTGGCAATTGTGCTCCTGGGAGTAAGTTAATTTGACAGTCAAAGGGTCTGTGTGGGGGCAGTTTATCTGCTTCTTTTTCGCTGAATACGTCAATCAAGTCAGCGTATTGTGGTGGCACCCCCCCCTTGTCCATCACTTCCATCCCTGCTAGAGTGGCCCTGGCCCCTGCCTGAGCCTCTCCCTCCTTGCAGTGTTCTAGGCAATGTGCTGATCCAAAGGAAACCACTCTCTGATGCCAGCCTACTAGCGGATCGTGTAGCGCCAGCCAGCTCATACCCAAGATAATAGGAGCTCCTCCCAAGGTGGCTACGTTAAACGCTATCAGTTCTGTGTGTCTTGCCACCCTCATTATCATTGGTACAGTCTGTTGGCTCACTTCTCCTCCCAACAGCTCCCTCCCATCAATCGTGGTAACCTGCAAAGGCTTACTTAATGGGATAGTCTGTATCTGGTGTTCAGCTGCAAACTCCTTACTCATGAAATTACATGAGCTACCTGAATCCAATAGCGCTTTTATCTTCAGTGGGTGTCCGTTTGCCAGTTCCAGCAACACCTCTATCACAAGCGCTGGTCTTGGAGGTTCCGGCGTGGGCACATTCACTACTCCCTGGCCTGGCTGCTGTGCCCTGATGTTGGCAACCAGGCGTTGGCTTTTACTTGCTCCGTGATTTCTTCTTCCTCCTTCCCCCCAACAGTTCCCGCCATCCCTTGCCATTCCTTCCTTTGCGGACAGACTCTGGCAAAGTGACCTGGCTGTTGGCAGAGATAGCATCTCTTGCCGCTCTTTCCCTCCTTCTTCCGCCCTTCACTGGTGTTTGAAACTGCGCGCGCGCGCGCGCTGTTCCAAGTTCCATCGGCTCTGCTGGCGGGAAAGGCTGCTCCGGAATCTCTGGAATGCGGAAGTCCTTCCAACGTTCCCCCTTTCCTTCCCGCTTTTCCATAGCTCTAGCCTCCTGGCGTGCTCCTATGGACAGCGCTGATTTAGTCAGCTGATCCATAGACTCCGCCCTAGGCGCCCGGGAAAGTTCATCTTTCACTGCCGGAGAGAGACCTTCTTCAAACAGCATTTGAATAGGTTCACTAGCAAGGTCCCACCCCAGTCTATGAATCAGCATGGTGAACTCAGTCCAGTACTCACGTACAGATCGGCTCCCCTGTTTACACGCCATTAACTGTCTGCGCACCACCCCCTGCTCGATCTCGCTGGAAAACATCAAGTCCATGGCGCGAAAAAACTTCATTGTGTCCTTTAAGATTTCATTATTGGCTGCCATCAGGGGCCGAGCCCAGTCCTTCGCCCCTCCCTCTAGATGGCCAATCACGTACGCCACTCTAGAGTTCTCATCGGGGAAGTCATCAAACAGTAGATTGAGAGCATATTGCATCTCTGTCCTAAAGGCTTGATAGTTCCTGGGATCCCCCCCAAATTTCTGCACCAATCCAGGCACCCGTCTGGCAAGTGGGGTGGTTTCCCCTTTATCCGCATCTTGAGCCCTCCTCTCCTCGAGCCTCGCCGTTTGCAGCGCCAGCTGGACCTCCAACGCCCTGTACCTTTCTTCCAGGCTTGGACCTGCTCCAGCTCCAGCTCCTGCTCCTCCGGTTCCGGCTGGTTCGCTCATGATGCCCTCTGCTTGCACAAGCTGCTTTCAAAGACTGTCAGATTGCTGTGATGGGATAGTGAGCTGCTTGTGCGTAAAAGCTTGATCCCTCTGGGGTTTGGCTGGTCATCCAAACCGAGGCACTAACAGAGCCCCCAAAGCATGACTCCGTCAGTCGCTGGTAGAATCTGACAGTGGGCGTCTACGGAATTTACGCCAACATAAAAGCTGTTTGACGGACATGCGCCTTCGTGACTCTCTGCGTGACAGTTTCCGGCGAAGGGTGGGAGTTCCTAACGGGGGTCTTGTTACCTCTTCGCTATTCTCACTAGAAGTATCCCAGAGCCTCCCCTCCGCTGTGACTCCTGCACTCCCCCTGCTGGTTCCTTCCTCTGCTGCAGATTCTCTCCTATTCTCCTGGAGCCTGTCCACCACCTGTCCCTCCGATGGCAGTTCCCTGACACGTTGTGAGGTGCAGCCCATCACTTGCCAGAAGTCCATCTTCAAGAAACTGCAGTCCGTGATCTAAGAATCCAAACCGTTCCCGTTTACACCATTTGCGAAGCCAGTTGTTCACTTCCACTATTTTTCCCTCTCTCCCTGGGCCACGTCGTTCAGCTGGGAGGACAGATGAGATGACAATTTGTGCATTTAATTGCTTCAATTTCCTGCCCAGAGCCTCGTAATCTCTTTTGATCTTCTGGAGGCTATTGCTTGCAGTGTCATTGGTTCCCACATGAACCAAGAGGAAGGGGTATTTGTCAGTGGGTTTTATGATTCCTTGCAGTCGTTCAGTTACATCTTGGATCTTAGCCCCGGGGAGACAGCACACTTCCCGAGACATCTTGTCAGGCCCACAGATCACTGCTTCTGTTCCCCTCAGTAGGGAATCCCCTATCACCACTACACGCCTCCTCTTAGGTCTGGTCGGGGTTCTACCGTGAGCTGTCCATTCCAAGGTCGCCTGCACATTCCCTGAGGACTGACTTTTCTGCTCGTCTTCATATACCTGATCGACTGTGGGATCAGGGATGAGGGAGAGATCCTCAAATGGAGTCTGCTCTTTGTCTTCCATGCTAGGGGAGAGGACCTCAAAGCGATTGTGTATTTCTAAACAATCAGAGCGAACCCTGGGCCTCCTACTTCTTTGAGTCACGTTTCTCCATATATCTGGCTCCTGTGTTAGTGAACTAGCCTCCTTCTCAGGGGAGTCCCCTGTCTCCTCCTTGGTGGAGACGGTGTGCTCTGTTGCTTCCAAGAAGAGCTCCAGCTCTCTAATTCTTTGGAGCGTAGCTACACATCTTCAGAATTCACCAGGAGCTGTCTAATGAAGGTGCCAGGCACATCTCTGTGGGGAGAAACTCAGGAGTTGCCACCATGTTCAAAATTAGCCAGGTGTATTTTGCAACTGGCGCGGGTCCAACTGTAATCACATGGAGATCTCTGGATGCCAGGTTGATGACTGACATCTCCATCTGGCTGGCCCCTCCAGCTTTCTTAAGCAGATAAGCAGAAGAGCTTATTTATTAAATATATAACCCACTTTTTTATTCAAGGAGTCCATGGTTCACCCCCTCCCCAGTTAATCCCTATGGTGACTGTGAGGTAGGTGAAGAGGCTGTGCCTGACTGCAAAGTCACCCAGTGAGCTTCATGACTATGTGGGGATTTGAACCCTGATCTCCCAGGTCCTGGTCTGACACTCTAACCACCATGCCACACTTACATGAGCACCTTGAATTGGACCTGGAAACAAAATGGCAAAACAGTGCAGCTGTTTCAAAATGGGAGTCGCTTGATATCTAACTGGAACCCACCCACTGCATTGTGAGCCCAACTGAAGTACCTTTAGCAAATGAAAATGTAATCCGATTGAAGTTTCTGAGCCATCTTCAAGCAAGAGCCCCACAAAGAGTGCATTCCAGCACTCTTGCAGCCTGGAAGTTACCAGAGCATAGAGTCCAGTGGCCAAGCCATCTCTGCCCAAGAGGAGCAATGTCATTAACAGTTGTAACAATTAGGCCCATTTGGAGAAATTTCCCAGAAGACAGGCTGAAGTATTTTTAGATCTATGGTCTTGTAGTGACCCCAGGGGTTAGGGTTGTTTAAACGCATAACCAACCACACACAAAAATCCAGTAACTGAAAACAGCTGAAATCAAGTGATTAAATTGTTTACAACAGAGCCATAAACCCTGATCTGGTGTCTTGGCTTGTTTATTTATCTCCTGGCTTTTTTTGCAGCCATATAACAAGGTTGCTTACATAAAATCAAAGCTCGAGCAAACTTCAGCCTAAAATATAACGTGTGTGCCAAAAACCACCAGCAGATCCATGATAAATCAAGTTCCTTGGTAGGCAGACCAAGATAAAATGGTCTTCACAGCCCACTGGGCGTAGTGCAGCAGAGTACATTTTTTCAGGAGTCGGTTACAAATCCTTGGTGCTACGAATGAACAGGCCGGCAGCAAGACCTGCAGATGGGCATATGTAGTGGGACGGAGGTCAAACCTTAAACTGAGCCCAGAATCAAACTGGCAACCAGTGAAGCAGATGGTGTATTGGTGTAGCTTGATCAGGCAGCTCCTTGTCAGAACCCTTGTCACCCTTCAAGTGTGTCCCCATGTAAAGAGCACTGCAGTCTTCAAACCTGGAAGTGGCAAGTACACAAATATAATGGAAGCCAGGCCTGCTTACTGCAGAGACCCATGTCAGAATGCAACCCTGCACACCCAATACTGGAAATCTTTGGGTTGTGTAGGGTGACTCGATCGGGGTGGGGTATCAGCTACTGCAATGCTCAGCCTAGATTTTGGGAGCAACCATTGTTTATAACATTATACTTTATTGGCTGATCTCTCTGCTCATTATCCATAAACAATCCAGTCGGTTTGCAAAGGAAGTGACCTCTAATCAGCAAAGGGCATTAGAAATAAGGGGACTTGCTGCTGCTGATACAGTGTGTGAACTAGGAAGCTGGCTGAGGCCGTCAAAACCCAAACAGCTATCTGCCTGTCCATCAAAACCACATAGCAGAGTCTTCTGGGGATGTAGCACTCCAGGCTGCAACTTGGAGGGAGGGGACTGGGGTGTTGAATCAAGCCCCATGTAACGAAGGCTCCTTATACGTTGACCCCCCAGGCACATACGGGATGAGGTTTAGCCAGGAACACCTCCGTGTAATGTACTAGAGCTCTACGTTCAAAAGAGTTCTGTATATTTATTTCTGCATAGAATGGCTTTTTAAAAAGTGATTCCCATCCTCCCCCATGCACTACCCGCAGTCCCAAACAGCACAGTTCAGGAAGGATTCTTTCAGTAAATCATTTCATTATGTGTGTTGCTGTTGCTTAATGCAAGAAATCCAGAATATCACCCAACTGCCATTTGCCTCCTATGCTGGAGACAGCATGCCTCTGGGTACCAGGGAATCACAAATGAGAAGAGATGCTGCTGCACTCAGGCCCGGATTGCAGGCTTCCCACTGGGGCATCTGGTTGGCCAGGGTGCAAACAGGGTGCTTGACTTCGAAGGCCTGATCCAGCAGGCTGACTCCTCTGCTCTAATTCCCTGAAGGTCTGGATCACCCCCAGCACCTCTGTCCCATTGAGTCAGACCTCACAAACATCCCATGGTCAAGGCAACACAGAAAGTGAGCTGTTTTGTCAGCTGGGTGGGCAGGTGGAGGCATGATCCAAGGTCATTTAGGGATTTCAGGCTGGCTTGCTTCTTTCCTCCCTGCTGTACAACTTGTGTTTCCAGCAAAGCAGATGAGAACAACCGGAACAGATTCCCCGTTTCGACTTGGGGAGGGTCATGCACTCTGTATCGCTCAGCAGCAACCAAAACAAGAGTGTGGCTTCCTTTTCAGCCCGGTGCTGCTGCCTGGAAACAGAGAGGCGGCGGCAACGGTGGGTGCAGAGTCAGCAGCCAAAGCAGCCTTCGGTAACAGAGTCAAGGAGCTTCGCAGTTCTTGTGGTCAGAAAGAACAAATCCAGAAAAGCGGCAGTTGGCTGGTGGAGGAATGCCTGGCTTGGCTGTTGGAGTGCTGCTCAGCAAGCTTTCGCGTCTTGCTTTTCATGAGCCTTATTATCGTTCATCTTCGTTAGAGTG
Source organism: Podarcis gaigeae (assembly GCF_964106915.1). Lineage (NCBI taxonomy): Eukaryota > Metazoa > Chordata > Lepidosauria > Squamata > Lacertidae > Podarcis > Podarcis gaigeae. Next base: position 48,933,948 of record NC_139691.1, read on the forward strand.
ACTCGGCAAGGTTCCCCGTCTCTGGCTTCCTTCCTGCTCACTGTGGCTCCGGAACAGCCTCCCTTAAAATGGTTCCCTCCAGCGAGAGGGGCAGTGGTGGTGTAATGGTTAGAGTGTCAGACTAGGACTGGGAGACCAGGGTTAAAAACTGCACTCAGCCATGAAGCTCACTGCCAGAGGGCTGGTCACTGCCTCACAGGGCTGTTGTGGGGATTAAATTGTGCTGAGTGGGGAAGAATCACGTTTTCCACTTTGAGCTCCTTGGAGGAAAAGGTGGGCTATAAATACATGCAATCATAGAATCTTAGATTTGTAGAGTTGGAAGGGTCCCTAAGGGTCATCTAGTTCAACCCCATGCAATGCAGGGATAAAAATGAGGTAAAATAAAAGTTTTGGACTACAACTCCCATCATCCCTGAATGCTAGCCACAAAAGGCTGGGGCAGATGAGAGTCGCCATCCAAAATATCTGGAGGGCACCAGGGAGCAGAGGCTGTTCTGGAGGCTGGAGAGGAGGATCAGTTGGGTTTTGCTCAGCATTGAAAGTGTTATAGTGCAGGTACCGTTGCCTCTGTTGCCCACACCGATTTCCCTTGTCATCTCTGATCCAACAAGTGTGGCAGGCTTTTTTTTCTATTACAGCAACCTCAAAGCCTGCACAACCTGTGTGACCAGAAGCAGGAGAGGGATATCTGCAGCCCTTGACACCTTCTTTCAAAGTGCCTTGATCCCTGGAGGAGGAAAAAGCAAACCACTGTAGCCATGCAGCCAGTCTGTTGCTGGACTACAACTCCCATCAGCCCTGAGCAGCAGGGGCTGATGGGAATTGGAGTCCCTGGAGAGGCAACACATTGGCTAGTTCTGCACGCTTGTCTCTGAAATGCCACACAAATCCCTGCGTGCCCCCCTATGCCGTTTTCCTAATGGGATTGGATTGGATTGATCTTTATTACGGCCATTGGCCCGTTACACGACAGTTTCCCATACCAACATATTATACTTAAACCTCCAAATTTAAAATCGCCAAAAGTTACAAAAGACGAACAGTAACCGAAGCAAAACAAAAACCAAAACCACCATCATACCTTACAGTAAATTTGTAACCTATACATGCCCTCAAGGATATCAGTGGTGATATCGCCTAAAACATAGATCATGGTTTAAAACAATGGTGATATCACCTAAAACATAGGTCATGGTTTAAAGGGGTTATCCGAATCACACAGGAGACCGTTTCTCTTCTTTAGGGATAGGACGCTGATCAGGAATCTGGCAACCATGAGTGATTTTAGGGGGTCATCATCAATTAGTAGGTATCTCAGTTTGGCTTCAGTCGTATCATCGGCAATTCCCTTAAGATATTGAGCAAGAAACTTGCTCCTGGCCGGTAAGTGAAAAGCACAGTCAAAAATTATGTGATGCAACGATTCCGGTGCCCCACAATTACAATCACATAAGAGCGATATCTGTCCATTGGAGAATCTATTTCTCAGCAAGTTCGATGGGAAGGTGTTGAATCTTGCCTTTACAAAGGCATATCTATGAGCTGAGGAAGTTAAAGAATTCAAATAGTTTGGGAGCCTTAAGAGGGGTAATAAACCAAGATTTAGAGGTGAGCAGGTACCATTGCCCAAGACCATTTTCTGCTGCAAGTCCATCTCCTCTAGCTTACAGGTTACTGTTCCTTTAGCTGGAACTATGTCCTGCTCTAGTAATTTGGATGGGGAGATTCCCATTGCCGTTATTTTCAGCTGTAAATTTTTACCCATGGGCTCTGGAAATCGTCTCTCCACATACATTGTATCAAGTACAAGTTTGGGAGATTGTGCCATAGAGATAACCAATGACAAAGTATGTGCTTCCACAGAGCATTTTCCAGGGATACAATATTGTTCCACGCGTAACGCTGTATTACTTACACAGTTGGGCAGTTTCAATATCCCTCTTAAAAACTGATTTTGAATGACCTCCAGGTGAGATAGGTTGGCAAAAGTCCCCCAAATTGAGATGGCATAAGCAATTGTCGGGATCACCTTGGCCTTGAAGACTTTCAACGCCGATGGTATATGAAGGGCTTTCCTAATGGGGGCTGCCCTACATTCCCCCCCCCTTCTCTTTGGCTTGTTTGCTTCTCTGCCTTGGGGTGCAATACAGGAGACTGCTGCAGAGAGGCAAAAGCTGCATTCTTCCTGATGTGGGGCAGCTGAGGCTAATTCGCCGTCCTCCTCTGAAAACAACTGACTAGCACGAGCCTTTCCAGATACCAAAAGGGCTCAGATCCAGCTGGTTCTGGCGTGGTTTTCTGTAAACAGACTTCCCGGAGCCACTCCTGATCCATCACTTGTTGGCTGCAGCCCAGAATGTTGCACTCCAGAGAGCAGGGCGAAGAAGTTCATGCTGTATTCGCAACAGAGCTTTAGTAGCAGGAGAAGGAGCTGCGCAGAGGTTGTTAAAAGGTGCCTCTGTCCTCGCATCAGGTAGCTGTGAAACTGCCTTGGAGTGTTGTCATCACCATTGCCATCATGATTATGTGATGCAGGAATCTGCTTATAGGATGTAATACAATAGATAAAAATAAACAAAACCAGAAAATTTAAAACAATGTGCAGTACAAAATCCCTGCAATGCCCAGCCAATAAAGTATTAATAAGGCAACCTCAACACCCCACCCAGCGTGGTGTAGTGGTTAGAGCAGTCTTTCTCAACCTTTTGTCCCTAGCTGTGGTTGGCCAACAACTCCCACTATCCCTAGTAGCCAAGACCAGTGGTTCAGGATGCTGGGAGTTGGAGTCCAACAACAGCGGGGGACCCAAGTTTGAAAAATGACCTGGAAGCTCAGGGTTCAAATCCCCACTCTGCTGTGAAGTTCACTGGGTCACTTTGGGCCATTTGCCGTATCCCTGCGGGTTAAGTGAGGGGGGGGCATGTATGCTGCCTTGCGCTCCTTGTAGGAAAGTTGGGATATAAATGCTAATAATTGTAATTAATAATTAATTAATAGTAATAGATGGGCACCACAGGCACCAGCTCAATTACAAACTGCCTGAGTGAACAAAAAGACCTCAGATCCAGCACCTAAACAGGGGGATGCGGAGTGGCCATTGCTAGTTATTGTGATATTCAAAAGCAGATATTGTGCACTGTGCAAGAATGAACACATGGGGAAAGCTAGTTTTGATGGCAAAACACACGGCTTTCATGCTCTGGAAGACCCAAAGAGCCATCGTTCTTGTGATAGGAAACACACCTGGTAGCATTACAGATGGCGGGTGGTGGAAGACTTCTGGCTACATGGGAAGTCGTTGGATCAAGGTAGTGATTGAGGCACGGGGCCAAGTGTGGCCCTCCAAGCCTTTCTCTCTGGCCCTTGGAGCTCTTCCCAAGTCACAGCCTTCACCAACTCCACTTTGCATCCTCCCTGAGCACCTTCATCTGGCTGGAATGTGCCCATAAACTCTAGTTGGATGGGGGGGGAAGGGTTAAGTGTGTGCATAGCAATTGCTGCCCTGCCCATTGTTGCTTCTGGCCTCACCCACCACTGACACACAGGCCACAAAAAGCTGCCTAGAAGGGAATGCAGCCATTGAACTGAAAAGGGTTCCCCATCCTTGGGCTTGGGTGCTGGGCTTTGTCTAGGCTGGCCAGCTGCCCCATTGCTCTCCTTTGAGCAGCTGACTTTGCTGGTTGTTTTGAGAATGACACAGGTTGCTTCTGTCCTGAGAGTCTTGCATTGGCCTGAAATTAATGGCAGCAGTCAGTTTCATTGGCACATCCCTGGTTTCCCCTGTGGCAACAGGCTTTGTTTGGAGGGCTTACATGCCCCTGGGCTGTGTGTGGAGTGAAACCCATTGTCTGCTAATAACTTAATTGCCTTAGTCCAATTCCTTCTTCACTTTCAGTTAAATCTCTTGGTGCCATCTGGTAAGGTGGCAGCAAAAATAGAGATAACCAGGGACAGAGCACATTTAAAGTTGAGTTTGATGTGCCCTTTGCAGAGCATAGGAGGCTAAGACATCAGAATCTTGTTTCAGAGTCTTAACCTTGAGGCCTCTCAGTTGCGATAGTGTTCAGGTGCAGAGCAAGCATTAGAGGGGAAAACCTCACGAGAGCTTAATTTTCAATGAAGCTCTTCTAATCAGCCAGTGAGTTTGTTTCTCTTGGGGAAAATGCTTTCACTGGGATTCCCTGGAGAAGTGCTGGGAAACCCTCTTCCCTTTGGCTCCCAGCTCCTGTTTGTTTACAGCAGCTTGACCTTTCAGTTTCCTTTTCAGACTGTGGCCTGGGAGTCACCTGGTGGCAGCTCCTTATAGGGACAGCCTTGCCATGTGGTGGTGGGTTTGTAATAAAAAACTGGGGTGATTTGGCTTCTTTTCTGCCTGGAGAACAGAGTAAGCAATGAATTCCACGTAAAGGAGTAAAAAAATGCTTGTCCATCTCTTGGTAGCAATTTTTTTTGCCAGGGGGAGGAGGGTTGTTGAGCTTCTCCTTTCGTAGAATTATGGAGCAGGAAGGGACCACGAGGGTCATCTAGTCCAACCCCCCGCAATGCAGGAATCTTTTGCCCAGTGTGGGGCTCAAACCCACGACCCTGAGCTTAAGAGTCTCATGCTATACCGACTGAGCTATCCAGTTGTGCATTCACAATTTCGAACAGCTTCAGGTGTTGATTGAACCTTAATTTATTTTTTAACAACTTTCTAGCTCTGCTGAACTGTCAAAAGGAGGGGAAACCATCTGAGTCCAGGCTGGGGAACTTGTGGCCTTCCAGCTGTTGTTGGACTACAGCTCCCATCATCCCTGACCACTGACCATACTGGAGGGGGCTAATGGGAGTTGTAGTCCCAATGACACCTAGAGGTGTGCAGGTTCCATACACGTGCTTGGAGAGGTTGCCTCTGGGGATTTCGTTGTATCTTATAAACTCAGGGCAGCTTGCTTGGGTCTGGTGGCACCACTGTGGCCTGGGTTCTGTGCTTCTGATATGGGGCAGAGAATGCTTCTTGGGGCCTAGCCCTCTCCTGGACAGAGCAAATCCCTGCAAGGCGTTTTGAAGGAGGCGCTACAGATCCAGAACTGGCAAGCGTCGGCTGAGGCCCTTGGAAAAGTTCTCTCTTTTGTCACAGAAAGCAACCTCTTAGCTCTGTGCTTTTTCTCTTTTCCACATTCACTAGATGGAAAGCTATGAGCTCTGGGAAAACTGCCTGCTGGGATGCTTCTGCTAGTCATTTGTGAGAGTCTGGTAGGTTTTTTCTGGCATTGGCTGTGTTTGCTCCAAACGATGGAGCTAGTCCTGAGGCAGAAAACATTAACCAGAAGGCCAAAATCAAGGGGCTAAAGAGAAAGGGGTCATCTCTCCCTGCTTGCTGTGGGTCTGAACAGTGCTAGCCATCCTTGGATGTTGGCAAGATTCGTCTTCAGCCATAAGTGGGCATAGGGGAAGAAATTTGGTTCGGTTTGCATTTTAATGTGGCTCTCCTTAATTTGCACTTCCTGAAAGAATATGCAAACTGAATAGACCAGGGGTCAGCAACCTTTTTCAGACATGGGCCAGTCCACCGTCCCTCAGACCATGTGGTGGGCCGGACTATACTTTGGGGGGGGGGGGGGAAATGAATAAATTCCTATGCCCCACAAGTAACCCAGAGATGCATTTTAAATAAAAACACACATTCTACTCATGTAAAAACACGCTGATTTCCGGACCGTCTGTGGGCCTGATTGAGAAAGCAATTGGGCTGCATCCGGCCTCCGGGCCTTAGGTTGCCTATCCTGGAATAGACCCTATCCTTCAACACCTTCGGATTTTGCAGCAAAGTTCTGTTAAAAATGCATCTATTAGGTAGAAAGTGTACTTAAAAAGGCATAGTTAAAATAATATGCAAAAGTGTATTATCATATCTTCACTTATACATAAAAATGTAGTGCGTTGTCATGCTGCTCGCCTGGCTGCCCATCGCTGCAGGTGTGAGGAAAGGCCTCCTGGCTCAAGTGAGCTGTTTAACGCAGAGGGGATGGGGAAATTAAAAGAAGCGAGGCTTGGAGCAAACTGTAGGGGAGAAGTGGGGCAAGCTGTGGGGGGGGTAGGTGACGGGTAGTGTGAGGTGTAAAGGGAGGGGGCGCATAAGGTTTGGGGGAGGGCAAAGGGGTAGACTGGTGGATGAGCACAGCCTGCAGGGGTGCCAGTCTCTACTTAATTATACAGTGGTACCTCAGGTTACATACGCTTCAGGTTACATACGCTTCAGGTTACAGACTCCGCTAACCTAGAAATTGTACCTCAGGTTAAGAACTCTGCTTCAGGATGAGAACAGAAATCGTACTCTGGCGGCGCGGCAGCAGCAGGAGGCCCCATTAGCTAAAGTGGTCTCCAGGTTAAGAACAGTTTCAGCTTAAGAACGGACCTCTGGAATGAATTAAGTACTTAACCTGAGGTACCACTGTATTACAGAAACTGTATCCCTGTCCATACATGGATAAGCCACAGTTTTCGGGTTTCAGGCAGGAACATTCCTAGCCCTACTTGGAGAGGGTGGGGATTCAACCAGGGACCTTCTGCATGCAAAACAACTGCTCTAGCGCTGAGCTACTGGCTAGTCCATGTTCAGTAGCTCTTCTTTAAGAGACCAGTAAGGGCCTGTCACCCCTGCAGCCCTTTCAGCTGCCTGGTCATAGAATGATGGAAGGAATCCTGAGGATCTTGTCCAGCTCTCCCTGCAGTGCAGGAATGTGCAGCTGGCCCATATGGGGGTCGAACCTGCAACCTTGGCCTTAATCAGCACCACGCTCTAAGCAGCTGGTCCTTGGCCACTTAGCCCCTCCTTCACCATCGGAGCACCCAAAGTAGTCCATGGGCCCATAATGGCTTCAGGACAGTTCAGCAAAAGGCGTCCAGAGATGGGAGTCAGGCTGAGAAAGAGATTTTGCAGCAGAATGAGGTGCTGTCACATCTTCTGCCCGTTGCTGTGTAAGGAGTCATCTGCAGTGCATACCTGGCTTTGGAGAAGCACCTGAGAGAAGCAGCAGAAGTTCAGGAACGTTTGATCTTCCATCCTGCCTCTTTCCTGAAGGTGACCACCAACAGTGCCTTACCTGAGAGCTACAAATTTGGTTCTTGGACCTCTCCACTCTTCTACCCAGTGCTGCAAACTCACTCTCCAAGAATCGAGTTCCCACAGGTGTCCTATTCTCTCTGGTGACGGAGGTCTGGGAGCCTCGCCATGCCAGGCCTGACCCCTTTATTGCTGCCCACCCATGTGCACAACTTGAAGCTTTCTCCAAATTCTTTGCTCACAAAGGGGTTGCCCGGAGATGTGGTGGCAGATGCGTTTCCCAGGCTGCCTGTGCGATGGAAGATTTTCAGCTGTTCCAGTGAATCCATTGAGTGGGGAGTGAGTGGGGGCTGGTATTTTGTCTCCTAGTGCATTGAGAGCCAGGAATAAATTGCTTTTCAGTTAGAACTAAAAGCATGCAATTGAGATGACTGCTCTGTCTGAGAGCAGGGTTCTGTACCCTTTTGCCAGAGAAGGACCAGCTTTTACAATGAGGGTTGCAACCTGTGTGTCTTTTGGAGGCAGGATCCACAGGGAAGCTGTTAATTGCCTGCCTCTGTAGCAAAGCTTTTTGTGGGGCAGCAGTATACCTGATGTTCCACTTAAGATGTGCCATGTTTGATGGTTGTTCTGTTTGGTATGCGTTCATTTGCCTCATCCCCATAACTATATGTGGACTGATTAAGGAGATCAGTTTCCATGCCTGAGCCTTCCAGTAACAGAGAGATAAAATCACCTTTATTTAAGGGGGGGGGGGGAACTCTGTTTCACCCACGTGTTCAGGGTGGTGATGTTCTTCCCCTTGATTTTTTTGCAATCCATGAAAGCCACAGTTATGTTTGAAGCCTGCTATTTGATCTGCCATTAGCATCCTAATAAGGAATCTAATTCGCTAGAAAGCTTTTGTGAAGAGCTAAAAGATTAGGTGGAGTTTTTTGGGTTCTTTTAAGCACACTCTCCAAGGCTTGAAGTAGAGTGGCTCTGGTATAGAAATACTTGGCACATGGTTTTGAAATCCGTCCACAAACCGAACATTGCAGGGTTCATCCCTTTTTCTTTGCTATGTTAATGTGGAGGCCTGCACCTTCTGCTTCACCCACATGGTCTAGTCTAGGCATGTCCAAAGTCTCTTTTGGGGGCCTAATTCAGCCTGCCGGTCAGTTTAATCCGGCCCCTGCGGCAGTTTATTTCTTGGGGCAAAAATCCTAAAAAAAAGCTCAACAGCTTCAATCCTAAACAAAGGTCAGTAACTTTGGTCAGCCCTTCATCAAATCTGGCCCTCTTTGGAAAAAAGTTTAGACACCCCTGGTGTAGTCCATGGGTAGGCAAAGTAAGGCCCGGGGGCCACAGCCAGCCCAATCGCCTTCTCAATCCGGCCTGCGAACAGTCCGGAAATCAGCGTGTTTTTACATGAGTAGAATGTGTCCTTTTATGTAAAATGCATCTCTGGGTTATTTGTGGGGCATAGGAATTCGTTCATCCCCCCCCCCAAAAAAAATAGTCCGGCCCTCCACAAGGTCTGAGGGACAGTGGACTGGCCCACTGCTGAAAAAAATTGCTGACCGGGGTGTAGTCTTCTCTCTCTCCCTCCCTTCCTCCCTCCCTTTGTGTTAGGTTTTTTTGAGCTTCTTTTTAGGTGCCATAATGAGCTTGACTGGCTGTGCCCGGATGACACCGCTGCAAAAGATGTGCTGTCAGTCCCCCAGATGGCATGGGGAGCACCTGCAGCTGCGAATGAGCAGAAGCTGCAGGAATTTGCCCTCTTCTAAGCTGCCTTAGGAATGGCTTAGAACAAGACTAGGTCAACGAGGGAGGCCTTCAAATGCCTTTGGACTGCTGACCTATTTGAAGTTCGGTTTGCATATTTTGGGACGCGGGTGGCGCTGTGGGTAAAAGCCTCAGCACCTAGTGCTTGCTGATCGAAAGGTCGGCGGTTCGAATCCCCGCGGCGGGGTGCGCTCCCGTTGCTCGGTCCCAGCGCCTGCCAACCTAGCAGTTCGAAAGCACGTCAAGGTGCAAGTAGATAAATAGGGACCGCTTACTGGCGGGAAGGTAAATGGCGTTTCCGTGTGCAGCTCTGGCTCGCCAGAGCAGCGATGTCACGCTGGCCACGTGACCCGGAAGTGTCTCCGGACAGCGCTGGCCCCTGGCCTCTTAAGTGAGATGGGCGCACAGAGTCTTGCCAGAGTCTGGCAAGACTGGCCCCTACGGGCAGGGGTGCCTTTACCTTTACCTTTTTGCATATGTTCAGGACTTAATCCTGGTGGAGAAATGGACCAGCAAAATCCGAGAAAGAAGATAACATAATAAATCCAATTATTTTTTACCATGGCTGGTTCCACTTCAGTTCATATGCCTCAAATAAGGAGCATAGGTACAGGCCACCCAAATGGGGATGTTTGGAAGGATGTTTTTGTATAATCAAAATGTGTCATTTAAATATATATATATGCACCTATTGTGATAAGTTCTGTTAAGTTTGTGTGAGAGTGGGAAGAAGGAGTGGAGAGGAGGAGAAAACCTAAGTTTTGTTGAAATATGATGTGTTAATGTTTTCTTGAAAAATCATTAAAATTATAATACCTTTGGACTGCGACTCCCATCATCTCTGGCCATTGGCTGCATTGGGTAGTGGGGCTGCTAGAAGTTGGTGTCTGAAATATCTGGAAAGCACCACATTGACTTTTACTGCATTAGAAAGTGGATGTACATCTTTAAATAAATGCATTTTTAGTTCAAGAGAAAGGCAGGTAAGAGGTGACATGTTTATCAGATTATGCCTGGCATGGAGAAAGTGGATTGAAGGAAGTTTCTATCTGTCTTAACCCTAGAACTGTTGCAGGAACCACTCAGGGGCATTCAGTGAAGCTGAATGTTGGTAGATTCAAGAGAGAAGAAAATCCTTCCTCATGCAGTGCATAGTTAACCTGTGGAACTCACTTCCACAGGAGGCAGGCATGGCCACCCCCTTGGGTGGCTTTAAAAGAGGATTGGGCAAATTCACGGAGGAAGTGAGGGGCTATTGATGGCTGCCAGCCAGGGTGATTCTGCTCAGCCTCCACAGTCAACGGCAGCAGTGCTGCTGAATACCAGTTGCTGGAAAACACAGGAGGGGAAGTGGCTATTGTGCTCCAAACCTACTTGCAGGCGTCCCACAAGCATCTGGTTGACCATTGTGAGAACAGGATGCCGGACTAGACGGGCCATTGGCCTGATCCAACAGGCTCTTGCTGTGTTTAGACTCTGCCAGGAGTAAATCTCCAGAATTTTAGCGATAATGTACTATCCTTATTGGCTATTTCATTTTACTCTTTAGAAACCTTGCTTAACATTTCTCTGCCCTAACCCAGATATAAATGCATCTGGCTAAAGGAGAATCAGGAGCTGAAAGGGCCAGGATGTGAACCCAGCCAGTCCTTCTGTAGTTCTCCTTTTGCAGAAGGATAAAAAAACCGGGTCAGAGTCGCTGCCTCAGCTCAGGAGGGTGTTGAAAATGCAATAGTGGCAGCTTTTAACTGGACTCATAAATCTGTTCCTTTTTGCAGATTAGCCACCCCTAAGAATTCTAAGAATGCCCAAGGAAGGGAGAGAGCGGCTACGGTTTAAATGTATCGCCTTGGTTTCTGCTGCAGTTGAATCAAAGCTCCCTCTGATATCAGAGTCAGAACCACTCAAAGGACACACAAGAGTTATTAATAACTGTATTTTATAGCAAAAGAATCCAAGCACATTTGCAGAGTGCAGGAGCAGTTTGCACTGCTTTTAATGTGTGTGCACGTAGTGGCTATTTATGTCGTGTCATCAGTGTACGCTAGTGTTTCACAAAGCATGGGAGAGGTCTTTGCCCCAAGTGGCTTCCAGTATTAAGAGTCAAGATGATGCCCAAGTGATCAATGTGCTCTGCAGATGAGAGCATCCCCCAGATGCCATCTTATCAAGAGCTCTCTTCCTCAAATGTAGGAATTGGGCCTTCAATCTTGTGGCATCTGTTGACAACCTTTCTCCCTTTGCAAGGCTGGCCTTGATTGCGATAAACAAATCTGTATTAGAATTGCTTGTAGATGTTTTCAGTTGTTTCATCTCTCTCCGAGGGATAGCTCAGTTGGTAGAGCAGGAGACCTGCTCTAATCTCAGGACGGTGGGTTTGAGCCCCACTTTGGGCAAAGGATTCCTGCATTTCAGGGGATTTGGACTAGATGATCATTGTGGTCCCTTCCAGCTCTAGGATTCAAGTGTTTGCTGCCCTGGGCTCCTCTGGGAGGAAGGAGCAGGGTGTGAATTAATTAAATAAATAAAAACGGAGGCAGGGTGTATATGGGAGAGAGTGTTTCATTTTTGCACACTTAACTGAAAACTGGGGGAACTCGCCAGTTTCTGTGCGTGTACTTGTTTTGTTAAGCATTTTTGTTGCAAAGTTGCAGGTGAGCTGCTGTTCATTCAGCAGAAGAGCTCTACCCATCACATGGCACTGGCTGGAGACCAAGTAATAGGACCCTTTTTTGGCCAAACCCCCGTAAGGCTGCTCATGAACATCTTCCCCACAGCTTAAGCTTTATTCTCTCTCTCTCTCTCTCTCTCTCTCACACACACACACCCCAGGGAGAGCTTGCCACTTCCCAGCCCAGAAATGTGCAGATTTCTTCAAATGATCTGATGCACAAAGATATTTTGGGGCAGTTGTATAACTGGATGGATATACTGATTGACACTGCTCACACTTTTGCTTCCTCACTTTAGTTCCTTTGTATGGCGCTTCCCACAGTGAGCTGTGCCCAAAGTGGTTTTACAACCAACTTTTGGAACATCAAAATACAAAAGCATTTGGGAGTGGAGAGAAGAAGCCAGCATACCAGTTACTGAGGTGTACAATAAGGGGGTTGTTCCAGGATATGGCATAGCCTGGCTTGCATAATTCCATCCCCAAAACACCTTAGTTCTCCCTCTAAAAGGTGCAAAGAAGTTATAATGTTTTCAGTCATAGTTTAACAATGCAGGGCCTGGGAAGTTGTAAACCTTGGTTTGTTGGAAGATATGCCATGGTCTCATCACTCAGTTTGCTGCTGCTGCTGCTAGTACCCTAACACACCCTGCCACACCAAAGGATTGAATACTTATAAATGCAGAACGAGTACTACATGGCACTTGTAGCAGTGCTGGTTCTGTGAGTCAAAGTGCTGCCGTGGCTGCCTATGGAGTGAGGCAATCACGGTTAATGGGGCGTTATGCAGTACCTGACAGTGTGTTGTCTTGTCTCCTGCCAGGAAAAGACGAAGGTGATTGAGCCCTTGGACTACGAGAATGTCGTCTCCCAAAAGAAAGCGCAGATCTACAGCGACCCTCTCCGGGACTTGCTTATGTTCCCCATGGAAGACGCCTCTGTGAGTTGTTGCTGCTTCTCCTCCTCCTTGGCATTTGGGTCTCAGCTGCAAGCTGGTCACCTCATTTCATTTTTGCTTGTTCGAATAGTTTATTTATACCTCTTCATATTGCCACTTCTGAGCAGCACACAATAGGCACACAGCCTTGGAAATTGATGAATGCACCTGCCTGTATCTTTATTGTTGAAAGAGGGTTGGACAAATTCATAGACTTAATAGAATCCTAGAATTGTAGAGCTGGAAGGGACCTTGAGGATCGTCTAGTCCAACTCCCTGCAGTGCAGGAATATGAAGCTGTCCCATATGGGGATTGAACCTGCAGCCTTAGTGCTATCAGCACTCTACCGCTCCAAACAAATGGAGGAGAAAGCTGTCAGTGACTGCTAGTTGAGGCAATAGCAATGCTTCTGAAGACCAGATGCTGAGAATTGCAGGACAGGAGAGGGCTCTTGGGCTCCTGCAAACTCCTTTTGTATTCACACCGGATATGCTGCCCTTTTGCCATGCAGAATTGTTACTTTGGAACTTTGACCCTCTAGATATATACCGTATTTTTCGCACCATAGGACGCACTTTTTCCCTCCTAAAAAGGAGGGAAAATGTGTGTGCGTTCTATGGAGCGAATGCAGGCTTTCGCTGAAGCCTGGAGAGTGAGAGGGGTCGGTGCGCACCGACCCCTCTCGCTCTCCAGGCTTCAGGAAGCTATCCGCTAGCTGTGGGAGACCAGCTCTCCCACGGCTAGCGGAGCGCTGCATTAATCCTGAAGCTTGGGGCGTGCGGAGCTCACACGCCCCAAGCTTCGGGATTAGCGCTCTGCTAGCCGTGTCTAGAGGGACGCAGGTGGCGCTGTGGGTTAAAGCCTCAGCACCTAGGACTTGCTGATCGAAAGGTCGGCGGTTCGAATCCCTGCGGCGGGGTGCGCTCCCGCTGCTCGGTCCCAGCGCCTGCCAACCTAGCAGTTCGAAAGCACCTCCGGGTGCAAGTAGATAAATAGGGACCGCTTACCAGCGGGAAGGTAAACGGCGTTTCCGTGTGCGGCTCTGGCTCGCCAGATGCAGCTTTGTCACGCTGGCCACGTGACCCGGAAGTGTCTCCGGACAGCGCTGGCCCCTGGCCTCTTGAGTGAGATGGGCGCACAACCCCAGAGTCTGTCAAGACTGGCCCGTACGGGCAGGGGTACCTTTACCTTTACCTAGCCGTGTCTAGGCTGCGGATAGCAGCCTGCTTCCCGGAGTGTCGGGCGCCCTGAAAGCAGAGTGCCCGGTGCTTCGGGAACACATCCGCAGCCTAGGCAGCCCTGCGGGAGGTCCCGCAGGGATGTCTAGGCTGCGAATAGCAGCCTGCTTCCTGGAGCGTTGGGCGCCCTGAAAGCAGAGTGCCCGGCGCTTCGGGGACACATCCGCAGCGTGGGGAGCCTTGCAGGAGTTCCCTGCAGGGCTCCCCACGCTGCGGATAGCAGCCTGCCGCCCGGCGCAAGGGGCGCCCTGAAGCAGAGCGCCCCTCGCGCCAGGCAGACATCCGCAGAGTGGGGAGCCCTGCAGGCGTTCCCCGCAGGGCTCCCCACGCTGCGGATAGCAGCCTGCTTCCTGGAGCGTTGGGCGCCCTGAAAGCAGAGCACCCGGTGCTTCGGGAACACATCCGCAGCGTGGGGAGCCTTGCAGGAGTTCCCCGCAGGGCTCCCCACGCTGCGGATAGCAGCCTGCTGCCTGGCGGGTGGGGCGCCCTGAAGCAGAGCGCCTGGCGCTTCGGGAATACATCCGCAGCGTGGGGAGCCTTGCAGGAGTTCCCCGCAGGGCTCCCCACACTGCGGATAGCAACCTGCCACCCGGCGGGTGGAGCGCCCTGAAGCAGAGCGCCCCTCGCACTGGGCACACATCCGCAGCGTGGGGAGCCCTGCAGGAGTTCCCCGCAGGGGAATTTTTTCCCCCTTTATTTCCCCCCCAAAAAACTAGGTGCGTCCTATGGTCCGGTGCGTCCAATCGTGCGAAAAATACGGTATATGTATATATATGTATATTGACTGATTGATTGATTGTACTTATATACCACTTTGCAGGCAGATCTTGCAGTGTGGATTTGCATAAGGTTATTGCAACAATAAGCACAATTTTTTAAAAAAAAAATTACAAAAGAATAAGAAAAACAACTTGTTTGTATAGAGGGTGAAAACTGTTTCTTCTTTGTCTCCCCTCCCCTCAGGGCAGGGTGGTCCTTCAGATGCCCATGTTGTGGCCAAACTTGCTGGAGTTGTGGATGAGCAGCATCTGGGATGAACAAAAGTTCCCATTCCTGCTGTAGACACATCTGCATTGTAGCTCATAAGAACCTACAAGCGCTAGGAATCAGGCCATTGGTCTGCCTGGTCCAGCATCCTGTTCTCACAGGGGCCAACCAGGGGTCTCAGTGGGAAGCCTGGAGGCAGGACCAGGACACAAGAGCAGTGCTCCTCCCTCTTCCATCCCTCTGCAAAGCCCCCTTACAACTCTAGTCATTCTGCAGCCTCTGACTGCTTTTACTCCCCCTTCCAGGTATCTGTTGTCGGGCGCCAGAGGAGGACTGTTCAGTCTACAGTGCCAGAAGATGCTCTGAAGAAGGCTCAGAGTCTCTTTGTCCAGGAGGTAAGGGTCCTGAAGGCTGTGATACTGACGGGGTGCGCATGCAAAATAGGTCTTGCTCCTTTCCCCCTTTAGGTAAAGGAAAAGAGAGAGACCTGGGTGAATAGTCCTTTCTGCATGTTCCAAAAGCACATAGAAAGCCTGCAGTGACGCCAGAGAGTTTAGGGCAGGATGGGGCAGCTGCACACACACACACTTTGTCATAGTCAGTTTATCTATGTACCACATTTTCCACAACTTCCAGGTGAATTGTAGTTTCATTAGGAGAACCGTAAACAGCTGCTTCAGATTTAGGTGCAAATCCAGCAGGCTTGGGAAGATTTGGGCCCTTTTTGAAAGAGTTGGTGCATTTGGAACTTAAGCTTCCTGTGTTGTGTTGCTCAAAAATGAAGGGTATTTCTTCTTTGTTGAACTCTGCATTAAAAAAAAGTAACTGAGGAAATTGATGTTTGTTTATTTATTTTTTGAAAACCAAACGTGTGACTTGCTTCCTCTTTTTAATTATGAAAGCATGACAATAACTGCTGGGGACAGACAAGCATAGAACTGAAAAGATACTCATGACGTCGCCTGTGAAGGGCTTTCTTTAAATTATTTCTTTAAAATAATTTTGCAAATTAAGACAGGGAAACAAGACCTCTGGCCGATGTATCTCAGAAGTGCAGAACGATTTTAAGTGCAAAGCAGTTGATAATATTTAGCTCAGTACTGTCTGTAGAAGTGGTGGGGAACCTTTAACTTCCAGCATCTGCATAGCTTTTGGTCAGAGGTGGTGGGAGTTGCAGCTCAGCCCTATATTGAGGGCCACTGATTCCCCATTCCTGATCTACACTGACTTTCCAGGGGTTCAGACAAGGAGTCACCCCTGGCCCTGATAAGGAGCATGCAAGGCAGAAGCTCTGCCACCAAGGGTGAGTCTATGTAGTAGCTCTGTATACAGGAACATAGAAGCTGTTTGACACCAGGCCAGGACTTTAGTCCCTCTTCCTCAGCACTGTCTACCCTGAAACTGCTATCCAGAGTTTCAGCCAAGTGTATCCCAGGCCTTCCGGGGAAGGGTGCATGCTGTTCCACTGAGCTAAACTGAAAGAATGGGCGAAGATTAAATTGTGCAAAACATGAGTTTGAGGCAGTTGAGTTCTGCAGGAAGCAAAGCACCCACATGAATCTTTCCTGTACCTAATTTTGTAGTTCCTCATATATGAATTAGCAACCTAATATGAATTAGTTTATAATTCTGGTTTTTGTTGCAGTCTTTAGCAGCAAAGGCAGCTATGAACTTTAACCGCCTTGCATTCAATTTCCTTCACAGTGCATTAAAACCTACAGCTCAGACTGGTACACAGTGAACTACAAATATGAGGACTACTCGGGGGATTTCCGAATGCTGCCATGGTAAGTGTTTCCCCAGGGGAAATCAGCCTCTTCACAGCCATTCCTTTCAGTAGGATGTCGAAACCCGGATGTTCAGAAGTTCCTTAAACATCCTTCTAGCCGCCTCCCCTTCACACAGGCAACCCAGGTCATGGTAGTATTTCTGTTTCATTGCCTTCATTTCAGAGGTGTCTCTGCTGCCTTTCAGCTAACACTAAAAATAATAAAAATTTTTGCAAGTTTTATATACCTCTTAATCAGCAAAATCCTCTAAGCCTAAAACCTAAAACAGTATTTACTATTTATTCCATAAGATTTGATTGTAAAAATACACCCTTGAATACAGAAATAAAAGAATGAAATTATCAGTTAAAAAAAATAGATACAAGAAATAATTAACATCACTGTTCAGCTAAACATCTGATTCAAACACATGTAAGCTTGGTATGCATCCGGATTCGGCTTGCATACGCAAAAATGTTTCCAGCAGGTACCGTGAAGAGTGCAGTGAAGGTGCCTGCCTCACATCAAGTAGCAAGGAGTTCCAAAGTGCAGATGCGGCTGCTGCACAATATAAAATACTCATTTAAAAATACTGATCAGACATGAAAAACAAGTTAGCATACAATTTATCAAAATCCAACTAAAAGCAGCAGTTTAAAAACAATTACCCATACTAAAATACACAAATACAAGAGGCACAAATACAAGATGGGTGACACCTGGCTTGAGAGCAGTACATGTGAAAAGGATCTAGGAGTCTTGGTTGACCACAAACTTGACATGAGCCAACAGTGTGACGCGGCAGCTAAAAAAGCCAATGCAATTCTGGGCTGCATCAATAGGAGTATAGCATCTAGATCAAGGGAAGTAATAGTGCCACTGTATTCTGCTCTGGTCAGACCTCACCTGGAGTACTGTGTCCAGTTCTGGGCACCACAGTTCAAAATGGACACTGACAAACTGGAACGTGTCCAGAGGAGGGCAACCAAAATGGTCAAAGGCCTGGAAACGATGCCTTATGAGGAACGGCTAAGGGAGCTGGGCATGTTTAGCCTGGAGAAGAGGAGGTTAAGGGGTGATATGATAGCCATGTTCAAATATATAAAAGGATGTCACATAGAGGAGGGAGAAAGGTTGTTTTCTGCTGCTCCAGAGAAGCGGACACGGAGCAATGGATCCAAACTACAAGAAAGAAGATTCCACCTAAACATTAGGAAGAACTTCCTGACAGTAAGAGTTGTTTGACAGTGGAATTTGCTGCCAAGGAGTGTGGTGGAGTCTCCTTCTTTGGAGGTCTTTAAGCAGAGGCTTGACAACCATATGTTAGGAGTGCTCTGATGGTGTTTCCTGCTTGGCAGGGGGTTGGACTCGATGGCCCTTGTGGTCTCTTCCAACTCTTCTATGATTCTATGATTCTATGAAAATTACTTGTCTGGGTAGAGCTGCCTAAACAAAAAGTTTTGCTTATCTCACCTTCCTCGGAAGTCGCTCCATCCCCCGATAGAGTGGGTCCTCTCTGTCCATATGCCTTTCTGGAAGCTCCATCTATGGATTCATTTGTTATTCAGCCATGTTGGGCAAAACATTAATGAATGCTTCTTTTAAAAATAAAATAAATGTGTGTTTGTGTGTGTTTTCTCTTAGCAAATCCTTCAGCCCTGACAAGATTCCAAACCACGTGTTTGAAATTGATGAAGACTTTGAAAAAGATGAGGTGAGGAGAAAAGGGTCAGCCCTTTGTCTGGTAGCCGATGAAGTGCTCTGTGTAACTCAAAAGCTTTCCTAATCATATACCAAGGGAAGCTTGTTTGCTAAAAGTTCCAATTGTTACAGAACAACAATGACAACTTTTAGTATTCATGCGGTGTTTCCAAGTGCTCAAAGCCATTGTCCAGCAACAAAGAACATCATTTTAAGAAGAGCTTTGCAGCCAGTTCAGGCCGATTCAGCATCCTGCTTTCCAAGTTACCAACCAGATGCCTGTATACACTCCCAGAAGTAAATAAGCAAAGGAACCATCCTTTATACAGGGCCCAGGAGTGGATGCTTAGCTAATCAACCTACCAGTTCTTTCCTGGAAAACACCAGTTCTCTCCCTAGCCAGGCTCTGAACCTGGACATCTTTATTTTTATTATATTTACATCCCTGCTTTGCCTCCAAGTTGCTAAAGGTGGTGTACATGGCTCTCCTTCTCCCCCACTGTATCCTCACGTCAGCCCTGTGAGAGGCAGGTTAGGCAGGCAGTGATTGACTGGCCCCCAAGGTCACCCTAAGTGGGGAACTGAACCTGGGTCTCTGTCATCTTAAGTCCAGCATTCTCACTTCTGCACCACGCTGGCTGCAATTGGAAGTAGCCCCAGTTGGGGAAACAGCTGCATCTGTGGGTGTAGGAGGGACTGAGCCTGGTGGTTTATCTCCTGGTAAGGGTTTCCTATGTCCTTGCCTCCACAGCACAGAAGCAAATTGTATTGGGGAAACAATTGTTTGCTGAATTAACGTCTAGCTCCTGCCAGATTGCAGAGGTGGTGTGAAAGAGAGAGAGAATAAGAAGCAGCTTGCCACATCTGAGAATAGTTCTATTACCTTATTTTAGAAGCCGTAACAGGCATCCCGGATAGATTAATCTAAAGCTAATCTGGAATCTCCCCCTTTGCAGTGGGACACTTATTCCCAAGCAGTTCCTCCTGTTGCCGCTGCTCCTAATTCTAGCCCAATGGTTGCCATGAATTTGATTTGAACTGATTTTATAATGAATTGATTTTAGAATGCTGTATTATTTTATTGTTGTCAGCCGCTCTGAGCCCATCTCTGACTGGGGAGGGCAGGATATAAATAAAAATTTGTTATTATTTTTATTAGCCTTGATGCTGTCCCACGTCGGCTCATCTGAGACAGAGGTGTGCAAACAGGGCATTCCCCTCCCAGCCCCTTTTCATTTTCATTTTTAAATTAAAATTTTCCCAGAGAGCCTCCAAAATGCATACCTGTATTCCCATGCATACAACACAACTTGTGGCACTTTGCACCTGTAAAACACACCCTTATTAAGTGATCCACAAGTTAGTATAAACCTTTGGAACTGGCTTTTGGTTTCCTGGAGAATTTGTAAATGAAATTAAGCTCCGCCATTCTCCCACAAAAGTATATTTGCGCCTTGTTCCTCTTGCCAATCTTAATTGGTTTTAATTGGTGAGCCTTAATTGGTCAATTAATTTTTCTGTAAGGGGAATACGTCCTATTCCCATACATTCTGTTCTGGAATGTTGTTGTTGTTGTTGTTGTTGTTTAGTCGTTTAGTCGTGTCCGACTCTTCGTGACCCCATGGACCAGAGAACGCCAGGCACCTCTGTCCTCCACTGCCTTACGCAGTTTGGTCAAACTCATGCTGGTAACCTCGAAAACACTATCCAACCATCTCGTCCTCTGCCGTCCCCTTCTCCTTGTGCCCTCCATCTTTCCCAACATCAGGGTCTTCTCCAGGGAGTCTTCTCTTCTCATGAGGTGGCCAAAGTACTGTAGCCTCAGCTTCACAATCTGCCCTTCCAGTGAGCACTCAGGGTTGATTTCCTTCAGTATGGAGAGGTTTGATCTTCTTGCAGTCCATGGGACTCTCAAGAGTCTCCTCCAGCACCATAATTCAAAAGCATCAATTCTTCGGCGATCAGCCTTCTTTATGGTCCAGCTCTCACTTCCATACATCACTACTGGGAAAACCATAGCTTTAACTATACGAACCTTTGTTGGCAAGGTGATGTCTCTACTTCTCAAGATGCTGTCTAGGCCTGTCATTGCCCTTCTCCCAAGAAGCAGGCGTCTTTTAATTTCATGGCTGCTGTCACCATCTGCAGTGATCATTGAGCCCAAGAAAGTAAAATCTCTCACTACCTCCATTTCTTCCCCTTCTATTTGCCAGGAGATGATGGGACCAGTGGCCATGATCTTCGTTTTTTTGATGTTGAGCTTCAGACCATATTTTGCGCTCTCCTCTTTCACCCTCATTAAAAGGTTCTTTAATTCCTCCTCACTTTCTGCCATCAAGGTTGTGTCATCTGCATATCTGAGGTTGTTGATATTTCTTCCGGCAATCTTAATTCCGGCTAGGGATTCATCCAGCCCAGCCTTTCTCATGATGAATTCTGCATATAAGTTAAATAAGCAGGGAGACAAAATACAGCCTTGTCGTACTCCTTTCCCAATTTTGAACCAATCAGTTGTTCCATATCCAGTTCTAACTGTAGCTTCTTGTCCCACATAGAGATTTCTCAGGAGACAGATGAGGTGATCTGGCACTCCCATTTCTTTAAGAACTTGCCATAGTTTGCCGTGGTCGACACAGTCAAAGGCTTTTGCATAGTCAATGAAGCAGAAGTAGATGTCTTTCTGGAACTCTCTAGCTTTCTCCATAATCCAGCGCATGTTTGCAATTTGGTCTCTGGTTCCTCTGCCTCTTCTAAATCCAGCTTGCACTTCTGGGAGTTCTCGGTCCACATACTGCTTGAGCCTTCCTTGTAGAATTTTAAGCATAACCTTGCTAGCGTGTGATATGAGTGCAATTGTGCGGTAGTTGGAGCATTCTTTGGCACTGCCCTTCTTTGGGATTGGGATGTAGACTGATCTTCTCCAATCTTCTGGCCACTGCTGAGTTTTCCAAACTTGCTGGCATATTGCATGTAGCACCTTAACAGCATCATCTTTTAAAATTTTAAATAGTTCAGCTGGAATACCATCACTTCCACTGGCCTTGTTATTTGCAGTGCTTTCTAAGGCCCATTTGACTTCACTTTCCAGGATGTCTGGCTCAAGGTCAGCAACCACACTACCTGGGGTATACGAGACATCCATTTCTTTCTGGTATAATTCCTCTGTGTATTCTTGCCACCTCTTCTTGATGTCTTCTGCTTCTGTTAGGTCCTTTCCACTTTTGTCCTTTATTATGGAAATCTTTGTATGAAATGTTCCTTTCATATCTCCAATTTTCTTGAACAGATCTCTGGTTCTTCCCATTCTATTGCTTTCCTCTATTTCTTTGCATTGCTCGTTTAAGAAGGTCTTCTTGTCTCTCCTTGCTATTCTTTGGAAATCTGCATTCAATTTCCTGTATCTTTCACCATCTCCCTCGCATGTTACACTAAGAAAAATCCAATTAGGGTTTATCCAGCAAGTCCTGATTCCCATTTAAATGCAGACTCATCCCCCCCCCCACTTTTTACCATGGAGTTGTTGAAAGTATTATTATTATTATTATTATTATTATTATTATTATTATTATTATACCCTGCCCATCTGGCTGGGTTTTTCCCATCCACTCTGGACGGCTTCCAACAAAATACACTAAAACATCAGACATAAAGAACTTCCCGATGCAGGGCTGCCTTCAGGCATCTTCTAAAAGTCAGTTGTTTATTTCCTTGACATCTGACAGGAGGGTGTTCCACAGGGCAGGCGCCACCACCGAGAAGGCCCTCTGCCTGGTTCCCTGTAATTTTGCTTCTCACAGTGAGGGAACCACCAAAAGGCCCTCGGAGTAGGACCTCAGTTTGGCTCCTTTTCCTTGTGTAACTGTAAATTCAGAAGGCATTCAGAGAGCTGCTTCCTTTGTAGGCTTTTGATTCCACATCCCTCCTTTCACATGTGTGACCAAATGCTGATTTGTACACTTTGAAACTCCCTTGGTGGAGGCAGAACAAGGTCATACAAGGGACACGCACACACACACACACACACACACACACACACAGACACACAGAAATGAACCACCGGGTGGGTGTTTGTGTGGAGACATGCACCTCAAAGGTATCTGAGGTGGCTAGATTTTAAACACTAGTTCCTAATACAAGAGCAACCTCTATTATTATTTTTACCACCATCAGTGTTTATTCAATTTCTTACCTGCCCTTCACCAGCAGGTCACAGGGCAGACGACAGCAATTTAAAATTCAGAATTGAAAGCAGTTAAAACATTTTACATTTGCCATAATAGGGTGGGTCCTGAAAAAAAAAACCTCCCAGGTGTTGCAGACCAGGGTAAAGAAGCAAGTCTTCAGCATTTGCTGGGAGCTTTATAGTGAAGGAACCAGGTGCACCCCTGTGAGAAGGGAATCCCACAACATAGGGGCTGCCGCAGAGAATATGGGGTATGCCACACCCACACGCCCAAACTTCTCAGGGAGATGGAACTACTAAGAGGCAGTTCTTTCCCGTTGCACCTCCTGCATTGCTTGCCAGACCCTTTTCTCATGGTCCAAAACATCTGGAGGGCACCAGCTCAAGGAAGGCAAGGGTGGAAAAGCATTGCCTGGTCTGATTTAGTGCAGCTCCTTCTTTGAATTGCAGTAACTCTTTTGTTTTTGCTCTTCCAGGATTCCTCATCCCTATGCTCGCAAAAGGGTGGCGTGATAAAACAAGGCTGGTTGTACAAGGCCAATGTCAACAGCACTATTACGGTCACCATGAAGGTGAGAGGTGTTGTATGTGCTTGCACCTTGCACAAGAGTCTGATTTTCATTTTCCTGGGGAAACAGGTTCAAAGGACCCAGGCCTGTAAGTCTGGGGGTTCTATCAGTGGTTTAGTGGCACGGAGTCAAGGGGTGTGTGGGTGTGAAAGACTTGCTACTGTTTCTGCAGCAGATACCCCTTCCACAGCACCCAGCACCCTAGAGCTGCCCAACCAACAGGAAAGCGGAGCTTTTAAACCCCCAAGGGAAAGGTCTTCTTGCCCTTTGGAGCCAGTCAAGAATGAGAGGAAGTGAATCAAGCCTCTGAGGACTGGCTCCTAGGGTCACTCTGGAAAAGGGGCATGGGAAGAACACTGGTGGGGGAGTTTTTCACTTATTTGTTTGCAATATTTATATCTCACTCTTCATTGAACGAAGTAATAAAAGCAGAAAGAGGAACGCGCGCGCTCACACACACACACATTATGAAATTGTATAAACAGGAGGACCAATAAACAGCAATTCCGTCAGCAGGTATACAAGCATAATTATGAAACAAAAAACAGTATTTCCAATTTAATGAAATACCTGGATAAAAACAATCAAAACATTCAAGGAAATTGAACAACCAATGATTTTATCAGCAGTTCACCACCCTCTACTTGACTTATGGCAGCCCAGCCCCTCCCTCCCTCTCTCTCTCTCACACACACAAAGAGGGCCCCACTTTGTGCCAACAGATGCTCACTCTGTGACTCTTGAGTAACTTAACACCTTTCAGCCCCACACTCCCCAGACCATCCATGTGCTCACCTTGAGTGGTATTAATTGTTGTCGTCAAGCACCTGCAGCAAAAATCCCCCCCATGCCTTATCCACAGTAGCATCAGGACGAAACACACAATGGAGAAAAAGGGGTGGCAATAGAGCACAGCAGACTCTCCTTTTCCCACTTCTGAGGAAACTCGTAGGCACCAAGATCAGTGGGGTTGCCAGGCAGTGGGGAACATGTGGGATTTGCTGGCCTCCCCCATCTCTCATCCACTGCTCTGCATGTAATGAACAGCATCCTGGAAACCGTATTTCCATAGGTATGCGTCAGAGGTTACCAGCATGACATCCTTGAGGTTTTCTTCTGGTGCCCATGAACCCCTGAAACCCTCTACCATCCACCACCCCTTTGATCAGGAGGTGATGAGGGACAGTACTTTCCCTCCCCCCAAAATAGGTGCCAGAACTCACCATGAAGTTGTTACATTAAGTCACCAGGCTAATCGGGGCAGCCCTGAACAGATGCTGCTTTGACAACACCCACATTTACTGCCCGCAGAGATGTTAAAACCTACATCAGGCTGCTTCCCCACCTTGTTTGGGGGTCACCCCTAGTCCTGGTGCAGGTCAGGTAAATGCACCCCCATCTCCCTTGTTCTCTTAGATCCTGGTGGATGGCCAGGGCAGCTCAGAAAGGCCCTTGCTCAAATATGCCTGTGCAACGGAAGGCCTGGTTAGAAAGCTTAAAGCCCGCCACTGCTAAACAGGAGATGGATTGGAGAAAGGGGAATACGAATTGGCCCCATTCCCGTAGCTTGACCAACTATGGCTAGGAGCAAGGCAGAGTCGTAGATCTGGCCAGCTTCTGTTTTGACTTGGAATGTTCATTTGGGCTTCTCAGAAGTACACAAAGGCAAGACGCAGGTACGGGGAGCATTTGCCTGTAATGGCACCAACCTGAGGGGTGCTGAAACTGTGCTTTGGTGATCCCCAGCTGAAAAACAGCACGGGTGCTTGTGATGGGGGAATACCTTTTTCTCCCTATAGCTGAAGGAGAAAGTTGGAAGGGTGAAGCTCTTTCCTGCTTCCTCTTTCAGCTCTATGTGTTTTTTGAGGCACAGATTGATTCTCCTGTCTCTGACCAAATTGCTTGAAAAAGTGTGCTCATGCTCTTTCTGTATCTCAGTGGAGCAGGGGACTTGGTCTGGCAGGGGCAGAGCGGTGTGTTGCACCCACAGTACGAGCTCAAGAACCGAACTGTGCACACAGGCATGGAAGGCAGGAGATCTGTGACTAACATTGGACTCGGCTCTTGAATCTTTGGACTGCAGGCACAATGGTCCTGTCAAGTGGCAGGTGTTCCATTCAACCTCCCTAGCTAGTAGCGCACATTTTGCTGCAGAGCTGCTGAGGTTGCTAATTTAAAAAATAAAATAAAACCAATGTAGTCACTTCCAGCCATCAGCAAATGAAGCTGCAGGTTTCGCTAGCAAGCAATTGCCTACTAGGAGAACTGCACAACCTCTTTCAGTTTTAGCACTCCTCTCCAAGTCCTGAGCCATCCAGCACAGTATTTTTCCATTTAGGAAGTGGATGGCGCTCATCCCCTCCCCTACAAGACCTTGCATCTCTTGTAAAGAGATACCCGCCTGATCCTGAAGGGGGTGTCTTGCTTCCACGGGTGGCATGAACTCCAGTGGCCCCACGCCAGTGGTGGGTGGGAACAGAATCAAAAGCGGAATGCATAATACATATATTTTACTTCTGTACATTATGCTAGTTTCTACACACTGAACAAGCCTCTGCCCTCCATCCAAGCAAGTGGAAGGAATTGTGAGAGTTCAAGGCTGGATGGGTTTGAAGGGCTGCATTAGACTGCCCCGCCCCCCCCCCCAGCTCTAAGGTGTGTCCCATCCAACTATAGAGAGACATGGCACCCAAACTCTCTTTCTGGTGCTGAGGCCTGTGATGCCACAGGAAAGTTGCAGATAGTCAGTGCTCGAGAACAAATTTCAGCATGCAGACTGCAGGCCAGTGCAAAGCTGTTGCCCAGTTGCAGGAAATGCAAGAGCTGGTTTAAGTGTCAGGACTGCACCTGCCATCCAAAGCTAAGCAGCAGATCAAAGCTCTCAAGTCTGTGTTGTTCATTAAAACAAGGGATGCTGGTAGGGAAACAACAGCTCAGCTTTACAGAATCTGTTGTGAGTGCTAAAGAAATTGATCTTGCACTGTGCCAGTGAAGCAGAAATATAATTTCTTGGTTCTTCTCTCCCCCCCCCCTCTTTTGCAACGGTGAGCAGGTGTTCAAGAGAAGGTACTTCTACCTGACACAGCTTTCTGATGGCTCCTACATCCTAAACTCCTACAAAGATGAAAAGGTCTCCAAGGAATCCAAAGGCTGCATCTTTCTGGATTCATGCATTGATGCCGTGCAGGTAAACGCTTGCAAAGCATGGGGAAGTGTTCCAACCTGTGAATCCTCCCCACACACAGTTTTGAGTGGTACAGGCCAAATAAAGGTTGACCACCTCTGTGCAAACCACAGTCCAGAAAAGAGGAGCCTGTTGCCCTCCAGCCGCCAGTCAGCATGGCCAGTGGTCAGGACTAGGGATGGAAGGATCTGTCAGTGGCTGTTCTCTCCATTTCTCATTTTTTTCAATCTTAAATTGCCCAGGTTTCTGTAGCAATTTGCATTTAAAAAGAAGCACCTCATGAATGTTTTTCAGCATTTCTCCAGATCAACACATTTTTGTCAGCAGTTTTGATTAATGTACCCATTTATGCAAGCGGTTTCTACAATGTATTTTTGTATGCTATTTTCACTGCTATATTCATTTTTTATGCACATCTTCCCCACCAATATATGGGCATTTTTGTAAATGTTGTTTGGTTCGAGAACTGCAAGATTCAGATAAGTGTGAGCTGCAAAGGTAGGCTGTACTTCTGTTCCCATACAGTTCCTGAAAGTGCAGTTTTGATAAATTCGACTTCAAATGCAAACTGAATCGAACTTCTACCCGCTTCCGTAGTCAAGACTGACAGGAGCTGTAACCCGACTCCCAATCTGGGCTCTGGAAGGTGCTTCTAATTAAACAGCCACCTACCTATAGACAGTCTCTATCGCTCCCATAGACAGCAAAAGGAGTTCAGCACCTCCTACTGACTTAAAAGCACACTAAGTTCTGCCCATCTTCCGGCAGTGCCCCAAAATGCGGCGCCACGCGTTTGAGCTCAAGATGCTGGACAAGTACAGCCACTACTTGGCAGCTGAAAGCGAGCCGGAGATGGAGGAGTGGCTGGTCACCTTGAGGAAGATCATCCAAGTCAACGCGGAGAGCCTGGTGCAAGAGAAGAAGGAGGCTGTGGAATCCATTCCAGGTTTGTTGGTGATAGAGATGGCACCTACGCGCAGTGGGGTGGGGGAGAGCCTCGGACCTGGTGGGCAAATGTGGCCCTTGGGGCCTCCCTGCCTGACGCTTGTGACCACCCAGAGGTTGCACCCTTCACTGGCCCTGTAGCTCCATCTGTAGAGCATGAGACTCGTAACCTCAGGGTCATGAGTTTGAACCCCACGTCCAGCAAAATATTCCTGCATTTGCAAGGATTGGACTAGATGGCTGTCATGGTCCCTTCCAATTCTATGATTCTTTCCTGTTTGGCTGGGTGCAGGACAGAGGGGTGTGTAGAATCATAGAACTGTAGAGTTGCGAGGAACCCCAAGGGCCATCTAGTTTTGCAAAGCAGGAAACTAGCTGTAATGGTTATATGGGGTTGCTCGGACGTAAGTTGCCGCCACTCCTGGCAACGTTGCCTGGTTAAACCTTTTCCTGGCTGGACAGCTCTTCACTTCGTGGCAGTTTCAGTCGCTAGCAGAATCCGTCAGTGGGCGCTTCTTGAACTTCTTCCAGCAAAGAAGTTCTTTGACGCCAAGTCTACGCCTACTTTCCCTGCGTGGAAGTCTTCTGCGCAGGGTGGGTGTGGGCAGTGGAGGACCTGTGCTCTCCCCGCTGGTCTCCGGCGAAGAGTCCTGGAGCCCCCTCTCCGATTCCCCGATCCGCCCCCCTTTATCCCTGGTGTTACGCTGATTTCCTTCCCCAGCCGATGAGTTCCCTCTCTCCCTGCTTGGCCCTTCTCCGGCATCGCTTGGGAGCCTTGCCTCCACTTCTGGCTCCAATGTCAGTTCCCTGACACTAGCCTACTGTGCAAATGTAAAAATTACATTTGTTGCCTCGCCCACCTTTGCTTCTGGCCATGGCCACCACCAGCTAGTTGCCCCCTGGAAAGTTAGTTACTCTTCTTATTCTGAAGAAACCTCTTCCTCCCTTCTTTGAGGTATTTTCCCAGAGTTGTTGTTTTTTTTAATGGGATTCTGATACATAGCTGATTTCCCTATAGTTTGCAAAAGCTGTGACTTTAGTCTGTGCCAGGCTCCCAGCTGTTTCCTCGGCCGAGTGCCATTTGGCCTTTAAGTCAATGGTTATTGGGAGGTATTTTACTTTCTGAAGATAGATGGAGGCATGCTTTAGGAAGAGGAAGCTTTGCTTTCACTTTCGTCTCTTGGAGAGAGCCCACTGCCTTCTCTCTACCCACCCATCCCTTCCGCAGCAGCTATCCTTATCAACAAATCTTGGGGGAGAACATCTGCCCTACGTGCAGCTTGGGGGAGAACATCTGCCCTACGTGCAGAAGGTCTAAAGTTAAATTCCCAGCATCTCCAGGCATGGTTGGGGGAGGCTTCCTGTCAGAAACCCTGAAGAGCTTCTGCCAGTCAGTGCAGACTGAGCTAGGTAGACCCAGTGGTCTGGTTGAGTATAAGGCAGTTTTCCATGTCTGCCTTGCTCCTTCCCCACAATAAATCCAAGTGCCCTATATACATTAAGGCAATCAACTCTTCATTCATGCCTGCGCTGAGGAAGTAGAGGACTCCCATTTTAAAATGGTGACTGTTTCATTGTAAGCAGCTTCATGATGGCACAGGTACAAGCCCATAAGGGCTGTGTGCAATCACCTTTTGCTGCAAATGAGCAAAACAAGTCCCCTGCCATCCCTCATTTCAGCCCAGGAGACAAGTCAACTGCCTGTGATGAGAATGTGCTGAGAACATCTCAAGAGCACAGGATATAATATTTTGATGTATGACTGTGCTCACCCAGTGTTGAACGATTTGTTGTATCCTGGCAAGGCAGGGGTTTCCATAGCTTCTAATTAGAGAAAATATGCTTAATATGGCTCTGCTTCCTTCTGCGAGACTAGATGTGCCTCTGAGCTACTTCTGCAGCCCATGTCATCGGGGCCATCTCTCCCATTTCCCCTTTGTCAAGTGTTCCTCTGCTTGCCAAACCAGCTTCCATCAATTGTGTCAATTACCAAGGTATAATACAAGCAATCAAGATAGGTATGCCATGTAATTATAGACTCGGCCAAAGAGCCTTGGATCTAAAGACACACACACACACACACACACACACACACACACACAAAAGGCCCTTAGAAGTCTGCCCTTGTAAAACAAAATTTTAAAGCTCCTTGTATTGTGCAAAGATTGTAAAATGCATGCCCTCCCCTCTTCCTGCCTGCTTCTGCATTGCACAACCAGCTGTGCACTCTTTTCTGCACTCAAAACAACTCCTTGAGCAGAGATGTGCACCGCTGACAGATGAGTGGAGGTGGTGTCTCCATAACCTGAGCATTTTGTGTACAAGAGGAATTTCCTGGAACATGACCTCTTTTCTTGGATCAGAATCCCCTGGCTGGGTTCCAATCACCCCCGTCCAATTTCCCAGCATTGTAATTGTGGCGGAGCCCCCATGGGAATGGCTGCACATGAGTGGGCTGGCCGGGCGCCTTTGCTGTCACTTGCAACATCTGCTTTTCGTGACTTTACAGATGATGAGTTGAGCAGCCAAGGAAAGTCAGAGAACATCCTGGAGAGCTTGGAGAGGAGCATGCACCCAGAGCTGATGAAGGTAGTCTTGGCGTCTGCATTATCTGCAAGTCACGGGGAAAGGGAGGAAGCAGGGGCAGGCAAGCATATGAAAATACACTACACACACACACACACACACACACACACACACATATAATTTATTTATACCCCGCCCCCCCCAGCCAAGACTGGGCTCAAGGCAGCTAACACCAGGTATAAAAACAATGGATTAAAATACAACTTAAAAACAAGATTAAAATACAACATTAAAATGCAGCCTCGTTTCAGTAGAAGCGCAAATAAAAAACTTTTTTGGGGATGAAAACGTCATGTCCTCATCAAGGCCAACTATCCAGACTGGTCCTACATGGGCCAGAAAAAAGCCAGGGACCCCAAATAAGAGTTCCATCACAGAAGGAGAAAGGAAATAGGAAAGAGGGGAAGGGGATCAAATTGATTCCAAGACAAAGGCCAGGTGGAACAACTCTGTTTTACAGGCCCTGCGGAAAGAAATCAGATCCCGCAGGGCCCTGGTCTCATGAGGCAGAGCGTTCCACCAGGCTGGAGCCAGAGTTGAAAAGGCCCTGGCTCTGGTTGAGGCTAATCTAACTTCCTTAGGGCCTGGGACCTCTAGGGTGTTGCTATTTATGGACCTTGAGGCTCTCCGTGGGGCATACCGGGAGAGGCGGTCCTGTAGGTACGAGGGTCCTAGGCTGTGAAGGGCTTTAAAGGTCAAAAGCAGCACCGTAAATCTGACCCTGTACTCCACCAGGAGCCAGTGCAGCTGGAAAAGCACTGGGTGAATATGCTCCCATGGCAGAGACCCCGTGAGGAGCCTCGCTGCAGCATTCTGTACCCGCTGGAGTTTCTGGGACAGCTTCAAGGGCAGCCCCACGTAGAGCGAATTACAGTAGTCAAGCCTGGAGGTGACCATTGCATGGATCACTGTGGCCAGGTCGGGGCGGGAAAGGTAAACAAGGGTAGCAAAATGCCTCAACAGCCAGCAAACAAATCATTCATAAAAAGTATTGTGGAATTACGGTAAATACAATATGTTACTCTGAATTTCTCAGACCCAGGCAACTCCAATCACCTGCATGTTTTTCCCATCCAGAAAATGAGAAGCAACTCTGTTCACCAAAAGCCAGCTCTGGATGGTGACCCTTTCTCTCCTGATGGAGACCCTGTCCTTCCTCTGACCTTTCTGCTGATGCATGTCTTTTCTGTTTCAGTATGGAAGGGAAACTGAGCAGCTGAACAAGCTCAGCCGGCATGATGGGAGACAGAACCTCTTCTCCTTTGATCCAGAAGTTCAGGTAACCCCTTCAGCAGCTGTGACAGCACCTTGCAGGAGGCCCTGAGGTGTTTCGCTCAGTGGAAAACTGCACCTCCTGTCTGTCGTGTGTCTTGAAAAGCCTTTGGTTCTTCTCCAGTGGGAGGAATTAAAATGTACTCCCAGGGATAGCTACCTTCCACCCGGCTCTCACATTCACAGAATTGCTGCCTTCATTTGTTTTAATTAAATCAATTTACAGTGCAATCCATTGCATATTTACTTTGAAGGAAGTCATGCTGCTTCCTGAGGAACTTACTCCCTAGTGAGTTTGTACGTAATAGTCGTGATTAGGGATACTGGAGAAATTCACTCCTCATTTTGAGACAGACATGGGTAACTTCTCAAAATGCAGCCATCTTTCAGGAATCGACCTTCTCCTAAATGGTTTGAGAAAGTTGTGAGCAAAATGCAAATACGATATTCTTCTTTCCTTAGAGGTTAGATTTCTCTGGAATTGAACCGGATGTGAAACCTTTCGAGGAGAAATGCAGCCGCCGTTTCCTGGTGACTTGCCACGCCCTGACCTTCAACCTTCTTGCCCACCTGAGCGACCAATCCGAGGGCCCGCCCACAAACGTACGCATAGGCTGTCATCCTCCAGGGATCAAGTGCTTTTATACATTGTCGGAGAACCTCCAGAAATTATCTGCTGAAGTCTTTCATGTAGTCAGCTATATTAATTTCAACCAGGGGTTGTTAAACTGTGGCCCTTACACATCTCCATCTCCCTCCAGACCCAGGCAGCATGGCCAACAGTCAGGAATGATGGGTGTTGTAGTCCAACAGCATGAGGAGGGCACCCGCAGGTCACTCAATTAAGACAGGTAGTCCCTGCTCTTCAATGTTGGAGCTCACAGAATAGGCTGCGAAAATAGCTAGAATGTGTGTAACAATAGAAACAACCTACTAAACAATTCACGAGACAGCTAAAACCAGCAATCAAATTAATTTTGTTAAGCTGGTGTGAAAATAATCAGCATTCGCCAAAAATATACGATTGGGCACCAAGCAAGAAGCATTTCAAAGCCAGAAGGTCCCGATTGTGGGCTTCTCATAATGAGCATCTGGTTGGCCCCTGAGAAAAAAGGACGCTGGATGAATAATGGGTCCTTGGCCTGATCCAGCAGCCAGGCTCTTCTTGTGGTCATATGAGAGGGGTCTTTTTCTACTTTTTAAAAACAGGCAGGGAGGGATGTGGGGAGACAATGTCTTCCTTGCCACCACTAATGCTATCCATTATCCCCACCTGCCATATTTGTCCAATTCCCCCTTTTCAGCGAATTGGTATTTATTGGTGATGGGGAGGGGTGGTACCTCTGCTGGGGGCCGCATCCTTTTCCTTCTGGGGTAGCTTGGCTATCTTTGGTCCCCACCCTGCATGTGACAATGGTCACAACCGGGGAACAACTTCAACTAGCTGGCTAAATCAGGTGAGGGGAGTCTATTGGTCTCCAACCCTCAATGAGTTAGGGACTTCCTTGCATGCGAAGGCAGGCTCTGGCAGATTGAATGGACAAGTGGGTCCAACAGTCAAGAAGGTGGTTTGTGCATGTGCTGTAGAGGGAAGTGAGAGGCAGATGGGGCTTGTCCATCTGGGAAGGGAGCCCATCTAGGAGACGGGAAACTCTGGTCCAACATAAATGTCTGCTGCCTTGTGGGATATCTTTGGGAAAAGAAAAGGCTAAGGAGAGAACCCTACACAAATCCAGAGTGGCGTCCCAGCAACGGTTGGGTAGTACCTGGTACTCCAGAGCCAAAGGTATTGCTCTTCTTCCTTTTGGACCACATCAGCGAGACCGTGAGGGGGGTCTTGTCGTCTGGGCAACCCAGGACCTCTATACACACTGCCCAGGCTTGCACCCTAGGGAGGTCACTTTGGTGCTGCTCACACAGTGGTTTGACTTCAGCCCCAGAGGTGCACTCCATTGTCTCTCAACACAGACAGATGCCAACAAAAATTATTGTGATGCTGTAGGGGAGTTTCAGTGATAGTTTAGCACCACCTTGTGATCAAAGGCAAGAATTGGGGGAGCTCTTCACTTGAGGGAAGCGAAGAGCTCCCCCGATTCAGCTTTCTTCTCTCCCTTCGTCAAAGTGCTTGTTTGTCCTCAAGTTCCTTTCTCACTTTCATAGGAATCTATGGCCACCAACTTGGATGGCTTTAAAAGAGGGCTGGACAAATTCACAGAGGCTAAGGCTGTGAATGGTTTCTTACGCGGAGGACTCTGCTCTGCTTTTGGGGTCTTCTGAATCCTGAAAATTGCAGGAGAGGGGAGTGGATGCTCTGGCACTTAGTTTCTGCTTGCTGGTTTCCTACAGGCATCCTATGTCGCCACAGTGGGAGCAGGATGTTGGACGAGATGAGCCTTTTCCCCTTCTTATGCTCTTTCTTCCATTGCTAACCCCCAACCTCCAAAGGCACCCAGTCCCTCAATTTAATCAACAACTTTGTATAGGAGATGGCAGTTCTTTAGAAGTTGTAGATGCATAAATAACATAAATAAACGTAAATAAATGTGGCTGTTTCTTTTCCAATATCCAGGTGGAGCCATTCTTTCTCAGCCTTGCCCTGTTTGATTTGAAAAGCTGTTGCAAGATTTCAGCTGATTTCCATGTGGACCTGAACCCCTTGCCTGTACGGGAGATGCTGCCCATTGCTTCTGCCCAGGACTCCAAGAACAACAGTGCTAGCAGCCACTTTCTTCATGGAATACCTGAATCCTGCTTGCACTATGTAAAGCAAGTAAGGAACTCACTGTTTTATGCATGTCAGAGGATGGATAAAAACAATCTGGCTATGAACAAATGCACATTGGAGCTTCAGGGTGGTGATGCTGAACTTTTTAGGGCTGGGCTGGTTTCAGCAAGGGGGGTGGGCACCTCCCGACACCAGATTGGCCTCCAGGAAGGTGGATGTGTGTTCATTCCTGGCTACTTTATGGAAGAAAAGTTTGGTGTAATGCACAACCTGAATTGTTGTTGTTGTTAATATGCTGTCTGTCTGACTGGGCTGCCCCAGCCACTCTGGGCGGCTTCCAACAAATTAAATCATAGTAAAAACTTCCCTAAAGAGGGCTGTCTGCCTTCAGATGTCTTCTAAAAGTCAGATAGTTGATTATTTCCTTGACGTTTGACCAGAGGGCCTTGCATATTGCAGGCATCACCACTGAGAACTGAATACCACCATTGGCCACAATTCCCTGGTCAATTAGAGAAGTGTTGCTGTGTCTTTTCAGGCAATCATATAACCAGCCTCCTTTTTTCTGGTGGGCTTAATCACTCCAGTCTAATCATCCCACTTCCTTTCTCCTTCCTCTTTGGGCACTGGGCTGCACCTCCCTGAAATATCTCACTCTACCGCCCAGCATATGTAGCTGTGCTCTGTTGAGTTGCCAGGTGGCTCTTCCCCAACGGAGGAGATCTGCGCAGCCTGTTTTGTGCCTTTGTCCACAGAACTGTGTTGCTTCTAGGACCTCACACTCTGCTCCTTTTTTGTGTGTCAAGGGGATCTTCTCTGTGACAAACCCGCACCCAGAGATTTTCCTTGTTGCTCGGGTGGAGAAGGTGCTCCAAGGAAGCATCACACACTCTGTGGACCCCTACATCAAGACCTCCGATCCCACAAAGGTACGTTGAGCCACAACTAGGTGAAATCGTAATGCTGTAGGACTCAAAAGAGCTTCCATCTTTTATTACTTTGGGGTTTTCAAGACTTTGTTTTTGTTTTGACTTCTGCCTTGTTCCTTGCCTTACAGACTGCTCAGAAGGTCCACAAGGTGGCAAAACTGGTGTGCAGCCGCCTTGGCCAATACAGGATGCCCTTTGCTTGGGCTGCCAGGTCAGTCTGTGTGTTTGCTTGACTTTGCTGCCTCTGGTTTCTGCATTTTAGGGTTGGGAAACCCCAGGCCTGCAGAACAAATGCAGCCCTTGAGCCCTTCCTGTCTGGCTGTCCAAACACTCTCCCTAGTCTCACTTCACATCCTTCTCGCTGGCTGGAATATCTCACTGGACTCTGATAATGCACCCTGCTTGCCTGGATAAGAATAAAGAGGGGTGCTTGAGTGAATGTAGAAACTAGAGAAGGGTAAAATGCATATCCATTGCTCTGACCACTTTAAACTCTAGCCCTGCCAAACCCGGACAGTTTCTCCAAGGGGAATGTGGGCTATGAAAGGTTGCATGCCCCAGTGCATATCCTAGCAAGTGGAAAGGGAAGGGTTCAAGCAATGTTGTTGTGCCACAGAGAGGGTTTGCTGCAGAGGATTTGAAGGACTTGGTCAGGGTTGGCTGAAACTGCAGCTGGGATTGCACCCATACTTCAGATTGGGGTGGGGAACCTCTGGCCTGCAAGCAGGCCTGCAACTTGGTTCAGGAGGCCTTTTCCCTGGAACCACACTCCCCTGCCCACCAGCTGACAGGATGCACAATGTCATTGGATGGGTGGGGTTGGTTATTGCATTGGCAGTACATGCATCTCTTTCCTTCAGGGAACAGGGGCACACCTAGCTGAAGCAGCAGAATCCTTTTGTTCAGGAAGGGGTTTGCATCAGAATCCCCTGCTGGAATGAAGGGGTGCGAGAAAGCGTTGTTTCAGTAGCATCTTGCCATGTGCTTTGAAGCCCTGACTTCAGACCTTCTTCGAAGCACCTTGTGCCTGATGTTATTGTGACACCGAGTTATTGACAGGCAGGCGGCTCCACCCACCTGTCAAATTTGGCCCATGAGGCCAATCCTGACAAGAATCTGGCTCATGGAGCCAAAATGGTTCTCCACCTCTTCCTCAAACTGTGTTGCACCAGATGTTTGGTTCTGGGAGCATCTTTTCTCCCTACCCAAGAATTCTCCTGATAACGTTCTTTCTCCCAGAAGTCTGCTTCCTCAGGCAGCACCCAGTATTACCTGCTGGGTCTAGAATAAGGCCAAAGGAAGATCTTTCCATATCCTCATTTGTTCAGTGTTTTAAAGGAGTCTTCTAGAAGACTCCCAAGCAGAATGCTGCCTGCTCAAGTCCCAGTCAGTTGGACTTCCTCCTGAAAGGCTCTTCCTGGTGCTTCCTTGACACTTCTTCTTCTTCTTCTTCTTCTTCTTCTTCTTCTTCTTCTTCTTCTTCTTCTTCTTCTTCTTCTTCTTCACGGCCACACGCCCAGCTTCATCTGTGCCACAGTTCTCACAGCAGCTGTTTGTAAAAGATGCTGAATATTGAATGCCTGCAAGTCTTATAATTTAATTGCAATTTGATCTTTTGGCCTGAAAAAAGAAAAGAATTGGGAGCAGGCAGGGAGCACACCTGACCAATTAATAGTGAAGTTTGGAAAAATGCCAGGCTCAGAGCTGTAATGACAAACAGACATCCTGAATATACTTGGACACATGGATTTCCATGGGGCATTTAAATTTCTGTGGCCAAACAAGGTGCCTCTCTTCCCAGAGGGCAGGGTGTTGTCGTTGCTGCCTTTTCCCCAGACTGGGACTCAAGGCAGCAAACACTAATAAAACACTAAAAGCATATAAAATATAATAATTAAAAAGTAATTAAATTCTAATAGAATTAATACAGTATTAAAAACATCTAATTAAAAACTGATAGTAAAAACAGTACAGCACTCTTAAAAGCCCTTTCCTTAACCCCCCCCCCAAACCACCAAATGCAGTCAGTTCCCAAGAGCCTGACAGAATGAAACAGGCTTTACCTGTCAGCAGAAGGACAAGAAGGAGGGAGCCAGTCTAAGCTACCCCAGGAAGGGAGCTGAGAAGTCTGGGAGTAGCCACCAAGAAGGCCCTCCGTCACGTCCTTACCAAGCGTTCATGGGAGAGGGGTGGAACCGTGAGATGGGCCTCCCCAGAAGATCTCAGAGCATGGAAAGTTTTACATGGGAGAATACGGTCTTTCAGATAGCCTGGGCCTAAGCTGCATGGGGCTTTACTGTTTTAATTGTTCTAGAGTTTGAGCTCATTGCAGGACTCAGAGTGGGGAATAGGGAGGTTCCTGCCTTTATAGTGCTGGAGGTGTAGAAATCCAGAAAATGATCTTGGGGGCTGCTCTTATAAGGTGGCCCTTACACATCAGCTTTCCCCAACCTGGTCTTGTCTACATGTTTTGGACTCCCAGCTCCCATCAGCTGTCCTGGATGGGGGAAGATTGAGCCCCTCAAGGTAGAGGGCACCAGGTTGATGAAAGTGTGAGGAGGTCATGGAATGGTAATCCAGCTGAGAGGCAGGTTGGCTGCAGGGAAGGTGAATGAACACAGGAACATAGGGAGCTTACACTAAGTGGGACCTTGACCCATCAAGCTCAGTTTTGCCTGCACTGACCGACAGCAGCTCTCCAGATTTTCAGGTTATGCTGCGGATTTTACCTGGGCCCTTCTACATGCAAAGCAGTTGCTCCACTGTTGAACTTCGGCCCTAGAGGAGCGGCTTGAACATGCGCTTAAATTTTCAGTGTTTCTTCCCGATCTCTGTGTATTTCCTTAGTAAAAACCCATTTCTAAGTTTGTGCCCCTTAATCATGAGGACTGGCACCTTCTGCCTTTAGTGGTCCTGACGATTAAGCCCAGATGTGGGGAACCTCTGGCTACCCAGGTATTACTGGGAAACAGCTGGGCTATCTGGGACTGCCATGAAATGCAGCCCATAACATCTGGCAGCTACCAGCTCAGCTCCAGCTGAGCAGAATTGCTCTAGGCATCTTCAGAGGTGGATATTTTTGCTTTCTTTGAGCACAAAGAACTATCAGGGCTTTCCAGCCGATGATAGTGGTTTCTTTGGGGGCACATTTGCTAAGACACAGCAGAGCATGAACAAGGTATTTAGGTAGTGCAGCCCTGTATGCAAAGCCCTTTAGGTCTCGAAACACCTACATTGGCTCCCAGTACATTTCTGAGCACAATTCAAAGTGTTGGTGTTGACCTTTAAAGCCCTAAACGGCCTCGGTCCAGTATACCTGAAGGAGTGTCTCCACCCCCATCGTTCTGCCCAGACACTGAGATCCAGCGCTGAGGGCCTTCTGGCGGTTCCCTCACTGCAAGAAGCCAAGTTACAGGGAGCCAGGCAGAGGGCCTTCTCGGTAGTGGCACCCGCCCTGAGATGTCACCAGATGTCAAAGAGAAAAACAACTAGCAGACTTTTAGAAGACATCTGAAGGCAGCCCTGTTTAGGGAAGCTTTTAATATTTGAAGTTTTATTTTCATAGAATCATAGAATTGGAAGAGACCACAAGGGCCATCGAGTCCAACCCCCTGCCAAGCAGAAAACACCATCAGAGCACTCCTGACATATGGTTGTCAAGCCTCTGCTTAAAGACCTCCAAAGAAGGAGACTCCACCACACTCCTTGGCAGCAAATTCCACTGTCAAACAGCTCTTACTGTCAGGAAGTTCTTCCTAATGTTTAGGTGGAATCTTCTTTCTTGTAGTTTGGATCCATTGCTCCGTGTCTGCTTCTCTGGAGCAGAGGAAAACAACCTTTCTCCCTCCTCTATGTGACATCCTTTTATATATTTGAACATGGCTATCATATCACCCCTTAACCTCCTCTTCTCCAGGCTAAACATGCCCAGCTCCCTTAGCCGTTCCTCATAAGGCATCATTTCCAGGCCTTTGACCATTTTGGTTGCCCTCCTCTGGACACGTTCCAGTTTGTCAGTGTCCTTCTTGAACTGTGGTGCCCAGAACTGGACACAGTACTCCAGGTGAGGTCTGACCAGAGCAGAATACAGTGGCACTATTACTTCTCTTGATCTAGATGCTATACTCCTATTGATGCAGCCCAGAATTGCATTGGCTTTTTGTTTTTAATGTTCTGTTGAAAGCTGCCCAGAGTGGCTGGGGAACCCAGCCAGATGGGCAGGGTAGAAATAATAATAATAATAATAATAATAATAATAATAATAATAATAAATAAAAATAAAATTAGTTTATTAGTAAACCAAGTGTAGCCTAGCCGAGGGTACTTTTAGGAAGAGTCTGACCCCTAGTGGCTTGAAAGCGAAAATTTCACCTAAAGCAACAGGACTCTAGTTGGTATCCATCTGTCTCAAAAAAGAATGGAGTTCAGCTCTAGTGGCAAAGATAAACCAGTGGAGTATTGGAACACCAGCTGTGGCTACAGAGATTGGTAACTCATAACGGCTCCCCCCACCCCCTGCCCTGCGTTTTTTTTGCTGTGTTAGCAGCACCAAAGTGACCTCCCTGGGCTCAAGCCTAGGCTGAGTGTATGGATGTATCTGGCAGTGCCAGATACACTCTGCCTGAATCGTACAGTTGAATGATCACAAAAGGATGGGGAACCTGTGCCCCCCTAGATGTTTCTGGGCTTTGCCAATGGCTCTGCAGTCTGCGACACATGGGAGTTGGAGTCCAGCAACATCTGAAGGGGTTTTTTGCAAGTTCCCCATGTCTGTTCTATTATTATTACTATTATTATTATTGAGACTTTTAAATAACTTCTCAACCTAAAGGTCTTCAAGCAACTTGCATGTTTTAAAGCAACAACATAAACACATCATGTCATTAAAACAACCCCTCTTAAAGCCACAGGAAGCTTTGGCAGCACACTAGTAACAAAACAACATCATCTCAGTCTGCCAAAAGCCTGATAGGAAAAGGTAATTCTTTTCCTGGTGCTGAAAATATGTCCACAAAAAGGCACCAGGTGGACCTCGCTAGGGAGAACATCCACAGATGGGGAGCCACCACTTCAAAGGCCCTGTGCCATTGTCTCCTCCCTCTGATCTTCCAGCATGTTCTCTTTTAAGCTGTATTTTCCCAGAAACGGGAAGCCTCAAAAGCATTGCTCTGATCTCACAGGAAAGGCACTGTTGGGAATATTAAGGGAGGGCAAAATATCAATGCATTGTGCAGCCTCACGCGCCTTCTGCTTTCCTTTTGCCATTCCCCAGACCTGTTTTCAAAGACTCCCAGGGCACCTTGGACCTTGAAGGGAAGTTCTCTCCCATCTATAAGCAAGACAGCAGCAAACTCTCTGCTGAGGATCTCCTGAAGTTGTTGGCAGAGTACAAGAAGTAAGTGTCAGCTGGGCAAGGACCTGTAAACCCTTGTAAAGGGGAGATGGGTCTGGAGAGGATGTTCATATCTTTGAATCTAGGCATTGCCAGATTTGGTTGTGTTATCTAATGGAAGAGTGAGGAGTGCAGAATTTCAGAATTGGG
Organism: Podarcis gaigeae; assembly: GCF_964106915.1. Classification (NCBI taxonomy): domain Eukaryota; kingdom Metazoa; phylum Chordata; class Lepidosauria; order Squamata; family Lacertidae; genus Podarcis; species Podarcis gaigeae. The sequence continues at coordinate 48,974,002 of NC_139691.1, forward strand.
TTGGAACACTTTATTTATTTAATAAATAAATTTATATCTCTCCCTCCATCCTAAAGGAACCCAGGGTGGCAAACATATCAGCATTAAAGCAGTACAGGGTAAAGGTAAAGGGAGCAGGTGGCGCTGTGGTCTAAACCACTGAGCCTCTTGGGCTTGCTGATCAGAAGGTTGGCAGTTCAAAACTGCATGACGGAGTGAGCTCCTGCTGCTTTGTACCAGCTCCTGCCATCCTGGAAGTTCAATAGCATACCAATGTGAGTAGATAAATAGGTACTGCTGTGGCAGAAAGGTAAATTTATGGAAACGAGTGCCAGAGGGCACAGTGTTTTACATGCACTACCACTCATCACAGTGTCCCGTTGCACCAGAAATGGTTTAGTCCTGCTGGCCACATGACACGGAAAGCTGTCAGTGGACAAACGCCGGCTCCCTTGGCCTGAACGCGGAGATGAGCACTGCACCCCATAGTCGAATTTGACTAGACTTCACTGTCCAGGGGTCCTTTAGTTTACAGTTAAGAATAAAATATCAGCATATTTAAAGCAGCTGAAAACGTTCACATACTCTCAAAGTTGTGAATTTCCTGGCTGCTAGGAAGCAGTGTCTTCCAGCCACCAAATGCCTGGATAGACAGGGATGTTTTTAAATTCCTCCTGAAAGTTAATAAAGAGGGACAGGTTCACTTTGCTGGGCAGGGCAAAGTGGGGAACCATCACCAGGCAGAACCCACTTGGCCATGGACTCAGTGCCAACTGGGCATCACCCAGCAACAGGCTCACCTTCAGAAATCCAAAGCTGATCCCCACACCATTCACAGGTCACACATCCAATGCTGGCCTAGCCCTCCCTGGTATACAGTGGTACCTTGGGTTACAGACGCTTCAGGTTACAGACTCCGCTAACCCAGAAATAGTACCTCAGGTTAAGAACTTTGCTTCAGGATGAGAACAGAAATTGTGCTCCAGCGGCACAGTGGCAGCAGGAGGCCCCGTTAGCTAAAGTGGTGCTTCAGGTTAAGAACAGTTTCAGGTTAAGAATGGGCCTCCAGAACGAATTAAGTACGTAACCAGAGGTACCACTGTACTCATGTGACAGGATACTCCTCCTCCCTACCAGAAAAATCCCTGCACATAGAAAGCCAGAGTGCCAGGGAGATAAGGTGTGAGTAAAGCCTGACAAGCTCCTGCGATAAGGCAATGACAGTTTCATCACAGGATCCTCAGCCTGCAGTGACCCATCCCAGGCACAGCTTGACCCCCTCAGCCAGAAATGGGTCTTCTTTACTACAGATTCATTAGGCAGGAGGCCAGGGTATTCTCCCCCCCCCCCAGTTGTTTTTGTTTTCATCCACCTGACCCAAGAGCTGGACTCTTAGAAAAGTCAGTTTGAACATTTCCCCCTCCAGATGCACTACAACTGTTGGACTACAACTCCCATCAGCGCGAGCCAACATAACCAGTGGTCAGGGATGATGGGAGGGATGCATATTGGCTACCTCTAATTGAGAACAAACTATTGGTGCCATTATAGGCACAAAATAGGAAGTAACTAATTGAACCAGAGTTCTCAAAGGGAGGGGCGAGGGAGCACGTCGGCCGCAGGCTCATTCATAAAATCCAAAACATGATTTGGAAGATGGGGAGCATTTGGGTCTGAACCAGCTCTTTGGGGATTCTCCTCGTGTGATTAGAGGGATCACTGTACTCTGGGCTCATCGATGTAAGACAAAGTTTTTGAGTGTTCTTTTTTGGGGACTCGGTTAATTTGGTCCTCTGGCTAAAGAATCACCTCAATTATTTCCAGCTGTCTTGTGTAGTTTCTGTCCTGACTTTTTGTTCTGTCTTTATTTCCTTGCTTCTTTATCATGCAGACCAGAAAAGACAAAACTCCAAGTGATACCCGGCCAATTGAATATTACACTAGAGTGCATTCCACTGGAATTTGCAAGTAAGGAACTAATTTTTAATAATAATTGCCTTCAGGCCTTAGTACACACAGTCCCAGTCCACTAGGCTGGGTCCCATTCTCAGGCATGATATTGCTAGTCCAAGTCTCAGAATCCCTGACACACTACAGGTTCCTGCAGGTTCTCCCAAAATTCTCACAGTTTCATCACAAATATTACTAGGGGTTCCAGGTGAAGATGGTGACAAGTAAGTCTGCTTGTCTTTGAGCTCTGCGGTCTGTTTGTTTTTATTCTGAATAATTTTAAAGTCATTTGGCTCAGCAGTGTTAATTGCAATATACAGGCAAGGAGGATATCTGTTTTTATCTCTTATTCATTTATGTGGGCTTAAAAGCCATACAATTTAACTGGGCAGGCACTGAGCTATCAGCTGTTTTGGCTTAGCATTTAGCTGATAAGGAATGGTTGGTCACTTCATCTTGCCCAAAGGGTAGTCTGCAGTTTTAACAATTTTAGCATAATTACCACATGATGTTGTTGTTGTTGTTGTTGTTGATGATGATGATGATAATCATGGTGATGATGATGATGATGATGATTAATAATAATAATAATAATAATAATAATACCCTGCCCTTCAGGCTGGGTTTCCCCAGCCACTCTGGGTGGCTTCCAGCAAAATATTAAAACACAATAATTCATCAAATATTAAAAGCTTAACTAAGCAGGGCTGCCTTCAGATTTCTTCTAAAAGTCAGATAGTTGTTTATTTCTTTGACATCTGGTGGGAGGGTGTTCCACAGGGTGGGTGCCACTACCGAGAAGGCCCTTTGCCTGGTTCCCTGTAACTTTGCTTCTCACAGTGAGGGAACTGCCAGAAGGCCCTTGGAGCTGGACCTCGGTGTCCGGGCTGAACGATGGGGGTGGAGATGCTGCTTCAGGTATACTGGGCCAAGGCATAGATCTGCAGTTCTTCAGGTAAATGGTCCAGAACTCCATTGCCAAATTTAGCCCAGAAATATTTGCTGGACTATTGTGACTCAGCAACTGGAGAAGGGAACTTCTACATGACCAAGGTCTCTTGTCTAAACAAACAGTGGAGGGAATCTTTCACAGAATGAACACATTGGAAGAGGAAGTTTCTGGCTGTGAATACAATAATCAGCACACTAGTCAAGTTAATGGAGAGAGGAATTCTGATTGTAGCCCCGCAGATACGAACCACCAGCAAAGAAACTGAAGCTAGTGGTGGTTTGAAGGTACATCAGGACTAGAATAGTTCTGAGCTTGATAAGTCCCTATAGGATTCAGCAACTAAACAATTAAGGAGCAGCTATCAAGGTTGGAACTTGAGTTTGGAAACTTGCTTTTACAGCAATACGAATGCTAAAGAAATGGACTTGGAAGAGTAGTTTTCTTTTCTTAGACAAACCCCTTCAGGACCAAGACCATAGCTAGTGGGAGACACTAGCTCACTACCTTCCAAGGGAATGATTTTTATGGGGATGATTAGGGAGGCATGAGAGGCTATATTATTTAATGATATCCTTCCTAACTTGCGCTAGCAAGTTCCGTATTCTAGCAAAGTTCCAAACATTCCCCTTTTAATATTACGCAGCGATCAGCTTGTTGCTGACTCATCTGAGTCTTACTATTAAAGATTCCTTCCTGGTAAAATCCCTTCTAATCCCTCTTAAAAAGAAGAAACAGTAGAATCTGATTCACGTTAATATAAAAGTAGTTTACTCACAGATTCATTCAGGTTCACAGACCTATCCCTGAAGGCAGGCTTGGGTTACATAACAACTAGAACTATTCCATAAAGAAGTTAGTCCCAAGTGACTGCGACTAAGCAGTCACTTCTCCAAACACACACTGATCCGAACATGGAGGCTGTGCGCTCCTCCATGCCAGTACAACAGACCGCACCTTCTTCAAGTCTGTCCCAGCTCAGGAGGAAACAGGAAGTCTTTTCCTGAGTGGGACAAAACATCCCCTAGCATGTCCACTGTAGGAATGTTGTACTTGACAGCAGTTTTACATCCCACAATTTTGGCCCTTCACCTAATCTATTTTGTTCAAGTGTCTTTTATTTTGTATTTTATTTTATTTTGTTTCAGTGTCTTTTGCTCCAGATTGGCACTTCACATTTCCTTCCCTACAGCACAGATAAGGGGAAAAGGCAGTGAATGGTGGAAAGGGGAACAAGGGGGAAAGTCCAAATTCCAATGATGATTCTTCTAGGAAGAGGTGCCCAGATGATCTGTGGCTGGTCACTCGTAACTGGCCAGCCGAATAATGTAAATAGAACTTGAATTTCAGGCAGGAATTCCAGCCATTGTAGGGGCTTCCCCAGATTTAGGAAATGCCAGTCTAGTTGTGACCAGAGCTTCAGTATTGAACTAACATCAGGATCCTGATGCATGGGATAAGTTTTAGTCTTTATCATAGAGTCATAGAATTGTAGAGTTGGAAGGGACCCCAAGCGTAATATACTCCAACCCCCTGCAATACATATTAATACATATGTTTGCTGACAGAGAGCTGCTATTTGAATTAAAATGTTGTCTAAATACCTCCCTCCCCCGCACCCAAATGGCAAGTTTGATATCCATTCCTCATACTTGCTTATAGGATTATAACTCTTTTCATCCAGGCCTCGTCTTCCTGGGCCAGATAGAAGCGGCCTGCCTGCCTGCCTGCCAGGCAAGGGGCAAGTCCCATAATAATCACAGCCGCTGGTCTCAGGTTCTGAGCAACCTTGGATTATAAATACATTTATAATAAGCAGTGAGTCTCCTGCTTTGATTTTGTTTTTACCAGCACAAATAGGATTGCCTTGGGTTACCTTTCCTTCCTTTTCTTCTGAGCCTCCAGAGGGCATATATATATTCAAATAATAATAATAATAATAATAATAATAATAATAATAATAATAATATAGAGACACACCAGCTAGTCCCCACAAGTTATTCTGTAAGCAGAGAGGGAATCTGCTTTAACCATTGTTTGCTAGTATGGTGACTTCAGCCATGAAAGGGAAATTAAGCTACCAGGCTGCTGTGATAACTTTTATTGCTGTGACTGTCTGATGCAGAGCTAGCAGGGGAAGAAATCCACAGAAATATGGTCTCCCTGATGTCCTCCTGTGCTTTGCTCTCCAGAGGGCTGAGCACAGTTCAGCAACATAAGCTGTGGTTTTGCTCTTGGTTTGGGCTATGAACATAATTAGGGTTAAGGCAGCAACTATGCTTGTTGCTGATTCTGGTTAAGCATCATATACATGCTAAGTAAACTGTGGTTAGAGCTATCTCCTTGCTTTCAGGGTGACAAGTAGTTATTTTGAATGTCTCCTTATACAAGTCCTAAGAAGTGGGGAGGCTGATATGCTGAGTCACCATAGGTTTGCAATCTTAATCAGGGTTAAGGTAACAAACCTTGCCTGGAGCTAACCATGGTTAAATGTTGCATCTTCACAAGGCCTATATGACCCAAGTTAAAGGTACCTTTTCTTTTGCTGTTGCATTATGTGAAAACAAGATACCAACCTTTTGCTTCCCCTCTAGACTGTGTCACGGCCTCTTACATTCCCATCAAGCCCTTTGAGATGCAGGGCCAGGATGACAGCATTACGGTCGAAGTGGAAGAGTTTATCCCTGAGATCGCCAAGTACTGCTACCCTTTCACCATCTACAAAAACCAGCTCTACGTCTATCCTTTGCATTTGAAGTATGACAGCCAGAAAACATTTGCCAAGGTAAGCTTGAAAACAACAGAGCCAGGCCCACAGATTTATTTATTTATTTATTTATTTATTTATTTATTTATTTATTGATATTTGCAAGTTTGAAATGTAGCTGAAGAACAATTCAGTAGCATTGAGCAGGGAGTGGAACCGCATTGTGGAATGGATGGGGGAAATGCAGTCGTATTGGACCGTGCTGTTCTGGTGCCACAGCAAGGCAGGTCAGGACTTGCAGCACCATGGATAGCTCCAAGTGAGTGACTTGTTTTGAAAGAGGCCCAAAGCAACATTTCTAGCCTTTGCTGCCAGATTACCTCTCCCAGGCAAAGTCCCTTACAGGAAAACTTGATTTCTTCAAGGGACAACCCTCTGACCTGAAGATGAGATTTTTCTCCTATGTTCCAAAGCTCTGTGTGGGGGACATCCGTCACATGTGATCCAGAAGCTGCAGTTAGTGCAGAATGCTGTGCCACAATTAGTGACAGGAGTGAGACTGTCAGCATATGAAACCTTTGCTGGGAGACCTCCACTGGTTGCTGATTTGCTGCCAAACCTAGTTCAGGGTGAATCTGTTAGAATATAAGGCCCTTGACAACCTGAGATATTGTCACGGACTGGTTGCAGAAGAATGTTGGGAACCCTCAAGGGAAGAAACCTCAGAGCTCGAGGAGTGGTAGTGGGAGAACAATGAGTGGTCACAGGGAGAAGAAGCAGAAGATGGGGAAGAGAAGGTGTCAGAAGCTGAAGAGGTAACAGGGTTTAGTGAGCAGTGAGAATCTGTGGCAGATAGAAGTCCAGAATCAGAGGCAGAAGCTGAAGCAGGAGAGGAGGGAGGCCAAGAGGCAGAGAGGAGTCTGGCTGGTGAAGAGTCATGAGTATCTCCCCCTCCTGCTGAAACAAGCTCCCCTCTTCCCTGGTCTCCCAGAACCAGGAGAGGCATGAAGAGGGCAGAAGAGAAGCTAGCTTCACGCAGGGGGAATCTCAGATTGCATGGGGAAAACCCTGGAGAGAAAGGGACTTAGACATCTGTTGGAAGGTGGGGACCTTCAGTCTCAGCAACTGCTGCATGGGGTCAAGACCAGCAGATATGGGTTGCTGGGCTCAGACCGGACACTCCTTTGCAGATCATGTTTTTGCTAAGAAACAATTAACTCCAGCTTGCTCTGTGTAGTTTCCTTCTGGCTTGCTCCTGTAAGATAATCACCCTACTCCAAATATGCTCACTCAACCAATCAATCTGCAAAACTGGCACTGTTACAAGTGCCACAAATCAATATTTTTGAATGGCAGCACCCACACTTTGGAACTCCCTGCTTATTGACATCATAAAGGCACAAAAAACAATAATTAAAAAATTTCAAAAAACCACCAGCCCCAGCTGGCATGACCAATGGTCAGGGTTGATGGGAACTGTAGTCCAGCAACACCAGGAGGGTACCAGGTTTGGGGGTGGTTGTCATAAACCCTTGGAAGCAGAGACAGGATTAGCAGATTTTACAAAATCTATTATTAAACAAATAATTTAAAAATGGGTTCAGCCTGTTAAATTTGCAATAGTGGAGCTAGAATCTTGTGGAGCAGAAATGTATATGTATGTGTTTGAGTGTGTGCACACAATCACAAAATCAGTTTTGGTTTGGGTGAAGGGTAGGGAAAGATGAATCTGTGCAAGAAAACATTTTCTCTGAATCCAACCATTCTCCCAACTACATGTAGGCAAGGAACATTGCTGTCCGCATGGAATTCAAAGACTCTGATGAAGGGGACGCCAGAGCTTTAAAGGTAAACTTCCAGTTGCTCTTCACTCAGGTCCTGCTTGTGGTCTTCCCATTGGTGCCCCTGGTTGGCCCCTCTGAGAACAGAATGCTGGACTAATGGGGCTCCTTTAGCCTGATCCACCAGCCAGGCTCTTTTTACATGCTTATGCTCAGAGCATGTGAGGGGCAGTGAGGTTGGCAAACCTAGATTGCAACCTTTGGCCATGCCGTTACATCACTGCTAAACATGTATGAAGTTACCTTTGTGGCCAATTCATTGCACGACCAAACAATGCCCTTTTAGGTGTGTTCCTCTTACCACCCCTATATTTCTGTTATCTCTTGCAGTGCTTCTATGGCAAGCCTGGTGGGCCCCTCCTGACATCAAGCAACTACACTTGTGTGTTGCATCATAACCAGAATCCAGAGTTCTATGATGAGGTAAGAGAAAAACCCAACACATCTTCTCTGAGGAATTTAAGCATGAGAAAAGGGGCTTGAGTGACTTGGCAGAGTTTTCTGGAAGCGCAGGGAAGTCATAACAAAATGTGGTATTCGCTAGGGAGTCAACATTCACGGTTTGCATTCTAAGTTGGGTCAACTTTCAAATGCTTATATGTGAATTATTTATTTGTTAGATAAATGTATAACCTGCTCTTTGTTTAAAAACAAATCCCAGATTGGGTTACAGTAGAGACAGTATAATAGCAGTATAATAGACCCATTAAAATCACTGGGTCTAGGTTAATGGCATTAGGATCATTGGGTCTCTTCCAGAAGATAAATTCGATTCAGTTAGCTGTTGAAATTTGGCTTACTGAAGTTGCACTTTCCAAGAGAATACAAGGGCTGAAATGCAGCCACTGTCCTAGCTCCCCACTGCTTTGAATTTTGCAGTGCACACCTGCAGCCAAGCGGTGTGTCTGGAAATGCAAAATTACTTGTGTGAAGGGTGCATATGGATTGTTGGGTCAGATTAGTCATATTGATTTGTATGCTGTTTGGGGGGATAGATCACTGTATTGTGCCGTATGTATGATAAAAGGGAGACACACCTGGGTGAAGGTGTCCTCCTTTGCTTGTCCCTGTGCTGGTTTAAGTTTGTTGGTTAACTTTTCTAATAGGGCAGTTTCCCATACGTTTTGGTACCAGCGTCCAGTGTCTAGTTATGATGTTTCTAGCTGCTGAGAGTAAGTGACTTGTTATGTGTATGTGCATTGTTGTCTTGGAATATATTTAACAGGGAAAATTCTGGAGTTGCTTCTATTACTTGTTTTGTTATTTTGCAGATTTCCTGTACCAATGATATAAAAAAGGATTGAATTTTGTGGCATTCCCACCACATGTGGAAGCATGTGTGTGTGGAGGTGCAGCCTCTGTAGCATTCAGATGTAGATTCAGATGATTGGGAGCCGCCCAGAGTGGCTGGGGAAAACTCAGCCAGATGGGCGGGGTATAAATAATAAATAATAATAATAATAATAATAATAATAATAATAATAATAATTATTATTATTATTATTATTATTATTATTATGTTCCTGAGTGTATTGGCACCAACTTCTGTGGTGTTAGGTATCATCTGTACAGCGAGTTCTCTTCTTTTGCCTGAGATGGATTTAAATGGTGGTTTACACCACATTTTTGACCATTGGGTGGAGTTTATTTCATATCCTATGTCATGCTCCCATTGATCTTTTATTGTGGTGAAGGGGTTTGTAGTGTCTTGGAGTAGTATTTTATATATTGTAGATGCCACCCTTTTGCTGTGACCTTCTGTTCTTAGGAAGAGTTTTTCAAAGTTAGTCAGCTGCTTGGTGGCTGCTGCTTCCGTTGCTGGGTTGTTCAAGAAGGTGTGTAGTTGGTGATGGGTCAGCCAGAGTATTAAAGTATCCCTTAGTTTGCCTTGTATTCCCCATGTTGATATGGGGTTGTCATTTTTGTAAAAATTGGTTAGGCAGTATAAGCCTCTAGCTTGCCAGGTCTTTATTTGGATGCTTTGGGATGCCTGGTGCAAGAGTGGCAATGGGCCTGGGCAATTAGTGGGGGTGGGAATGGGGCCAGTTTTCCTGCTTTCTCCTTGCGTGCTTTAAACATAGACAGTGTGAACCTGTTTAGTGTTGTGGGAATTTTCCTTCATTTGTTTTGCAGGAATGAATACTCTACAGTGGAGGCCGTTTTTTGTTGTTTCTATCTCCATGTGCATCCATTGTTTTTTTTCACCCTCTAGGGATTATATGTTGTATGGGAGTATGGGATCATATGTTGCACTTGGCAAGTGATGTGGTATAATTCTGTGTTGGGGATTCTCCATCCTCCTTCTGAGGAGGGGAGGTGCAGAGATTTGGAGTTTGTTCATGGCTTCTTGTGTGAGAAGATAAATGGGTGTAGTTTTTCTGCTACTTACAGACTTGGGTTGGAGGAATCCAGATTGGAAGCGTTTGGAAAAGGTAACTTAGCTTCAGAAGGGTTTTCATTTTAATCATGACTATTTTGTCTGGGAGGGTAAAGTTGGTTTTACTCCATCTCTTCAGGCCTTTGTTGATTTTCTTTCAGAGACTGATTGTTTTGAGGGTATAGTTTGTTGAAGTTTCTAGTTTTTGTACCCTACGGTATCTAAATTTGGTGTGGCAGAGTGTTATTTTTGTGGTGTTAGTAAATTCTTTCAGGCTATGTTGAAGTGCATAGCCTAAGATTTTGTGAAGTTCTCCTGTAGACCTGATATCATTGCGGAGGTGTCAATATCTTTGGTTAATGTGGTTGGTGTGTTTATAGGGTCTGGGGTTGTGACCAACAGGTCATCTGCAAAGAGCCCGAGTTTGTAGGTTTTGCCTTTATTCCCCACCCCCTTGATATCAGGGGCTGTTCAGATTTGGATTGCTTAGGGTTCAAGGGTCAAGATGAATAAAAAGAGGGACAATGAACATCTTTGTTTTGTGCCTCTTCGAATTTCTACGTTGTTGGTATCCAGATTGTTGATTCTGATTTTCACTGAAGCCTTAGAGTACCGTATTTTTTGCCCCATAAGACACACTTTTTCCCCTCCAAAAATGAAGGGGAAATCTGGGTGCATCCTATGGGGCGAATGCAGGCTTTCGCTGAAGCTTGGAGAGCGAGAGGGGTGGGTGCGCACCGACCCCTCTCGCTCTCCAGGCTTCAGGAAGACATCCGCAGCCTGGGCAGCCCTGCAGGAGGTCAGGCAGGGATGTCTAGGCTGCGGATAGCAGCCTGCTTCCTCTAGCGTCGGGCGCCCTGAAAGCAGAGCGCCCGGTGCTTCGGGAGCGCATCCGCAGCCCGGGCAGCCCTGCAGGAGGTCCGGCAGGGATGTCTAGGCTGCGGATAGCAGCCTGCTTCCTCTAGCGTCGGGCGCCCTGAAAGCAGAGCGCCCGGTGCTTCGGGAGCGCATCCGCAGCCCGGGCAGCCCTGCAGGAGGTCCGGCAGGGATGTCTAGGCTGCGGATTGCAGCCTGCTTCCCGGAGCATCGGGCGCCCTGAAAGCAGAGCGCCCGGCGCTTCGGGAGCGCATCCGCAGCCCGGGCAGCCCTGCAGGAGGTCCGGCAGGGATGTCTAGGCTGCGGATAGCAGCCTGCTTCCCGGAGCGTCGGGCGCCCTGAAAGCAGAGTGCCCGGCGCTTCGGGAGCGCATCCGCAGCCCGGGCAGCCCTGCAGGAGGTCCAGCAGGGCTGTCTAGGCTGCGGATAGCAGCCCGCTTCCCAGAGCGTCGGGCGCCCTGAAGCAGAGCGCCCCGTGCGCCGGACAGACATCCGCAGCGTGGGGAGCCCTGCAGGGGTTCCCCGCAGGGCTCCCCACGCTGCGGATAGCAGCCTGCCTCCCGGCGGGTGGGGCACCCTGAAGCAGAGCGCCCCGCGCGCCGGACAGACATCCACAGCGTGGGGAGTCCTGCAGGGGTTCCCCACGCTGCGGATAGCAGCCTGCCACCCAGTGGGCGGGGCGCCCTGAAGCAGAGCACCCCGCGCGCCGGACAGACATCCGCAGCGTGGGGAGTCCTGCAGGGGTTCCCCGCAGGGTTCTCCACGCTGCGGATAGCAGCCTGCCTCCCGGCGGGTGGGGCGCCCTGAAGCAGAGCGCCCCGCGCGCCGGACAGACATCCTGAGGCAGACATTGGCCAGCCCCACAAGCTCAGGGAGGTGCAGCGCCCTTCCTCGACCTGGTTTGGTTTCCCCGACCTGCTTTTGGGGGGGAAATAAAGGAAAAAAATTTTTCCTTTATTTCCCCCCCAAAAAACTAGGTGCGTCCTATGGGACGGAGCGTCCTATGGGACGAAAAATGCGGTAAATTTGTTAAAGGATTTGTAGGAAGTTATGGCCGAATTTCAAGCTGGTTAATACTTCTATTAAGTATTTCCATTCAAGACAATAAAAGACTTTAAGGATGTCTAGAGACATGACCATCAGTTGGAGTTTGGTTGTTTTGCTGTGTTCTGTCAAGTTTAGTGGCCTAAGACCATCAGCTATGAGTCTTGCCGGACCTGTACTCTGCCTGGTAGGCTGGCCACTTCTACCTGGCCCAGGCGGGCAGGGACCAAAGACTGTGCCCAAGGCTGCTCAGTGCCTGAGACCATCGGCTCCTGGGTGCCACCTACTTTCTGCCTCATGTCCTCGGGTGCCTCCACTGTTGCTTTTGGAGACTAAAGCTATTGTTGACAAATGTGACACCTAGGGCCAGGCAATGTATTGCTCATCCAAAACCGGTTTGAAGTCCACATCGTGGCAACAGTTTCATATTTGATGTTGTGATATATCGTGAATCATGATATGTATGCTCTGTGTAAAAAGTCTCGATGTGGGAAAAGCCATGAGGCTGGTCCTCACTTCTCTCGTGATTCCTGCCACCCCTGTGGCTCTCAGCCTTTCCCTCACATCTGCAGGGGGTAGCGAAACACAAGAGCTAGAGCTGAAGGAAACAGCCTATCCAAGAACTTTCCTCAGCATAATAGATACCATGGGCTTCTTGTTTTAGGCGTAGACTCCAGGCTGGTATGTGGTTGAGGGAGGCACCAGTCTGAACCAGTTATTTACTTCTGAGTTAACAACAACAACAACCATGCCCTGTTGTTTAAGCCTTTTTCCTCCCTTCTCCCCATTATTTCTTTCCGTGTCTGTTTCTCCCATGTGTCTGTTAGGGAACATTCTCTCACCTTGCCTCTGATAACTATGCTACTAATTACTTCTACAGGTCTAATTTTAGAGAACGCACGCTAATTTTAAATTTATCTGTATCTAAAGTAACAGTTGTAACCAGTGATGTAGCATGGGTTTCTGGCTTCTGGGGTGGACCAAGTGTTGTGCCCTCCTTGTGGACGGGGAACTTGGAGTGCGCACATGGAGCCATCACGGAGGGTGAACAGAGCCTACGGGGATCTGGCCATAAGCTTTTCTCGGAGACCGCCCCCTGCAGCACAGACAGGAGCATTAAAATAAGCTGCTTTCAAAAGTTTGGGGTGGAAGAGGGTTAGAATCATAGAATCATAGAGTTGGAAGAGACCCCAAGGGCCATCGAGTCCAACCCTCTGCCAAGCAGGAAACACCATCAGAGCACTCCTGACATATGGTTGTCAAGCCTCTGCTTAAAGACCTCCAAAGAAGGAGACTCCACCACTGCTTTTGGGTTTCCCGCATCCGTCACCTAGGAGCAGTCGTTCCATCAAGCTCCCTGCACTTTTTTCACTCCAACTGGTCGTTATAACCTTAAGAACTAGTGCCTGAGCCTATTGCTTTCCTCCTTCCTCCTCCTTCCCTTTTCCTTTTATGTCCTGTCTTTCAGATTTTTTTTCATTGATCTGTAAAACTGTTTTTTTTTATATAAATATTTATTAAGAATTTTTATAAGAAAAAAGCATAAATAACAAACAACATTGCTTATGTCATACACAAAATTTCATAACTCGTTTGGACTTCCTCACATCTCCCGCTCCCACTTACATTGTTAAAAAAATTTTCAAGCAAATTATCATCTTGTTTACAATCTTATATCCACTCATTTAAATATAATCTGATAGTTCTCCCAAAGGATTTGTCTTTTCCTTTATCTCGCTTATCGTCTAGTTTCAATCTAGTTTAGTGGTGGCCAATTATTTATGATCAAGCATCCTTCTTAACATTCAATCAAATTACAATATTTTTGTGAATAAGTTTTAAATTTCTTCCAGTCTTCTTCCATCCTTTCTTCTCCCAGGTCTCGGATTCTGCCGGTCATCTCTGCCAGTTGCATATAGTCTATCAGCTGCATCTGCCATTCTTCCAGTGTGGGTAGATCTTGAGTCTTCCAATTTTTGGCAATGAGTATCCTTGCTGCTGTTGTTGCATACATAAAAAATGTTCGGTCCTTCTTTAACACCCCCTGGCCGACAATACCCAAGAGGAAGGCCTCTGGTTTCTTGGTGAAGGTATACTTAAATACCTTTTTCAGCTCATTATATATCATTTCCCAGAAGGCCTTCACTTTAGGGCAGGTCCACCAGAGGTGAAAGAATGTTCCTTCATTTTCCTTACATTTCCAACATTTATTATCAGACGAATGGTATATTTTGGCAAGTTTAACTGGGGTCATGTACCATCTATATATCATTTTCATTACATTTTCCTTCAAAGCATTACATGCAGTGAAGTTCAGCCCAGTGGTCCACAACCTTTCCCAGTCCTCAAACATAATGTTATGCCCAATATCCTGTGCCCACTTTATCATAGCAGATTTAACCAGTTCGTCTTGTGTATTCCATTTTAACAGCAAGTTATACATTCTTGACAGTACCTTAGTCTTTGGTTCTAACAGTTCTGTCTCCAACTTCGATTTCTCCACCTGGAACCCTAGTTTTTTGTCATTTTTAAAAACTTCTTTAATCTGGGCGTAATGTAACCAGTCTCGCACTTTACCCTCCATTTTCTCCAAACTCTGCAATTTCCAATTGTCACCGTCTTTTTCTAATATTTCCCAATATTTTGGCCATTTGGCCTCCATATTGGGTCTTTTTCGGGCCTTGGCTTCCAGAGGGGACAGCCACCTCGGAGTTTTGTTTTCCAATAAGTCTTTATATTTTGTCCAGACATTAAATACTGCTTTCCTGACAATATGGTTCTTAAAGGCCTTATTGATCTTAACTTTATCATACCATAAATATGCATGCCAGCCAAAAGCATTGTTAAAACCTTCCAAACCCAACACATCAGTGTCTTCAAGAAGTAGCCAGTCTTTTAGCCAGCAGAAAGCTGCGGCTTCATAGTACAGTTTTAAGTCTGGCAGGGCGAAGCCCCCTCTTTCTTTCGCATCAGTTAATATCTTAAACTTAATTCTGGGCTTTTTGCCCTGCCAGACAAATTTAGAAATATCTCTCTGCCACTTCCGGAAACACTCCGTCTTGTCCACAATTTGCAATGTTTGAAACAAAAACAACATCTTTGGCAATACATTCATCTTAATAGCAGCAATTCGGCCTAGCAAAGAAAGCTTCAATTTTGACCAACTGTCCAAGTCTCTCTTAATTTCAGACCAACATTTTTCATAATTATCCTTAAATAGACTCAGATTTTTTGCTGTTATGTTTACCCCTAGGTACTTTACTTTTTTAACCATAGTTAGTTCTGTTTCTCTCTGAAACCATTCTGACTCTGTATCTGTCAAGTTTTTCCCCAACACCTTGGTTTTCTGTTTATTTAGTTTAAATCCCGCCACCCGACCAAAGTCTTGAATCAGTTGTAATACTCTTTTTGTACTAGATTCTGGCTCCTGCAAGGTCAAGACTAGGTCATCTGCAAAAGCTTTAAGTTTATATTGTTTCGCTCCGACCTGAATCCCATGCACCAACCGGTCCCCTCTAATCCTATTCAAGAGCACCTCCAGGACCGAAATGAATAGCAGAGGGGAAATCGGGCAGCCTTGTCGTGTACCTTTTTCAATTTTAAACTCTTCTGTAACCACATTGTTAACTATCAATTTTGCCTTCTGCTCTGAGTATATTGCATCAATCCCATTCTCAAAACCCCGTCCCACTCCCATTTCTTTTAAATTTCCCTTCATAAATTTCCAAGAAATATTATCAAAGGCCTTCTCCGCATCTATAAAAATTAACACTGCTTTTGTGTTTATGTTTGTTTGCAAAAGTTCCAAAATGTCAATGATGTTCCTTGTGTTGGCAAACATATGTCTACCTGGGAGAAAGCCTGCCTGATCTTTATGAATTACTTCGTTTAAGACTCTTTTAAGTCTGCTTGCCAAAATATCTGCAAATATTTTATAATCCACATTTAAAAGGGAGATGGGACGGTAGTTCTTAAGTTGTGTCTTCTCAGTTTCCGATTTTGGTATCAATGTGATGAAAGCTTCCTTCCACGATTCCGGCGCCTTCTTTCCCTCCATAATTTCGTTGCTGACCTCCATCAATGGTTGTATCAAATAATCTTTTAGTGTCTTATAATACTTGGAGGTCAAGCCGTCTGGCCCTGGAGATTTGCCCAATTTCATGTTCTGAATGGCTTGTTCAATCTCTTGTTGTGTTATTTTGCTGTTCAGGAGTGATCTATTTTCATGTGAAAGCTTTTTAAGTCTATTTTTTTCCAAAAATTGTTTAATCTCAGCCTCATTCTGCGGCCCTTGAGTATAAAGTTTTTTGAAATATTTCTGAAAACACTTTCTAATCTCCACGGGGTTCTGAATGTTTCTTCCTTCAATTTCCAAGTTTGTGACTACATTTAACTTTTGTCTCTTCTTCAACTGCCAAGCCAGCAGTTTCCCACATTTATTTGCTGATTCGAAAGTTTTTTGTCTCATTAGTTTGATCTTCCATTCTATTTCCTGGTTCATCAATTTGGAATATTGTGCCTGATGGAGTTTAATTTCTCTCAGAATCGGCTGTGACTTCGGATTCGATCTTAACTTCTTCTCTAACTCTTTGATTTTCTCCAAGAACTTGTCTTTCCTCTCATTTTGTGTTCTTTTTTTAACAGCATTCTGTTGTATCAAGAACCCCCTCATCACAGCCTTGCTTGCGTCCCAAATGATTCTTTTTTTCCACCGTAGTGCTCATGTTTATCTCAAAATAGTCCTTCAAGACTTTTTGGGCCTTCTTGATGATCTCCTGATCTCTAAACAAATTGTCATTCATCTTCCATCTAAAGGAACCGGTTGGTAGAAGTGTCAAATCCATTTTCAATGCATTATGGTCGGAGCAGGTCTTTGGGCAGATTTCCACTTTCCTGACCTTGGGTGCCAGACCTCTAGTTATCCATATTTGGTCGATTCTTGTCCAAGTCAGCTGGGCTTCAGAGAAGAATGTTCCTTCTTTTCCCAAGGGGTTCTTCGTTCTCCAAATGTCAATCCAGTCCATATTGTCTGTCATTTCGAAAAAGGTCTTTGGTAGTCTGCCATCTTTCGTAACATTTTGGCTTTGTGACTTATCCATGTAAGTTGATACGACTCCATTCATGTCTCCCATCATAATGATGTTGTCATAGTCCAGATACTCCAGCATAGTCTCATGCAACTTCTTATAAAATTCCGATTTTCCTTCGTTTGGTGCATAAATTCCTAATAGCAGAATCTTCTCTCCTTGGTGTTGTATTTCGATTGCCAAAATTCTTCCATGTTCATCTTTAAATAGAAATTTAGGTGACAGGCTCTCTTTTGCATAAATCACCACGCCTCTCTTCTTTACTGTGTCTGAGGATATAAATTCCTGACCAAGTCTTTTATTTATTAACACTTTTCTATGGAGCCTAGTCACATGTGTTTCTTGTAGGCAAATAATGTCCAATTGTTCCTTTTTTAATATATGAAAAATTTTCCTCCTTTTTTCCGGAATATTGCAGCCATTTATGTTCCAACTCAACAGTTGCAGAGACATCCTGGATAAATCTGGTTATTTTTCTGGGAGTGGTACCTTGTTGGCTGGGTCTTCAGAATCCGAGGGTGCCGGTGCCTCTGGTGCTCCAGGCCCTGATGGTAATTCAAGTCCTTTTTGAAGGTCCTCTCCGTACGCGTTTAGAAATTTGTCTCTGTCTTCCAATGTTCTAACTTTAATCTTCTTCCCTCTGAAAGTAAAAGATAGTCCTTGAGGAAAGTCCCACCTGAAGATAATTGCGTTACTCCTCAGCAGTCTTGCTAGTTCCAAGTACTCAGATCTAAGATCCAAAAGTTGTTTAGGAATGTCCTTGTAAATTTCAATTCTTTTGTCCAAAATGTCCAGTGACTTTCCGTAATGCAGGCCCAGGATCTTGTCCCTTTCCTCCTTTGATCTCAATGTTATCAAACAGTCTCTGGGTTTGTCTTTCTTTGTAAGTCTTCCAAGCCTGAAAGCTGATACAATTTTAAAGTCTTTTTCTTCTAAGTTCCAAAACTTGGAAAATATTTTGGTCAGAAACTCAGTTAAGTTGTCTTCTTCCAATTCTGGGACCGACCTAATCCTTAAATTAGTCTCCCTGTTCCGTAATTCAATCATAGAAAGGTAGGTCTGGTGTTCTCCTACTTGTTTACTGAGTGGTCTCACCTCTTTTTCTAGCTTTCCAAGTCTTTGGCTGGTATCTTCAGCCAATTTCCGATTTTCACCTGTAGCCTCCTTCAATTCTCCAATTGCTTGTGCATTCTGTGCCACTTGTCCAGTTAATCTATTTAGACATTCTGTGTTTTGATCAATTTTAAATGTTTGCTCATCAGCTTTTTTGTCCAGGGATTCAACTCTCTTATCCAAAGATTCCAATTTTTCATAGATTTTCTCTAAAATAGAAACAGTTGTTCCAGAGGCCATATCTTCCAATTGTAATTCCTCAGTTTCTCCTTCTCCTGCCCTTGGCAAGGATGCAGCTTCTTCCTCAGAAAGTAAAATAGGCACAGATTATCTACGTGGCTGTAAGGCTGTGGCTAAGGTTGTTTGTCTGGTTCTTACTCTATGTTCCTTTTCTTTGGGCTCCTTTTCTTTAGGCTCCTTTTTTCTTGCACCACTCATTCCAAAGTTATCTAAAAGTCAAGGTCAGGCTGAGTTGTTTCCCATGAGAAAGAGACGGCCCAGATGGTAACAGTCAAACAGGAGGCCGGGAAAGAGAAAGTAAGACAATGCCACTGCTGTAAATTCCAAAACCTCTAGGGGGAGCTTAAAAAGTCTTTCGGGAAGAGATCAATTCCAATAAAGTTCATAAAATCAGAATTAATGTCCAGGAACCTTCAAATAATAAATTTTGGCAGAGTTGGTATTAAATAAATACAATGTCTCAAATAGTGCTTGCTGGTATTCCAAATGATGCCTCAAAGTAGCAATTCCAGACCCCTCAGATTGTTTCCAAATTTAAATTCAAAGTATCCAAATCTGCAAGCTGACTGCTACAGTTACTCAGGCAGTTCCAGCACCTGGGTTTTTAACTTAAACCAGTGTGGTGTAGTGGTTAAGAGCGGTAGTCTCGTAATCCTGGGTAACCGGGTTCGCGTCTCCGCTCCTCCACATGCAGCTGCTGGGTGACCTTGGGCCAGTCACACTTCCTTGAAGTCTCTCAGCCCCACTCACCTCACAGAGTGTTTGTTGTGGGGGAGGAAGGGAAAGGAGAATGTTAGCCGCTTTGAGACTCCTTAAAGGGAGTGAAAGGCGGGATATCAAATCCAAACTCTTCTTCTTCTTCTTAAATTGTAATTCCAATAGAAGAAGATGTCACAGTCCAAATTAGCAACACAAAATCCAATGCTTACAGTCCTATTCTACTTCAAAGGAGGTTCAATGGGTGCTCAGATCCATTAGATTAAAAATTCACTCTCTGCCTCCACACCTCCTGCTCTTTGCTTTGAAGTTCAGTAGCAGTGGAAGACAGACTTCCTTTTTTTTCGTCAATCCGCTTTCAGCCAAATTCCGTTGCTTTTTAGAGCTTTAAAGATTTTGAAAGTCCTTATTACTCACGGATTGTTGCTTTCCGAAACGTAAATTCAGGAAGAAAGGTCAGCGCTCACCGGCAACGGCTTCGCGGCTTCACTCTGTTGACTGCGGAGCGACCCTCAGCGCTGCTACCCCCTCCGCGATCCGGAGCCCCTTACGGGGTTCCTTCAACGTTTTGGGGGCAGCTCCTGGCGCCCACCGGGTCCCAAGACCGCAGGCTTCTGCCGCCTGCGGTTTTCCGATGTGGGTCTCCGCTTCGCCGTAGCGGACGACCCGTTTCAACGGAGCTTCCCTCTCCTGTTTAGAAGAGGGCAGCCATTACCGTTCGCGCCGCCTCTGGAAGTCCGATCTGTAAAACTGTTTTGGAAGCCCTTTGGCTCCCATACGTCCATGTTGGAAGTGTATATTTTGCCGAATTTCCTTTAAAATAGCTCAAAAACTTTATTTATTTAGCCCAAAACAAAAAAGTTAAATAACTTTGCCAAAAAAACTCAACTTTTGTGTCCAGACTTTGACTTTTTGAAATATGGCAACCCAACTAAAGGCTGGGATAAAACAATTCATAAATAAATAAGTCAATGTACTGCACATATCCCTAATATATTCTGGCCAAGTCTTCACCTCCACTTTTAGAAAGGTCACCAGCTGAAAGTGGAAACACCCAAAGAATTAAATAAAGGTAAAGGTACCTGTCAGGGAACTGCCATCAGAGCAGGTGGTGGAAGGGCTCCAGGAGGTTAGCAGAGACTCAACAGCAGAGGAAGGAACCAGCAGGGGGAGAGAAGGAGCTCCGAGGGAAAGGGAGTCGGAAAGGGGGCTCTGGGACACTTCAAGCGAAAACAGTGAGGAGGTTTCAGGACCTCCTATAGGGACACCCACACCTCGCCGGAAACTGTCACGCCGAGAGTCCAGAAGATGCGTTTCCGTTAAGGAGCTTTTATGTTGGAAGAGATTCCGCAAACGCCCACTGTCGGATTCTGCCAGCGACTGAGGGAGCCATGCTTAAGGGCTCCGCTAAGGACAGAGTTTTGCTAAGCTGAGCAAACCCTGAGGGACTAAGCTTTTACGCACAAGCAGCTCATCATCCCATCACAGCAATCCGACAGTCTCTGAAAGCAGCTTGTGCAAGGAGAGGCATCATGAGCAACCCAGCAGGAGCCGGAGCAGTGGGAGGAGCTGGAGAGGGTCCAAGCCTGGAAGAAAGGTACAGGATGTTGGAGGTCCAACTAGCTCTGCAAACGGGGAAAGGAGGGCTCAGGATGCAGAAAAGGGAAAAACCACCCCACTAACGAGGAAGGTGACAGGATTGGTGCAGAAGTTTGGGGGGGGGATCCCAGGAACTATCAAGCCTTTAGAACAGAGATGCAATATGCCCTCAATCTGCAGTTTGATGACTTTCCTGATGAGGAATCGAGAGTTGCATTTGTGATTGGGCACCTCGAGGGAGGGGCGAAAGACTGGGTGAGGCCCCTGATGGCAGCGAATAATGACGCCTTAAAGGACTCGAGAAAGTTTTTTCGCGCCATGGATCTGATGTTTTCCAGCGAGATTGAGCAGGGAGTGGTGCGCAGACAATTAATGGCGTGTAAACAGGGGAGCCGATCTGTCCGTGAGTACTGGACTGAGTTCACCATGTTGATCCATAAATTGGGGTGGGATTTATCGGCGGAACCGATACAAATGCTGTTCGAAGAAGGACTATCTTCGGCAGTGAAGGATGAACTTTCCCGGGCGCCCAGGGCGGGGTCTATGGACCAGCTGACTAAATCAGCGCTGGCCATAGGAGCACGCCAGGAGGCGAGAGCTTTGGAGAAGCGGGAAGGGAAGGGGGAACGTTGGAGGGATTTTCGCATTCCAGAGATTCCTGAGCAGCATTCCCCGCCAGCAGAGCCAATGGAAATTGGCACAGCGCATGCGCGCGCAGTTTCAAACCCCAGCGAAGGGCAGAAGAAGGAGGGAAAGAGTGCCAAGAAATGTTTTCTCTGCCAACAGCCAGGTCACTTTGCCAGAGTCTGCCCGCAAAGAAAGGAATGGCAAGGGATGGCGGGAGCTGTTGGAGGGGAGGAGGAGGGGGTTAAGGAGCAAGTAAAAGCCAACGCCTGGCTGCCACCATCGGGGCACAGCAGCCAGGCCAAAGAGCAGTGAATGTGCCCACGCCGGAACCCCCAAGGCCAGCGCTTGTAATAGAGGTGTTGCTTGAGCTGCCAAACGGACACCCATTAAAGATGAAGGCGCTATTGGACTCAGGCAGCTCCTGCAATTTTATGAGTAAGGAGTTTGCAGCCGAACACCAGATACAGACTATCCCTTTGAGCAACCCGTTGCAGGTGACCACGATTGATGGGAGGGAGCTGTTGGGGGGAGAAGTTAACCAACAGACTGTCCCAATGATAATGAGGGTGGCAAGACACACCGAACTGATAGCGTTTAATGTGGCCACCTTGGGAGGAGCGCCCATTATTTTGGGGATGAGCTGGCTGGCACTGCATGATCCGCTAGTGGGATGGCACCAGAGGGTAGTTTCCTTTGGGTCAGCGCATTGCATGGCACACTGCAAGGAAGGGGAAGCCCAGGTAGGAGCCCAGGCCACACTAGCAGGGATGGAAGTAACAGATAAAGGGAAAGTACCACGACAATACGCCGACCTGGTTAACGTCTTCAGCGAAAGAGAAGCAGATAAACTGCCCCCGCACAGACCCTTTGACTGTCAAATTAACTTACTCCCAGGAGCACAACTGCCAGTGGGCAAGCTGTATGCAATGTCAGACAGGGAGATGCAGGAGTTAAGGGAGTTCATTGACAAGAACCTCAAGCGAGGTTTCATCAGAGAGTCACGCGCGGTGGGGGGCAGCCCAGTGTTCTTTGTGGACAAAAAAAATACTGATAAACCCAGATTGGTCATGGACTTCAGGGCCCTGAATGCAGTGTCAGAACCAGTGGCTTTCCCCATGCCCAGAATCGATGACATTTTGACCCGCGTGAGGAAAGGGAAAATCTTTACCAAGCTGGACCTAAGGGGGGCGTATAACCTGATACGTATGAGAAAGGGAGACGAGTGGAAAACCACTATGTTCACCCCCTTGGGGGCCTTTGAGTACTGCGTTATGCCTTTTGGTCTACAGGGGGGCTCGGCCTGTTTTCAATCATTCATGAATCACGTCCTGGAACCATTGCTATACAAAAACTGTGTAGCGTTTTTAGATGACGTCCTGGTGTACTCAGAGAATGAGGAACAGCATGTGCGAGATGTAAGAGAGGTATTGAGCAGACTGCAAGAAAACCAGCTGTGGGTGAAACTAGAGAAGTGTGGTTTCATACCAGAGAGGTGGAATTCCTAGGGTACCGGTTGTCAGACAAGGGATTGGCCATGGATCCCAGCAAGGTTCAAGCGGTACTGGAATGGAAGACACCAAAAACTAAGAAGGACGTGCAAAGGTTCTTGGGCTTCGGAAACTTCTATCGGAAGTTCATCAAGAACTTTGCCCACTTAACGGCGCCCATCACTGATTGTCTCAGCAGCAAGAAGAAATTTGTTTGGACGGAAGAGGCGCAGGGGGCGTTTGAAAGACTGAAGAAGGCGTTTGCGTCGGAAGAACAACTTTTGCACGTGGATCTACAGCAACCCATGAGAGTGTAGACTGACGCGTCAGACCGAGCGGTGGGGGCGGTGCTTCTACAGCCGGGAGAAAACACATCGGAATGGAGACCGTGTGCCTTCTTCTCGCGGAAGCTGAACAAATCCGAGAGGAACTACACCGTGTACGACCAAGAACTACTTGCCATCCATGAAGCGTTCCGGAGATGGCGACACTTGTTGATTGGAGCGCAACACAAGGTCCAAGTGCGCACCGACCACAAAAATCTAGAATACTGGAGAACTGCCCGAGTACTGAACCAGAGACAAGTGAGATGGGCCCAGGAGTTCTCCAAATTCCATTTTGAAATTTGCTATGTGCCAGGAAAGGAGAATGTCAGAGCAGACGCTCTCTCTCGTAAACCAGAGTATTTAGAGGGAGAGAGGGAGCCAGAGGAGAGACATATCATCCCTGAGGACCACTGGGTGTGTGGGGCGGCATTGGTGGGGCAAAGAGAACTGGTAGAGGAAATCGAGAACGATGAATACGCCCAAGATAAAATCAGAGGACTACGGGGAGGTGGAGAGAACACAGGGGGGTTTGAAGAAAGGAACGGAGCGTTGTATTACAAGGGGGCACTGTACATACCGGAAGGTGAATTGAGGGGTCGGGTACTCAAACAATTGCACGACAGCCCCACTGCGGGGCACTTTGGGCAACACAAAACCATGTGGTTGGTTACCAGGGAGTTTTGGTGGCCCAAAGTGAGGGAAGACGTACGGGAATATGTTAGGGGGTGCGACCGGTGCCAGCGAGCAAAAGGGGAGAGGTTGGCACCAGCGGGGCTATTGGAACCCTTACCCACACCAGAAAGGCCATGGGAGGCAGTATCCATAGATTTTATGATGGATCTGCCAAAGTCCAAAGGGAAAACAGCTGTCATGGTGGTTGTAGACCTGTTAACCAAGATGTGCCACTTTGTAGCATGCTCACATGTGGTCACGGCAGAAGAGACAGCCAAACTGTTTGTAGAACACATTTTTAGGTTGCACGGCGCCCCCTTGAGGGTGGTCTCCGACCGAGGGAAACAATTTACTTCCAGGTTCTGGAGGAAGCTCATGAGCTTGCTGCACGTAGAAGTCAATTTTTCGACTGCCCAACACCCTGAAACCAACGGGCAGGCAGAAAGAGCAAACGGTATCCTCCAACAATACTTGAGGTGTTATGTCAATGACAGAGAAAATGACTGGGTAGAAAAGTTGGCACTGGCGGAGTTTGCCTACAATAATGCGGAGAATGTGTCCACAGGGATGAGTCCCTTTTTAGCAAACTATGGGTGTCATCCCAGGGCTTTTCCAGGGGAAGGAGGGGAGAGGTGGAGCATCCCAGCAGCAGAACATTTTGTAGAGGAGATGGAAGCGATCCACCATCAGCTCCAGCTTAACCTGGAAAGGGCCAAGAAAGAATACAAGAAGCAGGCAGACAGGAATAGAAGGGAAGGTGAAACCATAAGGGTGGGGGACCAGGTGTGGCTGTCGACCCAAGGGTTGCCGTTCAAAGGGGGTTGCAAGAAATTGAGACCCAAAAGATTGGGACCATTTGAGGTTATTCAACAGGTCAATCCGGTGGCGTTCAAACTCAGATTACCTAACCACATGAAACTGCACCCAGTATTCCACAGGTCATTGTTGTCACCACACAGGGGGGGACATGAAGGGTTGTTGACTCAGGGACCAGTCATAGAAGAAAGGGAGCGCAACAACCATGTGGCGGACATCATTGACTCCAGGTGGAAGGGTAATCAGGTGGAGTATTTGGTAGCTTGGGAAGGAGAACCAGAGTCAGAAAACACCTGGGTAAGTGCAGAGGAAGTCAATGACGAGGTTTTGATAGAAACGTTTCATCAAAGGTTCCCAAGGAAACCTCAGTCTGTAACGAGGTTCCGGAGGGAATATTTTGGCACCACCGACGAGGAAGAGGAGTTCGAAGGGTTCCCGGAATCAGAGTGGGAAGAAGAAGTAGACTCCGATGAGGAGGAGTACTGGGGGGCCAGGGACAACAACAGGTGGAGGGAAGTGTTCGAGACTTTGGAAGAGGAGGGAGGCTCTTTCAGGGGTTTTGCATCCTCACCGCCCATGGAGGAAGGGACGGGAGGGGGTGAAGGGGGCCCTGGAGGGGAGGTGGATGTCAGGGAACTGCCATCAGAGCAGGTGGTGGAAGGGCTCCAGGAGGTTAGGAGAGACTCAACAGCAGAGGAAGGAACCAGCAGGGGGAGAGAAGGAGCTCCGAGGGAAAGGGAGTCGGAAAGGGGGCTCTGGGACACTTCAAGCGAAAACAGTGAGGAGGTTTCAGGACCTCCTATAGGGACACCCACACCTCGACGGAAACTGTCACGCTGAGAGTCCAGAAGACGCGTTTCCGTTAAGGAGCTTTTATGTTGGAAGAGATTCCGCAAACGCCCACTGTCGGATTCTGCCAGCGACTGAGGGAGCCATGCTTAAGGGCTCCGCTAAGGACAGAGTTTTGCTAAGCTGAGCAAACCCTGAGGGACTAAGCTTTTACGCACAAGCAGCTCATCATCCCATCACAGTACCCCTGCCCGTACGGGCCAGTCTTGCCAGACTCTAGGGTTGTGCGCTCATCTCACTCTATAGGCCGGGAGCCAGCGCTGTCCGCAGACACTTCCGGGTCACGTGGCCAGCGTGACAAGCTGCATCTGGGGAGCCAGCGCAGCACTCGCTGGTAAGCTGTCCCTATTTATCTACTTGCACCCAGAGGTGCTTTTGAACTGCTAGGTTGGCAGGCGCTGGACCGAACGACGGGAGCGCACCCCGCCGCGGGGATTCGAACCGCCGACCATGCGATCGGCAAGTCCTAGGCGCTGAGGTTTTACCCACAGCGCCACCCGCGTCCCTCAAAAATTAAATAGACAATAAATAAACTTCCCCCCATTTATTTCAGTTGCCTATTTCCTCGTAAATAAAATTCAGCAAATAAAATTCAACACCAATCCATAACAATGTGGATATATACATGTGCAAAACATTTCGTGCATATTTAAATGATTTATTACGCAGAATGTCCCAATGAACTCAGGCAAAGAGACAATCCCACCACCCATAGCTAGGAATTGGGAATTTGCCAGGATTGGCAGCCCACAGCCAAGAGTTCTTTTCTAAATCATTTTTAGTGGAGACAGTTGCGGAGGAGCAGTTTTGTGCTCTATTAAAAATCTTAATCTCTGATTGAGATACGTGGTGAAAGTATTGCCTTCATTATAAAAAGAGGCAGTGTGAATTAACTTAGGAAGATCCTCCTGCATCGGAGTTTCAGTTCCTTCCTGCTTTGCCCTGGCTGGAGGCAGACCTATCCTAATACATCTACCTTCATTATCTGGAGATCGGACTATACCATTGCATTACACCCTGGAGCAGACAATACTAGGACAGATGCAGAAATAACCTGACTTGGTACAAGGCAGTTTTGCACATTAACAACCACCACCAAAACATCTGTTGTTGTTTTTTATAATAATATTTATTGAAGTTTCAACAAAATTACAAAAATAAAAGAAAATAAAACAAAAAATACAAAATACAGAAAAATAGAAACAATTAAAAACAAATCAATTTTTCCATATCTTGTCTTTCATTTGCTTGTTTCCTTGACCTCCTCACACCTCCCTTTTTTGTGTTCTAGTTCAGTTAGTTAATTCAGCAAATCCTTTCCATCTTTGTTTTTATCTTAATAATTTATCTTAATATATTGTAACTTTACATTCTCACCTACAGTGGTGCCCCGCAAGACGAACGCCTCGCAAAACAAAAAACTCGCAAGACGAAAGAGTTTTCCATTTTTGAGTTGTTCCGCAAGACGAATTTCCCTATGGGCTTGCTATGCAAGAAGAAAGCCCATAGGGAAATCTCCGGGGACCTCTTTTAAATGCTGGCGGTGGGGAGCAAAGCCTTTCGCCCCCCTCCGGCCTTCAGAAGAGGTCCAGGAAGGCCGGCGGGGGGCCGAAAGGCTTTGCTCCCCACCGCCAGCATTTTAAAAGCGGTCCGGGATAGCAGGGAATTGCGCTGCGCTTTCCCGCTATCCCGGACCGCTTTTAAAATGCTGGCCGTCGGGAGCAAAGACTTTCGCCCACCGCCAGCCTTCAGAAGAGGTCCTGGACCTCTTCTGAAGGCCGGCGGGAGGCGAAAGTCTTTGCTCCCCCCCATCTGCCTTCCCGGGATAGCGGAGAAGTGCAGCGCGTTTCTCCGCTATCCCGACGGCTTTTGAAGGCAGGCGGGGGGGAGCAAAGACTTTCGCCCTCTGCCGGCCTTCAGAAGAGGTCCTGGACCTCTTCTAAAGGCCAGCGGGGGGCGAAAGTCTTTGCTCGCCCCCGCCTGCCTTCCCAGGACAGCGGAGATTTCTCCGCTGTCCCAGGCGATCTTAAAATGCTGGCGGGCAGCAGCGAAGCCTTCGCTGCCATCCCCCAGCATTTTAAAAGCCCCCGGGACAGCGGAGACTTCTCCGCTGTCCTGGGGCGATCTTAAAATGCTGGCGGGGGGCAGCGAAGCCTTCGCTGCCGCCCGCCAGCATTTTAAAAGCCCCCGGGACAGCGGATTTTAAAATGCTGGCGGGCGGCAGTGAAGTCTCCGCTGTCCCGGGGGCTTTTAAAATGCTGGCGGGTGGCAGCGAAGGCTTTGCTGCCCCCCACCAGCATTTTAAGATCGCCCCGGGACAGCGGAGAAGTCTCCGCTGTCCCGGGGGCTTTTAAAATGCTGGGGGATGGCAGCGAAGGCTTCGCTGCTGCCCGCCAGCATTTTAAAAGCCCCCGGGACAGCGGAGACTTCGCTGCCGCCCGCCAGCATTTTAAAATCCGCTGTCCCGGGGGCTTTTAAAATGCTGGCGGTCGATAGAAAAGCCCTCCTGTCCCCGGAGCTTGTGGGGCGGGAGGTGGGGAGAAGGGCTTTTCTTCCCACCACCAGCCTTCAGAACAGCCTTCTGAAGGCTGGCGGTGGGGGAAAAAGCCCTTGTCCCCCCCCCAGCCTTCAGAAGAGGTCGGGGGACAGACCTGGTCTGAAGGCGGTTTCCATAGGAACGCATTGATTGATTTTCAATGCATTCCTATGGGAAACTGTGCTTCGCAAGACGAAAAACTCGCAAGACCAAAAAACTTGCGGAACGAATTAATTTCGTCTTGCGAGGCACCACTGTATTAACAATCTATTTTTACATATTCCTTTGTAACATTACTGCTAAAACCACATAACTTCATTCCAGCATCCTTCTAACATTCCTTAATTTTACAATGTTTCTGTAGATAATCTTTAAATTTCTTCCAATCTTCTTCCACCGACTCTTCTCCCTGGTCTCGGATTCTGCCAGTCATTTCCGCCAGTTCCATGTAGTCCATCAACTTCATCTGCCATTCTTCCCGGTGGGTAGATCTTGTGTCTTCCAATACTTTGCGATTAGTATTCTTGCTGCTGTTGTTGCATACATAAAGAAAGTTCTGTCCTTCTTTGGCACCAATTGGCCGACCATGCCCAGGGGAAAGGCCTCTGGTTTCTTCAAAAAGGTATATTTAAATACCTTTTTCATTTCATTGTAGATCATCTCCCAGAAAGCCTTAATCCTTGGGCACGTCCACCAAAGGTGAAAGAATGTACCTTCAGTCTCTTTACATTTCCAGCATTTATTATCAGGCAAATGATATATTTTTGCAAGCTTGACTGGTGTCATGTACCACCTGTATATCATTTTCATAATATTCTCTCTTAAGGCATTACATGCCGTAAACTTCATACCTGTGGTCCATAACTGTTCCCAGTCAGCCAACATAATATTGTGTCCAACATCTTGTGCCCATTTAATCATACCAGATTTCACCGTTTCATTCTGAGTATTCCATTTCAGCAGCAGGTTATACATCCTTGACAGGGTCTTAGTTTTGGGATCTAACAGTTCTGTTTCCAATTTTGATTTTTCCACCTGGAAGCCAATTTTCTGGTCCAAATTGTATGCCTCCATTATTTGATAATAATGAAGCCAATCTCGCACTTTGTTTTTTAGTTTTTCAAAGCTCTGCAATTTTAATTTATCTCCCTCTTGTTCCAAAATTTCCCAATATTTTGGCAACAACCACCAAAACATCTGTTCCCCTCACCCCCTGCCCTCACACAGGGCAAGATCTGCTCAGGAAAGGAAGTCGCTCATCCACAGAAACAAAACCTGGGGGACAATAGCCTGTACCTGCAATCTGCTGACCTTTCCTTCCCTCAGTCTTCTTGGCTCAAGGAGGGACCTATATACCCTCCAACATTTCTCTGATGAAAATAGGGACGTCCCATTCTGTAATGATAATTTTACCATTTATACCCCACACATCTGCCTGGGTTGCACCAGCAACTCTGGGCGGCTTCCAGCATAAATAAAAACATAAGAAAACGTTAAGAAAACTTCCCTATGCAGGATTGCCTTCAGACAGCTTTGGAGTTGGATAACTCCATACCCTCCAACATTTCTCCAATGAAAACAGGGCCGTCCTAAGGAAAAGCAGGACATTCCGGGATCAAATCAGAAACAAGAACAGCTTCTCTAAATCAGGGGCATCCTTGGAAAATGGGGGCACTTGGAGGGTCTGGACCTACTGTGTGTGCAAGTCACTCCATGTAGCCCAGGGCCAGCTGATGGCACCAGGAGGGACTTGGAGGACTGAGCATGGGAGGGGCATGCAGAGGCTAACACCCTTCCCCTCTGCCTTGGACCATGCCATTCTATGCGCTATGGTGGGGATGAAGAAGGGAAGCAGCAAAGTTTTGACTGTTAGCCATGCAACATTTTCTTTCTTTCCATAGATTTATGCTTAAGTAGGGTTGCCAACCCAAAAGGTGTGGAGCCTTTTTTTTTTTTTAACAAAAGAATTTTTTGATTGACTTGCCTAGGATCCAGGACAAAGCGCCACCTTTCGGAAATCCCCCCCCCCGCCTTTGAAATCCAACAGCCCTACTCTATTCCCCTCCTCCTTGTCTCTTGTGTTTGTGTGTGTGCGCGCGCGCGTGTGTATGCTTGTCTTTGGGAGTGAGAATGAGGGCTCTGGGATGGAGCCAGAGCCCTGGCACCACCTTCCCAAAATCAGGTCTGCCTTAAGTGACTGTATATTTGTGAAAGGGTGTAGCCGCTCCCTCATGTCTACTAGGGAACCTTCTCTCACCATATTTTTGCTACTAATTACTTCTACGGGTTTGATTTCAGAGAAAGCGTGCTAATTAAAAAACGATCTGTATTCAACAGTTGTAGCAATATGTCAACAAAGCACCTGCAGAATTCAGGCGTATAGCAGCCCTAAGGATTTGCTACGGTTAGGTTTCTTTAAAACAAACAAACAGCAAAAGCAAATGTGCTTGCTGTTTCAGAAATGGATTTCAACTGAAGACAGGCAGGACTGTCCCATGAGTTTCATTAGGTTAGTGAATGGCTTTTCATTCATTCATTCATGCTGCTGCAGAAATAGGAGAGTGAACAGAAGACCCTGAGAAGAGCCTGCAGTCCAAGACCACTCCCAGAAATATCATACATACATCACAGAAAAGGCAATATACACCAGAAATATGAGTGCCTTCTTTATCTCCTGTCTGGCAGGTTACCTGTTAATGGTCACTTGATTGGATACCCTGGGGAGCCTGGCCAATCTTTTGTAATGATAAATACTTAGTTCCTGAGCCAGGTCACAGGCTCACCCTATTCATACACAGACATACCCTTCAGACAGGATTTGTGAATGAAAAGACAATGGGGAGGCTTTTCCATTTTCCTTCGACCTTACAGAGAAATACTTGAGGTCAATTTTGGTGGGACAAAATGGTTTCAGGACTTTTTCTGTGGGGTTTCAGACATGTGGTTTATATATGCAGTTATGAACATTTATCCTTTATATAAACATATAAGACCTTAAATTTTTTATTTCAGTCCCTTTCCTCCTTTCTCCTGTTCTGTGAGTGTGTGTGTGTGTCTGTTTCTCCCCCAAAGGTTTGATTTCAGAGAAAGGGTGCTGATTTAGAAATGATCTGTATATAAAGATCAAGAAAATCATAGAAATCATAGATATGTTAAAGATACATTTAAAAAGTATAGGTTGCACACCCCTAAGTAGCAGCAGTTGCCTGGACTTCCCCTCTATAAACTTCCATCCTTATTTCAGACATTGAATATATATCTTCCTTATATCTTATTCAGACATTGTGTTTTATCAATATATCATGATGTTTAGCTAGTGATATACCACAATGTTCATCTCCATGCCTGTTTGAGTAGCAGAACCTCATATGTGACAGAATACATCACCTGTAGGACATGCTTTTCTTGTAGGGAATATTCCTCCTGCAATACTTAATGCTATTCACAATCCATTATTTCTACTCTCATTGCTACATAGTGAAATGATATTTCACACATCCTATAATATCAGCTGTTGCAAAATTCAGAAGCTCTACCTGAGGGCACCAAACATTGGACTTGCAAGGCACAATTTTATGAAAGTTTACAAAGCCCTCCATTTTGTGTGGCTTTTGGAGGGTGGGCTCTGGGGTGCCCAGGCACTGCCTTCCCAAATCCGGAGGCCTCATAAGCACTTGCCCAACTTTACCACAGCAGCTATGGCTCCTATTCTTACAGGATTGCAACTTTGTGCAGGTGTAGCTGGGTGAAATAAATACATGGAAAATGAGTTTCCTCTGTTCTCCATTTATTTATTTACTTCCTATGTATGTCCTAACACCCAGGAGCAAGAACACCTTTCTGTCTAGCCTCCTAAAGCCCCCCATGTTTCCGCCCATCCCACCCTTTCAGATGGCTGTTTCTCACAGCTGAGGGTATTTACTGCTGAGTTGAAGAAATAAAAATAGAGGTTGCCCTATTCTTTAAGCCTCCTTTCTTCATTCACCTGATGCATCTGTCTGTTTTGCGTTTGTCTGTGCAGATTTTGGAGGGCTTCCCACAGCCAAAGTGGTGCCAGCAATAGGCACACAACCAAAGTGGTGCAAAATTGAGAACATGATTTTGAAGATTCATTGGGGGCCCAGAATATTGGCCTCTTTAAGATTAGCAAAGGCCAAAAATTGTCCATTTTATCCATTTTGGGGAGGGCAACCTGAGGGCTTTCACATGCTTCCGGAACCCTGGCATCGCCATCCCGAAGATGTCACCCTCGTGAAACCACAAGAGCAGGAAGCCCCTTTCAACTCCCCCCATGTTGCTGCCCAGCATAGGCATTGAGTGGAGGGGGGATACAGCCCCCCAGTATTTCTGATGAATGGACCCCACCCCGGAAAAAGATTAGCACATGTCAGAACACCCCAGGACAAGTGGGGCAAGACGACAGTCCTGCTGTCCATCCCTTGCTTTTGAATGCTTGCTGTCCCCAGCTGGATCTTGCTTGGACAATATAGTGGGATTATTGCTAGTTTTAAAATAAAAATGAACAATGCCCTTTCCTCCCTTGTCTCCTGTATGTTCGCCTTGCATCCATTAGGGAACAATCTCTCATGTTACATTTGATTTCTAAGCTAATAATCATCTCTACAGGTTAGATTTTTGGGGAAATGTGCTAATTTAAAATAGATCTGCATTTAAAATAGCAGTTGTAACAATACGTTAAAGATAAGAAGACATTAATATGTTTTGGATGCCTAGGTAGTAGTAGTTGCGCAGATGTTATTCCGTTCGGCTCTACATAGTTCCGTCATTATTTCCAACCTGGTTTCATCTCTGTGTATCGCAATGTTTAGCAGCTGACATATCACGATGTCAGACATCGCCCAGCAAAACTGGACCTGCACAGGCGCCATTTTGTGAAAGATTACAAACAGCATCCATTTTGTGTGGCTTTTGGAAGGCGGGTGCTGGGATGCTGCCAAAACCTGGCACCGCCTTCCCAAAGCCTGAAGCCTGGAAAGCGGTTGCCTTGCCAGCAGTTTTGCTACAGGGGGCGCTGAGCCGAGAGGTGGTACAAAAATGAGACAAGCCGTCATCTGAAAGATCCATTTGAGAGCCCCAAATATTAAGATTTCCGAACTCAGTTCATTTTATGCATCATTTGCAGGGCAGCATGAAAGCACCGCCTTCCCCGAAGCCGCAAGCTTAGGGCTCTAGGACCCCGCCAGAGCCTGGGAGCTTGACTTTGTCCAGCTTTGGGAGGGCGGCATGAGAACTCCGACATGCTGTCAGACTTCTGGCCTTGCTTTCCCACTTTCCTTTATGCAATTGCTTCTTTGAACAGCTGGGCAGGAATATTGCCATGGTGGAGGAGAGTGTGTTTGCTCTCCTTTCATTTATTTGCTCCCCACTTTTTGTCTCCTAAAGCCCCCCCTCCTCATGATGCTGCTCAGCTCTTCCTTTGGAGCAGCTGCTGCCCCCACCTGGGATGTGCTTGGAAGCGCAGTTAGTAGAAAAAGAAAGGGGGTTATTTACTTCTGAATTAAAATCAAAAACAAAATTAACGTTGCTCTGTTGTGTAAGCATCTCTCCTCCCTTGTGTCCTCTGTGTGTGTTTGTGTGTTGGTTTCTCCCTCGTGTCTATACGCACTCTCACTTTTCATTTAATATAGATGCTACTGATTACTTCTATAGGTTTAATTTCAGAGGAAGCATGGGAATTTGAACATTATCTGTACAGAAAATTGCACTTGTAACAAAACGTTAAATATATATTTAAAAATTACGTATTTTACAGCCCTAAGTAGAAGCAGTTGCCAGGACATCACCCTGTTCGCCTCTGCAGAGTTCTATCCTTATTGCAAGGTTCAGCTAGTGACATATAGCCTGATGCTGGAAACCAGACACTGCCCAGTTGTAGTTGCAGCCCTTTTCGTTTCTGACCTACGTATATGCAGGATACTCCTTTCGGTCTGTCTATCTCCATGGTAACAGAACATAAAATATGATACAATACATCAAAATATCAGAGTTGGTGCAAAACAGAGAAGATCCACTTGAGGGCACCAAACATTAGACTCGCGCAGGGCGCCATATTGTGAAAGATTACAAAAGCCCTTCATTTTGTGTGGCTTTTGAAGGGTAGGCTCTAGGACGTCAGAGCCCTGGCACTGTCTTCCCCGAAGCCGGAAGCCAAGTAAAGGCTTGCCCAACTTTGGGAAGAAGGGTGAGCTCTAGGATCCTGTGAGTCTGGTGCAGACAATTTTTGCTGCTGAGGCACTGAGCCCAGCTTGTTGTTTTCCTGCACACTGAGGGCACTGAGCTCATGCATTTGGGGGTGCCAAATATCGGTTGGGTTAAGTTTACAACAGTCTTTCCGTTTTATCCCTATTGAGCTTTGGGAGGCTGGTGCAAGGCAGAGCCATAGTTGAGTGGGAAGGGGGGCTTGCCAAGTCTATCCTGGGTGAATTTTCCGGAGCAGCACCATTGAGGTTCCCAGCCTTTGTGTGTTTATGCCTGGGTGCAAGGGCTCTTGGATATTGTTAAAGCCCTGGCACTGCCTTCTGGAAGCCAGGTAAACCTTACAGGACTACAGCTTTGTGTAGGTGTGTGGAGGATGGAGGGGAATAA
Source organism: Podarcis gaigeae (assembly GCF_964106915.1). NCBI lineage: Eukaryota > Metazoa > Chordata > Lepidosauria > Squamata > Lacertidae > Podarcis > Podarcis gaigeae. The sequence goes on from NC_139691.1 coordinate 49,008,399, forward strand.
ATAAATGGGGGTGGGTGGGTTTCCTCTGCTCTCCATTTATTTATCTGCTTCCTCTGTACCTCCTAGTACCACAAGAGCAAGTCCGTTTTTCTGTTCCCATTCTTACATATCATTATGCTATTTCAGACATCTAAAAATTTGAGTTGGTGCAAAACCACTTGGGGGTGGCAGACATTGGACTCGCACGGGGTGCCATTTCATGAAAGATTAAAAAATAGCGTCCATTTTGTGTGGCTTTTGGATGGTGGGCTCCGTGAAGCCAGAAACCTAGTAAATGCTTGCCCAACTTTGGGAAGGAGAGAAGGGCTCTAGGACCCAGGAGCTTCCTTCCTGTAGCTAGAATGGTGCTGTCAGTTTTCCAGTACAGGGCACTGAGCAGATGTGGCACAGAACTGAGAAGATCCATAATTGAAAGGATTCATTTCAGGGAGACAACACATTTTGTCTGGTTTGGGGAGGGCAGCACAGGGGCTGTGAGATTCCATCAGAGTCCTCGTACTACCTTCCTAAAGCTAGAAGCCTAATAAGTGTTTGCTACTGCCACAGTTTTCATGCAGTTTTTATGCACTGGGTTTTGAGCTGTGGTGGTGCCAAATTGAGAAGATTCACAGTTAAGAAGATTCATTTGGGGGTGCCAAATATTAGGAGTCTGTCTTTGGGAGGGTTCTAGGACCCTGCCAGAGCCCTGACACTGCCTTTCCAAAGCCTAGCAAACCTTATGGGATTGCAGATTTGCCCAGCTGTGAGAGGGGAATAAATAAATAAATGGAGAGTGGGGACTCCTCTGCTCTCCATTTATTTTCTTCCTCTGTACCTCCTAATGAGCAGGAAGCACTTTCCATCTCGCCTCCCAACCCCCCCCCCCCAGTTGCTCTCCAGCCCTTCCTTTTGAGCCGCTACTGCCCTCAGCTGGGTCTTGCTTGGAAGTACAGCTAGTGGAAAAAAATATACTGGGTTTTTTTTCTGAGTTTAAAAAATTGCTTCTCCCATTTTGTTTGTTGGTGTGCTCTCTTTCTCCCTCATGTCTATAAGGGAACATTGTCTCATCTAACTTTTAATTCCTATGCTACTAAGAACATCTACAAGTTTAATTTTAGTTGAAAACGTGCTAATATAAAAATTATCTGTATTTAATATACCAGTTGTAACAATATTTAAAAGACACATAAAAAATTATACGTTTTATATCCCAAAGTTGTAGCCGTTGTGCAGACATTATTCCATTCACCTCTAAATAGTTCCATCCTTATTTCAGGCATTTTCTTATATTGGTATACAGTGGTACCTCAGGTTACATACGCTTCAGGTTACATACACTTCAAGTTACAGACTCCACTAACCCAGAAATATTATCTTGGGTTAAGAACTTTGCTTCAGGATGAGAACAGAAATTGTCCTCCGGCAGCACAGCAGCAGCAGGAGGCCCCATTAGCTAAAGTGGTGCTTCAGGTTAAGAACAGTTTCAGGTTAAGAACGGACCTCCGGAATGAATTAAGTACATAAGCAGAGGTACCACTGTATACTGTGATGCTTTGCTGGTGACAGGCATAAGTTGGAAGCCAGACATCACCCTGCCCTGGTTGGAACCCTTTTCATTTTGACCTATGTTTATGCAGGTTGAACATTTCAGCCTGTCAACTCCATGCCTTTTGAAGTAGCAGAACCTCATATATGATATAATACATGGCCTGTAGGACTTGCTTTTCTTGTAAGGTATATTCCTCCTGAGATACTTAATGCTGTTCCATTATTCCTGTTCTCATTATTACATAGCACAATGATATTTCACACATCTAAAATATGAGGGGGTGTAAGATCCAGAAAATCCACTTGGGGGCACCAAACATAGGACTTACACATGGCGCCATTTTGTGAAAGATTACAGATGGGGTCCATTTTGTGTGGCTTTTGGAAGGGTGGTGCCAGGGCTCTGGGATGTCAGAGCCCTGGTACCACCTTCCTGAAGCCAGAAACCTAGCAGGTGCTTGCCAGTGCCAGCAGTTCTCCTCACCTCCTTTGTGAAGCCTTGCAAGTGCTTGCCCAACTTTGCGAAGAGCTCTAGGACCCTGGGCATGAGATCTTTGTGCAGGTGGGTGGGGAGAGGGAAGTAAATAGATGAAGAGTGGGTGTTCTCTGCTCTTCATTTTCTTATTTAACCCCCCCACCTGACACCACAAGAGCAAGAAGCCCTTTTTGCCTTGCCTCCAAAAACATGTCTTATTAGGGAATATTCTCTCATATTACCTTTGGTATATTCGCTACTAATTAGTTCTAAAAGCTTAATTTTATAGAAAGCATGCTAATTTAAAAATGATCTGTATATAAAATAGCAATATGTTAAAGGTAAGTAGAAATTAATATATTTTAGATGCCTAAGTAGTAGCGGTTATGCAGATGTTATTCTGTTCGCCTCTACATAGTTCCATCATTATTTCAGACTTTGTTTTATCTTGGTGCATCACGATGTTCAGCAGATGACATATCACGATGTCAGACATCGCCGAGCAAAATTGAGAAGATCCACTTGGGGGCGCCAAACACTGGACTCACACGGGTGTCATTTTGTGAAAGATTTCAAAAGGCATCCATTTTGTGTGGCTTTTGGAGAGAAGGGCTCTAGGACCCGCCAGAGCCTTGCAGTTTTCCTCCCACAGCCAGAGTGGTGCAGGAAAATCCTTCTTTGGTAGGGGGCGCAGGGGTAGAGCCCTAGCTAAGCCTTTCCGAAATCAGGTAAACCTTATGGGATTACAACTTTGTGCAGGTTTGTGTGTGTGTGTGTGTGTGTGTGTGTGTAGGTGGGGTTTCCTCTGATCTCCATTTATTTATTTACTCCTCCTCTCTTTTGAACGGCTGCTGCTCCCAACTGGGGGCACCAGCTCAGCTGGTGGAAAAATAAACGGGTTATTTACTTCTTAGTTAAAAAAAAAATACATGTTGCCCTGTTGTTTAAGTCTCTTTACTCTATTCTCACCTTCTCTGTGTGCTGTGCTCCTCTGTCTGTGTTTCCCACCTTGTGAAGATCCATAATTGATTGAGGAGATCCATAATTGAGAAGATCCATAATTGAAAAGATCCACTTTGGGGGACACAAATATTAAGATTACTGAAAAGGACAAAAACTTGGGGTACACTTCTTGAAGAATTTCTCAACTTAAGTCTAGCCCTGCAGATAGGTCAGGAAATGAGAGACTCAAGCCTAGCATTGAAGAAGCAAATTAACAGCCGACAGACCTGATCTTTATTTGTTGCAACAAAGGTTCCAACCTCTAAGAAAGCAAAGAAGAAGCTCGGAACAAAGGTTATCTGAGTTTACAAAATTCTCACATTTCCCCATAATGCGTTTCCCACAGTGTCATCCAAAACATCACAGATTTGTCACAGAAAAGGAGGTGTGTCAGTAGTAAGTCTAAGATCCATTCTCTTGTCAATCACATCTTATCTTCCCACCTCTCTCACACAGACTAAAGGAAGTACAGTGGTACCTCGGGTTACATACGCTTAAAGTTACATACGCTTCAGGTTACAGACTCCGCTAGCCCAGAAATAGTACCTCCAGAACGAATTAAGTACTTAACCTGAGGTACCACTGTATATATCCCATTGTCATGAAAACATGGCTTTGTTGAGGTTTGGCTGCATTCCACTCAGGAGATGGGTTTTCCCTTCTGGAGTTTTGTGATCCTCATAACAACTTCTCCACCCTACCTGGGCGCTTTGTTAGGACTGGTAACACCTGGTTTGACAGCTAGGAGGGGTACCTTGAATACACAATGACTGGTCTGAAGGATTATGACAGACTGAGGGTTGCCTGCATTGTGGTTCCTCTCTCCTCCCCTCCCCTTCGCCAAGAGGAGCAAAACACCCTTTGAACAAAGATAATAGGTTAAATGGCTGATTATTAGTGAAATTGTTGAATTTCCCCATAGGCCAGTGGTTTTCAAGCAGGGTGCGGTGGCATGCTGGGGTGCCTTGAATGATGGTCAGGAGTCAGGACAACCCTGGCCTCTGTCTCTCTTCCCTCCCTCCTCTGATGCCCTCTCTCATCTCTGCCTCCCAAAGGCTTGCCCAGCTGTTTGTTGCAGCAGCCCTGGCTATAAGCTCTGCAGGCCAATGGTGCCTCTGGGAGGTGCAGTTCAGTGACCAGGGGCTGCTGCTAGAGGACTTCCAAGGAGAGTGGAAAGGAGAGGCGGCTGAAGGAACACTCCACCAGGGAGGGTGTTCAAAAAGGGGTGAGGGACTGCCAGCTCTGCAGGCAAGGGGAGACATTGCTGAGCTCCTGAGCCCCACAGGGGTGCTGCAGAAAGAAGGTAGTCCGTCAAGGAAGCCGTGGACTCCAAAAGGTTGAAAACCTCTGCCTAGGTGAACCTTTTAGAGACCAAGTGCCCAAACTGCAACCCAAAACCCACTTACTTATCGCAAAGTGCCAACACGGCAATTTAATCTGTATATCTCATTTTTTCTGTATGTTTCACATTTCTTCTTTATGACTACTGTTATAATAAATAATCCATCATAAAAGTTATTGCATTACATTCTTCATTAAATTATCTTTCCATTGATATATAATTTTATGGTATAACTCAGTACTTTTTTTCTTTAAAAAATGTTTAGGGATACTCTCATTTTGACTCAAGAAAATCACCACGGTGGAAAAATACAGTCCAAATCGGAAAAATAAATACAGTTAATTTCTTCTTCCATTAAAGTCACAAAATGTTTAGGGGTATGCATCTCCCTGTGTCCTCACAGAAAAAAAGCATTGGTATTATTCCAAAACAAAGTGATGTTATGAGCCATCAAACCTCTGAAATACATTTTTTCCCCAAAAAGTTCCACAATTTTCACCACTAGTGTGCACTAGAGGGCTGTACTAAGAGCCACTCTCTCCCAATTTTTAATATGAGATAATAATGATTGTCTGTGTGCATATCTATATATCTATCCAGCCAGATGGGTGAGGTATAAATCAGTTGTTATTATTATTATTATTATTATTATTATTATTAGTCGTTTCTTCAGCTGCCATTTGATCGCAGCCTCCATGGAATGAATTTCTCTGTTGGCTTCCACAGGAAAGCCCAGTGAACATGTAAACGCAGCAGCCCCTTCTTAGGTTGCCGTCTTTACAGTGGTACCTTGAGTTACAAACACCTCGGGTTACAAACACTTTGGGTTACAGACTCCGCTAACCTAGAAGTAGTACCTCGGGTTAAGAACTTTACCTCAGGATGAGAACAGAAATTGTGTGCTGACGGTGTGGTGGCAACTGGAGACCCCATTAGCTAAAATGGTACCTCAGGTTAAGAATGGTTTCAGGTTAAGAACAAATTAACCAGAGATACCACTGTATATGCTTACTGTCCTGGGAGTTAAGCCCTGCTGAACTCAAGGCGGCTTACTACCAAGTAGGAAAAAGAGACTGGTGGGAGACCCTGGCACATCAAAAGTCAATGCCTGCTTAGCCCCTTGATGCTTGCCAGGCCCTGGTTCCGCAGGCTTTGGACAGTACGCACGACCCCTCCTCTCCTCCTCCTCCCTCACCCCCAGCACAGAAGCTACGGAGGAAGGTGCATATGCCCACAGAGAGGGTTCTGAGTGCCCTCTTTGGCACAGTGCCATAGGTTTGCCACCACTGGCCTAGGCTAACAGGATGGCAACACAGGGAGAAACTGTTAATGGAATCTTTAAGGCACAAGGCTCCCATTATCAGCTCAGCAGGGAGTCAATTAGCTGAGGTTTGCTAGATACAATGGTTGCAGAGGCTGCTAATGTTATTTTTCTCCAGCAGGGGTCGCTGTTTTCCAGTGTAGATCTTGAATGCGATTGGCTAGCTGTCAAAAAGAGCAGCCTCTGATTGGTCAGCTGTTGTTTAGTAGGAGAGAATGGGGCTGGCTGAAGTCTCTTTCCCTTGTAATGGCTCTGGAGCCCTGCTTCTGGCCATTTCTTATGGTGGGAAAACGTGGACAATGCATGGTGTACCTGTCTTCTTTTACCTGTGCAGCAAAGCCTTTGCTGAGAACCACCGCTGAGCGCAGTGCTCAGGCTCAGCTGCTGTCACTTTGACAGTGGAAGAAAGGCACCTCCGGCATCCCTTTTCCATAACAATTATCAGTGCTTTTTTTCTTTAAAAATATTTATGGGTGCTCTCATTTTGGCTGCTCCCCCCTCATCCTCTTCCTCCCCCCCAACCCCCAGATGAGGGACTCAAGGTGGAGGTGGCAGAGCTGAATGGACAGGAAGATCCCTGGCAGACTCCGCTCGCTGGGCACCAGTGGGGAGAACAACGGAGCTCCAGTCTGCGCTGCTACTGCAAAGGCAGTTGGCAAGTCGGTTGGTTGGGGCAACACAAAATGTTTAGGGGTTTGTGTACCCCTTCGCCCCCCTTAAAAAAGCACCGACAATTACCAAAGTATGTCCATTTCCTCTGGCTTTGCGAGGGTGGTGTAAGGGCTCTGGGGTGCTTCCTTCCCCAAACTGGGTAAACCTCAGTGGATTGCAACTTTGTGCAGGTGAGTGGGGGAATAAATCAATGGAGAGTTGGCTCTGTGTGGATTTATTTACTTCCCCACCCCCTGACACCTCAAGAGCTGGAAGCTATTTCCACCTCACCTCCATAAGCCCTTCATTTTGAAAGGCTGCTCTACCGAGCTGGGTCTTGCTTGAAAGCGCAGCTAGTGGAAAATAAACTGGGCTTATTCTTACTTTAAAAAATAGAAATGAATGTCCTGTTGTTTAAGCCTCTTTCCTCCCTTGCCACTTTTGTGTGTGCATGTGTGTATGTCTGAGTCTCCCTGCTGCTACAGTAAATACTTCTACAGGTTTATTTTTGGAGAAAGCATGCTAGTCTAAAATTTATCTTTACACAAAATTATAGTTGTAACAATATGTTAAAGATAAGTAAAAAATCATATCTTTCAGATGCCTAACTAGTAGAAGTTGTGCAGACATCATTCTGTTTGCCTCTACTGTACATAGTTCAATCCTTATTCCAGACATTGTGTTATATTGGTATATCACAATGTTTAGCTGATGACATAAGTTGTTGTCAAAAACCAGACATTGTCAACCCAATTTTGGACCTATGTTTCTGGAAGATGCTCATTTTGGTCTGTCCATCTCCATACCTTTTCAAGTAGCAAAACTTCATATATAACAATAACAATAATAATAATAATAATAATACAACAACAACAATAACAATAATTTATTATTTGTACCCTGCCCATAGAATATATGACCTGTTGAATTTCTTCAAATCCCCATGATGGGGTGAGCTCCCATGAGCGCCACACCCCTATATAGCCTTTGACTGGACTTAACTTATACGTTTTACGGTATTCCTCCTGATGTACTTAAAGCTCTTACCACCCCATTATTCCTGCTTTCATTATTACACAGTGCAATGCTATTTCACACACCCAAAAAGTTTTACATGCTTTTAGACCCATCAGTATTAAAAAATTGTGCAGACATACTTCAGTTCACCTCTGCATAGTTCCAGTGCTTTTTTTCTTTTAAAAAATGTTTAGGGGTTCCATTAATTTGGACTCAAGAAAATCACCATTTTATAGTTCAGATTGGGGAAAATAAATACAGTAAATGGACAAAAGTACAAAGAACATGCATATTGTTTAGGGGTAGGCATACCCCTGCATCCCTCCCCCCCCCCGAAAAAAGGACTGCAGAGTTCCAACCTTATTTCAGACATGGAGCCACAACAGTATATCACGATGTTGGGCTGGTGACATATCACAATGTTGGAAGCCGGACATCACCCAGCCCTCTTGGTTGCAGCTCTAATCATTTCAGACCTTTGTTTATGTAGGTTGTCCTTTCTGTCTGTCCATCTCCACGCCTTTTCAAGTAGCAGAACCTCACATATGAAAGAACACATGTTATTTCTTGTAAGGTAAAAATCTCAGGTGCTGTAAAACGGAGATCCACGTGGGGGCATCTAACATTGACTTGCACAGGTGCCATTTTGTGAAAGATTACAAACGGGCATCCATTTTGTATGGCTTTTGGAGGGCGGGTTCTGGAACGCTGCCAAAGCCCCGATATTGCCCCCCTCAATGTGGAAACCTAGTCAGTGCTTGCTGCTCCATGCAGTTTTTCTGCACTAGCGGCATGAAATTGAGACGATTCATAACTGATAAAACAATTTGGGGACTCAGACACGGTATTATATCGGTATATTGCAATGTTTAGTTGGTGACATAGCACAATGTTGGAAACCAGACATCACCAGCCCTCCTAGTTCCAGCCCTGATCTATGTTTATGTAGGATACACATTTCAGTCTGACCTTCTCCATGCCTGTTCCCTCCTGTTCTCATTGTTACTTAGTGTGAGGCTATTTCACACATCCCAAAATCGGAGGTGGTGCAAAACTGAGAAAAGCCACTTGGGGGCGCCAAACATTGACTCACACAGGCACCAATTTATGAAGGACTACAAACACCCTCCATCTTGTGTGGCTTTTGGAGGGTGGGCTCTGGGATGCAGGCACAGCCCAGGCACCGCCTTCCTGAAGCCAGAATACCAGTATGCAAATGTTTGCCCAATTTGGGAAGGCGGGAAGGGCTCTAGGACCCTGCTAAAGCCCGGGAGATTCCTTCCCACCGCCAGAGTGGTGCATGCAGTTTTCCAGCATGGCACTGAACAGAGGTGACACAAAATTGAAAAGATGAATTTTTTCAGTTATGGAACTTGGGGATGCAAACCAAAGTCCTTCCATTTTGTCTGGTTTTGGGAGGGCAGCGCAAGGGTTGGGAGATGCTACCAGAACCCTGGCACATTTTTCCAAAGCCTAGTAAGTGCTTGCCCAGCTTTGAGAAGGTCTGAAGGGCTCTAGGACCCTGGGCACAGGGGCTCTGGGGTGCCGCAATAGCCCTAGCACCTTTGTGCTTGTTGGTGCAGGCACTTTTCCTGCACAGGGTGCTGAATGGAGGTGGCTTGGGCCAGGGCCGTAGCTAGGAGGGGGTGAGGAAGGCCCCCACCAGGGTCACAGATGGGGGGGCGCAAAATCGTCTGCCCCTTCCACTGCCCCCTCGCTCACTCGCTTCCACTGCCGAAGCAACCACATCCTAACCCCACTGCCTCTCATTCACTCACTCACATACACACACACAATGATAAGGCAAATACGTGTACTCCCCTCCCCCCCACTTCTCATGGGAGTGGCGGCCCCTAAGAGTCCTCAAGGGGTAGGAAAGCAACCTTGACTCAACAGCGAGGGGGGAGACCTCGCATATTGGTGGCTGTCATGGGCAACTCTCAGCTAAGGAGGGAGGGCCAGAGCCTTGGCACCGCCTTCCCAAAGCTGGAAGCTTTGTAAAGGCTTGCCCAGCAAGAAAGGCTGCTCAGGGATTCTGCCAAGTCATGATGACGTAATGTAAAACTGAGAAGATCCACTTGAGGGCGCCAAACATTGATTTGCATGGGCGCCATTTTGTGAAAGATTAAAAACGGCCTCCATTTTGTGTGGCTTTTGGAGGGCAAAGCCATGCTAGGGTGAAAGCTAGGCTTCCGGCTTCAGGAAGGCAGTGCCAGGGCTTTGACAAAAAAACCAAGTGTCCATCCTCCAAAAGCCACACAAAATGGATGCCAGTTGTAATTTTTCATAAAATGGCGCCCGGGCCAATGGCACCCCCAAGTGGATCTTCTCAGTTTTACATCATGGTCCAGTGTTTGGCGCCCCCAAGTGGATCTTCTCAGTTTTACATCACAATTCAGTGTTTGGCACCCCCAAGTGGATCTTCTCAGTTTTACAGCACCTCAGATTTTTGGATGTGTGAAATCCTATCATACCATGTAACGATAAAAGCAATAATAGACTGGAAACAGCGTTAAATACCTCAGGAGGAATACACTCTACAAGAAAAGCGGGTCCTGCAGGCCATGCATTATATTTGAAGTTCTGCTACTTGAACATGCATGGAGAAGGACAGACTGAAATCTTACATAAATATAGGTGAGAAAGAAAAAGTGCTGCAAGTAGAAGGGCTGGTGATGTCTGGCTTCTGACAGTGTAATAAGTCACCAACCAAACATTGGAATATACTGACATAACACCAGGTAGAGGTGAACAGGTAATGTCCTGGCAACTGCTACTTCTTGCAGGTCTGAAACATGCAAATTTTAACTTACCTTTAACATGTTGTTACAACTGTTATTTTACATACAGATCGTTTATTATGCTTTCCCAAAAATTTAACATGTAGAAGTGATTAGGAACATAGATATCAAAGGTAAGGTGAGAGAGTATAACATAATAGAAACAAATGAGACACAGAAACACAAAGGACAAGGGATTAAAGCCTTAAAAAAGATTTAAAATGTTTAAAGTAGGACTAACCTCAGTTTATTTTTCCACTAGCTGTGCATCCATGCAGCCATGTGAAATGAAGGCAGGATACCAGAAATGCTGTCTGCAGAAATGCAGGTCCTGAGGCTTGCTGAGTTCTCCTGCCGACCCATCATGTCCCTCTTTGCAGCCTCAGAATCGGGGGAGGCCTTTAACCAAAAATGTTTAGGGCTGTACCCATCCCCACTCAACGCCTATGCTGAGCAGTATCATGGGGGGCTTTTGGAGTGGAGTTGGAAGGGGCTTCCTGCTCTTGTGGTTTCACAAGGGTGAATTTTTCGGAAGTGATACCAGAACTCTGGAAGCATTCCAAAGCCCTCAGGCTGCCTTCCCAAAAATGGAAAAAATGGACAGAATTTGGTCTTTGCGAATATTAATACGTCCATTATCTTGGGACCCCAAATGAATCTTCAAAATCATGGACCTCGGTTTTATGCCTCTTCGGCTCAGCACCCTGTGTTGGAAAACTTTGGGCATCACTTTGGCTACCGAAGAAAGCTCACAGGCTCTGGGAAGTCCTAGAGCCCATCCTCCTTCCCAAAGTTGGGCATTTACTTGGCTTCTGGGTTTGGGAAGGAGGTGACAGGGGTGTGGCATCATCCCAGAGCCCTTTCTCCAAAAGCCACACAAATTGGAGGGCGTTTGTAATCTTTTAAAAAATGGCGCCGTGCAAGTCCAGTGTTTGGTGACCCCAAGTTGATCTTCTCAGTTTTGCACCACCTCTGATATTTGGTTGCTGTGTTCTAAACCACTGAGGCTCTTGGGCTTGCCGATCAGAAGGTTGGCGGTTTGTCTATTTTTTAAAAAAGATATTTATTGCGATTTTCAAACAATACAACGAACCTCACACTCAAAACCGAAATAAAAAAGGACTAAAAAAAAAAAAAACACCATCACAATCAATCAAGCAAGCAAAAACAGAAAAATGCAATACGAAGCATAAAAAACAAAAAAAGAAAAGAATAGACCTTAAAAAAAAATCATATATATCCAGTTTCTTACCCATTATTTTCATATCCTTCTTTCCTGACTTCCTCACATCTCCTTTTTCTGTGTTCCCTTTTTACACAATCATATTCAGCAATGCCTAACCCTTTTTCAGATCTTATTCTGTATTGTACCTTTCATCTATTATGTCTCTAATTTTCCCCCTTATAACCTCTTACTTAAGTTTGACATAATGATATTCTAACTTTTCAACCTTATTTCTCATAAAACATTCTTACATATTCCTTTCAACTATGTCACTAATGCCATATTGTCCTTATATCCTGCATCACTTTAACATTCAAATATTTTGCAATGTTTTTGCAGGTAGTCTTTAAATTTCTTCCAATCCTCTTCCGTTTGCTCTTTTCCCATGTCTCGGATTCTGCCAGTCATTTCTGCCAATTCCATGTAGTCTGTCAGTTGCATCTGCCATTCTTCCAGAGTGGGCAAATCTTGTGTCTTCCAGTACTTTGCGATAAGTATTCTTGCTGCTGTTGTTGCATATATAAAGAAAATTCTATCCTTCTTTGGCACCATCTGGCCGACAATGCCCAGGAGGAAGGCCTCTGGTTTCTTAAGGAAGGTATACTTAAATACCTTTTTCAGTTCATTATAGATCATTTCCCAGAAAGCCTTGACCTTTGGGCACGTCCACCAGAGGTGAAAGAATGTTCCCTCAGTTTCCTTACATTTCCAACATTTATTATCAGGGAAATGATATACTTTTGCAAGCTTGACTGGTGTCATGTACCACCTATATATCATTTTCATAATATTTTCTTTTAAGGCATTACATGCCGTGAATTTCACGCCGGTGGTCCATAACCGTTCCCAGTCAGCGAACATAATATTATGACCAATGTCTTGTGCCCACTTAATCATAGCTGATTTGACCGTTTCATCCTGAGTATTCCACTTTAACAGCAAGTTGTACATTCTTGAAAGTACCTTAGTTTTAGGTTCTAACAATTCTGTTTCTAATTTCGATTTTTCCACCTGGAAACCTATTTTTTTATCCATATTAAAAACCTCTCTAATTTGATAATAATGTAACCACTCTCGCACTTTATCTTTTAGTTTCTCAAAACTCTGCAATCTCCATGTGTCTCCGTTTTGTTCTAATATCTCCCAATATTTCGGCCATTTGGCCTCCATATTGAGTCTTTTCAGAGCCTTAGCTTCCATAGGTGACAACCACCTTGGGGTCTTGTTTTCTAATAAATCTTTGTATCTTGTCCAGACATTAAATACTGCTTTCCTAACAATATGGTTCTTAAATGCTTTGTGAGCTCTAACCTTGTCGTACCACAAATATGCATGCCACCCAAACGCATTGTTAAACCCTTCCAAATCCAAAATGTCAGTGTTCTCAAGAAGTAGCCAGTCTTTCAACCAGCAGAATGCTGCTGATTCATATTACAACTTCATGTCTGGCAAGGCAAACCCCCCTCTTTCTTTAGCATCAGTCAATATTTTAAATTTTATTCTGGGCTTTTTGCCCTGCCAGGCAAATTTAGAAATGTCTCTCTGCCACCTCTTGAAACAATCCATCCTGTCCACAATCTGCAAAGTTTGAAACAAAAACAACATTTTTGGCAATACATTCATCTTTATCGCAGCGATTCGGCCCAACAAGGAAAGCTTCAAATTTGACCAAATTTCTAAATCTTTTTAAACTTCTGACCAACATTTTTCATAGTTATCTTTAAATAAATTCAAATTTTTAGCCGTCATATTAATCCCTAGGTATTTCACTTTCTTAACCACATTTAAATTTGTCTCCTTCTGAAACCTTTCTTTTTCCGTTATTGTCAAATTTTTCTCTAAAACCTTAGTTTTTTGCTTATTTAATTTAAATCCTGCCACATGACCAAATTCTTGAATCAATTCTAAAACCCTTTTTGTACTAGATTCTGGCTCCTGTAATGTCAAAACCAGGTCATCTGCAAAGGCCGTAAGTTTATATTGTTTGGTTCCGACCTGAATTCCTTTAATCAACCGGTCCCTTCTGATCATATTCAAGAGCACCTCCAGGACCGAAATAAATAGCAATGGAGAGATAGGGCAGCCCTGTCGTGTTCCTTTTTCAATTTTAAACTCTTCTGACACCACATTATTGACTATCAATTTTGCTTTTTGTTCTGAATAGATTGCTTCAATACTATTTTCAAACCCCCGTCCCACTCCCATTCCCTTAAGATTTTTCTTCATAAAATTCCAAGAAATATTATCAAAGGCCTTCTCCGCATCAATAAAAATTAAAACTGCTTTTGTATTAGTGGTCATTTGCAATAACTCCAAAATGTCGATAATGTTCCTTGTGTTGTCAGACAAATGTCTGCCTGGAAGAAAGCCTGCCTGATCTCAGAAGGTTGGCGGTTTGAATCCCCGCAACGGGGTAAGCTCACGTTGCTTGCTCCCTGCTTCTGCCAACCTGGCAGTTCGAAAGCACATCAAAGTGCAAGTAGATAAATAGGTACTGCTATGGCGGAAAGGTAAACGGTGTTTTCATGTGCTGCTCTGGTTTCAGTGTTCTGTTGTGCCAGAAGTAAATTAGTCATGCTGGCCACATGACCAGGAAAAACTGAGGGCAAACACAGGCTCCTTTAGCCTGTAAAGCAAGATGAATGCCGCAAACCCTGAGTCATCTGTGACTGGACTTAACTATCAGGGGCCCTTTACCTTACCTTTTACCGGATATTTGGAGTTCTGAAATGTCATTGAACTATGTAACAACGGGAACAGGAATAATGGTCTAGAAACACCTATAAGTACATCAGAAGGAATATTCCCTACAAGAAAAGCAGGTGCTACTGACTCTGTATAATATCATATTTGATATTTTTCTACTTCAAAGAAATGGAGATGAACAGACTGAAATGAGTATCCTGCATATACGTAGGGTCAGAAACGAAAAGGGCTGCAACTACAACTGGGCAGTGTCTGGTTTCCAGCATCAGGCTATATGTCACTAGCTGAACCTTGCAATAAGGATAGAACTCTGCAGAGGCGAACAGGGTGATGTCCTGGCAACTGCTTCTACTTAGGGCTGTAAAATACGTAATTTTTAAATATATATTTAACGTTTTGTTACAAGTGCAATTTTCTGTACAGATAATGTTCAAATTCCCATGCTTCCTCTGAAATTAAACCTATAGAAGTAATCAGTAGCATCTATATTAAATGAAAAGTGAGAGTGCGTATAGACACGAGGGAGAAACCAACACACAAACACACACAGAGGACACAAGGGAGGAGAGATGCTTACACAACAGAGCAACGTTAATTTTGTTTTTGATTTTAATTCAGAAGTAAATAACCCCCTTTCTTTTTCTACTAACTGCGCTTCCAAGCACATCCCAGGTGGGGGCAGCAGCTGCTCCAAAGGAAGAGCTGAGCAGCATCATGAGGAGGGGGGGCTTTAGGAGACAAAAAGTGGGGAGCAAATAAATGAAAGGAGAGCAAACACACTCTCCTCCACCATGGCAATATTCCTGCCCAGCTGTTCAAAGAAGCAATTGCATAAAGGAAAGTGGGAAAGCAAGGCCAGAAGTCTGACAGCATGTCGGAGTTCTCATGCCGCCCTCCCAAAGCTGGACAAAGTCAAGCTCCCAGGCTCTGGCGGGGTCCTAGAGCCCTAAGCTTGCGGCTTCGGGGAAGGCGGTGCTTTCATGCTGCCCTGCAAATGATGCATAAAATGAACTGAGTTCGGAAATCTTAATATTTGGGGCTCTCAAATGGATCTTTCAGATGACGGCTTGTCTCATTTTTGTACCACCTCTCGGCTCAGCGCCCCCTGTAGCAAAACTGCTGGCAAGGCAACCGCTTTCCAGGCTTCAGGCTTTGGGAAGGCGGTGCCAGGTTTTGGCAGCATCCCAGCACCCGCCTTCCAAAAGCCACACAAAATGGATGCTGTTTGTAATCTTTCACAAAATGGCGCCTGTGCAGGTCCAGTTTTGCTGGGCGATGTCTGACATCGTGATATGTCAGCTGCTAAACATTGCGATACACAGAGATGAAACCAGGTTGGAAATAATGACGGAACTATGTAGAGCCGAACGGAATAACATCTGCGCAACTACTACTACCTAGGCATCCAAAACATATTAATGTCTTCTTATCTTTAACGTATTGTTACAACTGCTATTTTAAATGCAGATCTATTTTAAATTAGCACATTTCCCCAAAAATCTAACCTGTAGAGATGATTATTAGCTTAGAAATCAAATGTAACATGAGAGATTGTTCCCTAATGGATGCAAGGCGAACATACAGGAGACAAGGGAGGAAAGGGCATTGTTCATTTTTATTTTAAAACTAGCAATAATCCCACTATATTGTCCAAGCAAGATCCAGCTGGGGACAGCAAGCATTCAAAAGCAAGGGATGGACAGCAGGACTGTCGTCTTGCCCCACTTGTCCTGGGGTGTTCTGACATGTGCTAATCTTTTTCCGGGGTGGGGTCCATTCATCAGAAATACTGGGGGGCTGTATCCCCCCTCCACTCAATGCCTATGCTGGGCAGCAACATGGGGGGAGTTGAAAGGGGCTTCCTGCTCTTGTGGTTTCACGAGGGTGACATCTTCGGGATGGCAATGCCAGGGTTCCGGAAGCATGTGAAAGCCCTCAGGTTGCCCTCCCCAAAATGGATAAAATGGACAATTTTTGGCCTTTGCTAATCTTAAAGAGGCCAATATTCTGGGCCCCCAATGAATCTTCAAAATCATGTTCTCAATTTTGCACCCTGTGCAGGAAAAGTGCCTGCATCAACAAGCACAAAGGTGCTAGGGCTATTGCGGCACCCCAGCGCCCCTGTGCCCAGGGTCCTAGAGCCCTTCAGACCTTCTCAAAGCTGGGCAAGCACTTACTAGGCTTTGGAAAGATGTGCCAGGGTTCTGGTAGCATCTCCCAACCCTTGCGCTGCCCTCCCAAAACCAGACAAAATGGAAGGACTTTGGTTTGCATCCCCAAGTTCCATAACTGAAAAAATTCATCTTTTCAATTTTGTGTCACCTCTGTTCAGTGCCGTGCTGGAAAACTGCATGCACCACTCTGGCGGTGGGAAGGAATCTCCCGGGCTTTAGCAGGGTCCTAGAGCCCTTCCCGCCTTCCCAAATTGGGCAAACATTTGCATACTGGTATTCTGGCTTCAGGAAGGCGGTGCCTGGGCTGTGCCTGCATCCCAGAGCCCACCCTCCAAAAGCCACACAAGATGGAGGGTGTTTGTAGTCCTTCATAAATTGGTGCCTGTGTGAGTCAATGTTTGGCGCCCCCAAGTGGCTTTTCTCAGTTTTGCACCACCTCCGATTTTGGGATGTGTGAAATAGCCTCACACTAAGTAACAATGAGAACAGGAGGGAACAGGCATGGAGAAGGTCAGACTGAAATGTGTATCCTACATAAACATAGATCAGGGCTGGAACTAGGAGGGCTGGTGATGTCTGGTTTCCAACATTGTGCTATGTCACCAACTAAACATTGCAATATACCGATATAATACCGTGTCTGAGTCCCCAAATTGTTTTATCAGTTATGAATCGTCTCAATTTCATGCCGCTAGTGCAGGAAAACTGCATGGAGCAGCAAGCACTGACTAGGTTTCCACATTGAGGGGGGCAATATCGGGGCTTTGGCAGCGTTCCAGAACCCGCCCTCCAAAAGCCATACAAAATGGATGCCCGTTTGTAATCTTTCACAAAATGGCGCCTGTGCAAGTCAATGTTAGATGCCCCCACGTGGATCTTCTCCGTTTTACAGCACCTGAGATTTTTACCTTACAAGAAATAACATGTGTTCTTTCATATGTGAGGTTCTGCTACTTGAAAAGGCGTGGAGATGGACAGACAGAAAGGACAACCTACATAAACAAAGGTCTGAAATGATTAGAGCTGCAACCAAGAGGGCTGGGTGATGTCCGGCTTCCAACATTGTGATATGTCACCAGCCCAACATCGTGATATACTGTTGTGGCTCCATGTCTGAAATAAGGTTGGAACTCTGCAGTCCTTTTTTCGGGGGGGGGGGGAGGGATGCAGGGGTATGCCTACCCCTAAACAATATGCATGTTCTTTGTACTTTTGTCCATTTACTGTATTTATTTTCCCCAATCTGAACTATAAAATGGTGATTTTCTTGAGTCCAAATTAATGGAACCCCTAAACATTTTTTAAAAGAAAAAAAGCACTGGAACTATGCAGAGGTGAACTGAAGTATGTCTGCACAATTTTTTAATACTGATGGGTCTAAAAGCATGTAAAACTTTTTGGGTGTGTGAAATAGCATTGCACTGTGTAATAATGAAAGCAGGAATAATGGGGTGGTAAGAGCTTTAAGTACATCAGGAGGAATACAGCAAAACGTATAGGATCCCTGGACAGTTAAGTCCAGTCAAAGGTGAACTATGCAGAGGTGAACTGAATTATGTCTGCACAATTTTTTAATACTGATGGGTCTAAAAGCATGTAAAACTTTACTTACCTTTAACATATTGTTACAACTCTTACTTTATATACAGATTTTTTTTATTAACATGCTTTTTCTAAAATTAAATCTTCAGAAGTAATTAGTAGTATAGATAAAACTACTAGCTGTGCGGCAAAATTGTTCACAGCACTCTGGCTGCGGTAGGGAACCTATATGGCTCTGGTAGGGTCCTAGAGCCCTTCCCACCTCCCCCAAATTGGGCAAGCACTTACAAGGCTTTAGGTTTCAAGGTGCCAGGGCTCTGACAGCATCTTACAGCCCTTGCAGCACCCTCCAAAAGCCACACAAAATGGACACTGGTTGTAATCTTTCATAAAATGGCGCCGGTGCAAGTCCAATGTTTGTCGCCCCTAGGTGGATCTTCTCAGTTTTGCGGGGGGGGGGCTGAGGGACGTGTGTCGAGAAGCACTCCCTGCTCTTATGGGGTAACGCCCATGCAGAGATACAATCACATAAGGTTTACCTGACAGGACTCAGGAAACACCCCAGAGTTAATCCTTGCTAATCTTATGGCAGGCAATATTTTGGGCGCGCCAATGAATCTTCTCATTTATGGACCCTCTCAATTGGCACCACTGCTGCTCAGTTCCCTGTGCTGGCACCACTTTCTCGCAGCGGGAAGGAAGTTCCTGGGCTCGGGCAGGTTCCTAGAGCCCTTTCCTCCTTCCCAAAGTTGGGCAAGCATTTACTAGTGAAGGAATGGGTTTCTAAAACCCAAAACTGCAGGCAGTTTGAAAACTTCACCAAAATCCCTTTTTTCCCTTAGCTAAAATCCATTAACTTGAGCTCTGGGTCAATGCATAAACAAAAACCTGGCTGTGCTCAAAGCTCTCTCCCTTATCAGTCTGTGGCAGCAATGAGTGACCTTGCTAAGTTCGAGTAGAGCAGGGATGATGCATGTGTGCCTTATCTTATGTGCTGACCACAAAATACGTGGGAACCAATGTCCGGGGAAAATGCCAAAAGCGTGTTCCCGGAGAATCATGACCTCTTCCCAGATAAGAGTAGGAAGAGGAAGATCCTTTTATGGTCAGAAGTACAGGAAGGAAGATCCTTTTATGGTTGAGAGTGCCGGAGCAGGAACATATGTGATGTCAACCTGCTCACATAGGCTAACGTGGTTGGATTTATATGGGAAGGAGGGAGAGGGTGCCTGGAGGATATATATACTGCATGAAACTTGTCATTTCTTTGGACTTGCTGTGGACCTGATCATGCAAGTGCCTTCTGCTATCCGGAGAGCAGAATAAACTCTTTCTTTGAACCAACTCGGTGTCATTTGACTTCCTTCCTCCTGTCCCGGAGCAACGCAGACCCAATCAGTGAACTTCAATAAGGCTACATAAGGATTCTGGCTTCAGGTAGGCGGTGTCAGGGCTCTGGCAGCATCCCAGAGCCTTTACACTGCCCTCCCAAAGGTGGAGAAATGGGATGGACTTAAGATGGAATTTTTATATTTCGGCCCCAAATAGATTTTGTCAATTGTGTACCTTCTCAATTTTGTGCCACCTCAGCTCAACACCCAGTTTAGGAAAACTGCTAGCAAGCACTTTCTAGGATTCTGGCTTTAGGGAAGGAGGTGCCCTCCAAAAGCCACACAAAATGGATGCCGTTTTCTAATCTTTCATAAAATGGTGCCCTGTGTGAGTCCAATGTTTGGCGCCCCCAAGCGGATCACTTTCCCACCATTTCCATATTGTGATAAGTCACCAGCTAAACATTGTGATATACCGATATAATACAATGTCTGAAATAATTTTGAAACGACGTAGAGACAAACAGAATAATGTTTGCAGAACTATTACTACTTGCAGGTCTAAAACATATTAAATTCCATATCTTTAACATATCATTGCCATATAAATTTAAAATTGCATCTGGGGGCAGCATCCGTTCAAAGGGAAGAGCTGGGGAGCCTGCGACTGGGGGGGGGGCTTTACACACACTCCATCCCCCCCTTACACTTGCTCAAAAGTGGGAAAGCAGTTCCAGGGCCCTGGTAAGCCAATATTTTGGGCCCCCAAATGAATATTCTCAGAGAACAACGTTTCCAAATAGACAGGAGCGAGACACAGATTGACAAACAAACACTCCACAGAGGAAACAAGGAGGCTTACAATCCAGCTTTGGGAAGGTGGTGCCAGGGTTCTGGCTCCATCCCAGAGCCCTCCCTCTGCCCAGCAAAAGCCACACAAAATGGATGTTGTCTTTAGGACTTTTGCACAAAATGGCGCTCTGTTCAAGTCCAGTGTTTGGCACCCTCATGCGGATCTTCTCAGTTTTGCACCCCCTCGATTTTTGATGTCTGAAATAGTATTGCACTATGTTACCATCAGAACTGGAATAATGAACTGGAAGTACCTCAGGACAAATATCTTTAACTTATTGTTACAAGTGTTGTTTTCTATATGGATGATTTTTAAATTAGCATGCTTTCTCTGAAATTAAATCTGTAGTAATAATTAGCAGCATAGGTATCAAAGAAAAGGCAAGGATGTTCCCTCATAGACACAAGAGAGACGAAGCGGACAAGGAAGGAAAGAGGCTTACACAATGTTCATTATTTTTTTTCTTAAAGGTAAAGGTAAAGGTACCCCTGCCCGTACGGGCCAGTCTTGACAGACTCTGGGGTTGTGCGCCCATCTCACTTAAGAGGCCAGGGGCCAGCGCTGTCCGGAGACACTTCCGGGTCACGTGGCCAGCGTGACAAAGCTGCATCTGGCGAGCCAGAGCTGCACACGGAAACGCCGTTTACCTTCCCGCTGGTAAGCGGTCCCTATTTATCTACTTGCACCCGGAGGTGCTTTCGAACTGCTAGGTTGGCAGGCGCTGGGACTGAGCAGCGGGAGCGCACCCCGCCGCAGGGATTCGAACCGCCGACCTTTCAATCGGCAAGTCCTAGGCGCTGAGGCTTTAACCCACAGCGCCACCTGCGTCCCACAGCGCCACCTGCGTCCCATTTTTTTTTTCTTACTCAGAAGTAAATAACCAGTTTATTTTTCCACTAGCTGCACTTCCAAGCAAACTCCACCTGGGGGCAGCAGCCATTCAAAAAGAAGGGCTAAGCCTAAACTTGGTGTGTTTTTTTTTATGCAAGTGGAAATGGACTTCCTTTCTTGGTATAGTGTTTACCTGACTTAGGGAAGGTGTTGTGAGGGCTCCAGTAGCATCCCAGAGCCTTCACACTGGCCTCCCAAAAATGGAGAACACAGACGACTTTGCTAATCTTAACAACTCCAATATTTGAGGTGCCCAAAAGAATCTTCTTAGTTATGGACCTTCTGAAGTTTTCACCGAATTGGCTCAGGGCCCCATGCAGAAAAAGTGCCAGTGGCTTCGGGCTTCAGCCTGGGCTCTGGCAGCATCCCAGAGATCCAAAAGCATCCAAAAGCCACAGAAAACGGAGGGCATTTGTAGTATTTCACAACATGGCGCCGGGGTACTAGTGCAATGTTTATTATTTAGGGCTCCTAAATGAATCTTCTCAATTGTGGATTTGCTCGGTGCCCTGCGGAGGAAAACTAGACTCTGGTGTCATGGCTCTGGCAGCATCCTAGAGCCTGTCCTCCAAAAGCCACACAAAATGTAGGGCATTTGTAGTATTTCACAACATGGCTCCTGGGTACTAGTGCAAAGTTTGGCGCCCTCAGGTGGATCTTCTGAATCTTGCAGCAACTCAGATATTTGATAGCATTGCACTAAGTAACAATGAGAGCAGGAATAATGGACTGGAAATGGCATTGAGTACCTCAGGAGAAATATACCCTACAAAGAAACATAGGTCCTATGTTCTCCGGGCGGGAGAACGCAGATTCCCAGCCAATACACCAAGAAATGTAGCCTTATTGGAGTTCACTGATTGGGTCTGCGTTGCTCCGGGACAGGAAGAAGGAAGCCAAATGACACTGAGGTTGATTCAAAGATTCAAAGAAGAAAGAGTTTATTCTGCTCTCCGGATAGCAGAAGGCACTTGCGTGATCAAGTCCATAGCAAGTCCAAAGAAATGACAAGTTTCATGCAGTATATATATCCTCCAGGCACCCTCTCCTTCCTTCCCATGTAAACCCAACCACATCAGCCTATGTACGCAGGTTGACATCATATATGCTCTTGCTCTGGTATTCTTAACCATAAAAGGGAATTCCTTCCTGTACTTCTGACCATAAAAGGATCTTCCTCTTCCTACTCTTATCTTGGGGGGGGGGGGAGAGGTCATGCGGCAGGGTTGTGGTAAGATAAGACCTAGAGTGTCATCTCTGTTCCACTTTAGAGTGGACAAGGCCACTCTTATCGTCACAAGCTGATAAAGCCTTGTTTATGCAGCTGTGTTCTTGCTATGTCTTTGCTCAACAGCTCAAGTTTTACGCATTTTAGAGTGCTCTCTTGGAGAAAGAAAGAAAGGGGGGGCTTGAGTCAGTTTTAAACTTACTGCACAGAAACCCGTTCCTTCACTACAGGCCATGTATTATATCATGTATGAGGTTCTGCTACTTGAACAGGCGTGGAAAGGGACAGACTGAAATGAGCATCCTCCATAAACACAGATCAGAAATGAAAAGAGCACACAAAAGGGGAGAAGGGAGGAAAGTGGCTTACACAATTTTTATGGGCTGGGCAGCAACATGGGAAGTTTTGGGAGGTGAGACGAAAAGAGCTTCCTGCTCTTGCAGTGTTAGGTGGGATAAGGTAAAGGTAAAGGTACCCCTGCCCGTACGGGCCAGTCTTGACAGACTCTGGGGTTGTGTGCCCATCTCACTTAAGAGGCCAGGGGCCAGCGCTGTCCGGAGACACTTCCGGGTCACGTGGCCAGCGTGACATCGCTGCTCTGGCAAGCCAGAGCTGCACACGGAAACGCCGTTTACCTTCCCGCTGGTAAGCGGTCCCTATTTATCTACTTGCACCCGGAGGTGCTTTCGAACTGCTAGGTTGGCAGGCGCTGGGACCGAACGACGGGAGCGCACCCCGCCGCAGGGATTCGAACCGCCGACCTTTCGATCGGCAAGTCCTAGGCGCTGAGGCTTTAACCCACAGCGCCACCTGCGTCCCGTTAGGTGGGATAGTAAGTAAATAAATAAATTTTAGAAAAAGCACCCTTTTTCTAAAATTAAACCTGTTTAAGTAATTAATAGCATAGACATCAAAGGTTAGGTGAGATAATGTTCTCTTATAGACATGAGTGAGACACAGAGGGAGGAAATAAGCTTAAACTGCAGGGCAATGTTTATTTTTATTAACTCAGAAGTAACTGATCCATGTTCATATTTTCACCAGCTGCACTTCCAAGCAATCCCCACCTGGGGGCAGCGTTAAGGATGATTGTATGATGATCTGACATGGGAATGTTTGTTTATGTTGAATGGCTGTGTATTTTTAGCATGGGGTTTTTCCTTTGGCAATAGCACGTATATGTGTGGCTGACTGTGAGCCACATGAGAGAGGTATTTCAGATCCTGTTGTGACTGTGATTCAATTTAACTGGTGTTTTTAGCTGCTGCTGAGAGAGACTCCTCAGTGTGATCTGTCTGAAGTGTGATCCGTCTGAAGTGAGACCCCTAAAGATTAATAGGGATAAACTGGAGGATGAAATTGTAAATATATTATTCTGAATTACATGTTTATGAAAGTAAAGTTGGGGGGGTTAACAAAAAGATTTTGGACGTTGTGTATCATCAAAGATTATTCTTTATATATATATACACAACAGGCAGCAGCCCTTCAGAAGGAGGGGTTGGGGTCTTCAGGATGCAAGTTGAAATGGATATGCTGCTCTAGCAGTGCTTGGAGGTGTGAAATAAATAAATAAGTGGAGAGCAGAGGAAACCCATCCTCTGTTCATTTATCCCATGCACAAACACACCTGCTCCCAGAGCCCTCATGCTGCCCTCCCATGAAATCAAGGGATTGTGGTGATCTTAATATACCCTGCTCTAGGAAAGCCACAGGGCTCTGGCAGGGACCTTGAGCCCTCCTGCCCAGCGTCCTGTAGCCTTCTGTCTTTGGGCAGGTGTGCCACAGCTCCAGCTGCATCCCAGAGCTCTTCAACCACCCAAAAAAAATGGAGAAATGGGGAAGCACTTTGCTCTTTGTAATCTTAACAAGATTAATATTTGGGGCTCCTAAACAAATCTCAATAGTGGATTTGCTCGGTGCCCTGTGGAGGAAAACTAGACTCTGGTGCCAGGGCTCTGGTAGCATCCTAGAGCCCGCCCTCCAAAAGCCACACAAAATGTAGGGCATTTGTAATATTTCACAACATGGCGCCAGGTACTAGTGCAATGTTTGGTGCCCTCAGGTGGACCTTCTTAGTTTTGCAACACCTCAGATTTTGGGATGTGTGAAATGGCATTGCCTATATAACCATGAGAACTGCAATAATGGACTGGAAACAGTGTTAAGTACCTCAGGAGGAATACACCCTACAAGAAATGCAGGTCCTTCTGACCATGTATTATATAATGAGGTTCTTCTAATTGAACAGGCATGGAGATGAGCATCCTACATAAACAAAGGTCCAAAACTCATCAAGCTGCAACTAGGGCTGGGCGATGTCTGGCTTCCGACATCGTGATATGTTTCCAGCTAAACATTGTGATATACTGATATAACACCATGTCTGAAATAAGGATGGAACAGTGTAGAGGCGAATGGAATAATGTCTGCAACTACTACCGCTTAGGGGTTGAAAACATATACATTATTATATATATTGAATGCATTATTATGCTGTTATTTTATATACAGATAATTTTAAAATTAGCATGCTTTCTCTAGAATTCAGCCTGTAGAAGTAATTAGTAGCATAGATGCCAAAGGTAAGGTGAGAGATGGCTCCCTTAATAACAAGACACAGGCAGACAGAAGGAGAGAAGGGAGGAAAGAGGCTTAAACAGCAGGGCAATATTATTATTATTATTATTATTATTATTATTATTATTATTATTATTATTTAACTCAGAAGCAAATAACCCCACTTCATTTTCCCAGTAGCTGTTCTTTCAAGCAAGTCCCAGTATAGTTGGCTTGGCATGTGACGCAGAGAAGGACATGGGTGTAGCCAGGTTTTATTTTATAGTGGTCAAGTTTTATGTTGGAGGGGCAACCGAGTTATCTGTGATGCAGTTGGTCAGTTAGTTAAGTATTTGTATTTATTTACTTGATTTAGAGGGGGAGGCTTCCCTTCGCCCATGGAGGAGTGTGTGTAAATAAAGAAATGGAAAGCAAAGGAAACAAAGTCTCCATTTATTTATCTCCCCCCAAACATACATACAGACACCTGCACAAAGATGTAATGAAATAAGGTTAACCTGGCTTTAGGATGGCAGACAGAATGGACAGACTTTGGTTTGCGTCCACCAAATGAATCTTCTCATTCATGGACCTTCTCAATTTTGTGCCGCTGCAGTGCTCAGTGCCCTGAGTAGGAAAACTGCGCAGCACCACTTTGGCTGTGGGAAGGAAGCTCCCTGGCTCTGGCAGGGTCCTAGAGCCCTTCCCGCCTTCCCAAAGTTGGACAAGCACTTGCTAGACTTCCAGCTTAAGGAAGGCGGGGCATGGGCTCTGGCATCATTCCAGAGCCCGCCCTCCAAAAGCCACACAAAATGGACACAGTTTGTAATCTTTCACAAAATGGCACCAGGTGCTAGTTTGATGTTTGGTGCCCCCATGTGGATCATCTCAGTTTTGCAGCACTTCAGATTTTTGTATTTGTGAAATAGCATTGCACTATTACAATGAGAATAGAAGAAATGGATTGGGAACAACATTAGGTACCTTAAAAGGAATGTACCTTAGAAGAAAAACATGTCCTACAGGCCATGTATTCTATCATATATGAGGTTTTGCTGTTTCAAAAGACATGGAGATGGACCAACTGCAATGAGCGTCCTACATAAACCCTTGTGCCCAGGGTCCTAGAGCCCTTTCCTCCTCCTGGCTTTGTGAGGGTGCGCTATGTGAGGCTGTCAGAGCCTTAGCACCGCCTTCCCGACACCAGGTAAACCTTACGCTGAAGGAATGGGTTTCCCAAAACCCAAAAACTGACTGTGCAGGCAGTTTTAATCTGCACCAAAATCCCTATTTTTCCTTAGCTAAAATGCATAAACTTGAGCCTTGAGCAAATCCATAACAAGAACAAAGCTCTCTCCCTTATCAGTCCGTGGCGGCAATGAGTGACCTTGCCAAGTTCCAGTACACCAGGGATGATCCGTGTGTGCCTTATCTTATGTGCTGACCACAAAGATGTGCAGACCCACGTCTGGGAATAACGCCAGAGTGTGTTCTCGGAAATGGTGACTTCTGCCTCCAAGATAAGTATAAGAACAGGAATATCCTTTTATGGTCAGGAGTGCAGGAAGGAAATCCCTTTTATGGTTAAGAGTGCCGGAGCAGGAACATCTGTCAGGTCAACCTGCGTGTACAAGCTGATGTGCCTGGGGAAGGGGGACAGGTGCCTGCAGGATATATATACTGCATGAAACTTGTCATTTCTTTGGAGTTGCTGTGGACTTGATCACGCAAGTGCCTTCTGCTATCTGGAGAGCAGAATAAACTCTTTCTTTGAACCAACTCGGTGTCATTTGACTTCCTTCCTCCTGTCCCGGAGCAACGCAGACCCAATCGGTGAACTCCAATAAGGCTACAATGCTTATACTACATTTTTTCAATTTGCCTTGAGAAAGTCTTTAAACCTCTTTTGTTGACCACCAGCATTACACTTTCCATGTTCAAGTTCAGAATATAGTAGTCGCTTTGGAAGACAATAATCAGGCATCCGAACAACATGACCAGTCCAACGAAGCTGATGTTGAAGAATCATTGCTTCTTGTGGATCCAGAATTGGCCTCCACAGTCACCTACAGACAGATCATGTTCATGGAAGACAATTTTACTAAGAGTGATCATCAAAGAAGAAGAAGAAACCTTATGCAATTGCATGTTTGCACACGTGTGGGGTGGAGGTGGGAGGAATAAAAAAATGGAAAGTGGGTTTCCTCTGCTCTCCATTTATTTATTTACTCCCCTCCCTCCTGGCAACACAAAAGCAGGAAGTCCTTTCTGCACTGCCTCCAAAAACCCAAGTTGCTCTCTAGCCCTGGCTTTTGAATGGCTGCTGCCCCCAGCTGAAACTTGCTTGGAAGTGCAGCTAGTGGAAAAAATATACTGGGATTTATTTTTTTAACCTCTGAGTTAAAAAATAAAAACAAACCCTGTGCCCACACTGCATCTCCCTCATGTCTATTTATTCCCTGACCTTTGATATCTATTCAACCAACTACTTCTACAGGTTTTGTTTTAGAGAAAGCATGCTAATTTAAAAATCATCTGTATATAATAAAACTCTTAACAATATTTTGTAGATAAGTAAGAATTTATATGATTTAGACCTCTAAGTTATAGCAGTTGCCCGGACATTACCCGAAGTGACATAAAATTGAGAAGATCCATAACTGAGAAAATGAAGGGGGGCGGGGCGCAAGGGGTCTGGGATGACGCCGAAGCCCTCGCACTGTCCAGCTTTGGGAAGGAGTGAAGGGCTCTAGGACCCTTCCAGAGCCAGGGAGCTTCCATCCCACAGCCAGTGTGTTAACAGCTTTCCTTCACAGGGTGCTGAGCTGAGGTAGAGCAAAATTGAGAAGAATTGAAAATATTCATTTGAGGGTGCCTTGTTAAAATTACCTTGTTAAAATTACCAAAGTCCGGTCATTTTATCCATATCCGTCTTTGGGAGCAGGGAGCAAGGGTTCTGGGATGCTGCTTTTGAGTTAAAAGAATTAAACTGTTGTCCTGTTATTTAAGTCTCTTTCCTCCCTTCTCCCCTGCATCTGTCTGTTTCTCCTTCATGTCTATTAGGAGACTTTCTCTCATCTTTGCCTTCGATATCTGTGCTACAGGTTTTAGAGTTTTAGGAAAGGTGTGATACTTTAAGCAATATCTGAATATAGCTGAAGAATCTTGTTAAACAGGTTAAAACATTAGCAGGGTTGGGGTAAATTCAGCAGTTTAAAGTATATAAAGATATGATGAGGAGGAAGGAGAACAAAACCTATAGAGTAATCAGAATATGCAGCCATCGTGGGTAAATATATAGAACCATGGAAGTGTGGGGGGAAGGAAGTCAATGATCATGATTGCATGGGCAAAAATGTTCCTCTTTAACCAGATCTTTGGCTGATTGATATCCAATGCCCTTTTAAAATGTGTTTGGGGAGGGTGGGTTTATTGGGTTGCTTTATTTTGTGTTTTTATATTTTGGGTTTGTGTTGTAACTACCCTGAGACCTTGCAGGTATAGGGCAGTATACAGATTTTAACAACAACAACAATGGAAGCCTGGTTCGTCACTGTGAGAACAAGATGCTGGACAAGATCGGTCCTTTGACCTTGTCCAGCATGACACTTCTAATGATGGGAAGACCATTGAAGGCTTTGCAGGGTAAGAAATTTGGGCAGGAAGTCGGTTTAGGAGGGATTTCCAGATTAACAAGAGAGATGATGAATGCAATGCCATGTTGGTCCTTCCCCCTCCCCCCATTTTTTTCTTGTTTCTTAAAGAGTAGTTTAAACTGCATCTCAGCACTCACGAATGCAGCATCGCTCTCATTATGTCATTTTAGATTAAAATTGAACTCCCAATCCACCTCCATCAAAAGCATCACCTGCTTTTCACCTTCTATCATGTCAGCTGCGAAATTAACACAAAGGGGACAGCAAAAAAGCAGGATGCCGTGGAGACAACAGGTAGGCTCACAACTTGAATCCGCGCCTTTGTTCTCCCCACCTCCCACCCAAGCAGTCTGTGTTTGGTAGATCCAGGAAGTATGAGGTGTGTCAGAAAGGAGTTGTCCTATCCATTCCATGGACCACCACCACCATTGTCAAGTGCCCGTCTCTTTGTTTCAGTTTCACATACTACTGGATACCTGCCCTCCTGTTCCTCACCTGTCTTTCTAGTGTGCAGGTGGTTAGCTTAAAACTGGGCCATGTATTCTAGGCATTGGGAAAAGCAAAATGTGAAATGATTCTTAGAAATAGCTGTGTTTTGCCAAGCAAAAATGTGTTAGTTACCCTATTATTGCCTCCCCTCACCTTACAAGATGACATTTTTTGACAGAGCGTCTCACCAAAGACTATGTAAGCATAGCAGTCACGGGATAAGAGGAGAGGTCGTCCTGTGTATCAGGAACCAATCACGAAACAGCAAACATAGAGGGGGAATAGTTCATGTAGAAAGTGGAGTCCCCCCACAGACAGATACTTTCCAAGCATTCATAAATGATCCAGTTAGAGGTGAACAGTGAGGTAACCAAGTTTGCTGATGACACCCAGTTGTTGAGGGTGATTAAAACAAACAGAGATCTCAAGGAGCTCAAAAAGGACCCTCTCCAAGCTAAGTGAATGGGTGATGAAAGGGCAAATGCAATTTCATTTTAGCAAATTAAAAGAAGGGGGGGAAATGGGTTTGTTTCCAGTAACATATAAGTGATTCCCAAAGCAAGTTCATGATCATGATTCCACCTACATGCTAAAAAGGATGCTTACACAGCTGTGTGCATTGCTGTCTCTGCAGTTGGGTTTACTTGGCTGCCTTTGCTGAAGGATGGCCGGATCATCACCTCTGAGCAGCACCTGCCTGTTTCAGCCAATCTGCCAGCAGGCTACCTGAGTGTCGGGGATTCTGAGGCTCGAAAGGTAGGGAGACCTAATAAGTGAATCTGAGGGCGTGGACTGTATTTTACCTGTGCTGATATGCTGTGTGTCTTCCATGCACCTAAGAAGGTACACCAAATGAGCTTGCAAATGATGCGGTGTGCAATTCATCATCTGAGGACATCACTATTCCTTTTTAAAGCAAGATTCAAACTCCCTGTGTCCTGCTCATTAGGATCCCATCCCCTCAGTCACTCCCCCCCAATCAACTGACAATTTGCGCAAGCAGTATGCATTAGGTAAAGCCAAGGCAAAAACTTAATTTGCATAATTATTCTGACCAGAAATCATTCAGACTTCTTAACTGCAGGATTAGGGGTGCTGGGTTTTTGTTGTTGTTCAAAACGCACGTTATAACATGATGGTCCAAGTCAGGGGCACCTCAGTCATTAATACAATTTGATGTCTGTCTTTGTGAATGGATCTGCAGTGGAGGAGCTCACTGGGAGGTTCAGTCATTGCAACAACCGGGACTCTAAACTTGTAGCAGTAGTAGCAGTATGAATAATATTGTAGTGCCAAGTTACCGTATTTTTCGCCCTATAGGACACACCTTTTCCCCTCCAAAAATGAAGGGGAAATGTGTGTGCGTCCTATGGGGTGAATGCAGACTTTCGCTGAAGCCTGGAGAGCAAGAGGGGTCGGGACGCACCGACCCCTCTTGCTCTCCAGGCTTCGCGCACCTCTACGCAAGCTGTGGGAGCCCGGCTCCCGGCTCCCACGGCTTGCAGAGAGTTGCCTGCATGCTGAAGCCTGGGCGCACTGAGCTCAGTGCGTCCAGGCTTCACACAGCTCTCCGCAAGCCACGGGAGCCTGGCACCAGGCTCCCACGGCTTGCGGAGAGCTGCCTGTTCTGGGGGCTGGGGTCGGGGGAAGCTCGGGCTTCCCCAGCCCTGCGCCTGGGGGGAAAATAATTTTTTTCCTTTTATTTCCCCCCCCCAAAAAAAAAAACTAGGTGTGCCTTATGGGACGGTGCGTCCTATAGGGCAAAAAATACGGTACTCACTTAGCAGTATGCTGGCAAAATGCTTTGCACCAGCCAGGAGAACTGGCTTGCCCCCACTATTGAGGGGGCTGACATTTGATGTCATGCATCATGTCACAGAACGCACTGATGTAGCACACATCATGTTGTGCAACACACTGATGTGGTATGCCACATCGCCGCTCAATATTGACGGGGCCTGGCGCCCTCCTAGGAACATCGGGTGGCGGGGAGGGAGTGCTTCAGCCCTCCCTAGCTGGCACAGCTGGTGCCCGCTGACAATAATTTCGCAAGAGAATCAATGAGCAGGTTGCTAATAACTTCGTGATGCAATAGACAGCAGAATCTGTCATGCAACAAGTGCAGCAGTTACATTGGAGCCCACTGTTGCATAGTATTAAAACTCGCCCATCTGCTAGCACTAACAAGGAGATGGATGGATACAAGCAAACAAACAGGAGGCTCGTCTCAGCTCCCCTAGGTCCTACCCCTTTTGTGGGAAACTGCAATCTCTGAAGAGGCCAGCCCTCCGGCCTGAAGAGTGAATGCAGTAATTCTGTACCCCATGGACTACCCACAGATTTTTGGATCCAAAATCTACTGAAAAAGATTGAGATACCAACTACAGTTTGAGGATTGCGTCAAATTCTCCCCACCACCAACACTTTCTTTCAATCTTCTTTCTGAATTTTGTGAATGAAAATGACTTATTTCTACTTTTTCATGCCGGGCTGAGCAAAGCTGCCTTGCGAGGTGAACTGAACCTCTTTAGCCAAATTCAAACGTGACACTTTCTCCTCTTCTCTCTCCCGCCCTCACTATTCTTGCAGCCAAGTATTGATGTTAAATGGGTTGATGGGGCAAAGGCTCTCTTCAAGATCAAGCTCCATTTGGAGTCAACCATTTACACCCAAGTAAGTGCAACTCAGCCTTTGCTTGATGGGTTCTTTTTTTAAAAAAAATAATAATAATGAAGGATCCATAACCATTCTAAGGGTAACTATTGAAAATGAAGTCACATTTTTTCCATCTTATAAGGCTTGGGTGGGAAAATTTCACATTTGGCCCTTGGGGTGCTCTGGAGGCACAGCTCCACCTCTCCTCCACAGGCCATGCCCCTTCCCTCAGCCTTGGCAGGAACGACAACAATAGTTCCTCTTGTCTGCCTGCCTAGAGAGATGTATGCCATCTTGTGTGCTTAGGAGCCTCCAAACCTTTGTGAGGCTGGACTGCATTCCATCTGCATAGCCTTCTCTGCATTCCTTCAGGGTGGTTTAATCATATTAGTCCATTTCTGTAGACCAATAAAATGCCAAGTACACTGTAGTCGGTTGGAGGCAGTCATGCATCTGTGCACCAGTTGCTGGGAATCACAGGTGGGCAGGGTACTTTTGGGTTTCCCATAGTCATCTTGGCTGGCCAAGATGTTATGAGATGTTTCCTTCAAAGCATAGGATCATAGGAACCTGAGTCACTGGTCTATCTAGCTCAATGCTGTCTACTCTGACTGACAGTGGCTTCCTAGGGTTTCAGCAGGGGACATTCCCAGTCCTCCCTGGAGATGCCACTGGGGATTAAACCCAGAGGCCTTCTACAGGCAAAGCACATGCTCTACCATTGAACTATGGCCCTTCCTCTGCAGAGGAACACAGGAAGCTCCCTTATACTGAGTCACAAGATTCGCCCATCTAGGTCTGTGCCATCCACACTGGCTGGCAGTGGCTTTTCAGAGTTTCAGGCAGGGGACATTCTCAGCCCTACCTAGAGATGTCACTGGGGATTGAACCCGGTACCTTTGGCATGCAAGGCGGATGCTCTACTACTGAGCCACGGCCCTTCCCTTGGGCAATTGCCACTTTGAGGTGGCATGGGGGGTGCCACTGTGTGCCCCGTAGGCTCTGTCAAGAACCATCTGCCATGTCTGAAGGCTGCTGGTCTTGGGTGAAAATCAGTGGGATGAATAAGGCACAAGAGAAGGCTGTGAACTGAGCTTCTCTGTTCCTTTCAGGATCTCCACCTCCATAAATTCTTCCAGTATTGCCAGATGATTCAAGCAGGTGCCAAAGAAGTCCCAGGAGAACTTGTTAAATATCTCAAGGTGAGCTGGAACGGTTCCTCTGCCCCGTCCATGAGCACCCAACACTAATGGGGTCCCCCTCCTGCAGAATGTGGATGTGCGCTTCAATCTGGGTTCTAGCTTATCGTTGATTTTAATTATTTTTGATTTTTTTAAATAGTCCAGCTCTTTTTTCCTGGCAATTTCATTTTTTCCCATATACCGCTTTGTGGTTTGTTTGTTTGTTTGTTTGTTTGTTTGCTTGCTTGCTTGCTTGCTTGCTTGCTTGTTCACTGTCAAGTGGTACATAACTTTTGTGAAATAATTTTTTTTTTTTCTGGGGGATATTTCTATTTTTTTATATATATATAATATTTTTTATTAGTTTTATGAAATACAGAAAAAAGAATAAAGAACATATTATGAAAGTAAAAAAGGAAAGTTACAAATTTTTCTTACTCTTTTTTCCAAATCTGTTGGACTTCCCCACGTCCTCCCAACCCTGCATTCTCTGTAATACATAACGTCTGCAATTTGTTAACTTGTTTCAATACTCATTGTATCTTCCTTTTTATCATGTTACCCAATTTCAAATAAATTATGGCCCAAATCATGTACGTTTTCATTTTAACACAATAAAGTTGTTTCATTATTCTATCTCTGACTCCTTGTACCTTAATTTGCATTTCTTTAATTTAACATTACTGAAGCTAGAATTTCCAAGAAGGTGCGTTTTTTAACATTCATACAACTTATAATGTTTTTCCAAATAGTCTTTAAATTTTCTCCAATCCTCCTCGAATGTTTCTTCTCCCAAGTCTCGGATTCTGCCAGTCATTTCGGCCAGTTCCATGTAGTCCATCAACTGCGTGTGCCATTCCTCCAGTGTGGGTAAATCTTGTGTCTTCCAGTATTTTGCAATCAGGATCCTTGCTGCTGTAGTAGCATACATAAAAAAGGTTCTGTCCTTCTTAAGCACTCTCTGATCCACCATGCCGAGGAGGAAGGCCTCTGGTTTCTTAGGTAGGGTAAATCTAAATACCTTTTTTAGTTCATTATGAATCATTTCCCAAAAGGCCTTCACTTTCGGGCAGGTCCACCAGAGGTGAAAAAATGTCCCTTCCGCCTCTTTGCATTTCCAGCATTTATTATCAGACAGGTGATATATCTTAGCAAGCTTGACTGGGGTCATGTACCACCGGTATATCATTTTCATAATGTTTTCCTTCAAGGCACTACATGCCGTAAATTTCATTCCGGTGTTCCATAACCTTTCCCAGTCTTCAAACATAATGTTATGCCCCAAATCCTGTGCCCACTTTATCATGGCGGATTTGACTGTCTCATCCTGAGTATTCCATTTAAGCAGCAGGTTATACATTCTCGAAAGTAGTTTACTTTTTGGTTCTAACAATTCTGTCTCTAGTTTCAATTTTTCCACCTGGAATCCAACCTTCTTGTCTACTTTAAAGACCTCTTGAATTTGTGCATAATGCAACCAATCTCGCACCTTGTTTTTTAGTTTTTCCAAGCTCTGCAACCTCCAATTGTCTCCAATCTTTTCAATGATTTCCTCATATTTAGGCCAATTGGCTTCCATATTAGGTCTCTTACGTGCCTTGGCCTCCACCGGTGAGAGCCACCTCGGAGTCTTACTCTCCAATAAGTCTTTATATTTTGTCCAGACCATTAAAATTGCTCTCCTGACAATGTGGTTTTTAAACAGTTTATGCACTTTGACCTTGTCATACCACAAATATGCGATAACACCCAAAGGCGTTATCAAAATAAAAATAAAGTATCTATTTTATTATATTCATTTGCCCAGGCTTTCTCTGGCCCCTTATTACTGTACTCTGCCACTGCTGAATTTCTGTTTTTATCTGTTTTCATAATACTAGTTTTACTGGTTTATTGATGTTGTGAACCTGTGTGTATGACACTGGCTTTCATGTTGTGTCTTTGTATACTGCCTAGAGGATTTAAAATACAAATTTTACAATTTACAAATGCTTTTAAAATAAACGTGTGTGTTTCAGTGCCTACATGCCATGGATATCCAAGTGATGATACAGTTTCTGCCCGTGGTCCTTACACAACTCTTTAGAGTCCTCACCACCCGGACACAAGAAGAAGAAATTGCTGTCAACTGTACCATGTAAGTTTTTGGTGATAGTATACTGTTTGTCATAGAGCAGTGAAGCCATAATCCCAAGCTTTGAGAAACCCACATTGTTAGAGTCTGCAGCAGAGTCAGTGGGTGGGGCTTGCTGCCTTTCACGTCTCCCTTGAATGCAACCCCATGGATTGGCAACCGATGGAGACATTTTTGTGGTGGGGGTGGGAGGAGCCAAAAAGGCATCTTGGCTGATGGAGGTGGTCTTGTTGCCTCACCTTTCCCCCAGGAGAGAACTTGGGAGTGTACTTACCCAATAAGTAGGTGGAGCTGCTTTTCCACAAGGAACATGCAGAAGCGGCCCTCCTTCGCAGATCCTGCCTCACATTCAAACTTGCTGTTCTTCCTCAGGGTTCTCCTCCATATTGTGTCCAGATGCCATGAGGAAGGCCTTGACCATTACTTGAGGGCTTTCATAAAGGTAAGTGCTGGCTGCGGTTCTTAGGTTCTTATAAGAGGATTAAACAAATTTGTGGAGGAGAGCACCATCAATGACTGCTCTCTGCCTCCACAGTTGGGAGCAGTAGTGCTTCTGAAAGACAGTTCCTGGAAGACACAGAAGCAGAGAGGGCTCTTGTGCTCAAGTTCTGCTTTTGGGTTTCCCATTGGGGCATCTGGGTGGCCACTATGAGAATAGGATGCTGGACTGGTTGGAATGCAGTCCATTCTTAGGTTGTGTGTTCTGCCCCACCACCCTCTCCTTTGTGACTGGGGAACCCTCTCTGATGATGTGTGACACACACTCTTTTTCAGTATTGCTTTCGGCCCGAGAAGCCTGTTGTGCCTCACTCAAAGACTACACACGAAATCTTGGCTGTCGCGATGGCAACAATTTTGAAGCAGTCAGCAGATTTCTTGGCCATCAATAAGATGCTGAAGGTGAGACAAGACAAGACAGGATTTTATTTGCACCCACTCAGTGGAAGCTGGTTCATTAGTGTGAACGGGACATTGCCCCACTAACCTCAGCCTGAGGGGGCACTGGCTGTTAGCTCCCTCTCCCTTAGTGTTGCCACTGTAGAACTCTGCAGAGCAGAGGCAGTTTTATGGTGGCACAACTGGTGTGGTCACACTGCAGGCGCGCCAAAATATTGCTATAGAAGGGAGCATAAGAGGTGGGGGAGCACTGAATTTTGGCATTGCACAGGGCTCTGCTGAGATTTGAGAGCTCAAAGGCCGCCAAGGTGCAGAGAGGAAGTGGAGGAGGAGAATGGCAAAATCAGAATGGGTTAGCTCTGCTTTTCACTGGCTTTGGCGCAACCTACTGTTGGCCTCCCTGCCTTCCACCCTACCAGCTCCAATGGGCACATCCTGCCAGTGTAACAGCTAAGGCCAGTCTGGCCAAGGGTGCTGGGCTTGATCATGAAAGATGCATCCCAGCACTCATTGTGTGGCCATTGCCAATCCAGATTCTTCCAGGCGGAGAATCACTGTGATTTGCTCTTGCTTAGTGAATATATCTCTGTGTTTCTCCTGGTTTATTCCAGTATTCGTGGTTTTTCTTTGAAGCTCTGGCCAAGTCAATGGCTATGTACCTCCTGGATGAGAACAAGATTAAGGTAAAGACAAAAGCAGCCGCTTCAGGGCTAACAGGAGGTGCTCAGCAAACGTAGTGCAATTATGCTTCCTCTGGCTCCACATCACAAATCTTGCTCCCAACATAAATGACAACTAGAAATATTGGGGAGAGGTGCGACTTTAGTTCCATTATTTTTAGGGCTGCAGCATCTCATCTTTAAATCAGGTAGATTAATCAGTTAATGCTTTGGATCAACTAGAAAGGTGTCTCCCACTTTAATATAGATAGATGATAGATGATAGATTAGATAGATAGATAGATAGATAGATAGATAGATAGATAGATATAGATGATAGATGATAGATAGATAGATAGATGATAGATATAGATGATAGATAGATGATAGATAGATAGAGATAGATGATAGATAGATAGATAGATAGATAGATAGATAGATAGATAGATGATAGATAGATAGATAGATAGATAGAGATAGATAGATAAATAGATATAGATAGATAGATAGATGATAGATAGATAGATAGATAGATAGATAGATAGATGATAGATAGATAGATGATAGATGATAGATAGATAGATAGATATAAATACAGATATATATAAAACCAAGTATATATAAATGGAAGTCATTCTGTGGGAAGTGTCATGCACACTGAGTCAGATCATGGCTCCATCTTGCTCAGTATTGCGCACACTGACTGGCAGCCGTACCTGAAGAGGAAGGAGGTTGAGCCTGGAGTATGCAAAGCAGTTGCTCTAATGCCTTCTAAGGCAAAAGCTGCTAAGACGTATCCCTGCAGCATTGAAGGAAGGATTCTTACTGCTTCAGGACTACCGTTTTAACCTATATGCCAGAGCTGAGGAACCCGTTGCCCTTCAGATGTTGCTGGACTCCAGTCCCATCAGCCCCTACCAGCATCTCCAGTGGTTAGGGATAATGGGAACGGCAGTCCAGCAACATCCTGAGGGCCACAGGCTCCTCACCCTGCCTTACAAAAATTGATTTGGTCCACTTTATTGACGGGTACAGCTCATGGTTATTATATTTGTTCAGGATTGCCCCAATATTACACCATGGTAAAAAGGAGGGGAGTGCTAATTAAAATTTCAAAATATTTTACAAACAAACTTAAAAACAAAGCAGCCTGGGAAAACCAAAAACACAAAAGAACCAATTTTGAAAAAGTGGATACTATTGGTGAGAGTCAGTAGTGGTGTATTGGTTAGAGCATTGGGCTGGGACCTGGGAGACCAGGGGTCAAATCCCTAACTCAGACATTAAGTTAATTGGCTGACCTTGGGCCAATCACTCGCTCCCAACCTAACCTACCTCACAGGGCTGTTGTGAGGAAGAAATGGGGAGGAGGAGAACTGTGTATGCTGCCTTGAGCTCTTTGGAGGAAAGGGGGGGGGGATAAATGCAGTAAGTTGTGCCGCTTCAGCTCCCCAGGGTCCAGCGGTTCCCAGAGTCCTACAACCACGCCTTGCACTCTCTGCTCCTCGCCATCATCCCTCACGTGAACATTCGCTACAGTGAGATTACAGAGGAGTCCAGAAATGTCAATTTCAGCTTGGCCAACTTCCTGAAGGTTGGTAGTTTCTTTTGCTCTTTCCGTCCCCCTCAAATCCATACACACACACACACACACACACACACACACACACACACACTATGAAAACAAGAACTAAGAATAACATCTTTGACCATGTCTGAGGTGCAATCAAATGTGGAATACTGTGTTCAGCTTTTGGGCATCCCTGCTCATAAAAAAGAAAATGGTTGTAGCAGACTAAATTCTACTCAAGTGAAGACTCATTGAAATTAATCAGCCTAAGTTAGTTATGGTCATTAGTTTCAATGGGTCTGCAGTAATTATTGTTGGATATGAACCAGAAATTTTTGAATTGGAAAAGGTGCAGAAAAAGGGCAACCCAAACTGATGAAAGGGTTCAAACAAGTTCCTTATGGAGAGAAACTCTAAGCCTTGGGGGTTTTAGTTTGTGGGGAGCAATTCATGAAGGAGTCAGGGATCAGCTTTGCCCAGGCTTGGAATCTGGGGTCTTTTTAGAGGAGGAGCAAAGGGAACAGGATCATGTAACAGAGGCCCACAACACCAGTAACCCCTGAGTAGTTGTCAGAAGTACCCCCCCCCCCCATTCCAGCAACTGGTCTCTGCACCAGTTCCCTGGGTCCTTGGCTTGCTGTTGAGCACCACACCCACCCACCCACTCCAGGGACTCGAGAGAGACTGTGTGCCAAGCAGGATCTTCAGGGCATGCAAAACTAGCCTCACATGAGTCTAGTTGGAAGGAGAGGAAGCACATGTAATAACCTCCTGGGCCCAGCTGAAGGCCCAGGAAGGGGTGGATCCTCTAGATCTCACATATCTGAATGGAATAACTGCTGAAGCAATAGCTCGTTTAGAGTTCCACAGTGTAGCCTTTCCTTAATAGCCAGGGTATGTGTGACAGATGTGTATTAAATTATGGCCAGGGCTGTAGCGAGGGGGTGGTGAGGTGGGCCCCCGCCAGGGGTTCAGGCAATGCGGGGGGGGCGGCCAAAATTGGCTAAAAATATCTCCATATTGATTATCGATTATTGCCTCATAAGAAAGTTTTTAAATGAGGGTGAATTGAGTGGGTGCGGGGGGGGGGGGTGTTGGAGGAGAGGCAGAAAGAAGAGCCAATTTGTCTGTGGCTAGGGGGAGCAATCTGGACGGTTCTGCCAGGGGCATAAGATCGCCTAGCTAGAACTCGAGTCTTGCAGCAACACTTAATGTTGAGTTTGGGGGCAGTCAGGGCAGGCAGAAGAAAGCAACTGTGCGTTGCTTTGCAAAACATTTGCAAAGGATACTGAGAAGCTGCATAGGACGACAATATGATAAAGGGTCTGGAAGCCAAGCCTTATGAAGAATTTTTAAGGGAGTTGGGGATGTTTAGCTTGGTGAAGAAAAGACAGAGAGGCAATAGGATAGCCATCTTCCCAACCACTTCCAAAGGTGGTCCTGTAGGGCAGGAAATGCCAGGCCCCCTGCTTCCTCTGTCCTTGAAGGGTGCAGGTAAAGGGCCTATGGGCGGCTAGTAGATTCGCCTGTTTGAATCTAGCAGCTCATTATCCTCACTCCCAAGATTTAAGCCCCACAGATAGAAGTTCCAAGATGCTCCAGGGAGCTTTTTTCAGGGTGTACTGTGAAATAGGTTGGAAGCCATTTTCCTGCAGACTGTGACAGAGCACATTCTTTTATTTTATTTTATTTTATTTTTATCTTCTGCAGCGATGCTTGACATTCATGGACCGGGGATTTATTTTCAACTTGATCAATGACTACATTTCTGGATTCAGCCCCAAAGACCCAAAG
The DNA here is from genome assembly GCF_964106915.1 of Podarcis gaigeae. NCBI lineage: Eukaryota > Metazoa > Chordata > Lepidosauria > Squamata > Lacertidae > Podarcis > Podarcis gaigeae. The sequence goes on from NC_139691.1 coordinate 49,048,058, forward strand.
GTAACATGGCCAGACTTGTGGAGGCAAGAAGATGATTAGTGTCACAGATTAGTGTGCATTAATACTATGTTTGTGGTTTTTTATTTTTTTCCTCCTCCGCATCTAGCTGTTGCTGGAATACAAGTTTGAATTCCTGCAGACAATCTGTAACCATGAGCACTACATTCCATTAAATTTGCCAATGACCTTTGCCAAACCGAAACTTCAGAGAGGCCAAGGTAAGTCCTCAGCTGAGTGGCTTAAAAGGCTGATATTTAGTTACTATTGATCCATCATAACTTTTGTGCATTCTGCAACTCCTAAGCACTCAGGGAGGGGGCAGACATCATTTTAACACTTCCATCACAGGAAGGCTTCAAACACTAAAAATAATATTGTGGTTCTTTAAAAGACTATCACAATTATTACAGCATGAACATCTGTGGGCTACAGTCCTCTTCGTCAAAAGCAAAGCATGGAATTAACTCCAAAACACAGTCTTACTAACCCTAATACCAACTAACCTTTTGAAACCCACTAAAACCCTTTGCCGCACCTCACATTCCTAAAGAGATTAGAATGTATAGACACTTGCACACTCAACTCATTTGCAAAAGTTTCCTTCATTGCGATGTACAGAAACATGGTCCTCGGTGCATCAGAAGCGGTTCAGTCATGCTGGCCACATGACCCAGAAAGCTGTCTGGAGAAATGCCAGGTCCTTCGGCCTGAAAAGCAAGATGAGTGCCACAACCCCATAGTCACCTTTGACGGGCTTAACCATCCAGGGGTCCTTTACCTTTACAGAAACACAAGGCATTGCCTGCCTGTTTTTCACCAGAAAGCTCTGAGGCACCTGAGCTGATCCACAGGCCTGTAGATCTCATTTTGAGGTTGCTTCTTCAAGGTCCTTTGGGATTCAGCTTACTTCAAAAACCTCCTGTGTCCATTTGTGTTGCACGGTATATATACCGTGTTAATTGAAAACTGACTATATATATTATTGATTCCTTTTTGTTTCCCTTTTACACATTAATTAGATTTCTTTTCCATGGTTCTGGAACGGTTCACTTCAGTAGGTACGTCTGGGGTAGGGCTGGGTTTGGGAGATCCCTACTGGGAAGCTTCATGACAAATCAACTGCAACTTCAAATCAGCTGGTACATTCTGTACCCGGTAAATTTTTTGACAAACACTGCCATGCAGCCAATGCTTCTTAAACTGTTTGTTTTTTGCACCCAGCTTGTTTTTCGCACCCAATGCATTTCAGTTAAAAGCATGCAGGATTGATTCTTAAGCCAACTAACTCAGTTTCTGACAACTGCTTTCTGCTTTTGCTGAATCCAAGATAATGCTGAGCTGGCCCATCTGGGGCAGCAAGTTTCCCCTCTCTGTAAACGGCACCCTGTAGAGCTTCAGGATTTCAGGGTTATGAGGGTGCATATCTAGGTCACTGTCGGGTGGCTCTTAACAAAAGCACAGCAACATTAACTTTAGTGGACTAACTTCTGTGTTCCAAAAGAGTTGCCATAAACATCCAAACTGCTCATGGATCACCATGCAACTTTTATCCTTGACCTCAGGCCTTGGCCATAGAGGTTGGATTAGACACAGGGTTGTATGCTCCAGTTCGCTCTTGCTCAGGAGATAATGATTAATAATAATAATAATAATAATAATAATAATAATAATAATTAATTTATTTAGTAAATTAATAAATTATTTAATTAATTATTTATACCCTGCCCACTCTGGGTGGCTTCCAACAAAAGATTAAAAATACATTAAAACATCAGTCATTAGAAACTTCCCTGAACAGGGCTGCCTTCAGATGACTTCTAAATGTCATATAGTTGTTTATTTCTTTGACATACGATGGGAGGGCATTCCACAGGGCGGGTGCCACTACCGAGAAGTATTCAGGAAGAAGGAATGGACAGAACTGCATAAGGCAGATTCAACATGACGGGGAAGGACATTGTCTCAGTAGTGGTGTTTCTGGCACTGGAAGTCAGGTTCCGAGGTCTTGCGAGGCACCAGGTGGCCCTGGTCAAGTACTGTGAAACCAATATTGTAATATGGACTTCAAACTGGTTTTGGACAGTATATCGTCCAGCCCTAATCATTGCCACCAGGCACAAATAAACCTGAGCAGTAGAGAAATAAAACTAAAAGAGGAAAGTTAGGATAAACATATGTTCTTAAGAGGCTCTTAATGGTTATTAATGTTGCTGCCTTTCTAATGGCCCAAGGGAGGGCATTCCTGATGCCGGCTGCTCTCTTCAAGAAGGCCGGCTTCCAGATAATTCACTGAAATCCACTTGTCATGAAACAACTAGCAGGATCTCCTCAGATGATCTTCAAGACCTCCCACAGGAGGCAGGGATGTCATTAAAAGGGGATTAGACAATTAATGGAAGACAAGGCTATGAATGGTTAATAGCCATGATGTCTATGCTCTGCCTCCACACTGGGAGGCAGTGATGCTTCTGAAGACCAGTTGCTGGAAACCACAGAAGCTGCTCTTGTGCTCGAATCCTTTTTGCAGGTTTTCCCACTGGGGCACCTGGTTGGCCACTATGAGAACACGGTTGTTGTTAATTACTATTTACTTACTTACTTACTTACTTACTTACTTACCTACTGCCCTTCAACTCAAGATTCCAGGGCGGATTACAACATTTGACCACTGTGAGAATCGGATGCTGGACTTGATGGGTTATTATCCTGATTGAGCAGGCTATTCTTAATTTTTTAAGTTCTCATGTTCCTACCATGCCAACTCATGGTGCTGTCTCCATCACCCACTCACCTTCACTTGACTTGCTAACTTCCTAGGCCCCTTCATCTTTCTTTGGGCCTTTCTGCCTGTCATAACGAGATCCGCACAAACTAGCCAACAACAGCCAGAGTCCTTCTGCTTGCCTTATTCCCCTGTGTGACCCACATGGCAGCTCAGCCCGTTGCCTTGAGAGGCTGCATTGCCATCGCTGCCACCCAAGCCCTTAACGCACTGCAGTCACAGAAAGTGAAACATGGCCCTTATTTATCATTTCCACGGCAGATGCAAACCTTGAATACAGCTTGTCTGATGAATATTGCCGCCACCACTACTTAGTGGGCTTGCTCTTGAGAGAGACGTCTATGGCTCTGCATGACAACTACGACATCAGATCCATGGCCATCAGCATCTTGAAGAGCCTTCTGATAAAACATGCTTTTGACAACAGATACCAGCATAAGGTATAGTGATATTGAGTAATGGTGTTGGGAAAACTCAGGCCCTCAAGGCTTCTCTCTCCAGCCCTCAAAACTCTCTCCAGGCTACACTCCTCACTGGTGCTGCTTCTCATGCTCCTTGAGTGTTTTTGCCAGGCTGGGAAGTGTCCTTGGGCTACGATTATGTCTCTTGCTTGCCTGAATGAAGGGGTGTGTGAGCGTGTGTGTTTAGAAACTAGCCACTGGCACAAAGGAAACATTTGCCTCTGTGGCTGTGCCCACGTTGGCTTTTGGTTTCTGCCCACTCCTAGCATGTGGCCCTTGAAAGGTTTCCAGGAAGGGAATGTGATCCTAGGGCCAAAAAAGGATCCCCATGCCTGGTGAAGCCAGCTCTATTTTGTCCGCTGCAGAAGCTGCCTCTGAACCCTTTTTAGTGCATAACCAGGTTCTTGGTCGCATTTGTGAGAAGCGAAGAGGAAAGGAGTTTTCTTGGGAGGCAGAGACCTGGCCTGGCTTCCACTATCAGGCATCATATCCACTTTCCCTGCCTCTAGGTCAGGGGTCAGCAAGGTTTACCTTGCCTGGGCCAGTTCATTGCAGCAGAGATCCCTCTGTGGGCCAGATCACACACATGCGTGATTTCTGACATCTGCATCCACACAGATGTGATTTCCGACGCCGCGGAAGTGAGTCCCTGCACCGCACTTTGCCAGTTTAGCACAGCGCACGGGGACTTGCTGAGTGGGCAACTCGGTTCAGGGGCGGCTCATGGGCCGGTTAAATGACCCCCGGCCAACAGGCCTTAGGTTGCCGACCACTGCTCTAGGTGTCCCAGGTTCCATCGCTGGGGAAAAACAAGGTCTGATGGAGGCTGCCTGTCACCAGAGCATAACTCCTGTACTCAAAAGTTACACTAGCTACCAGGCCAAGTTTAAGGTTCTTTTATTAATTTACAAGGCCTTGACAGTCTGGGTCCAGGATGCTTCAAGGACTGCTTAATTCATAATATCCCTGCCTGAGGCTTTTGGGGGAGTCACTGTTAATGGTCCCCCATGGCTCAGATGCCCAGTTGAGCAGTCAAGTCCCTGGTGAAAATGGACTTGGGGTCAGCACTGAATTAAAGTTTGTCCCCAACTGCAACCCTGACTGAAAATCAGCTCTACTCAGGAACTCCGAGGCAGTTTTGGGGTAGCACAACCATTGTGGTTGGGCTGGGTGCCCCCCTACAGGGGTGTAAGAGACTGGTGGGCACTGAATTTTAGCATCACACAGAGTGCCACTGAAATTTGAGAGCCCAAAGTCAACCCCTGCTTATTTCTTTACAAAGTGGAGCATGTGGTTAGCCCTGAATTTAAATTCAGCACCAAGTGGGGTCCTACTTTTGGCAGGAATTTTCAGTTCAACTGCAAAAAAAAAAATCCTTCCTTTGCAGTCCCAGCTTAAATTCAGGCCAGGTCTGCAAAGGAAAAACAGATTTCTCTTTTGAAGTTTGAATCACCTGATGTTATGCCATATGAGGTGATCAGTGCCGCCCCCCTGCCCGCTTGATGGTGCCAAGCCAGGAGAAGCCTCTTTACAATCCTTGTGGAATTGACTAGAGTTGTCAAGCGTGCTCAAATCGCCCACTTGATTGCACTCCCAGATATGAACTTCTTATTGTTTCATAAGGCTCTTGGGCTTATGTTTTCTCTCTAGACAGGACCCAGCAGCTTTCATTGCAAGTGCTGACAGTGTCACTTTCAGCTTTTCCAGTCCTCACCAGCTGGGGCTTCACCCACTGGTAGCCCATGTTGCTGGCAAATGTGGGACCAGGCATAGGACTGGCTTCCCACACTGAGTCCCAGGAAGGCATGGTGGTGGTAGGAAATTTCCAGGGAATGGGGGAAACCTTGGGGGTGGGGAATCACACTTCCCATGCTAGCAATGTGTTAGGGTTGAAAATCTTTCAGGCGCTGCTGTCTGTTCTGTAGAGAAAGCCGACCATGGCAAACTACCCAAGATTGTCTTTGCAAGAAGATTTGCAGCCTTGAGTATCTGGGGAGCTTAACCCCTTCCTACTCCGGAGTCCAGGGGTATATAGAGCTGCTTCTTGACCACTTGGAGCACGTTTATCTTCTCCCCGGTTCCAGCTTCAGAAGCAATTGCTACCAGGACTGTCCATCATCAAACCCTCAGTCGCTGCTGTCATGATCTCCCTTGAGGGCTGTCTGGCTTCCTCCAGTTCTGCACGTACCAAATTCAGTGTCCTGCATAGAAATTGGACTCGTGGGAAACCTTTTTCTGGTTTCTTTTTAGAAGTTGGGCTCATGGGAACCTGCTTTTATTTTCCTTCAAGAAAAAAGCTTATTCCCAGGTCTTGCAGTTGCAGAGTTAGTATTGGAAAATGCAAACACCCCCAAAGCGTTTTCTTTCTTTCTCTTTCTTTCTTTACATACATTTTTGTATTGAGTTTCCACTTAAGAACACAGTTTCCCTAATAAAAGGCAATTCAGTGTTCTCACTAGTATATTCATCTTTATACACAATTTCCCCTAATTTATGCATTTTTGTAAACACTGCTTGTTTGGAGAACCACATTGAGAAATTCAAATAAGTGCAAATTCTGAAGGACAGCCATACTTCAATTTGCATATTGTTTTGAGAAGTGCAGCTTTGGTAGATCTGCCTTTGGATGTGAGCTGAATTGGACGTCTCCCGCATTTTAATTCCCCACCCTACCTTGCTGATACATTTTTTAAAACCTGCATGTCAGATGACAAGACCCATTGAAACACCAGGCAAAAACAGTCCTGTATAAGCAGCCCTTTGGCTCTCAACTATCTGTGGCCTTTTAGAAGTGTGTGTGATGTTTATGATGTATTTCTTCCTCCCCCACCCCTTGGTTTTAATGTCTCTGTGGTGGGGAGGGGTGTTTGCTGCCTGGTTGTAAGTCGCTTTGGGTTTCGCTGGGCAAGATCATAGAATCAAAGGAATGTGGACCTGGAAAGTACCCCCAAGGGCCATCTAGTCCAACCCCCTTGCAATGCAAGAATCACAGCTAATGATGGTGAAGGGATAAAATAAATAAATGAATACAACTACAGGTGGAGACACTTCTCCCCAAACCTCCATTCCCACCAGCCGGGTAGCTTAGTCAGTAGAGCATGAGACTCTTAATCTCAGGGTCCTGGATCCATGCCCCATATTGGACAAAAATATTATTGCATTTGCAAGGATTGGATTAGATGACCCTTGCAGTCCCTTCCAGCTCTCTTATTCTATGATTCTGTGGTCCCACTCCTGTATCTAAGCTGCTCATGGCTTGGCTCCATCAATAAAGTGACTAACAAATGTTATAAATAAATAAAACAAGGAAATATACGTCACAGCTAGCTTGGCCCTTAGTTATCGTTTCTCTCTTGCAGAACCAGCAGGCCAAAATAGCTCTGCTGTACTTGCCCTTGGCTGGACTTCTTCTGGAGAACATCCAGCGGCTGGCCGGCCGGGACACCCTGTACTCTGGCAGCACCATGTCAAATTCTGTGAGTAATTTTGTAGTAAAAATGACTTGCATTTCCCTCAAGCTAATGGAGAATGTCTGTTTTTAGCTCTGTTTACAAACAGTACAGTTGCTTTGTAAGGGTGCATGAGAAGGCCAGTGGTGAACATGCTTTCCTGCAAGAACCTCCTTGAATGACCTTCCCCTATAGAGGTTGCACATCCATGGTGGGAGTGCTCGTGGATCTGGCAGGGCTGCAGCCACCCTTCATGCTCCTGCTGAGTGCAAAGTTCTGCAAGTTATTTCTAAGTGCATGTGGGAGTCTCTTTGAGACCAGGAACCCTTCATTACAGAAGGGCTAGGGTTCAGTGGCTTTGCCTGCAGAAGGTCCCAGGCTGGCATTTCCCAAGCAGGGCTGGTGTTTGTCCCCTGCCTGAAACCCAGGAGAGCCACTGCCAGTCAGCGTAGACCAATGGTCTGACTCAGTGCTAGGCTGTGTTATCAGGGTTCCCACTGGCAAGGAGGTGTCTAGAAACCCCGTTCAGACCTTTCCTATTCAACATGGAAGGTCAGAGGGTGGAGCGGTTGTAGCCGACGTTCCTGGGGATAGTGGAGGAGTGGCAGTTGCATGTGACTCTGGCCCCTGTACTCATGTGGCCCTTCTGTCTTCAGGCACAACTTCTGAACAGGGCTTGAGAGCCAAGCAAATGTCATCCAGAGCAGCATGAGCAAGAAACTGGGCTCAGAGTGGAGCTATTACACTAACAACAGCTGTGTTATTCAGAATTGCTTGGGGCTATGCACTCCAGCTCTGCCAATTTACAAGAGAAATAGAAGCAGCCCAAAAAGCTCTTGGGTTAAAAGTTGTTGTTGTTGTCAAAACAACATAGGAAGAGTTCACTTTATCATCTTCCAGCACCAGCAATGTGGGAAGTGTGCACATTAATTGGAAGGGAGGCAGAACATCAGAAGAGCTGTGCTGGCCATCTGGCCCATCATGCTGCAGTGACCTAGTTCCCTTTGGGAAGGTTAAAGGCAGAGGCAAAAGCCTTCTTCTGCTCTTATCACTCAGCACCAGTCAGTCTGTGGGGTTTCCATTTCTCTGTCATGACTAATAACCCAAGATTGATGGGGTGGCGGGTTTTCTTTTGACTCCCTTCATGCTTTGGACTTGAACATGAGCCAACATCTCCTCCTCCTCCAAAACCTTTCCATCTTTTCATTTCCCCACCAGGCATCCAGAGATGAGTTTATGTGCAATTTCACATTGCCTTCCAACAGGTCAAGCCTAATCGTCGACAAAGATTCACGTAAGCAAGAGAGTCTGTGGCAGTCATCCTGGGGATATAGAATTACATTTTTGTCCACCAGAGGAGGCTCCTGAGTTTGGGAAAAGGGACTGGTGTACATTGCTGTAGATACGAGCATTGGCTTCCAGATGTCAAATCCCACTTATGCTGTACATCCAGTGAATGGTCTTGAACAGCTTAAGTACTCGGCCATGCTTGGTCAGTGGCCACAGAATACTGAGTGCTTGCAAGGGGATTGACCATGTGCCCAGAGAATGTAATGTGGACTTTTTCCAACTCGGAAAGAATCTTGTTTCATTTCTGGACTGAGCTGGGATGAGGCACTGTCCTGCAAACTGACTTGCAACCACCTTCTCCTCTCTTTACAGTTTATGGCACGGCTCTCCAGAATGGGCTTGCCCTGAAGAGGGAAGACTCCAAAGGATCCCTCAGCAGTGAAGGGGCAGCTGGCTCTCCGGAGCAATGCAGTACCAGTGAAAATGTAATGCCAATATTCCAGAACTATTTTAAGTAAACACACAGGAGCTCAGGCAGCAGACTTTTCCCAGCATTGATAGAGCTATGCTGTGAATAGCTTCACCTGCTTAATTTCTGCATGCTGTTAAAGGTGCAGGAGGGGGACCAGTAGAAAATGTGGGAGTGGGGGTGCAGGGAGAAGTGTCTCCATCTAGAGCTGGCTCCCATTATTATTATTATTATTATTATTATTATTATTATTATTATTTCCAACTCTATAATTCTATGATTCATCACCATCTGTTTATTAATTAATCACCTTCTAAACCACCATTATCAAGATGATTTACACATGATGATTAGAAACAGATAAAAACACAAAAGCAGCAAGTACATTTAAAACAAGGCTAAAACCCTAACAAGTGGATACTCGTGGCAACGACTCCGTTATCCATCTCGGAAAGCCTGTCAGAACAGAACCACCTTCAGTTGCTCCCATAAAGTGCAGGATGTCTGTTGAATCTCAGGAAGAATGCTATTCTGCAGAACAGGGCCAGCCACACTCCCCCTGCTCCGAGTCACTGGGTTACGTCTGTTGTGAACTTTGGTTCCACCTACTGTTCTCTGCTCTGCCCTTCACCCCTCCAGGCCCAATTGGGGACCAGCCACCAAAGCTGTAGAGAATGCAGACAGTGGCTGCTTCTTCTGCAGTGGCTCTTGAGATTTGTAAACAACACTGCTTCCTACCCTCCAGATGTTGCTCTGGAGCAGAGCTCCATGTTGAGCTGCAATTCTTCTGTTTTCCTTTTGTGCAACGCAGCTGCTGAGTCTGAAGCTTGAAGGGGAAGCATGTCATGAGGGGATGAGAGGGGCTTATCCCTCCTTTCCCCCTCAGCTAGGCATCACCAGAGCAGTGTCTGGGTCAGCCCTTATCAGGACTGGCTGGGGCCTGAATTGAGAGTTGGAGGGAATGTTCTCCATGGGAGTGTCTCTGAGGCCACTTGGTGGAGCTTGAGCCAGAGATGAAAGGCCCCAGGTGGGAGCCTGAGGGGAGCCTAGGCACACCAAAGGGCCCTCTCTGTAGAAGGGCAGGCCCCTTGTATTTATACCAGGCCTGGCCAGTCCACTGGCTCCATATTGTCCTCCAAACAATAACAGGGGCCCATGTTGCCATGCTTACCCCCTTCCGTGCCTGAAAAAGGGGTTTGAGCCTTGAATGCACACCACCCCAAGTAGCTCACTAGACTAGGTCTCTGCCTCAGCCCTTGAGTCCATTTCAAGCCCTAAAATCTAAACAATGTGACAGATCCGTGTGGCTAGTGTTCTGGGACTTCATTACTAACAACCTTTTTTCTTTTCTTTCTTTCTGTCTTTCTTGTTCCAATTTTGGCATGTGATGATTAAAACAGATGCGGAGAAGTTCTACACGCAGCAGCATCTCCCAGTTCGGGCGGCTGGACCAGTACGAGATCCGGAGCCTCCTGATCTGCTACCTTTACATCATTAAAATGGTTTCTGAAGGTCAGTTGCTCTGCTGTATCCAAGAAGGGTATCTTGGCCTTTCCCAGTGTCACTGCAACACATTTTTCTGCCTATTGCAGCAAATGTAATATGTTGTGCTGGGTGGTTTTTAATTGTATTCAATTGCTTCTTTTATTTATTACATTGTATTTTATTGCATTTCAGTTTGAATTCCATAAAATTCAAGCGATGATGCGATAAAACACAGTGAAATTTAAAAAGCACTTAAAATGCAATTTAAAAATCAGTAAGAATATTTAATGCAGAGACACTGCAGACTACATGAATGAATCTCATTGATCACTGGTAGTCCATGGATCACGGTTTGGGAACCCCTCCTCTAAGCCAAACCATGAGTTAACTCAGCGCACCAGCAGTATGACAGGAAGAAGACCAAAGTGACCATGATCTACTTTCCTGGGATCCATACATTTGCTCATTAGCGTTTAGAGTCATTACAGGGCTCTGATATGTGAGTTGGCTGAAAAGTAACATTGAAGGTGATTCCTGGTTGTCGCTAGGCAAAGAACTTCAACTCAGATTGCAGTTTTGGCCAGAAAATTTAATAAAGCTCAAAGCAGTTAAAGTCACAACAAGCTAAGCAGGCTAAGATGCTCCTCCAACAGTTGACCTCCCCCCAGAATTCCTGTCGTAAAGGAGCAGGGCAAGCACAGCATTGGTGTAGCAAGCAAGTGAGAAGCGCCTTTGCACTAGCCAAGCAGATCAGATCGCCTTCTAGTGTGTTGGGCCTGGGACATCTCTCTGCACCGGTGTCTCCACATCCTGGACAGCGGGGAGGGAAACAGCACCTGTTCAAAGTCTGTCTTGTCTTCTGACTTGCCCTCTGCAGATGGAGACTCACTGAGAGGAGCACCCAGCAGGGGAGGGAGTTATAGAGGCAAGAAAGGAACATGAGGCAACATTGGACCAGGCTTCTCTTCAGACACCTCACTGGGTCCCTCTCCGGGGTCCAAGTCAATGCTTGTGGCATCCTTTCAAGGAAGCTCAGAGGAAGCTCAGAGGTCCAACGGACCAGACGCATTCTGTCCCCACCCTGCTTGTTCCCTCCCCCAGATCGTTCGGCTTGAGCTCCTCCCATGCCTGGTCCTAATCCAGCTCGCCTCCCTAAGATGTCCCCATGGGGATCATGAGTATTTCCATGTTTGAAGGCCTCACTCCTCTGGCTCATGCAGGGGGGGGGTCACACCCCTCCACCACTCATGATAATTTCCGTTTCATGGAGGGCTCCCAGTAATTGGTACTCTGGGCTTGAGGGAGGGCACCAGACGCCTTGAGCTGTGTTTCCTTTCTATTTCAGATACCTTGTTATCTTACTGGAACAAAATATCCCCCCAGGAACTGATGAACGTCCTCGTTCTTCTTGAGTAAGTTTTTATTTATTCATTGTTTGAGAGTCTTCATCTTAAAAGGGGAAAGGAAAAGTCGTTGGGTGTGAGAAAGTTGATATTTCCAAGTGGAAGAATTCCACCCAGACTACAAATCTCTGGGATTTCCACTGGGAAATCAATGACTTGTGTCATTCCCAGCCTGGAAATCAGAGGTCTAAGTTCAACAGTACACATGGGAGGAGGGAGGCATCAACCGATAACAGGAATAACGATGGATCAGACTCTAATACCACCTTATTGGGAAAGGAGGAGGGGGAGGGCTGTGGTGGGTTAGCTGCAGGCATATTTAGATGACACAAACTATTGAGATCTGCTCCCATCTGAGCTCAGGCCTGTGCCCAGGACTGAGTTGACCTTGGATAGATGTCCTTTACAGGGCGAGAGGGACTTTGCTCCTGCTTTTCTGTTGCTTTTGATACCATTGGCCATTGTATCCTCCTGGAGAGCTCCATTGAATAAAAGCTGGTGCAATTGTGATACAGTGGTTCAAGCCCTTCCTACAGGACCAAGTCCACAGAGTAGCATTGGGAGAGGACTTTTTGGCCCCATGACGGTTTTGTTGTGGGGTGCCTCAGGGCACTATTTTATCCTCACTGCTATTTAATATCTACATGAAGCCACTGGGAGAGGCTGTTGAGAGCCAGTGTGGTGTAGTGGTTAAGAGCAGTAGTCTCGTAATCTGGTGAACCGGGTTCGTGTCTCCGCTCCTCCACATGCAGCTGCTGGGTGACCTTGGGCCAGTCACACTTCTGTGAAGTCTCTCAGCCCCACTCACCTCACAGAGTGTTTGTTGTGGGGGAGGAAGGGAAAGGAGAATGTTAGCCGCTTTGAGACTCCTGAAGGGGAGTGAAAGGCGGGATATCAAATCCAAACTCTTCCCTTCTTCTTCTTCTTATAAGTGTTGGGGGCAAGGAGACACTCAGCTCTATTTCTCCATAATGTTTGAATCAGGAGAGGCTGTGCAGGGCCTGGACTGAGTAGTGGGATGGATGAAAGAAAGTAATCTGAGCTTGAATCCTGGCAGCACAGAGGTACTGTGGGTGAGTGGTTTCTGTGTCCAGGAAGGTGGTCAGTTGCCTGCCCTAGACAGGATTGCACTCTTCCTGAGGGAAAGCCACACAGATTGGGGGTGTTCCTGGATTCAGTATTCTGCTGGAGATGCTTGTAGCCTCAGTGACCAGAAGCGTGGTAGAGCTTAACCACAGTTTGTTCTGGCACTGGTGGCTCTTCCCTTGCACTTGACCCGGAAATGGCAATTCGTGCAGAATTCTGCAGCAGGGTTGCCAGCAGGACCTGTCAATACATAACACCTCTGCTCAGAGCTCTGCACTGGCTGCTAATTGGCTACCAGGCCAAGTTCAACATGTCACTACTAGTTACAGATAGGTAGCCGTGTTGATCTGCCATAGTCAAAACAAAAAAAATTCCTTCCAGTAGCACCTTAAAGACCAACTAAGTTAGTTCTTGGTATGAGCTTTCGTGTGCATGCACACTTCTTCAGATACACAGTGTATGAGCTTAAGCTCATACCAAGAACTAACTTAGTTGGTCTTTAAGGTGCTACTGGATGTCACTACTAGTATGTAAAGCCCTTAATGGCTTTGGATTAGTTTACCTGTGAGATTGCTTTACCCACACATGTGCCCACTCGACTGCTTCAATCTGCAGAACTGGCACCACTACAGGAGCCACATGATACTAGTTCTGCTCTGGTAAGAAATCAATCTTTCAGAGTGGCAGCACCCACTGATGACATCAGGCAGCTGCCTTCGCCCTACACCTCTTGAAACACTTGTTTAAGCAAGGCTGTTCAGACATCTAGTAGTTACACCTGCCTTATTTCTTTTTAGCTACCATTGATTCTAATAATCTTTTGAATATTTTTCATACTTGTTTTTCAACAGCTTTTTATTGATAATTTCAACGTTTTATTTTATACTATTGTAAACCATGTCAAGGTGGTTGTTTTTACAGTCAAGTGGTTTATAAATTTTGTTAAATATTTTTTTTTCTTTTTTAAAAATAGCAGCACTGTAAAGCAGTTGTGGGAGGCTACCAATTTAGCAGAGGCACAGCAAGGGGGAAGGGAGGAAGGAACTGCTGACAACCTCTCCCTGCTCTTTGCCTGCTCAAAATCCACCTGCCAGCTTCTTCTTTTCTTGCCCTTAGGGGAAGTGATGCAGGGCCTGTCTATTGTTTGCAACTTCATTTAGGCAAGCTTCATTCCTGGATGCATTCATGTAAACCTGGTCCTTTTCTGTGGCCTTCAGAGGTCAATGTAAATTGGGCTGCGGAAACGTGCTGCAATCTGGCTCTGTGTGTGTTTAGCTTCTCCTGTTCTTGTGCTGTGTTTCTTTTTTAAAAAAGCAACAACAGTAGTATGGAATTGATATTTTAAATGGTTTAAAACTATATTTCCTTGTTGTGTTTTGCTACGCATTTTTATAAGCAGTGTTGTAAAAATACCTTTCTTAAAAAGGAGGTTGTAAGTATGTTACATACAACAATAAATTAATAGGCAGGTAGAAGGGGGGGAGCGCTAAGCACCCTCCCCTGCTGAGGTTTCAGCTTTCCATCACCTGGGAAACTGCTCAGGTAGCCTCCTGGATATCCTTTAGTGGTGCCTAATGGGTGCGAAAAGAAGGAAAGTGTCCTAGTTAAGGAAGTGGGAGAAATTTGATTCAGTTCACATTTAAAAGCGAATTTACTTAATTTCTGCTTTCTGAAACAATACATGCAAACAGAAATGCAGCTGTCTTTTGAAATCTGCACTTCTCCAATGTTTGCAATGTAGTTCTCCAGCCAAATAATGTGTACAAAAATGCACCTACTGGGGTAAAATGTGCATAAAACTGCATATATTAAATTGCATTATATTAGGGGAAATTGCATTAAATGCATATGTTAAGAGCGATCAGCACTAAAATGATGGTGAATTTTTATGCGGGCCTTTTAAAAAAAATCATAAACTGTTGTGAAAATATGGGGAACTGAACTTAAGACTGGGAAAAATGGGTACTGAGAAAACAAAGATTGACAGAATTGTCCATTCCTAATCCTAATAAATGAAAATTAAAAGAGAACAAATGGAGGAAATAGAAGAGTGTCCTCATCAACCAGAATAAAGTACTTTAACCTCTTTACAAAAAAAAAGCTCATATATATATTTGTATAGCTCAGTGGTATACCCACCTGCTTTGCATGAACAATTTTCCTGTTTCAATTCCCTCCAGACAGGGCTGGGGAGATCCTGGAGTGCTGCTGCCAGTAGGTGATATCAAGGCAAATAGATCAATGATCTGACTCAGAGCGGGTGGGGAGCAAGCAGATCATCCTTCCTTTAGGAGAGAGCCAGTGTGGTGTAGTGGTTAAGAGCGGTAGTCTCGTAATCTGGTGAACCGGGTTCGCTTCCCCGCTCCTCCACATGCAGCTGCTGGGTGACCTTGGGCCAGTCACACTTCTCTGAAGTCTCTCAGCCCCACTCACCTCACAGAGTGTTTGTTGTGGGGGAGGAAGGGAAAGGAGAATGTTAGCCGCTTTGAGACTCCTTCAGGTAGTGATAAAGCGGGATATCAAATCCAAACTCTTCTTTATGTTTGCTTCTTGCACATGACATTTACATGGATTTTTTTCTCCTCTCTTTAGAGTGTGTTTATTTCACTTCAGATATGTGGGGAAAAGAAACATTGCAAGGTATGATTTGAGTGATGATTTGCAGAGTTGGGGAAGTGAACCATTTCCTTCCTTCCTTCCTTCCTTCCTTCCTTCCTTCCTTCCTTTGTAATGGATAAAGCAAACTGGAAAAGCAACATTAAAATACTAAAATCCTAGAATTGTCTCAGCACTGGTTCAAACACTGCCTGCTACTCAAGGGCATGCCTGGTTTGTCCTCTGGGGACTCTGTGTTTGGCACCAGGTAGGCATGACATGACGCAGCAAAAATTCCTCTTTCCTTTTTCAGGGTCAACGATGCTTGGCTGTCAAAGCACATGGGCACTGACCGGAAATCCCAGACGATGCCAGCCCTTCGCAGCAGAGCTGGGGCCATGCAAACCCGTCTCCAGCACTTGAGCAGCCTGGACAGCTCCTTCACCCTTAACCACAGTAGGTGTTGAGAAGATGCTGAGGGGCAAGCAGTGTGGCCACTAGCTGGACTGCAGCATCATCCTGGGAGCTTCTGTGGCTGCTATGTGAATCACAGGAAAGAGGGGGCCCTGAATTTCCACCACATGTTTGGCAGCATCTTAGCTGAGCTACAGTTCCCAAAACCCTTAACAAAGACCCCTGCCTTAGACTATTTGTGTGTTTGAGAAACAACAACAGGGCAAATGCACCTAGGAGACTCCGCCTCCAGCCTCTGACTTCCATGTTACAGTTGGGAGCCCAGGACCTTGATTCATCTGTGGATGTGCTGGGACTTGAACCCAGTTCCCACATATAGTAGCTTCAAGACATTCTCCTTTCAAACCACCAATAGCCCTTGCTAAAGCTCTCCAGAATGCCTGGATTTAAACCCTGCCTGCAAATCCATTTCTGCTGTCTTCTACAATGAAAAAAGGCTGGAGAGCAACACCTGTCAATGCCACTTGCAGCATCCTGCTTTTCCTTCTTTGCAGGTGCTGGCACATCAGAGGCGGACATTGTGCACCAGGCTTTGCTGGAGGGCAACACAGCGACAGAGGTTGCTCTCACTGTCCTGGACACCATTTCATTCTTCTCCCATTGCTTCAAGGTAAGCGTTGGGCTCTGTGCAAAGAGTTCCCTTTGCTGGCCACCCCTACTCTTGCTGCTGGGCAGGCTTCTGGTGATGTTTTAGGAAGAGCCTGTCTCTTGGATGCAGCCAAAGAGGGGCACATCTTGCCATCACTCTGTTAGCACAGGGATGTCTTGTCTTCCATCCTCCTGTGTTACTATCTTTTAGCATGATGCACAGGGACCATGCTATCAGAAAGACTTCCTGCCCTCACTGAGGCTTCCTGTGGTGATAGAACGGTGTCTGATTGCCTTCTGTAGCAGAGAAAGTGGGCTTGCCAGCCAACGGTGCCCTGTGCAACTGGAGCATCCCCTCCCACCCGGGGTGTTTAATATTTCCCTTTGTGTTTTTGTTTTTAATGTGCTTTTGATTGAGGAGAAGAACAGGCGGTGCTTGTCTGGCATTCCTTTGCAGTTAGCCAAGGAATCTAATGCCCTTATAAAAATGGATAAAGCAAGAGAGGAAGATTTAATTTGTGCACTAGAGATGACTTACTGGAGGGCAAGTGGCAAGGGTCTTGTGCTCCTTGTTCAAGGCAGGTCAAGAGCGCCAAAGGGGCTCTGTCCAGCCCAGCCTCCTGTTCTCACAGTGGCCACAAAGGCCCACAAGCAGGACCTGAGAGCAAGAGCAGGACTCTCCCCTCTTGCAGCTTCCGGCAACTGCTGCTCAATAAGCACTACTGTCACCAACCATGGAGGCAGAGCATGGCCATCAGGGCTAATAGCTACTAATAGTCTTATCTTCTATGGATTTGTGCAACCCTCTTTTAAAGCCATTCAAGTTGGTGGCTATCATTACATTTGGTGAGAATGAATTCCATACATGCAAAGAAGGTATTTCTTTCATCTATCCCAAATCTTCCAGCGTTCAGCTTATTTGGATGTCCATGAGTTCTGCGTAACGAGAGGGGGAGAAAAAACCTCTCTCTATCCACTTTCCCCATTTTATGCACCTGGATCATGTCCCCCACCTACCAGTCTTACTAGCCATTCCTCCAGACAACAAAGCCATTCCTTAATCATTTTGGTTGCCCATTTTCTCAGCCTTCTCTAGTTCTCCGGTATCTTTTTTGAGGTCCAGCGACTTTCTTTCCAAATTGTTACAAGTGGCATCTTCACAGCTTTCTTCTGACCTATTAGAAACCCATGGTGTCCACTGCTCTGGGTCCTCTAACTAAACCCTTGCCAGCCTTCTAAAAGTGAGCATTGGTGGCTGGTCTAGTATGCTTATGCTGCTGTTCAGATTTTAAGTTACATTTTTGTGATGTAGCAGTACCACCTTGCTTCCAGAAAATGCTGCCCCCCCCAAAAAAAAACAGATTATATTTTCTGTTACCATTTGTGGCCCCTACTCTTGTGTACTCGTTCAGCACTAATTTGGTGCAGGCATTCAGAGGTGTGTTATTTGCCTGCTCAGTCTGGGGCAAGTGCCAATAAGCTGTTTTCTGGAAAGATGTGGTTGCTGTGCCAGCCCACCAAAATGAACCCTCACCCATTTTTTCCAGAACCAGCTCTTAAACAATGATGGGCACAACCCACTGATGAAAAAGGTGTTCGATATTCATATTGCCTTCCTCAAAAACGGGCAGTCAGAAGCAGCCCTTAAGCACGTCTTTGCCTCTCTGAGAGCTTTCATCAACAAGGTAGGTGAAGGAGAGTGATTCTTGATTATTGTTATTTATTTTATTTATGGACTGCTTCCCAAGACATATCCTGAAGCAATTCACTAGATAGATGTGAACTAGCCTCTATTTACCACAGCTGATTCACCAGCTTTGTGGAGGGGTTCCTATTTTACTCCCACATTGAGAAGTTTTGACCTATAAAGCCTTAAACAGCTCAGGACTGAAATACCTCAAGGACCACCTCTCCCCCATATGAACTCCCCAGACCCTGTGAGGGTCTGAGGCCCTTCTTTGTGTGCCTCCTCCACAAGAGGCTCAGAGGGTGGCAACAGGGCCTTTTCTGCAGGGACTGCCCATTTCTGGAATGCTCTCCCCAAGGAGGCTTGCCTGGCAACATCCTTGCATATATTTAGGCGCCAGGCAAAAAAACCTATTTATTTTCCACCAGGCCATTGGCTTTTAGCTGCCTGTGGAGTGGGATATTTTAGTCCTGCCCTTTAAAACTATGAACAAGTTTGGGGTATTTCTTTATGATGGTTTTAGTGCCGTTCATTTACTGTTGTTAAGCTGCTTTGAGCTACTTTTATCTAAAAATAAAAAGTGATTGATCAGTCTAATTCATGAACAATATCTTATAACCACTTCCACCATGATGGGCACATGATCAGCTGAAACTTGTCATGCTTTTTAAGAAGGGAACGTTGTTCTTCTTGCTGTCCCCACCTTTGCCCTGCCTTTAACCCCTGCCTGACCTTCCACCCCATCCAGTTCCCCTCGGCCTTCTTCAAGGGGAGAGTCAACATGTGTGCTGCCTTCTGCTACGAGGTCCTCAAGTGCTGCACATCCAAGCTCAGCTCAACCCGTAATGAGGCCTCTGCCCTCCTCTACCTCCTCATGAGAAATAACTTTGAGTTCACTAAGCGGAAAACTTTTCTAAGAACCCACCTCCAGGTTAGTGAAAGGGGAAGTCTTGGCAGGGCGTGGGTGGAGGGGGTGTTGAGGGGGCGAAGGCAGGCGAGCTGAGCTGAATGCAGGATCTGGCACACGGGGCCAGCATTGCATGCAAAGAGCTCAGCTCCCTTCCAGGTTTGTTTACGTGACTTTTATGTTAACTGTTTCGCTCCCACAGAGGCACATGGAGGTTTCATATATATTTCCCCTGTGTGTGGTGAGTTCTTCAAAAAACGAAAAGGCAGGGTATGGAATAGGTTCATGTGAAATATTTTAATGCAGTTCAAACACATGAATCATTCTGCTGTTCTTGTAAATTAAATCTCCAGAGTAAAAAGTTGTGAATGTGCTAGAAGGGTGTTCTGGGAGTGGGCACATTTATTTATTATTCCATCCCCTCCGAGGAATTCTGAGCAATGTACATCATTTGACAGGCCCCTCCCACCTTTGATGCTCACAGAAACACTGCCAGGAAGGCTGAGAGAGAGTGATGGCACAAGCCCACCCACAAACTTCATGCCTGAGTGGGGATTTGAGGCCAGGTCTTCTCCCCGCTAATCCAGAACTCTAGCCAGTAAATCACACTGGCTCCCAGCTGCACAAGGCACCATTTTTGCAACGTCCCTTGATCAGAAGGAGGCCAGTCTAAAATGATGATACACCCAGAAGTAATAACAAGCAGCCTTCTCCAAGAGCAGATGTGCCCCCTCCCCCGCATCTGGAATTATTCATGCCTGAAACAGAAACCCAGTGGAACCATCTGCCCCTACCAGGCACAAATTGGAAGGAGCTTGTCTCAGAGCATCGTCCTGTGCAGAGCTGCAGCGGGCACCCTCCCCTATGTGAGCAGCCAGTTTGCTCACAGGAGGTTCTCATTTAAGTGGTCATTTTCTTGCAATGTTCAGTTTAGGGACTACCATCCTGGGGGAAACTTGGTTGTGTGTGTGCAAAATTGGCATTCCTTTGATTTCCAGTTGACTGATGTGGGTTTTCCAGCCTGTATAAGTCTGAAAACAAAGCCTTCTGCTTCTTCAATAGATCATTATTGCGGTAAGCCAGCTGATAGCTGATGTGGCACTTAGCGGAGGGTCGAGGTTCCAAGAATCGCTCTCAATTATCAATAACTTTGCCAACAGTGACCGGCCAGTGAAGGTAAGTTTGATTCAACGAATCAAAAAGAAGAGAGAGGCCAGGCCAATAGGAACATAAAAAGCTATATGCCAAGTCAGACAAGTAGCCTATCAAGTTCCATACCCTGACTGGCAGCCGCTCTCCAGGGTTTCAGGCAGGGGACATTCCCAACCCCACCTTGGAATGCATTGGGGACCTTCGGCATGCAAAGCAGAAGCATATTTATCCTGCTTATGAATGGTTGGAAAGAACCTCAGCTGAAGTCCATGGCGTGAAGGAACAGATCCAGGAGTACAAGTCCAGCAAAGGATGGGACAGGGTTGTAATAGGAGAGGGGGTAACAGTGGCACAGGAAACTCAACCCCCTGACTGACAGCTTTGCATGCATTTGCCTCTGCAACCAAACATCCTGCGGATACTTTCTTAAGTTCTCCTTTCTCTGGACTTATTTTTAATGGCACTGCAAAATATCACATCTGGATCTCATCTAAAACTGAGCCATATTTTTTTTAAATTTTTTGGAAAGTTGTAGCTCAGGGTTGGGGGTATGGACAGATTCATGAAACCTACAACCACACCTCACCTTGTTCATTCCCACACCAATTGATGACATCAGTCATCTTATTTTGTTGGGGAGGGGAGGTGTCCCTAGTTGCTGACAGACATCATTTTCTTCATTGCCACCAACACCACACAAAACTCTAGAGTGGGGGTGGGAAGCACTGCCTTCACTCTGAGTTCGCTTTGTGACAATTCTGTTTAGTCATGAAGCCAAATCAGAGTGAGGGCTAAGGTTTTCAACCACCAGCAGCATATCAACTGCAAGTAAGTTCACCCCACAATTCACCCCTGTTTATGCCTCCCCAGTTGCCAAAACAGCCTCCTAGCTTTGCACCCTGCACACAAATAGTGAAACTGGCAGGGTGGTGGGGTGCTTTTGGCTCATCCCTGAAAACGTGTATAATTTAAAACATCCAAAAGCAGTTAGCTTTAAAAGCATGCTAAAAGCAATTACAATTAAAAGCATTCTTCCATCCAGTGATTTTGAGGTTGCTAGGCAAGGTGTTCTTCAGCCACAAAGTGCTTTGAAGTTTGATAACAGTGGAGGCAGGCACACCTCACTAGGGTGGCATTTCACAACCGGGGAGCCATCACCTTTTGAAGAACAGGTGTGGGGGCTTCCCATTTTGATGGGACTGGTTAATTTTCTTCAGCCCTGCGGTCACCTCTCCCTCCCCTGTAAAAAACTCTGCTGTTAGTTCCACATAATGGGGGGTGGGGGTGCAAGTAGGTAGACTAATACCAGCTTGGGAGGAGGGGTGTGGTTTAGATGAGGAAACTGCAAAGAGGGGTAAACATCTCCCTGTTGCGCACATCTGGCATGAGGCGGCGGGGGGGTGGCGGCACTGCTGCTTTTACATTGAGATAAACTCTTCTGGAAATTGGGAGATCTCTTGTTTGGGGCAGTAATACTTCCAAATACCAGCCACTGAAAACAGCAGAAGGGGAGAAGGCACTTATGCTTGAATCCTGCCATTGGCCTGATCCAGCAGGCTCTTCTTATGTTCTTATCTGACCCTAGAGGCTTCTCCAGACAACCTATTTAGAGTTCAATTACCCTGATTCGCTTGTGCAAAGCTTATGCAGCAGCTGATTAGGGAGGGGTGCCGTACCTCTGTGCTAGAGCATCTGCTTTGCATGCAGAAGATTCCAGGTTCAATTCTGGGCACCACAGTTCAAGAAGGACACTGACAAACTGGAACATGTCCAGAGGAGGGCAACCAAAATGGTCAAAGGCCTGGAAACGATGCCTTATGAGGAACAGCTAAGGGAGCTGGGCATGTTTAGCCTGGAGAAGAGGAGGTTAAGGGGTGATATGATAGCCATGTTCAAATATATAAAAGGATGTCACATAGAGGAGGGAGAAAGGTTGTTTTCTGCTGCTCCAGAGAAGCGGACACGGAGCAATGGATCCAAACTACAAGAAAGAAGATTCCACCTAAACATTAGGAAGAACTTCCTGACAGTAAGAGCTGTTTGACAGTGGAATTTGCTGCCAAGGAGTGTGGTGGAGTCTCCTTCTTTGGAGGTCTTTAAGCAGAGGCTTGACAACCATATGTCAGGAGTGCTCTGATGGTGTTTCCTGCTTGGCAGGGGGTTGGACTCAATGGCCCTTGTGGTCTCCTCCAACTCTATGATTCTATGATCTCCAGGTAGGGATGTGAGAGACCCGAAACCCTGGACTGCTGCTGCCAGTCTGTGCAGATGATACTGAGCTAGCTGGATCCAGGGTCTGATTCAGCATGAAGCAGCTTCCTGTATTCTTAAACCATGCACTTTATTGAGCACTAATTCTTAATGGTTTATGGGGTGATTATGACCACAAGTATTCATTGTGCATTCATCCTGATCTGCTTGTGAGGAGTTTACACATCTTCCTGTTAGGAATTAATTTAGCTCAAGCTTTTATATCATAGAATTGTAGAGTTGGAGAAGACCCCGAGGGTCCTCTAGTTTAACCCCCTGCAATGCAGGAATCTCAGCTAAAGCATCCATGACAGATGGCCATCCAGCCTCTGCTTAGAAACCTCCAAGGAAGGAGAATCCACAGCTGCACAAAGGAGACTGTTCTTTGTATTTCCCCATCACTTTCCAAACTGCAAAATGTCTCTGTGTTTTGGGGTTTTTTAAGTGAGAGTGTTGTGCTCGGGAGCCATTCGTCCATTTCAAATGCACAAACAAAAGTTAATAAGAGCCTCTGCTGTGCCTGGCCATTGCCAATCTAGTCCAGCATCTAATTTTCACAGTGGCCAACAAGAAGTTCCAGAATGTGCTTGAATCCCACAAACACAGTAAAGAGGCACCCCCAGCCCCCCGCTTCACATCTGCCTTCACCCTGACTCTTGGCTTTTTCATGTCAGTCGACGTCTTTTCCGTCTGAAGTGAAAGACCTGACCAAGAGGATCCGGACAGTGCTGATGGCCACAGCTCAGATGAAGGAGCATGAGAAGGACCCTGAGATGCTGGTTGACCTGCAATACAGTTTGGCCAAGTCCTACGCCAGCACACCAGAGCTGAGGAAGACCTGGCTGGACAGCATGGCCAAGATCCACTTCAAGAACGGAGATTTCTCCGAGGTAATTCATTGCTTTGCCTGGCCCTGGGCTGCCTGGATGAGACATGTGGGGCTGGGGGTTATTTATGGCACTAAACTCTGCCCTTGTTTTGCAGGCAGCCATGTGTTACATTCACATTGCAGCTTTGGTGGCAGAGTTCCTTCATCGAAAAAGTAAGTGATTTTGAAGAAGTTTCAAGTGTGCAGAACTTCGGAAGGTTTGTTTCGTGCTGCAGGGCAATTGCAGTTGCGTTGTGGAGTGTGGGCTCATTTCTGCAGTTCTTGCATCATCTTGAAGCTGGCACACCATCCCGTGTTTTCTTTGTTTTGTAATGGATTGCTTTTGGATTCTGCTGGCTTCGAGCCAGAGTCATTCCCACAATGGAGGAAGTTAGAGCCCAGGGGGATCTGGACCTGCCTGGGGGAGGGAACAAAGTGGCAGCAGAGGCTGAGCTGAACCTTGGGTGGGTGAGGTTATGACACTGTAGCTACATAGTCTTATAGCCTGGGTAGCCATCCATCAGGGATTGTTTGATTCCTGCATGGCAGGGGGGTTGGACTAGGTGTGTCCCTTCCAACACTACAATTATATTCTTCTATCCTCCACCCCTAACCTTATAGGGCTGCAGCATCAGCCCCTCAGCAGTAGAAATTCAGCAATTTAGCAACTGCTAAATTGTAACTTCGCTTCTTGCAGGGAGGGAACCAGGCAGAGGGCCTTCTTGGTATTGGTGCCTGCCCTGTGGAATGCCCTCCCATCAGATGTCAAAGAGATGAACAACTACCTGACATTTAGAAGAAATCTGAAGGCAGCCCTCTTTAGGGAAGCTTTTAATGTTTAATAGGTTATTGTATTTTAGTGTTCTGTTGGAAGCCGCCCAGAGGGGCTGGGGAAACCCAGCCAGATGGGCGGGTTACAAATTATTATTATTATTATTATTATTATTATTATTATTATTATTTATTTCAGTCCCATGATGAGGCCTGAATCCTGATTGGAAGGTATCCAAATGGTTCGCATTCTCCAGGCACGCTTGGAGTTGTTCAGCAACATAGTGGGTGGTACTGAGTTAGGTTTTCCTCAGAATAGACCCACTGAAATTAATGAAGTTAGGGTCATTAATTTCAATGGGTCTACAATGAAGGAAAGTGAATTAACGAAGACCCAGTATTTTTTTGGAAAATGTACATGACATTTCTGTCATCATCTGATGCCTTCACTTTGTGAATGCAGTTCTCTTTCCTCACACACACTTGTATTGGAGAAATGCATAAGTATGTGCCATTTATTTATTGTTAAAAAGAGAAGTGGGACCCTTGCCAACCTTGTTGTGGATTTGGACTAGAATAAGGAACAAGCGCATGTGGTTTGCGGTTCATTGCTGCACTGGATTAAAATGGACTTTCCAGGGACCATTCGACTTCGCAATGTCAGAAATTAAATTCATGACTGTAGTACTTCATAGAAGGCAAACAATGGTTTCTGCAAAACTGAACCTGACTCTTTAGTCCAGGGCGTGAGGAGGGAGAAAGAGGCTTGTACAGGCATAATAATAATAATAATAATAATAATAATAATAATAATAATAAACAACTTTTATTTATATCCAGCCCTCCCGGCCGAAGTCAGGCTCAGGGCAGTTAACATCAAATATATAACATTAGTATAAAATCAAACAATATTTAAATGACAGGTCAAAATCAAATTAAAGTCTAATTGGATGGCTTTCCGCAGGGTTAGGGTTGGGAACAGTAAGTGCTCATTGGCCCAACTGTCTACGCTGATCTTATATGGGCCTGTGAGAATGCTGGGAGGCCCCTTTCATATTAGTTCTTATAAAAAAAGAAAAGGGGAGTCAGGCTGAGCCCTGACCAAAGGCTGTCTTGCAGGCCCTGCGGAAAGATGTCAAACCCCTCAGGGCCCTGATCTCTTGTGGCAGAGCGTTCCAACAGGCCAAGGCCAAGGCCGAAAAGCCCCTGGCCCTGGCTGAGGCCAGCCTAATCTCTCTGAGCCCTGGGATCTTCAAGGTGTTATTATTTGTATCCTCCATGGGACATACCAGGAGAGGCGGTCCCATAGGTACGAGGGTCCTAGGCCGTATAGGGCTTTAAAGGTCAAAACCTTTTTTGGGGGGGGGAGGTAAATTTAAACATTTTTTCCCACCAAGGAGTAGCGCAACAACAGATCCTCCCCTAACACCACCCTCTGTCCCCAACCAGAAAGGAAAGAGCGCAGCCATTGTAAGACTGTGTCCTGAATCCCCATGTCGGCAAGGCGGTGGTCCAGGAGTTCGTGATCGACCATGTCTAAAAGGATCAGCAGCTGACAAGTCTAAAAGGATCAGCAGCCCCGACCCGCCTCAAACCAACTGCCTACAAAGATCATCTGTTAGGGCGACCAAAGCTGTCTTGGTCCCATGACCAGCACGGAAGCCGGACTGGAATGGATCCAAGGCCGATTTTTCATCCAGAAATCCACCAAGCTGTTCTGCATCCACTCTCTCAATCACCTTACCCAGATATGGAAAATTCGAAACTGGGCAGTAATTGGATAGATCTAAAGGATCTAATGATGTTTTCTTTAAGAGTGAATGCACCACTGCCTCCTTCTGCTCCCCTGGGAATGTCCCCATGCCAAGGGACAAATTAATGATGTCACCCAGGGGGGCCCGCCCCTCATCTGGACATGCTCTAATCAGCCAGGATGGGCACAGGTCAAGAGGACAGGTGGCGGGCTTTCCAGCTCGGAGGAGTCTGTCCACATTGGCTGGGAGTATCCGATGTGGACGTGGTACAATACTGGCTCCGAAACAGTCGAGGGGCCTCCAGTTCTGTTATTGTATCCAAATTGGCAGGGAGGTCACGGAGGAGCAACAAAACTTTCTCCGTGATAAAGCTCGCAAATGCCTCACAGCTGTGTGTCAGATTCATATTTAAATCTGGCCTTCCAGATACCCAATTATACTAGAGACCCAATTATACTAAAAGGTTGTGCCGGGCGAGAGCTAGCAGATGCAATGGAAGCTGCGAAGTAAGATTTCTTAGCAGCTTTCATAGCCATCTCATAGGCTTTCATAAGCGTCCTATATGATGTTCTTGACACTCTGTCGCAGGCTCCCTGCCGTACTCGTTCTAGCCGTCTGAGTACCGCTTCATTTTCCGGAGCTCCTCAGTGAACCAGGGGGCCCAGTTTCTGCAGGGTTGCGATCTCATTGATGGCTGCCAAGAGCCGGGTATTCCATTCCAACCCTCAACAAGCTCACCCAATGAGCCGCCAGGGGGAGCAGGGTCCCACAAGGCCTGATGGAATCTATCAGGGACCCTCAGCCTCTGTGGGCGAGGCCAAATAGGCTCGCCACCTAAGCAGGGTGGGGGTGCAAAGTCAATCCTGGCTTTCAGAGCATAGTGATCAGACAATGGCACCTCCACGAAGGGGGCCATGATCACTTCTACGCCTGCTCCAAGGACCAAATCCAGCGTGTGGCCTGCTTGATGTGTGGGGCCCGAAACAAACTGGGAGAGCCCTAGTGTGGCCATGGAAGACACCAGGTCCAGAGCCTGTGAGGAGGGGGCGGCATCAGCATGGACGTTGAAGTCTCCCAATACCAGTAGGTTAGGGAACTCCAAGGCCCAGCCGGCAATCACCTCCAGCAGGCCTGACAGGGTGGCTGCCAGTGCACTAGGTGGCCGGTACACCAGCCAGACAGCCAAGCTCACCTTGGTGCCCTACACCAGGCCAAGACATTCAATGCCGGGGATCGATGGTGCTGGCAGAGCCCTGAAAGAGCAATCTTCCTGGATTAACAATGCCAACCCTCCCCCCCCCGGCCCACAGTCCGCAACTGGTGGAGGACGGAGAAACACTAGGGGTAGGGATCAGGCCTGGGTTCCAAATGCACCCCTCTAGTCTTGCCCTCCTCAGCCTTCACCAGCCTTACTTCATACGCAGTCCCATGCAAAATTGGGTGTATTTGCCAGGCTGAGATGTGCCCTTGGGTAAGGTGATTGAGAGAGTGGTTGCTGAACAGCTTGGTGGATTTCTGGATGAAAAATCGGCCTTGGTCATGGGAACAAGACAGCTTTGGTCGCCCTAACAGATGATCTCCATAGGCAGTTGGACTGAGGCGGGTCAGGGCTGCTGATCCTTTTAGACTTGTCAGCAGCCTTCGACATGGTCAATCACGAACTTTTGGACCACCACCTTGCCGACATGGGGATTCAGGACACAGTCTTACAATGGCTGCCCTCTTTCCTTTCTGGTTGGGGACAGAGGGTGGTGTTAGGGGAGGAGCTGTTGTTGCGCTACTCCTTGGTGGGAAAAAATGTTTAAATTTACCCCCCCCCCAAAAAAAAAACCAACAAGAGTCCTTTTTGTTGGGAATAACCCAGAGAGAAATCCCCAGGTGCCAGAAAAGTTTATTTATGTATGCAACAACAACAGCCCATGTTCTGTTAGCCCCAAAATGGAAAGTGAGCAAGGTCCCTTGTCAAGAGGACTGGCAATTTAAGATGTTAGAATATTCAGAACTTGCAGGCTTAACACACAGAATAAGAGAGCAAGAAGAACCTATATTTAAAGGAGAGAGGTAAATATTTATTGAATATATGGAAAATTATTGTACACAGCTGAAAACTCTGGCACCATTAAGATAAATTCAACAGAGTAAACAATATTGGATTGATGTAAAAGTGGGGAATTTATTTGAATGGCTATACAGAAGTAAAATATGCAGGAATGTACAATATGTAATATGAATCATGGAAGGAGAAGAAGGGAAGTCATTGGATATTTTAAAGTTTGTAAAATGTTTATTTTGAAATGTAGAAAAGAGATTTTTGCAGGATTTCATGTGGTTGTAAATTGTACTTCATTGTTCCTGGCTTGTAAGCTGCTTTAAGAGGCATTTTTTCTTGAAAAGCGGTGGGCATATTTATTAAAGTAAATAAATGAAACAATGAGCAAATCATGCACGAGACAGCTAGATTCCATGCCCTGCAATGCAAACACACAGGCAGCAGTCAATGCTAGTGACGCCAGGGGCAGGTAAAATGTGAGATGCATAATCTCCATGTGGTTTGTTCCCTTCCCACTGATCTTTCTCCTTCTGACTGTAGAACTATTTCCAACTGGATGCTCATCTTTCAAGAAAATTACACCCAATATTGATGAAGAGGGGGCGATGAAAGAAGACGCGGGGATGATGGACGTTCATTATAGTGAAGTAAGGCAGGCTATTGTACACTGACAGCAGAGTGTGTGTGCAGTTTTCATGAAGACTCCAGCATGCAGGGTGGGAGATTTATATTTGTCCTAGTGAGAGACCCCCTGTCCTGCCCCCGCCTCCGGTGATACTTGTAAGATTGGAGGGAGGCTGTTATTGGGTTAAGGTTAAGGTTTACAAACACACCACACATTTACTGTGGTCTCAGTGAAAATTGTCATTATCTGCCTGCTATTTTTAATAGTAAAAAACAACAACTGGATGTGCTGGGTGGTGATCGCACTATTCGAATAACATCTGGTTGTGCTCTTAGGATGGAACCATTCCAAACAGTCATCTGATCTTGTTCTGCATTTTCTGCTGTGTTGATTTCTGTCCCTTCAGAAAAAGCACGATGATCCCAGCAACTTTCCCCTTGTTTAATCTTTTTTTTTTTAAAAAAAAAAAATCTTCCTTCAGGAGGTCCTGGTAGAGCTATTGGAGCAGTGTGTTGATGGCTTGTGGAAAGCAGAGCGTTATGAAACCATCTCGGAGATTTCGAAGCTGATCATTCCAATCTATGAGAAACGACGCGAGTTTGAGGTACTGGCTCACAACACAATCCTATATGCACATCTGTTGAGAAGTAAACTCCATTAAGTTCAGCAGAAATTTGCCTCAGGTCAGTGGACAGCCTTCACCAATCAGGTGCCCACCAGATGTTTGATGGGCTGCAGTTCCCATTCGCTCTGGCCACTGGCCACAGAGGCTGTTGGCTGGGTTGGGAGGGAGTTGTCCCCTTGGAACATCTGGACAGCATCAGGAGGGAAGGCATGGAATCCAAATCAGCCTTTCATTATAGCAGCCCATACAGGGGATGGCCACCAAAACTGTGACTTAAGGCTCATAGCTAACTTCATGGGGACTCAGAAGCTTAACATATGACAGCATCCCTGCTGCACCCTGGAACCTGTGCCATGTGGGAAGGAGAGTTCCTGGCCAAGCAGAGTGTACCCCATGCCCACGTTTAGACCCTGCTGCAGTCACCAGGTGAAATAGATATTTTATCCCAGCTGCCTTTCATCAAATAGCTTAAAAATTCCCTTAGTGCCTCCTGACATCTCTCAAGGAAGTACAGAACTTGGCACTAGACACAGCATGTTAAAGGAGACTCCAAGGTTTTAAATTAAGATTTAAAAGTTCATTAAAAAGATAAAAAGTGGTTCTTAGGAAAAATGTTTAGATGCAAAAAACCTAACAGGCGCGCAAAAACATCCTCTCCACTTGAAGCAGAAATAAGGAAAGAGTTAAATTCCGTCCACTCTGCTTGAAAATAAAAAGGTCCCTTACCTTTTATACTGAGCTTGTACTGAGCAAGCTTTCAGGTCTTCAAGACCTGATCTTCAGGCTCAGTAATAACAACACTTAACATTTGTGTTGTGCTTCCAACTGCAAAAAGCACTTCAAATGCAACATCTTGTAATCCTCACAACAACCCTGTGTCAGGCTTCCTCAACCTCGGCCCTCCTGATGTTTTGAAACTACAATTCCTATCATCCCTGACCACTGGTCCTGCTAGCTTGGGATCATGGGAGTTGTAGGCCAAAAACATTTGGAGGGCCGAGGTTGAGGAAGCCTGCTGTAAGTAGTACTATCCCCTCTATTGCAAAGCAAAGTTGTGGGAGATTGAGGGTAAGGAAGGGCAGCATGCCCAAGGCTACCTGATGAGTTCATGGCAGAGGTGAAATCTGAGCTAAGGAGGGAGGAACAAAGAAGTTCAAAATTTTGGCAGCTTTTAGGCTTGCCTTTACATTGAAGAGTGCAGGAGAAGAGCCCTTCTGGATCAGACCATGGCATATCTAGTCCAGCATCCTGTTCTCACAGTGGCCAGCCAGATCCCTGTGGGAAACCAGCAAGCAAGAGCATCTGATACTCAGAGGCACAAAGGCCTCTGACAGTGAAGGGAGAGCTTAGCCACGAAGGCTAGTAGCTGCTGATAGCCTATTCCTCCATGAATCTGTCTGGTCCTCTTTTATAGCCATCCCAATGGGTAGCCATCCCTGCCTCCTGTGGCAGCTGTGTGAAGGCTTTCCTTTGCAATATTCAACTGCTTAGTAATATTCAACTGCTTGCTACCTTTATTTGGGTGGTTTTTTAAAATGAACCTCTCTGTGTTTTTAATATCAATTCAGAGACAAAAACGAGAAGCTATAGCAACAACACGAAAAGAATCAGCAGTGAAAGATGGTTCTTTTCCTTAAAAAAATAAAAAATAAATGACTTTTCTTGATATATATTTTAGGTTAACAACAACAACAAAGAAGACACATATAACATAACTCGACTATAAATTTAATTCCAGTGCTGCTTGGGGATGAACAAAAAAAGGAAAGTTCCAAACAATCATGGAGAAGATGTAGAAACAGCAATATGGAAGGCCCACAGAGATAATTTATGAAATTTAATTTATAGGTCAAAATGTTTAAGTATAACACCTGCCCATAAAGGGCAATGAAAATCTGGGGAAAGGGCTATTCCCTGTTGTCACAAAACAAATTCAGCAAACAAATCCAGACATTCTAAAAACAATTATAATTAAAACATCTCAAACCAATTCAAGCTTAAAAGATCCTAGAAGCTGTTGAAGTTAAAAACATTATTCCATCCGATGATATCTAAGTAAACAGGCATGTATTCAAAATCCTCCTGATGGTGACAGGTGCACCTCCCTAGGGAGGGCATTCCACAACTGGGGAACCACCACAGAAAAGGCCCTGTCATGGATCAGTGCCCACCGGGCAGTCCCCAGTGTACAAGAATGATAAAATCAAGGCTGGAGACCAGGAGTGGGTGAGGGTGTTCAGGGGTAAACAGCCAAGCAATTGCTTCAAGGTTTGTGCGGTGTGTGGGTGTGCGCACTTACTCATTCTTCCCCATTTGTCAAACAGCTGGGAGAAAGGTCAAATCCCGAGCTCTGCTCATGATGCAGAAACAGCCCCAACTCTGAGCCAGTGCTGCACAGCCATCCTCAACTCTCCAGTGGAAGTATCACAAGTAAATCTTTGATGGCAAAGCACAGCTCCTTGGGTTGGTTCTCAGCCCCACAACAAAGTTTGCAGATGGTGATAAGCAGGCTTTGAGCTTCAGCAGGGCTTGAACCATTTGGCCAATTCTGTTTTTGCTTCATCTCCAGAAACTTACGCAAGTGTACAGAACACTTCACGGCGCTTACACTAAAATCCTGGAAGTGATGCAGACTAAAAAAAGGCTGCTGGGCACTTATTTCCGAGTTGCTTTTTATGGACAGGTAAGTGTCTCAGTCGCTTGGGGAGTCGCTCAGTGGCAGAGCATCTGCTTTGGTTGCAGAAGGTCCAGGTTCAGTCCCCAACCACATCTCCACAGAGGGCTTGCTGCTGGATTGCTGCTGCCTGTCAATGCAGAGATGGACCCTTGGTCTGACTGGTATAAAGCAGCTGCCTCCTATGTTCCCCAGACTGACAGCTGACATGATCAGCACCAAAAGCCTTGATCTTGAGTGGCCTTTGCAAACTAGTCTTTTTCCCCTCTGCATTAGAAATCGCAAAAATTATTTTTAGAAATTACCTTGCTGTCCACAGGCACAAGTGAGTGATATAGCTATGCTTGGCAAAGGAAATTAAAACCTGTGTTCAGAATGCAACATTTACATCTGGACAAGCTGCTTTCTATAACCTTTATAAATCATGCGGGTTGTGGAAATTTGCACCACTTTTGCACTGTTTTGCTTGCTGCTTTGCATAATTTATTCTGGTTTTGTCTAGTGATAAGATGGGAAAGGGAGCTAAATCCTCTCTATTTTCCCACTCTTACTAATCTACTCCTTTAACATCTGTTATTCCAGTAGGCATTGGCTGCGCACTCTCAAGCATATCTTTACAGCCATGAGGACTAGGAACTTATTTTAGGAAAGGAGAATCTAGGAAAGCTAAATTCTGCACCCAGCACTACATTCATCACTTGCCATGCACTCCCATGGAATGCAATTCTGAGCATAGGGTAGATGTTTGATTTGTAGTCACTGCAACCATTTTAAAATTCCTTCCAATCATGTTGTTTGTTGTGCATTTCTGATCAACAAAGGCTTTCTTTGAAGAAGAGGATGGCAAGGAATACATCTACAAAGAGCCTAAGCTAACAGGTCTATCAGAGATCTCCTTCCGCCTGCTGAAACTTTATGGGGACAAATTTGGAGCAGAGAATGTCAAAATCATCCAGGACTCAAATAAGGTGACACAGAAATGCTTGCAGTCCTCCCTTCTCTTGGCAGCGCCCACCCTCAGACAATGTAAAAGTAAAGGTACCCCCGACCATTAGGTCCAGTCGCAGACGACTCTGGGATTGCGGTGCTCATCTCGCTTTATTGGCCGAGGGAGCAGGCATACAGCTTCCGGGTCATGTGGCCAGCATGGCTAAACCGCTTCTGGCAAACCAGAGCAGCGCACGGAAATGCCATTTACCTTCCCGCCGGAGTGGTACCTATTTATCTACTTGCACTTTGATATGCTTTCGAACTGCTAGGTGGGCAGGAGCAGGGACCGAGCAACGGGAGCTCACTCCGTCGTGGGGATTCAAACTGCCGACCTTCCGATCAGCAAGCCCTAGGCTCTGTGATTTAGACCACAGCACCACCCGCTACCAATGTAGGAGCAGGCATTGCAGAAAGGAATAGAGATGTTGTTCTGAGATCTGCCTCTCACTTGTGATCGAGGGAGATCACAAACCTTGATCCATTTTTGTCAGGGAAAGGGTCTGCCCATGGAAAACTAATCAGAGAGCTTGAGGTAGGCAGCTCTTGCCTTGCTGGCTGCCTTGGAAGCATTTCTATACAGTTCTTGGCCGATTGGAAGGCTGGGCTAGGAAAAGCCAATTTTAGCCAGGGATGTCATCAAAAGCCATTTCCGAGCTTGGGGAGGAGAGGGGGTTGCGGGCTACCCCCTCCCACACACGCGGGGGCTGGCCTTTTGCCCCCCGCGAGAATAGGGAATCCCCGGGCGTGCCTTCAACCCTGCCCGCCAATAGGCGGGCTGGGGAGGCAGGGCCTAGCCTATTTAAGGCCAGGCACGCCCGGGGACCGCCCTCTTTCCCCTTCCCAGCTGAGCGGTTTTCCCATCCCACCCACCCTTTAGGCTTAGCTAGCTATGACCTTGCTATGGACTCCGGTTGGTCGCCGCAAGGGGCCTGATAGGAATTTTTCCAATTTGGCACACTTCTAGCCTTTCGGTTTTTTCGCCTACCTCGTAGCAAACGTCACAACTTCCGCGGTATTGGCGGTTAGGCATTGGCAGGGGTTAATTGTTATGCAAATGAATGGGGGGAAGGAAGCGCCATCACCTTCCCCCAATGAAAAGGGTAGTCCGGTAGAGGACTCCGGGGGGCGTTGCCTTGTCCGAAACCTAGGGAGGTAAGGGCCTCCGGCACGCCCCCGAGCGGTGACACCCGTGGGATCCTAGTTGGCGTACTTCAACAGGACTCCCACGGCTTGTGGATAACCCTTCCCGGTCTCCATGCCGGGTAGTCGATAGGAGCCAATGCCTAAGGCCAATACCTTTCAATTCTGTAATCAATAAAAGTTGTGGCCTTTTTATGCCCATTAACCTTAAATAATGTGTCCAGTGTCTTCATTTCACATGGGGGAGGGGACTTGCCACGCAATAGCGATGCAAGAATAAACCTCCTAAGATTGGGTACATTCATATGACAATTTATTCTGTTTGCACATTTCCCCAACAGTTCACTTCAGTCAGCATTATAATTCAGATTTCACATGACATAAAAGCCACTTCCAGAAATATACTGGAAGGCAGCATTCACATGAGAGTTTATTCCCTTTCCATGACATTTCCCAAATGGTTAAGTTCCACATGTTTGAGCTTTCACATGACATAAGTCACTTCTAGAACAAAGTGGGATATAGTGCAAATTTAGTACTCATTTTCTGCCACTGGAAGAAAAGCAGCAGGAGAGCAGCAGGTCATGTGGTTCTTAGATTCTTGGTCCACGATCCCTGATTGTGGTGCAGAACTAGGTTGGGCCTCTTTCCTTACTCGTTTTCTCGCTTTCTTCAGGTGAATGCCAAAGACCTGGACTCCAAGTATGCGCACATTCAAGTGACTTACCTGAAGCCCTACTTTGATGAGAAAGAGCTCTCAGAGAGGAAGACAGATTTTGAAAGGAACCACAACATCAACCGATTTGTGTTCGAGACACCATATACTTTGTCTGGGAAAAAACATGGGAGTGTGGAAGAGCAGTGCAAGAGGCGGACGATCCTTACCAGTGAGATTCGTCTTCTAAGATGTTGGGAAACGGTACAGGCAGCAGGGGAAGAGGGCCATGCTATGTATGTCAACAAAACGTGTTTTGATGGTGATTTATGCAGTCAGCTGCTTTTAATTCCCCATCATGAGAAGGAATGTGGGATCAAAAGATAACACCCATCTGAGTTTGCTTTTTCCCCTCCTCCTTCTTAATCCATTTTCCTTTCATGCCATGTGTTTATAGATCACAAGCATGAGGGCAGGGACAGCCTTACCAGTGCATTTGTGAGTTGCCCTGGGAGCCTGGGGGTTTTTTTGTTGGTTTTTTTTGCACAAGAGTAGGGAAAAAAATGTTTTAGATAGATAAAAGAGGTTTTGAAAATAATCTAATTAATTAGAGCCTTGTGGGGCCATTCATGCAAGGAGTGTTTATCTAAAGTTAATGTCACACTTTTGGGTATGTGGCTCTACCCACACAGGACTCCTTGTGCACATGCCACCATTTTTGTTTACTCTCCCCTTCTAGCATCCAACTCCTTCCCCTATGTCAAAAAGAGGATTCCCGTCAGTCACGAGCACCAAGTCAATCTGAAGCCGATTGATGTGGCAACTGATGAAATCAAGGCAAAGACGGCTGAGCTGCAGCAATTGTGTACTTCAGCATATGCTGACATGATCCAACTGCAGCTGAAGCTTCAAGGCTCCGTTTCAGTGCAGGTTGGTGGCTGGGCACACTATAAATCACCCCCCCCACCATCATCAATTTATTCATCACCTTCAAACAACTATCACATCAGGGGTTGCTTTGCCACATGACTGTTGCAAGTCATTCTGAATTGCTTTTTGCCGGGGGAGGGGGGAGTGACTGATAAATTTAATAATAAAATAGTTAAACACACACATAAAAGAAACCCCAGCAAATTCATTTAAAATGAGACTGGAACCCTCATGCCCTTGATAGAAACAGTGTGCTGGCTAGAGGACAGTTTGCTTTTTCAGAAACCGTCAACTGACATCAGTTCCCAGCAACCTCGAGATCATTGGATGGAAGGTTTTTGAATTGCAATTGTTTTTAGAATGTTTTTAACTGTGATGGCATTTACAGGTTTGTAAATTGCAATTGCTTTAAGAATCTCTTGATCTGTTTCAGAATGCTTTTGCTTTTCCGTTTGTTTCAGCTTAGGTATCTGTTTGCAGCCCTGGGCCTTCTGTGCCAGTTGTAGAACCGGAGAAGGTTGATACTGTGGGAGGCAATCCTTTGGGTATTTGGGTGCTAGGCTGCTTAGGGCTTTGTACTAACGTAGTGGATTGATCCCAGTAGCTCACTGGCAGCCAGTGCCGTGCTCTCAAGATTCATGACATGTGGTCCTCTCTCCAGCCTAGCTGCGACATTCGGCACTAGCTGCAGCCTCTGGACTTTCCTTAGTGCACTATGTTCCCACAACAAACAGGCCTTTCCTGCTGTGATGCCAAAGAGGCGCACCTGTCACTGACAGCTTGTTGTGGCCAGACAAAGAGCACCTTGTCTGCCCAGGCATTTTAGACTTTAAGATTATTTATATTTTTCTAGTTTGCTGCTCCATTGTTTTCAGTTTTAATTTGTTTTGTCTGCTTTCTCATTATAATCATTTATCATTATCATCATCATCATTATTGCATATTTATTTATACCCCGCCTTTTTCCCTGACAGGGACCCAAGGCAGCTTACAGATAAAATAAGAACAGCTAAAAACATATTGGGGAAGGGAATCATTAAAAAACAATTAAACATTAATAGAATTAAAACCATATAAAAAGATCTATTAAAAGATCTATATATAAAAATAAAAGAGCTATTAAAAACATACAGATAATTGCAATAAAAACAGCATGGCACCAACCCTTTTATTAAAACCAGACAGTTCCCAAAAGCCAGCGGAAGGACAACAAGGAGGGAGCCAGTCTAACTTCTCTAGGGAGGACTTTCCAAAGTCTGGGAGCAGCCACCAAGAAAACCCTCTCCCGCGTTCTTACCAAAGGGTCCCTTTTTACTGTTTTTAAATTACAGTTATCATGGTGCGAATTAAGCATTATTCACACCTTTGTATGTTGCCCTGGACTCTAGCGACAAAGAGTGGCTAACAAACATTTAAAATAAATAAATGGCGCTTCCCTTGTTTTCCTGGGTTCTTCTTTCCCACTATTGCAATTTTCTTTCTAAACTGCATGAGACAACAACCAGTTTTCCTGGCAAATGTTGCTCGATAAGGTGCTGTGTACCATAATGGCACCACATAAATAATGGTTTTCCTGGTAATAGACAAGGCACCCGGCCTTGGGGCTGTGAGCATTTATGCGCTGTTTGCGTTTGACTACCATTAGTGGCTTGGAAACATGGACATTTAACTTAAGAGGTACAAAAGGAGTGAAGCTGTTATGTATGTTCTTTAGGAATGGTAAAGATGGACCCTGCGATGGGAGTGACAGAAATACTGAGCAACAAGATTCCACTAGCACAACAGTTGTGTAATATTAAAACTCAATCGTCCACTAGCTCAAGAGCCCTTGCACTAGCAGACAATGATGATCCCACCCAGCCTCAATAAAATTGGGCCTCTATCCAGTGTATAAAATTTATTTAGTCCAAGTGTCGCTTATTATTGTAAACAGCCTGGCAGAAAAGATAGGTTCTCAGTTGATTCTATGTTGATTCCAACCAAAGCTTCAATGGGAGGGTCCCTTCCTCCACTATGAGTCTATGACTCCAAGCCATACCTGAACA
Source organism: Podarcis gaigeae (assembly GCF_964106915.1). Lineage (NCBI taxonomy): Eukaryota > Metazoa > Chordata > Lepidosauria > Squamata > Lacertidae > Podarcis > Podarcis gaigeae. The sequence goes on from NC_139691.1 coordinate 49,085,263, forward strand.
GTGGAATTCCAAGGCTCAGCTGGCTAGACCTGACAATCTTGTGTTCCACATCTTTGTTGTTGGTATCTGTCTATCTCAAGAGACAATGGAGGGCACCTCCAGGGGTGAAGTCAAACCACTGTATTAGCAACACCAAAGTGACCTCCCCAGGATGCAAGCCTGTGCAGTGCATGTGAAGGTCCTAGTCTGCCCAGATGGCAAGACCCCTCCCTCTCAGCCTCACTGATATGGTCCAAAGGGAAGCAGAGCAATACGTTTGGCACCAGCTTGGCTGCAGGAGTTGCTGGAAGGAGGTGTGCAAGGCGCCATCCAACCCTCTTAGGGACTTCATTCTGGGTTTGTTTAGGGTTCAGGTCTTAGCTATTTATTCTCCTGAAGATATCCTGCAGGGCAATAGAGGTTTAGGATCAGAGTTTTCCTTCTCCTAGATGGGATACTTCCCTGTCTTCACATGCATGGGAAGTTCCTAATTCACTGGTGGTTTGAGACCCCTTGCTACCCTCACCTGGTTTAGCCAGCCAGTCAAAGCCATTTCCCAGGGTGTGGCCGCTGACTCATGCTGACAGCTTCTATGAGCCACAGGTGAGAGCTGAGTGCAGGGTGGGGACCAAAGCTGGGCAAACTTCCCAAGGAGTATGACATGTCCTCCACCAGAGGTACTACCCCATCCCTTAATACCCCATACACCCCACAAAAAATCTTCGTACCTTGTAGATTTTGCATTTATTATACAGCACTCACCTCTTATTTTCATCTGTCAAACTGGTCTGGTTTTCATCACTTGATCTAAGAGAGGGGCTGACAATAAGCGGGTGTCCATGCCTCAGAGCAAGAGGGTTAGGCTCTGTGATCTCCTTACTCCCATCCAGACTTGAGTCTCTGTAGTTTGGAATTCTTGCATTTCTTGTCTTCCTCTGCTGGGGGTGCCTTCACACAAGTGCGTGTTCCCAAATTACTTTTTGATGATGCCAGTTCATGTATTCAGCTGCTAGCTGGGATGCATTGTTTTCCATTCCACCCTGGATTTGTCATATGCAGCCCTTTTTCCGTTCCACTGCAATTCATTTTCCACCCAAAACTACAATCTTGCCGTCTGCTGCAGGGAAATTGTGTACTCTACCCCGTTCATTTGAATGCAAAGGAGAAGCAAGGCAAAGAGCATTGGTAATATACGGTAATCAATTGCATATCATTTCCGAGCTAAAAGCAACAACAGCAGTGAATACTAATCATATTCACTGGATTAATTTCTGTCCCAGACATGCAACATATGAGCAAACATTGGCAATTTCTGCTCCCTTTTCTCCCTTCCAACATCCCTGGGTGCCAGGCACCAATGGCTGGTTGATACAGGCACAGCCCCCAAGAATCATCAAGGTCAACCCCCTGCAGTGCAAGAATCTCAACCAAAGTATCCATGACAGGTGGCCATCCAACCTCCGCTCCAAGGAAGGAGAGTCCACAAGGAAGTCTGTTCCACTGCCAAGCAGCTCTTATTGTTAGAAAGTTCTTTCTGATGTTTAACCAGAATCTCCTTTCTTGTAACTTGAAGCCATTGGTTCAAGTCCCACTTTCTGGAGCAGGAGAAAAGCTTCCTCCATCTTGCATGGGACAGCCCTTGAGATCACTGAAGATGGCTCTCATATCTCCTCTTAGTCTTCTCTTTTCCAGGCTAAATAGACCCAGCTCCCTCAATCGTTCTCCATAAGTCTTGGTTTCCTGACCCTTGATCATCTTTGTCGCCCTCCTCTGCACACGTTCCAGCTTGTCAATATCCTTCTTAAATTGTGGTGCACAGAACTGGACATAATAGCATCCAGGGATGATGTTCCCTTCTGTGGGTAAATAACCTGTTGCAGATCTAGTAGCATGGATAGAACTTCCATGTTACCTTGCATTGCCTTACAGTAAGTACAAATGCTTTTCTGGGTGGAATCAGTTTCCACATTCAGTGCCCAGGTACCAAGGATACATGCATGAGTGATTGTACTTGGCATATGTGAATCAGAACAAGAGGCCATGAAAGTTTGGGAATCAATTTGTGAAGCATTCCATGCTTTTAACATGCATGGGGTGGAGGGCATTTCTCTCATACCCTCCCACAATCATCACTGGAATTCTTAAGTATTCTGATTGACAGATGGAGGAGGATAGATAATAGACAGTACTTGTTTCCACAATGTGTAATAATTTATGGAAAGCAGTGTTACAAGATGTGTTGATGACCTCTCTTAGATTACTTTAAAAGGGGAAGTAGACAAATATGGAGGAAGAGGAGGGGGGCTTTATTTATTAGTGGTGATGGCAAAATGGAACCTCTGAATAACAATGACAGAAGGAGGAAATGGCTGTTGCTGGCCACTGTGGGAGGAAGGAAGGCTGGACCAGAAGAACTTTTTGACGCAGAAGGGGTCCTCCTAGAATCTTCTCTGCTTTTTCTCTGAAATTCTGATTTTTGTCTGAAATCTGTAGGAATTTAATTCTGTGTTTTAACTTTTCTTAGGTCAATGCTGGCCCACTAGCCTATGCACGGGCTTTCCTAGATGACAAGCACTCCAGCAAATATCCCAGCAAGAAGGTGAATGAATTGAAAGAAATGTTCAGGTAGTTATGTTTTATTTTAATTTATTATGTTTATTTCTCATCTGCGATGGGACCCAAGGCGTAGGAGGGATCTCAAGCACACTCCCATCCAAGCACTGTCCAGACCCACATAGTTGGAGTGAGGTGACTGTCCCCTGTGCCTTCAAATGCTACTTTGGGTGCCCACCTAACAGACTTTCTATGAAACTGCAGGGGACAGAGTCCTTCCCACTACGCTGCGAGGAAGTGGGCATAATCCCAACATGCCAAGGGCTTTCTGTACTCTGCACACACAAAACAGAACCAAATCAAATGCAGGAACATGTACTTGTCTCTTCTATTTTTTTTGTGGAGAAGGGTGTAGAGGAAAGTGGTGTTCCAAATCCCCCCCCCCCCCGGAACATCCCCTTAATCTCCTGGGCTTCCTAGGATCCGAGGCTAATCTTTACACATTATGGAATGTGTAATTAGTTTTGTAAAATATAACAACAATGCAAAGATTCTCAGGATGTGGAATTTGTCCAAATGTCAGCACCGTTGAGACACATTGACCTGCCTATCAATGCTTATTTCACTGCTTATTTGTCAACCTGGTGCCCTCCATATGTTTTGGAGTATAATCCCCATTAGCCCCAGCCAATGCATCTATAGTAAAAAAAACAGCATCATCCAGAGCGCACCAGGTTTGGAGAGGCTGACTTTGAACAGTATTACAGGCTACAATATAAGAGGCTAGATCTGGGGTCAGCAAACATTTTCATCAGGGGGGTTGGTCCACTGTCCCTCAGACCTTGTGGGGGGCTGGACTATATTTTGAAAAATATAAATACCTTGCAAGCCAGTCCCACAGCTGCCTCTGGACCTGGAGGAGGAACACACTCTGCACACGCTCAGGAGCGCATCTCAGCACTGCCCGCTCACCAGCATTGCTGACGAGAAGCAGCCAATCCATCTGCCCATCTCTGCAGAGCTCCCAGGCGGCGTGCACCACACACTGTGGCCCGTTGTCCAAGGCCAGGTTGGCAGGCAGGCCGAGCACAACTCACCCTCCAGCTGCCCCTGTGCGGCTGCCGAGTGCGCCACCAGCAGCAGCAACAAGCCAGGTGCCAGGCGCGACAAGCTCCAGCTGAAGCCCCGTGACGCACCTCTCACAATGCCGGCCTCTCTGTCCTTGCACAGTCAGCGAGGCTTCGGATTGCCGATCGGAAGCCTTGCCAGCGTTGCCGCCTGCCCAGAGGCATCTACAGCTTCGGATTGACTGCAGGAGCTTCCTACAGCCAATCCCAAGCCGTGCCAGCGTCGCAGAAGTCAGTCCCCAGGTGGTGAGGCGTCTGTGGCTTCTTTTCACGGAAATGCTGCACTGCGCCGCTTTAGCTCAGTCCGGGCACTGACTGAGTGGGTGGCAGGGTCTGCGGGCCAGATTTACAAGCCTGGTGGGCCTCATCCAGCCCGCTGGCCTTACTTTGCCGACCCCTGGGCTAGATTTACATAATTGACTCCAAGGCAGTTTTCCTGAGAGCTGTGGGGAAGCAGTCTTTCTCCCTGAATTAAAAGTGGTGAGACATTTCAGTCACACAACTCAGAATTATTATCATTATAATTTAATAATAACAATAGTTACATTTGTAAGTCACTCTAAATGAAAGAAAAAGTCTCAAAGCCACCTAACAAAATAAAATACAATAAATAGTAGCAATTTAAAAACAGAAAAAAATTAAGCAGTGGACAATACAAAATACATAAAATGCTCATCCAAAACCATATTAAGAGCTGATTACTGATTTTAACTTTTTACATGGTTTTTATTGTGTGGTTTTATATTATAATTGTGGCAAACCACTTTTTTATATAAATAGCAATATATAAATATTTTTATAAAATAATTATTTTTTATAAAATAATAAGGGCAAATCCTACCCACTTAAAGACTGGCAACAATGGTGCCAGGTTTATCATGTATGCTATTTTATTTTAGCATTAGAATTGCTTGAAGAATATGACCCATATTCCTTTGCCTAGACAAAGATACAGTACTAGAAAAGGTTGTTAGCTGCCAGAATCCAGCTCTTCATCAGTCACACCTGTGCACTAGGCCGTCTCAGTATCGCAAGTGCCAAAGTCAATGCACACGCCTATTTGTTTTGCAGCTTCACTGCCTACATGAGTCAGCCGGGGTCCCATAAATTCTGTTTTCTCTCAACAGGAAGTTTATTCAGGCCTGTGGAATTGCCCTTGAGCTCAACGAGCGCCTAATCAAGGAGGACCAGGCAGAATACCATGAAGAGCTGAAGTCCAACTTCAGGGACATGGTGAAAGAGCTTTCAGACATCATCCATGAACAGGTAGAGAGTCCAGGCGGGCTGCTCTGAAAGTAAATGTACACAGAGCCTCTCCCAGCCAAGGCATCAAGATATGTGGCTATTGATTTTCATTATTATGATGATTATTACGCTGATGATTAACAAGAATCCTTATACTTCTCCTATCAGTCTCCTTGGCACCTTGGCAACATTAACAAGTCCCTGCTCCACAAAATTAATATATGAAATATACAGTTGGGAAACAACAGAGGGAGAAAAAGAGGAGCGAGAATGTGAGCAAATGCCATTTACACAAGTTTATTAAGCGTGGTTAAAGCTGTAATCTAGGGAAAGGGTCAAAGGTTCCTTGGATTGTCATTGTGTAGCAAAAGTCAACACCAGGTTTGAGCGGGTCTTGGGCACCCCAATCTCTGTTGCTGCCCCTCCTTATGTCAGTGGGCCCTGGTCAGTGGGCAGGAGTCCAGCCGATGGCTCTAGCCATCATTTTAAATTACTGTACCATAATCCCCTAGAATGTTGATGCCACATCAGCGTTGTGGGAAACAAAATGACAGCTTGATCCAGATACCTGTCACTGCTCATAGTGCAGGACCAGGCCTTTGAAAAGAAAAGAAACCACGGGAGAGTCCTAAGCCATGGACCCTGGCAAAGTGTGATGTTCCTGACAGCTGGCCGGTGCTGATGCCAACACTGAGCAGCTGTAATGCCAACACTAGGCCGATTTTTTAATGGGGTGTTCTTGTGTAAATTGGATATCCTTTCAGGATTAGAGCAGCACAGCAATCATCATCACCCTCTGCAATGTGGTAATCTAGAATCTGCTGTTAGAATAAAACAGTGCACACAAACAGTGACTGAAGGTTAAGATGATGCCCTGTTGAGGCAGTTGTTAGGGCTGGGCTGAAATGTCTCCCCTGACTTTGGCCTCTCCAGTTTCACTCCCCACATTCACAGGAGGCATTATGCTGCGGGGATGAAATATGGGGGTCTAGGAACAGCACCTCATCATCATGTAGCGCCTTTATTGGGGGGGGGGGGTTACAGACATCACCAGCCAAGTGAAATGCAAAATGAGAATGAGAAAAAGGTATGCTCAGAGGGTGATTTTAAGACAACTGCGCACATAGTGTACCTCCTTGCTGAATTTTGGCTCAACCTTGGATCTGACATGCTTGGTTCCTCTGCTGTTTGAAAACTGTTCTTCAGAGAAAGCAAACCATGATAGGAATAACAGCAAAACAAAATGAAAAATGGGCAGCCACATTCAGTAAATAGCTGGAGGCTGGACAGGAGTGCAGAACTGGGGCACATGTTTGGCATGTGAACACCAGCCACTGTCAATTTGGGGCCCTGGCCTTTCTTCTGGCCTGCTTGACTGACAGCCAGCTTTCACTTTCTCCCCTTCCCCCTCCCCTGAAATCCCTGAGGAGGGCCTGCCTGCCTGCCTGCCTGGGAATCTATAACCCTGCCCTTCTGTACATAGCCTCCTGGGCACATTATAAACAAAATTAAAACAATGCAAATTGGCTTCTCAGTACTGAAAGTGTTTAGAAGTTGAACATATTCCCAGAGACATACTGTGATAACGCACCCACAATTCCCTCCCAGTTTTCTGCTGTTTTATTTGCATGTGGATGACGGAACGGCTTCTGCATTCCGTTAATATTCAAATAGGGAAAACAAACTTCTAAGAAAGATCTCTCAAGTAATGGGGTCATTAGGAGTCAGTTTGGAACAGGCTGTCATTTTTGATGCACTCCAGATTGTTATTCAAAAAAGCTTCCCATAGTTTGCCTGTCTTGGGTGTTTGGTGGGTGGGGAAAACTGCAGAGTATCTGATGCAGCCTATCCTAGTAGTTCCATACTCAAAGAGGATGCTCAAGAAGCTTTAAAGATTTTGAACACTAAGGAACAACATTAGAGAAACTGAAAAAGCTAACAGCATTTGGGCAAATAGCCAATTGCAGTTTTAAGTCTTAAAAATGTGATGGGTGCTGTACAGGGCATATAGAATCATAGATTCATAGAGTTGGAAGAGACCCCAAGGTTCATCGAGTCCAACCCCCTGCCAAGCAGGAAACACCATCAGAGCACTCCTGACATATGGTTGTCAAGCCTCTGCTTAAAGACCTCCAAAGAAGGAGACTCCACCACACTCCTGGGCAGCAAATTCCACTGTCGAACAGCTCTTACTGTCAGGAGGTTCTTCCTAATGTTTAGGTGGAATCTTCTTTCTTGTAGTTTGGATCCATTGCTCCGTGTCCGCTTCTCTGGAGCAGCAGAAAACAACCTTTCTCCCTCCTCTATGTGACATCCTTTTATATATTTGAACATGGCTATCATATCACCCCTTAACCTCCTCTTCTCCAGGCTAAACATGCCCAGCTCCCTTAGCCGTTCCTCATAAGGCATCGTTTCCAGGCCTTTGACCATTTTGGTTGCCCTCCTCTGGACACGTTCCAGTTTGTCAGTGTCCTTCTTGAACTGTGGTGCCCAGAACTGGACACAGTACTCCAGGTGAGGTCTGACCAGAGCAGAATACAGTGGCACTATTACTTCCCTTGATCTAGATGCTATACTCCTATTGATGCAGCCCAGAATTGCATTGGCCTTTTCAGCTGCCGTGTCACACTGTTGGCTCATGTCAAGTTTGTGGTCAACCAAGACTCCTAGATCCTTTTCACATGTACTGCTCTCAAGCCAGGTGTCACCTATCTTGTATTTGTGCCTCTCATTTTTTTTGCCCAAGTGCAATACTTTACATTTCTCCCTCTTAAAATTCATCTTGTTTGTTTTGGTCCAGTTCTCTAATCTGTCAAGGTCGTTTTGAAGTGTGATCCTGTCCTCTGGGGTGTTAGCCACCCCTCCCAGTTTGGTGTCATCTGCAAATTTGATCAGGATGCCCTTGAGTCCATCATCCAAGTCGTTGATAAAGATGTTGAATAAGACCGGGCCCAAGACAGAACCCTGTGGCACCCCACTAGTCACTCTTCTCCAGGATGAAGAGGAACCATTGATGAGCACCCTTTGGGTTCGGTCAGTCAGCCAGTTACAAATCCACTGAGTGGTAGCATAGTCAAGTCCGCATTTTACCAGCTTCTTTACAAGAATATCATGGGGCACCTTGTCAAATGCCTTGCTGAAATCAAGGTAGGCTACATCCACTGCGTTCCCTTCATCTACCAGGCTTGTAATTCTGTCAAAAAACGAGATCAGGTTAGTCTGACATATCCCCTGTACAGATCCAACGCAAGATCCCAAACGAACTTTAAAAAAGCAAGTATATTTCTATTCGTCCTCCTGGAGTTGAAAAGTTTGGAAATCGTGTGAGCAGTGTCTGCTTCAAGTTCCAAACCAAAAGTGCTGGATTTTCTTGGTTCCAGCATTCACAGACTGTGTAACATTCAGCATGGAACCAGTTACAGATAGGTAGCCGTGTTGGTCTGCCATAGTCAAAACAAAAAAAATTCCTTCCAGTAGCACCTTAAAGACCAACTAAGTCAGTTCTGGGTATGAGCTTTCGTGTGCATGCACACTTCTTCAGATACACGTGTATCTGAAGAAGTGTGCATGCACACGAAAGCTCATACCAAGAACTGACTTAGTTGGTCTTTAAGGTGCTACTGGAAGGAATTTTTTTTGTTTTGACATTCAGCATGGAAGATCACCTACCCTCCTAGAGTTGATGGGGAGTTGGTGTCCCTCCAGATATTGTAGGATTCATGAGAGTTGAAAGACCCACCATCTCTGAAGGCCACAGTCTTCTCATTTATACCCTATAAGCCTCTCTCGTTCTGTTCCCCTAATACAAATCATCCACTCAGGTATTTCCCAAACCCCACTCAGGTCTTACTTTGATTTAAAACAAAAAGCCAAATCCTGCAAAGGCCAGATTTGAGCATCTGTTGTCATTTAGGAGAACTCTTGAACCACACTTGCAAAACAGGAAGTGGGGCTGCACATTCTTGGAGCAGGCTGTGACTCCAAGACAGGGTTATAGAAAAAGCCACACAAGGACTTACCAGAAATAAAGGTTTTGGGCTTTAAAAATTCAGTCAGTTGGGTGGCTGTTACTTACCCCGAAGTTTCTTAAAACTACACTTGGTTTTAAAAATTATTAGTAGGGTGGGGAAAACCCCTCAAGAGGTCACCTACTGGCAAAAACACAATGACTAGGTCTGGGGTACAAGTCTTGCACCATTTTGGACAGGTTCCTTGATTTGGCAATCAAGCCCAGCAGATGGGTGACCACACTGTGTCTCAACTTGAAAGATGTGGCATTCTGAAGAAAAGCAGGGAGTCCACCATTTGCCCTCACCACTGCTGGTGTGGTGTGGGGCCGTTTGCTCTTTTACTGCTCTGAACTTTGGACTGGTGTTCTTTTGTACAACACGTCTCAGCATATCTGGAACGTTGTCACCAGAAGCCAGCAGGAGTGTGGCAGATAGAGCAGCTTTCCCCAACCTGGTGTCCTCCTGATGCTTTAGACTACAATGCCCATCTGCCCCAGCCAGCATGGCCCACAGTCAGGGATTATGATGATCAGAGTTGCAGTTCAAAGCATTTGAAAGGCACCAGGATGGAGAGAGATGGGTGAGCATGTTGGACTAGGACGAGGGAGACCCAGGGTCAGATCTCTTATTTGGCCACAAAGCTCACAGGGTGAGCTTGGGCCAATCATAATCTTCCAGCCCAGCCCACCATGCAGGGTTGCTGTGAGGCCAAAACTGGGCAGAGGGGGAGCCATGTACTTTGCTCTGTCCTTTGAGGAAAGATGAGGGAGAACCATAAAGAAATGATAAATATCACAACAACAGCAGCACTGGTAGCATCTCCAGTGGAAATATAACTCTCTACCAGAAGGTCTAGCTTCCTTAATCTCTGGTTGCACTGCTTCTGTACTATGTAAAGAAATGCCAGACTGTTCTTTTCCTCAACTACAGCAAATCTTGACATGAACCAGAGCACTAAAGAATCTTTCTGGTATTTTTGATTAATGGAAGTGTGTTGAACAGGAAAGTTAATGGCTCACAATATTAACACCCAGGTAACTTAAAGAGTAAGCTCCACTTATCCCAGTTGACCTGTTTATTAAGCATTTGTCCTGATTTGTTTGAAGGGAGATCAGACAACGTTGATTATTTATTGAGCATTCATTCTGTGTTTGCAGAGAAGTTAGATGACATTTATGTCCAGTGCACTTCCCCTGCTTCCCACTTTCCTTATTACAGAAAGTCTGCAAGACCTCTCAATGTACTATAACTGTGTGATTAGAATTTGCCATGTATTATTCATTTCCACCTGAAAACAGAAAATAGCTGGATATGCCCCACTTTAAAAAAGGTATCCCAGTTTTTAATTAGTTAATTCAAGATGTAAATAATTTGTTACAGCCACTACAGAGGGGGAAGATAATTTAAATCAAAAACGATATATTTTATTTGCCTTTTCTTCTCTTCCATCAGGTTGTTAATATTAGAAGGTTCCTTCTAACTTCTGTTCTTCATGTATCTGTTATTCTAAAAGACCAAAATTTCACTTCTCTTCCTCTGCTAGTTGTAAGGGTTAGTAGGGACAAACAGTGCTTGCCCTACAGGGGGGCAGAGAGACCCCCTTAAATGACTTTTTTTTTTTGGAGGCCAATAGTTAGCAAAAATTGGCCAGGAGGAGGTCGGCTCCTTCTACCTCCCCTACACCATCTTGAACACTAGTAAGACAGGAGGTGCTTGGTTAAGACTGGGTGGGGAACATGTGGTCTTTCAGATATTGTTAAACTCCAAACTCCCATCAGTCCACATGGCTAATGGTCAGAAATGGTGGGAGTTTTATTTCAGCAACATCTGGAGGGCCACAGATTATGCGCCCCTGGGGCTATGAACTATCTTATACATAGCTTCTCCTGACAGACAGAAAAGGAATTAGTGACTTTGTAGACCCGAGTAGACATTTTCTGTTTCCATGCCATTCCTACCTGTGGCTATGCCCATGCATGGATGCCAAACTCAGCAGTCTGACAGGGGAATATTTCAGGGGGCTGAGTGTGGGTGTCAGGACTGGGTTTGTGTTTGCTTTGATCTGCCCTGCAGACCTCTATGCTTTTAACCAGGAGTCCAAGTACCACGCTTGGATAAGGCATTCCAAAATGGCTCCCAGAGAAGATCTAGCCTGCCATGAATCTTTGAAACAGGTGCGATAGAAACTTGTGAAGAATAAAGGCACTGAGCATAATCCAGTTTGGTGGCGGGGTGTCTTCCTACACAGAACCTCATTGGAAACAATGCAAGCAGAAAGTTCTTGGTTCAGCCTCCGGTGTCTCCTGCTGAAACAGGAAGAGACTCCTGTCTGAAACCCTGGAGAGCCACTTGCATGCAATGCAGACACTTCTGAGCTAATGAATCAATAGTCTGACTCAGTAGAAGGGAATTCCTTTGTTACTAAATAAAAGAAAGCAATCTCTTGGTTCTGAAATGCTCCACTGACCCTTTAGGTGTGACCCTGTACAATTCTAAGGTAGAATTCAGCAAGAACCCAAACTTAATTATTAGGAAACTCCTTCTAATTTGGAGAACTAGAAGTGGAACAAGCTATTTAGAGCATTTATGGGATTTTCTTTGTTGGAAGCTTTCAGGACAATTAATAATGTCTTAATCTTACAAGTATTTGATTAGATGATCTTCTGTACCCCTTCTAGCTCTGGGGTTATTTTGAGAGCATAGTAGACATCATTGCTAAATAACTTCTCTTTCCTATTCTCTTTTGTTTTCTTTTAATGCTGCCTTTGCAATAACAGCTTTGAAGACCAGGTTGGGTAACACCATTCTACATTTCCTTTTGTGTTGTTGAAACAATTTTTGTTGCTGTTAGGAACAGATAAGGTTTTTGCTTAATTTGCTAACTCAGCTTTGGGGTTTTTTTAGATGTACCAAGAAGATACCATTCAGTCCTCATGGATGCACAACACCTTACATGTGTTCTGTGCAATAAGTGGAACTTCAGGCAATGGCTATGGCTCACTTAGATCTACGTTCGACGTTTAAAAAGAAACTTGGGAGTGACTCTTGACATTCTACAGATCTTTCTCAGGAATACTTGGGACTGTTGCCTGAAAGATGTTAACCTCCAGACACGTGAACAAAATGGTCTCAATATTTTTCTTTGTTTAAGCAGAATCAACTGGCTTTCAAACAGGGTACTTGCTTAATTCAGAGACTGTGAAAGTGCCTCTATGATATGCTTTCCTCCTTGTATCTTTTGTTGTTGTTGTTGTTGTTGCATTCTTAAAATCTATGGAATACACCAAAAGGCATTTATCAAATCACCTTGTGCTGAAAAGAATGAACTTGAATACGGTACCATGTAAAGTTGTACAATGGAATATAATAAAATGTAAAACTGCTTTGTAAATAAGGTGGTTGTGTGAACATGTCTTTTGTGCTCAATATAAAAAGCAGAAGCCAGAAAGAATGCCCTGCAGCCTCTATGCCAAAATACAGGTATTTTACAGAGAGAGAGTGCAAGGTTGGGGAACCTTTTTCAGCCTGAGGGTCACATCCCCTTCTGGGCACCCATTTGGGGGCTACACATTGGGGGGGGGGCAGAGCCAGAGGTTGAAAGAGACTAAATTAATTAATGTATATTTTTCCTTTGCACAGCGGGCCAGGTTCTACAATAAATTCTCTCACCTGTTTTTCTATCCAAAACCCAGGTGAGCCAGAGTGAGCAATGAGTTCAAAGTGCCATCTAGCCAAGCAAAGACAGTGAAGTAAGATATGAAGCAGAGACAGTAATGAGGGGTGACTGAAGATGGGGTTGGCCCACATGGAGTTCCATGACCGGGCTGCATTTGGACCTCAGGTTGTTGGCATTCTTCTGTCGAGAGACAATGGAGTGTGCCTCTGGGTGTGGGATCAAAATGCTGCCTTAGCAGCACCAAAGTGACCTCCCTGGGGCAGTGGCAGAGCTTCATGCTCCGGCACCAGGGGGCATGTGGCAGAGAGCAGGCGGGGGCGGGGCTGGCGCGTGTCCTGGGGGCATGGTGCGTTGCCTGCAGGGGCGTGGCACCCAGTGTGGGTGGGGAGGCAGCTGTGATGGCACCCCACCGGGATCACGCTGCTGGTGGTGGTATGCTCCCCCCCCCACTCCTCTTCCTCCACCAGTGCCCTGGGGTACAAGCCTAGGCAGTGTGCATGGAGGTCCTGGGCTCATCTTTCAGATGCAGTCCAAAACAAAGCAGAGTAATTAGTTTGGCACCCACTTGGCTGCAGAGTTGCTGGAAGGAGGCATGCCAGGCACCATCCAACTGTTGAAGGAACTCCACTCTGGATTGTAGAGTTCACTCCTTAGCCATTTCTTCTCCTGAAGACATAGGCGCCGACTCCATGGGGCCTGAGGGGGCCCGAGCCCCCTCAAAAATTCGTTTGGGGGGGCTCTGCCCCCCCAATAATTTAAGAAAATTATTACCGTAAATTTCACTCTATAACATGTCTGTGCGTGTTACTGAGCGAATGTGTGGTCCCTGGAGCCGGAGCGCAGGGGCAAAAATCGGGCGGAGGGAAGGCAGAAGCTGCTGCTTTCCTGCATTCTGCCTCAGGGTCTTACTGCCCACCCGCTTCTGTTGCTGCGTTTGCTCAAACTCAACAAAGAGCAGGGAATCCCCTGCCCTCCTGGCAAGCAGAGGGTTAAGGAAAGGATTGAGTCCTTCCTTCTAATTCTTTCCTAGTCACACTGTGTGCAGGCTCCAGCCCACCACCTCCTCCTCTCCGTGCTAGGGACTCGCAGGTGGGAGAGAGAGAGAGAGCGAGGCCTGGCTTGGGGGGGGACTTTTGCCTTCATTTCCTCCCCCCCACCCCGTTAAACTCCTTCCCTGCATTCTTAGCCAGCTGCTTCTCCGCACACCCCTCTTGTGCTTCTTGTCCCTTCTGTGTTTTTCCTTCCCTCCCCATTTAAAACGTGGTGACAAAGCACGGATCCACATGGATCCTCAGGATTTTTGCATTGGGTCACCCCAAATTCACCATCAGATCACATTACATGTCCATGGCTACAGTCTGTACCAAAAAAATCACGCACCCGCTGTTGCCTGGGGCTGCAATGGTGCAAAAACGTGGTTACAAAGCATGGATCCACAGGAACTTTGCACTGGGTCACCCCAAATTCACCATCAGATAACATAGCATGTCCATGGCTACAGCCTGCACCAAAAAAATCACGCACCCACTGTGGCCTGGGGCCACAATGGTGCAAAAACGTGGTTACAAAGCACGGATCCACATGGATCCTCAGGATTTTTGCATTGGGTCACCCCAAATTCACCATCAGATCACATAGCATGTCCATGGCTACATCTTGCACCAAAAAAATCACGCACCTAGGGTCACAGTGGTGCAAAAACGTGGTTACAAAGCATGGATCCACATGGATCCTCAGGATTTTTGCATTGGGCTACTCCAAACTCACTGTCAGATATTAAAAATCTTTATAAAATAGAGAATTAAATACATACAGAATGTTAAATTTTCAGTTTTGAAATATTAGTACTAGTTTAGTACTGTATTTCTATATTACTATAGTACTGTATTAGTTATTTTCAAATACTTAAATATTTTTAGGGTGTAAGACCCAATTAAAGCCCGTTATTTACATACAGTATTACAGTATTTACATACAGTATTAGGCATACTGTATTAACTTTATTAACTGTATTAAAGCATTAACTTTGAGATATTATTTTTATTTAATGAACCCTCAGCCTTATTCAAAGTAAGCTTAAATTAGCTATTTCACTTATTAATCAAAGTGCTATTACTGTGTGACAGCAATATTTTATGTTTTATTCTTTGAATGATAGTTTAGGATTTATTTAAATATCATTTCAGTCTTTTCAGAGCTATATATTCACTGCTCTGTAATAGTCTATAAGCATAATTGTTACTGTAAATTAAATTAGCTTTTTACGAAAATACTGTGCGTGTTTATGTTTTGTTTCTTTTTTCAAAGCCAAAAAGTGTTTTAGGCTTGTCGAGTTTCCCGGAGTGTGGAGTTATAGAGAGTCGAGTTTTCGGGGTTCTAATGTTGATCATATGACTCTAAAATACTTTAAAAAAACTTTAAAACTCACTAATTTTCATCTAAAATTTAGAAAACTTCCTGGGGCAGGACCCCGGTATGGGCCCCCCCAATATTTTTTATAAGTCGGCGCCCCTGCCTGAAGATATCCCACAAGGCAATAGAGATTTAGGATCAGAATTTCCTTCTTCTAGATGAGCTACTTCCCAGGCAGATGAGCTCCATCAGCACCTCACTTCCCTCTACAGCATGTGCAGAAGCCACCTTCTTGACCATTGGACCCACAATTGATCTTGTGCATTTACCGTATTTTTCGCGCTATAGGACGCATTTTTTCCCCTCCAAAAATGAAGGGGAAATGTGTGTGCGTCTGTCAGAGTTACCTCTAGGTCCCAGCTCACAGAGGACCAACGCTAGTCAGTAATAACGTATAAAAGTCTTTATTGAAGATTAGTTTCCATTTCCAAACCGCAGCGTGCAACTCTACGTCTTAGAACCTAGACCGGCGAAGCTCCATCTGAGTCTCCGCCTCCTAGACACCAGTTTAAGACTCTAGCCTTACTCCGCCTCTTCCGTTGTTCTTTCCTCCTCTGGGTCCTCCTGCCCCCTGGGGTTTCCTCCTTTCTGGACTCTTCTGACGCTGACCCCCCTGAGTCTTGCCCCTCCTTCCGGCGGGCTTTAGGACCTGGCTCCCTATCCGGGCTACCTGCTGTGCCGCTCGCCTGTACATTTGAACTTGGCGCGTGCGCCCAGCCGGTAACTTTCCTCTTGACCGTTTCCCCGCTCTCCGATGGAGGCGTGGTCAATCCTGACTCATCTCCTCTCGCTGGTGGTGAGAACACTGGTCCCGATGCCTGGGACTCCTCCCCCCCACTGCACTCTGGTGGGGAAGCTGGTCCTGATTTCCAACTGCTGCTCTGGGAGTCCCCGCTGGCCCCTTCCTTCTGGGGTTTCCCCCTTGGCACCCCCCTTGCCCTGGCCATCGGCGCTCCCTTCTGTGAATCTTCCGATTCGCTGGAGAGGCTCATGGAATCCCTCTGACCACTGTCACCGCCTACGCTCCCCTCGGATTCCTCCCCCTCGCTCTCCATTTCCTCCCTCTCCTGTGCCTCTGCTCCTGAGCTCCTGACAGCGTCCTATGGGGCGAATGCAGGCTTTCGCTGAAGCCTGGAGAATGAGAGGGGTCGATGCGCATCGACCCCTCTCGCTCTCCAGGCTTCGCGGACCTCTCTGCAAGCAGCGGGAGCCAGCGCTGGGCTCCCACGGCTTGCAGAGAGCTGCCTGTTTGGGGACTGGGGTTGGGGGAAGCTCGGGCCTCCCCTGCCCCAGCCCCACGCCTGGGGGGGGAAATAATTTCCCCCCCTTTATTTCCCCCCCAAAAAACTAGGTGCGCCTTATGGGACGGTGCGTCCTATAGGGCGAAAAATACGGTAATACACCGGAGCCTGTCTTCACATGCAGGGGAAGTCCATAACTCACAGAGGGTTTGAGATCCGTTGGCTACCCTTGCCTAGTTTAGCTGGCCAGTCGAAGCCATTTATGGTGGGGGCCACATCCTGGCAACTTTTAGGAGCCACAGGTGAGAGCTGAGTTCAGAGTGGGGACCAAAGGTGACAAACAACCCCAGAAGGAAATGTCCCCCATCAGAGGTCCTACCCCTCCCTTAAGGTACTCCATTTCATACTCCCTCAAGAAAGGTAAAAAGGTATCATTTAAGATTCTCAGACTTGCTTGCTTTTACTCATTCTGCACTGTTTGACTTCTGCTGGCTGTGGAGGAATGACAAAGAAATAACCAGTGCACTGACTCAACTTACCCTGCAACTGCTGGAGGATGGGGTTAACCTGTATTTAGAACTCCCTAAGTAACATAGGCTGCTGCCTACTCTCTCCTCTGTTCCCTTTGAATTATTTAAACCCAGGCCAAAAATGAAAAGCCCTATAGTCAAACCCTGTATCTTTAGTTTTCCCTGGCTTTGGAAAGGCTTTAGTCATTTTGTCATGTTTACTGGGAGCTGACTCACGCAAGCTTTACGCATTCTTGCACAACAGTGTGACAAGCACAACAATGTGACAGAGAGGGAAGTGCTGAGGGGATCCTGCCCCTTTTCTCCTTTGACTGGGCATGTGGGCCTGAGAATTTCTTCTTGTGAGCATGGAGGAGTTCCTGTTTAACATAGGCATGATAAGGTGTCACATCTTCAGGAGGAGAAAGTGGGAGAGAACATGGAAAGAAAGAAAGGAACAAGTTCTTTGTTTTACTTAAGCTATATTGAGTGAGGATTAAGACACAGCAGACACATATAAGATCTCCAGAAAAGCTGTCAATTGTTTCAGCAATGCCCACATCCCACCCCAGCCAGATCATTTGTACTTCAGCTTTTGGCAAAGCTTCCTTCTCCTTACATGAACAATGCTTTGCAGAGGACATACCGGTACTCCTCCTTATGAACAGCTTGAAACTTGAGGGCAGGGGACAGAAATATGACTTTCTAGTTCACTGTATAAATAAACGAAGTTGCCTTATCTTGCACCAAAGCACATCCCAGTGCATCCTAGCCGCATGGGCACTTGCTCTCTAAGGCATCAGGCACATAAAGGTCTTGTCAGTCTTGTTGCTGCAGACTGACCCTTTAACTAGAGTACATAGAATCATAGAAGTGTAGAGTTGAAAGTGGCCACAATGATAATCTAGTCCAATCCGCAGGAATATTTTGCCTAATCTGGGGCTCAAACCCACAACCCTGAGATTAAGTCTCATGCTCTATGAATTGAGCTATCAGTTTAAATGATAGGTAAAGGTGAAGGACCCCATTATTGTAGTGAAGGGCAGTATTGAAAATAAATAAATAAATAAATAAATAAATAAATAAATAAATAAATATCCTTTCCACCAAGTCGCTCAGGGAGTGTAAGTGGTTCTCTGCCCATGCCCACAATTTTTCATAACAACAACCCTATATGGAAACTTCATCTGACTTCAAGTGCACATGGCCTGAGTTTACCAAATGAACTGGAATTTTAAACCAAAAGTAAAATGAAGCTGCCGTATTTTAAGACAGATTGCTAGCCATCTTGCCCAGTCTGCTCTGACTGACGGTGATTCTCTAAGGCTTCAGGAATAGGTTTTTTCTGGAGATACTGGGGGTTGAACCTGAAATCTTGTAAACAGAAAGCTTACAACTGACAATTCACCCACCCCAACAATTGCCACAGAGGAATTTATTTTTATTGTTTTACCATAAATTGCACATCCTTGTCCACCTGCAACAGTTACAACCCCACCCAATGCCTTTACTTACATAATCATCCATGTGCCAATAGATCATTGCCCAACTAAATTAGTCCATTCACCCTAGAAGACATCCATCACTGAAGTAAGAGGTTTGGGCATGGAAGGTAAGCATCCCTATTATGACACCATCAGGTGCTAGAAGGGATAGAAATTGCTTTCTGAAATCTGACAGGATTCTAGCCTGTTCCAGACTATCTCCATTTTTGGGTGGGATTTAATTGTATACAGCACAAGCAAACTCAGGTTGCACAATTGAAGTTGACTTGGTGCTCTTGCTCAACAAACCTGTTCCAAAGAAGAACATATTTTTCACAATACAGAAGGTGGGGGATGATATTTGCTTGATGCAATATCATCTAACCTCCCCACAAAGAGATCAAACAAAATTAATGCTCAATAGATGGCTAATGCCTAACCTCTCTGAACACTTTGTGAGTGAATCAGGATGAATGCTTAATAAACAGGTTATCTGGAAGCAGTGTGTGTGTGTGTAGGAGAGAGAGGGAGAGAGAATGTTCCCCAAGAAAGAGCTTGCATAGCTCTCTCCCAAAGCAGGCTGGCACAAGCTGCTTTTGCAATGTTATGGGAAAATATGCAAAACTGGCAGGCAGCACTACTCATCTGATCTTTCTGTTTCCATCTTTCTTAAATGTTGCAGAAGCAGGCTCGGGCAACCCTCCTCTCCTGTCCCAACACAGGGATGTAGTCGGTGCTTTTTTTCTAAAAAAATGTTTAGGGGCACTCTCTTTTTGACTCAAGAAAATCACCATTTTATAGTTCAAATCAGGAAAAATAATTAGAGTAAATGGAGAAAAGTACAAAGATTCACAAAATGTTTAGGGGTATACGTACTCCTGCATAACCCCAGAAAAAAAGCAGTGGATGTAGTCATGCGAAAGAATTGTGATGATTTTTGTAATGATTTGCTGCATTTCACATAGCTTATTATATATGTAGAGACTACCTGAAAAAATCAAAACCTCACACACACCTATGCTTTAAGCATTTTACTGTATTGGCCCGAATATAAGCCACACCTTTAAAATTGGAGGGGGGGGGAGAAAAAAGACCCAAATATAAGCTGCTCCATTTCTTGCTGCTGGGGGGAGGGGCGCTGTGTTGCAGGTGGCCTTTCTGCTTCCTTACTCTCTCCCTTCTCGGCCTCGGGGGAGAGGGGGGTGGGCGTTGCTTTGCTGTGCTCCTGCCACTGTTTGCCCCATGCTCCTGGCTACAAACCATAAGGTCGCGAATATAAGCCACGCTTTAACTTTTCATGGTCGGACTTTGGGGGGAAAGTGAGGCTTATATTCAGGCCAATATAATAAAACATTCACATGGGGTACACCCTTTCACCTCCCGCCCCCCCCCAAAAAAGGCATCACTCCTGCTCCAACCAGTTCCTGCCAGAATGCCCAATAGCCAGGGATCACCCTGAGGTCACAGGTTTGCCATCCCCAACTTAAACAGAGCTACAGTCTAGACACAGAAGATTATTCACAGGTGACTTGTGCCCTAAGTTCACCTGCTGTTCAGGTGCCAACTGTTGATGGACCAGACTCAGCTAGACCAGTAAAGAAAAAGTGATTTGTATGTGTTGTATGTGTGATATAACATTGTGCCACCAGCTGGCGACGTGGAGTCCCATTTTTCTCTACCTGTTTTCCCTGTTTAAATTTACAACACTTTAAACTGAAATGCTAGAAGCATATAAATTGCTTTTTCTTTACTGGTCTAGCTGAGTCCTAAATCCAATGTAATAAATGAAAATCTGCCCTTATTCCCTTATGGGGTCCTTTGCAGGTTCTCCATCGGTCGGAGAAAATAAGAGAGGCCAACCAGAGAATATTGAGAAGCAAAGCAGCTAGTAAGCCTGATCTTTATTGAACTGTTGCAACAGGGTGTCCCCTTCACACACAGGAGAAGGAGGAGGACTCTGAATCAAGATGTGCCCGCCCTTATATAAACATTTTAAATTGCCTGCCCTGGAGTTGAAGACCACTCCCAGAAACATCATACATACATCACAGAATGGGTGTAGCTCAAGACCACCCCCCAGACACATCATACCTACATAACAGAAAGGGCGGTCTACAACAGAAATCTGAGTGCGTTGTTTACCTCCTGTCTGGCAGGTTACCTGTTAATGCTTACTTGATTGGGGAGCCTGGCCAGTCTTTTGCAATGATAAATACTTATTTCCTGAGCCAGGTCACAGGCTCACCCTATTCATGCACAGACATACCCTTCAGACAGGATTTGTGAATGAAAAGACAATGGGGGGGGCGGGGGCGGGGGCGGGGGCGGGGCTTTTCCATTTTCCTTGACCTTGCAGAGAAATCATTTGGTCAGTTTGGGAGACAAAATGGTTTCAGGGCTGTTTTCCTATGCTGCTTCAGACAAGTGGTTTATATATTTATGTACGTGTTTGTCTGGTACATTTATGAACATTTTATATATATATATATATATATATATATATATATATATATATGACCTTAATTTTTTAATTTCACCAGCCAAGGCTTCCCCAGCTCTCAGGTCTTAGGCTTCCTTATTCTTAAACTGAATTTAGGTCAGACCACCCCCTCCAAACAGAGGCCTGTCCTCTGTAAAGTAGGATGCATGGCCTCACCAGGCTTCATTTTTAGTCCGTCCTTATAATCATTTTCTCAGGGTAGATTAAATAGGCACTTTTTCCATAGAAAGGTCAGCAAGGTGCCTTTATGTAAATGCCCTGAGCTTGTGACTATTCTTTCTTTCTTTTTGTTCCAATGGTGATTATTCAAATAAAGGTGGGGAATAACTGCACTTCCTGGTAGAAATGAATCAGTTCCTTTTTCTCCCCCCAAAGTTGGCTTTTAGAGCAACAAAAATGTAGAAAACACCCTTTTAAAAGCATGCAAAGATGGGGTAATTTTGGTGGTGTTAAGGGTATCTGGATTTTTGGCTGTACCCTTTGATGTGGTTAGACTCTTACCTAAGTTCTAAAAAGAGACCCACCTAGAGATTAGATACTGCGAAGAAGCTACCCGCTAACCCACATTTACGTGGAAATTAGTAGGCTCTCCAGATATTATCACAACCACTAACACACCACAGAGTCTGTAAAAGATGTTAATCATGAACAATGAAGTGGGCTCAATAGGGCAACACTCTAAGAGCGAGGGGGATAGGAACAAAAACAAAAGAATCTTAGAAAACTTGTTACCATTGTCCAGTGGCTCCATTAATATAATAGCACTTGTGAATGTTAGTAAGGCTAGAGTCAGAGTTCTAGGCACACTGATACACAGCAGTGAAGGCTCATTGGTTTCAAGTGCACTGCAACAATGCTAATTTACTGACT
Source organism: Podarcis gaigeae (assembly GCF_964106915.1). Taxonomy (NCBI): domain Eukaryota; kingdom Metazoa; phylum Chordata; class Lepidosauria; order Squamata; family Lacertidae; genus Podarcis; species Podarcis gaigeae. The sequence goes on from NC_139691.1 coordinate 49,106,872, forward strand.
TAAAGAAAAACAAAATCATTGTACTCTCTTTCTAACTATATTACCTGAAGCGATTCCTGATGATAAGCCACACACACACCCCAATATCTAAAATACAAAATAAACTCCACTTTCATCTAACACTGAAAAATAAATTATCATTAAATATAGAGAATCTGTGGTTTGGACCTAAGTTAGTCATATCCACGCATTTGGATGGCTGTACTTTGAGTATGACTAATCCCACATTCACGACTATTTTTTTAGAAAAAGAGGTACCAGAACTCATCATGAACACCTCCTTCGTTCTCTTAGAATGGCAATGACATCCACCAGAGGTGCCAGAACTGAGTTCCTGTGAGTTCCCCCTGAAAAAGCCCTCCCACAGTCCATATTAGGGCCATATCTTTATTAGGCTCACCAAAATATCATATACCGTAATATATCTATGGCAAGGGAATGCAGGAAGAATGCCTCTACATTTGGCACCTAGAATATTAAGCCAGGAGGTATAGGTGTAGCCGGGAGGGAGGGGCAGCTTTCCCTCCCCTAAATCAAGTAAATAAACAGCAATACCTAGCTAAAAGCAGAAATAATTAGAATATTTGAAATTGAAACGCTCGCCAAGATACTGCAATCTCCCTCCCTAATGAGCATTTCTCTAGAAAAAGTCAGTGCCTGCTTTTGCTACACTTATGAATGTAGCATATAAATTATTACTTCATTGAAATGTATGAGCCACTCTCTGCAGAACATCCGAATTTAGGATCCTACAACAGTGGGTCTAACTCAGTGGTCAGCACTCAGTGGTCAGTCCACTGTCCCTCAGACCATGTGGTGAACCAGACTACCGTATTTTTCGCTCTATAACACGCTCCCAACCATAACACGCACATAGTTTTTAGAGGAGGAAAACAAGAAAAAAAAATATTCTAAACGAAACAGTGAATGTATGATTTTTGTGGTTCATGCTGTGGCCACAGACATGTGATCTGAAGGTGAGTTTGGGGTAGCCGAATGAAAAAATCCTGAGGATCCATGTGGATCCGTGCTTTGTAACCACATTTTTGCACCACTGCGGCCCCAGGCAACAGTGGGTGCGTGATTTTTTTGGTGCAAGCTGTAGCCATGGACATGCTATGTGATCTGATGGTGAATTTGGGGTGACCCAGTGCAAAAATCCTGAGGATCCATGTGGATCCGTGCTTTGTAACCATATTTTAAGTGAGGAGGGAAGGAAAAGCACTCAAGGGACAAGGAACACATGTGGGGTGGGTGGAGAAGGATGCTGTTAATAATGCAGAAGAGGAGTATAAGAGGAGAAGGCTCTTATAAGAGGAGTGGGGAGGAGAGAGAGACAGAGAGCCTGCTTGAAAAAACCTTGCTGCTATTTAGCAAGTGGGGAGGAGAGGGAGACAGAGAGCCTGCTTGAAAAAACATTGCTGCTATTTAGCGAGTAGGGAGGAGAGAGAGACAGAGAGCCTGCTTGAAAAAACGTTGCTGTTATTTAGTGAGTGGGGAGGAGAGAGGGACAGAGAGCCTGCTTGCTTTAAAGGAGCCAACCGGACAGGAGCCACTTACACTTGTGTAAACAGCTCCTCTCCTCTCCCGCTTTGCTCCTTTAAAGCAAGCAGGCTCTCTCTCTCTCTCTCTCTCTCTCTCTCTCTCTCCTCCCCACTCAGCGGCTCTTCTCCCACTTTGCTGTTTCAAAGTGTTTCAAAGGAGGAGGGAAGGAAGGGGAACCATGGATCCTCTGATCACGACTGCAGCAGATCCCCCTGCCATCTGTAGGCATTCGCTCCATAACAGGCACAGACATTTCCCCTTACTTTCTAGGAGGAAAAAAGTGAGTGTTATGGTGCGAAAAATACGGTATATTTGGGGGTGTGTGTGAATGAATTCCTATGCCCCACAAATAACCCAGAGATGCATTTTTAATAAAAGCACACATTCTACTCATGTAAAAACAAAGCACCAATTCTTCAGCGATCAGCCTTCTTTATGATCCAGCTCTCACTTCCATACATCACTACTGGGAAAACCATAGCTTTAACCAAAGCTTTAACTATAACCTTTGTTGGCAAGGTGATGTCTCTGCTTTTTAAGATGCTGCCTAAGTTTCTCATTGCTTTTCTCCCAAGAAGCAGGCGTCTTTTAATTTCGTGACTGCAGTCACCATCTGCAGTGATCATGGAGCCCAAGAAAGTAAAGTCTCTCACTGCCTCCATTTCTTCCCCTTCTATTTGCCAGGAGGTGATGGGACCAGTGGCCATGATCTTCGTTTTTTTGATGTAGAGCTTCAGACCATATTTTCCTCTTTCACCCTCATTAAAAGGTTCTTTAATTCCTCCTCACTTTCTGCCATCAAGGTTGTGTCATCTGCATATCGGAGGTTGTTGATATTTCTTCCGGCAATCTTAATTCCAGTTTGGGATTCATCCAGCCCAGCCTTTTGCATGATGAATTCTGCATATAAGTTAAATAAGCAGGAAGACAATATACAGCCTTCTTGTACTCCTTTCCCAATTTTGAACCAATCAGTTGTTCCATATCCAGTTCTAACTGTAGCTTCTTGTCCCACATAGAGATTTCTCAGGAGACAGATGAGGTGATCAGGCACTCCCATTTCTTTAAGAACTTGCCATAGTTTGCTGTGGTCAACACAGTCAAAGGCTTTTGCATAGTCAATGAAGCAGAAGTAGATGTCTTTCTGGAACTCTCTAGCTTTCTCCATAATCCAGCGCATGTTTGCAATTTGGTCTCTGGTTCCTCTGCCCCTTCGAAATCCATCTGGCACTTCTGGGAGTTCTCAGTCCACATACTGCTTAAGCCTGCCTTGTAGAATTTTAAGCATAACCTTGCTAGCGTGTGAAATGAGTGCAACTGTGAGGTAGTTGTAGCATTCTTTGGCGCTGCCCTTCTTTGGGATTGGGAAGTAGACCGATCTTCTCCAGTCCTCTGGCCACTGCTGAGTTTTCCAAACTTGCTGGCATATTGAGTGTAGCACCTTAACAGCATCATCTTTTAAAATTTTAAATAGTTCAGCTGGAATACCATCACTTCCACTGGCCTTGTTATTAGCAGTGCTTTCTAAGGCCCATTTGACATCACTCTCCAAGATGTCTGGCTAAAGGTTAGCAACCGCACTACCTGGGGTGTACGAGACATCCATATCTTTCTGGTATAATTCCTCTGTGTATTCTTGCCACCTCTTCTTGATGTCTTCTGCTTCTGTTAGGTCCTTACCACTTTTGTCCTTTATTATGGTAATCTTTGTACGAAATGTTCCTTTCATATCTCCAGTTTTCTTGAAAAGATCTCTGGTTTTTCCCATTCTATTGTTTTCCTCTATTTCTTTGCATTGCTTGTTTAAGAAGGCCTTCTTGTCTCTCCTTGCTATTTTTTTGGAAATCTGCATTCAATTTCCTGTATCTTTCACTATCTCCCTCGCATTTTGCTTGCCTTCTCTCCCCCGCTATTTGTAAGGACTCGTTGGACAGCCACTTTGCTTTCTTGCATTTCCTTTTCATTGGGATGATTTTTGTTGCGGCCTCCTGTATAATGTTATGAGCCTCCATCCATAGTTATCAGGCACTCTGTCCACCAAATCTAAATCCTTAAACCTGTTCCTCACTTCCACTGTGTATTCATAAGGGATTTGATTTAGATTGTATCTTACCGGCCCAGTGGTTTTTCCTACTTTCTTCAGTTTAAGCTGGAATTGTGCTATAAGAAGCTGATGATGTGAGCCACAGTCAGCTCCAGGTCTTGTTTTTGCTGACTGTATAGAGCTTCTCCATCTTTGGCTGCAGAGAATATAATTAGTCAGATTTCGATGCTGCCCATCCGGTGATGTCCATGTGTAGAGTCGTCTCTTGTGTTGTTGGAAAAGCGTGTTTGTGATGACCAGCTTGTTCTCTTGACAGAACTCTATTAGCCTTTGCCCTGCTTCGTTTTGAACTCCAAGGCCAAACTTGCCAGTTGTTCCTTTTATCTCTTGATTCCCTACTTTAGCATTCCAATAATAAGAAGAACATCCTTCTTTGGTGTCATTTCTATAAGGTGTTGTAAGTCTTCATAGAATGGGTCAATTTCAGTTTCTCCAGCACCAGTAGTTGGTGGATAAACTTGGATTACTGTGATGTTAAGAGGTCTGCCTTGGATTCATATTGAGATCATTCTATCATTTTTGAGATTGCATCCCAGTACAGCTTTCACCACTCTTTTGTTGACTATGAGGGCCACTCCATTTCTTTTACGGGATTCTTGCCTACAGTAGTAGATATGATGGTCATCCGAACTGAATTCGCCCATTCCCATCCATTTTAGCTATGCTTACTGAGCTGCAATACAAAAGAGGAGGAATTTGAAAAGGAAGAACTGAAAAGCTTTTCAGCAAATCCAAGAAAACGTGAGTTTATATTTCTTTTTAATAAAATGAAAAAGGCTTGTTCTTTGAAATTTTTGCAAAATATACTCGTTAACCACATGATGTTAATTTCTACTTTATTTCCTAGTTTTCAAAGGACCGAAGATTTTGAGAGATTTTTCTGAAAGTCAAAAGAAAGTCAAAAGAAAGCAATTTAAAACAACTGTTGTTGAGACATTTTATTCTCAATCTCCTAGAGCCAGAGGATGACAGGTGGGTGTCCTGTCCCCAGACAACATAAATCCTGCCTGTACCCACGGCAGGAGGTCCAGTGGCATATGAACTCACCTGAACAAGCAGAAACCTATATACACCTCACCCCCTACCCTAGTAACTTCCATCTTTTTCTTTTCTTTTTGTATTTTAAATATAGGGGTTTGGTTTGCATAACACAGTGAGCCAGGCTTTCTGGGACAGTGTGAACATGCCAGCTCCTGGAGAGGATCTCACATCTGTCATTCTCCCAACGGAGATTCTCTTCTCCTTAACCGCCAGCTGCAGCCAAGAACAAGCCTTGGCTCCAACTCGGGAGAGAGATATCCATGAGCCAGGGTGTTAGCATATGCTCAGCCAAACCTTTACTTAGTTATTACACTGAGCTAAAAGGGACGCGGGTGGCGCTGTGGGTTAAAGCCTCAGCGCCTAGGACTTGCTGATCGAAAGGTCGGTGGTTCGAATCCCCGCGGCGGGGTGCGCTCCCGTTGCTCGGTCCCAGCGCCTGCCAACCTAGCAGTTCGAAAGTACCCCCAGGTGCAAGTAGATAAATAGGGACCGCTTACTGGCGGGAAGGTAAACGGCGTTTCCGTGTGCAGCTCTGGCTCGCCAGAGCAGCGATGTCACGCTGGCCACGTGACCCGGAAGTGTCTCCGGACAGCGCTGGCCCCTGGCCTCTTAAGTGAGATGGGCGCACAACCCCAGAGTCTGTCAAGACTGGCCCTTACGGGCAGGGGTACCTTTACCTTTACCTAAAAGGACCAAGGAGAAGCAAAGCAACGGTGATCTCCTTGGGAGCCCATGTGTTCATGCTAAACCATGGCTTGGCTTCATGCCACTTGTGAATGCAGCTATCGTAAGCTGGTGAGAAGTGTGATCAGTAGGTGGATGAGGTGAAAGATATGCCCCTTCTAGCAGGATCTCCAGTTACTTAGATTCTGTGGCAACACATCACATGTACTTGGCCATCTAGTTAGTTATGCAAAGGTTTGTTAAAACAAGGAATCTACCAGGCGAAATTTGCCCACCATGCTTAACCTCTTCAGTCTCTTTTTCTAGACTTGGGGGGGACCCCAAAAAACCATTTAGTCCAACCCCAATGTCGTTACAATACATGTAAAGGAAAGCTGCAAACCTAAATAGCAAGTAATGCTGGAATATGATGCACACTTATTTTGAATTCAGTGGGATTTGTTTCTAAGTAAAGATGCACAGAATCTGCTGGCTAGCACAACTTTACAACCATTGCTAGTTGGTTTATAAAACAAGAACTATAAAGTTGAGTGGCCATCTCCCTGGCCTTGGGTCTCCTTGTGCCCCTTCCAGAAATACAATATTTCTGGTGGGGAACTTTATTTACTGAAGTAAGTAAGTAAGTAAGCGGTGTAGTAGTGGTAGAATAGTGGTGGGGACACCAGGAACCTCACAAAAACAGCACATATAATTGGCAACCACTGTTTCAATTTAAGTAATAATGCTTTATTATCTCTCTGTTATTATTATTCTGCAAACCACTCTGAGTGGCTGGGGAAACCCAGCCAAATGGGTGGGGTATAAATAATAAAATTGTTGCTCTTGCTCCAACAGGATTACAAGTGTGTGGGGAAATGTTCAAATGCTAAAACCGACAAATAATAATAATAATAATAATAATAATAATAATAATAATAATAATAAGTTATTTATACCCCACCCATCTGGCTGGGCTTCCCCAGCCACTCTGGGCGGGTTCCAACAAAACACTAAAATACAACAATCTATTAAACATTAAAGCTTCCCTAAACAGGGCTGCCTTCAGATGTCTTTTAAAAGTTTGGTAGTTATTTTCCTCTTTGACATCTGATGGGAGGGCATTCCACAGGGCAGGCGCCACTACCGAGAAGGCCCTCTGCCTGGTTCCCTGTAACTTCGCTTCTCGCCGGGAGGGAACCGCCAGAAGGCCCTCAGCGCTGCACCTCAGTGTCCGTGCAGAACAATGGAGGTGGAGACGCTCCTTCAGGTATACTGGACTGAGGCCCTTTTGGGTTTTAAAGGTCAGTACCAACACTTTGAATTGTGCTCCGAAACATACTGGGAGCCAGTGTAGGTCTTTCAAGACCGGTGTTATATGGTCTCAGCGGCCGCTCCCAGTCACCAGTATAGCTGCCGCATTCTGGATTAGTTGTAGTTTCTGGGTCACCGTCAAAGGTAGTCCCACATAGAGCGGATTGCAGTAGTCCAAGCAAGAGATAACTAGAGCATGCACCACTCTGGCGAGACAGTCTGCGGGCAGGAAGGGTCTCATCCTGCGTACCAGATGGAGCTGATAAACAGCTGCCCTTGGCACAGATTTGACCTGTGCCTCCATGGACAGCTGTGAGTCCAGAATGACTCCCAGGCTGCGCACCTGGTCCTTCAGGGGCACAGTTACCCCATTCAGGACCAGGGAGTACTCCACACCCACCCTTCTCCTGTCCCCCCAAAACAGTACTTCTGTCTTGTCAGGATTCAACCTCAATTTGTTAGCCGCCATCCATCCTCGAATTGCCTCCAGACACTCACACAGGACCTTCACCGCCTTCACTGGTTCCAATTTGAAAGAGAGGTAGAGCTGGGTATCATCCGAATATTGATGAACACCCAGCCCAAACCCCCTGATCTCTCCCAGCGGCTGCATGTGGATGTTGAAAAGCATGGGGGAGAGGACAGAACCCTGAGGCACCCCACAGGTGAGAGCCCAGGGGTCATAAGAGTAAGGTAAAAAGGTAAAGGACCCCTGCACAGTTAAGTCCAGTCAAAGGCGACTATGGGGTTGCGGCGCTCCTCTCGCTTTCAGGCTGAGGGAGCCGGCGTTTGTCCGCAGACAGCTTTCTGGGTAATGTGGCCAGCAGAACTAAACCACTACTGGAGCATGGAGGACCTTGACAAGTGCCAGAGCACATGGAAACGCCATTTACCTTCCCACTGCAGTGGTACCTACTTGCACTTGCATGCTTTCAAACTGCTAAGTTGACAGGAGGCAAGTGGATAATTATTTTGTTGGGAGATGGAGTCCTTTTATTATGCATTGGTGTGATAAAATGCAGGATAACACTGAGCCATTGAACCATTTCTTAAAAATCCTCTTTTAACCCTCATCTCTCCCTCTTTTCTTTGTCAAATAAGTTGATTACTATGTATATTTTTGTATTTACAATTGGAGCTTTTGCAAATGTACTAAAACATAAACTTTTAAAAATTTAGTATCAAATTCCTACTTTTTCATGAAAAATGTGAAGGCAATAAGTATTAATAAAAACAGGGCTTTTTGTTTGTTTCTTCTGTCTTTCTTAAAAAGTTAGTTGGTTTATCTTAAAATTTTAAGTGTTGATTTTGGTTGCTTGGTTGCTTGAGGTTAGGGAGGGTGTGTTTTTGTGTGTGCAGGAGGTCTGGGCTATTTTTGTCTTAACGGAAGAAAACACCTTTTGCAAATGATTCAGTTGTATAACAGAACAAGATTCGTTAAAGCAACAAACCTCTACACACTTTCCTGGGAGTAAACTCTATTTAACTCAATGGGACTTCTTTCTGGGTAGACAGACATGCTCGAGAGGGCTACTGTCAGCTTTTGTTATATTTCAGCAACAAATATATTTTAGTATATCCTTTGCTTTATTTTTATTCTTCTAAGTTTTTTTTAGCTGTTAAAAAGTAATAAAAATGAAAGACTCCCATTTTTCTTTAGTCACATTTGCTGCATATATATCCTGAGTTTTGTATTCCTCATTTTTAACCTTACAATAACCTTGGGGAGTTAGGTTACGTATGTGACATTCTGACAGTCTTTTATAATTTTGACTGCATGTCTGCTTTTATCCTTTTGTTTGTTTCTATCCTACCAGGAAAGAAAAGTTCCTCTGCCCTGCAAGGTGAACTGGGTATTCAAATATTTACATAATTTTTTTAAAAAAATGAGTATTTTATAAATAATTATCTCTCTATCTATCTCCTGCCGTGATCTGGACTTTGCTACTTAACCCATATGTAATTGCACCTATTTTAAAATGCCTATTTTAAAAAGTGAAGTAATGATTTTTTAAAAAATTACCTCATCACCTCTCTCTCTACATACATATAACTTAATGGACTTTGTCAGTCACGGCCATTCATTTAGGTTCGATTCTGATGGTAGCAGCAACACTGGGAAGAAAGAAGGAAAGAAAGAAAGAAATCCCTCGGCACCTTCTTCGGGGCGCCCTCACTGACTGCACCTAAGTTAGCCACTTTCATGCAAATGGGTCTCCTCTGAGTAGAGCCAACAACAAGGGCTGTGACCCGCCTGGAGAGCGCGCCCTCTGCCCATGCTCAGGGGCCGGAGAGGAGAGAGGCTCGTGACCCTCCTCTTTCCCCTCAGGTCGGCCTCCTTCCCTCGTCTCCTCCCTCGGCCAGGCGGGGCCAAGGCCGCGAGGAGGAGGAGGAGGAGGAGGAGGAGGCGGCGCCCCGGCCGGCACTCTTCCCGGCAGCGCCCGCCCCCGCCGCCACTCGAGCCTCGGGGATGTGATGGGGCCGCTGCTCGCCGAGATGGCCGCGCTGCTGCTGCTGCTGGCCGGGGCCGTGGGCGGAGGTGAGGCGGCGGGGAAGGGGCCTCCGGGGGGGCCCGATCCCCCGGGGCGCCTCCTCCTCCTGCCGGGCTGGGAGCGCTGAGGGTTTGCCGGGGGGCGCCCGCTGCAGCCCCTGGAGAGCAAGGCCTGCTCGGGCGAGGGTCCCTGGAGGGCAGAGTGGCGGGGGGTCCATCCCTTAAGGTCGGGGGGAGAGAAACTCCTTCCTGGAAGTCAGCGGAGGAGGAGGAGGAAAGGGAGCTCTGTTTCCTCAAAGTATTAGCTCCTCACAAGTAATCCCGCTCCAAGTTGGAGAAGGAAGTGGCCTCTCGTTAAAATTCGGCATCCCAAATTGGTGCGCGGGTTTGTTTGGGTGGGAATTTATCTTATGGTGATTAGATACGACTATGGTGTTGATAAACGCCTGCTTCCTCGGAAGGAGAGAAGAGTTAAATTTCCTCAGAAGCCTGACGATGCCTGGCATCATGCCTCCCGACCCAGGTCCCTCTCTTGCTCCTTGCTGCTTACCTTCCTAACACGTACGTAGTTCGGCACACAGAAGCCCGTTGTGCTGAAGAAAATCCCAGTTCCTTCCGTTTATTTACTTTGTATTTATAAAAGTATTGATGTGCTTTGTGCTTCCACGTCGTAAAATATCGGGGGGGGGGTGTGCGCGTGTGTACAACATTCAAATATGAAACACCATTGAAAACAATACAGCCAATCATTCAAGTGACTGGCTAATTTAAAAAAGAATAAGTTACCAAGGCATGTTAACATACAAAGGTCTTCAAGTCAACAGCAAGGCTGTTTGATCTGCAGCCAGCTTGCTGTCCAAATTGCAGCTCGCTGATCACTACTACACTTGGGGTGATCCCAAATTACTGTCATTTTCATAATTTATTTTAGGTGCTTGGGAACAAAACTTGGCAAAGTTGCATAACTTGACCTTAAACCAAATAAGGAACATTTTGGAAATGTTTAGGGAGGCTTAAGTAGACTTGGGTCCAGAAGGAGTAGCTGGATGACTTCTTAACCTCCTGCTCTATTAGTTTCCTCTATAAAAGGACAGTGGGTTTGATTTGTTTTTCTCCACCTTCTTAATTAAGTCGGTTTTCTGCTGTTGTTCTGTTAGCACAGGAACAGTTTAAACAGTCTCTAGCCAGACCTCTTCCATTGCATGCAGGCTGGCTGGTTTCCTTGACTCCTCTGTGCCCAGCCCAATATGAGCATAACTCAGTCTGTGTGCTGCTGAAGCTTTGTGCCTCTTCTTCCTAATAATGGTAATCTAGCATTCTGAACAGGCTCACTTCACCTCAGCAGCAGCTGCCCACCTACTTTGCCCATCAGAGCCATCTTGCCTACCTGCCTGCCTGGCGGCATGATGGAGGAGCTGCCAATCTTACTGATCAACCCTAGTGTCCCTGGCCTACATGCCTATGTGTGAGTGAAAAAGGATTGTCCTTTGCTATTTGTGAGGTGGCCTCTTTTCTATGTTTCCTGAGTATGTTACATGTTGAGTATGTTACACATGTGCCCGTATATTTTCTATTTGTTAAAAGGCAGGGGCAGAAAGAAGTCGGCTGGCAATCTGTTGCCCAGGGAAACTCAGGGTTGGCTTCGGTTGTTGACCTACAGATATAATCCCTCCTCATGTACTTTCAGCAAGCAAAATAAATACTAGTGCAGCAAGCTAACAAAAATACTATTGCGGGCTGCAACAAGAGGAAATCTAGTAATTATATGTATAGTGAGATGCCTGTCACACCATGTACTTCATATTTGCAAGACAACAAGCTATTTGGAGGGCTACATTTGGTCACTGTGACTAGCCAACTGGAAGCCCTTGTAGGATGACCTTAGGTAAGACTACCAAAGGACCTGTTGATGCAGAACCCTTGCTTTCCATGGAATGCCTGCAATGTTCTGAGGCAGCAGGATGAGAGAATTTTCTTTTACGTTAAGGGGACCCGTGGAATACCTTGCCCAAGAGATCTCCCCTATCCTGGAGCTGCTAGTTTAGGGTTGTTGTAGAAGAAACTTTTCTTCAGGCACATGCAATCAAAAAATAATAAAAGAGAGACTGAGGAAGGGAAGTTTAAATGATTGGCATAGCTATACCTCCAATTTAAATGCAATCTACAAAGAAAGAAGGAAAATATACATATGCATAAAGAAAACGAAAACCCAGTAATTTATTTAGATAGCTCAGTTGGCGTAAATATGAACCCTTCCTGCATTATTAGCTAACAAATACAAAACTAACATTCTCTAAAAATTAACTTTCAGATACCTGGTATGTGATATTTCCATGTCAGTATGCAATAGGCTGAAGCCAGTTTAGCTACCTACGAGAGCTAGTCTGAGATTGTGAGCAACACAGCATAAGTTGTGTTACACTGCATTTCCACATAGTTTGCTATTTGGTGAAGAAAAAAGAATCTTGGACACTCTCAGTTTTTCCCTTGAGGCTGAGGGGGAAAGCTTAAAAGTGTGTGGGTAGCACCTAGTGAATCACCAAAAGCTTGCTACAGGAACTAGAGAAGTGGAAGCATAATTTCCAAACAAGACTTTTTTGATGGCATACAAAGGCAGCAAAAATTTATATGGGCATAATCCAGCTGGAAGCATCAATGGGTTGAATCTTCTATTAATTAAAGATTAAAATGAAGTTTTAAAAATACTGTAGGTGCTTTGTCAAATGCCAGGGTGGTCAGTACCATTGATCTTGAATTGTGCATTTAAGGTTATTTTTCTAAACTAGTTGGCTAGTTGCATACATCTGGAAGGAGAAGCTGATATTTCTTTGTGATGCGTTCAAAGAGCTTGGTGCAACTTGAAAGTAGTGAAGGACATTGGTGGAGGAGCTTGGCAGCATTCATTGATTCCAGGAATCTGGTACAGGGGCAGGTATATTATCACTACTTAGTCATCCTGTGCTATCTTGTTCTTAACTTTTGTGATATAACACAGCAGCTCTCAGTCTTTTGACCCACTTTTCTCCATGCCTGAGACTCCCCTATCAGATGCATCCTTGCTGTACTGACAAGTTTCTGGCTGTTGTTTTCCTTTTTCAGACTATAGCTATAGGGCATTGGCAGAGCACATGCTTTGCATATAGAGGACCCAAGGTCCAGTAGTAGTAGTAGTAGTAGTAGTAGTAGTAGTAGTTTATTTATACCCCGCCCATCTGGGCAGCTCTCAACAGAATTAAAAGCACAATAAAACATCAGACATTAAAAACCTCCCTAAACTGTTCCCAGCATCTACAGGTAGGGCTGGGAGAGAGTCCTATCTAAAGCCTGGGGGAGCTGTTGGCAGTTACAGGGTGTGCAGTATTGAGCTGTGGGGATAATGATGCCTCTCAGATAATGCCCTATGTGCATGACATACATGCACAATAAGCTGAGCACAGTGCATGGGATGGAATTCCAAGGGATGGCTAAAAGGTAAAGGTAAAGGTACCCCTGCCCGTATGGGCCAGTCGTGTCCGACTCTAGGGTTGTGCACTCATCTCACTTAAGAGGCCGGGGGCCAGCGCTGTCCGGAGACACTTCCGGGTCACGTGGCCAGCGTGACAAAGCTGCATCTGGCGACCAGCGCAGCACTCGGAAACGCCGCTTACCTTCCCACCAGTAAGCGGTCCCTATTTATCTACTTGCACCCGGGGGTGCTTTCGAACTGCTAGGTTGGCAGGTGCTGGGACTGAGCAATGGGAGCGCACCCCGCCGCGGGGATTCGAACCGCTGACCTTTCGATCAGCAAGTCCTAGGCACTGAGGCTTTTACCCACAGCGCCACCTGCGTCCCAAGGGATGGCTAGCCTATGACAACTGCTTATATTGTGGTGCTCCTTAAACTGTCACCCAAAGGCATTCCTTAGACCTCAAGGGCTGAAATTCTGTGGCAGTGGGTGTGCACCTGGCTGCAATTCCAGTTGCTGCTTGGATTCGTCCTGAAAGTCAACAACTTAAAAGAATAGAAAGTGATGGTTCCCCCATTTCCCTTCCTTTTTTTCATAGGAGTCGTGTTGGATCTGCCTCGCCCAACTAACATCACATATACTATCAATGAAAATAACTGCCAGCTGAATGTGACATGGGCTCCTGTAAAAATAGAAGATGACTGCAATCTACGGTATGTAACTGCTATAACCACCAGTGGAGAATGGGGCCAAAAGGTAAGCTTTCAGAGTCTTCTGATTCCAAGTCAGAAATTGCCCTGCTGAATTATTGTGATGAAAAGTTGAGCTTTGGGAATTGAGAAGCAAATCAGTGATTTCAGACAAGACTTGTGGAATCTAGAAATCTGATCTGTTTGAATTGATGGTGGCGTGACACTAAAGCTCTGCCAAGGGTGGTATATAAGGAGAAGAGGGTCAATCAGCCTCTTATGCTGCAATAAATATAGTCTTTATAGGTTAGCATGGGTGGTGTTTCCCCTTGTAACCATGGAAAGTTAAACTGGCATGATGTCCTGAGTGGTGTTCTCACATGCATTTGTGTGTGTGTGTGTGTGTGTGTGCGCGCGCGCACACGCACACACACACACACACACACACACATGCATAAACACACAAGTGGCATGATCTTTTTCAACACTTGGCAATCTTGAAGCAGGGAAAACACCAATACGAGCAGGGAGTAACACAGGGTGGTTGCCACCTGTGAAAGTTGGCCTTTGAGAGGAGATAATTCAAAGGGCTGGCTCAATCCATGTGCAGCTCTTCTCAAACACCTGACAATCATCTGGCTGTTGGACATTAGAGAAGAGGTATTCTCATAGGGTTGTCCTACATCTGGGAAATCTGGACATGCCCTCTTTTGAGGGACCAACATGCCCATCTGAGCGGAGCTTTACATTTTAAAGGAAATGTCTGGGGTTTTTGGCTCAGGCTCCTCGGGCTTCTTGGCCTCAGGCTTGCTCAAGCTGCTCTGCACACCGTGGCCACTGCCAGCCCAATCCAGGGAAAGAGGTGCACAGGCTCTGTGGCCCTCCCACATGCCTCTTTCCCTGGCTTGGGCTGGCAGCAGTTCAGGCTGTCCTCTTTTTTGTTCTTCAAGATATGGCAATCCTAGTTCAAAGTGCTTTGCAAGCCCAGTGTTCAGTGCTTCCAGTACACCACAGGGGTTGCAAAACACGTAATGATCAGCTGGTTCTTGGGCACCTGGGGATCACCACACAAAGGACCTTGAGGAGACTATGTTATCATGCAAAGCCCTTTTCAGCCAAGCCTTAACTGCCACACATCCTGACATCATAGATAGCAGGTGGGTGTGGCTTGCTCAAAATGGCTTTGCAAATCAGATAGGGAAGACTGGTGGGCCAGATTGGCCTACAGGCCAGAGGTTTCCCATATCTGGTGTCACTGACTTCTCTGCAACATGCTATCTTGCAAGTAATGCCAACGTTCTGCCTGTGGGGTTAGAGAGCTCTGGTGGGTTATTTGCACATGCAAGTCAAGTGTGATCAAGTAGTATGCCCAGCTTTTCCATGGCTTGAACTCAAGATGACTTCCAAAACACAGCCTAAAACAAATGGTAAAATTAGGCAGTCCAATAACAAAGATAGCAAAATCATCTAAATCAGGAGTATCCTTCATGGTGCCCTCCAATTGTTGTGGACTGCAACTGGCATCATTCCTGACCATTGACCATACTGATAGGAGTTGCATTTGTGTGACTCCTGCAGTGTACCATTGCCATCACAGTTATGGAAAGGCTTCTGTATAACTTCACGGACATTTAACTCTTTGGAGTGATTTCTGTGATTGGATTGTGTGCATTTCAAGTAAGATGTGGAAAACTAAACTAGAAAAGACTAGTGATAGCAGGAAAAGCACACGAGGGGAGTACCACAATTCCTGCTGTTACTTAAACACATTCAGCCTAACGGGTGCTGTACAGAAATTAAAAATTCCAAGGCCTTTCCCACAGGCTCAAAATCTAAGAAGACAGTGAGGGAAGGGGGAATATTGTGTGCTAGCAAGAAGACAGAGTAAAAGAGAATGCAATAATTAGCAAGAGTAGGAAAGTATTATGATGATTTTGAAAAAGAGATCATAAATAGCACAAGGGAGTAAAGGGTTAATAGATGAGTGTTCTACAAATGGACTGTCAGGAGCATAGAGAGAAAGCAATGGAGACAGATAAAAAATACAAATACAAAATAATGAACGGGGGGAAATATAGGAATGTAATTTAATTAAAGTGAACATAAAGGAAAAAAAGCAGAATAATTGAGACCAGAAATAGATGTAATCTTGTGTATGCCTCCACAAAAGTAAGCCTCAGTGACTTAAGTTACTTTGCTTTCTCCCAGGTGAGTGTGTTTAGAAATGCAGCCTTTGGCTTCCAAGGAAACTGCTACTAGTACAGTTGTACACATAGAGTGTTTTACCAGTAGAAGCCTTATGATTTTTATCCTATGGAATCGGGTTTAAAAATTACTTTGTTTGAAATTAGTAATTTTTAATACATGTATATATGATTTCCCCTCCTTCCAAACATAGGAATGGAATGTTCAAATTTTCCGGACAGTGTTCATACCTCTGGGTAAAAAAGTCATTTTTGGAGTCGCCACTTCATGTGAAGGACAGGGTGATGGAGATTATGTTAAAATCACTCTTTGTCAAAATGGTAAGTTTTCAGACACTGCATTCTATAGATTTAAAAAATAATTTTTATTAAAGAAGTTCTTGGTTTACAAAAGTACATGCATTGTCTCTTCAGATTTATATTAGACATTTATTTATCAAAAATTGCACAAATATCTGTATCAACTTAACAAATCCATATTCGTAGTCCAAACCAGAAAGCTTCTTGAGATCCCCTGCCCAAGTTGTGCACCCAGTGCTACATTTCCCTTAGTCCAGTCCTCCCTAACCCGGTGGCCTCCAGATGTTTCATTCTACAACTCCCATCCACTTAAACCACTCAGGCTATTAAACAGACTGTGGGAAATGTAGTCCAATACATCTGGAGGCCATGAAGTTGAGAGACATTGCCTTAGGCCTTTTCATTCTCAGCATGAGTTTGCTCATTCTCGACCAGCCACAGAAGTATCATGGTCATTAGACGTGCAGGGATTGGACACTGTTTGATATCCCTTCCCACTCTTTAAATCCCTTCTGGTTGGCAGCGCTGCAGATAAACAGCAGGTTACATGCATGGTATGGAGAAAATGTAGAATGGGGCGTGTTCCTCCCTTTCTCAATAGAACAATCTGGGATTATTCAATTAAATGCATGGTGGGAGATTGAGGACAGGGAAAAGGAAGTACTGTTCATACAGCACCTAGGTAAACTATGGAACTTGCTACTACTAGATGCAGTTGTAGCCACCAACTTAGATGCCTTTAAAAGGGCTTAGACAAATGAATGGAAAATTAAGGCTCCCAGTGGTTACTTGTCATGATGGCTGTGTATTACGTCACGTAGGAATATCAGTTGCTGGGAAATATGAGCAGGAAAGTGCTTTGTGCTCAACCCTCATGGGCTTTTTGCAAAGTTCTGCAAACATAGGAGTTTTCCTTGGCATGCTGATGCTTCCCTTTTGTTACTCCGTTGCCCCATTTTGATCTCCATTTCAGTCAGCAGTCATCCTGGGGGCCCGAGGGGTTGGCATGGGTGTGATGGTTAAGACTAAAACATTCCAACACGTTTTCAGAATTGAAAACTCTGAAATACATGGATGGTACTTGATGAATTCTCTGCTGCAATAAAGGGCTGGGGATGATTGAACCTTCCCATTCCATATATCTGATAATTTCCTGCCCCACCCCTAAATTAAGCCTTCAAGCACCAATCATTACTATAGAATGAAGTACACAAAGTAAACGTTTTCAGGTGGGTTTAATTTGCATGACCTAGCCTAAATTAGGAATTGCGGAATTTTGCTAGTTCAAAGCCTTTGAGTCTTGCTGTGCTTGAAACCCAATTTCTGGGCTCCAGCAGTACTGCTTTGCAGGCAAGTTAGGGCCACAGTTTCAGAAGCTCACTGAAGAAGGAGGAATGCTTAGTTAAAGCCAGGTGCTTGATGCAACCAGTCCTGCTTCTGATGCTTTTGCTTCCTAGGTATTGCAGGTACAGGAGCCACTAAAATCCGATGTATGTGGTACAATATGAAGTACATGATGTGCTCATGGCAGCGTGGAGAGAATGCAAGTCCTAACACAACCTACAAATTGAATTACTGGTTTGTACTTAATTTTTTCTTTTATTTCCATTGTGTAGGGAATTTGGGAACTCGGCCCTCTCTCTTTCAGTGCAGAGCTGTGAGGGATTTTAATCAAACATTCCTCAGTTTGGAAATCCCTTTGGGAAACATGAAAACTGTTTTCAATCATGAAATCATAAAATTGTAGAGTTTGAAGGGACGCCAAAGGTCATCTAACACAACCCCCTACAATGCTGGAATCTCAACAAAAGCATCCATGACAGATGGCTATCCAACCTCTGCTTAAACCTCAAATTAAGGGGTGTCCACCACCTTTCAAGGTAGTCTGTTCCATTGTTGAACAGCTCATACTGTCGGAAAGTTCTTCCTTCTCTTTTGCTGTAACTTGGTTTGAGTCCATTGCTTTAAGTATTATCCTCCAGAGCAGGAGAAAATAAGCTTGCTCCATCTTCCATGTGACAACTCTCAAGATATTTGAAGATGGCTCTCATGTCTCCTCTCAGTTTCCTCTTTTCCAGGCTAAACATACCCAGCTCTCTCAACCGTTCCTCATAAGGGCTTGGTTTCCACACCCTTAATCATCTTGGTTGCCCTCCTCTGCACACACTCTAGCTTGTCAACATCCTTCTTAAATTGTGGTACCCAGAATTAGGCACAGTATTCCAACTGTGGTCTGACTAAGGCAGAATAAAGGTAAAGGGACCCCAGACCATTAGGTCCAGTCATGGCCGACTCTGGGGTTGCAGCGCTCATCTCGCTTTATTGGCCGAAGGAACCGGCGTACAGCTTCCAGGTCATGTGGCCCGCATGACTAAGCCGCTTTTGGCGAACCAGAGCAGCGTATGGAGCAGCCGTTTACCTTCCCGCTGGAGCGGTACCTATTTATCTACTTGCACTTTGATGTGCTTTTGAACTGCTAGGTTGGCAGGAGCAGGGACCGAGCAACAGGAGCTCAGCCTGTCGCGGGGATTCAAACCGCGGACCTTCTGATCGGCAAGTCCTAGGCTCTGTGGTTTAACCCACAGCGCCACCCGCGTCCCAAGGCAGAATAAAGTGGTACTATTACTTCCCTTGACCTGGACACTATATTTCTGTGGATGCAGCCTAGAATGTCATTAGCTTTTTTTGCTGCTGCATCACACTGTTGACTCATGTTAAGTTTGTGGTCTACCAAGACCCTCTAGATCCTTCTCACATGTACAACTGGCAAGCCAGGGGTCCCCCAACTTATATTTGTGTATTTAGTTCTTCCTGTCTAAGTGCAAAACCTTACATTTGTCCATATTGAAATTCATTTTGTTGGTATGGGCCCAGTTCTTCAATGTGTTAAGGTCATCTTGAATCCTGATTCTGTCTTCTGAGGCATTAGCTACCCCTCTGAGTTTGATGTTGTCTGTAAATTGGATGAGCGTCACCTCCATTCCTTTGCCCAATTCATTTATAAAGGCATTGAATAACAACAGACCCAGGGCAGAACCCCACTGCACCCCACTTTTTCACTTTTTCTAGGATGACACGGAATCATTAATGTGCACTGTGTGTGTGTGTGTGTGTGTGTGTGTGTGTGTGTGTTTCCCCTTTTCCATTCACAAGGGTCATTCTAGACACAGCCAAATTTTTACATTAGAACCTTGTCTTTCTAAATAATCATTCAAGCACTTCTGTTCCTTCTTGACTGTATTCTTTGGCTTTAGTCTTATTATATCCGTCAATTTGGCCAGTTCCAAATATTCACATAATTTACATAACCATTCCTCTTTGGTCGGTACCTGGTTACCCTTTCCAGTACTTAGCCACTAGGATTCTCGCCGCTGATGTCGTGTACAGAAAGAATTTAGTATTTTCTCTAGAAATATCACTATTCAATATTCCCAAGAGGTATGTTTCTGGTCTTTTGCTATGTAAAGTTCTTAGTAACTTTTTTATTTCTTCCTGGATCATGTCCCAGAAATTTCTGATCTATGGACATGTCCACCACATATGGTAAAAGGTTCTGCTTTGTGCATCTCCAGCACTTATTACTAAGCGATTTGTTCATTTTAGCCAATCTCTCCGGTGTTAAATACTATCTATGGTGCATTTTCAGGTAGTTTTCTCTTATTAAATAACATACTGTAAAATTAATATTTTTTTGTCCACAGTTTTTTCCACTCTTTATATTCAATTACATAACCTAAGTCCTGCTCCCATCTTATTATGGCCTTTCCCTTTTCCTCTTTTTCTGTTTGAGCATTCTGTAACAGCTTGTACATTTTGGAGAGAGTCTCTTGGTTGTTCTGTAAAATCTCCTCTAAGATCTATGCTTTATTATCAAACCTTTTTAACGTATTATCTTTTTCAAAGGTCAGCCTAAGCTGGTAATATTCTAGCCAATTTACCCCTAGTTGTTTGAGTTCTTCAAACCTTTTCAGTTTGGGACAATAATTTATCTCATCCACCAAGTCTCTGTAAGTTGGCCAGTTATTGTTCATGTTATTTTTATGAATGGCAGTTGTCTCTATAGGTGATATCCACCAAGGGGTTTTTGTTATAACTTTGGATTTATTCCTCTCCCAAACTTCGAATAAGGCCTTCCTCACTAGGTGGACATCGGTATTCCTAAGCAACATCCAGTCTTTCAACCAAGTCAAACATGTGGCCTCCAAGTACCTTCTGAGGTCTGGGACTGCAAAACCTCTTTCTCTGGGTTCCGTCAACAATTTAAATTTTATGCTTGCTTTTTTGCCCTTGCCAAATAAAACTGGCCAGGTCCCTCTGCCAATCTTTAAAACATTTTGTCCCAATAATTATTGGAATTGTCTGAAAGAGAAAGAGGATTTGGGGAAGTACTGTCATTTTAATCATTGATATTCTGCCCCATAATAACAGCTTCAATTGACTCCAATTTTCTAAATTTCCTTTAATTTCCTTCCATTTTTTGATGTAATTGTCTTTAAATAAATTAGTGTTTTTATTTGTAATCCATACCCCCAGATAGTTTACTTTGTTTGTGGTCTTTAGACCTGTTATTCTTTCTAGGTCTTCTTGTTCCTTCTCTCCCATATTTTCTGTTAATAATTTAGATTTATCTTTATTCAGTTTAAATCCCGAAACCTCGCCAAATTCATTCATTTTGACTAGTGCTTTTTGTATGCCTTCATTTGGGTTTTCAGTAGTAATAATCACATCATCAGCAAATGCCTTCACCTTGTAATATCGGCTACCTAAATTAATGCCCCTTATTTCCTGATCTTTCCGTATTGCTATTAAGAGAGTCTCTGACGTTGTGATAAATAAGAGTGGGGACAAGGGACAACCTTGTCTAGTCCCTCTTTCTATATTAAATTCTTCAGTGATTTCATTATTTATAATTATTTTGGTTTTCTGATTGTCATAGATTGCCCTAATTCCATTCATGATGTTGTTTCCTGTTCTCAAGCTCTCAAAAGTTTTAATTAAGAAGTTCCATGACACACTGCTGAAAGCCTTCTCCACATCTACCAGTAGCATTGCTACCTTTTTCCTTGGTTTCATTTCTGTATATTCCAGTAAGTCAATAATTATCCTTGTATTATTTCTTTTTGCTTCCCCAGCAAAAAGCCATCTTGATCATTTCCTATTACCCCGTTTAAGAAATTTTTCAACCTGTTAGCCAGGATACCTGTAAATATTTTATAATCCATGTTTAGTAGTGAAATTGGTCTAAAATTCTTAATAAGGTTCAGATCCGTACCTTGTTTCGGTAAGAGTGTTATTAGTGCTTCATGCCAGGATTCTGGGGTTTTCCCTTTCTCCAGTATCTCATTCATGATTTTTTTTAGGCTTAGGGATAACTATTTCTTCTAATTTTTTATAATATATTATCAAAATCCCATCTGGACCTGGCGATTTTCCAACTTTCATTTTCCTTATCACTTCTTTAATTTCATCTGTTTCTATATTTGAATTTAGTAGGCTATGTTCAGCCTCCTCAGTCTCTGGCAACTTGTTCTCTGTCAGGTATTTTTTAACTTTATTCTCATCTTTGTGTTCTAGTTCATATAGTTTTTTGTAATAATTCATAAATTTATCTTTAATTTGGTCCGGGTCGATAATTTCTTTTCCCTGGTCTGTTATTTTATTTACAACTCTTTCCACTTGTCTTTCCTTTGTTAACCAGGCCAGCATCTTGCCAGGTTTATTGGCCGATTCAAATTATCTTTGTCAGTCCATTTGATTTTGTTTTCCACTTCTTTATTTATTAAATTGGATATATGCGATTGTAAAATTTTTATGTTTTGGAGTATTTTCTCATTTTTAGGGTTTTTTACCAACTCTTTTACATTTTCTCTAATCTGTTTATTTATTTCCATGATATTACTCTCTTTACTCTTCCTAATCCTCCCCATTTGTTGTATTCCAAAGCCTCTCATATAGGCTTTGCTTGCATCCCAGATTATTTTCCTGTCTGTGACTTGTTTTTCATTTATTTCAAAGAATTCTTTCAGCATTTTTGGCTTTAATTACCCTTTGATCATCTCTCCATAATTCATCATTCATCCTCCACCTCCCCCTTGTACGTTTTTTAAATTTCCTATGTATCATTACTGCATTGTGGTCTGACAGAGATCTATTCAAAATTTCTGCTTTCTCCAAGCTCAGTGTCAATTTTTTTAAAAAAGATATTTATTAAAGTTTTACAAAGAGAAAGAAATTACAGAATAAAAAAAAGAAAAAAGAAAAATAAAAAAGTACAAAAATACATAGGAAAAAATGCAAAATACAGAAAAAAATAAATAGAAAACAGTTAAAAACAAATCAATCTTTTCATATCTTATATTTCATTTACCTGTTTCCCTGACCTCCTCACACCTCCTTTTTTTGTATTCCAGTTCGCATGGTTAATTCAGCAAATCCTTACCCTCTTTGTTTTTATCTTAATTCTATATCTTAACATATTATAGTTTTATATTTTCATCCATTATCAATCCATTTTTTACATATTATTTTTAACCTTGTTGCTAAGACCACTTCATTTCAATCCGACATCATTTTAACATTCATTAATTTTACAATGTTTCTGCAAATAGTCTTTGAATTTCTTCCAGTCTTCTTCCACCGATTCTTCTCCCTGGTCCCGGATTCTGCCAGTCATTTCTGCCAGTTCCACATAGTCTATCTCAGTGTCAATTTTTTTGAAGTCCAGATCACATCAGTTTTCCCACCTGACTTTTTAACTTCAGAAAAATGTGTGATATCTTTTACGTTAGGATGTTTAATTCTCCAAGTATCATAAATATTGAACTTTTCTGTCATTTGGAAGGAGAATGGTAATCTACCTGAGTTAGATAGTCTATCTCTGTCCTTTCTATCCATTTTGATGGATGCAACACCATTTAAGTCCCCCATAATTATTATATTTTCACTGGCATAGTCCCAGAGTCTCTCTTCTAAGTTTCTATAGAATTCTAATTTGTTATTGTTTGGGGCATAAATCCCCACCAAAATTATTTTTTCTTCATTTATTTGTATCTCTACCCTTAGGACTTTGCCTTCTTCATCTTGAAATAACAGTTGCGGGTTTAGGACTGGTTTTACTCCCCTCTTTTTCTCCGTACCTGATGCTATATACTCTAGACCCAATTTTTTATTTTTTGAAACACTTATATGCTTATTAGATATATGGGTCTCTTGTAAACATATAATATCCCATTTCCCCCTCTTTAATATACATTCTTCTTTGTTCCTTTTTAGTTTACTGGTCAGCCCATTCTGTTTCCAGGAGATACATTTAAATGCCATACATTTTTTTTAATTTGTCAAGTCTTACTTAAGTAATCAAGCGGTGATAGAAAGGGGGGGGGAAGGATAAAGGAAAACAGAAAATACAAATAGTAATTAAAAGTCTTAGTCTTATCTTGTTTTTATTTTCTCATTCTTGAAGCTTCTCTCCTCCTAACTCTTGCCAGTACTTCTTCCAGAGGATTCTGGTTTCTTCCACCGATCTGAAAGTTCTTTTCCTCTCTTTATATGTAAAGGTGAGTTCCTGAGGGAATTCCCATTTGAATAATATTTTATTTTTCTTAAGCGCCAATGTAAATCTATAATTGTCTCTCCTTTTTAACAGATGGATTGGGACTTCTTTCATTATCTCAATATGTTTCCCATCTATATACAAGGGGTTTGCTCTGCCCTTTAGCAATATTTTACTCTGTGTAGCCTCGAGTTCAAAAATACTAGACAATCCCATGATCTTTTCCTGCTTTTTGACTTGTTCACTCTTATTCTAAATATTTTCTCGATATCCAGAGACAAGTTGTTTCGTTTGCATATTAAATTAGGGGGGGGGGCTTCTTCGTTGTCAGTTTTAAATTAATGGAGAGTTCAGCGCTGACTCGCCGGGTTTTGAGGTGCTAGTGTCGGAGAGTGGTTCTGCCGGTTTGCGCTGAGGTTTTCCCCCATGCCATCTCCACTGGTAAATGTTTTAAATAACAAAGGAGCGGAAACTTGGGGAAACCCCTTGATGCGCGGCTTTGGGCTCAGCCCTCAGGATCCCCACCTGAGGTCGGGGTAACTTACGCCTCTCATTCCCCATGGTCTCTCTCCGGTGTTGGGTCTGCCTTGAGTTGCCAGGAGCGCAGTCCCTCACCCGGTCACTGAACGTGCTGCTCTGGAAGTCTGCCGCTTTGCTTCCTAAGGTCACTTGTTTTGATATCAGCATTTTTCCATCTTCTCTATGCAGAGGACCTACTGCTTTCTTTTTCTTCCTCTTGCTTCAAAATACTGGAAGAAACATTTATTAATTATTTTTAACCTCTTGCAAGCCTTCTTTCTGCAACTTAACTGCTCCCCTGTAACTGTTGGCTACTCTGTATACTCTTCCTTCTTGATTTCCCCTGTCTCAACTCAACTGTAAGCTCCTCATGCAGCCGCACCAGACATCTTTTCTTTCTTGTTGGAATTGTCTGCATTTGAGCCTTCAATTTTTCACCTTTAAAAAACTCCTAACTACTTTGGACCCCCTTCTCTTTGAGTATTTCTGACCATAGAATTTTACCCAGTAGCTCCTTAAGCTAATAATAATGCGGGGGGGGGGAGTAAAAATGGCCAGGGGAAAAATGGAGTTTCCCTTTTCAGGTAGATGGAGAGTGACTGGATACAGTGGCTATTTTACAGCTTCCTTTTACCTTGAATATAAAGGTGGGGGAGAGGACTAGGTGGCACCAATAACAATCCAAACTCTAAGGCTACCACAAAGCAGCACTGCACTTCATCCTTGTTTTCTGCTGCCTTAATAGTATAGGAGTGCAAACATGTTGACCTGCTACCATCCTGACTTTTAAGTGTGCTGATTTTGCTTCCTCTTGCCCCCAAGGTATATTGATCAGGATAGAGGAGGGCCATGCACACATTACACTAAAAAAGGTGATGAGTTTCGATGCTCTTTCGACACAAACCTTTATTGGCCTCCAGGACTCAGCATTTCTATCCAGGGCAATTCCAGAGACATTCAGCCTGTGTGTATAATGAATAAATTACCAGAAGTATATGGTAAGTTTACAAGCTGCTTGCTATAGGTCTGTTTCATGTGAAAAGGCTTGGGATTGGAAATGGTGTTGCAGATTCTAATGGTCTGCTGGCATATTTAAAATAGCCTCTTTTCCCCATTTAAAAGGCTTCTGAATGATGCTGTGGTGGCCATTCTCCACCGGGAATTCCAACTAGTAGATTGAGAAGAATTCTCCTTATCTTTATATTCTGATGGAATTTAGTGGAGAATATAATTTCTTAGTTGCATTGGGCTCAGGCTATCAATAAGTCATTGCCATTAACTCACACTGAGCCTGCAAAACAACTGAAAGTATAAGCAATAGAGCTCCTGGATGATGTTTCTTCCAGACCCTAATTTACTATGCCTTAATTCCCAGAACATGGCCCAAAGGCAGCACAATGCAGCAGCCTGAAGCTAAGCAGGTTTGGTTCTGACCTGGCTGAGACTACTTAGGAAACCAGTGTATACCACCTTGAGTCCCATGGAAGAAAGGTGGGGTATAAATGTCAAAATACTGAACAGGCAACCAGAGCTTTTGGGGGGAAAATAACCAGGAGCAGGGGAACCATCCCAAAGAAAGGCAGGCTCCCTTGCCTCTGATTTGAGGGAGTTGCTGGCATACTTCCACAGTAAACAAGTCACCATCACATAATAGTCGCATCCCCCTTTTTCTGGCCCCCAAAATGGTCCCAGAGCATTCCCTGCATAACAGTTGCAGGCGTATTTTCACTGTGCATTCTCTTACTGGCCAAAGGCAACGGGAGCAGGCAGTCAGGCAAGGGGGTGGGAGAAGCTGCCATCAGTGAGGCATGAGAGACTGGGATCTGAACTGTACAGAGGATAGATTAACACGCAAAACAAACTTGTTTCCATAATGGCCATGCCTCACAGGTTTTTCCCCGACATCATGTTTTTCTTTCTGTAATAGTTGCACCCCCTTTTTGCAAACAAATAACCTGCACAGAAAGTGTGACCGTTACACAATAAAACACCGTAGTTAGGAGGAAAGAGCTTGAGATAAGGTATATGCAAGAGGCAAGACTTGGGTGAGTCTGGATGAGTAGAGGATATACTTACATTAGAACTCTCTGCAGGGAAAGGGCTCACCTATTTCTCCAGGTAAGGCTGGGAAGGACTCCAGGCTGAAACCCTGGAGAGCTGCTCTCAGACAAATATCAAGCTAGATGGACACCAATGGTTTGTAGATTGTGTCTTCTCTCACTGTGGTACTAGGTGGGTTACACCTCGTAGATAATATTTGGAGTGTGTTTTATTTTACAGCTCACAAATATGCTACGATTGAGTTAATGTTGGATTTTAAAAATATATAATTGTGTTTGTGTTTTCTTTTCGACTTCAGAATTTCTAGTAAAACCTGACCCTCCGTTGATTGTAAAGCCCAAAAGGAGCAATGAAGGAGTTATTCTACAGTGGACTGAACCAAGGGGCTTGAATGACATGTGCTATCAACTAGAAATTAATAACAAACTGGACCCAGAAGTAAGTTGCTCTAGTATCTACTATGTAATCTACTTTAGATAGCAGACTGGTGACACCTTGAAGGCTAAGAGATTTCTTATAACACACACATATATAATTATATACAGTGGTACCTCTGGTTGCGAACGGGATCCATTCCGGAGCCCCGTTCGCAACCTGAACAGAATGCAACCCGCGTCTGCACATGTGCGGCTCACTATTCAGCGCTTCTGCACATGCGCATGATGTCATTTTGCGTGTCTGTGCATGTGCAAGCGGCAAAACCCGGAAGTAACCCTTTCCGGTACTTCTGGGTTGCCGTGGGACATAATCTGAAAGAATGTAACCCGCAGCGTTCGCAACATGAGGCATGACTGTAATAATTAACACCTATACATCCAGTGCCAGGATATTTGTAGTCCTCAGTGCTGCTTTATGAGTGGTTGCTGTCTTTATTTTAAAACATCTAAGCTTCAAGTCTGTCTATTTTTTTAATTTCCTTGTCATGACATTGGTTCCATTTCCCCCTCTACATTTGTGTCTGTGTGTGCGCACACACCTGCCAGCTGAAGATCACACTTCATGCATTAGTGAAGCAGACTTTGGTCCATGAAAACTTACGCCTTGAGAACTTTGTTAAGTTCTTTAAGGTGACATGACTGTATTGCTGCAGTAGACCAAAGCAGTTCCACTTCTGGAAACTATTTAAAAAGTTAACTAGATCTGATGTGAGTGAGCATTGACAAATAAACCCTAATTTCTGGCTTGGTGCGCAGTGTCATTCACATATAGATGACACACAGTTCCCTCTCTGCATTCTGTCTGAGTCAAGAGAGGGTAGGCAGTTCTGGGCCAGTGTCTGGGGACAGTGGTAGGCTGGATGCATTTCCCCTGATCAAAGAGAAATGTGGTTTAGGGGTTCTCCTTGATTTGAAACGGTGACTAGAGGATCAGTTGGCTTTATTAGCAAGCAGTGCCTATGCCCAACTCCAGCTGGTTCACCCGCTATAGCTGTTCTTGGACTTAAATAGCCTTGCCTTGGTAACCTACATTTAATCATTTTCTTAGTCAGCTTCACATGAATAACTCAGTATTCATAGAATCATAGAATCATAGAGTTGGAAGAGACCACAAGGGCCATTGAGGGGAAGAGACCACAAGGGAAAACTGCAGATGATCTGATGCAGCCTATCCTAGTAGTTCCATACTCAAAGAGGATGCTCAAGAAGCTTTAAAGATTTTGAACACTAAGGAACAACATTGGAGAAACTGAAAAAGCTAACAGCATTTGGGCAAATAGCCAATTGCAGTTTTAAGTCTTAAAAATGTGATGGGTGCTGTACAGGGCATATAGAATCATAGATTCATAGAGTTGGAAGAGACCCCAAGGGCCATCGAGTCCAACCCCCTGCCAAGCAGGAAACACCATCAGAGCACTCCTGACATATGGTTGTCAAGCCTCTGCTTAAAGACCTCCAAAGAAGGAGACTCCACCACACTCCTTGGCAGCAAATTCCACTGTTGAACAGCTCTTACTGTCAGGAAGTTCTTCCTAATGTTTAGGTGGAATCTTCTTTCTTGTAGTTTGGATCCATTGCTCCGTGTCCGCTTCTCTGGAGCAGCAGAAAACAACCTTTCTCCCTCCTCTATGTGACATCCTTTTATATATTTGAACATGGCTATCATATCACCCCTTAACCTCCTCTTCTCCAGGCTAAACATGCCCAGCTCCCTTAGCCGTTCCTCATAAGGCATCGTTTCCAGGCCTTTGACCATTTTGGTTGCCCTCCTCTGGACACGTTCCAGTTTGTCAGTGTCCTTCTTGAACTGTGGTGCCCAGAACTGGACACAGTACTCCAGGTGAGGTCTGACCAGAGCAGAATACAGTGGCACTATTACTTCCTTTGATCTAGATGCTATACTCCTATTGATGCAGCCCAGAATTGCATTGGCTTTTTTAGCTGCCGCGTCACACTGTTGGCTCATGTCAAGTTTGTGGTCAACCAAGACTCCTAGATCCTTTTCACATGTACTGCTCTCAAGCCAGGTGTCACCCATCTTCTATTTGTGCCTCTCATTTTTTTTTGCCCAATTGCAATACTTTACATTTCTCCCTGTTAAAATTCATCTTGTTTGTTTTGGCCCAGTTCTCTAATCTGTCAAGTTTTGAAGTGTGATCCTGTCCTCCGGGGTGTTAGCCACCCCTCCCAGTTTGGTGTCATCTGCAAATTTGATCAGGATGCCCTTGAGTCCATCATCCAAGTCGTTGATAAAGATGTTGAATAAGACCGGGCCCAAGACAGAACCCTGTGGCACCCCACTAGTCACTCTTCTCCAGGATGAAGAGGAACCATTGATGAGCACCCTTTGGGTTCGGTTAGTCAGCCAGTTACAAATCCACTGAGTGGTAGCATAGTCAAGACCGCATTTTACCAGCTTCTTTACAAGAATATCATGGGGCACCTTGTCAGATGCCTTGCTGAAATCAAGGTAGGCTACATCCACTGCGTTCCCTTCATCTACCAGGCTTGTAATTCTGTCAAAAAACGAGATTAGATTAGTCTGACATGACTTATTTTTCAGAAATCCATGCTGACTATTGGTGATCACAGCATTCCTTTCTAGGTGCTCACAGACTGTTTGCTTAATGATCTGCTCCAGAATCTTCCCTGGTATTGATGTCAGACTGACTGGGCGGTAATTATTTGGGTCCTCTCTTTTCCCCTTTTTGAAAAAAGGGACAACATTTGCCCTCCTCCAGTCTGCCGGGACTTCGCCTGTTCTCCAGGAGTTCTCAAAGATGACTGCCAGTGGTTCTGAGATCACATCTGCCAGTTCTTTTAATACTCTTGGATGCAGTTCATCTGGCCCTGGAGACTTGAATACATCTAGACTAGCCAAGTATTCTTGTACTATCTCCTTAGTTATTCTGGGCTGTGTTTCCTCTGCTGAATCATTTGCTCCAAATTCTTCAGGTCGGGCATTGTTCTTTAGATAGCCACCCTGGCTTCTTTAGGCACCTTCCATGTTTCCGTCTCATTGGTATTGCCTGAAGTTGTGCTTTTACTATCTCCCTCTTAACAAACTCCCAGCCATCATGAACTCCCTTTCCTTTTAGTATTACTGTCCATGGGATCTCACCCAGCACTTCCCTAAGTTTTATGAAGTCGGCTTTCTTAAAGTCAAGAAATTGAGTCCTAGTATGCTTGGCTGCTCCTTTCCGCTGTATAGTAAACTTCAGAAGAGCATGATCACTCGCGCCTAATGATCCTTCCACTTCTACCCCACTAACCAGGTCATCAACATTGGTTAGGACCAGATCTAAAATGGCTGTTCCTCTTGTTGCTTCTCCCACTTCCTGGACAATGAAGTTGTCTGCAAGGCCAGCGAGGAATCTGTTTGACCTTATGCTCTTGGCTGAGTTTGACATCCAACAAATATCCGGGTAATTGAAGTCCCCCATTACTACTGTCTCCCTTCCTTTTGCATGCTTGGCCATCTGTTGCAGGAAGGCATCATCTATGTCCTCCGTTTGGCTTGGGGATCTATAGTAAACTCCCACAATGAGGTCACTGTTATTATTCTCTCCCTTAATTTTGATCCAAATGCTCTCACTTTGGCTTTGAGGTTCTAAATCTTGGATCTCTTCACAGGTATACACATCCTTGACATATAACGCCACTCCTCCTCCTTTCTTGTCTGGTCTGTTTCTCTGAAATAGATTTTATCCCTCCATTATTACATTCCAATCGTGGGACTTATCCCACCAGGTTTCAGTGATGCCTATTATGTCATATTTAGTTTGCTGTACCAAGAGCTCAAGCTCATCTTGTTTATTTCCCATGCTTTGCGCATTAGTGTACAGACATTGAAGACCATTAATCATTCCCCCGTGTCTCTTATTTAAGGACTTTTTTCCTCCCACCACTAGGTCTGTGTGCTGTTTGCTCCATTTGGTCTATGACATTTGGATGATCATCTTCATCAATTGATAGACTCCTACCTTCAGGAGCACTGTCTCCCTCCCCCACATTAGTCAGTTTAAAGCCCTCCTGATGAGGTTTCTGAGATTTTTGGCAAAAACATTCCTCCCAACCGTTGTGAGGTGCAGCCCATCGCTTGCCAGAAGTCCATCTTCAAGAAACTGCAGTCCGTGATCTAAGAATCCAAACCGTTCCTGATTACACCATTTGCGAAGCCAGTTGTTCACTTCCACTATTTTTCCCTCTCTCCCTGGGCCACTTCGTTCAGCTGGGAGGACAGATGAGATGACAATTTGTGCATTTAATTGCTTCAATTTCCTGCCCAGAGCCTCATAATCTCTTTTGATCTTCTGGAGGCTATTGCTTGCAGTGTCATTGGTTCCCACATGAACCAAGAGGAAGGGGTATTTGTCAGTGGGTTTTATGATTCCTTGCAGTTGTTCTGTTACATCTTGGATCTTAGCCCAGGGGAGACAGCACACTTCCTGAGACATCTTGTCAGGCCCACAGATCACTGCTTCTGTTCCCCTCAGTAGGGAATCCCCTATCACCACTACACGCCTCCTCTTAGGTCTGGTCGGGGTTCTTCCGTGAGCTGTCCGTTCCAAGGTCGCCTGCACATTCCCTGAGGACTGACTTTGCTGCTCGTCTTCATATACCTGATCGACTGTAATTCTACATTGGGGTGGGGGGCTGTCTTGTGAAGGATTAATCTACCCAATCATTTCTGGGGAAAGGTCTAAATTAAACTTTTTGTCTCCACTAGTGGAGGGTATAATATCTATTTTAAGTCTACTGGAATAATAGACTAATGAAATAATGGAAACAAGAAGAACAGAAAGTATCTGAGAAAGAAACATTCCTTGTTTTTGTTTCTATCTCAAATGAACAAGTTCAGGGGTCAGTATACTTTTTCTGCAGAGGGCCGATCCACTGTCTCTCAGACCATGTAGTGGGCCCTACTATTTTTTTTTGGGGGGGGGGAGGAATGAACGAATTCCTATGCCCCACAAATAACCCAGAGATGCATTTTAAATAAAAGCAAACATTCTACTCATGTAAAAACACCAGGCAGCCCCCACAAATAACCCAGAGATGCATTTTAAATAAAAGGACACATTCTACCCAAGTAAAAACACGCTGATTCCTGGACCGTCCCCAGGCTGGATTTAGAAGGCATTTGGGCTGGATCGAGGCCCGGGCCTTAGTTTGCCTACCCATGAACAAGTTCATACAACACAGGATACATAATATTTGTCTCCGATGCGCCCTCTCCAATTGCATGGAGCCTGGACAGCCCCGTGGTTTTCCACGGATCTGAGGGCAATGAAACAATCACTGAGACAGCTAGAGCACCGGTGGCGTATGACTTATTCTGAAGCTGATCGGACACGGGTTGGAGCTCAATGTCGAGCCTACCAAGTGGAAGTAGCGACAACAAAGAAGACTTTCTTCACCACCTATATTCCATCTGCAGAAAACAGCAGCAGGAGACTCAGGTGGTTCGCAATTTAGCGGAACCACCTGCTACATTGGGGCCCAGTACAGGCCACATGATCTCCTGCAAAGTTTTTTGCAGATAGTCGCTCAGATTCAGGAAGAGGTAGACTCCACAGTGGGAGCAGGGCCAGGGTGGGAGAGTGCTAGAGTCCTGTCTAGTCATGTTGCGTGGGATCAGTTCCAATCTGTTACCTCCGAGGATGTGGTCAGGCTGCTTGGACAAGTGAAACCAACCACCTGTCTCCTTGACCCTTGCCCATCCTGGCTTATAAAAGATAGCCGGGAAGGGCTGGGCGGTGGGCTTCAAGGGGTGTTGAATTCTTCTCTTTGTGAGGGAGACCCGTTGAAAGAGGCGGTTATCAAACCGCTTCTTAAAAAAACATCTTTAGATGCAGCCAATATGGCCAACTATCGCCCAGTCTCAAATCTTCCATTCTTGGGCAAGCTGATTGAGCGAGTGGTTGCTGAACAACTCCAGGCACGCCTGGAGGATGCGGACCATTTGGATCCCTTCCTATCGGGATTCAGGCCTCATCATAGGACTGAAACTGCCCTGGTTGCACTGGTCAATGATCTCTGGCGGGCTAGGGACAAAGGTGAGAGCTGTTTCCTACTTCTGCTGAATCTCTCAGCGGCTTTTGACACCATCGACCATAACATCCTTCTGGATCGTCTAGAGGGGCTGGGAGCTGGGGGCACTGTTATACAGTGGTTCCGCTCTTTCCTCCTGGGCCATGTTCAGAAAGTGGTGTGGGGGATGAGTGTTCAGACCCCTGGGCTCTCACTTTTGGGGTACCTCAGGGTTCTGTCCTCTCCCCCATGCTTTTAACATCTACTTGCAGCCACTGGGAGAGATCATCATGGGGTTTGGGCTGGGTGTTCATCACTATGCAGATGATACACAGTTCTACCTCTCTTTCAAATCAGAACCAGTGAAGGCGGTGAAGGTCCTGTGTGAGTGTCTGGAGGCAGTTGGAGGATGGATGACGACTAACAGATTGAGGTTGAATCCTGACAAGACAGAAGTACTCTTTTTGGGGGACAGGAGACGGGCGGGTGTGGAGGACTCCCTGGTCCTGAATGGGGTAACTGTGCCCCTGAAGGACCAGGTGCGCAGCCTGGGAGTCATTCTGGACTCACAGCTGTCCATGGAGGCGCAGGTCAATTCTGTGTCCAGGGCAGCTGTCTACCAGCTCCATCTGGTATGCAGGCTGAGACCCTACCTGCCCGCAGACTGTCTCACCAGAGTGGTGCATGCTCTAGTTATCTCTCGCTTGGACTATTGCAATGTTCTCTATGTGGGGATACCTCTTTGAAGGTGACCCAGAAACTACAACTAATTCAGAATGCGTAAGCTAGACTGGTGACTGGGAGTGGCCGCCGAGACTACTTGAAAGACCTACACTGGCTCCCAGTACATTTCTGAGTACAATTCTTCTGCGAGAAGTTACAGGGAACCAGGCAGAGGGGCTTCTCAGTAGCGGGACCTACCCTGTGGAATGCCCTCCCACCAGATGTCAAAGAGAAAACTACCAGACTTTTAGAAGACATCTGAAGGCAGCCTTGTTTAGGGAAGCTTTTAATGTTTAATAGATTATTGTATTTTAATATTTTGTTTGAAGTCGCCCAGAGTGGCTGGAAAAACCCAGCCAGATGGGTGGGGTATGAATAACTTCAACTTCTTCTTCTTCTTCTTCTTCATAATAATAATAATAATAATAATTTGGTACTCAGACATTTTGCCCCTAAACAAAGCGCACTCATCCCCCACCTTCAAACACATGACCAACTATCTTTAAGGCTATAGACCACACTTGATCAATACAATCCTAGCCTCACAGAATCAGTCTACCAACAAAATCTATGAAACCACTTGGAAGGCATTCTCATGGTGCTGCAGGCACAAACAGGCAGCAAACATAAATCTGGTACAGGAGAACTACTTAAGCTTCTCTAATGGCAGATTTCTACACTTATCTCACTGCTTGTCACAAGGAGTAAGGGTGATCACCCAACCTGTGTCATTTCCTTTAGATAGAATGCACCTTTGGTTACGCACATCTGGCATGTGCAACTCTCCTTCCTTTGGACGGGTGGGATTGGAACGAAAAAGTGGTAGTCACACCCCTGCTCCCAGAGACCAGAGGGCCAATTAACAATTTGCAGGATGCCCTCCCACTTTCAGGTGGAAGGAATACTCGCAGTTAAGGCCAGTGCTCCATGTTTAAGCTCGCAAAGACTTGTTTTCAAGCTGCCTCTCTGTGGATATGATTTTGTTCAACTTCCTGGGCAGGAATCTGACACGTTTGCCACATAGGCAAACCAAGAATTCCTGTTTTATATTTTAAAGCAGTCCTGTCAGAAGTATCATATGTGAAATCCGTTTCAATCAAAAGCAGTTCTTCAAAGCTCTTGTCTGTTTTAAATCTACAGCACATCAACTCATTTAGTGGGTTAGATGTGTTAGACTGTTGGTTTTCATTTTTGTATTACGGTGTGTTGTGTGTTTATTTTTCATTAAAATAAAATAAACAATATCACCAATAGATTATACAAACAAATTTTTGTTGTTCTTTGAA
Source organism: Podarcis gaigeae (assembly GCF_964106915.1). Classification (NCBI taxonomy): domain Eukaryota; kingdom Metazoa; phylum Chordata; class Lepidosauria; order Squamata; family Lacertidae; genus Podarcis; species Podarcis gaigeae. The sequence continues at coordinate 49,141,276 of NC_139691.1, forward strand.
GATTTACAGGTCACGTAACAATGCAACACTCCCTCTCAAGAGTAAACAATACTACACTTTCCGGGTGAGAGCCAGGACTTCTAAGAGCAACTGTAAGCTCACACATGATCCCTGGAGCGAGTGGAGCGAGGCAGTAGAAGTAGGTGAGAAGAAACTTTGTAATGAACTGCTGAGCTGACTGTATGAAACAAATCAAAAAAACTGAATCTCTGCACAGATTTTATATTTATAGGTTACAAATAAATTCTAATCTGGTAGAAGGTCAGTGCTTCACAGTGCATCCCGCTACTTGGCAAAGACCCAAGTTTCTTTCCTCCGGTACAACTTCATTTGCTGACATCTGGCAAAGCTGTCTTTGGAAACCCTTTAATTAAAATTGTTGTGCCTGTACCCCTGAAATTCCCTGAAATTGTTAATGTCTTAACCCTTGGGTATCTCAAACAGTAGACCACTTTCAGATGAGCCACTGTGTGCAACCTTCCCAGGACCTCCTCACTTGCATACTCTCCCCACCCCCACCCCCTTGGCTGTACCACACACTGCCTCTTAGTTGGTCCCGTGCTGGCACCAGCAACCCCTTGCATGTTGAGTAAAGAGAACATGGAGCAGGGAAGGTCTGCTGGATAAATTTAAAAGGGTTTCTAGGCTGGAGCTATCCCTCCCAGAAACCCAAAAGAAAATACAAGTGAAATACAAATGTGCATAGGGACAGCCTCAAAAATAAGGAGGAGGCTGTAAAGAACCATATCCAAATGTGCTGGAACAAACATTCACTACGTACAGTGTACCATAAAAGGTAAAAGTAAAGGGACCCCTGACCATTAGGTCCAGTCGTGACCGACTCTGGGGTTGTGGCGCTCATCTCGTTTTACTGGCCGAGGGAGCCGGCGTACAGCTTCCGGGTCATGTGGCCAGCATGACATGGTGAACCAGAGCGGCACATGGAAACGCCGTTTACCTTCCCACCAGAGTGGTACCTATTTATCTACTTGCACTTGGACGTGCTTTCGAACTGCTAGGTTTGCAGGAGAAGGGACCGAGGGACCCATGGTGGGGATTCAAACCACCGGCCTTCTGATTGGCAAAAAAAAGGGGGGGACACGGGTGCCACTGTGGGTTAAACCACAGAGCCTAGGACTTGCCATAAAAGGTAAGCAGGCACAATTCTTTTCATTTTAGCTAGGTCATAAACTCAAAAGAAAATGGAACCAGCAAAATGATGAGTTTTAGGAAATTACTATTTTCTCCAACATTCCTTCTGTTTTTTGAAAGGAAGATAGTTCCGGATGGTACCTTGGTACCTTGTTTTGGCAGAATATTTGTTACTCACAAAGGAGAAAGTACTGATCCTACATAACAAGTACCATACTAATATGGGGGAAACAGTCAGACACACTCTCTTACATATCCAATAGCGGCCTGGAATCAGTCACTGGAATACAAAAACAACATTGGTATTTCATGAACATAAATAAATAATAGGGAATCAGGTTCTCTAGGCTTTTTCTTTGGTGGGCATGAATGCTCAAAAGTGTGCAAATCACTAGCACTTGCACTCTGATACCTACTGTCTTCCAAACAGCTATTTGTAAAGGATTCAGCCATCTGGGCTTAGCAAATTGGGACACCTTTCAATAACTGAAAGGAAATAAGCTTCAAGAATTTCATAACCACATACCACAACATAATCAGGCATGAATCATCACGGTCATTTGTTTTACAAGAGCCATCAATATACAGAATCAAGTCAGGTTCGAAGAAAGAAATATCATTAAGATCTGGTGTGGCAGCGAATTGTGGAAGGAGACACAGCTGTGTTTGTTACTTTTACAGGAGCTATTAATATATAAATCAAATCAGGGTTGGGGGGGAATAAGGAAATGAATATTCATGAAAGTTTCATGATGGAAATTTTTCAATAGATCTAAAATTATTTTTAATTAGTTTTGCCTTTGGTTGGAAATATATATTGAATCTGGTTCCATTGAATAAACTTGCACAGCATAAGAAACAGCAAGGTTAGTTTTATAGAATGCAACTTTTCATTCCAAATAGTTAATACATTGCTGCATGAGAAACAACAAAATTTTATTCATGATCATCTTCTAATAGAAAATCCAAAAATGGACAAAGCAATGAAAGCATTTTTACATTTATTATTTCAAAGCTTTAAAACAACATGCTAAGACAAGCAGGGCAGGAATTTGTTTCTATAGAAAAGAAGCAGCAAATTTTTCACTTAGCAGTTTTTGAGAACTTGGTCACTGTCAAATGTTGAATGTTAATCTTAGCCAACATAGAGTTAACGAACAGCAAAAGTTTTCTTGTTGGCCTCTCAACACAAATACCAGCAGAAGAGCAGAAATGAGGAAAACAAACATTCTGGGCACTTACACCCCTTGGTGCTCACTCAACTTTTCAGGCAGGGAATGAGGTTTTGATAGAACATGCATGCGTTTAGCAACAGCTGGGGAAAGAGATTATAATGGTAATTATTATTATAATTTTCTCCATCAAGTTCCCCTTTTCTGAGCGGAGAAGGCCAGAAATAGTGTTGGAAGGGAATTAGAAAATGAGATTAAAGGGTAATATTAATCATATACATGAAATGGAATAGAAAGGAAAGCTACTCTGTTGCTATTACAGCTTTTTAAATTCCTAAATGGGAGTCAGGTGCCTGACTACTTCTCATTCTTTGTTTTTTCAGATGAGAGAGACTTTCCATTTTCTCTCCTTCTATACATTCTCCTTCCATTATGTGTGGCAGTTCTGACTATCATATTCCTCATACACCTGAAGAGGTAAGAGACTTATTAATGACTTGTGTTTGAGTGTGTTGTATATGGTATATCTATCTTCCAAAAAGCTCTGCTTTCACTTTAAAAGGTTCCTGGAATAGGGGTATGAAATAAGGGAGAATATGACCGTTCTGGCATGGTGCAGTTTTGTGTAAATTTATTATGATTATGATTTATATACTGCCCTTCATCATAGGATCCCAGGGTGGTTCCCAGAACAAAATACAGGATAAAAACAAGTAAATAATTAAAACAAAACCCCTTCTTCCCACAGACACATTTAAAAAGCTGTAGAATATTAAATAAATCATGAGAACAATTCTGAAATACCGTTGAATGAGTTAAACAAAATTTGGTATCTAGAACCCCTTAATTCTTTTCTTTTTTAATGTTCTGAAGGATTAAAATGTTGATTCTTCCTACAATTCCTGAGCCTGGAAAGTTTCTGAAACAAATGTTTGAAGAGCACATTGAAGATCTTCAAGTGAGTACTGGCCACTCAATCCTAGTCTATCTAAGGCCAACCTAATGTGTGAGTGAGAAGCACAAGCTCGGAATGACACACACACACACACACACACACACACACACACTTTTAATGGTGTGGCAGATGGTTCTAGTTTCTCCTTGAAATAACTTAATCAGAGTTGCCCGTAAGGAAGATTTATAGTACAGTGGTGCCTCGCTAGACGAAATTAATCCGTTCCGCGATTCTCTTCGTCTAGCGGTTTTTCCGTCTTGCGAAGCAAGCCCATTGACAGCTTAGCGGATTAGTGCTAGAGCTGTCAAGCGGCTTCCAGCGATCAGCTGTTAAGCGGCTTATCAGCGGAACAGCTGATAAGCGGCTTAGCGGCTTAGGAAAAGGGCAAAAAAAGCAAAAAAAAACCGCTGGGGGACGCAAGATTTTTTCGTCTTGTGAAGCAACCCCATAGGGAAATTCGTTTTGCGAAGCGCCTCCAAAACAGAAAAACCCTTTCGTCTAGCGGGTTTTTCGTCTTGCGAGGCGTTTGTCTTGCGGGGCACCACTGTACTTAAAATGTATTGGGTAACAGATTACTTTCTGAAGTCTCCTTCAATTTTATTTCCATGTTGCTTTTTCTCCCTCCTAAAAAAAGACAACCATTTGATTCATTACATCAGTGTTTCCCAACCTTTTTCCGACCGTGGCCCCCTTCCAACCTTGTTTCCTTCCTGTGCCCCCTGCCCCGGATGTAGCGGGGGGCAGCTGCATCCCCATAAGAAAAAATCAATACAAATATGAGGTTCTGCCCCCCCTCAACAAAAATCCTGGCTATGCCCATGCCCCCCCCCATGTCCTACAAGTAGAAAGGTAGCTATTTAAATGTTTTGTTTGTAAATAGAACATGTTTATAATTTTTATAATTTATACAAAATACAATAACATAAAACGATAGGAACATAATGAAATATTGTTGAAGCAGAAAAACATAGAATAATGGAGCTGCAAGGGACCCCGAAGGTCATCGATTCCAACCCCCTGCAACGTAGGAAACTCAGCTAAAGCATCCATGACAGAGGCCACCCAACCTCTGCTTAGAAACCTCCAAAGAAGGAGAGTCCAGAACCTCCCGGGGGAGATCCATCTTCCATGTATTATAAAAAGGTAAACAACACTTAATGTGACCCCAGTCATTTGACACAGAGGGGGAAACCTACAGATACAGTCCAAAAGGCGCACAGGGAGTTCTATATATATGGGAGAATTTGAAAAAGCAAGTTGTTCTCATGGGCCTGGGACAGAAAGACAGTTGTAACTCAGAAGTCGAACAGAATCCGTTATGGAAGTCCGTTTGACTTCCAAAATGTTTGGAAACCAAGGCATGGCTTCTGATTGGCTGCAGGAAGCTTCTGCAACCAATTGGAAGGTATATCGGATGTTCAGGTTCCAAAGAATGTTCGCAAACCGGAACATGCACTTCCGGGTTTGCAGCATTCGGGAGCTAAAATGTTTGACTTGCAAAGCGTTCGTCAACCAAGGTACGAGCGTATCTTGTCATCTGGAGGAGCCCTGGCTGCCTAGATAAAACTCTAAAGCCCCGCACACCCTTACCTGGGAATAAGGCCCACTGAACTCAGTGTGGCTTTCTTCTGAGTAGACACTTAGTTATTTACTAGATGAAAGTCAGCAGCACCAGATGACCCTGCTTGGCTAGACGCTGGGGTAGATTTCACCCAGTGGCTTGCAGAATCAGGCCGACGCTGCTGACGGGTCCTGCACCCCTCGGCAACATCCAAAGGCCTCAATCCACTAGGTGCTGGAGCAGATTGCACCATGCTGCTCCTTGCAGAGTGAGGCCCAGGCTGCCACTAGGCCCAACATTGGTGTTAGCAATAAGCAGCTCCGGCTCACCCAGGCCTACCCATTGTCACACAACCACCACACTTACCTGACCTGGGGGTTCTGGATCATGGGCTCTACATGTCAAAATGGGAGCCTCAGCAAGTGCTCTCTCCCACCGGAAACAAACCAGGACTGCTCCAAGAAAACACACATGGCAAAAAAGGAGCACTAGGCCCTGGTGGACTGCCCCCTTACCCACTTCTGATTGGCCAAGCAGATAGCCAGCCAAACAGGATTTTAAACAAATAACTATAATGGTTTCCCCCCTTCACTTCTCACTTCCCTCTGTGGTCCCCTAGCCTCATGCTGTGACATGACCCCCCCCCCCATTTGCGTGATTTTCACCTGTGGCCCCATTGGAATATCCTGGGGCCCCCAGGGGGCCATATAGCCCCCGGTTGGGAAACACTGCATTAAATTGTTTTAAGAAACTGCTATATATGGAATTTGCTGCCAAGGAGTGTGGTGGAGTCTCCTTCTTTGGAGGTCTTTAAGCAGAGGCTTGACAACCATATGTCAGGAGTGCTCTGATGGTGTTTCCTGCTTGGCAGGGGGTTGGACCCAATGGCCCTTGGGGTCTCTTCCAACTCTATGATTCTATGATTCTATGATTTCTCTTTTGTCTCCAGAAACCTCCCCCCGAAGACCCAATCAAGGATGAGCAAACTCATTTGTTGGTATTCATACAGCCTTCTTGTAATGAGAACTGAGGAAACGAGGGGACTGTCTACATCAGATGACTCTTGAATGTACATCAGATGACTCTTGAATGGGGTAGGGACTGATGCTTCTAGATGCTGGAGAATTTCTTGGCAATGCCCTACTGCAGACAGCATTAAAGCATTATATAAAATAAAATAAAATAAAATAAAATAAAGCAACAACAACTTGTTGGACCAACCAGGCAACAGGAATCAAATGGCCTTCCTCACTTGACGATGTTTTCAACCGAAAACTGTGAAGATAAAAAATCTTACACTGGCATTTGTGAAGCAGCTTCAGTTCTGAAGGACTACTTCTTTCTATCAGGTGTTTTGATTTCTTTGCTTTCTTTTTCTTTTCTTTTTTTTGACACTTGAACAGCAGGAATGTTCACAACAAATCTTGCAAGGCTTGTCTTTTTGCCTAGTCAAACTTTGTTCTAGTGAGCTTCTCCAAGCTAAACCAAAAACTACTTATGTCCCTTCCACTGTGGATAGGAGAGAACTTAGTGGTTGGTGATGCTTGCTTTCATTCTTGGCTCAGGGCTTTCATGCCTTGCTTTTGGAGTCTTAGCTTGCCTGTCGTGTTTGTCACAAGCATGTCATGGTAGAAGACTTGCAAACGGTTTATGAATGCAAAGGCCCACACAACTCCTTTTGCAACAAATGCACAACCCAAAGGACTGAGCCCTCTGACGTTATGCTGGCCAAAATCGTGTCAAGGACTTCCTGTAGCATCTTTGAATTGATGCTTAAATTGTCCTTTTGTTGCAAACTGTTAGACAAGTTCTAGGGACCTTTTTGCCCAAGTGTTGTACACTTTGGAATATTTGTGTGCTCTGTTTTTTTTTTAAATAAAGATCTATTTATATAAAGAATGAATAAATACATTTTTTTAATAGACTGATGTCTCTGTTGCTTAAAAACCTGTTTTCTGTGTCCCTGCAAGTTTGTGGAATTTTTTTTTTCTTGGCTGTTTATTGCCTCCTGACTCTGCCCATGAAGTGTTAACACAGCAGCCTCCACGCCTGCCTCCTTTGGCCCAGATACTTGGTCTTGGTAGTTTGATTAACTCATTGTTCAGTGACTGATCTATCTATTCCTCTGTTTGCCAGTGGATCTGACTATTAAGAGAAATTTGGGCAGATATTTATTTATATAACATACCCTGCATTCTCATTTCAACAAATTCACAAGGCAGTTTATTTGCTATATATTTTTGAAAGTGGGTTGTCCCTTTGGATCCCTATAGGTTGGGACACCTTGAGATATTGTCACCAAACTTGGCATGAAGGTTCCCAAGATGGAAGCGGTGATCTTGTTCAACATTTTCAAGATCGTGGACTGAAGCGTCACTTTCACATTACTTCACCCATTATTGACAAAGGTTTGGCTGCCTTTCAAGTAGGGCTGGGCGATATCTGGTTTACAGCATCATGATATATCACCAGCTAAACACTGTGATATACCAATACATCACAATGTCTGAAATAAGGATGGCGCTTTGTATATGGGCTGGCTTCACGGTTTTTCCTGCATTGTGATTTTTGCCGGCACCTGTTCTTGTGATTTGCTGCCCCCTGCAGGAGACAGGAGAGAGCTGAGCCAGCAGAGTTAACAGGGGCTGCATTGTAAGTGCCAACTTCAGGGGGGCATGGGTGCTTGGGCACCCACAATAATATAATTGTGGGGGCTGGGCACCCACAAAGCAAATGAAAAAAGCCAGCAGGTGGCAGTGACGTTGCCTCCAAGAGAGAAGCAGTAAGGCTCCGACCTCTGCAGCAAGGCATCCTTTTCCAGGGGGTGGGGCTCGAACCCAGAGGCTAAGTCTCTGTTTTTGTGTCTGAGCTCCTCCAGGAGAAAAGGGTGCTTTGTTTGCTGTAGATAGGAGGAAGAGGAGCTGCCGCCAGCCGCCACAAGGCAGCGTGCAACGTCACATGTCTGCATGGGGGCACCTGCAATCCTGAGGATGAATTGTAGCCCTGGGCTGCAGGAATCGAGAGAAGCATTGGCTAACTTCATGCTTTTCCCCAAGTTGCAATTTTGCATAGCGTGTGCACAAACATCTTGATTTGTGATATTTTGCCAGGTCAAAAATTATGAAACTGATATCACAATATGGACTTTAAACTGGATATATATTGAGATACAGTGGTACCTTGGGTTAAGAACTTAATTCATTCTGGAGGTCTGTTCTTAACCTGAAACTGTCCTGAAGCAAAGTTCTTAACACGAGGTACTATTTCTGGGCTAGTGGAGTCTGTAACCTGAAGCGTATGTAACCTGAAGTGTTTGTAACCCGAGGTACCTGAGGTATTGTCCCCCCCTACTCTCAAGATATCATCACCCAACTCAACATGAGGATTCCCAAGGTGGCGGCGGTGAGGTTCTTATCAGTATTCATCAACTAATTCTGTCAGCACAATGATTTCTTCTTGCGCAACAGAAATTTCCCAGTTATTCTCCCCATTTGTGCCTTGCAACTCTTAAGAAGCTGCTTAAACAGAAGGTGCACATCCCGCACATCCCTTCCCGAAGGGCACATTAAGAAGCATGGTTATGCAGGGCAGTCCCTTTAACAAGAGATAAACTGACACACTCCAAATTTCCTCATTGGTAAAAAAAAGAAAAGAAAGAAGTGTACCGGGCTATACACCTCTTTCCTGCACCATAATGCCAAGTGCAAAGATCAGCTAGACATGAGAACCAAGTGTTAAAATAACTCTGTATCAGTGGGCCAGCGTCTCATGTACTTCTAGGGACAGATGTTCAAGTTCATGTCTGTTGCCAAGTGCCATATTGGCCTAGTGAAATTACCGGTATCCATGTTTTCACTTGTCTGCCCAGCCAATTCATCTCTCTGCTGTTTTGTTTCATTTTAGTCTACCAAATACAGTAACTGCACACCATATTGATGGCAGTTTTGGGTGGTGATATAAACCAGTTGCTTGGGTCCCCAGACAATAGATGAGTTATAAATGTTTGATGCTATTTTGAAATCCCTTGGAGTTGCTTATGCTTTGCCATAACAGCAGGTGCTGTTTCATGGTGCTGCTCTTCATTAAAATAAATATTTGGAAACTTGTAGGGTTTAGACGGGTGCAGCACCATAAGAGCAAGTAGCAAAAGCCAGCAATGTGTGTATATTCAGAGTGTAAGTTGACAGTTTGCATACTGCACTGCAGATATAGTGGTTATCCCTCAATTAGGGACATGGGTGGCGCAGTGGTCTAAACCACTGAGCCTCTTGGGCTTGCTGATCAGAAGATTGGCAGTTCATATCCCCGCGAAGGGCTGAGCTCCTGTTGCTCTGTCCCAGCTCCTGCCAACCTGGCAGTTTGAAAGCCAACCAGTGTGAGTAGATAAATAGCTTCTGCTGCGGCGGGAAGGTAAACTGTGTTTCCGTGCACTCTGACATCCGTCACTGTGTTCCATTGCACCAGAAGTGGTTTAGTCCTGCTGGCCACATGACCTGGAAATCTGTCTGTGGACAAATGCTAGCTCCCTTGGCCTGAAAGCGAGATGAGCACAGCAACCCAATAGTTGCCTTTGACCTGACTTAACCATCCAGGGGTCCTTTACCTTTACCTAGCTTTCTTTTTACCTTTTTATCCCTCAATTATTTTCACTATCCATATCAGTCATTCTTTTTTAGGAACCATTTACAGTAATTAAATTGGAATTGGACACATCACCTCTCTTTAGTTTTATAATTATCATGCTAGGTAGCTTCCAAAATCCCTTCATGGATCACTGCCTTGCCGTGGCGAAGGGGCTTGAATAACTCAGAGAAGCTATGAGCTATGCCAAGATGGACAGGTCATAGTGGAGAGTTTTGACCAAACGGGATCCACCTGGAGCAGGAACCGGCAAGCCACTCCAGTATCCCTGCCAAGAAAACTCCATGGACAAAGACAACAGGCATATAAAAGTTATGACACTGGAAGATGAGCCCCTCAGGTCGGAAGGCGTCCAACATGCTACTGAGGAAGAGCGGAGGACAAGTACAAGTAGATTCAGAGCTGAGGAAGCGGCTGGGCTAAAGCCGAAAGGTTGCTCAGTTGTGGATATGCCTGGAAGCGAAAGGAAAGTCCAATGCTGTAAAGAAAAATATTGCATAGGAACCTGGAATGTAAGAACCATGAACCTGGGTAAGTTGGATGTGGTCAAAAATGAGATGGCAAGAATAAATATTGACATCCTGGGCATCAGTGAACTAAAATGGATGGGAATGGGTGAATTCAGTTTGGATGACCATCATATCTATTACTGTGAGCAAGAATCCCGTAAAAGAAATGGTCCGTAAAAGAAATGGCCCTCATAGTCAACAAAAGAGTGGTGAAAGCTGTACTGGGATGCAATCTCAAAAATGATAGAATGATTTTGGTTACGAATCCAAGGCAGACCTCTTAACATCACAATAATCTAAGTTTATGCACCAACTACTGATGCTGAAGAAACTGAAATTAACCAATTCTATGCAGACTTACAACACCTTATAGAAGTGACACCAAAGAAGGATGTTCTTCTCATTATAGGGGATTGGAATGCTAAAGTAGGGAGTCAAGAGATAAAAGGAACAACTGGCAAATTTGGCCTTGGAGATCAAAACGAAGCAGGGCAAAGGCTAATAGAGTTCTGTCAAGAGAACAAGCTGGTCATCACAAACACGCTTTTCCAACAACACAAGAGACGACTCTACACATGGACATCACCAGATGGGCAGCATCGAAATCAGATTGATTATATTCTCTGCAGCCAAAGATGGAGAAGCTCTATACAGTCAGCAAAAACAAGACCTGGAGCTGACTGTGGCTCAGATCATCAGCTTCTTATAGCAAAATTCCAGCTTAAACTGAAGAAAGTAGGAAAAACCACTGGGCCGGTAAGATACAATCTAAGTCAAATCCCTTATGAATACACAGTGGAAGTGAGGAACAGGTTTAAGGATTTAGATTTGGTGGACAGAGTGCCTGATAACTATGGATGGAGGCTCGCAACATTATACAGGAGGCAGCAACGAAAATAATCCCAATGAGAAGGAAATGCAAGAAAGCAAAGTGGCTGTCCAACGAGTCCTTACAAATAGCGGGGGAGAGAAGGCAAGCAAAATGCGAGGGAGATAGTGAAAGATACAGGAAATTGAATGCAGATTTCCAAAAAATAGCAAGGAGAGACAAGAAGGCCTTCTTAAACGAGCAATGCAAAGAAATAGAGGAAAACAACAGAATGGGAAGAACAAGAGATCTGTTCAATAAAATTGGAGATGTGAAAGGAATATTTCATACAAACATTACCATAATAAAGGAGGAAAATGGTAAGGACCTAACAGAAGCAGAAGACATCAAGAAGAGGTGGCAAGAATACACAGAGGAATTATACCAGAAAGATATGGATGGCTTGTACACCCCAGGTAGTGTGGTTGCTAACCTTTAGCCAGACATCTTGGAGAGTGAAGTCAAATGGGCCTTAGAAAGCACTGCAAATAACAAGGCCAGTGGAAGTGATGGTATTCCAGCTGAACTATTTAAAATTTTAAAAGATGATGCTGTTAAGGTGCTACACTCAATATGCCAGCAAGTTTGGAAAACACAGCAGTGGCCAGAGGATTGGAGAACATCAGTCTACTTCCCAATCCCAAAGAAGGGCATTGCCAAAGAATGCTACAACTACCTCACAACTGCACTCATTTCACACGCTAGCAAAGTTATGCTTAGAATTCTACAAGGCAGGCTTAAGCAGTATGTGGACTGAGAACTCCCAGAAGTGCAAGTTGGATTTCGAAGGGGCAGAGGAACCAGAGACCAAATTGCAAACATGCACTGGATTATGGAGAAAGCTAGAGAGTTCCAGAAAGACATCTACTTCTGCTTCATTGACTATGAAAAACCCTTTGACTGTGTCGACCACAGCAAACTATGGCAAGATCTTAAAGAAATGGGAGTGCCTGATCACCTCATCTGTCTCCTGAGAAATCTCTATGTGGGACAAGAAGCTACAGTTAGAACTGGATATGGAACAACTGATTGGTTCAAAATTGGGAAAGGAGTACAAGAAGGCTGTATATTGTCTCCCTGCTTATTTAACTTATATGCAGAATTCATCATGCAAAAGGCTGGGTTGGATGAATCCCAAACCGAAACTAAGGTTGCCAGAAGAAATATCAATAACCTCCAATATGCAGATGACACAACCTTGATGGCAGAAAGTGAGGAGGAATTAAAGAACCTTTTAATGAGGGTGAATGAGGAGAGCACAAAATATGGTTTGAAGCTCAACATCAAAAAAATGAAGATCATGGCCACTGGTCCCATCACCTCCTGGCAAATAGAAGGGGAAGAAATGGAGGCAGTGAGGGGTTTTACTTTCTTAGGCTCCATGATCACTGCAGATGGTGACAGCAGCCACAAAATTAAAAGACGCCTGCTTCTTGGGAGAAAAACGATGACAAACCTAGACAGCATCTCAAAAAGCAGAGACATCACCTTGCTGACAAAGGTCCATATAGTTAAAGCTATGGTTTTCCGAGTAGTGATGTATGGAAAAGAGAGCTGGACCATAAAGAAGGCTGATCACTGAAGATTGGATGCTTTTGAATGCTGGTGCTGCAGGAGACTCTTGAGAGCCCCATGGACTGCAATAAGATCAAACCAATCCATTCTTAAGGAAATCAGCCCTGAGAGCTCACTGGAAGGACAGATCCTGAAGCTGATACTCCAGTACTTTGACCACCTCATGAGAAGAGAAGACTCTTTGGAAAAGACCCTGATGTTGGAAAAGATGGAGGGCACAAGGAGAAGGGGACAGCAGAGGACGAGACGGTTGGATAGTGTTCTCGAAGCTACCAGCATGAGTTTGACCAAGCTGCGAGAGGCAGTGGAAGACAGGAGTGCCTGGTGTGCTCTGGTCCAGGGGGTCACAAAGAGTCGGACATGACTAAACGACTCAACAACAACAACAACAAAGCTTCCAAAAGCTACTTTATACAGTAATCCCCCAAGTCAGAAATAGGCAATTTGTTGCACATTGTTGTATAAAGATTAGACACCAGGGGGCAGAAGAGGCCCACTAAATATTCCCAGTTTCTTTGATCACATACTACAGTAGTTAAGGAATTCTGATGTAGTAAATGTTAGTGCTATTTCTTCATATTTTTATTGCAGTTGTGCGGTGCAGATACTGCTTGCATATACTTTCCCATAGTCCACAAGCAATTTTCATGATGGCAGTTGGAGGCGGGTGGGGAGATTCTACTAGAAAGTGGAAAATGTGATTAGATCTAATCTAATAACTAGGTCTAATATTGGTTTTGATATTGATAGTGGATTGATTATACTTCTTAATTGCATCTGATGTAAAATGGGGTTGAAAGCCAGACAAATGCATTGCAGGGCAGGGAAGTGCAGAGCCTCAAACACTCAAGAATATGAGAGTTTTATTTCTTGAGTAGACACACGGAAGCTATGGAGTGAGAAAGACAAGAGGAAGCAAGGTGAGCCTATTAGAGCACATGAGGCCCTAAGACAACAGAGGAACATTCTTCCCCAGCCCCTTCTTCTTAAGAGTGTGAAACAGCACCACCTATTTGAAGTGGGAGCAGAGGAGGAAGCCCAAGACATGTGTCAAGATGATTATACTTCCTACTTCGCAACACGAGGCAGCCACTGTGCAAAATGTTTTGTAGAGTGAGTCAGAAATGCAGCTGGAGGAAGCTGAAAGTGAAATGGAGGAGTGGAAGAGAGTTAAACTGTCATAAAAACAAAGTGGCTTCTGAAGAAAGCCCTGGGTGACTAAACTTGTCCTGCATGTAGACAGTTCTGTGCCATGATGATAATGATGATAATAAAATTTTATACCCCACCCTCCCCGGCCAGAGCCGAGCTCAGGGCAGCTAACACCCATAAAATTACAATAAAAACATAATAGGGGAGGAGAAAAAAAAACACAATTTAAAATACAGGTTAAAAATACAATTTAAAATGCAGCCTCATTTTAATAATAGCCCATAGATCAAAACCATAAGGGGAGGGAAACATAAGGGTCAGACTGAGTCCAAACCAAAGGCCAGGCAGAACAGCTCTGTTTTGCAGGCCCTGCGGCAAGATGTCAAGTCCTGCAGGGCCCTAGTCTCTTGTGAAAGAGCATTCCACCAAGTCGGGGCCAGTACTGAAAAGGCCATGGCCCTAGTTGAGACCAATCTAATCACCTTAAGGTCCTCTGTGCAGCATACCAGGAGCATCCCATAGGTACATGGGTCCTAGGCCGCATAGGGCTTTAAAGGTCAAAACCAGCACCTTAAACCTGACCCTGTACTCCACCGGGAGCCAGTGTAGTGGCTGAATGTTATCCCATGGCAAGGACCCCGTAAGGAGCCTTGCCGCGGCATTCTACACCCGCTGGAGTTTCTGGGTCAGCTTCAAGGGCAGCCCCGCGTAGAGCGAATTACAGTAGTCAAGCCTGGAGGTGACCATGGCATGGATCACTGTGGCCAAATCAGGGCGAGAATGGTAAGGGACCAACTGCTTAATACGGCGGAGATGGGAAAATGCCACTTTTGCTGTGGGTGCAACCTGCGCCTCCATGGAAAGGGAGGCATCGAAGGTTACACCCAAGCTCTTGACAGAAGGCGCTGGCACTATTTGAGGCCCCCGCAAAATATGGGAGTTGGCCCCCCAACCCCATGTCGTCCGGACCCAGCCAGAGGATCTCTGTCTTCGAAGGATTTAACTTTAAGTGGCTCCCACGCAGCCATCCAGCCACAGCTTCCAAGCATCTGGTCAGTGTGTCCGGGGCCGAGTCAGGGCGGCCGTCCATCAACAGATAAAGCTGGGTGTCATCAGCATATTGATGACAACCCAGCCCAAAGCTCCGGACAATCTGGTCAAGGGGATGCATAAAGATATTTAAAAGTATCGGGGAAAGGATTGCACCCTGCGAGACTCCACACACCAAGGAGTGCCACGGCAACAACTCCCTCCCTAGCGCCACCCTCTGTCCCTGACCTGAGATAAAGGAGCGCAGCCATTGTTGAACTGTGCCCTGAATCCCCACGTCAGCAAGGCGGTGGTCCAAAAGTTCGTGATCAACTATGTCGGAGGCTGCTGACAGGTCTAAATCTCACAGACCTTGCACAAGGAGAAAAAAAATAAAGCAGATGGTTAATTCAAAAAGAATCTTCACCTTTAATTTCAAATTTGGTGATTCCCTGCCCCCGCCACCTTTCCAGAAAGAGGACTTTCAAAGGGTGCAACTTTTCCAGCAAGGAATTTCTGGCAGTCGTGCATCACCGAAGCTTCACACAATGTACTGGGGAGGCACATGCACACACAGTGTTTCCCACAGACATTGACCCAGCAATACATTCCACTAATGCAGGGATGAAGGACCTGTTCAGCCCCAAGACATGAATTCCCTTTTGGGAAACCTCCTGGGAACCATGCGCCAGTGGTGTGCAGGGCCAGACACAAACTTTTTCAGAGCTTGAATATAAAGTTTACATTTATGCAATATAGTAGTTTCTATACACAGTTGCACACCCCTGTATATCTTCCATCCAGGTAAGCAAGAGTCATCAGAGTTGAAGGACATGTTGCACCCCAGCAAAAAACCACTTGGGGTGCAAAGCTTGGCCTTTGAGGCTGTGTGGCCAGGTAAAAAGGCCTGGTGAAGCTGCATTGGTTCCAAAGCCTGAGGCTGCCCAGCCTTGCACAAGGGTCACTTCTAGATGACCTGCATGTTAAGCATTCACTGCAATTGGCTTGCAGAGAGGTCACATGACAGCAGTTGTTTATTGAATATTGATTCCAATTTATTTTTACACCATCAGCTTACTACATTTTTTAGTGATAGCTGATCCATGGCCATTTGATGTACTTTGGGGACTATTAATTTGCTGGTGAAGATGTATCATTGAAACAGTTCATTATCCTGGAAGAACTGTAGTCTGCTGCTGTGCTTGGAGCACCCTATTGCAATGTTTGCATCACCCATCATCTCATGTTTGTAGGATATTGACTGTGGAAAGGCATTTTGCCTCCATTTCAGTGATCTCTGACAGCAACTTACCACTCCTACCATTCCTGTTCATTGAACATTTACTTGATTCTTATTAGTTTGTGACTCCATGCACATATTATATGTCTTCTGTTTATGAATTTTGAAACAGTATAGTGTTATAAAAATATTGTCAGTATATTATTAGCTGGTGTGTTGCTTGTTGTTCAGAGTGTCCCAATTTATTTTTGGCTGGGAGTTATATGATGCTGCAACTGTAATCCCACCACTTCCCTGTGCATTTTTTTGTATAACTTTCCTTACTTCAAAAAAAGTCCAGTTTGTTTATCTTCCTTCTTGTAGAGTTTGTTGTATAAGAGCACCCAATCCACTTAATGAATGTAGTTGAATCCCGCCTGCAAATCAATGACAGGCCTAAGTACAATATGATTTCCTTCCTCATACTTGTGCTTAGTAACTTTACATCTGTTGCTTGGCCAGTTTTTCCTTCTTAGCCATCCAGTTGCAAACTTGCCCAGTGCAGAAAAGCTGCTTTGTCACTGTTTGCACCACGTACCACTGCCTTGGGTTTGCCAAGCAGCTCTTTGAAGTTCAGCCCTTGGTTTTGGGTTTTTGCTTTTTGGCTACAAATGCTGTTGCTGAGAGACAGAACATAGAGCAAATGTTGTTTTTTTAATGGCAATGGCAACAGCTTTTATTCCTTCTCAGGCTGCAATCATGTGTTAATGTTGCTTTTTAAGGCAACGAGGCATGGCTAAGGCCCAAGAGGCAGGACCCACCATTGCCACCATGGCAAATAAGAAGTTTTAATACTGTTGATTTATGGTCAATAAGAATCACACCTGGGAGGGGCAGTTTAAGAGGACTTTGCTCCTGGGCTTAACCAGGTGTGTCAAGGAAGGAAATTCCAGACCTGTAGCTTTTGGCATCCATTCACTTGCTCAAATTCCTTTTTTAAAAAAATAATATTTATTACTTTTAAAGATTACAAAAAAGGAAAAGGAAAGAAGACAAAAGAGAAAAAACCAAAGAGAAAAAAACAATACAATACAAAGACAATACAAAATACAACCTAAACCCATTAAACTAAACAGATTAAACTAAACTAAACAAACCCAATCCCTAACCCTAACCCTAAATAAAACAAAACAAAAACAATTTAAAAACATACATCACACCTTTTACCTTGTTTCCTCGATCTCCTTTCACCTCCCTTTTTGTATTCTACTTCTATTAATTGTTTCAGCAAATCCTTTCCATCTTTCTCTATTTTCTATCATATTATAAATAACATATTTTTTAACCTTATTTTCCATTAAAACTAAAATACTTATATATGCTTAACTCCTTATAACATTTCTGCTAAGTCCATAAAATATCATTCCACCATTTTTCTATCACTCATTAATTTTACAATATTTCTATATATAAACTTTAAATTTTCCAATCTTCTTCCACCACCTCCTCTCCCTGGTTTCGGATTCTGCCAGTCCTTTCCGTCAATTCCATATAGTCCATCAACCTGGAGATCTTATGTCCGAAGCTCTTAACTCTTTTCCAGGTCCCTTCTGCAGGTCGTCTTCGTATTCTTTAATGCTAAAGAGCAAATCTCGGGAAAACTCCAACCTAACAATACTTTTATTCCTCACTTCCTCAAATTCCTTTTAATGCTTTACTATGAAAGCCACATGACCTGGAAGCTGTATGCCGGCTCCCTCGGCCAATAAAGTGAGATGAGCGCTGCAACTCCAGAGTTGGTCATGACTGGACCTAATGGCAGGGGTCCCTTTACCTTTTATGAAAGATACATGAGCATGTCCTCCCTTGTATCTGGTCATGCTAATCAATGACTTTGGTCATCAACTTTAAAGTATCTGGTGATAAGGAAAAATTCCGGGGTGAGAGACTACTCAACAGCACAGCTCGTCGGGGTCCAAGTCCCCTGAGGGTCCATGCAGTCAGTAAAAGAAGGAAGTTCCAGCCAAGTAATTTGGAGCAAAACAGCGGCCAGCAGACCATTAACTTTATAGTTGCGCAACAGGTCCCCACAGGAGTAAGAACCCCGAGCATGGGGTAATATCAACTTTTACAACTTCCCACAATATCCCAGAATACAGTTTGTACAGCATCACTGATACATCATCATTACATCACTGTCATGTCACAAAAGGGGAGGGGTAGACAGGGACTACACTAGTTCAACCTTGGCAGACATGCCCAGACATGTCTCTTAACACCTCTCAAGTACCTATTACCAAAGAGCAGTAGAACTCTTTACGTATTCTTGTCCTGGGGCAAGTCTGGGGATGAGCTCTTGAGATTTTATGGTCAGTTATCAGTTCAGTGATTGCCACCTTTGGGTGGGGTGTTGTGTATGTGCCCTCATGCTTGAGGAATTATGGCAGGAGAGAAAGGTAAAGGAGTCGGTCAAACTACTGATTTTATATGAATTTATAAAACTAGGTATCTTTCCTGAGCTGTCAAGTTGAAAAGATACATTGACATAATATTTGTAACACTGTAAGAACTTTAAACATGTGCCCCACCCCTGTCATTTCCGTAACACTGGAAACTTTTGAAAACCTAGATTTTGGTTCACTGAAAACTTAATTGTCTTCAAGAGAGCTGTGGACCAGTTGCACATTCTGCTGGCTATCATGTGGCATTGAAATAAAATCTGATACGCATGTTCAGGGCATACTTCTGTCGTTCAAATTCTAATGCTAATAGCTCAGCCACCTCCTAGTTTCAGATGAGGGAAGAAAAGGCAAGCTATATTACAAGGTTGGAAGAAGAGCTGATTTGTTGGAGTTCATTTTGACTCACCAGTTCTCAAGTAGACATTTATCTCCTTGTTTATACAATAGATATAATGAGCTTTCATTTGGGCAGGATTGGAGCAGGTGTTTCTAGAGGTAAAATATCAACATTCAAGTCACTTTTGTAGTTTGGTGTCCATCTGTGAACAGGGGTGAGAATTCCATCAATATTTTTTTTCACATTGAGTTTTTTTTGGGGGGCCACTACTCCCTTGTAATTTCCCATTATACAAAAACTGTATCTGTTTTGTGTATAGCTGTTCTCCTGGCCTCAGTTATCAAACTTAATATAGTTAAAATTATATGTCTCAATTTTTATTGAAACAATTATTTTGGTAAAAGTGGCAAGCTTCTAAGTTGCAAATAACTTCATGAAATAAAAAAGCTTCCTATGGTCTTCAGTGCTAGGTGACCCAGTAAAATATATTATATAGATCCTGAAACAACTTATTTAAACCCACTGCGGTACAAGCCTCCTGGCAATGAATAAATTGAACTGAGGTTTCAATTTGTGAAGCATATTTTTAAAGTCACCTAACAAAAATTAAATGTTTATCAGTTGGTTCTGTTTGGAGTTGGTGTGTAAATATTTCATGTCTAAATCATGCTTGCACAAAGTAGTCTAAGGCTGTAGGGGCTGTGAACAGACTTGGAATCTACTATTAATATATTGCATTTATGCCAAAATTTTATCCACATTCAGACCCTTTTGTAGTAAGTTCCATTGGCTGACTGCTGGATCATTTAAGAAAGGTTCAGAGACAATTTGCACATAATTTATTACTGTAAATACGTCTTTAAAGGCAGGTGAAAATTATGACTTGATTTCCTGGTCAAGCTTCTGGATTGTTAGTCACCATGGTGAATCATCATTCTGTAGTTAAATCCACCCTCTTTATCACCGATACTCAGAAGCAATTAATGTTAGGTCTGCCACAACTGAACAGTTTCAAGAAGCATTCAATGATAATCTAGTCTAACTTTGTGTAATCAATTATTAGACTTGAGCGATCTTTGATAGATCATAGAATTGTAAAGTTGGAAAGGACCTCAAGGGTCATCTAGTTCAATCCCTTGCAATGCAGGAATTACAGCTAAATAATCCCAGACAGATGGCCAACTTCTCTTTAAAGACATCAAATGAAAGGGAGTTCACCACCTTTTAAGGTAGTCTGTTCCCACTGTCAAACAGCTCATACCCTCAGAAAGTTCTTCTTAATATTTACTTGGAATCTCCTTTCTTGAAAATTGAAGCCATCAGTTCCAGTCCTACCCTTTGGAGTAGAAAAATCAAGCTTGCATCATCTTCCATGTGACAACCCATCAGGTATTTGACGATAGGCATCTTACCACCTCAGAGTCTTCTCAAAACACACAACTCCCTCAACTGTTGCTCATAAGGCTTGGTTTCCAGACTCTTGATCATCTTGGTTGCCCTTCTCTGCGTATGTTCTAGCTTGATGAGATCCTTCTTAAACTGTGGTGCCCAGAACTGGACACAGTATTGCAGGTGTGGTCTGACCAAGGCAGAATAGAGCAGGACTATTACTGGATCTGGACTAGACTTCTATTGATGCAACCTGGGAACCCATTAACTTTTTTTTGCTGCTGCATCACACTGTTGACTCATGTTACATTTGTGCTCTACAAAGACCCCTAGATCCTTTTCACAAGGCAAGTCAGCTGTACTCCACTCTGTATTTGTGCAAGTCGATTATTCCTGCCTAAGTTTAGAACCTTACATTTGTCCCTATTGAAATTCATTTTGTTAGTTTGGTTCCAGTTCTCCAGTCTGTTAAGGTTATCTTGAATCTTGATCCTATCTTCTGAGGTATTAGCCACCCCACCCAGTTTGGTGTCACCTGCAAATTTGATGAGCATCCATTTGTCACTTTTTTCCAGGATGATGCAGAACCTCTGGTGAACACTTTTTGGCTTGGTCAGTCAACCAAGCCAACAAATTGGTCAGTCAACAAATTCACCTAAAAGTAACAATGTATTGTTGTTGTTTAGTTGTGTCCAACTCTTTGTGACCCCATGGACCAGAGCATGCCAGGCACTCCTGTCTTCCACTGCCTCCATTTTATCAGCTTCTCCAAGGGAAAATAGGGGACTTTGTTGAAAGTCTTAGTGAAATCAACAAACACGACATCCATAGTATTCCCCTGGTCCAGGAAGCTTGTACAGTGGTACCTCGCAAGATGAAATTAATTCGTTCTGCGAGTTTTTTCGCCTTACGAATTTTTTCGTCTTGTGAAGCACGGATTCCCTGTGTATTAACGGTTTTAAGAAAAAGGAAACAAACTCGCAAGCCGTTTTCGTCTTGCAAAGCAAGCCCATAGGGAAATTCGTCTTGCGAAGCAACTCAAAAAACGAAAAACTCTTTCGTCTTGCGAGTTTTTCGTCTTGCGAGGCATTTGTCTTGCGAGGTACCACTGTAACACTAGAGGGAGAGAGAGAAATGAATTGGCTTGGCATGACTTCTTTTGAGAAATTCATAATCTTAGAAATCACAGTATCCTTTTCTAAGCCATCATGCACCATTTCATTATCTGTTCAAAAACCTGACCTTAATCTGTTTTCTAAGAATTCTCAATGATTATTTGCAGGGGCTCTGAGATTACATCTACAAGTTCTTTTAGTACCCTTGCATATAGTTAATCAGTTCCTAGAGGTTTAAATTCATTTAAAGTAGCTGGGTGTTCCCTTACCACCTTTTTTCCTATCTTGGGCTGCAGCTCCCTGCCTGCATCATTTATTGTATTATCACCAAGCTGGGGACTGTTTTCCTTTCAGGTGAAGACAGGGGTAAAGCAGGTATTCAGTTCTTCTGCCTTCTTTCTGTCATCACTCAGCATTTCTCCAGCTTCTCAACACAGCGGACCTAATTCAGGCTTCCTCAGCCTTGGCCCTCCAGATGTTTTGAGACTACAATTCCCATTATCCTTGACCACTGGTCCTCTTAGCTAGGGATCATGGGAGTTGTAAGCCAAAAACATCTGGAGGGCCGAGGTTGAGGAAGCCTGACCTAATTGCTTGTTCTTCTTCTTGCTTCAATTTTTTTTTTCCACCCCTTGCAAGCCTGAGCTCATTCTGAATTTTAGCCTGCCTGATCTTTTCCCTGCAATATTTGGATACTCATTTATATGCTTCCTTCATGATTTGCCACTTCTTCCACTTATTATAAAATCCCCTTTCAAATCTCAGGTCATCTAAAAACTAATTATATAGCTACGCCGGTTTCTTTTGATACCTCCAACCTTTCTTTCTTGTTGTAATTGTTTGCAATTCTGCATTCAATACATCACCTTTCAGAAACTCCCATCCATTGTGAACTCCCTTCTCTTTGAGTATTTTTGACCATGGGATCACACCCAGCATTTCCTTAAGCTTTTTGAAATCAGCTTTCCTAAATTCCAGAGTATACATCTGCTTACACTCGGCTTTCCCTTTCCTCTGCATAATGAACCCCAAGAGGACATGGTCACTTCCTTCCAAGGCTGAAAGATGAAAATTTCTGTCCTTGGTCCACAATTAAGGTTCCAGGATAGCATACCCCCAACTAATTAATAGTGTGGGATTATGGTGGGATCAGAATAGGCTAGATCAATATTTCTTGATTCTCCTATTTCATCCCCAAATAACATTACTGAGCAAGTGGCCTTTAATTTGTTTATAGCACATTCTATTTGTGTGTCTGTTCACAATGCAGTAACACCCTCTAATATCAGATATCAGAATTAAATTTGGTAGAAAAGTGGAGGACACAACTCTATAATTTAAAATGCAGTTTTTCAAAGTGAGAATAGAAATACAAACTTTATATTGTAATGCCATATCCATCATGAGGACCAAGATACTGCATTAGCAACTGATGTGCAAATTCAGAGCATTGTTCTACATTTATTTGTTTGTTCATTGAAATATTTATAATTATTCTTTTACACTGGACTGTGATGGCCTACATCTGTTCAAAAATCAAAAACTTGGCCTGATGCAGTAGGGCTCTTATGTTCTCACAACTTGCTATTGCATTGACAACAGCAATAAAGACTTGTTATTTCTAAGACGTGCAACTACTAATTCTATGTGCCTATTTTATAGTTTTGGTTGTTCTTTTAATTTTTGTCTGTTATTATTGTTCTTTGTTTGATATACATTATAAAATGAAATAATAATTTAAAACTTTACCAAAAAAAGTAATAAACACAACATTCCAAATACACTTTGGCTGATTCCTGCTTAACCGAAATGGATATTTAAGCTGCTTTTAACCTGAAGCTACAAGAGACCAACAGAAAACTCAACAAGGAAGCTAGCTGCCTGTGCTGCTGGCGCTGCAGCACCAGAAAAGGGTTAGATAGGAAACACTTCTACTGGGCAAAAATAATTTGTGGCACAGAGACTGCTTCCCAAGGCGGGCTTTGCCTGTCCTCCCCCGTTCCTTTGATTATGTATCCCGTTATATACACAGGAAAGGTGACATAAGGGGCAAAATATCCCTGGTAATAGTAGTACCAAGGTAACGCTATGTATACAGTATTCCTCTTAACTGCCATTTTAGGATTAGCAATGTGTGTTATTAGTACTAATTGAAAGTGAAAGTTCTACGTTGTAGGTTGGGTGTCCGAGGTGGGTTCTGGGTCTGGATCAGCTGAAGATTGCTGGGTTCAAAGCGGTCAAGGACTGTTCAGTAGCTCAATGGACATTCAGAAATCCAATGAATGGGTACTTCTGAATTTCCTGAAATGTTGCAGAATGCAATTAAGACTGGGTTTTATTTTAGAAACACCTACTTTTCAATGGTTTAATTATTTTAAAAATGTGTAAATATTGCATATAGTATGAGCCCTCAAAACCATTTATCACAAAATGGTCTACCTGGGAGAGAGAAATAAGGACAGTTTGTCAGATGACTAAGGGATATTATGCTTTTAGTTCAGTCAGACTGCAAACAAATTTGTTATTACAGGATGGCAAGGGAGCAAAGTAAATTGAAAGTTTTAATACCTTTGAGAACTTGGAAAAATCCTGTGTGGTAGTGCATAGGCTTAACTGATATAATTCTGAGATATGCAAACAGTACTGGTTTAAGCCATGAGTTGCTGATAGAATTCAGGCGTTAGTTGCATTTTTTACTGCCCTCTAAAAAGATATCCAGATTAATTTTGTGGTACACTCCTGGTTCATAGGCAGTATGCCACTGAGCACCAGTTGCTGAGGAACTGCTACAGAAAAAAGGTTGCAGGCTTCATCCAAACAATGGTCCCCTAAGTCTGTTTACATATTTATCCATTTAAAGCAAAAACTAGTAGTTTGAGTGCACACTTGTCCACAATGTGCTTCTTTCCATTATAGATCGTGCTGTCCACAAAGATGTGCGTAGTTACTTGATACGCATTTGAAAACCCTCCTCCTTTCTTCTTTGCACATGTGAAGAAGTGGCAATTGTGATCTTGGTACATGCTTCCATACAACAGCATTGGGCAAAGTATACTGGGACCACTTCTGTCCATTTTCAAATGCACTGCAGAATCAATAGAAATATATATTAAAAAATTAAAAAATTGTCTAGTAGCACCTTAGAGACCAAGTAAGTTTGTTCTTGGTATGAGCTTTCGTGTGCATGCACACTTCTTCAGAAAAAGTCTACTGCGTCAGACCAATACGGCTACCTACCTGAATTGCAGAATCAATCTGCATTGAGCTTTTACTTTCGAAATGAAACTAGTTTGTGAAAAAGTGCTTTTTCAGGGGCATAAAATGTGCAAAAGGTCCAGATTGTGTGTGGATTAGGTGGGGGGGGCGAAATCTCAGTGCGCATTGAATGTAGATTATATTGTGTGTATGTTGCTTAAGCCTAAGAGGCATCTGGTTTATGACCCAGGAAAGCAAGACAATGGACCTGCCTTGGTTTGATCCAGCAGGGCTCTTTTTTACTTTTTAAAAGATGTCTTATTTGCTTAATTTACATTGGTGAAAGAATATATAAGCCTTTCGAGTTATTCATAATGGTTTTTTGTCAGGCAAAAAAGGAAAGGAAGCAAATTTTCATGCATCCTCTCAGATTATGTCAGGTTTTTTAAGGCTTGGGCAACAATTCTGTGCATCCTTATTTGGGAGTGATTCCTAAGTAAACATGTTGCACCATCAACATTTAGTATTAATCAGAAAGGAAAGGTGGAGTAAGGGTTGGAATTGGGAATTTATGTTCTTGTATCCAAGGGCGACAACAGCGCTACTTCTAGGCAGAAATGAAAGTGGAAAGGGCAAGGTTTTTTTTTAACCATTGTCAATTTTCCTGTTCTTATTTAAGTCTCTTGCACACCACAGTTTAAATCCTCACTCAGCCATAAAGCCCAATGTGACTGTAACCAGTTTCTCTGTCTAACCACGGGTCGCTAACCTTTTTGGACTACTGGGAACATTTCAAATTTTGAGAGAGTGCTGAGGCGCCCGTCACAAAATTACTACCACAAAGGGGGCATGGCATAACACAAAATGGCTGCTGTGGAGTGTGTGACATTACACAAAAT
This sequence comes from Podarcis gaigeae, assembly GCF_964106915.1. Taxonomy (NCBI): domain Eukaryota; kingdom Metazoa; phylum Chordata; class Lepidosauria; order Squamata; family Lacertidae; genus Podarcis; species Podarcis gaigeae. Next base: position 49,166,506 of record NC_139691.1, read on the forward strand.
CACAGAGACAATTACCTCTGACAACCATGGGAAGTCAGCTATACCCTGCTGCTCCTAATTATGGAGATTGCATATGCACACCGATGCTGTTGCTATATAATAACAATACCACATTCTTCAGTACAAGTAAACATAGAAGGGAGCCACACCACTCTCATCTCACAGAAATCACTTGGAAGTCACCTGTAAATTTTGCCCCATAACTTTCTTTCTAAGAGGGCTTAAATCTATTTTAAATGAAAGCTCAGAGTCTGGAGCGCCAACAGAAGCTTTCATGCCCAGCAGGTTGGCAACCCCTGGTCTAACCTATGACACAGAGCTGTTGTGAGGATGGAAGGCCTGTATCCCAGAAACAACTTTTAATGCAATAAATAAATAAATAAATATATGATGCAATCATCCTTTGCACATGTAAATCACTGTGGGTACCAATTAAAAAAAAATGGAAGATGTGTGCTCCCTTTCAGTACCATTCAAGGTGCCTTCCAGCTGTACTACAACTTCCATCATCCCAGACTATGGCCTCTTGTGGCTGGGGATGATGGGAACTGGAGTCCAACATCTTAAAGGCCACAGGTTTCCCATCCATGCTCCCACACTTTCAGCTTTCCCTTACTCGGTCCCCCTGGATCCCGATTTTTTCTATGCTCCTCCTGAGTTCAGGCTCTGCACCTTCCCTCCAGCTCACTCAATTAAAGGCCCAAATCTCTCTCAGCTTCCTCCCATACTGCTCTCAGGCCAAGCTCACTCAGCTATGGATCCCAGTTTCCCCATTAGCCCCCATCCTCAAAACCCACCTTTTCAACAGGGCTTTTACCAGGCTTTGTCCCTTCACCATCCTCCACAAAGTGGACCGCTTCTCAGCGTTTCTATTTCATACCCTTGTCTCCCTCCCTGCATCTTAGAGTGTAAGCTCCTTGAGGGCACGGCTCTCTCTATGTTTCCAGTCAAAACAAAAAAAATTCCTTCCAGTAGCACCTTAAAGACCAACTAAGTCAGTTCTTGGTATGAGCTTTCGTGTGCATGCACACTTCTTCAGATACACAGATACTTCTTTTGTGCATGCACACGAAAGCTCATACCCAGAACTGACTTAGTTGGTCTTTAGGTGCTACTGGAAGGAATTTTTTTTGTTTTGACTATGGCAGACCAACACGGCTACCTATCTGTAACTGGAACTATGTTTCCAGTGTAACTCTGGACAAAGCAATGTGTATAATCAAAGATTCCCTCTCCCCACGGGTGTCCCCTACTTTCCCTTAAGTTCACCCTACGACTCCCCCAACATCCCCCATGGCTTCTCTTTTAGCCCACTAAAACTTGTTCTTTTGAGCTCCCATGCCCTGCCCCTCCGGTCCTTCTCAGCACCCCAATTCACCCACGACTCTGCGCCCCACTTTCCTTTGGAACACTGCTTACCCCCACCCCTGAACTTCCTCGATTTCCCCAGTGCATTCGCAATTAGGCCTCCATTAGCCCCCCCACAATATTCTCTCTTACCTGACCCCCCACTGCATTCCCCCCTTCAGCCCAAGTTGCCATTTCCCCTCAGTTACTTTGCCCCTCACAATTCCCCCCACCCCAGTTTACCTGAGCCCCTTTCGCTCTCCGAGCCACCACAGCGACCCCCCAGCATCACCAGGACACCCCACACCTAGGGATCCCCATTTCCCCCTCAGCTGCCCCTCCCCCAGTCCTACGTGTCCCTCTTCAGCGTCCCCCACCCGCGCCAAGGTGCCCCCATTATGGGCACCCCACCCCCCACTCCAGCTGCCCCTCATTCTTCTGCCCCTCACATCGCTCACAATCCTCCTCACATCCTCCTCGGCCTCCACCAGAGCATCCCATTATTTCCCCCTCAGCGCTCTCCACCCCCCCGCTTCCCTCACCCTTCGCCTCACAGCCTCCCCGCCCCCATTTCGGACCCCCTCCCCCCCCCGTCCCTCACCATTCTCAGCCAGGACTCGCACGCGCCCCAAACGCACTTGGGGCACCCCGCCCCCCCACTCCCTCCCCTCCCCCGCGGCCCAATTTCCTCCCTCCCCCGCGGGTGTCCCCTCCCCGTAGGCGGGCGGAGGGTGACGCTGCGGAGACGGAGGCCGCGGATCAGTCTCTGCCGCTGCCTCGCTGGGCCGACAGGGAAGCAGGAGTCCGCCGCCGCCGCCGCCAGCGAGGGAGAGAGGGAGCTGCGGGAGAGCGCGAGGGTTCGGGCCCCGCGGAGGCAGCTGCCTCGGCCTCTCCGGTCGCTGCCTCGGCCGCCGCCGCCGCCGCCGCCTCCTCTCCCCCGTCCCCGCCAACATGGCCGCCGCGGCGGCGTCCTCCTGAGGCGACTCCGCCTGGCGCCCACCTCCTTCGCCGCCGCCGCCGCCGCCGAGCCGCTGCTGCTTCCCCGCGGAGGGCGCGGGTCATGGGCTGCTGCGCCGCCGCCGGCGGAGGAGGAGGAGCAGCAGCAGCAGCAGCAGCACCCGCCGAGGGAGCCGGGCAGGCCGCGAGGAGCAGCAGCCGCAGGGCGACCGCCGCCTGGCCGATGGCTCCTTCACGCCGCTAGCCCGGAAGGCGAGAGCGCGAGGAGCGCGGAGAAGAGCCGAGGTGGGCCGCGGAAGGGACGGGACACAAGCGGGGAAGCTCCGCGGAGGGTGCGGGGCGGGGGGCAGGGTGGGGGGGGCAGGGAAATAGAGGCCTCAGAGTGGAAAATCTGACAGCTGAGTGAGTGCGCGGGGGGCGCCCTCTTCCTCCTCTTCCTCCTCCCCCCCCCCCGCGATAGACCAGGGGCTCCAAAGTAGAGGCAGCTGGCGGCTGAGAAGAAAGAGTGAGGGAAACCCGAGGATTGGTTGGGGCGGAAGGGTGGCCGAGGTAGGGGAGAGGGGTGGCTTTAAAAGGGAGTATGTGTCTTTGTGGTGAATTACTTCACCTCCACCTGGCACCTGTAGTCTAGGGGGAGAGCCAAAGAAGGGGCTGGAGGTTGGTGGCGGGGTCAGCAACGGAGTGTGTTGAGGTCCGAGGAGCTGGCGAAGGTGCAGCTGAAGGTGTTTTAATGCTCTGCTTCCTTCCCCTACCCTCCACCCAAAGGCTCCGTTGCAGCTGAAGCAGTAATAGCAGAGGCGGTGGTTACCGGCAGCAGGAGAAGAGGCCTCTGCAAGGAGGAGAGAAGAGACCAAAGGAAGGTTTGAGATCACCATGGCCCACTCCCCCGTCGCCATGCAGGTGCCTGGTATGCAGGTGAGAGAGGCCTGTGGTGAAAAGCATGCTGGGTGGGGGAGGGTGGGTTACACTGGGGCAGTTGCTGCATCCCAGGTTCTGACTTGCCTTTGCTCCAGTGGATTGCCATTAGTACTCTTAGGTGTCACTAATGTGCCTTTCAGCCTGACCATTGAGCAAATCTGCAAGAAGTCCAAGAGTGACATGGCAAGGGGCGGGGAACGTATATATTTTTGAGGGCGATTTTGGGAAAAGTCTCAGTGGGGATGCAATTGAGAGGTGACTACGTTTTTACCACTTTTCATTCTTGTTAAACCACTTAGAAACTTTACCAAGTGGTATATTGTTGTTGTTTAGTCATTTAGTCATGTCCAACTCTTCGTGACCCCATGGACCGGAGCACGCCAGGCACTCCTGTCTTCTACTGCCTCCCGCAGTTTGGTCAAATATATACATGTTATTAAATAAGAAAGGTATGGTATATACATTTTATTAAATAAATTCCAACAGGCTCTGCCTACATCATGATGACTGTAGAGCTCTGTATACACAAAGTGGACCCTCTGGATAGGGATTTAATTCGTTCCAGAGGTCCGTGCGTACCCCGAAAAATCCGTAACCAGCGGCACCGCTTCTGCACACACGCATAGTGTGATAGAGTGCTTCTGTGCATGCACAAGTGGTGAAACCCAGAAAAATACTTCCGGGTTTGCCGCTTTCACAACCCAAAGATTACGTATCCAGAGAGGTACATAACCCAAGGGTCCACTGTATATAAATAAAATTGATTTTTAAACAAATACAATAAGTATTAAACACTTATCCATCAGTACATCTAATGGTGTTTGTTCTAGACATACACTTGCACATTCAACATTCACTATCATTGTTGAAGGGAGAAGAGGTTTGGGATGTGAAGAGGAAGCCGTTACTTCTTTGTGGCATGCTTTTATTTCATGCTTGAAACATGCAAAAACATCTGAGGAGTTGCTATTGGCCATGGAACATCTCTGTCAGCAGCCTTAAACTGCTGCTGAGCTGCTCCTGCCAAATTCACACTTAAGCTTGTTTGCACCAAGCACTGGCCAACCCCAGAATGTTTCAGTAGAGTTACTAGTACCTTATCTTGCAGCAACTGACCCCATCTTGTCCTTTTACTCACTTTCCCTAGTGGAGGAAGTAAAGCTGTGCTTTGTTTTGGACTTTTAAAGTGCCATGTATTGTTGTGAGCACTGAAATAGATTATAAAATAGTTATACTTTTACTAATGGTAAGGTAGGATTTATGTGGCCAGCTCACTGCTGCATGCACCACCTCTGAGCATGAAAAAGTGTTTTGATAGTCTTATTGAACATTAAGCATTAAGGTAAAGGTAAAGGTACCCCTGCCCGTACGGGCCAGTCTTGACAGACTCTGGGGTTGTGCGCCCATCTCACTTAAGAGGCCAGGGGCCAGCGCTGTCCGGAGACACTTCCGGGTCACGTGGCCAGCGTGACAAAGCTGCATCTGGCGAGCCAGAGCCGCACACGGAAACGCCGTTTACCTTCCCACTGGTAAGCGGTCCCTATTTATCTACTTGCACCCGGAGGTGCTTTCGAACTGCTAGGTTGGCAGGCGCTGGGACTGAGCAGCGGGAGCGCACCCCGCCGCAGGGATTCGAACCGCCGACCTTTCAATCGGCAAGCCCTAGGTGCTGAGGCTTTAACCCACAGCGCCACCTGCGTCCCACACATTAAGCATTATTTGGTCTCTATTGCTAGATAGACTCCCAGTTAAGGAACCAGGATTTTTTTTTTGGGGGGGGGTGCTAATATGGAAGTTGTGCATTCCATAATGTGCACTCAATAATGGGAACATTACAACTGGGTCAAGATTTATACCTGTAAGTAATACTTGTCTGTCCGTGGTGCTTGCATGAATTTAAATAAAGGAAGTACTTTTTGTCATTTTGTTGTCACAGACGAATGCAGCTAGTATTCTGGAACTGTATACATGTGGATGGATGTGCTTGAGTGTGATGCATTTTCCGCTAGTTATTTGCTAATCTGTTGGGTGTTTGTGTAATGCCACTAAACCCATCAAAAGGACCTGTGGTTTTTTTAAAACAACAACCACCACCAAGGGTGCTCTGGTAGGACCAGTAGGTTCTATTGCTTTGGGTTCCCTTTTGTTGACCAGTTTTATCTCTTTACATTCCTTACGGATCAAAATATTCTGATTCCTTTGTGCTCTTTTATCATCTAAATCTAGCATATCTCAAAAGGTCAATGAACCCTCCAATTATTTTCATTCTTCTCTAATTCCATCATATGCATCAAGGAGCTGGCCACTATAAATTAATCTAAAAAAAAATCACATGAGCTCCTTGGAAGGTGGCTGGAAACTGACACAGCTTGAAGATCTTGCTCTAGATTTTGGTACTTTGGCAAGGTAATTGGTTTCTAACCTACTATAAAATTGATTACTGACCAACAATTTCTGACTTGCCCACAAATCCATAATTTCAGAACTTTAGTGTTTCCAATTGTTTTAACCATTTAATATCGTGTCTCAGTTTTGTCATAGTTAGATCCATCTTCTTTACATGTCTTGTTTTAAAAGAATAGTGTGTGTGTGAGAGAGTGGGGGGAGTGGGATTTTGTAATCTTCCTTCATAAACCACCCAGTATCACTTAGATACAACTTTAACTGTATATGGTAACTATTTTTTACTGAACCAGTATATTAGGTAGCATTTCAGTTGTAAGTCAGGAACGGATGTAGCTCAGTAATAGAGCACCTGCCTCACGTACAAAAGTTTCCTAGTTCATTCGCTAGCAGACAGGGGAGTGGGGCTTACCTGACCTTGCAGGTGGGTTGCTGCTGGTTCCTGGGAGAGACAAAGCAGCGGGTAGTTTGGCTATGTACAATCACTCCAGCAGAGCCAAATAAGATGCTCTTTCCAGTACATTTAGGCAGTTCTAACCTCTCAACTGCTTTGCCCCTTCCACTCTTCCCCACAGTAAACAGAGATAGCCTACCTACCAGAAGGTCAAGTAAGCAAGCACTGGTGGCCCACACCACCATATGCTACTGGGTTCAGTCTGTGGTGTTTCCAAGTAGAGAAATCTATTAGATGAACTAGTCAGCATTCATAATATTGCAGATTGACCCTTGGTCTGATGTGGTATAAAGCAACATCCTCTGTTTCTGTGACATTAGATTTCATGTTAAGGCTGCAACCCTCTACCCAATTTCCTGGAAGTCAGTCTTATTGAACTTTAGTGGATTTAACTTTTGAGTAGACACATATAGGATTGTGTTGTAAGTTTTATGTTAAAAAGATGAGCAGTTAATAATCCATAAGCTTGAAAGTTTGCAAGTTAGTGTATATTTGGGTACAGTGGACCAAAGTTGTCTTGAGTCTGGAGTTATTAGTTGTTAATGATATAATTATACCTTTTTGCTTTCTCTAGTTTAAAGTTTAGTCTGTTTTGACTATTTCAGACTTCCTTGCTTTGCCCATATCTCAAAGATTACAGTGGGACACAATGGGCTCCTTGAGATGTAATACCAAACCATAGTTTTTTGGGGGGCAGAAATGGCGACTAGCCATTCTGTTTTTGTGCCTGTAACCCAGGTTCCAGGAGCCATTTGGCTCATAGCTTTCATATATGAGTTTCTAACACTGGGCCTGACATAAAAGTAGACAGGGTAAACCCTTTGTTCAGTAGGCTAAATTTCAGCCATACAAAAACCATCTTTCTGTCCAGGCAAACAAGTATTATCATAGTTGAAGAACACATTTCAACCATATTAAAACAGTAGAAAGGGGCACAAAGCAGAATTGGTGAGGGATGTGGCCTGGTGAGGGTTCCTGAGGTCTGGGTAAAGAGGTCTGGTGTGTTCTCCACCCCTGTTGTAGACACCTAGCTTTGTGGTGACTGTAGAAACTATTCAGTACTTTTTGATACCCAAAACATACCTTTATTTAATGAATGCTGTTCAAGTGACTTGAAATCAGATTTATTGGCTTCATCCATGGTTCTTGCCACAATTTGCTTCCCACAGATTTATTATGGCAGCGCTTCCATGAAGAATAGAATTATACAACCCATCTCACCTTGCTTCACCCACAGTCTAATAAAAGCCAAATGCTTGTTGATCTTCTGTGCTAAAATGTGGATCTTGGAAGCTGCCTTTCACAGTTCTATGTTTAAAGCATAGGTCTATACTCGCAGAATGTATTTGGTAGCTATGCATGGGGAGTTTTAAGTGACAAAGGATCTTGGTGCTGCATATACTGTAAGAGAATCTGCCTTCCTGGATGGGGCCCAGAGGAATCATTCAACTGTTGAAACAAATACTTTTGTAGTTGTTGCTGAATTCGTCTGTGAATTCTGTGATAAGGGGCAGAGTGATCCTTCAGTTGATTCTGTTGTGATTCTGTTTTTTTTACATGGTTTCTCATGTTGGGACAGGGTGATCTTTGAAACTTTTCTACCAATATCATTAACATTAAACTTCATTGCACACCTTGAATTTCCAAGTTTCGTGCAGTCCTCTTCTTCCCTTCTCCCACTCCCAATATCTAAGAACATTTCAGAGACTTTAATAGGTGACAGCTTGCAACTTTTTCATGGTATGTTCTTCATCCAACATGCAGCAACATGTTCCACAACCTTGGTGCAGCCGCTGATAATTTCAGTTTCTAATGTTGTAGGTAGAAGATTAGAAATTGAAATGATCAGTGGCTGCACCAAGGCTGTGGAACATGTTGCTGCATGATGGATGATTACCAGTTGGTAAAAGACATTTTAATAATTCTGACAAGGTTTTTGCCTACTAAGTATCTGTGGTCTTTGTCTTGCCTGCCTAGCAAAGTGCTTCATTGTATGGCAAAAGCTTTTGGCAGGGTGCATACAAGCCTCTCAATGGAAATAATTCGTTAATTTAGGTGCAGCCATGGAGAAAGCACTTTCACTCAGCCCCAGCAGCTGAACGTACACCATAGTTGGGACCTAGATAAGAGTTTCTCCATCACATCTTTGGTAGTAGGTTGGCTGCATGGGAGAAGCTGGTCCCTAAGGTATCTTGGACCTAAGCCAAGGTCCACAGAGATGCTTTAAAAAACTCCAATTTAAAGTACAACTTAAAATGTCATGGTAAGATTAAAACCAGCGGGAACAAAAATGGAAACATCAGATAATGTTTCTTCCCTCCTTGGTTATAATACGCTACTACCACCCTCTACAGCTCTTCAAACCTCAGTTCCTAGTTTTAGAGGAAGGTATGGGTTTTCTCAGCAGTAGCTAAATATACATTCTTACCATACGTGACGTTTTTCTCAAATTATTCCCCTGTGTAGAATGTTAAATTATAAGCTCTTCTAGGCAGAGACTTCTCTGCTTGCATTGGTGCTTGTGTGTGTGTGTGTGTGTGTGTGCGCGCACACACACACACACACACACACAAACATATGCATAGAGGGACATGGGTTGCGCTGTGGTCTAAACCACTGAGCCTCTTGGGCTTGCTGATTGGAAGGTCAGTGGTTCAAATCAGCATGACGGGGGAAGCTCCCATTGCTCTACCCCAGCTTCTGCAAACCTAGCAGTTCAAAAGCACACCACTACAAGTAGATAAATAGGTACCCTTGCAGCAGGAAAGTAAACAGCATTTCCGTGTGCTCTGGCTTCCGTCACGGTGTCCTGTTGTGCCAGAAGCAGTTAAGTCATGATGGCCACATGATCTGGAAAGCTGTCTGTGGACAAATGTCAGCTCTCTCGGCCTGAACACAGAGATGAGCACTGCACCCCATAGTCAAATTTGACTGCACTTAACTGTCCAGGGGTCCTTTACCTTTACATATACATTTACATACAAAAGCCCACACACATAAATACATACATAAGATCACTGTCCAAGTCCTGCAGGTATTAGAAGTTGGCCGTGTGGTTAGACGTAACTAAGTTATCTATATGTGACTTTGAGACTGTGGTTTTCAAACAGAGAATGTTACTTTGGCAAAGAATATTTCAACATACACAATACCCTCAACGGTTCCTCATAAGGCTTGGTTCTCCAGACCCTTGATCATCTTGGTTGCCCTTCTTTGCACATGCTCCAGCTTGTCAAAATAATAATAATAATAATAATAATTTATTTATACCCGCCCATCTGGCTGAGTTTCCCCAGCCACTCTGGGCGGCTCCCAATCAAGTGTTAAAAACAATACAGCATTAAATATTAAAAACTTCCCTAAACAGGGCTGCCTTCAGATGTCTTTTAAAAATAGGATAGCTGCTTATTTCCTTGACATCTGATGGGAGGGCATTCCACAGGGCGTGCGCCACAACTGAGAAGGCCCTCTGTCTGGTTCCCTGTAACCTCACTTCTCGCAATGAGGGAACTGCCAGAAGGCCCTCGGCGCTGGACAGAACGTTTAATTAAACTGAACAGCTTATTAAAAGGTGATGTCCAGAACTGGACACAGTATTCCAGATGTAGTCTGACCAAGGCAGAATAGAGCGATACTGTGATGACATTTGATCAGGACACTAGGTATCCCCCATCCTTTATGTGTGCATTTGTCTTATTATTCCTGACTAGAGATGTAAAATTTCCAGAAATTTTGAAGCCAAGAGAAAAAAAACATTTTTTCCCTGTTTTCCCCTGGAAAAATGGAAACAAAGTTCAGTGTGGAGTAGTTTTACAAATTGCATGAAACGCAGTGTATATAAAAGTATTATGCTTGCAATAAAACAGGTAACCACCTGCCTTTCCCTCAAAAAAGCAAAAAAAAACCATCAACATAAAAAATAATCAGATTTGCACCTTAGCACCAATAGCAAATAAAGTTAAGATCTATCTCAATATTTAAGCTCCATAGAAGGTCTACCCTTTGAGTAGTGCTTTGAAAAAAACAAAAAACAGAAGACACAACATATACATGCAGTTTATTCTATCTCATTTTCTAAACTACTGCTATCATTTTCCATTTCTTCTTCCTCTTCCTCTTTGTCATTTTTCTCATGGATTTCTAAAAAACAGCTTTGGGAATTAATGGAGAAAAACCTGTTATTTCCAGGGGTTTTCCAGGCCTTCCCATGTCTACTTGTTAATGGGGCCTCCCGCTGCTGCTGTGCCGCCGGAGCACGATTTCCATTCTCATCCTGGGGCAAAGTTCTCAACCCGAGGTACTACTTCCGGGTTAGCTTGTAACCCGAAGTGTTTGTAATTTGAAGCGTATGTAACCTGTGGTACCACTGTATTCAAATATGATTAAAGTCAGCAGTGGTTAAAAGGAAGTAAATTGCATGCAGCTTCTATGTGTTCAGATGGGCTGGCCCTAACGAAAATGTTTTGAGCAGTTGCTGGAAAGAGTACAGTGAGAACACCTGCCTGGTGTCAGGCGGCAAGGAGCTCCAAAGTGTGGGTGCTGGAAGACCTGGGAAAAAAACGGAAAAATGGGGGGTGGGGGGACAGGTTTTTTCCCCCAAAGCCATTTTTTCCCATGAAAAATGGGGAGGGGGGAATAGTGTGTGGCATATTCAAAGTATATCAAACTCCCCCCCCCCCCGCAGGAAAAACCGGCTTTGGAAAAAAACAGGGGAAAACCTGGTTTCCCCCCAATTTTTCTGGGTTTTTTTCTAGGCCTTTCATTTGTTAGTTTGGGCCCAACTCTTCAATCTGTTATGGTCACATTGAATCCTGATTCGATCTTCTGAAGGGGTTATGGGAAGAACCTATTTTTCATCATTAGCCTCCTTGAATGGAGGCAATTCTCACCATACATGAGTAGCTGCAAGCAAATTGGAAGTGAATTTTTATTTTTCAAACCTAAAAATATATTCCTCCATTTTCTCCCTTTGATTTTGTGATTATTCTTGGGCAGGGCTGAATTCCAGGAAAAACTTTGTAGAGTTGGCAATAAACTTTATGTAATAGCACACTTCCTTTTACTTCATAGCTGGTAGCTTAACCTAGATATGCATAGAGTTAATAGTATTCTCTGTTTTGGTTTTATATAGCTGCAGAGAATAAAGAGTTATTGGGTGACTTTTTTTCCTTTTAAATGAAGGCGCATAACACAAAACAAATGTTTCTTCAAGGATGGATGTAGCATGGAAGTGCGTGTAGCTTGATTTCAGGAAGTGTAAACAGATCTGGACTTGAATGTAGTGTTCTCTCATAGGTATATTTAAGTTAGGACCATGGAAAATATTTGGACACCTGTACTTGCAACTTTTACTACATTATGTTGGACTTGTTTGAAGGAGCTTGAAATAGAATAATTCCTGCTTAGCTTGTCCAGAACTCTAAACAAGGTGGTATTAAATTTAAATCAGGCTACCCTAAGACTGTCATGACTTCCTTCAGAGATTCATGGGAACTGTAAGTTTGATGGTGTTAAGAGTTTTCTGAAGAGGTTCCCTTGCCTCTCAAAGTACTCAAGTTTCCAAAGATTGTTGAGACTGGTTACAACAGTATAGTGTGTGCACACAAACAGTATGTGAACAGGACTACAGTCATATCTCGGGTTGAATGTGCTTCAGGTTGAGCGTTTTCAAGTTACGCTCCACGACAACCCGGAAGTAACGGAGTGCATTACTTCCAGGTTTCGCCCCTCGCGCATGCGCAGACGCTCAAAATGACATCATGCGCATGCATGGAAGCGGCAAAACGCGACCTGCACGGTTGCGACTTACGTTCTATTCAGGATGTGAACAGGGCTCCAGAACAGATCCCGTTCACATCCCGAGGTACCACTGTATATGCATTTACTTTGATCTTTCCATTGTGTATTTGCTTTGATTTTTTTCTGTGCTCTGTGGTGAGCCACAGGAGTTTTTGTGTGTGTTTGACTTAGTTCCCTTCCATGGAACCTGCATTCCTTACATATGTAGAGGTTACTGGCATATTTATACTGAAAATTCGTATCTAATTTTAAATCATTCCAGCCTGCTGAGTTGTCTTGGGTAGCGTAATGTAGTTTGTCTGTGATTTGGATCTGACATACCTACTATTATTAACTGAATTCTGAACTACTTTAGTATTTTGACAATGAGATGCTGATTGACAATAAAAATAGGCTCATTTAAGCATAAATGTGGTTTCTGGCTGTGGAGAACTGAAAGTTCAATCAGAAGCCCTGGAAGTGGCTTGTTCACTAATATAATATATAAGTTTTCCTTTTACAAAATTTGGAGGGTGGGTAGATGTGCCTTTCTATCTGCCATTTTATCCCACCAGGGGCACTCTTTTTTAAAAAAAAATAAAAAAATTTATATAAAGCTATGCTATAAAAATATATAGAAGTGGGTTACAGCAATAAAACATAAAACTGTACAATAAAAACCATAACAAAGTTAAAAACAGACATCAATTAACCATTGTAGAATAATGTGTTCTTAATTGCCTGCATAGCTAGGCCTGGCAGGGTAAAACAGTTTGTAGCAGACATTCTAAAAATATGGCACAGAAGGTGTCTGCTGAATTTCCATTGGCAGAGTATTCACAGGACTGAGCCAATGAAAATAAAGACTCTTGTTATCAAATGAGCCTTACCAACTCAGGGAATGACCAGCGATGCTCCTGCACGTGATCTCAGTGATCGATCTGGGATGTAAGGGCTCAGTAGTAAATGGGCAGCTAGTGCTCCTGTTTTAACAATGTCTTCATGTGTTCTCAACTCGGAGCTCCTTTCAGCAGTCTGAGTGCCACATTCTGCACCAGCTGGAGTTTCTGACCCAGACCCAAGGGCAGCCCCACATAGTGCACATTACAGTAATCTTGCCTTGAGGTTTCCAACACTTAGTGAACTGCAGTGGTCAGGCTTTCCCTGTTCAGGAACAGCTGTAGTTCCAGACGAACGAGATGAAGCTCATAAAAGGCACTCCTGTCCACAGAGGACACTTGGACTTCTAGCTACAAATGTGTTTTCAGGAGTTCTCCAAGCAATGCACTAGTTCCTTCAGAGCCAGTGCAGCACCATCCTGAACAGGTAAGTTCCTGAACAGGTAAACATGGCAACTACCTACCCATGAGGGGATACTGAGATTCCAACCTTATTGATGCCATTCTGGATGGGTTTGAAGGAGTACAGGAATACTTGTTCAGTTGAAGAGGGAGTTGTGTTGGGACTTTGCATCCCCAGAAAATGTAGCAGCTTCACAGCCCTTGGTTCACATTACATTCATCCCTTAGAAGTCGAACGGAATCCGTTCCGGAAGTCTGTTTGACTTCCAAAAGGTTCAGAAACCAAAGTGCAGCTTCTGATTGGCTGCAGGAAGCTCCTGCAGCCAATCGGAAGCCCGATCAGACGTTTGGCTTCCAAAAATAGTTTGCAAACCAGAACACTCAGGGATTGTGGCATTTGGGAGCCAAAACATTCGAGAACTAAGCTGTTCGAAAACCAAGGTACAGCTACTACTTTTTCCTGGATGAAACATTAGAACTTGCCTTCAGCCTTTAGCGATATCTGTCAGATTGAAATCATGTTTGTTGGTATATGTATGCAAAGGCTGTGCTTGGAAACTGGCCAGCACTCCAGTTGTGTTGCATGTGATGGGATGAAATTCACAGCTTGCTCTCAGTCTGTGATGGTTCTTCAGGTTTAACTGGAGTTTATAGCTCAAAAATGTGCACACAGAACTCCTGTTTTGGCCGATAGGAATTTGGAGGCTAATATTGATACTAAAGAACAGGTCAGTAGAATACTATTTTTAAAGCTGTTTTCAGAGGGCACTCCAATTGTCACAATAGAAATATTTAAAAAGTATAGTAAAAAAATGAAGGCAGACTTACTCCTTTAGTAAAAGCAGCAAATATTAAGTATATGAAGTGTAACAAATGCGCACTAGTTACAGGTAGGTAGCTGTGTTGGTCTGTCGCAGTCGAATTATTGTCAGTTAGAGAAAGTGGTGCAATAATACAAAACCTTCAGAATGAAATTAGCCATTCTTTCTTGCTCATAACTCCAGAGGTTTGTGGAGTCTGAAGGAAACTTGTTTACAAAAGACACCCCCCAAAAACCCCACCCTTTTGAAGACGAAGTGCTCCAGATAAGATGTAAATAAAGATCACCACTTCTGATGGGTTTATGTGGAATACCTAATCTGTAGAAAGATTAATTATAGTTCTAAAGATAACAAAAATAACTTGGAACATTTTAACTAGTTTGGAAAGAAATAGAACTAAGAAAAGGATTTCTAGCATACAATCAGACAGAAGGCTAATGCTGTAATCCTGAGAATACCTAGTTGGGTTTAAATCCCTTTAAAATTATTGGGAGACTTTTCAACACAGATGTAGTCAGGGTTGCAGTATTGGCTCCAAAGACAGTAGAGAGCCCTTGAAAACTGTTAATTGGGGAAGAAATCAATATTCATTTAAACATGCAGACTATGTGCTTTGTTGTAATGAAGGGTAATGATTTGTTGTACGTTTTATAAAAGTAAAGTGCTTCATGTTAATAATTATGTGCTTCATGATATTCCTGCTCTGTTGTCATCTTGATCAAGCTTTGAAGTCTGCTTTGTCAGGAGAAAAGGCACTGTTTTCCCTCTTGAGTTTTAGGTTATTTAGCATTATAGCAGGGAGGATCAAAAAGTGTTGACTGAAGTGGGTGTTCACAAAGATATAGACTGGTAGAAACATTGTTCTTAATTTGCAGCCTCAGACAACCCACTCTGGAAGGCAGCTCGGTGTTCCAGTATGACCTGGAGCAGCTAGTCATGTTAACTTTTGATTGATGTTTCTGTGATGTTGAAACATGCTAACTTGTTAGACTTGAGAACACAAATTAATTTTGCATAGACTGCTCAGTGTCAGACAGATATTGCTAACAACCTTCCTGTTTTGAGGGCTGATGTAAGAGTTTATGTACATGCCAAACTTCTGCTTTTCACAGAAAACGACAGCTGTAGTTTTAAGTGCAAAACACTTTTCAGGACTATTCAGTTACTCCTTGTAGAATTGCAAGCGAAGGCAAATTACATTATTTTTTAAACCAGTGGTTCCCAGTTGGTGGTCTGCAGACCTCAAGGGATCAGCGTAACCCATCTAGGGGGTCTGTGGCACCATTCACATAACAAAAACTACTATAGATATCAATTTTTTCAAAAACAGGCAGTCCTTGGCTTTGCTTTTGAAAAATGGGGTCATCAGTAGTTAGATAATTGGGAACCACTGTCTTAAACTATAAGGGTTTAGTACCTCACAGATGGTTGATTCCTACTATGGCATGTAGAGTCAGTAAAAGAGCATATACCTCCAGTCTTTTAGCATTTTAAATCTACTTTCTATATGAGTAGGTGCCAGGATTAAAGGTAACTAATGGCCTTCTGAAGCATAGAAGGGACTCTTCCCCTTTTGCAAATGAGGCATCTGTCACTAGAGTAGTGCCACTTGCAGTGCTGAGTTTGGCATTATTTTCTGTTAGGCGTTGGACCCATGTCTTATGGGTAGTCCAGCTTTTCTAGCAGTGTTGGATCATTGTCTGGTTGCTTCACAATATTCACAAATGTATATTGCTACCAGAGTAACCCTTGGTTGTTCATAGCCATGAGATATCAGCCTAGATAAGTGTATTGCATTGCATTTGGGAAATGCTAAGGCTTTGCTGGTTTACAGAACAGGTGGATACATTATTCAGTGCACTAATGCTTGGTAAATATCTTCATGTAGATTTAGATTTCGTCATCTTGAAAAGTATTCCTGACCCAAACTAATGAAGGAAGTAAAACAGTGAAATATAACATACAAAGGTTAAAGAGATTTCCTTGTTGCAAGTCATACCGCTTCATGTTTCATCTCTCCACCTGTGTGGTAATAGTTCCTTGTCTACTCTTTCTTTGAGGCTACCTACTGTAGTTTGTATTCCATATTTTGCACGACTGAATTCATGACTCCAATCCAGGTATTACTGTAAGAAAAAAGCCTATTAAACAAAAGGATTCTTCTACTGGGCAAGCTAAGATTTCTCAGCACATTAAGGTAGAATATGGGAGTGTTACAAGCGAACAACAGAATATCAACTCATGACAGGGGTGTGAAATCTCAAACAAGAATCACCAGGTTATTGGGCAGTGTCACATCTCAAGAACATTCCAGTGAAGATACTGACATGACAGATATCCTTAATCTCTCTGTAAATATTTGTTTTGCTAAGGCTTCCCTGAACATGGTGGATATGATCTTTTCACTAGCTTACAGATAACTGCTGTGTTTTTTATTGTAATGGAGAGAACTATAGACCAGTTATGGATAACCTCAATCCTGGGGGCCAAATGTGGCCCTCCAGGTCCTGGGGTGCCTCCCAAGATACACCTCCTCTCACCAGCCCAGTTCCACACACTCCATGGGTGCTGTTGCCCATATGGAATGTATTTTTAAACTGTGACCTTGAGGTAGTGGTTGAATGGGGGTGGGGTGTAGAAACCTCTGGCAAGGCTGCAATGTCACCTACCATAAAAAGGTAAGAGTCACATCTGTTGCAATTCTGCTTCTGACCCTGCTCACCACTGACATCCCTGGAAAGTTGTCCACACAGGAATGTGGTCCTTGAAAAAGGTTGTAGAGTTAGGGAACCCAGGGGTCTTCTAGTCCAATCGCCTGCAACACAGGAACCTCAATTAAAGTATCCATGACAGATGGCCAGCCAGCTTCTGCTTAAAAACCTCCAATGAAGAAGAGTCCACAACATAGAGATAATCCTCCAGTTTTTATTTTGCTGTCTGTCAAAAGTATCATACAGTGGTACCTTGGATTACATACGCTTCAGGTTACATATGCTTCAGGTTACACATTCCACTAAGCCAGAAATAGTGCTTCAGGTTAAGAACTTTGCTTCAGGATAAGAACAGAAATTGGGCTCTGGCAGCAGGAGGCCCCATTAGCTAAAGTGGTGCTTCAGGTTAAGAACAGTTTCAGGTTAAGAACGGACCTCTGGAATGAATTAAGTACTTAATCCGAGGTACCACTGTAATCCCATACTTTGGGGGCTGAGGTAGAAAAGAGAATATGGGTTGTGCTTTCTTGTTGCTTTCAAACTTCCCTTAGTGTTTGTTGATAGGAAGACTTTCCTTTATAGGCTAGGCACATTATCCACAGTTAAATTTATTCTAAATTTTGTAGTATTATTTTAATATCTCTGCATGCTCATGGGCGTAAAGTAGCTTTCAAGTAGCTAGGATTTGCTTCAAGTTGAGGGTTCAACTGACATCATAAAATGTATGAATTGTTTTTTGAAAGTCTTAATATGGTACTAAAGGCATATTGATGATTACTTATAGCGTTTACCATCTTGCACTTGAAAGGCTTCAAAGTGCTTCACAGACCTCCTTGCAAGCTGTAAGATCAAGTTAGGTCAGTATCCTCCCCACATTACAGAAGGGGAATGGAGCTTGAGAGTTTATGGCTTCTTGAAGGCAGTTCTAGTGGGTTCATGTGTTCTCTGGAGATCTATGTTTATAGGCAATTTTCCATCTCTAGTTTTCTATCCTACTTAAATAACATTCCTGAAATGAATATTTTAATCTTCCCTAGGGAGCTGCCTTTCAGGCCTCTCTGCGACCCCAAAATAAATAACATAGAATAGCTTGTACTGTAAGTACAAAGTTAAGAATAACTGTCCTGCTACAATTATGGTTCTTAAGAGATCCTTAGAATGTCATGATGGATCAAAATGCGAAGTGAAAGGCAAAATTGGGCTGTGGAGTTATGAACTTCTTGTTTTGACTTTTAATTGTGCAAACTCACCTCTACCCTTAGGAGAATCTTCTTTAACTTAGCTGCTTTAGTTGATGACTTTCATCTGTGTAATTTTTAAAAAAATGCTCAGTTGCAAAACTACAAATAAAGGTCTCATATATTGACAAGCTCTGAGATCCAGCCCCATCAAGCATAAAAAAATCACAATCTGGTATCATCCAGTGGACACTGATGAACCAGGACAAGTTTAGAATCCCCAAAACTTTGTCCATTTTGGGAAGTGTTCTCTTTGTGGATGAGTGTATGGGGAACAGTATTCTTGCTGGAGGCTGAAGGGAATGACAAATTGGAGGGGTGCTTTTCCAATGAGAAGCACCGTGGCTTCTTCTCACTAAGAATATTTTGATACATGATTCTTGCTAGGCTTAAGGATTGACACAGAATGATGAACCCCTGAATGTTAATCCTGCAAGTTACGAAGATGTTTGTTCGCTTTCACTCTTGGCTGCTGGGGATCATTGGCTTGAGTTCACACAGTTGAAAATGCCATGGGGAGCTGGAATAATTGAGGGCACTTTCCCTGCTATTTTGTCTCAAACAATGGGAGAACAAAAAGAGTGGTCCTGCTAAACGCGGGAATGGGGAAGTGCAGGCAGGTCTCCTGCTAACATTGCTTCTGGCCATGTACAAACTGCCTGCTACATTAGTTTCCATGGAGGCAGCATGCCGCTGAATGCCAGTTGCTGAGAACTGCAGGAGAGAAGAGTAATGTTGTGGTCAAGTTATGTTTGTAGGCTTGCCATGGGCCTGTGGTTGGCCGCTGTGAGAACAGGGTGGTGGGCTGGATGGATCCTTGTTCTGGTCCAGTAGGGTTCTGCTTATGTTCTTACGGAGGATTTTCAAAGTGACAGTATAGATAGTGACTCTTCAGTACAAGTGCCGCTAATTTAGACAAGTGAGTGCAGGATTATTTATTGTTTTCAGAATTCTATCACTTCTTATTGTTTTGTTCAGAGTTCCTTGCCACTGAAAAAAGTGTGGCATCAACTATCATGATGTTTTAGGGTTGCCATATTTTGAAGAGCAAAAAAAAGAGGACACATTTGCCAACTTCTACTTTTAACTACAGAGCTCTTACAGCTGTAGAAGCTGTGATAGATATATTGTTAGTAGCAATGTTCTTAACTTTTAACGTAATAATAATAATAATAATAATAATAATAATACATACTTCTCTCTCACTTGCCACATACACCTTTGTGAACATAAGTGTGCACAGAACAATTTATTAAACTGTTTAACATGTATATTCCATTTATGAAAAACAGTGAGAAATGGGAGCGTGATGCATGAGGCTTTAAAAATTGTATTTATCTTTTGTAAAAAATCTTGGATTAGTGTAAACAAAAAACCAAACAAAAAAACCCAGGACATTTTGCCAAATTTTAAAAATCTGCCTGGACAGAAATTTTAATCCTGAAAAAGAGGACCTGTCCAGGAAAAAGCTCATGTTGCAACCAGAGCTGAAAAAGAGGACAACCCTATGATGTTTGCACTATTAAGTCATACTCAGATGAGGCCTATTAAATTCAAGGTGGTGGCGCTGTGGGTTAAAGCCTCAGCGCCTAGGACTTGCCGATCGAAAGGTCGGCGGTTCGAATCCCTGCGGCGGGGTGCGCTCCCGCTGCTTGGTCCCAGCGCCTGCCAACCTAGCAGTTCGAAAGCACCTCCGGGTGCAAGTAGATAAATAGGGACCGCTTACCAGCGGGAAGGTAAACGGCGTTTCCGTGTGCGGCTCTGGCTCGCCAGAGCAGCGATGTCACGCTGGCCACGTGACCCGGAAGTGTCTCCGGACAGCGCTGGCCCCTGGCCTCTTGAGTGAGATGGGCGCACAACCCCAGAGTCTGTCAAGACTGGCCCGTACGGGCAGGGGTACCTTTACCTTTACCTTTACTTAGGTCTATTGCATTCAGGGGGTCTTCTCCTAGAATGGCTGGCTTCCCTTTTATCCCTCATAGTGTATTGAATAGCAAAGAGCATCACTGACACATAATGTTACGTTTTTGCTGGTTTATGTAATGGTTAAAGAAACAAGTCCTTGCTAAATGCTGGATTACTGAATTTGGTTATGTTTGCCTTTTTTATTTCAACTCAGATGATGTTTGCATACAGCTGCTAACAGTCTTTAAACAGATTTCTAAAGTGGGAGATTCTAAAAGTATATCTAGTTTTGGAAAAACCTACATTATTTCTAAACATCTAGGAAACTGACACATGTTTCCTTGTAAACTTGAAAAGAAAAATCCCTGCTGGTTTCTTTATCTTTGAGAGGTGATTTTTTACAAGCATCCTGATTCTCCTCTTGCAGCAGTACCCTTGCCTTTTTCTGGTAGCATCCAGTCCTTGGGGTGGGGTACAGCTGGGGATGAAGAGTTAGAAGTGGAAAATTCCATGAGGCTTTAGAACAGTTTTAGCGCTGAAGGAAATAGTCTATGCAATTATCAGCTGGTTTCTAAAGAGGAACAATTAGGCAAGCTGGGAATGTTGCACAACTGCTGCGGCTTGTACTAAAAAAAAGTACAAATTGGAACATGCTCCAGGTTCAGGCCTTGTTTGTAGTGCATAAGTTCCCTGGGCCTTTGCAATTCTGTATTTGCAAAGGGCTGAGTAAAGTTCCTGGGAAAGATAACTCCTGGGTTGCAAAATGTTACTGCCTAGCATCTATTAGCATAGCCAGTGTGATGGGATAGTGCTTAGGGCAGGGGTCAGCAAACTTTTTCAGAAGGGGGCCGGTGCACTGTCCCTCAGACCTTGTGGGGGGCCGGACTATATTTTTTTTGGGGGGGGGAGATGCAAGAGGGAGACAGTGCTCCTGAAGGTAGGAGTCTATCAATTGATGAAGATGATCATCCAAATGTCATAGACCAAATGGAGCAAACAGCACGCAGACCTAGTGGTGGGAGGAAAAAATCCTTAAATAAGAGACACGGGGGAATGATTAATGGACTTCAATGTCTGTACACTAATGCGCAAAGCATGGGAAATAAACAAGATGAGCTTGAGCTCTTGGTACAGCAAACTAAATATGACATAATAGGCATCACTGAACCCTGGTGGGATAAATCCCACGATTGGAATGTAATAATGGAGGGATACAATCTATTTCAGAGAAGACAAGAAAGGAGGAGGAGTGGCGTTATATGTCAGGGATGTGTATACCTGTGAAGAGATCTAAGATTTAGAACCTCAAAGCCAAAGTGAGAGCATTTGGATCAAAATTAAGGGAGAGAATAATAACAGTGACCTCATTGTGGGAGTTTACTATAGATCCCCAAGCCAAATGGAGGACATAGATGATGCCTTCCTGCAACAGATGGCCAAGCATGCAAAAGGAAGGGAGATAGTAGTAATGGGGGACTTCAATTACCCAGATATTTGTTGGATGTCAAACTCAGCCAAGAGCATAAGGTCAAACAGATTCCTCGCTGGCCTTGCAGACAACTTCATTGTCCAGAAAGTGGGAGAAGCAACAAGAGGAACAGCCATTTTAGATCTGGTCCTAACCAATGTTGATGACCTGGTTAGTGGGGTAGAAGTGGAAGGATCATTAGGCGCGAGTGATCATGCTCTTCTGAAGTTTACTATACAGCGGAAAGGAGCAGCCAAGCATACTAGGACTCAATTTCTTGACTTTAAGAAAGCCGACTTCATAAAACTTAGGGAAGTGCTGGGTGAGATCCCATGGACAGTAATACTAAAAGGAAAGGGAGTTCATGATGGCTGGGAGTTTGTTAAGAGGGAGATAGTAAAAGCACAACTTCAGACAATACCAATGAGACGGAAACATGGAAGGTGCCTAAAGAAGCCAGGGTGGCTATCTAAAGAACTTTTAACTAAGATTTAAAAAGGATGTGTACAAAAAAATGGAAAAGGGGGGAAACCACCAAAGAGGAATTCAAACAAATAGCCAGCATGTGTAGACACAAAGTCAGAAAAGCTAAAGCACAGAATGAACTCAGGCTTGCTTGAGAGGTTAAAAGCAACAAAAAAGGCTTTTATGGGTATGTATTTCGTAGCAAAAGGAAGAACAAAGAAACCGTGGGGTCACTCAGAGGAGAAGATGGTGAAATGCAAACAGGGGACACAGAAAGGGCTGAACTCCTCAATGCCTTCTTTGCCTCAGTCTTCTCCGATAAAGAAAACAATGCCCAACCTGAAGAATTTGGAGTAAATGATTCAGCAGAGGAAACACAGCCCAGAATAACTAAGGAGATAGTACAAGAATACTTGGCTAGTCTAGATGTATTCAAGTCTCCAGGGCCAGATGAACTGCATCCAAGAGTATTAAAAGAACTGGCAGATGTGATCTCAGAACCACTGGCAGTCATCTTTGAGAATTCCTGGAGAACATCTTTGAGAATTCCTGGCAGACAAGGCATTTGACAAGGTGCCCCATGATATTCTTGTAAAGAAGCTGGTAAAATGCGGTCTTGACTATGCTACCACTCAGTGGATTTGTAACTGGCTGCCTGACCAAACCCAAAGGGTGCTCATCAATGGTTCCTCTTCATCCTGGAGAAGAGTGACTAGTGGGGTGCCACAGGGTTCTGTTTTGCGCCCGGTCTTATTCAACATCTTTATCAACGACTTGGATGATGGACTCAAGGGCATCCTGATCAAATTTGCAGATGACACCAAACTGGGAGGGGTGGCTAACACCACCCCAGAGGACAGGATCACACTTCAAAACGACCTTGACAGATTAGAGAACTGGGCCAAAACAAACAAGATGAATTTTAAGAGGGAGAAATGTAATGTATTGCACTTGGGCAAAAAAATGAGAGGCACAAATAGAAGATGGGTGACACCTGGCTTGAGAGCACTACATGTGAAAAGGATCTAGGAGTCTTGGTTGACCACAAACTTGACATGAGCCAACAGTGTGACGCGGCAGCTAAAAAAGCCAATGCAATTCTGGGCTGCATCAATAGTATAGCATCTAGATCAAGGGAAGTAATAGTGCCACTGTATTCTGCTCTGGTCAGACCTCACCTGGAGTACTGTGTCCAGTTCTGGGCACCACAGTTCAAGAAGGACACTGACAAACTGGAACGTGTCCAGAGGAGGGCAACCAAAATGGTCAAAGGCCTGGAAACGATACCTTATGAGGAATGGCTAAGGGAGCTGGGCATGTTTAGCCTGGAGAAGAGGAGGTTAAGGGGTGATATGATAGCCATGTTCAAATATATAAAAGGATGTCACATAGAGGAGGGAGAAAGGTTGTTTTCTGCTGCTCCAGAGAAGTGGACACGGAGCAATGGATCCAAACTACAAGAAAGAAGATTCCACCTAAACATTAGCAAGAACTTCCTGACAGTAAGAGCTGTTTGACAGTGGAATTTGCTGCCAAGGAGTGTGGTGGAGTCTCCTTCTTTGGAGGTCTTTAAGCAGAGGCTTGACAACCATATGTCAGGAGTGCTCTGATGGTGTTTCCTGCTTGGCAGGGGGTTGGACTCGATGGCCCTTGTGGTCTCTTCCAACTCTATGATTCTAAGAGCACCATGAGCCCCAGTAGCTGCTTACCTGTGTCTTGCGAGCAGCAGGGGCTGGCAGCAACGGCGGAGGGACGATGAGCGGCGCGCGAAAGGGCTCCGGAGAGGGGCTGCTTAAAATGGCACCAACAAAGTCCAGCCCCCTTCCTCCTCTAGGCAGGACGAGGAGAAGCCAGGAGGAGGGAGGGAGGAGGCGCCGCCACTACTGCTGTGGGAGGGAGGGAGAGGGAAAGAATGCATGTGCGCTGGTGATCCACTCGGTGATTCCCAGACCATCCACAGGCTGGATCCAAAGGCAGTTGGGCCTAATCCGACCCGTGAACCTTAGTTTGCCTACCCATGGCTTATAATGTTAACCTGAGGCTAGGAGGACCAGGGTTCAAATCCCCATTCTTTGAAGGAAGGGCCAGTTAGAAATGTAACACAATGTAGCCTTCAACTGAGCTTTTTTAAGGGGAGGAAGCATTTTCAACCATTTGCATTATTTTTGCTTCATAGCATTTCCTATCCTCTCTCCTCCAGTAGGAAGAATCTATAGTCTAACGACAAAGCATTTGAACTGCATGGCTCAAGGACTCTAGTTCAACCCTGACATTTAAGATTAATAATACTAAAGGCTGCAATTATATTTATAAGTGATTAAATACCAGTTTATTTCGAAGTAGTTTAGCAAGGGTTGGACATACTGCCATTAACAAATGACCTACGGTCATACCTCGGATTAAATTTGCTTCAAGTTGAGCGTGTTCAAGTTGCGCTCTGCGGAGCGCATTACTTCCTGGTTTTGCCGCTTGCGCATGCGCAGACGCTCAAAATGTCGTCACACGCATGCTCAGAAGCGGCGAAAAGCAATGCGTGCGTGCGCAGACACGCCGTCACTAGATACGTTTACCTCTAGATGTGAAGGGGGCTCCGGAACAGATCCCGTTCGTATCTAGAGGTACCACTGTATCAGGTCCTTGTTGTCACCATCAATGCTCTTATTAGAAACCAAAAATAAATTCATAGCCAGCTGTGGGTTGATTGGTTATTTTGTGAATTTCATTGAAGATAACACTAATCTATTTTAACATTAATCTTAAAAAAATCTTATTTTTTATTTAAACTAGAAAAACATGAGTTACCTAGCTAAATCTTACTTTTACATATATATCTTTTTCAATTTCTTCAAGGAGTTTAATGTGGCATTCATGGTTCTTAGCATACACACGCTCCCCATTTTATCCTCATGACAACCTCATGAGGCAAGGTTAGGCTGAAAGCAGAAATTGGCCAAGTCACTCAGAGTTGGGACTGGGACCCTGGTCTTGTAGGTACCAATCCCATTCTCTAATCACTACACCATGCTGGCTCTCTTTTTGTTGGTTTTGCTGGAAATTACATAAATTGCTTTGACTGGGTTTTGGTTTTTTGAACCTCACAAAGACATGATGGGTGATTTTTCCATCTTATGTATGCATGTACTTTGTGGTTATCTGTTGTTCACAGACAGAATTTTAATAAATCCCTCCTTTTGTATACAATGATCACATGCCCCCAGTTAATTAATGGTAGATGATTGCTGCTGTGACAATCTGAAGCTTTTCTTTTCATTATTATAACTTTCCTGAGTTGTTGCTAAGGTTCCTCACAGTCCTTTCTAAAATACACAAATCTTTTGCTGATTTTCCTTTAGCAGGGTAGTGTCACAGCTGCAATTGGCGACTGTAATTAAAAAGACTATCTTTGAGGGATTCAGAAATCTGTGACTAATATCAGATAATGAAATTAGCAGTTCATGTTAATAAATGGGATTAGTAATTTACACAGATTCTTGCTTCAATTACAAGACAGTTTTCTTGCTGTTGTGGTCAGAGAGAACTTTCCATCACTTTTCATTACCATTTCATTCTCCATCCCTTCAAGCTGTGTGAAATGTTACACAAAGATTAGGAGATCACACACACACTCGGCTTAGTTTAAAGAATTTGGGATTTATTTGGTGCTGAATGTCAGGGTGGACTTGTCAGTATTATGGCTGGGCAATGTTGAGTTTTCAACATCACGGTGTATCGCAGCCAAACATCGCGGTAAAAAACTGCATTGGCCCCAGCCAACAAGGTGCTGAGTGAAACTGCCGTATCTCTCATCATTGGGACCTGAGGCGCTTTCCCCTTCACACCTTGTGGGCTGTGGCCGATACAGCTGGCCCAGCCTGCTGCTCAGCTGGGGGAGCCCTGAGTCCTCCACTGCTTGCACTCAACTGGCAGAGGACTTGGGGCTCCTTGGCCAGGCTTTGCTGGGGGCAGGGGAGCCAGCTATGAGTCCCCACCCCACCCCCGCTCCACTCACACACGGCTGGCAGGGAACCCAGGGCTCCTTGGCCAGGCACTGGGGGCAGAGGGGCTCAAGAGCTGTGACAGTTTCACCAGCGATATACCACTGAGTGAAGCTATCATTGCAGTCTCTCCCCACCCCCCATACTGGTCCTGGGTGATATATTGATAATATCACCCAGTGCTAGTCAGTATATCCCCCTTCTTTATTATAATTCCCTTGATATGAATTAAAATCCTCAGTCTTGGAGAGAGAAAAGGCAGAAACCTCACTTACTATTTTCTTTTTGTGCCCTCCTCCCACTCCCTTCAGAATCATAGAGCTGACCCTGAGGAACTCTTCACAAAACTGGAACGTATTGGAAAAGGCTCATTTGGAGAAGTCTTCAAAGGAATTGATAATCGGACACAACAAGTGGTTGCTATAAAAATCATAGACCTGGAGGAGGCAGAAGATGAAATAGAAGACATCCAGCAAGAGATAACTGTGCTAAGCCAGTGTGACAGCCCTTACGTAACAAAGTACTATGGCTCCTATCTAAAGGTAATTCTTATGGTTGCTCCATGTCTACTGGAAAAATGCAATTCTTTTCTTTGAAAACAGCAAGATTAATGTTGTGAGATGCAGACCCATGGAATGCTATCAGATTTTTTTAAAAAAATTAGGTACCACATTTTGTGGGTGAAGGATAGAGTTCGGTCTGTTCGTATTGTGGTTCTGAAGTTTGCATTCCAAGGTCTTGGTGTGATCAAAAATTGTAAAGACATTTCAACTCACAGCTTCCAGTTGTTTGTCTGGCCAGTTGTCTTCTTTAGTTGTGTTTTTATTGATTTTAAAATACATTTAAAGCTTGGATTAAAAACCCAAAACAAACCAGCAATACTCTCTATTGATGGACTTTGAAACCAAATCATTTCACTCCCCTTGTTGGCATCTATTTGTCTCTGGAGACAATGGAGGAATGCACCTTCGGGGATAAAGTCAAAGAGTTGGAGATTTACAGCAGTTTTATTGCAGGTGGGGCAGAGGAAGAAGTCTGGCTTTGCTGCTACAGGTGCACCATCTCTTTTCTTCTCTCTGTGCTCCTCCCAGTGGCACTCCTCTGTACCCTCAGTCATCCACAAGTTTTCAAAAATTCCCATTGTTTGCCGAGGTGTTGCTCTCCATGAAGATGCTGTGGATGGAGCAACAGATATGGGAAGGGATAGAGCGGACTGTGAGAAGATGAAGAGTTTCCCGAAGGGGTGATGTGGAATAGAGAATATTAAGACAAAGAAGTGGGGTGGAAAGCTACCTGTCTGGTGTCTTTCTTTTTTAAAAAAAGGTTTTTAATGCTTTGTTCTCTCCTATCAAATCCATTCCCTCTTCCCCTCAGTTATTTTCATACATACTTGTTTGAGCCTGAGATGTTTATCTTTCTGCGTAACACAGTTACCACTTTCTCAACCCCTTTCAACACATACACAGATCTCTCTCTCTCTCTCTCTCTCTCTCTCTCTCTCTCTCTCTCTTCACACAAACACACACACCACTTCTCCTTATACAGCAGAAGCAAGCATCCTAAATCATTTTATTTCTTTTATGTAAGGAAGCAAACTGTATTTTAGTTCTTTACCCTATTGCTGTGTGACTTCAGGAGTCTGCTCCTTTTTATTTCATTTATTCTCTAAAATACCTACATCTCACTTTAAAGAAGACTGCTATGAAAGATAAAGTTGAGGTAAAAGAATATTAAAATAACAACACCCTAGTGGTCCCGGGCCCTAAGGAAGTTAGATTGGCTTCGACCAGAGCCAGGGCCTTTTCAACTCTGGCTCCGGCCTGGTGGAACGCTCTGCCTCATGAGACCAGGGCCCTGCAGGATCTGATTTCTTTCCGCAGGGCCTGTAAGACAGAGTTGTTCCGCCTGGCCTTTGGCTTGGAGCCAGTTTGATTCCCTCCCTCCCCCCCCTCTCTCTTTTTTCCCCTTCTTTTCCTTCTCCTTCTGCGATGAGGCTGCATTTTAATATTTTAATGTTCCATTATTTTAATTGTTGTGTTTTATTTTGTTTTTAAGTTTGTAATCATTCATCTTGTTTTTATTATTGCTTGTAAGCCGCTCTGAGCCTTAATTATTATTATTATTATTATTATTATAAAATAAATTGGCATACATTAAGCTAGTAAGACACAGCACCACTGCTAGAACAGCACATTCAGAATCACACTCAGTAGTAATCCAGTAGGCCCTCCCTAAAGGTTTTACAGAAGAACCGTATTCTCCCTGCTTGGCAGAAAGCTGGGACTTTTCTGTGGAGATGTCTGGTGATTGTTCTAGTTCCTAAGCTAGAAGAGAAGAAGCCATTTCATCTTCTAGGGAGAATTGGATCATTGGCATGCCAGCAAAAATGTCCTCATTAACACACTGCACTTGGGTGTGCGTGCCAGTGGGAAGGGGGTAATCTGTTCTGCCTTCCCTGGTCCTGCCCCCAGTTAGGATCAGACATTTCAACTAATGCAACTAATTGCATTTCCTCAATGGCCGTATTTTTAAAATAGCAAACCATGTTTCCATACTAAAAAAAATAAAATGTAAAACTGTTATGAAAAATCAGTCAGTGACTTTAGGGAGCTTATGACTGGTATTCTGTGTGGTTTCACAAGTACTTACAACATGCAGAAAAGTCAAACATACGATATTGAACAGAAACATCACAGCACAATCTTACCACAAATTGCCAAGGTTCTACAGACCAGGACACTTTGGCAGGAATTACATTGGAAATATTTTTTTAACCCTAATGTCAGATGACCCACCTTCAAAAGAAATAATTGGGACCACGTTCTTAAATGTGTTTCTGATTCCTTTAGATCTTTGCAGCCTGTTTTGAAGTCCAGTGAGGTTGCAAGCAAAGATACCTGCTGAAAGTGGCAAGTCTTGCTTTGGGCAGAGATCAACTGCACTTCAGTTGGGAACTGTGTAGCACAGCAGATCTCAGCAGGGTTTGCTGTAAGCGCCAGCCACCTAATTGGTGCTTATAGCAAGCCCCTTCAAGGGCAGATCTTTCACACTGCCAACCTCAATTCAAGTTGGTGATTTAAAGGAGGAATTGAGCACATTTAGTGTGTGCTCATTTTTCAATTTAGCCATGACTTGGAATGTTTCTGCAGCTGACATTAGGCATGAGGAAAGTGGCCATGGTTTGTGCAAAACTTCCTGGCAGGCTAAACTCTCAGACTTGATGGACCTAATTAGGTCCCTGGGCTGGAGATTCCATGTCCCTGCTCTAACACGTTATAATTTTAAACCAAAAAATCATTCAAAATTCAATAATTAGGCGCTGTCCTCTGCTCTGTATACGGGCTATACTTTCTTGTCCTGTAGTAACTTCCAAGGAGTGTTCTTGGATGCCTAGGTAAAAACTATACACATCCAGCTACAGTTTATAGTAGAGACTTCATTGAGGCATTCTTGGAAAAACAGTACTTATTTTGGCTCTGCAAGCAGATTGCACTCAAACCATCCAAAGGTATCTGTGTGGCCCACATAGTGTTAGCCTGAGAATGAGTTCTCATTAAAGGTTTTTCTTCCTAGCACAGTTGGGCTTTGTGAAAATTGCTAAAAGTAGCAAATGCCTTCCCTCTTAATTCTGACCATTGGAACAAGCCTTCATAGTATAAATACAGTCTCTAATCCTTCATGATTCTCAACAAACTGTGCTCTGTTCAGTGCTGGACATGGAGTATGGCTGCCCTGCCCCTTTATTTGCTTGTTCAATTACATCCGTATTTCGTGTGTATTCAGAAAATTGAACTGGGCTAAAATTCAACCTTAGATGGAAATAAAATGCTGACAAATCTTTTGTCTGACGTTCTTGTGGAGAGGCTATTGCCTCTTATCAGTTAATTTCCTTCATTTGAAGCCCTTAGCTATGCTGATAGCTCTGAGTATCAGTAACTAATAATTGAAATGTTTGACTAAGACCAGTTATATTTGTTCTAAAATCTATATTCTCCCTGTGTATGAAGGAGATGATCAAATGTTGATTTAGTAGCATGTGTTATCATTGTTTTTTATTTTGCTAATAGCTGCCCTTTTTTTTGTAAATATCACATGGCTATGTTGGTAATACTGTTTATGTAATTCATGTCATGAGCAGAATTAATATGACAATTTGTTTATGGTCTTTATTATTAAAAATAGACCTCAAATAATACTTTAAAAATCAGACCAGGATTATTCGTTTTCCCTCTCTCTCTCTCTCTCTCTCTCTCTTCTCTCTCCACGTGCACATAGGCACACATACATATAAAAAGTGTTTTTTGAGGGTTGTGTGTATATATATTTTGCTCTTGAAATGCCAGTTAATAAAATAGTCTCAACAATTCCAATTGTAAACCACTTATTAGAAGGTAAATCCAAGTGAGCTCAGTGGAACTTGTTAATGACTATACTGTTAGGATCCATTTACTGTTAGCCATGTTCAAATATATAAAAGGATGTCACATAGAGGAGGGAGAAAGGTTATTTTCTGCTGCTCCAGAGAAGCGGACACGGAGCAATGGATCCAAACTACAAGAAAGAAGATTCCACCTAAACATTAGGAAGAACTTCCTGACAGTAAGAGCTGTTGGACAGTGGAATTTGCTGCCAAGGAGTGTGGTGGAGTCTCCTTCTTTGGAGGTCTTTAAGCAGAGGCTTGACAACCATATGTCAGGAGTGCTCTGATGGTGTTTCCTGCTTGGCAGGGGGTTGGACTCGATGGCCCTTGTGGTCTCTTCCAACTCTATGATTCTATGATCCTTTATAAGTGGAATGCAGTTCACCTGTTTTCCATGTAGCATTTTCCAGATTCATTACAACAGCCAAATATATAATATTGATGCCAGAGAACGAAACAGTTCAAAATAAGTGGAGGATGTCTTCTGTTAAAAAGAAGAAGCATACTTTCACATTATAGCATTTTCACCTGGAAATGGTTAACTGTATAAATAGCTGTATAAATAGCCCATTTGGTTCAGATGCAAATGTCTTGAGTGGTAAAACTTTGTCATTGGAGCAGTATTTGAAGAGATTAAAATACCTTTCTTCAGGATTAGTTAGTATTCACAGTTCATCATGCAAGCTTTTCAGATGCACTTTTTTCTCTCATGATGGATGATCAGGTGATGCAAAGGGAAAATGGAATAGTGGCTCTAACTCTGTTTTTATTGATAGATGTTCCACTCTTATGCTAAGATTATCATTGTACAGTCATACCTTGACTCCCGAACACCGCAAACCCGGAAGTGATTGTTCTGGTTTGCGAACGTTCTTTTGGAACCCAAACATCCAACGGGGCTTCCTCAGCTTCTGATTAGCTGCAGGAGCTTCCTGCAGCCAACCAGAAGCTTCAATTTGGTTTCTGAACGTTTTGGAAGTTGAACAGACTTCCAGAACGGATTCCGTTCGACTTCCAAGGTACGGTTGTATAGTATAACCATAAAACCAAATGAAATAAAGGAGACCCACAACTTACATGGGGGTTTCAGGAATAGTGCATAAAGCCAAAATCATATTTAGTCAAAACACATTGGGTGCAATGCTTGGTATGGCCACTGAAGTTTTTTCGCCCAGATGCCCACCCTCTTTCTGCTCCCCCTTTTTAAAAGCTGAACGTGCACAAGTTAAATGTCCGTATATTTGCAGTCTGTTGTGTTATAAAAGTAGAAAAATAACTAACAGCCAATTTGTAAAAGCAATTACAGATAAAATATAATAAAGCCAACAATTAAAAGACAAAACAAAAATTAGGTGTGTGGTTTTTTTGTTTTTTGTTTTGTTTTGTTTTGTCATACCCTAAATCGTAAACCAGCACCTTCAACAAAACCCAGAAGCAAATAGGAAGCCAGTTGACCTGACAGAATAGTGAGCACGAAACAAAAATCTGGCTACCATATTTTGGATCACAGAGAGTGCATTACAATAATCCATAATGAAAGTAAACAAAACTTAGATGACTGGGGCAGGTTCCACCTTCTGTGGCAAAGGCTACAGTAGATCTATCAGCTACCATTCTGAGCATTGGAGGAATGCAATGGGATCAAGAATAACATCCAGTATTTCCAAAGAGGGCCCCTCTGTGCTTATTTGCCTTGTGATATGATGTCAAGTCAGAGAGAGCATTGCTTCAACAAAGTTCTAGCCTAATTAAACCAGCAACAGCTTCATCCCTTGTCTCCACGCTGGGCATTGCATTTCTAAAATAATCTGCAAACAAGGGCTTACTGCCATGTCCTTACTCAAACATAGATACTGTTTAAAACAAAAAACCTTATTTTAACAGCAGTTATTGGTTCAGTAATCTTAACACTATTTTCACAAAGGTCCTGCATTAGCAAAATATGAAGAGCCATTGAATCAGAATATTCTACTATCTGCATATAGCACCTTCCTTTAGGTGCTGTGTGGACTGCCACGCTGTGGTCTTTATAACTGATCCTTCTACCCAACAGTTCATTGAAATGATGAAGTGAGCTGATCTACTAATCTCTTTTGAAAATCCTAACACTTTATCTGCATTCATTTTTAGGGCACAAAGTTATGGATAATCATGGAATACTTAGGTGGGGGATCAGCACTGGATCTGGTAAGTGTCTTCTAATGGTTTGTGCCTTGTTCATTTTCTAGTTAGCTTCTGCATTCTTACTTATTACTAAAATTTGTACGCTACTTTTCCATGTAAAAATGCTCAAAAGTAGCTCATTTCAAAGCAACAAGAATGTAACTCAGTACATCATTACAATAACAATCAAATATGGGTAAAGCAATTCAAAGTACAGTGGTACCTCGGGTTAAGTACTTAATTCGTTTCAGAGGTCCGTACTTAACCTGAAACTGTTCTTAACCTGAAGCACCACTTTAGCTAATGGGGCCTACCGCTGCCGCCACACCACTGGAGCACGATTTCTGTTCTCATCCTGAAGCAAAATTCTTAACCCGAGGTACTATTTCTGGGTTAGCGGAGTCTGCAACCTGAAGCATATGTAACCCGAGGTACCACTGTATAACAGCAATCCAGTGATCTAGTAATAACATTCTTAATATTCAGAGTGTGACTTCTTTCTTTTTATAATTTATGAGTTGATAGTTTTTGAAGTTTTTTCAGTGAACATACTTCCTTTTTCAAGAAGTTTAAATATCCATGTCAAGGAATAGGTTTCAAGTGTAATTTATGACAGAAGTCATCATTAAATTTAATTCACAGTTCTGAAATCTCAACACTGAAGCCAGATCATCTCCTTAATATGCTAATGTTCAGAGCATTATGTAACTTTTCTGTAGATCATTCCCTCCTCCAAGAAGGGGACATGTCATTTTGTAACTGCTTTGTGTAAATTGCCAGTTACACTTATAGTAGTTGTCGTCATTGTAGTAGTAGTAGTAATAGGACTCTTGTCAGTTAGGCAATGGTTCCTTCTACTTGCAGTTGGTGTACTGAAGCTCAGTGACTGAAGCTACCAAATGACTCAGTGTTTGGGCATGGCCTGGGATTCCCTGATCCAACTCAAACATTTTTTTTCTGTGGAGAGAAGCTGCCTGTCTTGTGGCACAATGCTCCTCTTGGTGCAATGACTACAGTGTTCCTTTATGTCTAGTTGTAGATGAGTTTGAGTTCAGGTTGTCTACCTTGTGTCTTAAAAAACAATATATTACCAAAAAGTGTACCACACCTTCTACTTTTCAGTATGAGGAAGATTTGTTGCTGTCAAAACACAAGTTTCATTAATAAACTGAAAGGTGAGATGTTTTACCAGTTTCGAATAGACAGAAATGTTTTTCTTGGAAGCAGATTCCAGGAGTGTGCTATGGAAGCAAAAGCATGGTTAATATTCAATGTTGAAACTGACCTGGTTTTTCCATTTTTGGCAGTTTAAATTTAAGCCATGAAAGGGCCCTTTACTTATGACAAACACAGTGTTCACGACGGATGCAGCCTAGGAGGGACTAAAAAAGCAAAGCGCTTTGGGTGGTGATGTGTGGTTTTCCCCTATCCCCCAGTCCAGCTCCATCACAGCCCTATATAAGAGACCCACCCTTTTCCTGTAAGATAATGCTGCTCAGTGTTTATGCTTATGA
This sequence comes from Podarcis gaigeae, assembly GCF_964106915.1. Classification (NCBI taxonomy): domain Eukaryota; kingdom Metazoa; phylum Chordata; class Lepidosauria; order Squamata; family Lacertidae; genus Podarcis; species Podarcis gaigeae. The sequence continues at coordinate 49,200,364 of NC_139691.1, forward strand.
GATCCTGAAATATTATTAACATTGAGCAACATGACATTTTTGCAAGTTCTGTACAAACTGTGCCTTAATCCCACTAGAATTTCAGCAGCATAGAATTACAAATGGTCTCTGCACATAAGTAGCACTCAGTTCAACCCTAACAGCTACCTTCTGATTTTCTCAGCTGGAATTTGGAAAGGTAAGAAAAGCCTTGCTGTTTGCTGAGTTTTGGGGCAGTTGTCCACTAGGGACAATGGAACAGATTTTTGAGGGCTATGGTTCATATACACACAAATCCATGTATGTTGATTGCTATAGCTCTAAACACTGACTAAAGCATGACATGGTAAATGACCCACAATTCAGATCACTTCACCTCAAACAGCATTACAACCTGATGAAGGGCAGAATGGAAATGGAAACAAGCAGTAAACATAATTTGACTCGTGTTCGGCTGCAGATCCTCAAGTGATGTGTTAGAGAGTGATAATAGTGCAAATCAGCCCTAGTTTGTGGCTCACAGTCTTATGAACCTCTTACCTAAATCCTCACAGCTGTTGTACTGTACGGTATATTACTGCCAATGGAGGCAGTTGCCCATACATAGTGTAGTTTAATAATGAGCCCTGGTCTCCTTTGCAGGAAGGTGTTGGGATATAAATCTAATAAATTAAATTATTACTATTCTGTGAGGTGGGATGTATTTTGGGGGAAGGTAATACCATGGTTCTGTGTTCTTGCCATCTTCTCTAAAAGGCTATATTAGTCAAAGCTTCTCTGGAAAGTAAAACCTTCCTAAAGTTTGCCTGACAATGTTTTCAAGTTACTTGTGTTACTCTTCCAAGTTTATGAATTTATACAGTGTCTGTTGTGGAACATTCGTGTTTGAACCTTTTCCTGCAAATCTTTAAAAAAAGAAAAATGACATTTCAAATAACTGTTAACAAACAGTGGATGCCAGGGTTTATGCTTTATTTGAATTATGCTTTGTTTCCTTCCCAAAGCTCCGTGCTGGCCCATTCGATGAGTTCCAGATTGCTACGATGCTCAAGGAAATACTGAAAGGGCTTGACTATCTACATTCAGAGAAGAAAATTCACAGAGATATAAAGGGTGTGTATAAATTTAAATAAATGCAGAGCCCATATCCCTTCAAGCAATAGTTCTTTCTGCTTTTTAATTAGTTTTTTCTGCTTTCTCCTCCTTTCAAGCTGCCAACGTGTTATTGTCAGAGCAAGGAGATGTGAAGCTTGCGGATTTTGGAGTTGCAGGGCAACTGACTGATACACAGATTAAAAGGAACACCTTTGTAGGCACGCCATTTTGGATGGCACCAGAAGTGATTCAGCAATCAGCCTATGATTCAAAAGTGAGTTCTTTGAAATTGGTTTGTGCTTAGAAGTGATGTGTTCATTTTGTGCAAGACATTTGGAGATTTTCAGAACCACAGTCTTGCCACAGAATGTATGGTATGCCTCCAAATGCGTTATTCTTATAGCTATAGGACAGCTTGAGAATGTGTATTAAAGATCAAAGAGCAAGTTTCTAGCACTAGTGATTATAGCCCAGAACTGTGTGGAGTGTACAAACCAGGAGGGGCCTTCATGAGCTTCCAAGCACTAAAGGAGCATTGGTACTTATTTCCACTGACTTTTGTCCTCCTGTGTTCATTGAGCCTCAGTCTTCTCCCGACTATGCTCAGAACTCTACTAGGCTCTCCTCCGAAAGCCTAAGCAAATCTGTTACCAGAAGGATGGTATGTACTAAGGGTTCTCAGGCTGCAGAGCAACAAGACACTCCTCTTCTTTCACTGCAACTTCCTGAGTTTTCTGGGCTTCCTGTTAAGCTCTTTTCAACGCAGCACAATCACACCCAACTGTTCTTTCCCCTCCCTCCTGAGTGAGCACTTCCACAACTTGTCGTCAACTTGACCCACAAAGGATATTGAAAGCTGAACAATTAGCACTTGCTCTTGAAGGAATATACTTGCTCCACGTAGATAGACATTTATTCAGTGTTTCTGTGTTATAACTTGGAGCACAAGGATCCTATTTGTGTGTGCATGTGTGTTTTGCATCAGTTCAGTTTTAAAGCCTATGATTGGGGAAACAAAGTTTCTGCTACCAGTTTACTGTTCAAGATAGCTAGTGCTGTACAAATATGATACTATTATCTTTCCTCTTTCTCTGCAGGCTGACATTTGGTCATTGGGAATCACAGCTATTGAACTGGCCAAAGGAGAGCCTCCGAACTCAGACATGCATCCAATGAGAGTTCTCTTTCTCATTCCTAAAAACAACCCTCCAACCCTAATAGGGGACTTCAGCAAACCCTTTAAAGAATTTATTGATGCATGTCTAAATAAGGACCCGACATTTGTAAGTGTTAACATTTCACTTCTTCAACATTAGGAAACTTGGGTGCTTGCAGTATTGTTTGTTATGCAAAAGAAAAGGCAGAGAAAAGTGCTGCAGGCTTTTTTTTAAAAAAAAATGTTTAAACTTTTCAGCATACAGTACAATGAAAAACTAATCTAAATAAAAATAAAAAAGAAACAAAGGAAAAGGGGAGAGGTAACAAAGCCCTCTATCTGAGGTTGATCTTAACCCTTGTCTCACACAAATGGGGGGGGGGACACCCTCTCAGCTCTCACCTGGGAGCTTTCTTTTCTTCTCCCAGACTCCTACCCTGGGAGATCTTACCTTGCCTTGCCTGCCTTTCATACAGGGTCTTTCACTTTCCATCCATCACCTTCCTATGTGTACCCTCACTAACCTAGAGTAAAGGTAAAGGGCCCATGACAGTTAAGTCCAATCGCAAATGACTCTGGGGTTGCGGCACTCATCTTGCTTTACTGGTCGTGGGAGCCGACGTTTGTCCACAGACCATTTTTGTGGGTCATGTGGCCAGCATGACTAAGCTGCTTCTTGCAAAACCAGAGCAGCGCATGGAAACTATGTTTACCTTCCTGCCACAGTGGTACCTATTTATCTGCTTGCACTGCGTGCTTTCGAACTGCTAGGTTGGTAGGAGCTGGGACCGAGCAACAGGAGCTCACCCTGTCACAGGGATTCGAACCGCCGACCTTCTGATCGGCAGGCCCCAGGCTCAGTGGCTTAGACCACAGCGCCACCTGCATCCTCTAACCTAGAGGACATAAAAAACCAAAACATAGTACAACATAAGCAAGAGTAAAATAGATAGAAGAAGGAAGAAAAAGAGAAAACACTGGAAATAAATATAAAAAAATAGAGAGAAATAAATAAAGAGGACTTCAGATTCTTCGTCTGTCAATTACGTATATAAAAAGAGTTCAAAATTTTCAAAGTGTTCAGGATGGTATCCAGCTGTATTCCAGGGTAATATCCAGCTGTTCTTCAACCTGCTTATTGATGTTTTCCCAATCTTCAACCCCAGGCATATCAAGTTTATTCATTTTCCTTTTCATGCAAAAAGTCCAAAAGTGGCTCTACGGTTATTATCACTAAATGTCAAGAATAGTCTTCCTCCAGTCTGGTATGACAGCTTTTATCTCCCAAGAAATTCCAATATCTATTATTAGAATAATAACCCATAGTTATTTATTTGATGTATATTCATTAATATACAGCCAGTTCCATATTCATCCAGTTCCAGATCTTCTGATCCCATTTCCTGTTGGTCATGATTTCCTGTCCTAAATTAGGGAAAGAAAAAAAAAGTTCCTTCCATTTCTGTTTCTTCCATTTTTAAAGAAGAATCACCAGAGGCTTAATGGCTTTTTCCTCTGAATTCACTCCAACCTGTATATAGGATCCTTTCTCTTTCGGCTCCATCTTTGCCATCTCAAGATGTTTCTTAATATTGCTTATCAATGGTTTCATTCCACTTCTCCAGCATCACAACTCCATTGTTTGTCTGTTTCAGTCCTTCAGACACCTATGTGGAAGTTCTTTCATTTCATCATCTGCCTCTTCCCACTTTACCATTCCACTCTCACGTTCAGGCAGATCCTTATCAGTATCCCCCTCTCCCCTAAGGTCCTGTGTATTCTTTGGTCTGATCTTTCTCTCCTTTTTCGTTCAAGATTTTATGCATCTCAGTTCTAAGGTCTTTCAGTTGCTCATCCAAGAATTGCTGCATGGTACCAACAGTCATAGGGACGCGGGTGGCGCTGTGGGTAAAAGCCTCAGCGCCTAGGGCTTGCCGATCGAAAGGTCGGCAGTTCGAATCCCCGCAGCGGGGTGCGCTCCCGTTGCTCGGTCCCAGCGCCTGCCAACCTAGCAGTTCGAAAGCACCCTCGGGTGCAAGTAGATAAATAGGGACCGCTTTCTAGCGGGAAGGTAAACGGCGTTTCCGTGTGCAGCTCTGGCTCGCCAGAGCAGCGATGTCACGCTGGCCACGTGACCCGGAAGTGTCTCCGGACAGCGCTGGCCCCTGGCCTCTTGAGTGAGATGGGCGCACAACCCCAGAGTCTGGCAAGACTGGCCCGTACGGGCAGGGGTACCTTTACCTTTACCTTTTTACCAACAGTCATTGCAGGGGTTCAACAGTCTCTTTGCCACATTTGGTTCAGTTAGTCTTCATGTTAAGTCTCTGCCTTGAAAACTTGTGTCTGTCTCTTTAAGAAGTGCATTCTTTTCGCACTCACAGGAATGTAGTTTCACTTCTGAAGCCAGCACTTCACAAAAAGGACTGAGAGTAAAAAGTAATATAAATTGAAGATGCTTAACAAGCAGAGCATTCTGATCCGTTTATAATCTTTCTTAATCATTAATAATTAAGATACTTTTTGTTTTGTTTTCAGCATGTTAGCTAATGCCTCTTATCTCACACTCAGTTCATGTTCTTGGTGAAAATTAAATGGCAGACAGATCACTTCAGTCGTAATTGATCCCAATCTTAAAAGTAATTAAAAGAAGGGAGGTTTAGCTGACCTGTTGTCCTAAGGGCTAACATTCAGGGGTATTATGTGGTGTCTGGACACAATAGCAGTTCCTCACTCAAAGATGTACCCTGCATCCAAAAACTTTTCTGGTCTCTGGTGTGAAGAACACCTTTCTTCAGAACATTCTGAATCCCGTGATCTCCCTGTATTCAAAGAGAGAGTGTAATAATGAAGATTTACATCTTGGCTATTGTTAATCGCTGCATAAATATCTCTGTTGAGGGACTGTCAGCAATTGAGGACTAGCCAGTCATCTTCCCTCACGGAAGTCTCCAGATTTCTCAGACTTTTTAAGGTCGGCATTAATCTACTTGAGGAGCTAGCGTACAGAGTATGCACAAAACACAATAGAATAGAGAAAATCAGCTGGGTGTGTTTTGGGGGGTGGAGCTGCAGGGGCAAATGGGATGCTTGTTGGATGCTCTGTTCAGTTAAGGAATGAAAACCCTGGAAGGGAACAGAAGGTCATTCAAGCTTAAACGCTTCCAGTCTGCACATCAGTTTCCTTCAGAGGAATCTATTCCCAAAAGACTTCTGTAATAAAGGCACCACAGTGGTTTGTGTTATAATTCTGTTTCCTGCTCTGGCTTTAATGCATACAGTTGCTGCAGAGAACTTGAGCGTTCTCATTGGTCTAATGCTTGTTGGCATAAAAGTAAGGAAAAGTTTTGGATTACCCGGAGCTCTTGGAGAGGCAGAGTGGAAAGAAACCTAATTTTCAGACATAAAGAGAATGGAGCTGTTTGGACAAATAGTGCACTGCCATCCAATTACAAAATGCTTGGTAGTAGGTGTAATCTGATCTAATGAGCCAGCTTTCACTATAGCTATTGTAATTTTTTATTTATTTTCGCAAATATCTGCATCTTGCCCTTCCACTACATTTGCAATGTTCAGTAGCTTACAAAAGTTGGGGGGAAAACACTAAAATCTAACAGATTGATGAACATTGGAAGCCAGACCATTGCTTTATCTTGCTCAGTACTGGTTGGTAGCGGCTCTCCAGGGTTTCAGGCAGGGAATCTTTCCCATCTACCTGGAGATGCCAGGGATCAAATTTGAGATCTTCTGCATGCTAGCAGATCCACTGTCACAGAGCTACTGTCTGTCCCCTGAGATTAAACCAATCTAAATAATAAGTATGGTAAGATTAAACCAATCTAAATAATAAGTATGGTAACCACAAAGGAATCCTTAGCACAGCAGATCAATCGCTATAGGGAAGGCCCCTTCCCATGTTCCAATCAGTCACGCCTCAGTCACAGTCAAGACCCAAAGAAAATCCTCAGCAGTGTATCTTAAGGAGCGGGTAGGCTGGTAAGGGAGGCCTTTATAGATAATTGTCAACATTTTGCATTCTGCTTGCAAACAATTTACCACTTCATGTCTTTTACAGCGTCCCACAGCGAAAGAACTTCTAAAGCACAAATTCATTCTGAAAAATGCCAAGAAGACTTCATATCTGACGGAGCTTATTGATAGATTTAAGAGGTGGAAAGCAGAAGGACATAGTAGCGATGAAACAGATTCTGATGGTTCTGATTCGTAAGTCTGGATTTTTGATTATTTGCCAGGAATTGGGGAGTGGGCAGGGGAGCTGTCCAGTGGCAGGAGTTGAGGGGGGAGAGTTCAGCTCCTGCATTATCATTATTTTTATACTGCTTTCTATTTTTAAGAAAAAATATCAAAACATCAAATAAAACAATCCAGAACAAAACATTACTGAAGAAAGTTAAATATGAAGTATACATTCAAGCAACATAATTAACAGGAAACTAAAATGTTATCTTAATGATCTCAAATTAAAACATTACAAAGGGGGTAAACTACAGAATGCACATTTAATCAGCAAAGTTAACCAAAACAATCTTAAACATTTCAAAAGAAAATATTACTTAGGGAAGTCAAATATAAAATGCACATTTAAATAGCATAATTAACAAGATAAAATATTATATCTGCTGCTGTTGCTGCCAGTCCTGTCAATAGTGGTTCATGGTGGGCAGCAGCTGTGGAAGATCAGGCTCAATTACCTGGGTCTTCACCTAGAAACAACCAAGGTGGCCTCTTCAGCAACCTCAGCTTTTGTAGCCGGAGTCAGTCAGGGCCCCGCCTTCCCAGGCCAGGTGGAAGAAAGGGCTGCAAGGCAGGGAGCTGGTCTTCCAGAACTCACAGCCAAGATGGTCTGCTGTTGGAACTACCACTTCAGACTACTATTCCAGGGGTCTACAGTATTTGGCTAAACGTGCTAGCCAAACTAACATTTATGTTCACCAGGTTCCTCCCCTCAGCTAGTTTAATAGAGGCATATTTTTCCAGCCAACAGCAAAGGAAGTGCACGTATGCACACAAACACTTTTCCAGTGAGAAAAAGACAAGTAGACTCAAGATTTCAGTTAGTGCTCTGCAGAGAAGCCCTTGTGCCGAGGAATGGCTGGAGAGCCAACCCTGCGCACATCCACACCTGTCTCCTACAGCAATGAGAAGCAGAGAGAAGGCAAGTTTCAGTGGTATGCCTTTGGCTCTTTTGCCAAGCAGCATCCCCTTACTCCCAGGAAGCAGACAGAGGAAGCATGCGTGGCCTGGAGCGGCAGCAAGCATGCAGTCCTTGGTGAACACTCTTTTGCATCATGTTATTCAGCTGCTGCTTGGCAAACAAGGTCTGAACCTCACAACCAAGCAGTGGTTGAACACACTCCTCCCTCCCCTCCATCTGTCTTGTGGGAAGTTGAGGCAGGGAGCATGGCACATGGCATAAGGACACTAAACCTCTCTGCTGAGTAACAACTGGTGCAGCTCCTCCTGTCTCCTTTTCCTGGAGGGAAGAGGGGAAAGAGGAAATGACAGCTTTAGCCACAGCTTGGCAGTAAGACTCCAAGGAAGTGGTGGGAAATAAACCTCTGCCACCCTTTCTTGCTTCAAAATGGGAAAAGTCAGAGGGCTCACTAGCTTGGTCTTCAAGGTTGAGGCACTCTAGGCATGTTGGCCATACAGCTGCATCAATACCCCTGCCCACCTCTGCAACTTGGAAGTTGGAAGGACAGCCATGCTGCATGGATAGTCGTTAAAGCCAGGCACAAACAAGTGGCCGTCTTGGAAGCATCCGTTTGCAACCTTCTGAATTCTTCTGCCTCTATCCTCAGAAAGTCAGGAGACCCTTTCCAGCAGCACCTAACCCAGGGATCAGCAAATGTTTTCTGCAGGGGGCCGGTCCACTGTCCCTCAGACCTTGTGGGCGGCTGGACTATTTTTTGGGGGAGGGGAAACGCCCCCACGACTCTCCCCTCCCTTCTTCACAGCACCAGATGAGCCCTGGTGGCTGCTTACCTGTGCTGGCGGTAGTGGCGAAGGAACGATGAGTGGCTCGAAAGGGCTGGCTCCAGAGAGGGGCTGCTTAAAGTGGCCCTCAGCTAACCACGGCTCAACAAAGCCCAGCCCCCTTCCTCCTGTAGGCAGGGTGGGGAGAAGCCAGGAGGAGGTAGGGAGGAAGCGCTGTCATGGTGTGTGTGTGGGGGAATGGTGCAGCCCAAACGATCAGAATCCCTACACCGATCCACGTGGCAATTCCCGGAGCATCTGCAGGCTGGATCCAGAAGACAATTGGGCTGGGGCCGGTCCCCGGGCCTTAGTTTGTTGACCCATGACCTAACCAGTTGCAAGTGATTTATTTTTACTTTGGTCAAAAGCTACTTTGTGAACAGCAAATGATAACAGCAGACATACACACACAGTAGATCCTCTTACTTCATTTTTAATTGCCATTTGTTTTCATAAATGAAGTAAATTTAAACTGAGAGGCCATGATCTCATTCAGGGTCACTCTCTGAATTTCAGGACTGAGCCTGTGTCCACTGTAGCACAATGAGTGTGGTGTCTCTTTGTCACACTGTATGGATGTTTCCCCTTCATTTATGCTCTCTTCCTTTTCCTGAAACACTTTCAGGTTACTGCAGAATTATGTCACCTGTAGGGAGCCTGGAAACTATGCTTCTCCCAGATGGGACATTCCTAAGAATATCATATGCCCCAGGGGTGTGCTTCGTATGCACTGTAGACTGAACTTTTAGTGCTAGAACTCCAGTCCTCTGGAATTAGTTACCAGCACCTAACACTTTGACATTTGGTGGCTGTTGAAGACATTTTTGTTTCAGAAGGCTTTCTGTCAGGTGTATACAGTCAGCCTTATGGGGTGTTGATACAGTTGTAAAAATGGTTCTACTGTTTGATATCTTTCTGTAGCTAACTTTTATTTAATGGAATAATACTTCAGTAACTTTTGGTTGTGGAGCAATTTGTAAATTTATAAATAAAAGGCATCAAGAAGCTAGACAATCAGAAGCTAGATGAAATGTCATCAGCCCCATCCAGGTTCTTTTTGACTTGGAGCCAATAACAAAAGAACTTAACCAGTTTAGAGCAGCATTTTTGGTCTTCTTTTGTGGATGTGGAGATACAACCAAAAGAAAACACAGCCCAATCAGATCTGTGACAAAAGTGACATTGAGTACAATGGCTGCACCTAAGATCTGCAAGGTCTATGAAAGACACTTTTCAGTCTTAGCAGAAGCAGAGGCAGGAATGCCTCGCCCTCCCCCCCCGATTTATTCTGCAGCTCAACTTACCTCAACACACTTCTCAGCACACTTCTTCAGATACACAGATACTTCTTTCGTGCATGCACATGAAAGCTCATACCAAGAACTGACTTAGTTGGTCTTTAAGGTGCTACTGGAAGGAATTTTTTTTGTTTTGACTATGGCAGACCAACACGGCTACCTATCTGTAACTGCAAAAAAGGTAGACACTCCTCCACAATTTGGTGCGACCCACCATTAAAAAAGTTTGTGGGCTGTATTTTTTAAATAAATAAGGCACAAATCTGTTGAGGTAAGTTGAGCTGCAGAATAAATCGGGGGGGGGGGGGGGCCGAGGCATTCCTGCCTCTGCTTCTGCTAAGACTGAAAAGTGTCTTTCATAGACCTTGCAGATCTTAGGTGCAGCCATTGTACTCAATGTCACTTTTGTCACAGATCTGATTGGGCTGTGTTTTCTTTTGGTTGTATCTCCACATCCACAAAAGAAGACCAAAAATGCTGCTCTAAACTGGTTAAGTTCTTATTGTCCTTTTTTACAGTACATCAGCATCAGCATCAATTTTATTTGTATATTGTCCTCCCCAGCCATAACAAGGCTCAGGGCGGCCAACATCAAAATATAAATACTTAAAATGTAAAATTCAGCAATCGACTGAAATACATAATCTAAAATGGACTGGGGGTGGGGGAAGAGCAAGGTTTGGATTCTAGTATTTCTTAGAGTTTTGTCCAGAGTTTATTGGCATCTACTTTGGAAGCAAACCTACAGCATTTTGGCCTCCTCATTTGGCACGATTTTATATTTAAGGGTTTCAACTATGGCAGACCTCTGGTGTGGTAGCACAGTTCTTTAAAAGCTTCGTCATTTTCTTCCCTTCCCCGTTAGGGAGTCTAGCAACAAGGAGAACAATTCCCACCCAGAATGGAGTTTTACTACAGTTCGGAAGAAGCCAGAGGCCAAGAAACTGCAGAACGGAACAGTACGTCCAGCCAGAATTTCTTTCTATTCTTTAAGCTCCTTGGAAGCTGCCACAGGCAGAGACCTGACCCTGGTGTTTGTAAAGCAGTCAGAAATGTCCCCACCCCTCTGTAGACACACAGCATTGCTCCCTGGCAATACTGACTACTTTTCAAGTGGTCAAATTCATCTCTGCTGTTGCGAGGATCAGGACTGCAATAAAAAAGTGAACTGTGGTGTAAAATTATCTAACACTTCTGTAAATTGTGTTTAACCTACCGTATGTCCACCACTTTATTTATTGGGAGGACACACCGTAGTTTGGAGCCAATGGAGCTTTTCTCTTCTTTCCTCATTCATATACATTTATATTATTTTGGTTATTTATTGCTGCTATTTTGGGTCTATTTTGATAAAAGAAAAGCAGGGTGTTGATTAATAATGTAGCAAGTTCATTGGTACTCAGCTGCTAATGGCAGCTCAGTAGATTGTCAAGTAAGAGTTCTGTAGAGCATATAAAGTGTTTCCTGTGATCCGCACCCTCCCTCCAGTTGCAAAAATCATTATGATGAGAATAAATTTGATTATTTCAGTCCATATAAGTTGTTGTTTTCTTCATTTTGGGGGGCCACCTCCAGGACTGACCTTTGGAAAAGCAGCCATAAGCTGTACCCAAGTTTGCACCTGCGAGAAAAGTTGCTGCTGCAGATCTCCTTGTGGACTATATCTCTTATCAGCCCAGTTTATGCCAGCATTTCTCCACACATCTGTAGGCACATATGTGAACATGAGGAGCCCCTCATGTAGTCTTGTCCATTTTTAACTGGTCCTTGGTCTCCTACTTATTTCAGTTATTTGTCAGCAAGTGTTTGATTAATGTATCTCCTAACTTTCCAGGACCAAGATCTCATGAAAACCCTGAGCTGTTTAACGATGATAATCACTCCTGTCTTTGCTGAGGTAAGTTTTCAGTTTGAGGCACATCCAAAGCATGTACAGTAAAGGTTGCAAAATTTTGACCATTTTTGTCTGCCTCTCAGCTTAAGCAGCAAGACACCAGTAATGCAAGCAGGAAGAAAGCAATTGAAGAACTTGAAAAAAGCATCAATATGGCAGAAGCAACATGTCCAGGAATCACTGATAAGATGGTGAAGAAACTTATGGAGAAGTTTCAGAAGTAAGCATATGGGTTTCATTTCTTAACCTGTGTTCTTCTTTAGGGTCTGTCTGCATTGCCTGTAACCTCATTTCCTGCTTTCTGTGTGAGTGTAGGAAAGGTAGTGGAAAAAGCACTGTTAGCAACCTTAGGAGGTGGAACTGGATTGAAAGAGTCTGGGAGGATTAATGTGAGGATGGTGAGGAAAATGAACAGTGTACATGGATTGGTAGTCTGTAAAATAAATAAATTATTAACTACTTAGCTGGGATATAACTGAGCACTTTCTTCTTGTGTTTGTCTCCTTAGGTTTTCAGTTAATGACTCCTCCTAAGAAACTTTCTATCAGTGATGCTGTTCCATATGGACCCAGTAATAGCCCACCAAAACCTACTATAAGCTTGGCAATGCTTTGTTCATGAGCTCCTTGTGCCTTTTGGATCATTGCAACATATATGATGATCGCAGATTTGAAAGGACTTAATTCCACTATTTTGTGATGGGTATACATGCTTTTTTGTATTTCCAGGACATTCTTTTTTGTAAAGAGCAACTTTTAATATTGTAGTTTTCACTTATTTAATCCAGTTTAAAACAAAAAACAAAAACGGTGAGGTGCAGCTTTGCTTCTAGATATAACCAGTGGAATGCCAATCTCCACGCGCAGGATCTGGGTTGACCAGAGATCAATGGAATGCACTTGAGTTCATAGGAAGTGCACATGCTGTGTTTCAACAACATTTCGTTACTCTCCAGAGACGAGTCTTGTTTCTTTTTATGTCCACATAAGATACAGTTCTTCTGAGTCACTAAAACTAGACTTCAAAACAGCTTTTTACAGGAAAATATACGAGAGCACCTTAACCTATAGGATGTGGCTATAGCACTTGCTCAAACACCATAGTAGTCTTTATTTAGGCCCCTGTAAATGTAATACCTGCAACAACATAGGAGCTAACTCCTAGGGGCCGAGGTCCCTTCGGCATCCCTGATAAAATATTTGAGCAGGCCAGGCCCCCCAAAGTTGGTTGGCAATGCCATTCATATGGAGGGGTGTCACCATGTCATGTGACCAATGATGGGGGGCACGGCTTTCCTGGAGCGCCCTCCCCCCAATATTTTATCCAAGTTGGCATCACCAAGCAACACTATTGAAAAATGGGTACAGTGTTTTAGGCAGCTCTGTAATCACCTACATCTTGAGAGCAATATGTCATTAGCTTTGCAAGTTAACATGTAGTGACTGATATAGCTTAGTGTACAGTTTGTACATATTACCCTTTAGGGCAGGATTTCAAATAGTCATTCATCATGGTAAAGAAATTTTTAAAGCAATACAGATGAAGGGCAGGGGGCTTTCTGCAATAATGGACACACATAGAAATCTGGCTTAATTTAATCATTTCTTCATTCTTTAGTAAGATTTGGGAGGGGGAAGTAGCTCATTCTTTGTTTTGGGCAGGGGACCTATGGGAATACCGTGGCATGCGATGAAATACCTCACCAGAAGGTATAAGTGTGTGACACCAGCGTTTTGTTTGGTGGTGTTCTATCCTGTAAGATATTTATACACTTACGTTCTTAAAGACATTTACATGCAGTGCATTACCATGTTTAATTCCTCTTCCCCACCCCTATGTATTTTAAATACGTATTTACCAGTTAATATGCAAATAACTGAGTTATAGATATTCTTTCACAAAAAGATAGTACTGTGCAGTACAGAGTGATTTTTTTTCATAAAAGGTAGCTAAAATTATAAACTTGCTTTCAATTATATATTTATGGTACTGTTTAGATTGGGTAATATCTCCCCCCTCTTTCAACCCAGTTTGTATATTATGCTGAAGTTTGAAGTGGGGTTGTATTTCAGTCCTTAGCTATGGAACTGTTGGTGTAAATTTATTTTTGATAAGAAGTCTGGATGTGTTTAATTTTATGGTTTGGATCTGCACATTTTTTGTTTTTGCACAAAAGTCATTTAAAGGATTTGAAATATATCTGCCAAATATTGAAAAGCGTTAAAGGAATGCAAGCAAATACTGATTTTTTTCCCTTAGTTCCCTTAGTTGCCATTACATCGTTTAAAAAAAAGAAATAAATAAAAATATAAAGACACTGGCAACAGATGGTGGTTTAGAAATGCCAAGGGCAATTATTTTCAATGGTGCCTACACTGTAAAATATATATATATACTTTAACTCATTTGTTTTAATTTTAAAGAAATGTTTGTTTAAAAAAAAAGCTTTCATCGCTATATAACTGAAACACAATTAAAATTTATATCTGAGGGGGGGAAAGTCTGGGCATAGTTTTTGAAAACAATAATGTTATGGATTAAATAAAAATATTTTTATAAATGTAAAAGCAGCAAATGTTGTAAATATACAGTTGATCTGAAGCTTCACAAAATAACTGCATCACTGAAACAGAACTCTAGTGCTCTTCTCTGTAGCTATTAGGCCTGTAAATCTGTTTATAGATGAAGCTCCTTTCAGTGTTTTTGGGGGGCTGGGGGAAGGGCAGGCAAGGGGGCAGCAGAAGGTTGAATGGTTTAAAGAAATAAATATTTAAGTTCTGTAATCTTGTTTGGTCCTCATCCTCATTTCTGTGATGCCATACTTTTAAAGCCGTCATGTGCTCAAGGGGAAAGATGAGCATTCTGCTTTTTCTGTGCTTTGGGGCACAATCCTACATATGGTCTGTGGGAGGGTGGGCCAGGTGGGCCAAAAGAGCTTCCAGGTCTCCTCCAAGGATGAAAGGAGAACCCTTGGAGAGGCTGCCTGGAGCTTGTAAACCTCCCAGCTATGTGTGCAGAAAGCTCTGTATCCATTGGTTCTTCATTGGAACTATGGTGTCAGAGAAAGCACACACCCTATGAACACCTCTTTTGTAGAAAAGGTGGCTTTTTAATGGTGGTTTCTCTCCATTCGCCCCCGAAAGGAGACTGCGTCCCATGTACACAGGGAGCCCAAAAGTATGCATGCATACACAACAAAGGGACAGTTAAATTTCAGACTTGCAAGTGGATTATTTTTGAAACCAGGCGACATTTAGGACAAGGAGGCAAAAAGACCTTCCTGGCTAGCTTTTCCTTTGGGTGGTGTGCACTGACCCCACCAGCAGATTCCTGAAATTCTGAGTAGTTATTGTTATTGGGCAGAACCAGGAGTTAGCAGAGATTCCCAGATAAAGACAGGTTACTTTTTCTCCCAGTCTAGTGCATTATAACTTGCTTAGATATATATGGAAAGTAAGAAAGGGATCCCGGTACAGTTCATGTATTAAAAGCACTTGAAAGACCACTGCTAGTCATCATGCTGTAAAAGTGCAAAGCATTCAGGCCTGAGAACTGTTAATAAGCAGTATTTAACTTGAATCAGATATTGGTAGTACTTAGCCATGGGACCCCCTAGCTAAAATCTTTAGTATTGCTAGATCTCAGCATTTGAAAATGGTGCTTGGCCTTCTTTTTGTGATACACTTGGAATTATTAACAATACTTGTGGCATATACCTGATGGCTTAAAAAAATACATCTCCATGCTGGAACCTATGTAGAAAGAAGGGAATACTTAAATACGTGCTAGAAAATGACACACCCACCCAATCATGTCATCGTTTAGATAATTATACAGTAACAAACTAATCACCCCCTTTTTAGTCTTTCCCCTAAAAGAAAAATGTCACACTGCCAAGCTGTTTGGTGATGTATGAGCTATCTATTTGGGAAGATGAGCCATTCCCATATATCTGCTACAACACTAGTTTTCTATGCTAGGAACTATATCCTGTCGCGCCCCCCCCCCCCATAGTATGGGATGTGTCAAAGAGAAAGCATGTAAACTTCCCCTCTACCCCCATTTTTTAAATATTCTTATAACATCTCACTTTCTTTTGCAGAGCCTTTTGCTTTGGTAGATTCCTCTTGTTATCAAATCACAAAGTTTTAATTAATCATTCCTGCAAAACCAGTCATAAGCCCAAGGACCAAGGAAGGACCTCCTTCAAAGATCTACTGGCATAACTCAGTCCTGTTGTTTTACGTAAAATAATTAGATGCTCCCTGTGAAGTCCTGTCCTCAATGTTGGCGGTAGTGAGACAAACTTCTTCATCCTCCTCCTCCAGCTGTAGGCTCCCTGAAGACAGGCGGACCCGTGCCCTGGGTGCTTTCACCACCCTCCCGTAGAGAGAAAAGTAATCTGGCAGCATGTCTGAATCGGAGTCGCTGGATTCTGTCCCACTGCCCACATAGCGCTCCAGGGTTCGCTGGGCCCTGGGAGGTTCTGGGAACCTTTGCTGGGCTAGCACATACTGCAAAATATCAGCCTTCCTGCTGCTCAAGACAGGACAAGGTCCTAGAGGCCGGAACTCTGAGCCATAGGGAAATCTGATCATTTTCATGTCAGACTGGCTCCAAGACCTCTTGGGAGTCTGGTCTTGAATGCTGTAGTCAAAGACGCTTCCATCATCATCTTGCTCCATGCTAATGCTGCTAAGGTAGGTCATTCTGGGCAGGACCTCTGGTTCAGTCACCCTTGTTCTTGCCATGCCTGGGCTTCTCCTGGAAGGCTTCATGGGTGATGCACCAAGCATGTTCACCCCACTGGCTGTTTCCTCAGCAGGGCCTGCCACTGCTGTGTGCCTGGACATCTGGGGAGGCCTGTCCACATAAAAGAAGACTTGAGGAGAAGCCATGTCCAGTTGCTGGTGAATGGGGCCCCTGTAGGGAATGTCAGTGTAAGTCAGCTGTTGCCTAGGGGTCATCTCCCTCATGTTGCCCACCGAGGTGCTTTTATTGTTCCCAGCCAGCTTGTAGCTGGGCTGGAAGGATGTCAGCGGGACCCGTTGTTCATAGATGTTGGCTGCCTCCCAATCGTGTTCCAGCTCTGTGTAGACCAACGGGAAGGTGGAGCTGCTTTGGGAATGGGGCAACAGCGTTGGGTCAGCCTCTGGCTTGGACCGCTCCAATTCATCAGCAAAGATCACTTCCACTGCAGAGTTCCTCCGCCTGCTATCCAGCATGGGCTCGGAAGTGTGGACTCCATTGGCACTGTGGTAGTCTCCTATGGTGCCGTAGACCAGCCGCAAGTCCTCCATCTGGGGAGAGAAGAACATAATTTCACCTAAGGAACAGTGTTGTTTTAGCAAACACCCTCCTCTTCATCACAAGCAAAGCGTAAGAGACGGCAGTGGTGCCCTGGAGCTGGTGGGGCAGAATGCAAGGATCCTAAGCGGTAGGTGGAGCTAGAGCCAATGATAGGGGGAACCAACTAATTTGCATCTTATCCCCCTCTTCCTGCACCCTGCTGAGTTTTGCAGGGGCAACATTGAGACTAAGGAGGAGGAAGCTGTCAGTCAGCGCCTTACCCTGGACTGAACTTAAATTTTTGAAAATGCAGGCAGCTTAGGGTTGGTGGGGAGTTCTCCATTCACCCCAATGGACCAGCTGACATGGTCTTTCTTTGGCAGTGCAGTCACAGAATGGTGTACGAAGCCCGTTTTCTTCTGGCCAATTGCAACTCTTGTGTACATCTTTTAATATGCCACTTAAAATCTGCCTTTTATATATTACACATTTTTGTTTTTTTAAAGATCATCTGATTCATTGAAATATTTCCGTTGATTGATCTAATGGATTAATCAACTAAAGAGTGGAGGCCTAATTGAAGAAGCAGGAGCCCTGCTGCCTGTTATATGGGAGGGGGAAGTATGTTCCCCCCTGCACCCCAAAGTAACATACACCCTGAATCTAAATAGATGAGATCCAGTCTTTTTCTTTCTTTTTCTCATATTTCTGCACACCCCCTACCCACTGACCAAATGACTTACTTGTTTGGAAACATCTGTAAGTAGGTCTGGTGAGGACCGGCACTGTCTCTCATGGTACCGAGAGGGATAGTGTTTTCTGCAGTTGAAATTAAAGGACAATGGTTAATGTCCAATATAATTCAAATCTGATGGCAAGGAAATAAAAGCATCCAACCAAAATCCTCAAGGAGAGTGACACTCCTGTGAAGAACATTTGCACTGTTTGGGAATTTTTAGAGGAAACGTGATATTAGAAGTTTATAAAATTATTTGTGGTATGGGGTGGGCAGAGAAAAGTTTTTCCCTTACATCACTAGAACTTGTGGGATATCCAAGGAAGCTGGAGATTCAAGACAGACAAAATAAAGCATTTATTGACACGCAACTTGGATGGTTTTAAAAGAGGACTGGACATCCACGGAGGATAAGCCTATTGGTGGCCACTAGCCAGGATGGCTGTGCTCTGATGCCACAGGTAGAGGCAGCAGTGCTTCTGAATCTGGAGGGCAAGAAGTTGCAGGAGGGGGGAGCGTTTTGGTCCTGCTTGCAGGTTTCCCACAGGCATCTGGGAAGAACAGGTCACTGGGCTGGATGAGCCTTCCTTATATTATGCAGTGTTCAAGCGGTCCTAATATTTATTTTCCCTTCCTTCTGACATTCTGTATATGTCTCCCCAAGTTTTTAAAAATCTCAGTGAAATCACACACACACAGAGAAATTAAAGCATCCTGCAACTTATTTCCCCAAGCCTTGCTAATATATTAAGGTAATTTTTAAAGGGTTTAGCACACCCAATCAAAGGCTCGATGTAGGCAAATTTAGAATTGGCTCCCTTTTAAAAAAACTTTTATTAACTTATTATACCAACACCAATACAGACATCACTCACAAGACAAACAAACAAAAAGATATAACTACACATATAGGACAAATGATACACATACACCCCTATTTCAATTTTTATTCATTTCTATTTGACTTCCTTCAACCTCAACGCAAGTCCAGTTGTATACTTCATAAAGTGTTTCTTTCTCAATTCCTCTTCTCTAGTTTTCTTCTATAGCTTATATTTTTACACCATATCTTATTTGCAAAAATTAGTCCAGAGAAGCCAAAGTATTTTGAGGGCACTGCTTTTTCAGGTATTCACTATATTTTCTGACCAGAGATTATGCCACTGTGCTTTGGGTGAGGTAGAATCCACAGAGCACATTTTACTGAGCTGCCCCTTCTACGATTTAAGACAGTATTTTATAACTCCATACCTACCCCAGCTCAGTTCCCGACAAAGAGGAAAGCAGACAGCATATCTGCTAAATAAGTCTTCTGGGAAAACAACTTTGTCAGTGGCTAAATTCCTTTTCCTGGCACTCAAGTGTCGGAAACGTATAACTAAATGCTTTGATGTGGGTTATCTGTGAGAGGTCTAGTACTGTGGCCCTACCTTATTTATGTACCCCTATGATGTTTTAGTTTAAAATTCTGTATTGTGTAATGTTTTATTTCTGACTATCGGTCGAATAAAGGAAATTGAATTGAATTGAAATAACTATATTTCCCCCATTCCTTTTGAATTTTTTGTTTGCATTGGTCTCTAATTGCCTCTGTCAGTTTAGCCAATTCTAAATGATCAAATAGCTTATCTTGCAATTTTTTTTTGTTGGGATTGTTTCATTTTTTGGCAATTAGAATTCTTGCTGCTGCTGTCACATAAAGAAAAATTCTCTTATTTTCCTTCGCAATATCTGGCTCTAATATTTCAGTAAAAAGGCTTCTGTGTTTTTTAAAAAGTTTGTTTGAATATTTTCTTCAGCTCTTCACAAACCATATCCAAAAAACTCTTAATTTTTTTTTTGGCAATTGAAATACAAGTCCAAGGAGAAAAATTTTTGACAGTTGGAATTCATGCACCAAACGAAGGGAAGGCAGAAGTTGCATGAGACTTTAATGGATTATTTGGATTATAATGTAATTATGATGGGAGACATGAATGGTGTGGTCTCCACAAACATGGACAAAGCACAAAGACAGGTGGTCTCCAAGGACGGGAGACTACCAAAGACTTTCTTTGAAATGACTGAAAATATGGACTTGATTGATATTTGGAGAACAAGGAACCCTCTGGAAAGAGAGGGAACCTTTTTCTCTGAAGCAAAAATGACATGGACAAGAATCGACCAAATATGGGTTACTAGTGGGATGGCTCCAAAGATAAAAAAAAGTAGAAATCTGCCCAAAGACTTGCTCCGACCATAACGCCGTAAAGATGGAGATGAAATTAACAACAGCTGGCTCCTTCAGATGAAGAATGAATGACACCCTATTTAGAGATGAAGAGATTTACAAGAAGGCCCAAAAAACTTTGAAAGACTATTTTGAGATAAATCTGAGGATAGATGTCGAGAAAAGAATAATCTGGGACGCAAGTAAAGCCGTGATGCGAGGTTTCCTAATACAACATAATTCTTTAAAGAGGAAGAAACAAAATGAGAAGAAAGATAAGATCTTGGAAAAGATGAAAGAAGGAGAAAAGAAACTGAGGTCAAAACCAAAGTCTCATGAGATTTTAAGAGAAATTAAGTTTTACCAGATGCAGTATATGGAACTGATGAATCAAGAGATAGAATGGAAAATTAAGCAAATGAGACAAAGGACATTTGAATCAGCAGACAAATGTGGGAAACTTCTAGCATGGCAATTGAAGAAGAGACAAAAATTGAACACAGTTACAAGTTTGGAGGTGGAAGGAAAGAACATTTATAAACCAAATGAGATTAGTAACTGTTTTCAGAGTTACTTTAGAAGATTATATGCAAGAGGGCCGGAGAATGAAGGAGAAATAGATGATTTTCTTAAGAAATATGGTTTACAAAAGATTTCACAACAAAGTACAATGGTTTTGAATGAGAAAATAACAGAACAAGAAATAGAGGGTGCCATTCAAAATATGCAATTAGGGAAATCTCCAGGACCAGATGGGTTGACCTCCACATACTACAAAGCTTTGAAGGAATAGTTAGTACAACCGCTGAAGGAGGTCTGCAATGAAATTTTAGAGGGGGAAAAGGCACCTGAATCGTGGAAAGAAGCATTTATTACACTTATACCAAAAACTGAGACTGAAAAGAACCAGATAAAGAACTACCGCCCTATATCATTACTTAATGTGGATTACAAAATATTTGCTGACATTTTGGTAAAAAGATTAAAGAAGGTGTTGGTGGAAGAGATTCATAAGGACCAGGCTGGCTTTCTCCCAGGGAGACATTTGTCAGATAATGTGAGAAATATAATTGACATTATGGAATTGCTAGAAGTCAACATTAACACGAAGGCGGTATTAATATTTGTGGATGCAGAGAAAGCTTTTGATAATATTTCCTGGAGTTTTATGAAGAAGAATCTCCATGGGATGGGGGTAGGCCAAAGGTTTGAAAATGGTATAGGTGCAATATATTCTGAACAAAAAGCGAAATTAATTGTGAACAATGTGGTTACTGAATAACTTCCTATAGAAAAAGGGACACGACAGGGGTGCCCAATATCCCCACTACTTTTTATATTTGTCTTGGAGGTTTTGTTAAATATGATCATGAGGGACCAGCTGGTTAAAGGAATTCAGGTCGGAGCTAAACAATACAAACTGAGGGCCTTTGCAGATGACTTAGTATTAACTTTATAACAGCCAGACACTAGTACGAAAAGAGTTTTAGAACTAATTCAAGTTTTTGGTCACGTAGCAGGATTTATGTTGAACAAGCAAAAAACTAAAGTTTTGGAGAAAAACTTAACAAACGCTGAAAAAGAGAGATTTCAAAGTGAAACTGGATTAATGGTGGCAAAGAAAGTGAAATATTTGGGGATTAACATGACATCTAAGAATGTGAACCTATTTAAAGATAACTATGAGAAATGTTGGACAGAGATAAAGAAAGATCTAGAAATATGGTCAAATTTGAGACTTTCCTTGTTAGGCCGAATTGCTGTAATTAAGATGAATGTATTGCCTAGAATGTTATTTTTGTTCCAAACATTACAGATTGTTGATAGAATGGACTGTTTCAAGAAGTGGCAGAAAGATATATCTAAATTTGTCTGGCAGGGCAAAAAGCCCAGAATAAAATTTAAGATATTAACTGATGCAAAAGATAGAGGGGAGTTTGCCCTGCCAGACTTAAAACTGTACTATGAATCGGCAGCTTTCTGCTGGTTGAAAGACTGGCTACTTCTTGAGAATACAGACATTTTGGATTTGGAAGGGTTTGATAATAGATTCGGTTGGCATGCATATATATGGTATGACAAGGTAAAAACTCATAAAGGATTTAAAAACCATATTGTCAGGAAAGCACTATACAACGTTTGGATTCGATATAAAGATTTGTTGGAAAACAAAACCCCTAGGTGGTTGTCACCAATGGAAGCTAAGGAGGTGAAAAAACTTAATATGGAATCCAAATGGCCAAAATATTGTGAAATTTTGGAGCAAGAGAGTGGAAAAATCAAATTACAGAATTATGAGAAAATGAAGTCTAAAGTACGAGATTGGCTTCATTACCATCAAATAATGGAAGTGTTCAAACAAGACAGGAAAATTGGCTTCCAGGTGGAGAGATCAAAACTAGAAACAGAACTGTTCGAACCTAATACTAAGAATTTGTCAAGAATGTATAACCTGCTGTTGAAATGGAATACATTAGATGAGACAGTTAAATCAGCTATGATTAAGTGGGCACAGGACATTGGTCATGACATTATGTTCGCTGACTGGGAACAGTTATGTACCACCGGTATAAAATTTACGGCATGTAATGCCTTAAGAGAAAATATTATGAAAATGATTTACAGGTGGTACATGACCCTAGTCAAGCTTGCAAAAATTTATCATTTGCCCAATAATAAATGTTGGAAATGTAACGAGACTGAAGGTACCTTTTACCACCTCTGGTGGACTTGCCCGAGGATTAAGGCCTTCTGGGAAATGATCTATAATGAAATTAAGAAGGTACTTAAATGTACATTTCATAAGAAACCAGAGGCATTTCTCCTGGGCATAGTCGGCCAGGTGGTGTCTAAGAAGGATAGGACGTTTTTTATGTATGCCACCACAGCAGCAAGGATTCTTTTAGCAAAGTATTGGAAGACGCAAGAGCTACCCACGCTGGAAGAACGGCAGACGAAGGTGATTGACTATATGGGACTTGCAGAGATGACCGGCAGGATCCGTGACCAAGAAAAAGAGACGGTGGAAGAAGATTGGAATAAATTTAAAGTATATCCTAAGAACTGTTGTAAAATCGAAAAGTGCTAAAATGTCAAGGGAAATGAAAATATAGAATTATAGCTGTAATTGATTAAGTATGAGAAGAAGCTAAAAAAAGAAAATAAGTAATTAGACAATTGGTGTGAGGAGTTGTTGAAAAAACTTTAAAATAGGGATGCAGAAAGGGAGAGTTAAGGGGAAGTCTGGGAAGTAAGGTTTATGAAAAAGAGGTTTGAAATTATACATGTTTTATACGTTTTGTTTGTTTATCTATTGTGTGTTGTTTTGTTTTTAATTTGTGTTGGAAAACTAATAAAAAATTATAAAAAACAACAACAAAAAACTCTTAATTTTATCACAAGTCCACCACATATGCAGCAGTGTGCCCTCTGCTTGTTTGCACTTCCAACAAATTTTTGATTTTGTTCTATCCATTTTAGATAGTTTGTAAGGTATCATATCCAGGGGACGCAGGTGGCGCTGTGGGTTAAAGCCTCAGTGCCTAGGACTTGCAGATCGAAAGGTCGGCGGTTCGAATCCCTGCGGCGGGGTGCGCTCCCGCTGCTCGGTCCCAGCGCCTGCCAACCTAGCAGTTCGAAAGCACCCCCCGGTGCAAATAGATAAATAGGGACCGCTTACCAGCGGGAAGGTAAACGGCGTTTCCGTGTGCGGCTCTGGCTCGCCAGAGCAGCGATGTCACGCTGGCCACGTGACCCGGAAGTGTCTCCGGACAGCGCTGGCCCCTGGCCTCTTGAGTGAGATGGGCGCACAACCCCAGAGTCTGTCAAGACTGGCCCGTACGGGCAGGGGTACCTTTACCTTTACCTAAGGTATCATATAGCATCTGTAGAACATCTTAAGAAAATTTTCTTTGATTGCCTCACATGCCGTGAATCTCCAATTCTCTTTCCACAATTTTCTGCTAATTGAATAGGTTTACCTATAGCTATTGCCCATTTCACCATTACTTCCTTAACTTATTCGTCTTTCACCTCCCATTCTAGTAAGATTCCATACATCCTAGAAATTATTTTTGTCTTATTTTGTATTAGTTCTCTGTCCAATATTGAGACTTCCTTTGCAAAACCTTTTTTGTTATCTATTTTAAACACTTCATTTGGTTGGTGGTACTGAATCAATCTTGTTAGATGATGTTAGAATTTGCTCACTTTGAGCCAGCTTTGACTGGTAAGTCACTGAGCAGTTTTGGCCTAGGCTATGTAAGAGGTCACCTTCTCCCATGCAGGCTTCCCAGATCAGTACAATCAGCTGGAGAGCTTCTGCAGACCATGTAACTTTGCACAGATGTTCACTTAGCTGCGGTATGGAGGAGGAGGCCTTATCGGTGGTGACACTTAACCAATGGAGTGGTCTTTCAATAAAAAGCAGGCAGGTACCAACACAGGGTGGCTGCCAGAGTTTTTAAAAATGCTTGCTTTCCCTTTGAAAGCACTTGTGCATTTAGAAGATTGATATACTTTTCACTTCTGTGAAAAATTCACAAAGTTAGTCAACTCTGAGTAAACTCCTACTGGAATTATATATGGGGCAACTCTGCTCTTGAGAACTTCGCTGCCAGGTTTTTAGCTTGAAGGGAGGGCATCAAACAGAACCCTGGCAAGAAGGGAGGAGTTCTTATTGTGGAAAGATCATACCTCTCAAAGGGCAGGCTCTTCAGTCTTCCTTTTGTCCCATGTTCCAGCAGCTGCCGCTGAGTCCTTCCGCTGCCGTTTTAAGGACAGGAAATATATGAAGACAGTTGTGGCATCCTCGCCCCGAGACTACGGTTGCTCACTTTTACACTACGTCAGAGGTGTAGCAGCAAATTCAGAAGCACAGGATATATGAGGGGTATTACTTGCTCCTCTGGCAAAATGTTTTGAGCCAGCGGAACGCCATTGCACAAGCTCATGCGCATGCATAAACAGGTTGCTGGAAACTTTACTGCCCAATAGATGGTGTGATCTGCAGCACACAATGAGTTTTCCACTAGCACAACTGTTGCGCTGGATTCCTCTGTTGGGCAACATGAATAATGGTGATTTACATTATTTGTACCAAGCCCCCAAAGTGTGTGGGGGCTCCACCCCCCCAAGGTAGTGGGATAAACTGGGGGGGGGGGGGAGAGAAATGTGCATTTGTTTCAGTTGACTTAGTTCCTGAATATGATTGTAGGTCAGAATGTCCTTCCTATCTTACCAGTATCGGAAACTGGAGCCCTTGCTGCACAAAAAGGCTTTGGGTTTTGACTTTGGCTCTTCAGAGAGTCGGAAAAAAGCATGGTATTCCACACAGGTCTTCCAGAAGGCTTTGCAAGTGTCTCGGCTTGCCATGGTGAACTCCAGTGTATCCTTGCACAAGGCCTGAGGCAGAGAGTAGGGATGGGAGAGAGAGAGAGAATGTGTCACAGGGTCATGTAGTGTAGTGGTTGGTGTGCCACACAAAGACTTGGGAGACCAGCGTTCAAATCTCCACTTAGTTATGAAGCTCACTTCTCTCTAACTTCTAGTCCAACTTCTCTCAGCCTAGCCTACCTGTTGAGATGATGAAATGGGGAAGGGAACAACACCCTCCAGAGGTTAGATAGATAGATAATTTATTACAGTCAAAGACCAGCTCACACCTTCAGAGGTTGTTGGGTCTCCATCTCCCGTCAATGCAGTTAATAATTAGCAACATCAGGAGATTCCTCATCTCTGTTCCTAAGTTGCTATTGTATCCTCATTCCTCCAAGCGCTTCATGACAGCACACATTTCTCTGCTTCTACATACTCTTTGCAATCCTCACAATAATTCTGTGAGGAAGGTTAGGTGGAGATACAAAAATTGGCCCAAAGTCGCCCAGTGAGTGAGTGAATGATCAGGGATTTGAACCTGGGTCTCCCAAGTCCTAGACCCAGTGCTTTTTTCCCCAGGGGGACACATACCCTAAACATTTTATGAATTTATGTTTGGCCTCATTGAGGGGCAGTATTTCAATATGAATAGGAAAATGAGAGTACTCCTAAACGTTTTTTTTTATAAAAAGCACTGCCTAGACCAATAATCTAACCACTGTTTATTAAATAAAAAAAAATTAAAAATTGTCCAGTAGCACCTTAGAGAGGTGTGTATGCACATGAAAGCTTATACAGTGGTGCCTCGCAAGACGAAATTAATTCGTTCTGCGAGTTGTGTCGTCTAGCGATTTTTTCGTCTTGCGGAGCGCAGATTCCCTGGGTATTAACGGCTTTAAGAAAAAGGAAGCAAACTCACAAGATGTTTTTGTCTTGCAAAGCAAGCCCATAGGGAAAATCGTCTTGCGAAGCAACGCAAAAAGCGAAAAACCCTTTCGTCTTCCGCGTTTTTTGTCTTGCGAGGTACCACTGTACCCTGAACAAACTTAGTTGGTCTCTAAGGTACTGCTGGACAATTTTTTTATTTTTTTATTTATTTCAACTGCATCAAACCAACACGGCTACCTACCTAAATCTAGAATCACTGATTATTAGTTCTCCGAACACATTTATGCAGTGGTTTTCCTGTGTGATGGCACCCACCAGTACAGAGCACAATCACCTCTTTTTGTGCTGGCCATAGTAGCCTCTTTGCTCTGGCAGCCACAACACTTTTACCAAGATGTGAGCAATTGCATCTCATTCCAAATCCCCCCCCACCCCGACCTTCCAAAAGTGCTGCCTTTATGCCGGGTAAGATGGAAGCCAGGCCATTCCATATACAATGACCATAACCTACCAGAATCAGCACTATAAATTTAGCCAAGAACAATAAGAAGAGTTTGGATTTGATATCCCGCTATATCACTACCCTAAGGAGCCTCAAAGCGGCTAACAATCTCCTTTCCCTTCCTCCCCCACAACAAACACTCTGTGAGGTGAGTGGGGCTGAGAGACTTCAGAGAAATGTGACTGGCCCAAGGTCACCCAGCAGCTGCAGGTGGAGGAGCGGAGACGCGAACCTGGTTCACCAGATTACAAGTCTACCACTCTTAAGCACTACACCACACTGGCTCTCAGAAGCAGAATCTGAGCCCACATTTGTGAGATTCTGAGGGATCGCAAAATGCCACACTGGATGCAGGTTACTGAGGCATCTGGAAAAGTATCTATAAGATGTTTTAGATACAAAAGTCTCCTGGTTAAGAGCGGTATGGGACGCAGGTGGCGATGGGACGCAGGTGGCGCTGTGGGTTAAAGCCTCAGCGCCTAGGACTTGCCGATCGAAAGGTCGGCGGTTCGAATCCCTGCGGCGGGGTGCACTCCCGCTGCTCGGTCCCAGCGCCTGCCAACCTAGCAGTTCGAAAGCACCTCCGGGTGCAAGTAGATAAATAGGGACCGCTTACCAGCGGGAAGGTAAACGGCGTTTCTGTGTGCGGCTCTGGCTCTGGCCAGAGCAGCGATGTCACGCTGGCCACGTGACCCGGAAGTGTCTTCGGACAGCGCGGGCCCCTGGCCTCTTGAGTGAGATGGGCGCACAACCCCAGAGTCTGTCAAGACTGGCCCGTACGGGCAGGGGTACCTTTACCTTTACCTAAGAGCGGAAGCCTATTTTATCTATGAAGCTGCATCTGTGGAAAATCCCATTTCCCCAGAACATTCAACACCCCGTCATGCTGTAGCATGATCAGCAATGAAGAGCTGTGCAGATAGGAGCACCTTTGATTCTTAATGGTTGTGAGAAGCAGGGAACAGATTTAGCTCCATCCTCATGGCCTGCCTGCAGCCCCGGTGCCCCCTGTGATTTTATTGAATGGCTGCCATTCATTTTCCTATGGAGGAGAAGTAAATCACTGCAGTTTGAGGATGCCATTGCAGTGGGAGGGGGAAGCAGACCAATCTCTGGCAGTGGGTGGGCTGACCTCCTCTCTCCTGTTTATCTTGTGCACAAATACAGGAGGTGTGGCTAGGTGTATGAGAGGCTAGGTATATGAAGCAACAAAAGCCCCCCCCCAAAAAAAACCACCAGGTTTCTTGATCTGATGCATTTCAGACCCTACTGGTCCTCCTTCTTCAGGGAATTTCAGTGAAAAGTGGAGCAAAATAGCTATCTTTTCTGTTTCTTAAGAGACAAGAGAGATAGAACATCTGAATTCTGAATCACTGTTCTCTGAATTACACTGCAGAAGGAGGACTAGTAGGGTAGGAAATGCACCGGATCAATAAACCCGCTTTTTGTCTACTCCATTGTTTCTTTGATTCTCTTTCCAGTAGGTTTATGAAAACCCTTAGAAATGTTGTGGTATAAATCAGGCCAGTTGGCTAAGTGAGGTTATAGAAAATGCTTGAAAGGTATTTTGGAAATTCTGTCTCTTGCTCATGCTGAACTTCCAGTATGTTTGATGTCACTGGCTATTCAGTGTTGTGTGGAATTAATGCAGTGCCACTAATGACTTCTCAAGAGAAGTATGGTCCCACGTGAAGAAACATATTGCAGTGCAGTGCCAGCCTCCACATTACACAGACCACAGAAGGGACCAGAGGTAAATACATTTATACTTTAAGCCAACTTGTGTTTCTACAGAACTATGTGAGGGAAGAGAGTTGCCTAGGCCTTACCGAAATGTTGGCATGGAGTTTGATCAGGAAATGCTTCCGCTTGAAGCTCAACTTGCGAATTTTGGACCAGTTGAAGGTGTTAATCTTCGTATTGCCCTGCAGAGAAAAATAGACACACTGTCTGAGTTACACAACATTTTGGACTAAGATGCCTGGATGGTGCAACACGGTCGTTGTTTGCAGCCTGCAGTTTGTGTGGTGGGAGAACTCTCCAGTGTTTGACAGTGAAAAATAAGAACATTTGGGGTTAATAGCATGCAAAAAGAGAAAAAAGGGGGATCCTTTGCAATATTGTAGCAATAGTCCCAAATAACAGCCTGTTTGGGGCTGTTCTTCCAAAATGGGGTTGGATGGATCAGTCCGTTTTGGTTCTTTTCCATTGTTCATTTTTCTAAAATTAAATTCATTTCACTGCACATATGAAGTGATTTTGAACATTTATTTTGCAAGTGAAAATTCATCAGCACTATATTGCAAATTTCTCCTAAGAAACACATTTTTGTATGTAATTCTGACAAACTTGCATGTCTAAGTAGAAGAGACTTTTGAGCCAGCAAAACCATTTCCTTTGTTAAGCTACTGGCACTGCAAGGCCAGTTAAGTACTGTTACCATCTCCAAAGGCATTGCACTGTTGTGATAGAAACAAATCGGTGGGCCTTCCCCACCTCACCTGGCTACATGCCACCTCATACTAAAGGAAGAACACCTGGCCAAGGGTTTCTGCTTATGTGTGAGTTTGGGGGCTGATGCTAGAAGCTGGAGACAGGAGGCATGTCTACTCTGTGCTGGGCCCAAGGCTGTGAACCTAGGGCTTCCCTGGAAACCTAAAGGGTAAAGATCTGTGTTCCATCCTATGCTCAGGTTGTATATAAGTGTAAATAAAAATGCATATCCTAAAGACACCACAGTCTCCTCTGACCTTCATTCAAAGGAAACTGAACCACAGGCACCTCTGGAGTCTCTCACTGCTCAGAGACCAGTGTGCATGCAATCCTATGTTCTCTGCCATTTCTTCTTGACCTGGGAAGGTTTAGGTCTCCTGAGCTTGAGAAAACTCTGATCTCTGCTGATATATAACACTGGGTGGATCGTGATTTCATTTTCTGGCTTCTTCCCCAGTTGGAAGTGTGTCTGCCTGGGCCTTTCAGCGCCCACATTACACAGCAAACACCAACCAAACTATGTGTTTGCTCTGCAAATATGCTGTGGAGTCTTAGTACCATGTAATTGCCCCAAAATTAGGTGACTATTTTTGGCAGAAGATTATATGGTCAAGAGATGTCTAGCTACCACGTAATGCCAAGTTTTGACATTGGAGCATTTTGGTTTCCAGGGGGAGACAGAATTGGAGACGCCCACATCGAAGGGTGCTGGAGAAAGAGGCTGGCTCTTCTTTTAAACAGCAATGGCAGCAGGGTGAGCCCAGAGCAGCGAGAAGCTGAAGCACCACCCGAGATTCATCACTAATTTCTCCTTCCATGTTCAACAGGAAGCTAATACCATGAGTTGAACCTGCAAGCAGGAAGCGTTTGATTAACGATACAAGCAACCTTGGCTGAATGGAACAGGCAACTGAATACTCATTATAGAAGGATTTGGGCCGTACAGAAGGGCACTGCATATATTTTTTTAAGCATCATATGAAGTGATGCGTGTAATCTCTGTTTTGAATTTGTTTTGACGTATTGCAGAAAAACAGTGCTTCAGCAGCACTAAGGCACTTTGCTGTGGATGCTGTTAACAGTAGCAACTTTGCATTTACCTCCTGAAACATTGACTGGAGAAGCTTGTCTCCTTACCCGCAAAACCAGGACTCCCATGTGAGTGACAGCCAAATTGATCTGGGTCCCTTCACCGTCACTGGCTGGATGGGGCCTGATCCCATACATCTCTAGCTTCCTCACTATGTCCAAGAGCTGCACATCTGATTCAGCAGGAGTTTTGCCTCTAGAAAGAAAAGATTAGTATTTCAGCACCACCATCAAGTAAGGGCTCATCCAGGGGATTCTCCCCCATCTCCACATTCAAATCCACCATAGTCCAGATGTGTGGGGTGCTTTTCCTAACCATGAGTATCCTTGTTAGGAGTTGTTGTAGTCATTGATGATGATTAAATTTCTATACTGCCATTCATCTGAGGATCACAGGGCGGTTTACAAAATAAGAACACAGAAATATATATCATAATAACAAACAATAACAATACTCCCCACCACATTTTTGGTGTATTTTTGGTTTCTATGGAAGCCGCCCAGAGTGGCTGGGGAAACCCAGCCAGATGGGCGGGGTACAAATAATAAATTATTATTATTATTATTATTATTATTATTATTATTATTATTATTACAGTTCAAAAGGCTACAGATAGTTTAATTAGCCAAAGGCCTAGGAGAAGAGGAAGGTTTTTGCCTTGTGCTTAAAGATACATAATGAAGGCGTCAGGCCACGAACAGGGAGCCACTGCAGAAAAGGCCCCTTCTTGTGTTGCCACCCTCCAGACCTCTCGTGGAGGAAGCACACCAAAAAGGGCCTCAGATGATGATCACAGGGTCTGGGGTGGTTGTCAGATTTGGACAGCAGACCTGGGTTCAAATCACCACTTGGCCTGTGAAGCTTAGTTGGAGACATTGGGTCAGTAACCCTCTCTCAGATTAACCCAGGCTGGTGGTGTGGATAAATGAACACCACCATGAACATCACGGTGGAAATGTCAGACCTAAATGTGAGGAAGAACAACCATCATCTCAACAACATTATCAAATGTAAAAACAAAACATCATTAAAGAACATCTCAGACTGCTGCTTTGATAGAAGAAAACACTTGATTGGCAAATATTCTGCAGAAGGCACAGAACAGGATATAAACACCATACAACTCCCTGAGAATCTCTGTTTTGTTTTGTTTCTCGTGTGTAGAGCTAGAAACTCACAGGGGCACACAAATAGCGTTTGCTGAGATTTCAGAAACCAAGAAAATAGTTGAATAAGGTTTGTAGTGCTTGAAGGGGGAGGGCAGCTGCAGAATTCATTTGCCTAACTTATACAGTTTGTAGTATCCACATTTTCTTACACAGAATTTAAGTGCAGAAAACAGCAGCCATAGTGCTGCTTCTAGATTCTGTTCTGCCAAAGGTGAAAGTGACATGTAGTTAAAAAACAAGGACTTACATATGTTTCTTGTGGTAATGCATGATCTTGTTCACCAAACACTCTTGGTTTAGTAAATATTTGTGCGTTTCCAGGTGCTTTTGATCCATTTCTTCGTGATAATCCCCCAGGGCCGCTGCAATGTGAAACCATATAAACTTAGGCTGCATACACACAAACTAGTTTATAGCACAAAAATATAGCTTGTCTCAATCTGGAATCCTTCATGCTCGTCCTCATCATGCGGCTTTCCACCTGGGTGGTTGTGGTTGCTTGATGTGCACTTGAACACCCATGCCATTTCCTCTTTCCACATGCCCCAGGTGAATGAAGAAGGAAGTGGCAATTGCAGTCTTGGACTATGCCCACCCACAATGCCGTTGGGCAGGTGTGAATATGTCTCCCATTGCAGGGATTGCCAACATCTGCTTTCAAAATGGCATAATGCAGAATCAATCTACAATGAGACTTTCTTTTCAATATGAAACTGGCTTCTCAAGAAGCACTTTTTAGTTGCAAAAATATATGCAATGAATTTAGATGATATGCAGACTACATGGAAGAAAGCAAGTGCTGCATCTTTGGAAAACCTTCAGTCACAGAGTCTACAGGCTTGTTGGAACTTTTTTTTTTAACCCTAAACAACCAACCAGACCCAAGAAAGACAGTGGCTGGGCCTGGAACAAAATGCAAAATTGTGGTTCGGGATGTCAATTTCAGTTTCTCATTTTAGTTCAGTTCTCTACATTTTCGCATTAGCTTCCAAAGCTTTTCTTTTTTAAGTCCTAATGAAAATTAATCTGCCTCTTAATCGAAACTCCTCCTGGTATACACATTTACTCTGATATATACATTTTTGTAAGCATATTTGTTTGTTATTTTCATTAATGCATGCATCCTTATGCACACTTTCTCCTGCTATACATACTTTGGGGCACATTATTTGGTTGGAGAACAGTCTCACAAAATTCAGTGAAGCGCAAATTGCAAAGGTCAGCAGCACTTCCATCCACATATTGTTTCAGGAGCTGCAAAGAGGAATTTCGACATGTTCAGCTTGCCATGCAAGGCTGAGAAAAGCTGAATGGCTCACATCTTACTCAACATTTGCAGGTTCAAGACCCCTGTGGAACCTTTTGCATTTTGTCAGCCTCGTATAGACCTCTAACTGATGTCCAGGCCAATGTTGTACGTACACTGCAAAAGGTGTGATACCATCAGGGCCGAGCTGTTATCACTGCAAGGCAGTCTTCCACAGGCCAGATCCTTCTTGATTTGGAGAGTGAACAGGTATCTAAAAACCGTTTCAGAGATGTTACTGATAGGAAGACGATCCTCAAAATTTCCCTGCCCCAAAGGAAATGTGAGGGTAAGACCCTTTTCTAGTGGTCATGTGCCAAAACACACAAAAACATACATGCATCAACCCTTGTTTATCTTGACTAAAACAATTCTGCAATTTATCAGGCATCATTCTGTATTCATTAGATTCTACCACGCACCAAGACAGACTATGGGTCCACCTAGGTAACAAAGGAAGTACAGTCATACCTTGGGTTAAAGACGCTTCAGGTTGAGCGTTTTCAGGTTGCGTTCTCCAGCAACCCAGAAGTAATGGAATGGGTTACTTCCGGGTTTCGCCGCTCGCGCATGTGTAGATGCTCAAAATGATGTCACACGCATGCGCAGAAGTGGCGAATCGCGACCCATGCACGTGCAGACGCAGATTGTGTTCTGCTCAGGATGCGAATGGGGCTCTGGAACGGATCCCGTTCGCATCCAGAGGTACCACTGTAGCTCTGTGCCAGACGACAAATGGGTGAGGGCCCCTCCCTCAGCTCGCTGGGAGCTGGAAAGACAAAAGCCAGGGTGTAGAGTTGTGTTATGTGAGCTAAAAGCTGGAGACAAGGCAGCAGGCTGGGAAGGCAGAGAGTCAGAGCCATGCTTGATTTCCGCTTTAATCCAAGGGTGTGGCTATAGGAGACGCAAGACCCTCATGGGGTGTTAATGCTTTGAGCCTCTCTATGGTAGGCTCAGGTTGTATATATGTGTAAATAAACCATATATCATAAAGACGCCACAGTCTCTCATTCCAAAGGAAACTGAACCCTGGGTAAGCGCCTGGAACTCCTGGAATCTTGCACGGCTCTGAGATTGGGGTGGCAGGCGACAATATCAACCTGAACAACACGTCATCAGTAGAACCACGGTGACCAGTTTACAGGCCTTCAGGAATAGAAGATCTAATTTGTTTAATTTTTCTTAGATTCATGTGCAAGATTAAAAGGAGGATTCTCAAAGTATTCAGTACAAGTGTGTCAGGACTGCCTCTAGGTCCCAGCTCACAGAGGACCAACGCCCGGTTGATGTAATGTACAAAAGTCTTTATTGAAGTTTAGTTTCCATTTCAAACCCCAGAGCGCGCAGCCCTACGTCTAGACTCTAAATCGGCGAAGTCCCCTCTGAGTCACTATCCCTTCCGCACCAGTTCAAGATCCTAGCCCGGCTCCACCTCCTGCGCTGTTCCTTCCTCCTCTGGGTCCTTCTGCCCCCTGGGGTTTCCTCCTTCCTGGACTCTTCTGATGCTGACCCCCCTGAGTCTTGCCCTTCCTTCCGGCGGGCTTTAGGACCTGGCTCCCTATCCGGGCTCCTTGCTGTGCCGCTCGCCTGTACATTTGAACTTGGCGCGCGCGCCCAGCCGGTAACCTTCCTCCTGACCGTTTCCCCGCTCTCCGATGTGGGCGTGGTCCAACCTGACTCATCTCCTCTCGCTGGTGGTGAGAACACTGGTCCCGATTCCTGGGACTCCCCCTCCCTACTGCGCTCTGGTGGGGAAGCTGGTCCTGATTTCCAACTGCTGCTCAGGGAGTCCCCGCTGGCCCCTTCCTCCTGGGGTTTTCCCCCTGGAGCCCCCCTTGCCCTGGTCATCGGCGCTCCCTTCTGTGAATCTTCCGATTCGCTGGAGAGGCTCGTGGAATGACTCTGGCCACTGTCACTGCCTCCACCCCACTCGGATTCCTCCTCCTCACTCTCCATTTGCTCCCCCTCCTGTGTCTCTGCTCCTGAACCCCTGACATCCATCCCCCCCTCGAAGCCCCCCCTTCCCCCTCCCCCGCTTCAGGTGCAGGTTCCGGGTGCTCCAGTGTTGTGGGGGTGAGTTCAGGATACAGTTCGTCCCCCGAGGTGTGCAGCCATCGGGATAAGTCCGGGAAGTCCTCCATGGGCTCGTCGACGGCGATCTCCTCTGCTTCCATCTCCCGGGCGGTGTGTTCGAAATCTGAGGCCGCCCCCAAATCACCCAAGACCCCCTCTCCCCCTGTCGCCTGAGGTGACACCCCGTCCCAGGGTCCCTTCGGCAGGTCTCTGCGCCAGCCCACTTCGGGTTGGTCCTCCCACCAATAAGATCCCCCCGTGCCAAACCCTGGGAGCGATCCCTCTGGGGAACTGCCTCCCGGGGCCGATTCCTCAGCTGAAGAGAAACCCTGGAAAGTGCTGGCTGAGAGTGTGGGTGTGAACAGACAGTCGTTGAAAAAGTCTGCTGGCATGGGCTTGTGCGGGAAAAGTGTATGGAATTATTCCTTGAGCCACTGCTCCTCCAATGCATAATCCGGCACCCACCTGTTGGCGCTGGCCGGGGTGTCCTCTGTGGCGAGGAGATATTCAATCCCTTCCTCCCCCCACCTTGAGTCTAAAATCTCTGTGGCTTCATTAAGTGGCCCCCCTCTCGGCGACCCCCCCTTCATGGGCGCTTCCCTGAGCGGGCTCGGTGCTGTCCCTGGCGCCTGAAACCGGTGAGGTGCCTTGTAGGGCGTGAGCACTGATCTATGAAAGACCGGGTGCATTCTGGACCCCTCCGGGAGTGTCAACCGGAAGGCCACTGGGTTGATCTGTGCCTCGACTTGGTAAGGCCCTAGCTGCTTGTGTCCGAGCTTCTTCTTGGCCAACGATCTGGCCGGAACTGCCTGGGCTGCTAACCAGACCCAGTCTCCCACCCGGATGTCCTCCCCAACTCTCCTGTGTCGGTCTGCTTGCACTTTGTAAGCCTGTTTTGCTAGCTCTAACTGCCTCCTGAGCTGCTCGTGGACCTCCTGCAACTCCGCTGCCACGGCCTCTGCTCCCTGCGGCTCCCCCTCCCTCACTTTCTCCAAACCCGGGAAGGTTCTGGGATGCCGCCCATTGTTGGCGAAAAACGGTGTCACCCCTGTGGACACGTGCTTCGTGTTGTTGTAGGCAAACTCGGCCAGCGGTAGGTAGTCCACCCAGGTCGAGGGCTGCTGGTTCGCGTAGCATCTCAGGTACTGCTGCATGATGGCGTTGACCCTCTCCGCCTGTCCGTTAGTCTGCGGGTGTCTCGCCGACGCCAGGCTGACCTTGACGTTCAGGATGCCCATTAGCTTCTGCCAGAAGTTGGAGATGAACTGGCGCCCCCGGTCGGACAAGATAGACCGTGGCAGGCCGTGCACCTTGAACACGTGGTCTATGAACAGCTTAGCGGTCTGCTCCGCCGTGGCCACCTTCGCACAAGGAAGGAAGTGGGCCATCTTGGTGAACAAGTCTACTACCACGAGTACTGCCGTCTTGCCTCTCGAACTGGGCAGATCTGTGACAAAGTCCAGGGCCACCCTCTCCCACGGTTCGAACGGTGTCTGTAGCGGTTCCAACAGGCCCGCCGGCGGCCTGTGTACTGGCTTGGCCCTTTGGCAGGTGTCGCACCTATTGACGTAGTCCGCGATGTCCCCCCGCATCTTGGGCCACCAAAAGTCTCTGGCTACCAAGTCCACCGTCTTTTCCTTGCCGAAGTGCCCAGCGCTGGGTGCGTCGTGCAGCTGTTGCAGTACTTTCGCGCGGAGGTCGTCTCCCGGTACGTAGAGGGCCCCTTTGCGGATGAGCAGGCCGTCGTGTATTTGGAAGTCTTCGCCCCTCGCCGTGCCGCTGCGCACCTCCTCCATCCTGGCTCGAGCGAAGGAGTCCGTCTGCAGCGCGCGACGTACCGCGTCCAGGTCCACCGTGGCTGAAGCGCATGCCCACGCCTTTGGTGCGAAAATGTGCTTGGCCGCCGGCGGCGCCTCTTCCTCCAGATACTGCGGTTTCCTGGACAGCGCGTCCGCCATGATGTTGTTGTTTCCTGGGATGTATTCTATCCTGAAGTCGAAATCTGCAAAGAATTCCGCCCAGCGGATGTGTCTCTGGTTCAGGAACCTCGCCGTGCGCCAGTACTCCAAGTTCTTATGGTCCGTGCGGACCTGCACCGTGTGTTTGGCTCCGATGAGGAAGTGCCGCCACGCCTTGAAGGCTGCATGTATGGCCAGCAACTCTCTGTCCCAGATGGTGTAGTTCTGCTCCGACTTGCTGAGTTTTCTGGAGTAGAAAGCGCATGGCCTCCAGTCCCCCTGGTGGTCTTGCTGCAACAGGACGGCCCCCACGGCCCTGTCTGAGGCGTCCGTCTCCACTCTCATGGGCCTGCTGGGGTTCACGTGTAGCAGGTGTTCTTCGGACGCGAAGAGACGCTTGAGCTTCTGAAAGGACTGCTCCGCCTGCTCCGTCCAGATGAACTTCTTCTTCTTGGAACTGAGGGTGTCGGTGATGGCCGCTGTCTGCATAGCGAAACCCTTGATGAATTTGCGATAAAAGTTGGCAAAGCTGACAAACCTCTGGACTTCCTTCCGATTTCGCGGGCTTTTCCAGTCCAGCACTGAATGTACCTTGGCGCTGTCCATGGCGAGTCCCTTGTCAGACAGCTTGTAGCCCAGGAAATCCACCTCCGTCCTGTCGAACTGGCACTTCTCCAGCTTGGTGTAAAGCCTGTGCTCCCGCAGCCGCTGCAGGACTTCCTTGACATCTCTCTCGTGAGCCTCCTGCGACTCCGAGAAGATCAGGATGTCGTCCAGGAAGCAGACGCACTTCTTGTAGAGAAGACCCGCCAAGACATGGTGCATGAAGGCCTGAAAACAGTGGGAACCATTTTGTAATCCAAAAGGCATAACTCTATATTCATAGGTGCCCAGCGGCGTAAACATGGCCGTTTTCCACTCGTCGCCTTCCCGCACGCGAATGAGATTGTACGCTCCGCGCAGATCCAACTTGGTAAAGATGCGACCCTTCCTCACCGTCGCCAGCAGGTCATCGATCTTGGGCATAGGGAAGGCTGAGGGCTTAGTTTTCGCATTTAAGACGCGGTAATCAACCACCAGCCTCTTCTGGGGCGTGTCCCGCTTCTTCACAAAAAACACGGGACTGCCCCCTACCGCCTTGGACTCTCGGATGAAACCCCGCTTCAAGTTGTGATCTATGAACTCCCTGAGTTCCTGCAGTTCATCCTCAGACATGGAATACAGTTTCCCCGTTGGCAGCGTCGCCCCCGGCAAGAGGTCAATCTTGCAGTCGTAGGGTCTGTGGGGAGGCAGCTTGTCCGCTTCCTTCTCGCAGAAGACTTCCAAAAACTCTTTGTACTTGTTGGGTACAGCTTGCAACATGCCCAAGTTTAGCTGTGGTCCATCCTCACGCCCCTCATCTTCCTGGTTAGCTAGGATGCAGTGTTCTGCGCAGTAGGAGGAGCAGAAGGTCAGTTGACGCTGGTACCATGCTAATGCCGGGCTGTGCCTGTCCAGCCAACTCATGCCCAACACAATGGGCATGTCTGACAGGCGGGTGACGTTGAAGCTGATGACTTCGCGGTGATTACCAATTCGCATCACCATTGGCGGCGTCTGCTGCAGCACCTGCCCTCCCAGTAGCTCTCTGCCGTCCACCGTGACGACGTTCAAGGGCACCGCCGCTGGCAGAAGCGCTATGCTATGTTGCTGGATGAAATCCACACCTATAAAATCTGCATTGCTTCCAGAATCAATGGTAATGGGGACTTCCATGGTGAGCCCATTGGGAAGTTGGAGGGATGCGGTGAGCTGCACCACTGGTTTGGGTGGGAGGGGGTCCGTGGGCTGCAATATCCCTGGGGACTGCTTCACTGACTTGTCTGGCTGGGCCACAGTGCCTCCGATTCCAGCCAGACATTGTCGTTTCCCTGCTGTGATTCACTCTGCTGAACTGCTCCTGTTACTGTCGCTGAGGCTGCAGTGTGCTTGTGAATCCTCTGGGGACACTCTTTCGCCATGTGCTGAGCACTGTCGCAGATGTAGCACTTCCTGTTCCCTCTAGGAGGCTTCATTTTGACTGCTCCCGGCGTTAGGGCTCTGGCTGCTGACTGAGCCTTGGCACCACCTATCTCCATCGGCTCCTCACCTCCTCCCAGCGGAGGCATGGATTAAGCGTGCGCCGCTTCCTTGGGAATGGGGGGCGGTGCTCTTGCTGGCGTGCGCCCCCAACGCCCTTCCTCCTTGCCCCAAGGGCGTTCTTCCAGCCTCACCCCAATTGTGAGCGCCCTCTCCACCACGTCTTTGGTGGTTTGGGGTCTCTCCCCCCTTGCAATTTCGTCTTTCACAGCTCCGTTCATCCCCTCCCAGAACAGGTCTCTGACGACAGCTGACTCTCTCTCCCACCCCAGCGCGTTCACCAGTGCAAAAAAGCGGGAGTGATATTGTCTTACAGTGGCTCTGCCTTGTCTTAGTCCGTGAACCTCCCTCCTGGCGATATCCACATCAATCTCTGACAAAAAACACGCATCCATCGCTTTAATGAAGGCAGCCGCATTTTGGAGGGCTGGATCCTTATCTCTCCAAAGATTGCGCAGCCATGCTTTAGCTTCTCCATGGAGATGAGATACTATAAAGCCCACTTTCTCCTCCTCCCTTCTAAAGTCCTTCTCCAGCAACTGTAGTGCATAAATCACGTCTGCTCTGAAGTTAGGATACTGCTGCAGGTTCCCCTCGAAATGAGACACAAGGCTCCCTCCTCTCTTCCCCAGCCCAATGCCCTCTGGTCTGGGTGCCGGTAGCCCCTGTGTAGTCAACACGTCTAACCTGGTTCGCAGATCCTGGCAGGCAGCAACTGCTTCCTCTTCCTTCTTTTTGGATGCCAAAACTTCTGCGGTCAGTCATGTCACTGCATTTTGCAGGCTTGCTATTTGCTCTTCGGTAGTCATTTTGCCTGGTATTTGTGAGCTCGCGAAGCACCAATCTTCGCCCCTCGCTGCGTTCCCTCACGTCGCGAGGTTGTAAAAGTGAGAGGGGACTTACTGTCAGGACTGCCTCTAGGTCCCAGCTCACAGAGGACCAACGCCCGGTTGATGTAATGTACAAAAGTCTTTATTGAAGTTTAGTTTCCATTTCAAACCCCAGAGCGCGCAGCCCTACGTCTAGATCGGCGAAGTCCCCTCTGAGTCACTACCCCTTCCGCACCAGTTCAAGATCCTAGCCCGGCTCCACCTCCTGCGCTGTTCCTTCCTCCTCTGGGTCCTTCTGCCCCCTGGGGTTTCCTCCTTCCTGGACTCTTCTGATGCCGGCCCCCCCTGAGTCTTGCCCTTCCTTCCGGCGGGCTTTAGGACCTGGCTCCCTATCCGGGCTCCTTGCTGTGCCGCTCGCCTGTACATTTGAACTTGGCGCGCGCGCCCAGCCGGTAACCTTCCTCCTGACCGTTTCCCCGCTCTCTGATGTGGGCGTGGTCCAACCTGACTCATCTCCTCTCGCTGGTGGTGAGAACACCTGTCCCGATTCCTGGGACTCCCCCTCCCTACTGCGCTCTGGTGGGGAAGCTGGTCCTGATTTCCAACTGCTGCTCAGGGAGTCCCCGCTGGCCCCTTCCTTCTGGGGTTTCCCCCTTGGCACCCCCCTTGCCCTGGCCATCGGCGCTCCCTTCTGTGAATCTTCCGATTCGCTGGAGAGGCTCGTGGAATGACTCTGGCCACTGTCACTGCCTCCACCCCACTCGGATTCCTCCTCCTCACTCTCCATTTGCTCCCCCTCCTGTGTCTCTGCTCCTGAACCCCTGACAAAGTGTATCTGCATAAATTTGTTTATTGTCAATTGTTTATCTGTTCTTGCTGGGAAGACAGAATGGGCAAGGGAGTTAGTTATCCATGCCACTTAAGCCTTGTCTCTAAATGGCTGCACATCCTGGTTAACTGCTTTACCCCTCCCATCCAGCTTCTGCAGTCTCATTGGTTGCTGTGCACTCTTTCAAACCTATCTTCAATATCTTATGGGCTAGAACCTTGGATTTCTCTTTAAATGAAAGCTAAGGATCCTGCAGGATGCTGAACCCAATGCCTAGTCCCAGTTTCTGACTACTTGTTGTGCAATTGTGAAGCACAGATATGGCCCCCTTCCTGTGTCGGGGTTTCGGTCAGTGCATTCAAAGTCCTCTGTTGATTTTTACTGCACCTTTTACCAAGTTTCTATACTTTAAGGACACTTGTGCTCATGGGGAGCAAAAGTGCATGTAAAAGCCATTTTCAATAAAATTGTGATAGCCATTGTAATACAATGGGCACCATCCATGAGAAACTATGCTTATGCAAGCAGTTCTAAGTGTCCTGAAAACAGTAGTTATACTGATAGCAGCCAGTATGGCTTAGTGGTTAGAGTGTTGGGCTAAGATGCTGGAGACAAGGGTTCAGATCCCCACCCAGTTATGAAGCCTTGAGCAACTTGGAGGAAATGTGGGGTGTAAATATAATAAATCATTTTAATAATAAATAAATAAATATTATCATCAGCATAGCTTCGTTGTCTCAAATGCAACAATACCTAGATGGGTATATATAGATATAAAATGAACAATGCAGTTATGTATTATTTAGACAATGCTCTCCAGATGTTTTGGATTACAAGTCCCATCAGCTCCATCCTGCCTTGCTGTACACAGGCTGGGGCTGGTCTGAGTTGCGGTCAAAAACATATGAAGGGGGCCAGGTTGGTAAAGGCTGATTTAGTGCTTTTGCATAGCGTTCAAAACTCCCATTGTTCTAGGTGTGTTTTGCGACAAGGTATTTCATTAGCGCAAGCAGTTTCTGAGCTCTGGACGCAGTAATGCACCAAAGAGATTTCAGATTAAAATTGCAGAGTGGAAGGAGAGGAGGACCTTTTTCTGCCTCCCCACTTCCAGCCACTCTCTGAAGACTGGAGAAAAGGCCCTCTTAAGAATATTAGGGGGGTGGGCAGGGGAAGCATGGCTTTGTTTTTTTGCTGTCTTCAGATGTGAAAAGTGAACATAATATTTTAGCTGCAGTTCATTCATTTTCACCTTTTATTCTTGTTATCAAAAAAGTACGCCTAGACATTCTGTTGTTGTGCCCATAACCCAGGTTTAAGGTGTCATTTAGCTCCTAGCCTTCATACCTCAAACGCTGCTTTTGCCAGTTACATAGGAGGTCAGGGAAAGGAACGTTTCGAATTATTTTAAGCATTTAATGAAACCCCCATTCATAAAACCCCGAAATGAAATTATTTCTAAATGAAACAAATGCAAAAACAAAACCAAGAGGCTGTGTAAAAATAAAACATACCTTGTCAGCTCTTCTCTCAGATGGCCCGGATCCACTGGGAAAAATTTCACCATAAATTTGAAAAGAACCTCCTTAGGATCTTAAAACACAACATCTTCATAAGTTTGGTTTCAAAGGTCTGTCGGGAACATTTATAAATCTCTTCATTTGCACACAGCCTTCAGAATTAGCTTTTCTGAACACTCTAGACAAGATGGAGACTAACTGTCCATCATCCCCATGTGCTGCACTGATTCCCCCATGTTTCTAAAATGCTACATCCAGGCATGGGAGACACCTGATCTGAGACAGAAATGAGGAACCTCTGGCCTCCATCCAGTGGGACATAGTGGTTAGCATTTTGGACTGTGACCTGGGAGACCCATGCTGAGACCCCCCCCCCACCCAGCCATGAAGCTCACTAGGTGACCTTGGACCAGCAACTCTCTCTCAGCCTAACCTACCTCACAGGGTTGTTGTGAGCTCCTTGGAGGAAAAGGTGGGATATAAATGCAACAGGTAAATAAATGAAACCACCCCCATGTTGTCTGCAGAGGCAGCTGGGAGTTGGGGTCCAGCAACATCTAGAAGGCCA
Source organism: Podarcis gaigeae (assembly GCF_964106915.1). Classification (NCBI taxonomy): domain Eukaryota; kingdom Metazoa; phylum Chordata; class Lepidosauria; order Squamata; family Lacertidae; genus Podarcis; species Podarcis gaigeae. Next base: position 49,242,731 of record NC_139691.1, read on the forward strand.
CAGGTTCCCCAGTCTTGGCCTATGGAAACATTTCATGCCCAGAAAACAAAGTGACTATCAGATCTGGGCGCAACCAGAGACACATGGAAGATGCCTGCTGCAGATCCATCACTGTTTCAAAAAAGTCTAGTGTAGCTGCCCAGCCGCCAGGGTGAGGCAAATGCCTCAGGGGCAGCCAATCCCGATGTGAATACAGGGCCGGCCCACACATGAGGCAAGATAAGGCAAATGCCTCAGGAGGCAGGTTTACTGGGCAGCCAATCCCAATGTCAAACTTTGTCTCTCCCCTGCACCCTGTTCCTGATGTAGATCTTCCCTCACCCCTTCTTCCTTGGCAAAAGAGGCTGGGGACACCATTTTGTGGTTCACCTCAGGTGCCCAAGTGTCTTGAGCCAGCTTTGCCAACCACCCAACAGCATTAGAGTTAGGGGGTTTCTCCATATTATATATTCCCACAGCTGCAATTCTGCAGAGTGGTTTAACAATCAATCCCTCTTCACAGGGAACTCTGGGAATTGCAGCTTTGGGAGGGGAATAGGAGCCCTCAACAAAGTACAGCTCCCCAAATTCTGTGGAGGAAGACATGGCTGTTTAAAGTGTTATCATAGTGCTTTAAAATGTATGTTGTGGATGTGGCCTAGGTGCCATTGATGGGGAGAGGAGAAGGTGAGCCAGAAGAGCCCTGGATCAGTGCTCCATCTCCCTGCCATCCCTTGAGTGTTGCTTTAGAAAAGTATTTTTAAAATATATGCATAGATAACAAAAATGCTTACTTTTAATCTGCTTTGTTATAGGCTTCAGAAGTTCCAGCCAAGCCTGTAGGAAGACAAAAGTGCAGCATAAAAGATATTGGGCTGATCCTGACCATCCAGGGCTGTGTACATACAATACATTTAAAGCACATGGCTTCCGCCAGAGAATCCTGGGAACCATAGTTTGTTAAGGGTGCTGGGAATTCTTGGTTCGTGAGGAGTGAATTACAGTTCCCTGGATTCTTGGTGGGATGTGTGAATTAAATGTGCTTTAACTGTATATTGTGTACACATCTACATATATTGTAAGTTCACTACATATATCGAAGTTCACTCCTAACAGGGCTACAATTCCCAGCACCTGTAACAAACTAGAGTTCCCAGGGCTCTTGGGTGGGTGTGCTTTTAAATGTGTGGTGTTTACACAGCTGTAACAACAGTGTCCTCCCTGCAAATAGAACAGAAATGCTTCAGGAAGGTAGGGGGCCTCTGGCTATGCTGGTTGTCAAATTTCAGCTATATTTTAACAGAGCTTTAAAAATTTTTGTTAAGCCATCTTTACACTTGATTGTGAAGTGGTACAGTCTGTCCAACCACATCAGGACTCTACCATCTCATTCTGCTGCATGCATAGACTCATCAGCCCCTGGCAGCTGAAGAACAATGCAGCCCAGTTAATCAGCTTCCTGATGGATATCCTTGAGTGATGCTCCTTGAATGGCTTCTGAGGAGGAAAAACAGCCTTTCAGCAGACAGGCAGACTCACTGCTTTTGCTCCTTATAAATGCAGAGCCCTGTTTTTACCCACACTGCACTCCAGCAAGTTAATGAAGCGAAGAGAAGTCAATGGCCTCCATTGTTGTCTTTATGATGCAGAGCTGGACCACTGATGCTCTGAGCCACTTAGATTCCCTGCTTCTCCCTCTCCGCCTCCAAACCTGGATTTCCCTTCTGGAGACTGGGGTCTGTTTGGCTGAGACAGAATTTTCACCAGTGGGAAAGAAAAGGGAGCAAAAACAGCACAGCCTTGGCTGCTTGTGTGCATCTTTCTTTGTGTGGCTGGGGAGCCATTTCAAATGGAGTACACTTTAAACAGCTCTGCCCAGAAAGCAAAGAGGCCAGGCAGAGCCTCCCCCATCCACAAAGTCGATTGTACCTCCGGCACTGATTCCAAAAGAAGCACATTTAGGAAGGCTAGCAGAAAGCTTGTGTTTATGTATGTTAAAACAACAACATCACACCCTCCAACATTTCTCTGATGAAAATAGGGACACCCTATATTATTATTATTATTATTATTATTATTATTATTATTATTATTACTACTATTATTAATACCCTGCCCATCTAACTCGGTTGCCCCAGCCACTCTGACTGGGCCGCTTCCAACATATATAAAGACATAATAAAACATGAAACATTTAAAAACTTCCCTATACAGGGCAGCCTTCAGATGCCTCAGGGGTTGGATAATGTATTCCCCACTCAGCATGTTGGCCCCATATATAATTATAGCTGTGGTTTGCAGTGGCGACCCTTGGAAGCTGTGGGATTACTTAGGAGGTGCTAAGAGGCAAGGGGCAGCTGAGGAGCTGGCTGGAGGTGTAAAGGGAAATCAACCAGCCTTTGAAAAGCTGGCGTCAGTGGATCAAATTCATCAATTTTGTTGAATTGATTAAACAAAATGCTTTTGATTGGATTTTGAGTGAATGTACAATTAATTGTTACTGTTTTGAATTTCATGGTCTTATTTGTTTTCTTAGTGGGTTGTGCAAACCACTATTCTAAATAAGGTTTTGCATAGAGCAGGGGGTGCAGGGGATGAGCTTATGGAACAAAGTGGGCATTGGCCTCAAAAAGCACGGGAATCACTGCTTTAGGTTTTCATTTTTAAATTTCCGGAACTGATGGCTTCAAAAACAGCATGTTCTGAAAATCTGTCAATCCTCTTATGAAATTTAATAATGTGCCATTTGGTTCACAGCCCTGTGGAATGGCTGTGGAATCCTTTGGCGGGGGGTGGGGGTGGCTCTCAATGTGGAGGCATGGGGAGGGAGGCACTCACTTCCCCATAACAAGAAGAATCTGTTATGTACTGAAGTTCTCACCCTGGGCCAGCAGGGGGATACTGTAGATAGTTATGCAAATGAAGGATCGAAAAGTGATGCTCAGTGACTGGATAGTTTAGTATGCAAATGAAGGATCGAAAAGTGACGCTCAGTGATTGGATAGTTTTAGAATGTTGCAACAGTTACATTGTTCTGGAGCTCTATACAGTATAAGCAGGCTGACTGAGCTCTTCAGTTAGTTCTGTTCCAGCTTACAAAATAAAGAGCTGCTTTGGAGAAATCGCTGTGTCGTCTGCTATGTCAACCCACAACTTAACAGAATCAATTACTCAAAATAAGGAGACATGCATTTCCTTTTCTTGCACTGTTTATGGAGGTTGCAGAATTCAGCAGTTGAGAGCACAGAATTTTCAGTAACCCTTGCGTGACTGCACATGCTACTTTCCCAACATTTCATTTCAGTGGAGGGGTATTCAGTCAGAGCAATACATAACCCAGCACCTGAAGTGGTGCCATTGAGCACCTCATATACAATCTGCCTTCAGTGACACCCTATAAGTTGATTCAAAATGCCTTCACTTACAGTATGCCCTGCAGAACTCCAGAACTCCAGCCCAAAGTATTCCTTCTCTGTGAGGTTCAGGTGGCTGCAGCTTAGGCTGAACAATGTTTTGCCAGAAGATTTTTGCTATTGGAAGGGAAAGAGGGGAGGGGGGAAGCCAGCGAGGTAAACAACACAGAGATCAAGCAGATTAACAATATTGTTTCAGTACAGTAAATAAGGAACTTTTGTTTGTTTTATTTATTTTCCACTTTTCCTTCAAGCTCAGTGTTCATGGTTCTCTAGGCCTTCCCAATTCATGAAGTAGGTTAGGCTAAGAAACAGGGACGGGACCAAAGTCACCTAGTGGGCTTTATGACTCTGAGTCTCACAGGTCCAACCAATTCTTTTTTAAAAAAAGAAATAATTTTAATCCATTTTTGTTTAAACATAAAGAAACACCTTATGCGTAATTTGTTATAGGGCACTTAGCTGGAGCCCAGAAATTCCTGTTCCACTTATGCAACCACAACCTGCAGCCCCAGAAGTCTCTATTACAGAAAGCAGAAGTTCTTTCCCTGTTCTCCTTAAATGGGAGAGAAGACTCTGCTTGTGTGTCCTTTGAATTCTCCTTTTGAACCTAACACAGTTAACATAGTTTAATTCCTGGACCAAAGAGTCAAGATCTGAAAGGGAGCAGGTGCGCAGAGAGAAACATTCATCACCACCTCAGGTCAGAAGATGTTTGCAGCTGAGATGCAGGAATGCCTGCAACAGCACCTTGCCTAACACAAACCACCTCAAACTCTGCAATTGGCTGCTGAGGCCTTGTTGGTGGTAACCCATGAAAGGGCCTTCCTAGCAAGACTCCTTGGGTGTGGAATGCTCTCCCTAGCAAGGCTTACCTGTCTCCATCATTATTAATATTTAAGATGTACTTGAAAACAGTATTTGAATATTGTTCCTGGCTACCCTAAGATCATTGGATAGAATCATTTTTTAAAAAACTGTTCTAGAATGCTTGCAACTGAGTTTAGATGTTTTTAATTGCAAAATATAATGTTTTAACCATTCTAGAAAGATTTTGCTTTTTAATTTTTTTGTGAATTTGTTTGCCATCCTCGGCTCCTTCAGAAGGGCAGGATATAAATTCAATACATAAATAACAAACCCTCCAACATTTCTCCAATGAAAATAGGGATGTCCCATTCCCTAATGATAATTTTACTATCTATACCCCACCCATCTCACTGGGTTGCCCCAGCCACTCTGGGAAACTTCCAACATATATAAAAACATAATATAACATTAAACATTTAAAAAACTCTTCCCTATACAGAATTGCCTTCAGACAACTTGGGAATGGATAACTCTATGCCTTCCAACATTTCTCCAGTGGGACATCCTAAGGAAAAGGGGGACATTCTGGGATCAAATCAGAAACTGGGACAACTTCTTTAAATCAGGGATGTCCCTGGAAAATAGGGACACTTGGAGGGTCTGAAATAAGATGTTCTGTAGTTAACTCCATATAATTTTGGCTCTTATTTCTTGATTATCAGACCAGGGATGGGTGGGATAAATCAGTTTTGGTTTGCATTTTGACACAAGTGTCTCTAATTCATGCACCCTGAAACAATTTAAAAAAATATTTTATTCAATATTTTTGAATTTTTTAAACAATCATACAGATTAATTAGATTTCCTAATAAAAAAATATAATTTTACTTCCATCCCACCCCCCTTATGTGGTTTCTTATGTTTTAATTTTCAATACTGCATCTCCCACTTAGTTTCATTTATTAGTTATTCTCTATGTTTTCCTTAACTGCTTGTTTTAGATTAATCCTGCTAATGAACTTAGTTGTTAACAATAATTTTCCGAATAATCTACAAATCCCTGAAACAATTAGCAAACTGAAACATAGACTTTGTTTCGAAACTTAGGTAAAGGTAAAGGGACCCCTGACCATTAGGTCCAGTCGTGACCGACTCTGCGGTTGCGGCGCTCATCTATTGGCTGAGGGAGCCAGCGTACAGCTTCCAGGTCATGCGGCCAGCATGACTAAGCCACTTCTGGCAAACCAGAGCAGTGCTCAGAAACGCCATTTACCTTCCCGCCGGAGCGGTACCTATTTATCTACTTGCACTTTGACGTGCTTTAGAACTGCTAGGTTGGCAGGAGCAGGGACTGAGCAACGGGAGCTCACCCCGTTGCGGGGATTCGAACTGCCGACCTTCTGATGGGCAAGGCCTAGACTCTGTGGTTTAACCCACAGCACCACCCGCATCCCTTCGAAACTTACACTTCTTCAAATTTGCAATGAAGCTCTCCATTGGAGTCCAAGTAAACCCATTAAAACAAATGAACATGGTTTAGAACCTTAGATCATTTCAGCTGAACTACCTTTGGTAGAGCTTATCTTTGAAGACGCTAAAACTCAGGGCGCAAGGGAGAAACATGCTAAGAGGAAGGCGTGCTTGGCAAATCTGCCCAGAAACTAATGTCCCCACTGTGGAAGGTCGTGTGGATCCAGAATTGGCCTCCACAGTCACTTACAGACTCACTGTTAAAACTGTCTTTATGGAAGACACAATACTGCTATACGACTCGAACTAAATGTTACATCTCTAGAAACCACATTATGGAAATGCATCCTCTGTTACTGGTTGGCATTATGGCATAAACTTCCAAATCTCCACTTGATACAGTGTCTCTGGAGAGACGACTTCCCTAGCCCTTGGGCAAAAATAATACATGGGAAACTTGTGTCCTTAGAACTATCTCCATCTGAACTACTAAAATTGGATTTAATTTCTGCCAAGAGAATTATAACTCACAAATTAGAGGAGATGGATTTACAATTTAATATTGCGACAGGTGGTGGCACCTGTTCGCCGATAAACCTTGGCTTAACACCACCAACGAAACTTCCATCTTATTTAACTACCTTATCTGTGGTGATGCACAGGTACGCCTTTATAAAGGCTAGATTCAATGTTTTCCCATCAAATGTGTTGGGTAACAGACTCTCCAACGGACAGATCTCACTCCTCTGTGACTGTAAAAGTGGATCTATAGAATCGTTATATCATATAATCTTCTGTTGTCCTTTACATTCGGCTTCACAGTCCAAGTTTCTGGCCCATATTTATCGAGAATTGCTGACAGACCTCAGGAAGCCCAAATAATATACTTATTAAACGACGAAGACTCAAGTAGATCCCTTGCAGTCGCTAGATACCTGATTAATGTCTTATTTCATAAGAGGAGAAATGGATCACTGTATGACTCTGACAGCTTAGCCAAACTTAAGAACCATCAATAATTGCCAGAACTAAGACGCATATCCCCCAAAATCTGAGGGATTTGAATTGCGGTTGACATAGAGGGAGCTTATTGTGTATAGTTTACTTAATTGAAGTAAAATTGGTTTTATATGGGTGTTTTAACTTGGAACTGTTTAAATTGTATTGTTTATGGATAAATGTTGATGTATTGTTTTAGATATGGGCCAATGGCCGTAATCAATCAATCAATCAATGGAAGACAATCTTACTCGGCTACGAGTGATTGCCAAAGAAGAAGAAGAAAGGAAAATGCATACATGAATGCATATTTTAGGGGAAAGTATATGATGATATTAGTGGAAATAATATATAAAGACATAATCATATTAGGGGAAATTGCAAGCAGAATTGTGAATGTTAGCAGAAATATACACTAAAACGCTGGTGAATTTTCAACAGAATTCTTTTGTTAAAACATGCCAATGCAGAACCAAGCTTAAGATGTGAAAAATGATAAAGCAAAGTTTCCGCAGATCCATCCATCTTTATATCAACACCCCCACAAAGAATGGCAATCTATTTTTTGCTTTCAAAAGCAGTTGGTGACATGGCCTGATTTAGGACTGTGGTGTTGGTGAAGAATATTTGCTCAGAGAAATGAAATCCCACTTTGAGCAGCCCTTAGGAAGAATTTTTAAAATAGCAAATTTAATTTAAAAACCAAGCAGGTCACCAGGGTTGCCCCCTCCCCACCTTCCAAACTGACTCAGAGAAGCACTTCCTAACTGGTCAAACAGGTTCAAGCATTCATTGTCAGTTGCCTTTTTAATTAAGTTTTAATTAAGTTCCATCCCACCTACCCTGGTGGGCCTAAACCCCTTCCCACAAGGACATCGTGTTGCAGAAAACAATTTGAAGACAGACAGCTTTCCAAAAAGGCTACTGCAGAGTCTCAGGTGTCTTCATTTCCACTGAGCTTTGGAAAAAATATCTGCTGATGTAAAGCTTTTGTTTCTGAAAGATGATGGTAGCCTGAATTACGCAAGCATTTGGTTGTAGTCAAGTTGTCTTGACATTTTTAGTACAGCATGACCTGCATTTGGGCACTCATGAAGCTATGCCTATTAACTTCGTGATTTGAGTCAGATGAGCATTGGATGCAACCACCTGGTACCAAGGACTGAGTCGGTCATGTGGTCATTGCCCACAATGCACTGATATAATAAGGCCGGACAGGATGGGCTTTATTTTTTCAGCTGGTCATAGCCAGCCAAAAAGCTACAGCTGGTGTAAAATTGTGTTTACTTGAATGATTTACCAGGTTGCATCCTTGAGGCCACTTGATGCTGAAAGCTAGGATAGTCACTGTACAAATCAATAAATCAATGCAACATTTGTTATTGCTAAAGATAATGCTTGGAACTCTGCTCTGATGCTCACTTCATTGAGGTCTGGACTGGCTTCTGGCATACACCAATGAGGCTGGCAAGAACACCAATGCAATTTGCACATATTAATTAAGCTGCATGGTCCTTGATGAGCAAGGGTAATTAAGCATCATTAAGCTAGAAGAACAGAGCTATTAAAAAGCTGATTGCTCAAGATTTCCAAGCAATTTTAACGGCAATGACGGGAGCTGCACTAGATGTTTGAATCGTCAGCTGAGCAGGGAAAAGGGCAAGTTCCATGCATCAAACAAACCCTGGACGCATCCAGACAAGATGGGGAAGAAAGAAGGATGCACTGCTAAAACACAAAAATGCAATTATGATTGAAGGATGATGCTGCTGTTTATCTGTACCCTTCTCTTCTTCTGCAAAGAACCTAGGGCAGCAAACAGAACACTATCTAGAAACTATGCAAAAGCATTCTAAAACAGACAAAACATTCTAAAAACAATTAGAATTAAAAACCTCTAAAAGCGATTTGAAACATTATTCCATCCTATTGTCTTAAGGTTGCTAGGAACAATATTCTTCAGCCACCAAGGGCCTGGGGGAAGAGTATTTCAAAATTCCTCCTGAAAGCAACGATGGAGTAAGCCTTGCTAGCGAAAGCAGCCCACAAATGGGGAGCCACCACTGGAAGTGCTCTGCAATGCTGATGGTAAATTTCATTTACTAATCACTTTTTATGAAGGGCCCTAAAGCTATTTCATAATACCTAACATCATATGTAAAGCAACTGCAAATATAACAAGACAGTTATATAATTAAGACAGTTGCATCAATCAAAGCAGCTTCATAGTCAGAACAGATGACATAGACTGACAGACAGACGTCATTTTGTTTGTACGCCACTTTTCCACAGTTCAAACCATGCTCAAGATACCACCTGGGATTTCTCCTTAGGAGCCCTGCAGCTGAAGAAGGTGCTGAAAAGACAATGGAAGCTGCGCCTGAATGACCTATAACTGGAGGGAGTTCCAAATGGCAAATGCTGGTCCACCACACAAATGGCCCAGTTTCAGGATTATGCAAGACAGCTGGCCTGATACAATGGGATCCGAGGGATGCCGTCTGCTGCACTGAGCTCCAAATGCAACTTACTTTTTCACCTCTTGCTTTTTCCTTGCTTCTTGATGTTCACTAAAATGGGAGGATTTTGTATGTGCAAGAAAGGTGATGGATAAACCTTAATTCAAATGACTTATTCCATAAACTTTACATACTGCTTGACTGTAAAAATAAATAAATCTCAAAGCGGTTTACAAAAAAACATACAATGAAATCATCAGTTAAAAAACAGTTGAAAAGAACATTTTAAAGCCTTTAGAAAAAAATAAAAAAAAAATCAATTATAAGCAAAACACCAGATTAAAACATGTGTCGACTCTCCCTGGGCTGCATAGGATTGCTTTAGCAAAAATGTTTTAAGCAGGTGTTGGAAGGAGTACATGAAGGTGGCTGCCTGGTGTCAATGGGTAAGAAGCTCCAAAATGTGGGGGCTCCCACATTGAAACATTAATTCATTACAAATGGGGAACGAGTCTTACGTAACAGCGCCAGTTACTGTTAGGCACTGGGACTTTTGCTTTGTTTGGGGACGCAAAGGAGCCCCAAACCCCATGGCACAGCAGCCCCTCTGCTAAGAAGACTGCAGCTAGCAAGTGTCCAGACAGACGCACCTGTCATTGTGACTGGCTTCAGAGGAAATTGAGGGGTTGCTTACACACCGCAGGTCGTGCTCAGCGTGGAACATGCACGCTAACATTTTTAGATAATCCCTTGCTGCACACAACAACCTTAAAATTACTACCCCGGTGGAGGAAGGCAGCTGGGAAATGACAGCATAATAACAGCATTCTCTCTGGGGCTGTCCCGGTTCCCTTCCAAACGGCTGGATCACAGCAGTAATTAAAACAATTATCACTGTTTATTCCTCCTGCACTAGAATATAGGGGCACTGGCTCCCAGAGGAACAGAGTCGGAGATCAGCACTTGCCATTTTCTCACAAGAGAGTCTCTTGCTGTGATCTAAGTGGGATGAGATAGGGCCCACCCGGGGAATCTGGTGCAGGCGCTTCCTTTCCCGTGCAAGGGAATGGAGAATCTTTGCACTGTGGCCGGAGGGGAGTGCCATTTTCTGTTTCGTCTCAGGCGGCAAAATGTTTTGGGCTTGGCCTGGTGACCAAGGTGGCCCAGAAGAAGGTGAGTTGCTAAGCAAGACAGTCAAAATATTTGCACCATCCAAGGTTGTATTTATTTATTCAAAACATTTATATACTTCTCACGCGGGTGGCGCTGTGGGTAAAAGCCTCAGCACCTAGGACTTGCCGATCGAAAGGTCGGCGGTTCGAATCCCCGCAGCGGGGTGCGCTCCCGTTGCTCGGTCCCAGCGCCTGCCAACCTAGCAGTTCGAAAGCACCCTCGGGTGCAAGTAGATAAATAGGGACCGCTTTCTAGCGGGAAGGTAAACGGCGTTTCCGTGTGCGGTTCTGGCTCGCCAGATGCAGCTTTGTCACGCTGGCCACGTGACCCGGAAGTGTCTCCGGACAGCGCTGGCCCCTGGCCTCTTGAGTGAGATGGGCGCACAACCCCAGAGTCTGGCAAGCCTGGCCCGTACGGGCAGGGGTACCTTTACCTTTACCTTTACCAGCCATTAGCAATTCTAAACATACAATAAAAATTCAATATTCAACACTACCTTAGAATGCCTGCTGGAACAAAAAAAGTCATGCAACAGTGGGCTGCCTGCCTTAATCACAGGCAGGAGGGAGTTCCACAGGCTTTGGCCCACGGTACTGAATGCAATCTCTAGCAGTTACGAGCCCTGCATCTGAGCCCTGAGGCCCTCAGTGGTCAGGCTGGGATGTGAGGGATATATTACTTGGCCGTTGCCAATTCTTAGCTTTCCCTGTGGACTCCTGTCTGTGGGAGACTGGAGCCTTAGCCAGGCTGCATTCAGGCACAGTGAATTAACTTGGCATGGTGATCCCTCTCTCTCCTCCCCCTCCCACACTTCCTTTGATCTAGGGAAATGCTGCATGTGGCAGATCTGCATTAAGAGCCCTGCCAGCCATGGCTGTTAACCAGGATGGCTTTGTTCCACCTCCACAGCTGGAGTCAGTATTGCTTCTGAACAGCAGGAAGCCACAGGAGGGGAGAGTTGCTCTTCTGCTCGGGTCCCACAAGAGGCATCTGGTCGGCCCCTGTGAGAACAGGATGCTGGACTAGATGTGCCATTGGCCAGATTCAGCAGCAGGCTCTTCTTGTGCTGTATATAATCCTGTTTAACAAACCAATTACACCCTCAGTGTCTGCGGCAGCCAACATGTTGCCACTCCTTCATGATATAAGGTAAAGGGACCCCTGACCATTAGGTCCAGTCGTGCCCGACTCTGGGGTTGCACGCTCATCTCGCTCTATAGGCCGAGGGAGCTGGCGTTTATCTGCAGACAGATTCCGGGTCATGTGGCCAGCATGACTAAGCCACTTCTGGTGAACCAGAGCAGCGCATGGAAACGCCGTTTACCTTCCCGCCAGAGCAGTACCTATTTATCTACTTGCACATGACATGCTTTCGAACTGCTAGGTTGGCAGGAGCAGGGACCGAGCAACGGGAGCTCACCCCATCACAGGTATTCGAACCGCCAACTTTCTGATTGGTGAGTCCTAGGCTCTGTGGTTTAACCCACAGCGCCACCCGTGTCCCTTTCATGATATACATGCATAATAATTTATTGTGAAGCTTCCGCAAATGAGGCCCCGGCTGTGATGAGGAGATCTGATTTTCCTGCTGGGGATATTTTGCCACTGACAAAATTTGCTCCTTGCCCCTATCCCAGCCTCCACATTCATCATGAATGCGGGTGCAGTGCAAAGGTGCGGGTAGCACAATCATTATGGACATCTATTGACCAGTGCCTGAGCCATTACTAGTGATGACCCTCAGGATCTCTTCCAACTCTACATTTCCATTATTTCATCTATGATTTAATATGAAATACAAGTAACTTTTAATCCCTGCCATGCCATTTGAGAAACTTTACTTACTTACTTACTTACTTACTTACTTACTTACTTACTTACTTTCAAACTTCTTTAGAGGGCACAACTCCACCATGTAAGCAACCCTCTATCATTTTCATAAAGTAGACAAATAAGTGAGTGGGGACCATTAAAAAAAAACTTTCTCCAAAACCTTCTGTATAGCTGCTGAGACCCAGTTAAGAATAACTGGGACCCAGTTAAGACTCCTCACTTGAAGTCAGACACTTGGTCCATCTCGTGGCTGTTCAGAGATTATCCTGGAGATATTGGGGATTGGACCTGAAACTATCTGCTTGCAAAGCAGAAGACAGCACCACTGAGCCAAGGCCAGGGCAGGTTTAATCCCCAACCAGCTGAATTCAACTTGGTTGGGAATAGAAACTCAGGGCTCTGCCTTATACAGTCAGACCATTGGGCCACCTGACTCAGTATTTCTTTTTTTAACAAATAATTTTTATTAAAGATTTTATTGGTTTACAAAAGTACATGCCTTCTCTCTTTTTTCAGATTGTACAGTCTTTCTTATAAATCAGTTACATTTGTTGTGAGACATTAGTGTTGAGTACAGTATAAGGTTGGGGAAGAAGAGTGGGGAGAGGAGGAGTGGGGTGGTGAGGCTCGTATTCTTTTGTATAATGTGTGTGGGGGGGGGGTTGTGTCAGCATCAACTGGGTAGGTTCTCTTTCTGTTCGTTTATTACATTGTCTTGGTATAGTGAGAGGTATTAGGGTCCCAGGGTGTGGTTGGTTGTCTGTGGTTGGCTGCAGTGGGGTTTGTTTGCATTTGCGAGGGGAGGGGCTTGTTGGGTCAGGTAAATCAAAAGATTGATTCCTATGCTGTCAATGGATTCTTGTCATTGTCTTGTTGGCCTGTGTATGTGATAAAGGGGAGCCATACTGGGTTGAAGGCGTCTTCTTCTATTTGTCCCCATGTCAGTTTCACTTTATTGGTTAGTTTTTCTAATAAGGCTGTTTCCCATACAATTTGATACCACTGGTCCATGCTTACTCCTGACAGATCTCTCCAGTGTCTGGCTATGAGGCTTCTGGCTGCTGAGAGCAGGTGGGTTATAAGCTCTACATAATGTGAATGGTCATTATGATCTTGGAAGATGTTCAGTAGGGCTAATTCCAGGGTGAGTTATAATACCTGTTAGTTTTTTGTAGGACTGCTGTCCAGAAGGGTTGGATTTTGGGACGTTCCCACCACATGTGGAGGTATGTGCCTGTGGATGTGCAGCCTCTCCAACATCTTGGTGAAGTTCCTGGGCGTATCAGTGCCAGTTTCTGTGGTGTTAGGTACCATCGCTGAGATGGACTTAAAGGGAGGTTTAGACCACATTGTAGTCCATTGTGTGGGGTTAATTTCGTAACCTATGCTGTGCTCCCATTTGTTATTTGATTGCATCAAGGGGGGTTGTTGGGTTTTGGAGCAGTATTTTGTATATTGTGGATACCATCCTTTTGCTGTGTCCCTCTGCTCTGAGAAGGTTTTGAAGGCGGTCAAGGGCCTAGTGGCTGCTGATTTTACTGCTGGATTGTTTAAGAAGGCATGTAGTTTATGGTGTGTTAGCCAAAGTATTTGGGTATTGGTATGGGTCTGTTGTTTTTGTAGAAGTCTTTTAGACACTGTAGGCCTTTGGCTTGCCAGGTTTTTATCTGGAGAGTTTGGAATAGGTAGGTTAATTGTGGGAGGGTGCTCATTTTGATCATGGCTATTTTGTCTGAGAGGTTGAAGTTGGTATGTTCCATTTCCTCAAATCTTTGTTGATTTGTCACCACAGGGGATTGTAATTGTGGAGATATAGTTTGTTGAGGTTTCTGGTTTCTTTGTACCCCTAAGTATTTGAATTTGGTGTGGCAGAGTTTTACCTTTGTGATGTTGGTGACAGCCTCAGAATTTGCAAAGTTTACTTGTAGGTCTGACACTATTGCAAATGTGTTGAGTTCTCTTATTAGAGAGGTTACTGTGTTTATGGGGTCTGGTGTAGTGACCATCAAGTTTTCTGCAAAGAGCCCTAGTTTATAGGTTTTACCTTTTATTTCCACACCCTTGATACCTGGGGATGCTCAGAGTTGGATTACTAGGGGTTCCAGGTCAAGATGAATAGGAAGAGAGACAGTGGGCATCCTTGTCTTGTGCCTCTTTGGATTGCTATGGTATTGGAGTCCATATTGTTAATTCTGCCTTTTGCTGAGTATTATCTAATCCAGGGTTTCAGGCAGAGGCCTCTCTCCCAGTCCTTCCTGGAGATGCCAAAGGACCTTTTGCCTGCAAAGCACTCACTCTGCCACGAGTGCAGCCCTTTGAGTGTTCATATGAAGTGTTCCATCATCGTCAAGCATTTCAGCTGCTGAAAAATGCCACAAACCACCATGCCCTGAAGCTTAACATAAAGAGAAATTTACTGGGCAGGGGTTCCTCATGGAAGTGGCACCTTGCTCCACTCCTTGCGCATCTCTCCACCTTCCTATGCCCAAACGTCAAGCTTGGATGTGTGGATATTGGAACCATATATGTTTTGACCTTCTGTGTGTTTATTCCTCCACATATGCAGGACCCCAGGGTTCCAGTTTATGCAGGGGCCCATGAATAGAGAATTCACTTCTTCAGATGCCCAAGCTCTGCAGCCACTTATACTCAGGGAAGCTTCTTTGTGGGAGTAACGTGTTAAAGGGAATATATTAAAAAATTGTCCAGTGGCACCTTAGAGACCAACTAAGTTTGTTCTTGGTATAAGCTTTCATGTGCATGCATGTGTTAAAGGGAAGTTTATAGTTGGAGTTCTCTCTGCTTTCGGCAATGCTGGTGCAGATGCATATGAAGTTGCATTGCACCATCCTCCCCCAACCCCAGTGCCCTCTGGATGTTTGGGACAACAGCTCTCAAAACATCTGTGGTGCAAAACATCTGGGAGCCAGCAGGGTCGGAAAAGGCTGGACTGCACCCATGCAGAGCTCTCTAAAGACCAATGCAACCCACATTCTCAGGATGCCAGTTTGGTCCTGTTTACCAGCCCTGAAACCTACCAGACATACACTAAGAGATTCATGACCTCATCCAGGACTTGTAACTAACAAGAGCCACAAAGCTAGTTATTGTGAAAGATTGATTGGGAATATAACCTGAGGCCCCTTTTCTATTCCAAAAGACTCGCTAATTCAGATTCTCATTTATTGTAGCCATTTAGCTTCCAAGTGCATCATGTGCCGGGGGGGGTTTCAGAGGTTTGAAAAGGAAAGACCTTAATGGAACCTATTTGTTGCAATAATATGCTGTGCAGAGCAAAAACGATGATGTCTGGGTCAGATATGGAGGGGCAAGGTGTGAAAAGCTGTTGGAGGTACAGAGAAGCTGAAATTCAACTGATTATTGGTTGAAATTCCTTACATTTCTAAATGGGAACAGCCAGACAGGATGTGCTCCTTGTTACTTTTAGCAACCTTTAAAAAAACATTTCTTTGCATCTTGTGTCTCCAAACTTTTGCAGTATTAAAGGAGATCTTTAAAGCTGCGACAGCAACAATGCATTTTTATCAGTATATTTAATGAACACTTTATATTGTTTTATGTAAAGTGGTATATAAGCAGCATATAAATATTGCACAATAAATCTGGAATCTACGGGACCATAGGTTCACCGAGGACTGGAGTAAATTTGTAGATTATTTGAAAAGTATATGCGATGAACAAACAACGTTTGTCGGTTTGCAATAAGTTCTGTGAAGGAGAATATTAGAAATATTGTAAAAAAGGGAGTAGGGAGGGGGAAGGTTTTCTAAAAGGCAATATTAAATTAGGAAATGCGTAAGAAAGAATTAAAACGGAGGATTCGCAGGAGAGCTGAGGGAAGTCCAAAAGAATGTATTTGTGAAAAATTTTGTTATGTGTTATGAATTATGTGTTATGAATATATTATGAATATATATATATATATATATATATATATATATATATATATATATATATATTGCTCAATAGATGAAGGAGAAAGAAAATAAACCCAAATATTTTTCTGACCCCTGCATCCCATGAACTTGCCAGAAGTGAAGCCACAGGGGAGGATCATGAGGCTTGAATGCAGAAGGTCCCGGGTTCAATCCCAGGTGGGACTGGGAGGAACCCCATCTGAAATTCTGGAGAGCAGCTGCCAGTCAGTGTAGACAACACTGAGCTGGATGGACCGAGGGCAGTTTCCTTGTTCCTGTGTTCCATACTATTGATCTGGATATTATCTTGCACCTACCTCTCCTTACATACAAAACCTCACCCAGATGAGAGATCATGGCAGAACATAGACTCACAGAATTGCAGAGTTAGAAGGGACCCTGAGAGTCATCTAGTCAAACTCCCTGACATGCAGGAATATTTTTCCCAACACTGGGCTCAAACCCACAACCCTGAGATTAAGAGTTTCATATTCTACCAACTGAGGCTTTATATCCCAGTCTTTCATTGGCTTGGGAAAAAGGCAGGCAGAGAAGCATGTTGCAAGATGTCTAAATTTAATCAGAAACAGAACAATATAACCAACCTATGGAGGTAATTGGGTTTTGAAAGGGATACATTTTAACTTGACCTTTTACCTGACAATATAAAGCTGCTTTTAAATGAGAGCTTTTTGAAGTGCCTTCCTTTGATTAAGATACTGGGTAACAGAGACAACAAGTTTAAGATAAGACATTAGAATCCTGAAACCAAGGAAGAACAGCAACCCAATACTTTGCACACTAAAAGGCACAGCTTAAGAACAACACATTAACAGAGAGTTAATTTTCTGTATGGCGATTACACTTTAGATTCAATATTTGAATATTGATTTTTGGCAAGCTTATCATTTTAATATTGTTAAATAACATTATTTTGATTGTTGCTTCTAATTATTCCTTTCTTTCAAATAATTTTATTGATTTTGCAATAATATATATTAAATGAATTCAAAGAATTCCATGCAGTCTTCCTTAGAAGTTTCAATGTTATTGAGCAAGTGATATAGCTTTCTTCCAAAAATATTTTATTTTTCAATTTCTCTATAATAAAGAGGTGTTTTTTTAAAGGGAAAACAAATTACCAACAACCTCTCCCCCTGGCAGCCTCTTGAACTGACACACACAGACACATGTTTACGTTTTCCGTTAAAAAGATTTTCTGGTGCACACTATTGTTGGTGTTCAGTCATCAAACTCAACCTTTCCGTATCACATAAAAACAGGGAATTATTGCAAAAAAATTACATTTTCCATATTGTTCAATAAACACTACAACCCCCCAAGAGCGTTAGCTAGCCCTCGTTACATGTTCACCTTTGCCACCTAACTGTGATTCCACTTTTTTTTTTAATGCCAAAATGAGGCAGTAGCTAGGAAGCTCAGAGACATTCCAAGAGTCTCAATAACAAACTAATAACAGTGAGAAAATCCACTTACATCAACGACAAAGATCTTCTGGGAGTCATCCAAAAATTGGACCTTCAGATGCAGCATCCTTGAGCAGGCAGCTGAGCAGTTGGCAAGATCTTGACACTCTGGGATGCAAGCGGCGGCGGGGGGGGGGGGGCTTGCTTCTGATTCATACAGGATTTCAGTCTCTGCAGGAGGGCAAGTGCTGGCAACTGGAGCATAAGCAGGAAAGGGAAGGTGCAGAAGGTAGACACCAACGCCACCATCACAATCGCCAGGCAGCTAAAAGGGTTTCTTTTGTTTGCAGCTTTCCTGAGTTTCTGAAATGCTAAGAGACTATTTTTAAGCTAAGAAGTAAGAAACTGCATTTCTCTAGAGATGCTCTGGGTTTGAACCAGCCCTCATTGCTCCATAAACAACTGAAGCACGAGGAGCAGCCACTTGCCAGACTCAGAATTTCAGAGAGTTCAGCACCTGCAGCTTAGACCTATATGAACTTGTTTTATTTTTGTTTTTTACCATGAGAACTAGAGATTTTTTTAAAAGATTAGAGATGGGGAACCAGTGGAACCTCCAGCTATAAGTGGACTTCAACTCCAATCACCCATAACTCTTGGTCATGCCAGCTGGGCCTGCAGTGATCCATTCTTCCATCAGAATCTAGTTGATGACCCAGCATATAGCAACGTAGGAAAGGACTGCAGTTATCCATGGGCTTACAGGTACTGGTTATTTACAAGAGAGGAGTACTTTGTGTAAGTGGAGCCATGTTGAAGTCTTCTGCTTTTCTCTTCCTGCTTTCGCCCTTATGAAGCCAAATCCCTACATGACTTCTAAACCAGGTGGTTGTCTGAACAGATCTGCCCCACACTGATGTATGTTTAACAGCCTGAGCGGTTGCAGTCTTGTCTCAACAACACAAACGTTATCTTCATCCTTCTGATGAGCGTGTCATCCTCAATCACACCAAATTTAACTTCTCTTTGCTGGAGAAAGCGAATATTTGCAGCTTTTCCCTTCAAAGAACTCATAGAAGGAACCATCAGAGACTGGATGCATACAGGCAAGGGCAAAAGACACAAGGCACAAGGTTTTAAAAAGTAACCTTGGACCACATGTGTGCCAGATTTCTCTCTGTTGTGCACTTACATCTTAACCATTTTTATCAGGCAGCATTTATGGGGCTGGCTTTACAAAGACAGTTGGATGGGGAAATGTGTGACCCTGTTCCTTGAAATGAGGGTGTTTTGCCCATAACATCCAAGGAATAACTGCTGCCAGTCCGTGTGTAAACAATGCAGAGTTAGAGGGGTCTTTCCTAACAGAAGACAGCTTTCTAAGTTCCTGAAGGTGGAATATTTTAATTATTTTTTTCTGGAAAAGGTTGCTTTGCAAGGCAACTGTGCCTTTGGTCAGTGGAAGAGACATTTATTTGCTTTAAAAGAGCACCATCTCCTGGTTATTTTTACCAAGCTGTCAGATTTTCAGTTTCGTGTTGTGTATGTGAGGCAGCCTTGCACTCCTCTGGACTTGTAGTCCCTTTAAATCCCAGTCCTCCTGCAGATGCTGGCTTCTAAATGAAGCTTCTCTGAATTAGCAGTGGACTAACTCACACGCAGAAGGGAACAAGTGGCTCTCCTTAAAGCATTCAGTGCTCTTAAGTTTTATGTTGAAATAAAGCAGCTCTCAGAAGAGAGTCTAGCACCACCAGCCAATTAACATGAGCCTTGAACAAAATACAAGAGGACAGGTCTCTGCCTCCATTGGGCTTACAAAATTCAGCCCCGGGAGGCAAAATGGAGAAGGCAGAGGGAGGCAGATGGGTGAACGGGAGGTGAGCTAAGTAAGCCTGAGAAAGTGACCAGTCCAAGGCCACCCAGGGAACAACATAACTGAGTGGGGATTTGAGTTTAACCCTCACGGTGCTACAGTTCCCAGCAACCCTTAAAAACCAGTTCCCAAGATTCTTTGGGGGAAGCCATGTGCTTTAAATGTGTGGCGTGGTACACAGCCCCAGCTGAACACTCTTGATGGTCCTACCGAAAGGGATGCATATGCTTCCCTGTCCCACCTCTTGGTGGCAACGGCCTGTAGCTCAGCGGCAAAACATTTGCTCTGCATGCTGTAGTCACAGGTTTGATCCCTGACATCTCCCATGGGGTTTGGAGAGACTCCTGCCTGAAACCCTGGAGAGATGCTGCCAGTCAGTGCTGACAACACTGAGCTGGTCAGACCAAGGGCCTGACCTGGTATTTTGTACCACATCATGCACTTTGCATTATCCCACCCTACCAAATATCACATGCAGCTGAGGGCAAGTTAAGAAAAGCAGTTGTTGGATGCTTGCATTTGAGAAAAGTTCACTGGTGTTGTTTCCCATTGGGTGTGGCCCTTTGTGCTTAGTCATGCTGAGAGCCCATTGTGTGACGCAGATGACGGACTGGATTTCACAGTGAGCAGTCCTCACCCAGCCATGATGCACACTGGGCGAGACCTTGAAGCAGCCACACTCTCTCAACCGGAGTTAACGATAATGTGTCCGTGTACTTTGCATGAGGGCCCACTTTCACACGGCGGAAGAGCAAGACAAACATGTTTTTTGTAAAAGCAATTAAAAATATATAATTTCCTCTTTGCTGTAATTTGCTCTGATCTTGCGCAACTTCTGGCACTGCCACCTCCCTGACCGTGGCCTTGTGGCAGGCACGGACCATGCCTTGAGCTGGATCTGTAGAGGAGGAAGTGGTTGAGCTCATGTCTGAGCGGAAACAGTTCCCTTTGCTGCATAAGATGTGCAATTTTGCCACTCACACCCTGGCTTGTGTGCTTTAAAAACAGGCAAAGGAAAGGCACTCTGGTTGTGTTCAGAGATACCTTTTTGCATAACTACATTTGCGACTGGATTTTTTTTAATCGTAACAAGGAAGGATGCGGCCAAACATGAAAAAAAATTAAAATGGTAAAAAAGAAACCCCATAAGACTGTAAG
Source organism: Podarcis gaigeae (assembly GCF_964106915.1). Lineage (NCBI taxonomy): Eukaryota > Metazoa > Chordata > Lepidosauria > Squamata > Lacertidae > Podarcis > Podarcis gaigeae. Next base: position 49,263,263 of record NC_139691.1, read on the forward strand.
ACGCACAAAGCAAGGTTAGTAGCTCTTTCCTGAACCTCAAGCCCAAAGGAGAGCTCATGGGAGCAGCAGCGGAGCTTCATGCTCTGACACCGGGGGGGGGGGGGAGAGCAGGTGGGGCAGGGCTGGCGTGTGTCCTGGGGGCGTGGCATGTCGCCTGCAGGGGCGTGGCACCCAGCGCGGGCGGGGGGGGCAGCTGCAATGGTACCCCACCAGGATCGTGCTGCCGGGGGCAATATGCCCCCCCACTCCTCTTCCTTTGCCAGTGCATGGGAGTGGTTGGATGCAGGGATACCAAAGGATGTCAGAAAAGCCAGTGTTGCATTCTAGTGCTTTATTAAAACAAAGGTGCAGACTCACAGCACTAGCCTTTACAGACATAGGACAGACACCACAGTTAGCAGGTGGCTTTTCCGCACCTGATTAGGGCATAGGTGGCAAATACCCAAGTCTTACCATCAGCTCCCCTTTCTGGGCTCAGAGCCCAGCACTCCAAGCCCACAGACAAGGAGAACATCAAAGCAAGCCCATTAGCTTATATCAAAGCAAGGAAATATAAGCATATATGAGCTCATTGTTATAACCAGTACAAATTAATTGTGGGGTTATCTTGACTAGCAAGATGGTGACTGCAGAGCTTCCGGAACAGTTCACCTTGGGTTCAACACATGCTCGGCTCAACATCGAGTAAAGAGCCACAAGTTCATGTCACTTCAGGAGAGAGCTGAAGTCCATTCCAAAAGGTCGGTCATTAGATGGGATGTATCCTTTAGGTTTACATAAGAAATAGACTGAAACCAAAGCTCTGAAAAATAGTCTTTGTGTTTCTCTCTTGGCCTGCCTACATTCCTGGCTTAATTTATTGTTTAATGCCCATTGTTCAGAGATACTTTTTAAAAACGCCACCCTGCATTTGTCAGAAGAGTTGGTTCTAGTTCCTATTTCATGGAAGGGTTTCAGAGGTATTTGTCCTGTAAAAGAAAAGTACTATGTTGCTAAGCTTTTTGCCCAAAAGCGAGTGCTAGCAGACTTTTTAAAAACAGTATGTCAGAATAGAACATAAAGGAAATGAAATCTTAACCAGTGTTGAGCATTCCTGTAGTTGAACACACCTCAAGCCTCTATTTGAAATTAAGAAAATGAATATTTTCTAAAAATATAATCAATATACTTCACCACTACACCTTTTATAGTAATACAAGATTAGCTTGCTATTTCATCCTTGAGTCTTTATTACCCTCTATTAACTGTTCTAAGGTTTTGAGCAACATTTTAAATAATTTAATATTTGGATTAAGATGCAAAATCTCAGTTTTATTAACTACATATGCCTATAAGCACTATACATTTTTTAATGCAACCTGCTAGTGAAATGGTTCAGATGTGGCAAACTTGGTTTTGCACTGTTATTACTCTGAAACAGAAACAGCCCATTAAAGACTCATTGCTGAATCCAACCCAGAACGAAACGACAAAAACCATCTAATCCAGGGGTTGGCCACCTAAACCGCGCTAAACAGAGACAGCACAGCACGGGGACTCGCTTCTGTGGCGCCGGAGATCGCACATGCAATCCGGCCCACAGAAGGATCTCCACTGGAGTGAACCAGCCCAGGTGAGGTAAACCTTACTGACCCCTGACCTAATCTTCTTGTAGATCATCTAGTTCAGCCCCTTCTGAAGGCAGGGTGCAACCACAGCAACTTGACAGAAGGCTGTTCATCCTGTGCATAAATACATCTAAGTGAAGGAGAGCCCATTACCTCTGAGACAGTCTGTTCCACCACTGAACACTTCTTAACATTAGGAAGCTTCCAGCTAATTCCACACACACCCCTGCCAAAGTTCCCACCTCATGGTTCCCTTCCAGCCTTCTGGGGGAACAGAGGACACCCCTACTCCAGCAGAAAACTCCTTCAGGTATTTAAAGACAGCTATCATGTCTCCCTTTAACTTCCCCTTAAGAGTTCTTTCCATTAGTTCTTTCCTCATACATAGAACTTGGTTGCCACACCATCTGGACCAATGTCCAGGATCATCTTGAATTGTGGTGCTGTGTTCCATGGTATTACCCATCTCCACATTTAATCCACAATCCCTCTATACCTTCATCCAAGTCAAACAACACATTTCTCTCCAGGCTGACACAGAGACGTCATGGAAGAGCTCTTGTTCAGTGCAGTTCTTCAACCAGTTAATCCTTACCAATTCTATCACCCAGTAGATAAATGATAGATAGATAAGAGAATGATTTTTGTTTCATCTTTCTAGGTACCTATTTTCATTTCACCAACTTTTCAACAAGAGCATCATAGGCCTTATCAAATGCTTTGCTGAAGTCAGGATATAGAAATCTATTATCTACCACACTACAAACTCTAATAAAGAAAAAAGGATAAATGCTGGTCTAGTATGACTTACTCTAAATCAGTGGTTCACAAACCTTTTGCGGTTGCCACCCCCTTGATTCCATTAAATTCCCAGTGCCCCCTATCCTATCTGTCAAAACCATTATCCAAATGGCACTTTGCAGCACCCACTAGGGAAGTTAACAATAAAATTCAAAGCATTAACAATTAATTGCACATTTATTCAAAATCCAATTAAATCTATAGTTTAATTAATTCAACCAAGGTGATGAACTTGACCCAGTGCCCCCAGCTTTGCAAAGCCTGAGGTTTTTTACACCTAACTGCTGACATCAAGCAGACCAGGTTGTGGTTTCTCACATCTGCCTCCTCAATTCTCTCTATTTCCCTCACCTTGTTGGGGAAAAAAGACATTTGCCCATCTCCAGTATTCCGGCAGACACTTTGAAACAGGCATGGGGAATATTTGGCCCTTCTCCTGCTGAATTGGCCATGCTTGCTGGGGCTGAAGGGCCAGGGGTTCTTCACATCTGCTTTAGAATATGGTGTGTATGTACACACACACACACACACACACACACACACACGAATCACAGATTCTTAGGAAGCTGAATTTTGCACTCTGGCTCATGTATAATGACATGTGCCCCTGCACACAGCTGTAAATCTATGGTACATACCAACTACCTCATTCTAGAAACCCAGCCACTTCCCCTAGCATAGATATTATCAAGACAAACAACAGTGATGCAGTTTTGGTAATTAATACAGGTATCTATTTTATTTAAAAAAGTTACAAACAGGTGGACTGTAGGGTCGTCTTACAAAATAATGAATGAATGAAATCCGGGGGGGGGGGGGGGGGTTAATAGGTGGTTTTTAGTTTACAATGCATTAGATCATAGTTCTAAGTTTTGCATTCACTAATTTTTCCAGGTTTTACTTTTTCACCAATAAAAGGTACAGCACACTGGTTAAGTTCAGGTTTCCTTTTAGGTACTTTTCACACATATCACGGCTCTCAGCTGTGTCCATGCAAAAGGTCACAATTGTACCCAGGGGGGGGATTTCTCTCCCAAAAAATAGCTGCATTCACGGACCCTGGCCAGTTGCTCTGGGGGGAGAGGAGCAGGGCCTCAACACCCACCGTGCAAACAACAGAAAAGGTGGCTAAGGGAGACAATAATTATTTCAGAATTATCTTGTGTTCTGCTGCACTTTTCAGTCTAGGGGACAGATATCCCAGGGTGGTTTGGGAGACCTCTGAAAATGGCCTCAGTTTGGAGAGTCCCACTGCAGTGATTTGAACACCCAAGAGAGATGCTGGAGGGTCAAAGGAAGCTTTGCCCTCAACAAGCCCTGATGAAGCTAAAAGGGGGCTTAAGAGACAACTTTTTCAATTAACAAAGAGACCCAGGAGGCAGGCCTGGGGGTCCTGCAAATATGCACCTTGCGTTATCAGCTACTTCCACAAAGCTACTCCTCACTGCAACCCAAGAGGAAGCCTCAGCTAAACATTTGGTCCCTTATTCCAATTTGCAGTGAGGAAACTGACACTGGGCATAAGTTTTGCCATTCCTGGTAATATACCAACTGCTGATGTCAGTTAAGAATTTTAAATCACATTTTAACAAATGATCAATTAAGAAACAAAAGGGAAAGGGTTTGGTGGCAATGCAAGGTTTCTGCCCTCTTAGGAAATTAGGTCATTTGGATCCTCTGTTCCCTTGGCACTACTAACATGTTACCATATAAATATACTTTGAGAACAGCCTTCAGTTTTGAAGTCTTCCATTAAAGTGCAAACCTAACATTAATTTCTAGTAACCCCATTGCAAATTTGGTAACCTGAAGCTTTAAACTTAAAACTGATTTTTTTCTCAACAGGGTTCAAATGAGACTAAACATGCAGAATGCTGGTGCCTCTTTTTGAACTTATAGTTGCCTCATATCTCAGGCTAGTACTTAATTGCAAGAATTCATTGTCAACAGGTTATTGGCTTTTATAGGACAAGCCAGTATTTATCAAGCATGTTCAAATTAATTGAGCTAGGCTCTTAAACCTACAATTTGATACAGGTAAATGAACCACAGTTATTCAGACTGTGGGGAGGAAAAGGCGGTTTCTCAAATCACTGCTGGAAAAAACTCCTACCTCAATACTTCAACTATTTATATACTTTTCATTCTGCTTAATACCTGTGTTGCTGTTCTAAGTTTTCAAGTATCCAGACAAGATAGTTTAAATCAGGTAAACTCTGCAGAAGGCAATGGCTGTGTAATGCAATTGTGCATGGAGCTGATGCTCAACACTCTTGCCCGCTGTGCCAGCTCAGAGTACTGGAAACCAGGGGAGTGGGCAGGAAATAAGCAAAACATTATTAGGAGAGAAACAGTATTTTAAGAACTAGAAAATGTTTTTTTGTTTTTGCTTTTGATGTCATCTTAATCCTGTCAGGCAAACACAAGTTAGCTTTTGCTTTTGAAGAAAAGCCCCGTGGGCAACTCATTATTCTTTGCCGAGAAATACAGTATCAGAAATTGAAAAATGTCCTGGTGATTTAACATGAATGCTGCATCAGTTTAAAAGGGGGAAAACAAACAAACTCTGAATACCATGTGATAAGAAGGAAAACACATACAAAGTGCTGGTCAGCTCAAGACCCAGTCCAATAACTTCTTATCTTCATGTAAGCCCAATGACCAGCCACCACAGCTGCTGGCGAAATGGGATGTTAAAAACATCCGTACAATATGACTCATATCTATGACACCATCACATGTAAACAGAACATTTTGAAGTTTCAACCAGTGACATTTTGGAGGAGAAGAAAACTTTCTTTTTGCAAATCAAGCACGGATGTGAGGTAATATACAGAAGTAACCACTTGTTTAAGGCTCACTTTTATTCTCCATTAAAACTTTCACTTAAAAAGGCATTGAGTAGGTAATACTGAGTTTAAAATTTAATAAATACAAGTTCTGGAAATCAATTAAAGAAATCAAAACATATTTTTAAAATGAACTTTTGCATATTAGCCATTAATAGGAATTTAGAAAGCTATTTTAAAAAGAACGAGAAGGACTGAGAGATAAAGAACAGATTTCAGAATGTGTGGTAAACATGCTAAGCGTTTGTCGCAGGCCTACGGATGTCCATGGCCGCCGCTGACCTTTTTGCCCCCACGCCTGGAAATGTGCTCTAAAGAGAGAGACAGGATTTAGCAAGGCTCAGTTCTGCAGCCTGGGCTGAAAGGGTTTCTCCAAAGCAGCATCTGTGCAAATTCCTCTGAGTTTTTATCTGCAGTTAAGACAAAGAGCAAATCAAAGGCAGGCTCGGCTCTTTCAGGATACAGACCAGTGATTGGGCCAGGGGCCAGCCTATCCTTGTATTAAACAGACTCCACTACTTTGGCGCAACAGCCCACACCCACTGTTTCTGGGCATACCTTACCCCCAAGGTAGTTGAGATTCAGTCAGGCCCTTTCGCCTTGTCCTCTGTAGCTCCCCCACCATATCAAGCACACAAGGCTCCTTTACATTCCCTTTTCTCATGCTTCATTTGACACAAATTTTCTCCTGACATGTAAGCCAATTTCATCATCAAGGCCAGGATTCTGCAATACTGTGAGTGGCACAGAGAAAGCAGGCGGTGCTGCTTTTCAGACAGTGTTACACCTGGCAAAGTAGAATTTGCAAATGGCATCCCTCAGCAAGGAAGGCAGTCCACCCCCCCAGCCCCAAACAGCCTGACATAACAGAAGAGAGACCACTGGTATTACACTTGAAGCACACCCCCCCTTTAAGAGTGTAAGTTTCAGACCAGGGCAAAGGAGAGGCTGCACAATGTCACTGGTGTTATTCCATTTGCAGCAACTGATGTGAGTTTCAACACAAACTTTTAAATTGCGAAACACAGCAACCACCCTGGAATATTTAAATGACAGCTGACACATCAGACTGTTTTCGTAACCTCTTGCCTCTTTTGAGCCAAGAGGCAGCTTCAAATCATGCAGAAGCGCAGTAGGAATCAGCAGTGGCACTCTTCCGCCTCTTCAGATGCTTCTATTATTAAAGTGATTTGCATGACAGGGAATATGCTTAGAGCAGCTTGCGCAAGGACTCTGGGGTCCATATCCACATTCCTTTTAGACAGCCATCTTTATACCCAAAGCCAGGCAGCAAGAGGAAAGTCTCAAGAGAAGACAAGAGTGGTTCTCCTTGGACTAGGCTGGGTGCTTCGCTGGACTCCAGCTCCCACCAGCCCAAGGCAGCCTGGCCAATGGTCAGGAATGATGGCAGCTGCAGTCCAGCAAAATCTGGAAGGTACCAGGAAAGATGGAAAACCAGGAAACAGATGCTGAGGCAAGTACCTCAGGCCAGCCTCCCTCCTTACACACGGGGCTAAATGAGGCAGCCCGATGGCTGCCATCAACTTGCATCTCCACCTCATTTTCTGCGCTAGTCTGCATCCTGCTGGTGCGCTCATGAGGTTCCAAAAAACTATCAGTACTAACTATGAACTATCAGTAGCCTGTACACCTTGTTAATCTAGTTACTAGGCACTGTTGCAAATAATGTGGTTTTGCCACTTATTTCCCACCTCACCAACTACTGTTGAAACTCCATTACACTTTTGAATAGCCTGTATGATCACATAAGGCACAGAGGTCCACTCTGCTGGTACCCAATGCAAGCACTTTAGGGCCTAACAATGGCTCTCCACCAAAAGGCAGGTGTACGCTTCAAGGCAAGTTAACTGAGGTGCTTCTGTGCATTCACATGATACTCCTTCAACTGGGGCAAGTTAACAATTATTTTCTGGGCAAACTTGAGAGGGGCAGAATGCGAGCACTGCAAACAGAGGGCAGCAGCTTCAACCCTTTGCTACTCTGGCTAAAAGGCTTTTGAAAGGCCAGTTTCTGTGCAAGACTATGGGGAGCCATCAGCAATTGCTATAGACCACGCTGGCCTAGGTGAACCAACAGCCTGATGCAATGTAAGGCAACTGAGAACAATAGCAGGGATCTCCAAAGGAAAGCTAGTCAAACCCATTGCCAGAGCAAAAAATTCAGGGCGACAGCAAACCACAAGACATTGGTCAGATGTCCCGCAGAAGCCACCTGCCATGGCAATGTAGGCTGGCAAGAAACTGAACAAAGTGCGTTTCTGAGAGATCCAGTGGAGTCAAGTGTTTCCTTGGGAAGCACAAGTCTGAATCCTGGCCCAGGAACAAATTTGACTGGACAGCATAGGAGAAGCTCCCTACACTGTCAAATGTGCTGCCACTCCTCACTTCTCAATCACAGTGTTGCTGCAAAAACAATGCTACTGCCCAGTTTGTTTAATAATAATAATAATAATAATACTAATAGAAGACACTGTAGTCCACTTTGAGCCTAACAGCTCCCTCCTACCCTTGAGTGGTATTCTGCTATCCATGGAGATTCCACCAACCTGCTTGGTATGGCCATGACTGAGGTTCTGCTTTCTCTTTTTCACTGGACAATACAAGTTGTACAACACTGGTCTTGCTTTTCAGGCAGGGATGCATAGTTCATTTGCCTCACGATCTCTGCAAAGAGTTCATCCACCATGGTCTTGCTCTTGGCAGATGTCTCCATGAATGGGCAGCCCCACTCCTGGGCCAGAGCGCGACCTTCCGCCGACAAAACCTCCCTTTCCGACTCCAGATCCACTTTATTCCCCACCAGGATGAGAGGAACCTTCTCATATCTCTTTACACGGACAATTTGGTCCCTCATTGGCTTGATGTCCTGAAGAAGAAAAGAAAGCCATTGAAACCCTCATGGCTGCAGCAGTGCTGAGACAGCAAACCAGTGCAACTGTGACCAAATGTTAAGCGATTTAGCCTACATGCCAGAAAGTAGATCTGGCTCCACTGAGAGGGCATGAAGTGACAGTTTTCATTTAGGGGGCAGAAATATCCCTGTGGGAATGGCAGGTTCAGGGAAGGGATTTGTGCTATGCCTTCAAGTATGTTATTTTGCTTTTAAAAACCCCATTTGTATATATTTTTGTATGAAGAAAGGTCCTTGTCAAAAACTGTACAACACAGGTACAAGAGACACATGAGAACAAAAAAGACAGATAGGCAGATGGTGGCATGTCAGAGGCTTGACAAGCCTTCCAAGTCTCTGGGTCTGTAAAAAGAAGGGGTCTGTCACGACACCTGGCAACCCATGTGGGGAGGGTGTCCACAAGTTGTTTTGCAAGCCTCCACTGGCGCATGGGGAGAGTGTGACTATAAATAAGTCACTCGGGATCTATGGGATCTTGCACACTTCTAAGGTACAGAAATAATTAAGTATTGAAAGCTACAATTATTAATGCAATTGCATGGGAAGACTCACGCCTACTTCCTTTTGATTAGGAGTGCTAAAAAAAGACACACACACCCAGTGCAAGCGGGTCCCACTGCCCCACTTGAGGATTCAATAGAGGCTTGAGGTCTTGAGGGGTTATTAAGCTGTCTTTCTGCTAGAACATGCAAGATATCATGAGCAGAGAAGAGAGGCGGCCAAGTGCAATAGAAAAGAATTGCCAAGGAAAGAAGCCTGGAATCAAGATAAGCATTTATCTAGCTATGCATCCACCACGGATATACTCCACTCTCTGCGTGGGTGTAATAGAGTCTGCCAAGAAGCTGGAGTCCACCCAACTCAGCAAGTTAGCTGATGCCAGGAAGGAGTCTTTGCACAGCTCTTAGGGAGGGCCAGCTTCTAATCCTTCCCATGCATTCCTTCCCATTCCAGGTTACAGGAATCACTATTAAGATGCCCAATTGCAGCTCTGCATGCTTGGACTTCAGACATGAAGGTTTCAATAGCATGCTCAGACCCCCCCCCCCAAAAAAAATTTATTATTGGGAACTCAGGCCGTTAAGAGCTAACTGGCAAAGACCAAATTGTTTTATGGTTGTGAACTGAGCATATTTGAAGACTGCTACGTTACCTAAGCCACCACCAATATAAAAACTATTTTCACTCTTTAAAAACTCAGCAACAAAGCATCTGACATATCCTGACGCAACTCACAACATGTCAATAGCTTTTAGCAATCAGTATCTGCAGTCATTCCTTCTGACCCAAACTGTCTTCTGTAACAAAGTGTGGTCAGATTTTTAAGAAAACAAGTTATATGAATAGATATTCAAAAACTTTTGTGTATGTTTTGGTAAATAATGTTCAGCTAAAAACACAGTTTGGTGTTTTTAGCTAAAACCACAGCTATGGTTTTCCCAGTAGTGATGTATGGAAGTGAGAGCTGGACCATAAAGAAGGCTGATCGTCGAAGAATGGATGCTTTTGAATTATGGTTCTGGAGGAGACTCTTGAGAATCCCATGGACTGCAAGAAGATCAGACCTCTCCATTCTGAAGGAAATCAGCCCTGAGTTCTCATTGGAAGGACAGATCGTGAAGCTGAGGCTCCAATACTGTGGCCACGTCAAGAGAAGAGAAGACTTCCTGGAAAAGACCCTGATGTTAGGAAAGATGGAGGGCACAAGGAGAAGAGGACGAGATGGTTGGATAGTGTTCTTGAAGCTACCAGGATGAGTTTGCCCAAACTGCGGGAGGCAGTGGAAGACAGGAGTGCCTGGCGTGCTCTGGTCCAGGGGGTCACGAAGAGTCGGACACAACTAAATAACTAAACAACAACAACAAAAAACCACAGTGCTGCCAAACTGTGATTGTGGATAACAGCTTCTTAAAGTCTAGTTGCACTCCTAACAGAGAAATATATTTTCAGTTGCTTGAGATTTTGGGGGAGAGGGGAAACGCACAAAAAGTCCCGGGGGAGGGGGCAGGAAGCATAGATGAAACAGTATTTCTTACCTGGAAAGACTGTTGGTTCACCAAACTGTAAACTAGGATGAAGCCTTGGCCATTTTTAATGTAGAGATCACGCATGGAAGCAAACTGTTCCGTCCCTGCGGTATCCAAGATTTCAAGTACTGATGGGGAGCAGTCCACTTCAATCTCCTTGCGGTAGAAGTCTTCGATGGTGGGGTCGTACTTCTCAATGAACGTCCCGGTGACAAACTGCACGGTCAAAGCCGACTTGCCCACCCCCCCACTCCCTAAAACCACGACTTTGTACTCCCTCATGGGCGCTGGCGATCCCCCTGCACAGCATAAAACAGGGAGGCCGCGAGCCGGGGAGCAGCTGGCGGGCAGGTGGGCGCAGAGGAGGACGAGGAGGAGCAGCTGGGGCAGAGGAATGCCGAGTCAGGGGGCTGGCACGCCCCCCGAGAGGAATCGGGGAAAGCCGCGGGGAGAAGGGAAGCCGAGTGGGGAATCCTCATAGGGCTTCTCCCCCACCTTTTCCAGGGGGGCTCGCAGCTGCCTTTGCCCAAAGGAGGAATTTTATTCCGGGGGGGCGGGGTTGCAGCCGAGGCGCGCCAAGGAGAAGGTGGGCTTGGCTTTCCTGAGAGAGGAGAGGAGGAAGAGGGAAGCCTGCGCCTGAGATCGGGTCCCTCGCAAGGGGCTTCTGCCCTGGGGGGAGGGGCGTAGCGAGGGGGCTCAAGGCCGCGCGGGATCGCGGGGTGCGCGCGCCCGTGAGGCGGCGGTGGCTGCTGCTCCTGCCTCCGCCGCCTGCTCCGTCCTGCCTACGGGGAGGAGCAGAGAAAAGAGCCCGCGAGGGGCGGCTCAGAGATGCCCTCGCCGGCCCGCCAAGCCTTCCAGCCCGGCCCCTCGCCGCCCTCTCACCTGCGCCAAGCCCCGGCCGCCGCCGCCGCCGCCGCCGCCTCACTGAGCCATGGCCGGCCGCCGCGCTCTGCTCAGGGGTGGGGAACCGCCCGCCTGCCCGGAAGGCTTACGCAGCAGTACCGCTCACACGGCTTCCGGGAGGGAGCGGAAGGGACAGTCGATGCCGCAACACCGGGCGGGCGGAGGGAAAAGGAAACGGGTACGGCACCAGGGCGCATGCGCTATTAGCGACATCTGCGCCGACGCAGGAAGAGCGAGGCCTCGCTTCCGGCGTGCGAAACGCACTTCCGCCGCTCTGTCCGCCTTCACCATGCGGCTCATTGACGTTTCTGGCTCTGTCTCCCGAGGCAGGCGGGCGCCGACAACGACGTCATTTCCGGCTAGGCCGTTCAGAAAAAGCTTCCTCCAGCCCGGACCTTGTCGGTGTCGCCACTTCCGCTCTGAGGCGCTGCGGTTTCCATGGCAGCGCGGGCGGGGGAGGAGCTCGTCGATCATAGAGACCTTTTCGGAAGGTCAGATTCTCGCCCGGCGCCCCCTGGGCGGACTTCCGCCGCGAGACACGGAAGACCCGGCGGCAGCGGAGGGCGGAGCTTATTTGGCGCAGCGGCGGCGAAGGTTTGCTGCCTGGCCTCGCTGCCGCCTTTCCTCCGAGGAGCTCAAGGGGGCGCCCATGGCCCCCCCACAACCCCGCAAGGGAGGGGCTCCGTGGCCGAGCCGGTCTTCAGCGCAGCCCCTCAGCCGCCGCGAGGGGCCTCCCGAGACGCAGCGCTCCCCCCGCCCCGCTCCCTCTTTCTGAAATCACTTGAACCTCGCTGCTGTAAAAGGCAGCCATACGCGCGGGGGGCGCTGTGGGTTAAACCAGGGAGCCTAGGAAAGGCTGTACGCCAGCTCCCTTGGCCTGTACAGCGAGGTGAGCACCGCAGCCCCCGATTAGGGGTCCCCTTACATACATACATACATACATACATACATACATATACTTTCCATCGTTAACACCATACTCAAGGTGGCTTGCGGCGTGAAAAACATTAAATAAATACAAAAGCAGCAAATGTAATCTTAAATAAATGAAACAAAAAGCGAACCATCAAATCAAACCATTTCCATAAACATTTTAAGATTAGGGATACAATAAATATATCAAAAGCATCAACAATCCCCCTCCCCTTTGCTTTAGAGAAGTAGGCATTTAAGGGCATAGATATTTTGCACTCGTGAAAAATTGTCCCTGTGACTCAGTGTGCGTCACAGATCGCCACAGCTTTGCACCAGTGGACCTTTCAGGGCTGCAAGATGTGTCATATCAAGCTAAATCTGAAACACCTCACAATGCCTTAATGTTCGTTTCACTTGGTTTGCCATCGATCAGAGTTCATAAACAGAACACCCAACAGATAATGGAAAAGGAAAAGGTTTTACCAGCAAGAGATGGGAACGACAGAATTACTCATAAAACACCACCCACACTCTGCCACCAAGGCTGGCCAACTTTTCATCTCTCAACAGAGAGGCAAAGGCTGAGATGCTGAACCACCATTGTTCCACTGGACTGGCAACTGGATCTTACTCCAACTCTGCAAACAGAACAAAATCCCACAGGATACCTGAGGGCAGGTTAAGAGACTCAAGGGTGTAATGGAGAGCAGCTGCTGCCCCTGTAGGTTTTCCAGGTCAGAAGCATCCCAGAGCCTGAGATTCCAGGGCTTAAACCTGAGATCCAGCAGTGGCCCCTGGTAATGTCTTGGAGGCGGTCCCTGGAGGTCGACCCTAACTGGCAGGGGGCAACAGAGGAGGGCAAACCCTCAAGTGTCTATGTATTGCAGCCAGCTCCTGTTGGGCTTAAACTTGCAAGCTGCATGCACAGTCTTCTCAGTTACTACTACTACTACTACTATCCCTCTCACAATCTGGAGATTCAAGCCCTTTCCCTGCCACCTGGCAGGGGCCCAGGCAAAATTTAAGCCCCTGCTACCTGAAGCAAATGCCTAATGGTGGAGATTGCTCTGCCAACAGATGGCTGGGGAAGGTAGACAAACGGTCTTTGGGACACAATAGCAACTCTCAAAATCATGCCCAAAGTTCATTCCTTGAGCCTGGGCCTTCATCCTGTCTCATGACTGGGTGCTGATAATGAAGAAATTGCTCCCCTCCCACTCTTAGAGCACCAGAGGGACATTTCAATACGTGCCACATAGTACTCATCTTTGCCTTTTTCAGTGTTCCTTTAAAATTTTTTGTTCATCATAACATTAAAACAAAAGAATAAAAATATAACAAATGGTGTTACAATGAAAGCATAAAAACGGGATACAGTGGTTTCTCAAGGTTTGAGATAGCTGGTTTGGGCAAAAAGTGAGTCCCAAGTCTGAAAAGCTAGAAGCCTATTGCTCTAAGGTACCTTGAAGGCCATTGGTCCAAAAGGCTTGGGTGTGGAGAGTGAGGGGAGAATGGAGTCTTCTCTGTGGTGGCACTCTGTCTACAGGACAGATTCCTTCTTCAGCATGGGTGGGAATTTTTTCTCAGCTTGAGGGCCACATTCCCTTCTGGGCAGCCTTTCAAGTGCTACACACTAGTGGTGGGTGGGGTTAGAGGCAAAAGTGGGTGGAGCAAGAAATGTACATTTGATATGGTAGGCTCTCTACCATCTATCCAGGAGACCAAGAAGCACGGTTAAGAGTCCAAAGACATAGCCTGGCCCACCAAGCACACTCAAGGATCAGTGACAGTTGTGTCCTGGGGAGAATCCTGAGGGTCAGATAAAGACACTGAGGTTCCCTACCTGTTTTACTCGTATGACTGGCACCATTGTTGCCATTTTGGCACCAGGCTAAGCCTTGTTTGCCCACAAATTTGACGTTTTGGCAGCTGATGATGGTCTTCTGTTTTCATCAGCTTCATTTGATGGCACATTTTAGAATGCCTTGGAATCTGTAGAGTTGGGAGGAACCCCAAGGATCATCTGGTTCAACCTCCTGCAATATTGGAATCGTGCCCTAAAGAGTCCCTGGGTGGTCTTAAACGGCTTACCTTTTAGCTAACAACCAGATCCTTTGGCCCATTGCACCTGGGTCTTCTCCCTTCCCCCTTTGAGTGCAGGAACAATTGCCTGCCTTTAATCTGCAGGGACCTCACCTGTTCTTCAATAATCCTCTAATATTAGACTGAGGCTCTGAGATTACATCCTCAAGCTCCTTGAGTACCCTTAGGTGCAGCTCATCAGGCCCTGGAGATTTGAATTCATTTAAAGTTACTAGGTGTTCCCTTACCACCACTTTTCCTATCTTGAGCTACAGCTCTCTCTTTAGTGCTGCCTTGTACTTTACTTTATAATTGGATCGGTTGTTTCTGCTTTATGTTCTGCACCCCGCCCTGGTATCTCTGTAGTTGAAGGGTGGGTTAAAAATAATAATATGTTGAATGAATGATTAAATAAAACCTATAATCTTCCAGTCCAGATTGCAAATGCATTTTTCAAAAACCATCTGTTCTGTAGGGGTGCACCTTGGACTAAAGAACACAATGTGCCTCTCTGACAACATGCGCTTGTTGGGGAAATTATTGAAATTATACAATGAAAATTGAAATGTGTGTGAGAAGGGTTGAGCAAATTGCATAGCTGTCAACTTACAGATTTGAAAATAAGGGACCAGCAGCCAAAATAAGAGACCTGCAGCCTCACCTGTTTCAGGCACTCCAGTCTTCCTGTCCTCCTGCAATCTGGTCAAACTCATGCTGGGTAGCTTCGAGAACACTGTCTAACCAACTTTGTAACCAGAGGTTCAACTGAATAGAATCTGAATCACATGCACCACAAGGCCTATGCAGCCTCAACTTAAGATGGCTCCCCAGCCTGGCTTTGCACTGCAAAGTTTGCAGCAGCACGTGCAACAAAATGGCGTCCAGCATTCAAAAAACCCCTCAGCTTGCATTAACTAGCCACACACAAGGCATGCAAGCTCCACCCTCTGGTCATTCTTAGACTTCTTATTGGGTGAGCAACACAGCTAAGCAACACAGTTGGAGCCTCCCTCCTCCCTGGCCGGCAGGGAGGGGGGAGAGAAGCTGCTTCCTTTGAAATTTAAGGGACATAATTTAAGGGACATTTAAGGGACATCCATCAATAAGGGACAGCAGCAGGACATGGCGCTGGAATAAGGGACTGTCGCTTCATATAAGGGACACTTGACAGCTATGAAATTGTGTTTGTAAGGGAACAAGGAGAGAAGGAAAAAGCAGCATGAAGGCAAGAGAAACTGTTGGAGGAGGAAGAATAACTTTGTTATGCCACATGGCTTAGCTGGGGGAAAAAGCTGTTATTTAGGAATACTAAAGGTATAAATATTGCTGTTTCTTTTACCTGGCACCTTCCTCTTTGCCTAAGGGTGGGTGGGTTAAGTGGAGTCCATTGCAGTGCTAAATAAGTGCCTGTTAATTGATCTGACTTGTGTCTGGTATTGATTGGCCATCGGTACTGAGGAATCAACCTGATATTTTCCCTAACACCCTAGCCTTCCCCAGTTTGGTACCCTCCAAGTGTCTTGGACTATGCCTTCCACCAAACCCAGTCATCATGGCACTGTGACATTGGGGATGATAAGAGCATGGCTGTAATGGCGGGGGCTGATGGGAATTGTACTCCAAAACATCTGAGGGCTACCAAGTTGAGTAAGGCTGGCACATTCACTAATCATACCAGTTATTGACCCTGGTCAGTGTTAGCTCTGTACATAGAACATACTTGAATCATATGATCTGCCAATTTATCTAAAGCAGTAGTTCTCCAACACCTTCCTGCCCCCACTATGGACCACTTGGAAATTGTCATGTCTTGACAGACCATTTAATGATTTTCATGCCTGTTAGCATTCCATCCATCAGCATGGTGACCACACACTTGAGGTGGTAGGTTCCACCATAAGCAGCAGCCTCTCCATTGATGCTGAGCTGGACAAGCATATTGGCAAGGCAGCAGCTGTGGCAATAACTTGCCTCTCCCCAGGGTCTGGGGAGAATGTGATGCTAATGTCCAATACCACAAGATGAAGGCCTACAGCTCTTGCATGTTGAGCACAATGCTTTAGGGAAGGGAGTCATGGGCAATTTACATCCACCAGGAGCCATGTCTTAATGCCTTCCACATGTACTGTGTCAGGAAGATTTTGGGCATTGTGGCAGAGCAGTCTCAAACAAAGATGTGTGCTCCTAAGCCCACATTCCCATCATGTTTGCAGTCTCAAGCGATGTCTATGCTGGCTTGGTCATGAACACAGAATGGAAGATGGCAGGATCCTCAAAGATTTTCTCTATGGAGAGGTGCCTAACTAACATTAGGCAGGCACCATAAATGAACTCTTTTTATCTCCTGCTAAAAACATTTAGAAGCCTGAGACAGGTAGAACAGTGGCATATGTTTTAATCTGGCTTATCATTGATTATAGTTTTTCACTTATTGATTTTTCAAGTTTCTAAATAGTTTTTAATTTTTTAAAACTGATAATTTCATTACTTTGTTTTTGTAAACTGCTTTCTTTTTTACAATCAAGCAGTTTATAAGTTTTATTAAATAAAACAAATAAATAACAAGTTACTTCTGAGCATTTCCTGATTTTAGGAAAAGGTTTTCCCTACCAAACCAAGTTAAACCTACAGGCAGTCATGGGCACCGACCTAGCTGGCTTTAAGAGGATTAGGCACCTTCAAGGAGGAGAGGGCCATCTACACTCTGCCTCCGCGGCTGGTGACAGCAGTGCTTCTGAACACCAGCTGCAGAAGGAGAGAGGGCTCTTGAGAGGGCTCAAATCCTGCTTGTGGGTTTCTCACAGGCACCTGGTTGGCCACTGTCAGAACAGGAATCTGAACTGGATGGGCCACTGGCCTGATCCTGCAGGCTCTCCTTTTGCTATTACTTTCCTCACACGAAAGTTCACTTCTGGTTAGCCTACGTTAGGTGGGACCTGCGAATAGTTGCATTGTTGTTGCTGGAAACTCATGCTGGTGTCCTGCAAATGAGCCAGTGACCTGTAGATCCTTCGCTAACTTCTGCCCCCCTCCCTGCCCCATTGTAGATCTCAGGAGCAGCAACTGGGGTGGTGGTGGTAAAAGTGTGGGCCATATCTGATTCATGGAATTCTGGAAAAATTGAATGGGTGTGTGTCACCTGGATTACCATCTAAAGTATTTAGGGGAATAAATGTATTTAAGAAGCTATCTAGAGTCAACTGGGGTAATGAATAGGGGTAATGGAAGCAGAATTGAATCTATTTGGAACAGGGTCTCTTGGAAATTTAATTGGGGTAAATGAACTGAAGAGGAGCTGATTTATCTAGGATGGGCTGCAAATTAACTGAAGAATTAACCAGGGTGATTTGGGTGAGAAATCAGTTGGTTTGCTAACTTCCAATTCTCCATCAGTATGTATACATTAGTATATATTTACCTTTTATGCAACTTTGTGTCAGTGGCCCTGGGTCCCAAATCCTTTAAGTGCCTTTTAAAGTTCCATTGTTTGCACTGAAACTTTATAACCTGCCACTGCTATCCCTGGTTTTACCATTGTTAAGGGGCATGGATCATTTCTGCAGCCCCAGAGCCTCCATTATCTTACTTGTTGAAAAAGGGATACACCAGGTCTGGTTAAAAACAGATCTTCTAGTGTGGGAGCACCTATTCTTTGGAACTCCCTGCCTACTGATGTTAGGCAGGTGCCTTCACTTTCATTATACACCTTTAGGTGCCAGGCAAAAACATTCCCCTTTAACCAGGTCTTTGGCTGGTTGACATCTAATGCCCCTTTAAAATGTGTTGGGCTGTTTTTGGTTTTATTTTGATTATGTATGCTGTGCTTTTATATTGTGATTTTATCCTGTGAACCGCCCTGATACAGGTATAGGGCATAATGCAAATTTAATAATTAAATAAACATGGTGCACTAGTGAAAGGCACCACCTAGTGCAACAGAGCTTTCAACACTCTCTTCTCTCTGTGCATCCCCCAAACCTGCCCCAAATATGATCTGGAAGGTCAGGAGGACCCCCAGAACAGCACAGGGTGGTGGTAAAGGAGAACTAGGATTGTTCCATCTGGCAAGTAGGAATGTTTGCATGGACAGAATGATCAGAAAAGATAAATATAGAAATTCTCACTGGAAAGTGCAATTTTTTTCATGCAGTTTATTTTTTATTTAAACACTTCTGTTTGGTTGAACCAAAGGTGAAGATGTTCTCTGGAAGGCCTGCAGGTGCCATCTTGGCAGTTAAGATAGGTAAGGTAAAGGGAACCCTGACCATTAGGTCCAGTCGTGGCCGACTCTGGGGTTGCGGCGCTCATCTCGCTTTACTGGACGAGGGAGCCGGCGTACAGCTTCCGGGTCATGTGGCCAGCATGACTAAGCCACTTCTGGCGAACCAGAGCAGTGCACGGAAACGCCCTTTACCTTCCCAATGGAGCTGTACCTGTTTATCTACAGTGGTACCTCGGGTTAAGTACTTAATTTGTTCTGGAGGTCTGTTCTTAACCTGAAACTGTTCTTAACCTGAAGCACCACTTTAGCTAATGGGACCTCCCACTGCTGCCGTGCCGCCGGAGAACAATTTCTGTTCTCATCCTGAAGCAAAGTTCTTAACCTGAGGTACTATTTCTGGGTTAGCGGAGTCTGTAACCTGAAGCGTATGTATCCCGAGGTACCATTGTACTTGCACTTGCTAGGTTGCACTGTACTTGTACTTGCTAGGTTGGCTGGAGCTGGGACCAAGCAATGGGAGCTCACCCCGTTGCGGGGAATCAAACCGCTGACCTTCTGATCGGCACGTCCTAGGCTATGTGGTTTAACCCACAGCGCCACCCGTGTCCCTGTCAAGATAACCCAGAACTAATTGGCAGTTGTGGGACTGACCTCATATATGTTTATGTATTCACTCCCTTTGATATATGCTAATTGGCTTGCTTTTCTGCTGTGCTTATCTGTGGACCTTGGGATGCTGGGCTCAATAATAATAATAATAATAATAATAATAATAATAATAATAATAATATATTTATACCCCACCCATCTGGCTGGGTTTCCCCAGCCACTCTAGCCACTCTCCCAGAGAGGGGAGAAGCTTTGGACAATTGCCACCTATGGCCTTGCTGGCCAGGTGTGAAGGGAGGTTCTAGGTAAACTGCTGTATGCGGGTTTGTGCATAAAGAATGTATAACCATTTTCTTGGCAAGCTACCTCTTTGTTGTGGTGTTTGACCCACATCTGGAAAGACTGGGAGACCTGGCAGGTTGACTTGTTCTATGTCTACACCTTTCTTTTAATAAAGCACTAGAACTGATTAGAATCATAGAATTGTAGAGTGGGACCCCAAGGGTCATCGAGTCCAACCCCTGCAATGCAGGAATCTCAACCAAAGCATCCATGACAGATGGCCATCCAACCTCTGCTTAGAAACCTCCAAGGAAGGAGAGCCCACCACCTCCCAAGGGAGACCATTCCACTGTTGAACAGCTCTTACTGTCAGAAAGTTCTTCCTGATGTTTAGTTGGAATCTTCTTTCTTGTAACTTGAAGCCATTGGTTGGAGTGCTACCTTTCAGAGCAGGAGAAAACAAGCTCTGGCATTTTTGACATCCCTCTTTGGTATCCCTGCGCCAACTACTCCCAAGAGTCCACATGGAAACAGAACGGAGCAATAAATTTTAAAAGTCTGGTACAGGGAGGTGTATTTCTAGTTAAATTATTATAATTATTTCATAGAATGATAGAATATTAGCATTGGAAGGGACCCAAGGGATCCCTTTGCAGTGCAGGAATCTCAGCTAAAGCATCCCTGACAGATGGCCATCCAACCTCTGCTTAAAAGCCTCTAAGGAAGGAGAGGCCACAACCTCCCGAGGGAGACCGTTCCAATGCAGAACAGCTCTTACAGTCAGAATGTTTTGCACATATTGATATAAATCATCTCACACAAATTTTCAGTATAAGTGTGGGGTGTTGAACTGTGTATTGTTCATCAAGTCCAGGCTGATGAGAGTTGTAATCCAAAACATTGTGAGGGCACCAGGTTGGTGGCAGCTGTTCTGCTTCAAAGCACCCAGTTCATCTATCTCATCTATCTTCTGCATGCCCTCAAATAAAGGGGCTTTCAATGTTGATTAAATAGGTGTAAGAGGGAGGATAGTTACTAGTCATAGAAAGATAAGAACTTAAGAAAAGCCTGCTTGATCAGTCCAAGGCCCAACTGGTGCAACACCCTGTTTTCCCAGTGGGCAACCAGATAACCCCTGTGGGAGTCTGCAAGCAGGACCAGGCTGAGATAGTGCTCTTCCTCTTTGATGTTTCCAGCAACTGTTATTCATAAGCATACTGCCTATGACAGTGGTGGTAAAACATAGCCATCAAGCATAGCCTATCATTTCAGCTATATGGTCAAATTTAAGCTGCTATGTTTTGCTCAACCTGAACAGCTCATGTTGGTAACAGCATAGTACTGATAATGCCAAGGTTGCAGGTTCAATCCCCATATGGGACAGCTGCATATATCTGCATTGGGGGAATATGGGTTGGGGGTTGGATTAGATGATCCTCAAGGTCCCCTCCAACTCTTCAATTCTATGATCAGATTAAAGTCCAAGAGGATGTATAAAAGACCTGCAGAGCATCTCATTCTGTTCCATGTTGTTTTTCTCCAATAGTTTTGGGAAAAGGAAGTTTCTGCATGAGTTCCCTTCTTGTTCCCCATCTGTAGCTTGCGTTAGGGGCAGAGGAAGGAAGAGAGGAATGTGGATGTATTGAAAATGAAGATAAGAAAGCTGTCACTAAATCAGCTATCATTTAATAATAAATGCTACTCAGTGTATAGCAACATTTTAATTTGGCAGGGCAGCAAAACAATAAGCCCACACCTCAAGCATGTGCCTCAAATATATATTGCAAGGTGCAGCTCTGGAAAGAGGAGGTCAGGGCCTCCATTTTGCAGTCTGTCATGCCTTGGGCACGGATGACACTGCTGAGCATTTTAGCAAGGAGGATTTTGAGTGGGCAAACGTTTCAGCCCACAGTAGATGAGTTTATTTCCAAGGAGACATTTGCAGAAAAGTGTAAATTAATTGAGAACACAAGGTGATCCCTCAGTGCTCTTTCTCAGGCGATTGTAACAAAGACCTTAAGCAGGGATAAGTGCGACCCCTGAACTGCTGGGGGAGCAAACTTCGAGTTTTGGGATGTAGGAATTGTAGCCAGGCATCATTATACTGGAAGAGCCGGGGTTTCTCCTTTATTAGGATGAGGGTTACAGGAGGCTCTGGTTTTGCTGGTTTAAAGACCATAAAGCACCCTTTAGTCTCTCTCTCTTCCTGTCTGTACTGAGATTCCAAAATGCTTTGTTTCTTTTTCAAGAAGAGATCCCCACAGCAGAATATCATGGAGCACTGCTTATCTCAAATGGGGCTCACACCTTTAAGCAGCTGGTGGATCCGAGATTTCAGATGAGATGGCAACATAAGCCAGACACCAGGTCCCTTGAGATTATTCCCAGGACAGGCCCCATGTTCAGCCACATCCTCTTCCCAGACCACGCCCTCCAGCCCTGCTTCGCACCTGGTTCTTTTGCCCGGCTGAGATACATCCTCCGATAACGACTCTTACTTTGCTTGGGGAATGGAAAAGTGTGTGTGTAAAGTAGCCTACCTGCACAAAAGCAAGTGTTACATAAATTGCTCCACCCACTTAATGCTCTGGCCTCACCCACCCTTGGCATGTGGCCCCCGACAGGGAATGTGCCCCTCGAGCTGAATCCGGTTCTGCACCCCTGAATTATGGATAAACATGGGCCTGCAGAGGTGAAGCCCCATGAATTGTTTGGAGTCTTCTACAGGCTGTGCCTCTTTGCAGTTGACTTGAACTCCAGTAGGTTTCTGAGAGGGTTAAAGGGTGCCTGTCCCAATCCTGTCCTTCTGTATGAAAACTGCCAGTTACTCGAACTCTCTGCTTCCTTCACTTTAACCATCCAGGAGCCTCAAGGGAACCGTGTTCTCCAAATGCTAATGTTTGGAGGCTCAGCTGTGGAGCAAGGTCTCCTCTGTGGTGACCTCCAGGTGGAACTGTTAATTCAAGCAAAAGTTCCACAGTCCGAAGTTGAGACCCTTCAGAGAGGAGTATGTGACCAGGGCCACCCCAAAACACTTTGCTGCATGAAAAGGACAAGATGGTGTCCTAACCCTATGCCCATTCCACCCATAGATGCCAACTGGGCTGCAGCTCAGCACACACCATCTTAACACTTTGGTGCTGCTCCCCAGCATCGGCTGCCTGAGGCAACCACCTCATTCTGTCCAATGGCAGGGCCAGCTTTCTGTACGTTCCTTTTAAAGTAAACTCTGGTATAAAGGTGACAAATTTCTGTTTTTGTCTTCTACCTATTCTATATTCTTCCCCGAATATTTGGAACCTAAAGAAAAGTTATTCAATTTATTCACCATTCTTGTGTTGCAGTTTTGTGTTGTTCATTTCCTTAGTTTTATTCAGAGAAAGGTGGGAATCAATTACAGTGGCACCTCAGGTTAAGAACTTAATTCGTTCTGGAGGTCTGTTCTTAACCTGAAACTGTTCTTAACCTGAAGCACCATTTTAGCTAATGGGGCCTCCTGCTGCTGCCGCGCTGCCGGAGCATGATTTCTGTTCTCATCCTGAAGCAAAGTTCTTAACCCGAGGTACTATTTCTGGGTTAGCAGAGTCTGTAACCTGAAGCGTCTGTAACCCGAGGTACCACTGTACTGAAAACAGGTTTTCAAAAGAGCCCCTTCTTATTGGTTGTAGATATGTGTGTGTGTGTGTTTTTTTTGTTTAATTTGCTGCCTGGTTATGAAGAAGCCAGTGCTAGAAAGCTTTGGGAAAAGTGGGTTGAAGCAACAGGTCAGTCAATTAACCTGATTTGAAGAGTTGGTTCAAAATAGGCTTCAGCAAACGAGAAACAGAACATCCCAGCGGTTTAATGGAGCCCCCACCTTGACTTGATCTCATCTAATTTTTATACTTAAGGACAAAGTAGGACAGTTTCCCCTTTGGCAGGGACACAATTAAGTGCATAGCTAGAAACATAAACTAAAAATTCCCTAATCCCAATATTACCTAAGTCCCAACACACTCATTACTTCCACATCTGCAAGTTGGAGATGTTGCCTTTAAAAAAGAAAAAAAAAGTTTAAGTGGCACAGGGAAATCTGAGAAGCAAATCAACTGGCCTGCATGAACATGAAGAGCCTGGTGGGTCAGGCCATTGGCCCTCCTAGTCCAAGATCCTCTTCTCACAATGGACAACCAGATGCTCATGGTGGGAACACTGTAAACAGGATCTGCACACAAAAGCCCCCCCCCCCCGTGGTCCATGGATTGGTGGGAGTAGCCTAGTCCCCTTCATGTTCCCAGCAATACCTTTCTGGGTACCTGCTTAGCCAGTGTCTCCAGGCTCCATGTATATGTGTGCCTGCCTGCCTGCCTGCCTGCCTGCCTGCCTCTCTCTCTCTCTCTCTCTCAGGGTTGCAGAACAATACACACACTTGAGAAGGAAGCAGCTGCTTGAAACAGAACTGCAGCCCTTTCTCCTTCATTTTTTAAGGAAGAGCAGTTGGAAAGCCGGAAGTGCCCATGGGGTCGGAAGACAAGATCCCTGCAACCTTCATATCTCACTTCCTCCCTCCTCTCCTTCAGCCACTGTGTTTGTGCACACGCATGCAAATGTGTTTGAAAGCGTGGTGTTTTAATAAAATACCCCCCTCCCAGCCCCAATCTGCCAGAACCTGAAGGATCAGCAGCAACATGCAACAACAAACAACACAATCATAGAAAGGGAGATGATGAAGAAATGGTGTGTGTGTTAAAAATGGTGGTTTTTCTGGTGGGGGGGATCCACCCTTTTGCCTGGGGCATTTTTTTTAAAAAAGAGCAGAGCCAAACTTTGCAAGCTGCTAGGAACTGGCAAATTGACTGGCTGGGGAATGGACTTCCTTGGGAGGTTTTTTAGGCATCTGTCAGGGAAGCTTGAGTGGAGATTTCTGCCTTGCAGGCAGTTAAACTAGATGGCTCTAACTGTTCCCCTATGAAAAAATTCACCGCACGCCACTGGGTTCTAGCAACTGGTATTCAGAAGCACTGCTGCCTTGGCAGCAGAGCAGAGCCATCATGGCTAATGGACAGTGATAACCTTATCTTCAATGTTGAAAGACCAGGAGATGAAAGCGACATAAGCTCCCTTGGACCTATTCTTAAATGGAATGGACTGAGGCCTGGCTAACACTGGTGTGTCAAGGAAACCAGAGAGATGGCTCATATAATAGCACAAGGGTGGTCAACATGGTCTCTCCAGCTGTGGTTGGACTACAACCCCCACCATACCTGGCCATTGGTCATGTTGGCTGGGGCTGATGGGAGCTGGAGCCTAACAACTAGAGGACTACCCCTGTAAGCGTGCACGCCCCCCAGCAAGCTTCTGTCTGACCAGCTCCTCTTACGCTTCTGTTTACATGACTGACAGAGACCGACTTCAAGGGAAATGTGTTTTCCAGTTTATAAGCAGCTGCGTGCAGCACTGATTGGCTGGTATTCTGTCAATCACAAATTTTGTGATTTTTCATGTATGCCTATTTAGATTACCAAATAGGCAGTGGAAGCACCAGTTTATGGGCTCCACACCTTTTAGGGGTGCCACCACAACAGATCAAAATAATATTGATCCTCAAATATCAAATAAAAAATATATTAGGAGATAATCCGTTAGAGTCCCCCTGAGATTTCAACTGCCTAGGGGCCCCTACAGGGTTTAATCTGGCACTAAGGGAAGTGGGTGGCGTTGTGGTCTAAACCACTGAGCCTCCTGCGCCTGCCGATCAGAAGTTCAGTAGTTTGAATCCATGCAACAGGGTGAGCTTCCATTTCTCTGTCCCAGCTTCTGCCAACCTAGCAGTTCGAAAGCACGTCAGTGCAAGTAGATAAATAGGTACTGCTGCAGCGGGAAGGTAAACGGCATTTCTTTGGACTCTGATTCCATCACGGTGTTCCATCGCACCAGAAATGGTTTAGTCATGCTGGCCACATGACCTGGAAAGCTGTCTGTGGACAAACGCTGGCTCCCTTGGACTGAAACCAGAGATGAGTGTCACACTCCAGAGTCAAATTCAACTAGACTTACCTGTTTGGGGGTCCTACACCTTTACCTTATCTGGCACTGGAACTGAATACATGTCTTTACATCTATGGAGCACTCAACATGCATTTGGCTAAATGCAAAAAACAGCAATTGGATAGCCATTTACCAGTTGCTCCTAAGAATGGGGGACGCAGGTGGCGCTGTGGGTTAAAGCCTCAGCGACTAGGACTTGCCGATCGAAAGGTCGGCGGTTCGAATCCCTGCGGTGGGGTGCGCTCCCGTTGCTCGGTCCCAGCGCCTGCCAACCTAGCAGTTCGAAAGCACCTCCGGGTGCAAGTAGATAAATAGGGACCGCTTACCAGCGGGAAGGTAAACGGCGTTTCCGTGTGCGGCTCTGGCTCGCCAGAGCAGCGATGTCACGCTGGCCACGTGACCCGGAAGTGTCTCCAGACAGCGCTGGCCCCTGGCCTCTTGAGTGAGATGGGCGCACAACCCCAGAGTCTGTCAAGACTGGCCCGTACGGGCAGGGGTACCTTTACCTTTACCTAAGAATGGGGGAGTGACTATATTTAGCTTCCCAAAATTCAGTGCATAAGAGAAGCCACTTACACAGTGTCCTGGAAAGTTGTGGTGTTCTTTTTTGAAAAAATAATAATTCTGAAATATAAATGCCTTGCATGTGTTAGTAATTCCTGTACAACAAGCCTCAAGGGGTGTACCAGCTGAAGGTTCCAAAATATTGAAGGCATTACACCCCCCCATATAATAAATGTATACCATCATATGCATCATGGATTTAGAACACCAATTTGAGTTCTTGTTTGAACACAATTTCTCCACATCATAGAACTTTTCTGAGGTTGCAACTAATCAACCAGAGACTTAAAAAGTAAACTCCTCTATTTATTAAATGTGTTGATATGGGTTCATAAAAAAACATAAGAGAGTTTTATACACTTTATTAAAAGATCCAAAAAATAAAATAAAATAAACATAACAATATAGAAGTAACATAGTAAAATGAGTTGCATTATGCACATCTCTAGAAAGCACAAACAAGCACTACAGCAATATAACTGTGGCAAAAAAGGAAAAGATATTCAAAGCGTACACCCTGTTGATAGCAGCTGAAGGGGTGACTTGTTGCCAGCTTGCTACGGATATATCAGAACAATCTGAATCCGCATCACAGAGGAACCAGGAACCTAAATGCTTTGGCTGGCAGCCAGTTCTATGGGTTTCCATAAAGCTCGCTTCTATTTAAGTGTATGCAAGGCTGTCGCCAGGCATTCAAGCCAGCACCCGCTAGTTTGAATAGTGGCTATGCCTTCCCACGGAAAGCTATGGGAAGGAAAATCTAGACATGCACATACCTCAAGAGTGCCGGCAGCATGTCATTTTTAAACCCCATTATACTCTGACTACTTTTCCCCTCTAAAAAAATAAAATCAAGCCCACTTTTTTGAATATATTCCTTGCAGTATAATTTTAAAATGTCTGAATAGCTTACTTTACATAACATCCAATAATATAAAAACAAAAAATAGGTACATGCTCTTCTGGATGTTACTTTTTCATTATCTGGAGTTTTGGGATCAGAACCTCACATTTCCCTTGTGTGGAAGATTAAATCGAACTGAAAATGGAAAAGGGTGGAAACCACCAAAGAGGAATTCAAACAAATAGCCAGCACGTGTAGACACAAAGTCAGAAAAGCTAAAGCACAGAATGAACTCAGGCTTGCTAGAGAGGTTAAAAGCAACAAAAAAGGCTTTTATGGGTATGTATTTCGTAGCAAAAGGAAGAACAAAGAAACAGTGGGGTCACTCAGAGGAGAAGATGGTGAAATGCAAACAGGGGACACAGAAAGGGCTGAACTCCTCAATGCCTTCTTTGCCTCAGTCTTCTCCGATAAAGAAAACAATGCCCGACCTGAAGAATTTGGAGCAAATGTTTCAGCAGAGGAAACACAGCCCAGAATAACTAAGGAGATAGTACAAGAATACTTGGCTAGTCTAGATGTATTCAAGTCTCCAGGGCCAGATGAACTGCATCCAAGAGTATTAAAAGAACTGGCAGATGTGATCTCAGAACCACTGGCAGTCATCTTTGAGAATTCCTGAAGAACAGGCAAAGTCCCGGCAGACTGGAGGAGGGCAAATGTTGTCCCTATTTTCAAAAAGGGGAAAAGAGAGGACCCAAATAATTACCGCCCAGTCAGTCTGACATCAATACCAGGGAAGATTCTGGAGCAGATCATTAAGCAAACAGTCTGTGAGCACCTAGAAAGGAATGCTGTGATCAAAAATAGTCAGCATGGATTTCTGAAAAATAAGTCATGTCAGACTAACCTGATCTCGTTTTTTGACAGAATTACAACCCTGGTAGATGAAGGGAACGCAGTGGATGTAGCCTACCTTAATTTCAGCAAGGCATTTGACAAGGTGCCCCATGATATTCTTGTAAAGAAGCTGGTAAAATGCGGTCTTGACTATGCTACCACTCAGTGGATTTGTAACTGGCTGACTGACCAAACCCAAAGGGTGCTCATCAATGGTTCCTCTTCATCCTGGAGAAGAGTGACTAGTGGGGTGCCACAGGGTTCTGTCTTGGGCCCGGTCTTATTCAACATCTTTATCAACGACTTGGATGATGGACTCAATGGCATCCTGATCAAATTTGCAGATGACACCAAACTGGGAGGGGTGGCTAACACCCCAGAGGACAGGATCACACTTCAAAACGACCTTGACAGATTAGAGAACTGGGCCAAAACAAACAAGATGAATTTTAAGAGGGAGAAATGTAAAGTACAGTATTGCACTTGGGCAAAAAAAAAGGGAGGCACAAATACAAGATGGGTGACACCTGGCTTGAGAGCAGTACATGTGAAAAGGATCTAGGAGTCTTGGTTGACCGCTAACTTGACATGAGCCAACAGTGTGACGCGGCAGCTAAAAAAGCCAATGCAATTCTGGGCTGCATCAATAGGAGTATAGCATCTAGATCAAGGGAAGTAATAGTGCCACTGTATTCTGCTCTGGTCAGACCTCACCTGGACTACTGTGTCCAGTTCTGGGCACCACAGTTCAAGAAGGACACTGACAAACTGGAACGTGTCCAGAGGAGGGCAACCAAAATGGTCAAAGGCCTGGAAACGATACCTTATGAGGAACGGCTAAGGGAGCTGGGCATGTTTAGGCTGGAGAAGAGGAGGTTAAGGGGTGATATGATAGCCATGTTCAAATATATAAAAGGATGTCACATAGAGGAGGGAGAAAGGTTGTTTTCTGCTGCTCCAGAGAAGCGGACACAGAGCAATGGATCCAAACTACAAGAAAGAAGATTCCACCTAAACATTAGGAAGAACTTCCTGACAGTAAGAGCTGTTTGACAGTGGAATTTGCTGCCAAGGAGTGTGGTGGAGTCTCCTTCTTTGGAGGTCTTTAAGCAGAGGCTTGACAACCATATGTCAGGAGTGCTCTGATGGTGTTTACTGCTTGGCAGGGGGTTGGACTCGATGGCCCTTGTGGTCTCTTCCAACTCTATGATTCTATGAAATCAAGCGAAAGTTTTGGGGTTTCCTCCTTCACAGATTTCTGCTGCTGCCAAATGTCTGTTTTGTGTCAGAATTCAAATTTCAGTCTGAAAAATCAGGGGTTTTGTTTCTGAAAACCTGATTTGGAACACAAGAAAGCAACTCTTGAAATTTTAACTTTCTAAAAAACAGCAACAAGGCCTCAATATTTTAATCTTCTACTTCTGAGTTTTGGGGTTTTAATTGGCTTCTGAATTTTGGTAGAATTTTATTTCTCTGGGTGAACAATTTTATGGCTGCAAACCTGGCACCTCTTGAGGTTTGTGAATTTAAAGGTGGTGGTGACCCCCACCCCTGCCATCATTTGATGAATGGCGATGTCATCCCCTCAGCTGCTAGGATACTAGAGCCATGGCAACAAAAATCGTTTGGCTTCCACCACTATCAAATAGCATCTGTGTACAGTAATAAAGATCTGGAACCTTGAAATTCTGTGTCAGGTAATTTCCCTCTGTTGTGTGTTTGGAAAAAGACCACTTGGTTGTCATTGTTTCAGTTGTTGTGTTGTTGGCTGGCTGTTTGGTTTTGGGGACGCATGTGCCTTTCTGAATGTGAAGGTCACTAGCAAAAGGTTTTGTTTGGGGTGCCTGCCATGACACCCCTGGGCTGTTCTGCCGTCCCCATCCTGAAGCAGTTCAATTTTAGAAGATCCCTCCCCTCTTCAATCCAACAAATAGAGACTTTCTAAGGCTGCCCCACATTAGCTCTTTATCAATATGCTTCTTAAGGCCTTTGCATAGGGGTAGCTTTGCCTGGGACGTGTGTGAACACAGGACAATTCTTCTCCCCATGCTCCCTGAATCTTATGTAAGAGGGGAAATCAAGCTGCCCCCCCCCCCAGTAGGATGTCACTTCCTTGATACTGGAATTTATCAAAGATAAATGCCTCCTTTCTTATAAGACCTTGCTGAGATGCATGTTCTCTTTCCATGCATCTACGTCATGTGCGAAGCTGCCCTTAGTGCTTTGGGCCATGGGGTGCACAGTTCGACACTGTGAGCCTCTCCTCCAACATGGGTGTTTTAATCCATACTCAATGCCTTGTGGGGCATCTTTGGGAGAAGACTAAGGAGTAAACCCTACACAAATCCAGAGTGGAGTCCCTAAGATGGTTGGGTGGTGCCTGGTACGCCTCCTTCTGGCAACTCCTGCAGCCAAGCAGGTGCCAAATGTATTGCTTTCCTTTCCTTTGGACCCTATAAGTGAGGTCAAGAGGGAGGGGTCTTGCTGTCTGGGCAGATGAGAACCTTCACATACATTGCCCAGACTTGCGCCCCGAGGTGGTCACTTAGGTGCTGCTAATACAGCAACCAACCTCCCTCCCCGAAGGTGCACTCTTCCATTGTCTCTCAAGACAGATGAGGGTCAACTTACCAACCAGGCTGCGGGGCATGTGTATCCTGAAGTGGGGCCCCTAGCAGTGAAGATGTGGCCCTAATGCCTATAATGCCGGGCCTCAGTTTCCACTGTGAGTCTGGCTGATGAAGCTGTGCTTCAAGGGCACCACCTACGCTGCAGTACCAGCCTGCCTGAGCATTCTGTCTGTTGATCCATAAGCCCTAATCCCTGTCCACCAGGACCTATAAAATCTTTGCCTTGAGCTTGTTCCCCTTCTGAACAACTGCCTGCACCTCATGCTTCCATAGTGGGAAGACAGGCCCACCTCTTACATGGCAGAAACAAATGCCTTGTTCACATGCCACCCTTTTAAGACGTGGCTTTGTGAACAGCCTTACCCAAATTACAGGCATTTTACTCTGTTAACTAGCGTTGGGACAACTTTACCTACTTTACTCTATACACTGCCAGCCTGACACTCACTTGGGGTTAAGAGGGTATGCAGAAAGCCAATTGCCAATGCAGCCCAAGTGAAGACGTGGCTATCTCTAGTACACTACCCACTTATGCAAGAGAAGAATTTATACCACAGAACCATCACTCGGAAATCCAGGGGTACAAGGGAGAGGTGGAATACTCCTCACTGTGGATGCTACATCTATCAAGTTCTATCAAGATGCTACATCTATCAAGCTCATGTGGTTGGGCATGAGCCTCAGCAAGGCAGCCCTTGGAAAAGTCACTGTGAAATCTACACTATCCAAGATTCCTAATGTAGCTTCCCCTATCAAAATCACCCCGCTGCCAGTGGGATGATAGAAAATTAGGATTCAAATTTTTGGTAGTACAAGCTTCCTCTCTGAGGAAGGGATGAAGGGTTTGGGCCTCAAGATAGCTGGATGAATAGCATGAGGATTGCCCAGTTATTTGCCTGAACATACTGGGTTGTATCCATTGTTCGTTCTTGTCCAAGTAGGTCCACCAATTTCAGTGGGTCGACTCAGAGTAGAACACTGTTGAAGACAATCTTTTATCTGTAGGCAGGCCCACCTCCCATAATGTTGCATCGTCAGTCTCCAACTTTCCTTGCAAATGCCTGAGCATGCCCTACTATTCCTGAATCCACAAAGATCCTCCAAGGAAAACTGCAGGTATCTTTAATACATGCCAAACTTCTAATATAATCCATAAACAGACTCCTGTGTTGCAATATAGACAAGCTGAACAAAATAGCACAACACGATGGCCAATAACAATGGCACTAAACACTTTATAAACTAATACAAATGATCAGAAACTGCAACTAAAGTCTCTAAATCTTCACCAGTCATGGTAGAATAATTCAAAAGTTTGATATATACATAATCTGTCACCAAATATCGCCAGAACAGAGTTTCCGAATAACCAATCTGTTCCTTCCAATGCTTCTTCAACCAATCTTGATCAATTCTTCATCAGACAGACTTGTAAGAATTAATGTGAGAAGGATGCAGTTCAATTCAGCTGGTTAAGAAATTGAACGAAACAGATTGGTTTAGAGACTTTGGTTGCAATTTCTGATCATTTGTATTAGTTTATAAAGTGTTTAGTGCCATTGTTATTGGCCATTGTGTTGTGCTATTTTGTTAAGTTCTAATATAGCCAGGTGGGTGAGGAGATAGAATTACTTTTTTAAATATCTGGAGAGTCAGAGTGTGGAGGAGACAACAGGTCAACCTATGGCTACTGGCCATGGTGGCTACATGGCATCTCTGTTTAGAGTCTGTGTACAGCTGCGGACAATGGGCAAAGGGGGCTGTTCAACTTATGCCCTTCTGGTGGGGAGGCTGTGTAGGCTAACTGGCCCTTTGGCTCTTCTCATACCCAGTTTGTGCGGGTGACAAACCACTTAAAAACCTTTGCTGGTGACCTTTACTTTTAGATTAAGTGTTGTTTCCTATTGTGTGTGTTTTTTTCTTATTTTCTTTCAGAGCTGCAGGTTGGAAATGAGCCGGTCTCAGTCTGCTGTATTTTAAGCTATATGGCAAACTACGAAGCTTGTACAATAGCAAAGCAACAGCACGCATTCAGATAAGTTTTATAGCAAAAAATCTCTTCCTTTTCAAAGCCTTAGTAATCTCTTTTACAAACTTCTCCTTGTATTATTACAGACTTTTTTTAATATATTCAAAATAAGTTCCAAGGATTTCTTTCGTGGACTATGTACATAAGTGCAAAAAAGATGTGTCTTACACATTCGTACACCAACTGAATCAGTTTAACTGCAGCATATTGGTTTCTTCAACACTGTTATAGGGTCATTCCACAATATTTTTGTCTCCTTTTTATGTACAGGTTGTTTCTTCCCATATTGTCCCAGTCATGATTTTGATGTAAAAGGCTTTTAACGATATAGCTATGATGTTTGATTTTTGCAGTATTTTTTTTATTAAAAAAAGCTTGTTTCAATATGAATTCACTAGTGTTGAAACAAACAGCAGCACCAAAAAAGGTTATACCATCAGAATCTGATCAATTTCTTGCATTCAAAAAAATGCTGCCAAATGGCTGTGTAACCCCATTGGTTGCACAACTCTGAATCTGGGAATTTAATCTGGTGTTGTTGTTTTACAGAAGAATAAAAATCTTAGGCCCGGTGCAAAAACGTATGGACCTTAGCCACAGCTCAAGTCCCACTGAAAGCAACACCCTGGGGATTTGTTGTGGCTGAAATGTAACTCTACATACAAATTTCCTTTTGATTTTTGTGAAACAACACTATACCAATTCCTGATCAAATTCTGACTTGCGTTTTCCTACATTTGTTTCAGCTCTAGAGTATGTGGAAATAGAATAAAACCCCAGGAATTCTATGATAGTCTTTGTATCATCCAGGAGAAAAATACTGTGGAATAACCCGAACTCACACAACAATTTCTACAAGCTATAAAACCTGACTCTAAATCCATGTGTTGTAAACTTTTTGACTGAAAAAGTGACATAAAAGACACAAATCCAGCGTTCACATGGGACTTTGGGATTTTAAAAATATTCAGTCATATCTTTCTCCGACAGTATCGAACTGTACCTTAAACGAACCCATACTGTTACACATTACTTTTTTTTAATTTACATGTGAAAATTTCACAAATAATGTATACAAAGGTAGCCATGTTGTAGTTTTGTTGCCATAGCAACAACAACTTAATATAATTAGTTAACAATGAATCTATCATTGTAGGAGTTACATACAAAGTTACTCTTTTTGTCTGTTTGTTCGTAAACTGTAAACTATACAAACTAGTTATGGACTGTATTTATTTCTCTATATTTTGACATGCGGTTCAGTGTTGTTTTTAGAAGATAACTAAATGAGTTGAATACATGATTTAAAAATCTTAAACATTCTCAAACTCTCCTTCAAAAATCAAATTCATTAGTTACTAAAGATATATAAAGATACACACACACACACACACACACACACACACACAGTTGTGTGTGCGTGTGTGTGTATGTATACATATATGTGATAATGAAAAACAAAATTCTTAAAAACTAACAATAAAAGTAATGGAAAATAATGCAACATGAATAACCTGTTGTAACCTAGTAACAATGTTTTCTTAAAACTTTATTTACAATTATTTCAAGCTAACAACTAATAAGTTTTTTTCTTTAAAAAAGTTATTACAGTCTTTAACATACAATATATTCTAAGGCCTTAATCAGGCACATGGTAAGAATCAGATCATTAGCATCATACATCCTTTCAGGAGGAACAGGAAATTAGATTTTCCTCATAAAGTTGCACTCCCCCCCCCTTTTTATGGATGTGAAATGTATTAGGGATTTTAAAAAGAAAAGGATAGCTCCAATTTTTTAAACCGTTCGGGGTACTAAAGTGTCCTAGAGATAACTGCTGTATTAAGTAATAGGCAAAGTTGGGAATGAAATAGGAGGAGGTCAGCATAATCTCCTTTCCAGATCTGATGGACCTACAACATTCAATATTTGCCGTGCGGTTTTTGTAGCTAGCTAGCTGGGCCATGCTAGAACACAAAGGCTGCCATCCTGAACTCGCTCGCAGTGGTGGCTAAACTGCACTCAAGCAGTGACCCCTCTGAGGCCCGATTCTCACTTAGGGTTTCTTTTTGCCAGCACACACTGGCTCCCACACCTTTCCCCTCCTGTGCTCAACAATATATTCACAGATATAATGGCCTGAGGCTGCAATCCTAGCCACGCTTTCCCCAGGACATGCCCTGCTGAAGAAAAAGGGGACTGACTTTTCCAGCAAATGTGCACAGGATTGAGCCAAGCACCAGGTGGTCCGGGTAGTTGGCTTCCTGATGGATCTGTAATCTGCCTGGATAAAAAAAACCCCCAACATCAGCCTTGCTGCTTGCAGATCTGTTGTTGAGCAAGCTGAAAGATGGGCAGTAGGCTAGTTGCATGTGGCCAACAGCCCCCCTGCCCCCCCACTGGTTTCAAAACTGAGTTTCAAAATATTTGGTGACATGGCACAAGGAAAAAGGAAGAGAATAAAACTAACCCCACAGTATGCGTTCAAACTAGCCCTTCATATCCGGCCTGTGCGCTTGCACTTTCTCAGACAAGATGCTTTGTGCAAGGACACATGTGTGGAAGTGACTGGGAGATCTGATAATGAGGCAAGAGGAGTCCACATTGGCAAGCATGAGATTCTGGGGCTTTGCAAGGGGTGGAGCAGGTCAGCCAGTCACAGCAGTCCACAAATGAACTCTCAAAGTGCAACACGCAGTACATGGCAGATTAAAGAGTATTTGGGAGTGTTCAGAAGTGGAGGATGTGGGCTGGTTGAGGGAAAGGTGGGCAGGGAGGGGGGGGATATATGTAGATACAAAAAATGACACCATTAAAAATGAAAAACCCAACCCAAACCCCTAACAAGTTCATATTAAAAACAAATAAAAATATGATTATGAAAAACCATGTTCCAATCCTCAAGAACACTGTACTTAAAAAACAAAATAAATGGAAATCATTTCAAGAATCCCATTGTACTTTAAATCCCTCTTTCATTGTTTTTGTGGATGTATCTAGTAAGTTTTAAGCTTTTCTTTAAAAACACCTTTTCATGAAACAACTAACCTCCCCCCCTCAAAAATGATCTATCAGCTTTTTCATTTTCCCTCTGCAATGACCCGTTTTACTCAAGTTTCAGCATTTCTTGCATATTGTTTGCATAAGGCTGAGAGGAAATGGGCACATAGACACTGAAAGCGAGAGAGAGAGTTTGCACGCAGGTGTGCGAGATGAACTTGGGATAAATTTAAAAAAGAACATATAGGTTTGTCGAACATGGGAAGCTTAAAGAAAGTGGCTGAAATTATACTGATTCAAACATTACACACATCTCTGTACTCTAAATAAAAGATGTGTTTGTTATTTCACTTAGAGTCACCAAGTAGTTCAGTGACTATAGTCTAAAGAATGCACCTATCTAGGATTTTATAGTCTGTCGACTGTGTTTTCTTTCTTTCTTGAATAAAAAAGTCATTGCACAACAAGCCTTAAATAGTGCTACCCTTACAATAGCATTTTTTAATTAAAAAAACCCCTCCCAACCTCCCTGTTAAATTTGGTGACATTCCCAGTGCTTTAAAAGCCGTGCTTGTCTTCCCTCACTCCACAAAGTTTTTCTCTTACAACAAACACTAACTCTATTTTTGTAAAAAAAAAATATAAAAAATAAAATAAAATAAATGTTGTGGCACCTAAAATAAAACAGTCTACCCTGAAGACGTATCACTGCACCTCTGTATTAGAAAGAGTGCCTGTGTGTCCATGTGTGCAGGTGTGCAGGTGTTATCTGTGGTGTGTTCAGGGGTGCAAGGATTGAAGCACTGAGTGTCTTGTGCCTGGGGAGGGATGCCTGGTTTGCTGTGGTAGGCCAGCAGGGAGGCTTCTCCTCCTCTCCTCTGGCTCCCAAGTTTTGCAAAAAATACAAGCAAGGTGTTGTGCCCCTTGTGTGTTAGATTTTCAGTGCTTTAAAACTGCGTGACATGAATGCTGTAGAAACATTTTAGGCTTACATTCTGTGCACATCTATGCAAGATGCTTTTAAAAAATATATCATTCAAAGAAAGCAGGAGTGGGTAACATCGAAGGGGCAAGTTTACATAAAAATCCATTTAGAGCACTGAAAACAAACACTGAACATCCTTCCAAATTCTAATGCTAACACAATCATATATATATATCTATAGAAGTGTGTTTATACATAGGTGTCCTTTCTGACTAGAAGAGATCAGGTATGTTCTCTGTTGAGGCACTGCCACAGGTTGTGCAAAACCCATCATTATTTTTTTTTAAATATACAAATATTTTCATATCCAGGAAGTACTGAAATCTACTTTTTTCTGCTATGTTACAGAGCTGGGAAACAAAGTCAGCAATGAACAACA
Organism: Podarcis gaigeae; assembly: GCF_964106915.1. Classification (NCBI taxonomy): domain Eukaryota; kingdom Metazoa; phylum Chordata; class Lepidosauria; order Squamata; family Lacertidae; genus Podarcis; species Podarcis gaigeae. The sequence continues at coordinate 49,299,849 of NC_139691.1, forward strand.
GGTTGGCCAGTTATATGGTTATGTATGGCTCTCTTTTTTTTAGGCAACTCTGGACTAAAATTTTCCAGGAATATGCAAAAGAATTTTGTATGAGATAAATGTGTAATTTTTTTCACCTCCACCTGATAGGGCCTAGACCTTTTAAGACCATGAAAGTAGCACCAAAATGACCCTTTGCATTTGTTTGCAATTGTTCACAACACAATTGTTCACAACACAACACATTTTTTTGCAGGTATCAGATTTCATGGGATTTAAACTTTGATGAGGAAGCTCAGTTCATGGATGGCAATGCAACAAACCAGGTATATAATTCTTCTTTAGTTTTTGCCACTAGGGCCAAATTTGAACACATATGATAATACATTGGCTTCCTGAACATCTACTGTCTCCTTCTAAACACTGTATTCACACGTCAGTATCACACAGATTAGAATCTGAACTCAGCTCCTTAACCGGCATTCAAGGATGTCAAAACATGGTTCCAAGCACACACCCAAAACATCTGGATGAATTTAAACCAAACTATTTGGTCTGTCTCCTACTTTATTCTCTTTCCAGAAATCACTATAAGGCTGCTCCCTCAAGAGCAATCCCTGCTCCCATCTGCACAAAGATACAACCTAATGGAGGAGTGAGGCTGCAGTTTGGTACTACTTTCCTGGGCTAAGCATGGGATGTGGAGATGGGCTGCTTACATCTGAATGGAAAATTTATGTGTGTTTTTCTGTTTTATATCACAATGGGGTCTGCATATTAGCAGAATACTTTCATCTCAATGGCAAGAAAACCTCATTTTCCATAAACTGGTCATACTTCTTGATGTCACTTAAAAAAACCCCGTGTTGGTAAACTTTCAAGATATGTTGTGCACCAATTGGAGCTTAAAGTGGCACTTAAAGGCAGAAGTCTCTTTTGCCAGGTGCTTTTCTGCCACCTTGGCCTTGCGGGCTTGACCCTGTTTTGATCCATTCACTTTACATTCCCCCTTCCTGAACTGACAGCAAATTCCTTCACAACTTTTGCAAGTATTGTTTATTTTTATTAATTTATTAGAGACTCCATTTTGGAGGGAGAGTCTATTTTTCAGATGGAGGTTTCTAAATAACTAGCCCGATACGAATCTATATCTGAACATTCTTGTCTCTTGCTTTTTTAAAAGCACACCATTCCTGTTTCCCAGTATAACATTCTTAGCTTGTCATTCTTTTTTTTTTAAAAAAAGGAAAGAAAAAAGAGGAGAAACCCATAAGGACCACAGTAAATGAAAATGTAAGACATTATGATAATGAAAAACCCCGGTGTTGAGTATACTTGATAATGATGTACATCTTTTCTTCTTTTGTCTCTCCAAACAAATCAATAATAGACTAGGATGTAAACAAAACAGTAAGATAACACTTTGAAAACAGACAAACATTTATCCATCGAAAATAGAATAATAAACCAGTAAGTCCACTGTGCAGGAGGACACTTTCTCTTGATGGTAGTCAGGAAAAAAATATTCTTTTTTAAAAGTGTGTTAAAGTAAGATGTTATAAAAGCCTATTGTTATAGTTCTCTACTTACTTCTATGCCTCGTATAACAGAGTGCTGTTTTGTTAATTGTTTCTCTATAGTGCTTAAAAAAAAGTTTGACATTCCCATGGACCAGTTTTTGGTTAACATGTAGGCTGCAGTAGGCTTACTGTAAATGCTGTAGAGGAGGAAAGGATGGGCATATATACACAGAGAGCCCAGAGGCAGCTTCCCACCAAAGACAGGAAAGTCCAGTAACTCCATGATTTCAGGTTCATGATTCTGACATAGTTTGCTGGAATGAGAGAAAGCAAACAAGTGATAAAAGAGAGACTCGAAAAGAACACAAGAGCCCTGCTGGATCAGACCGAGAGGAAGGGCCACAGCTCAGTGGCAGAACATCTATTTTGCATCTAGAAGGTGCCCTGCTCAATCCCTGGTATCTCCAGGTAGTATTAGGGTTGTCCCTTTGTGAGAACTGCCAGTCAGTGTAAACAGTACTGAGCTAGATGGACCATTGGTGTGATTTAATGTTTGATGCTTAATTGTGTTTTTATATCTGTTGCAAGTCACCCAGAGTGTCTGGGGCAACCCAGTCACGTGGGTGGCATAGAAAAAAAATAAAAATAAAACTGAAATGGGTCTCAGTCCAAGGAAGGCTGAGCCATGGGGTTCTTCTGAATGTGCAGATCTGGTTCTCAGTCTGCAGGAATGACTCTGGTGTGAGTTCCCAGTGTGCCATGGCTGAAGGGAGAACTTCCGATGGACTTACTTTTCCGTTGTTTGCTTCTACATTTGTGACACAAACATGCTGCTGTTTAGTTCATCTACTGATAACTGGGATATCTGCAATGAAAATGGAAAAGAAGATTTCCTGTTAAAATATTTCCTTGATACTCACCCTGTCTGTTCACCACTCAGTCATTTTAAAGGAAAAAGTACAATTGGCTTGGAGAGTTGATAAACACGACCCCTAATCCCTGATAATGTCTAGGATGACTCAGTGGATAAAATGATGGATAAATTATTTTCTTCTCTGGCAGCTATAAAAAAGGTGCCAATGTCTATATATCCACTCAATCGCTTAATTTTGAGAGGCCATGGCCGTGGACTTGCTGAATATTGCTTTTATGACATGGGTATATGTCTGCAGTTAGAGAGTTGAACAACCCACACTATTGGGTTCGAAACTGAAAAGGTTGCTTATTTTTTTTTAATGTTGCATATCCATAGGAATGCTCTCCATATACCAGAATAAGAAAAGAGTAAAATAACATCTTTTAAGCATTAGTATGCTTAAAATTTTCCCTCCACTACTGTAAGATGGGTGCTTGTGTCAATTTGTGGCTAGAGGCTCAGTATGGTTATTGGCACTCCATAACAAAGGGGGGCAAAGAAGGAACTTGCTACAGCAAATCCCAAATGTGACATTTGCAATGCATTGAGTATACAACCAGTGTTATTATTGTCATGCATACAAGGACTGCATCTGCACTAAACCTTTCCCTAGCTCTTTCAAAAAAAATGAATTTATGCAAAGCAATTCTTTCTCCATTTCCTTATAAGGCAAAAATATGGTTGCCCCAAAGTTATATCAGATTATATATATTAGAAGAAGAAAGATGGAACTTCCTGCTGAAACAATATATATTAATGGTTGGAATGGGTGAGTGGAAGAAGCGACCATCTTTTCCCATTCAAAACCATTATTTATTATTATTTTAAAAAACTAATAGTTCTTTTTTATTTCTGCTTTCTACCTGGGCAGAAACACTTCAAAGAAGAGAACCTTGATGTGATGCTTCTGTTTCAGAAAACAAAGCAGAAGAGACATGAATGAATCCATCAAAGATTAAAAATAAACAAACCCCACATTGTAGCTCAGTGCAATTTTCCAGCACAGCTCAGATGATCAGGCAGGGAATGCTTCGATTCTTCAAGTACTTCTCCCTGTCAGACTTGACCTTTAATGTGACAGGGTCCTCCTCACCCACTCCACCAATCTCCTACTTCTAGAACCACACCTACATCACCCATTCACCCAAGAACTTCATATTCCATGGGATGGTGACCCCTTACCCACAACTGAAGATGACAGAAGGGGGAGGGGGATGTAAATACTTCTAATGGCATGTCTGCCACAGAGATGCCACTGACAACACTCCTCACAAGATGAAGGCTCTATCTGGGCATTTTTGTATACTGCTTAATAAAATAATAATATCTCTAAGCGGTTTACCTAAAATGGTAAAAAAAATATGTATTTTAAATTTTTTAAAAATGAAACCAGACTTTAAAAACAGTTGGCATCTCTCTGTGTTGGGAGACAATGGAGGAGTGCATCTTTGGGGGTGAGGTCAAGCTATTGGGACGGTTGCATAAAATTATCAAAATACAGACACAACCATCAGATTTAAAAAGAAACAACTTTGCATAATAAAATGACTGAGCAACCAAAAAAACACACCTTATCAGGGGGTGCTACTCATGTTAAAAGTCTCTACATTTGCACCTGTGGTCATGTGAAAAAGAGCACCCCACCCCTCACAAACACTCCCCCCCCCCCGGAGACCTTTAAAGAGACAGCTGTTAACTGTTGTGACTCCACATGAATGGCCTCGGCAGGTGGGTGCTGGGCAAACAGTTAACAAAGATGATGATGCCATGCCCCACTCCTAACCCCCTTATCTGCGAAAATGGCACTCTGCCCCATGTGAGTGTGGCTCCTGCACAATATCTGAACATTGCAAAACAAAGCTATTTGAAAGGGCCAAACCTGATTGGCTGTAGCAGTTGCAGCGAAAGGAACGCTGGTGGCAGGTGATGTTGCTGCAGAAACAGTGGTGGGCGTAGCACCGTGCATCATGGGAACTTTTTTCAGTAGGAAGCCATGGAAGCGACATAACAGGAGGGCGGAGCATTTTGTGTAACCACGGTGATGTGTGGCGGGGCGGGGAGGATGCGTGCCGGGGGTCACAGTGACAAGCCATGGTGACGTCATGGGAGGAGACATCAGGGGAGGGCGGGACCCAGCATGCAACCACAGTGCAAAGCAAATATGGCAACAGGGAAAAGGGGGAGGGGAGGTTGAAAAATAAAAACAAAAAAGAGAAAAAAAGAGGGAGGGGAAAAGCCAATTACAATTGTAATTAAGGAAAAAACCAAAATATTCTCAACACTTAGTAAACATTTATAAGCAGAACAATGATGTATAAGACTCTGGGTGGGGGTGGCAAGTTTCCAAAGATGGGTGGAAGGAGAGCAGACTGCCAAACAGGACCCCCCCCCCCCCATATTGGAGGCTGTGGCTGGTGAAGGGGCACCCGAAATGAGCCACACCAGGCTGCTCTTGTGGGTGCCATTATAGCCCTCCCCTGCTTTGAAAGGTTGCTGTCCCCCACCCCCCAGTTTTGTGAATCTGAAAAGTTACAAAGCTCGCTTCTGAACAAGTGCTTGCACTCAGGCGCATGTTGTAGTGGCCATCCCTCTGCATGTCATGGCTGCCAGGTGCAATAAGCATTCTCCCCTTTCCTTTGATGCCAACTGGGCACAGCTGCTAGTTCTGTGACAAGGATCTCATGGGTGCTATTTCACCCTGTTTTGCCTGCCTGAGTCCTTCAAAAGGAGTGGAGGAAGGGTGAAGGGAGAACTGTTTCTGCGACATTACTAACACCTCCTGAAAAGCAGAAATAACATGGGAGCTAGAAAGAAGCAACATTGGGGGGTGGGGCTGTGACCCACTTTAAGGACCTTAAATAGACCACAGGGCTCTGGGATTTTGGAGAATGTAGACTTTGGAAAAGGAGTACGATTAGTCAAGTGGTGAGGAGTTTGTTCTGGGCTGTGGACACAACACATACGTAAAGCACCTTTGAAACACATTCTCTGCTCCCTCCCAGGAAGAATCCTGGAAACTGTAGTTTACCCTTTAACAAACTACAACCCCCAGGACTTTTGGAGGACTGAGAATGTGCTTTAAATGTATGGTGGGTACACGGCTTCAGTCAGACACAGGAAAAGAAGCATCCTGATAAAATCCCCTGCTTGAAATTGCAAGGATAAGGCCCTCAGATCTGGTCTTTCTTGCAGAGTCATGTTTGCTTTTTTGCAGGTGGTGAGGCTGGGGAGAACACAGCATGCTTGGGCTGGCTTTCAAATAAAGAGGGTTCAGTGTAGGCATTATTATTTTTTAACCTGCCCTGCCCTGAGGACATACGGCAGGTACTTCAAATTTAAAGCAAGTTGTGTGTAGGATTAAATTAGGACCTTGACCTAAAACATTGCAAGCTCTAAACTCCCTTGCTCATTTCTCATGGAGGACCTGAACATGAGTCTGGAATGTATCACTTTAAGCTGAAGAAGGAATGGCATCACGTGGCTCCTCCAAGTCCCTGCCCTGTATACATGAAGGAACGTCCCCACCCCCATCGTCCAGCCCAGAAACTAAGGATCCAACTCCGAGGGCCTTGTGGTAATTCTCTCACTGCAAGAAGTGAAGTTAAAGGGAACCAGGCAGAGGGGCTTCTTTGCAGTGGCATTCTCCCTGTGGAGCAGCCTCCCATCAGGTGTCAAAAAGATAAACAACTATACAACTTTCCAAAGACATCTGAAGGCAGCCCTATATTGGGAAGTTTTTAATGTCTGATGTGCTTTTATTATGCTGGAAGCAAGGCAGAGTGGCTGGGGCAACCCAGTCATATGGGTGGGGTACAAATAGTGAAACTGTTGTTATTAAGAAAAGTAGTGTGTCAGGCACAGGCTAGAAACTGCTTGCAGAGGTGTTCCTTCTCTCTATGAATGAAGGTGCCTTATAGGGAGAGTCAGACCATAAGTCTATTCAGCTCAGCATTGTCTGTGCTGACTGGGTCTGACCAGGAATATACCCAGCCCTACACAAAGATGCCAGGGATGGAACCTGGGACCTTCTACATGCAAAACAGGTGTTCTATCACTGAGCTCTATAGATGAAGAACAAGAGCTGTAACTCCATGGGAGAGCCCCTGCCTGGCATTTCCATGTGGGGCTGAGATAGAATCCCTTCCTGAAATCTCAGAAAGCTGCTGCCAGTCAGTGTAGACAATACTGAGCTAAATGGACTAATGGTGTGGCTCAGGGCAAGGTTGGTTCCTATGGCTTGTACCCAACTAAGTTTTACTCGGGAGTTGAACCACTGAAATGAATGGACCCAAATTAGCCATGACTGGTAATTTCAATGGCTCTACTCCGAACAGGGCACACACTGAATACAACCCTATGCTCCTGTGTATGTGAGGAGGAGCGTTTAATCACATGAATCCCCACCCATTCACCGACAGTCTTCTTATGCAATTCATTACTTATTTTAAACATTCCTATCCTACCTTAATAGCTAAACACTTCCTCAGCAAGAGATGTACAAAATGTCAGCTAAAGCAAGGGGTGTGTGAGTGGAAAACTAAATGCAACATTTTGAGTCCCATAAAATGCCATTCCATAAAGCAACAACATTAAAAGAAAAAAGCAGCATCAGATTTACTAATCACGGAATGCTGGTTGCAAGATCAATAATCTACTTTTTAAAGGCCATATCAGCACATCCTCCTGTCCCCTCACCTGGCTCCTTTCTCCCCTTCCTATGATAGTCAAGAAGAGTTTAAAAAGTTGCATGCGTTTAAAAGAAATATTTGCAAGCCTATAACAGGCTCCCCTTTCACCCCAGGAAACGTGGCACTGATGTGTCATTTGACCCAAAAGACAACGCAGAGGAGGAGGAGGTGGAGGAGGAAGAGGTTAAACTATTGCCTTTGTCACAGAACCAGCATGGATGCTAAGAATTGACCTATTCAAGTTGGCTTATTAAAAGGGGCTTTGTCAAATGGTCTAGTTGACTGATTAGGTTTTCAATTGTTCAATCCTATTCAGGTTGGTTCATTTAAAGCGTTTTGCCAAACAGTCTCCCATTTCAGATTTTTAGGTTGAAAATGGGGCTTTCAGGGAAATAGAAAAATTCTCTGAATAACCTCCTAGCTAGGAGAATATCCCCATTTATTGTCTACTGCCACTGTTTCCCCTACCTGCTACCATTTGGCAGGATCCTCCCAACAATCTACTTCTTCCCAGCCAACCATGGATCACACAAGAAACAGGATGGTGCCAATTAGGAATCACCAGGTGAACCAGACAACATCATGCTGCCATGCCACCAATCGAATTTGGCTAAGCGATGATGTCACTGAGGGTGGATTCAGCCAATTAGGAGAGACAGCAAGAGGGCAACATAAAAGGTTAGGCTGGCATTTTTGTGGGCACTGCCAAAAAGGAAGAGGGAGGTGTTTTTTGACACTGGTTTTGACTCTGCCCTACTTATTAGTCATTGAATTTGCCACACTGCATGGACGTGAAAAGGGATATGACCATTTCAGCTTTTAAGACAACAGCAGATCATGACACATGGCATGGCATCACACCATGCCTTCCCGCTCTGCCCCCCCCCCCCCCAGCGACACAGTGGATCACAATGGCCTCGTTCGGCTTAGCAAAAGTTTAAGTTTGTGGAGAAAGACCTACCAACGCTTGCTGTGGGAGTCATGCACAGCACAGACCCTGCGTACCCATGCAGTGAAGCGTGGAGAGATGAACAGAAGGGACATTTCATTAGTGAAGCAGTTAACGTGTTAACATACAAAAACTCTTTCTAAAAGAAAAAGGAGATTATCCTCCATTGCTGCTACTGCTGCATCTACCGCCAACACAAATGTAAAATTAAAGATTCACCATGACTGAACCAGATCTTATAGTTCAGCCTTTACAAGATCAAGGCAAATGTGAACAATCCTTGGATTCTTGACAGCCAGCTGTGCTTGGATGAGTTTCAAACTCGCACACCCAGAGCTCTTCTTGTTGGTGCTGCCACTGGGACTGCCAGATTGGCAGTTACCCATGACATGGCCTTTTCAGTTGTGGTTTCCTGGTAGCGCAATGCCCTCCCTGGTAAGGTGCGCCAGTCTCTCTCAGTAATGACTTCCAGGAGGAATTTGAAAGTGTCCTTCTTACCCAGGCACTTGGTGGCTGAAATATACTGTTCCTGGCAACCCTGAGATCACTGGATGAGATAAGGTTTTCAGTTGTAACGGTTTTTAGGATGGTTTTAATTGAAACTGTTTTTAAACTCTAGCTGTTTTTAGAATGTTTTAATTGTTTTAAAACAGTTAAAAAAGCATCAGCCAATGATAACAGCTGTGGATGCATTTGCTACTCTAGGTTCCTTCAGAAAGAAGGGTGGGATAGAAATTCAATAAATAAACCAGTAAGATTATGGATCATACTGTAACTGATCAGAACTGTGAAGCTGGAAGGCGCCACGAGGGTCATCTAGTCCAACCCCCTGCAATGAGGAATCTTTTGTCCAACATGAGGCTTGAACCCAGAACCCTGAGATTAAGAGCCTCATGCTCTACCGACTGAGCTATCCCAATTTGGCCCACTTCCTGTCCAGGGCATGCTTGTGTGTGTGTGACTCATTGACACAAGACTTTGTGAAGGGCAGTGCTTCCCACAGAAAGCATAGTGTCAGTAGAGGTAAAATGTGCATTCATTGCCCTGCCCACTTTTGCCTCTGGCCCCGCCCACCATAGGCATGTGCCCTCAGAAGGTTACGCAGCCCCCCACAGGCTGAAAAAGGTTCCCCACTCCTGTCCTATGGGAAAATGAGCAGGCAAGCCTAATAGTTTTGTGGTCAAAGAGAACACAGCATAAGCTCATAAACTGGTAATGGGAGGCTCATCTGTCCTTGTAGCTTCAGTGGGCAGAGCACCTACTTGGGATGTAGAAGGTCCAAAATTCAATTTCCAGCATTTCTAAGTAGGACAGAAAAAGAGTCCTTGCTTCAAATTCTGGACAGCTGCTGCCAGTCAGTGCAGACAATACTGACCTAGATATGCCACTGGTCTGGACTCAATAAATGGCAACTCCCTACGTTTGTAATCAAGCAGGACTTGATTTTCCTCCCGCACTTTTGTGAATGGCTGTTTCTGAACCCAAAGCCAGCAGAACTCCTTTATGCTTTGGTTATAGCTGTTAGTCCTTAGGGCTGAAAGAGAGTAGCAGGGCTGTTTCAGCAATTGTTTAGAACAACTGTCTTCTATCTTTTTAATTTGTTAAAGTTTTAAAATATTGTTTATTAAATTTCAAGGCAAAAAAGAAAAAAATCCACATACTCTTCAATACATAATTTTGTTTTCTGTTTTTCTGACTTCCCATCCCATTTCCCACTGTTATCTTATTTTCTCCCCTTTTGCTGCACCGTCTTCTATCTCATATATAACAATATTACAGTCAGCTCTAATTCTTTCTGTTGCTCATACTTCAAATCCTGTTTGTGAGGTCTTCTATCTTTTTTAATCCAGGTCCAAGATTGAGTTCTTGGAATCCCAGATTGTGGCCAAGATACACTTCTAAGCAGGCACACACTGGTAACTGCCCAAGAATCCAGGTATTGGCTCTTGGTTAATTTTGTGGAAACATGAAGGGAGAAATAGGAAGGAAGAATAAAAGAAAATAATGGGGTGGGGGCAGAAATTTGGCATTTGTTTTTATAAGTCCTGAAAAGGAAATAGAAGGTGATTGTTCTGGCTTTTAAATCAGTGAAGGGACAGAACTGTAAAGAGATAAATATATATTTTTAAAAAACAGCATCTACCAGGATTTGAAGACAACCCCCCACCCCAATAAAAAAGTTAGTAAATATATCTTCTGCCAGACTCTTAGGAACGGGCTTCATAAAAAGCACATCAGCACATCTTAGCATCATAAGGCATCATAAGGCATCATAGTTATTGTAGTGGCATTGTTAAAAAGCTAGAAGCTCCTGGGTGCAACTGCAATTCTTTTCCTTTTTTTAAGTCCAAAGGTTGTGCAAAGAGATAGTTCCAACACCAATCCTTTCAAAACAAGGCCCATTGCTTGAGCACTGGGAGCCACACTGGATCCTCAGCCTCCAAAGCAAGCTAACATGAGAGAGATGGAGCCCTAGCTGTTCCATATCCCTTTGTGGCACACATCGTCCTCCTCCTCCTCCTCCTCCTCCTCCTCCTTGTGAACTCAGCATCTATCTGAACTCCCCTGAGTGGAATCTCATGATTCATGCACCTGTCGCCATGCAACACCTGTGCAGATCAGCAAAATGGAGGCTGTGCTGGTGCAATTGGGAGGTGGGGGCGGGGCGCAGGGAGTTGTGCCAGCACAGCAACCTGCTCAGCAAACAGCAAAAGCCACGTTTGCGAAGTCATACAGTTGCACCTACCCTCCAAGAGCAAGGGCAGATCAGGGTGCGGGAATCGTGAGAGAAGGCGTCTCACAAGTGCGTCTAAACGTAGCATTTTCCCTCCCATGGAAGCTAGGGCAGGGTGGTGGGAGGCAAGAGCCCCAGGTGACTTACCTGTAGGGATAAAGGTTGGCTGTTGCAATTGCATGTTTGCGAGGGCCTGTTGGTAATGGAAAACACTCGGGTTAAAGACTGTGGTGGCACCATTGTTTTTTTCAAGCGCTGGCCTCTTTGGTAAAGGTTGAAGAGCACCAGGTGGCAACGCCTGCAGAAGGAAATGGAGGGAACCAAATGTGGTGGGTCAAAGAAGGGAAATTGGGGGAAGGGGGAAAAAGAGAAGAGAACAAATTTTAGACAAAGCAATGATCAAACAAGACATGCTGTGCACTCTGCAAATCACCTGCAACTGTGTTGGATCAAAAACCAAGGTGGGGGAATAGGTCAAGCAGACTCCAATGAGATAACCGTCAACTTCATCATCATCATCACCACAACTTCACAGAATATGCAGTTAGTGCAGATGGGGAAAGTGAAATTGTGCCAATGAATTAAAACAAAACAAAACAGTGGGGGGAGTGAGTGCTCTGAAGGGCACATCTACATCTCAAACTCATAGCAGGTTTCAGAAGAAGCTTTGCTGCTGCAGCTCAGGTCAAGAACCAACAAAAGAAATTATCGGCAACTTTCACTACCCCCAATAATTTGGCACTGGGTATGCCTGACAGCTAAGCAAGTTTAAAATTGGTTTATACCCAAAGTAGGACTGTGCCCAAAGGAAGAACATCTTGAGATTTTATATATATAGGACACAGGGAGTAGGGGTAAATCAGGAATAATTTTATCTTGGTCAGAGGAAGACTCAGAAGGCAGTTGCAGGCAACAAGCATAGGGGAAAAAACCCAAAATAAAATTACCAACTAAGAAAGGAAGGCAGGAAGGAAGGCAAAACAGCTATTAAAAAAACAACAGAGAAGATTAGCATAAGCATCATGTAAACTGAAATGCTAGCTGTGCTAGGGTTAGCTAAAGTTTACATGTATAAGCATCAGTCCTGTTCCCTGTGCCTATTTTGGGTTCCTGACATGATGTGCTAACTCTGTGTGCATTTGAATACACGGATTAAAAAGAATAGGGAAAACTGTTTCTCATCCTATCTGGCATGAATATAGAGAAATTATTTCCCACCTGTCAGGTGACTTCACATCTGATATAGCTCTGAAGTGACCCCACAACTGTTATTTCTACAACACCATTCATACAAGGACTCAAATATCCTCAACATGAGGATAAAAAGAATTCTGGTCTGGATAAATTTTAGGGAGGAATTTGGAGAGGAATGCCACTAAGCTGTAGGGGGTTTAGCTGTTTTCATGATGTTAAGCAAATTTTGCATATGCAAAATGCATAATAGATTGCTGCCTTCCCTGAGCTCTTGAGAAATGCTAGGCTTGAATTTTCAGTAAGGAAACAAACATTACAGATTAAACTCTTATTTCAGCTGCCCAGGGCTTCTGGAACTGCAGAGAAACTAGGAAATGTTTGCAAGGGCAAAGCAGCAAAACTGCTAGAATCGCCTACCACTCTTATTGGGCAGAATGAGGGATAGGCTGGTGGGGTGGGGCAGTTGTTGCACCAATGGGTGTGTGCAAAACATCAGGCCTAATCCCACTTAAGCTCCTTGGTTCAACAGGGTTGTGAATTGAGGTTGCCAGACCCTATTGCTAACTGGATCCCTTGGTTTTCTGTTGTTGCCATGTATATGTGCGTTTGTGTGTTATTTCAGTGGACGATGAGATATGATTAATTTCACCAAAAGGCAAATTGTTTTGCCCCCACCCCTCTGTTAACAGGCCACCTCTTTCTTACAAGTAAATTGTCTCTTTTAGACTGCCACATCAAGGTGCTTCCAAGTCAGTCAAACCTGTTTCACCATCAGATTCAAAGATTGCAGGGCGAAGGGGGGGGGATGCTTTCAAATTGCTGTGTGGTATATTGCTCTGCCTGTTGCTCATCCCCAAAGAACATGTCTCAACAATGGGGAGACATAGGGGAAAGGTTTAAGGAAGTGCCAACTTTTCTTAACCATTAACTACTTTTGAACAGTTAACTCCTTACTCACCCAACCTCACTCAAGATTTCAATTAAATCCCCTGCAGTCTTCTGGGCTTGTGGGAAAAATACTGAGCCAAATTCTCGAGGGGGGGCTCTCTTTCTAAGTAGGGTACATGGTTTCCAGAGATGGCATGAGAATCCATGTACCCATCACTCTCTGAGTTGCCTGGTGATGTGGAACTCATGACCCTCCAAATGTTACTTGACCACAAGCTCCCATGATGCCTTGACCACTGACAATGTTGGGTTGGGATTATGGGAGTACGGGGTCCAATGCCATCCAAAGGACCACAGGTCCCACATCACTGCAACAGAACCACACTGTGCATTCTTGATTTGGAAAGGCTCAGCACAAAAACACTATGAGAACCTGTAGCATCAGGTACAGGTACCTAGGATTTCCTTTCCCTTGTTGGTCTGTCTATATTTTACAGGCAAGCTATGAATGCCCTTTGGATGAAAAGGGCGGGCAAACACAGACATAAGGGAAGACTATAAGAAGAGCCTGCTGGATGAGGACAATGGCCTATCTAGTCCCGCATCCTGTTCTCACAGTGGCCAACCAGCAGGGTCTGAGCACAAGAGCACTTTGCCCTCCAGTGGTTTCCAGCAACTGGCATTCAGATGCAGTACTGCCTCTGGCTATTGATCATCGCTATTGTGGCTAGTAGCCATTGATAATTGTATCCTCTGCAAATGTGCCTAATCCTCTTTTAAAGCCATCCAGGCTCCTGTGGAAGCAAGTGCCACACTTTAACTATGCTCTGCACAAAGAAGAAATTTCTTTTATCTGTCCTGAATCTTCCATCATTTGGCTTCATTGGACATCCACCAGTTCCAGTCTTATGAGAAAGGGAGACAAACTTTCTCCTTGCCACACATAATATTAGTACCTTCTATCATGCCACTTCTCACTCACCTTTTTCTCTGAACTAAAAAGTCCTGAACACTGCAAGCTTTCTTCAGGGTGTGGGTGTGACTCTATCCCTTTGGTCATTTTGCATGGCCATTCTCGAACTTTTTTCTATGCTACAATATCCTTTTCATAATGAGGCAACTATGCAGAGAATTCCAAATGTGGACTCTCCCCTCCCAGGGTAGCACATTCTGTTTCGGGTCATTCCACCGGTGGTGGAAGTGGTAGGGCAAGTGGAACACCACCTCTTGCACTTCTGTTGCCTGAGGTAAGTGCTTCACCCTGCCTCATTGGTGGGCTGACTCTGCCCTTACCCCCCTCCTCCTAACACTGGTACCTTTAAGTCTAGGCACCGAGTGCAAAACAAAAGGGGGAATAACAGTCTAGAATATATCATGAATGGAAATGCAGGAGTGCAAATGGCAAACTGGACAGCTTCAGAAACAGGTTTCACTTCAGTTTTGAAAGACCATGGAGACTGCACATCAGAGGGACCTTATGCTCTGTCCCACAGCTCTCAGTACAGCACTAGCCCAGTTTGGGTTAGGCAAGCACGGGCTGGTTTATTGGGTTCTTAAATAAGCATCCGAGCCCATGAAAACCACAGCCTCATAGATTTACTATATTGCAACTGTCATAGGTAAGGTGTAGCATGGAGATAAGTGGAGGCCTGGAGAATGAATTTGGCCATGTGACTGGAGCACTTTTACATCAGGTTTTGCACGGGCTTGCGTGTGTGCATCTGAAAACAGGGCCTTCAGCAGCCAAGCTCCAAGCAGCACTTTAAGTCTTGAACCACTAGTGCAATTCATACTGCAAGACTGGCAGGCAGAGCTCCGAAGCTTGAGGGTGTCATCTAGGTTGTGTTACCAGCCCCAGAGCAGTCCATCAACTGACACAAAAGGATCAATCCCAGCCCCCAGCCCCTATAAAGGCCAAGCCTCAGAGCTTAAGCCTCTTAATCTCAGGGTTGTGGGTTTGAGTCCCATAGTGGGCGAAAGATCCCTGCACTACAGTGTTGGACTAGATGACCCTCATGCAGTGGCGTAGCGTGGGGGGTGCGGCCGCACCGGGCACAACATCTGGGGGTTAGGGTTAGGGTGTGCAAATCCACGGGTTAGGGAGCGCAAATTACTTGCCTTGCCCCGGGTGCTGACAACCCACGCTACGCCACTGCCCTCATGATCCCTTCTAGCTCCCTGATTCTTTGAAATATTGTAAGAAACATAACCTTAGGTTCAGCTTCCCCTCCAATAGAGGGAGAAAAATGGGTGCAGGGGGAAAACATCTACGTTTGCCAGATTTAAGCATATTTATATTAAAGGCAATTTTAACATCCACAAAACCCATGAATCAGGGCTGCCTTTTTAATCCATTAATCCACTTCTAAATACATATATCTAGCAGGTTATCTAGTCAAAGGCAGCAGCACATACTAAAGTCTCTAGCTGCCTTTGTTCTAAAAGAGGTCAGCAGACTTAACCAGGGAGCTGCCAGGCTAGACACAGAACGAAATGTGCACTTTGACTCCGATTTTGCTCTGAATAGGTTTCCTGCAGAAGACTCTGGCAGCATGAAAAGAATGCAATAGCAGAAGGGACCTGCTAGCCTGCTAGAAAGTACAGTCATTCCCCTGACTGTGTTCTGTGGTTCATAGCTGTGGGAAAAGGGGGAAATCAAACGCTCCGCAGCAGGCAGAGGGTGACCCAGGGGAGGCTGGGTTGAGCTTTTGAATGATTGTCTATTCAGCCCAAGTTCAGAGCAGAATTTAGGGGAAAAACTGCCTCCCCTCTTTTGCATCTGGGGCATTTGCATTTTCAGAGGTAACTTTCCCAAGCTTGTTACTCTGAGTGGCTGGCAGCTGGCTTCACCCCACCCAAACCAAATGTGTCATTCTGGTGGTGGGCACCAGTCAACAGGAGCAAGGGAACTCTGACAAGTCTCCACCCCCCATGGAAGTTGCACCACCAGTTTTGCAACCTGGCAGTGGGACTATGAAACTGTGGTTGGAAGTGGGGCAGCCCTAGACCCAGGTTCAGTCCTGGGTAAACCCACCCACCCCCATGAATGGTGTTCGGTATCATCTTGGGAAGGGCTTCTTCTGAAATTCCAAAGTGCCTACTGTAGAGCAAAGCCGATAATACAAAACTGATCAGATTAAAAAGCCAGGAACTAGACCCCTCTCTGCTGTCTGAATTGTGTCTTTTGTCAACGGCAAGGCTAGGTTTGGACACAAACAATTCCTAATGAAGGTTTGCTGCTCAAACCTGCCACCAAATCATGCCAGGCAAGCCAGAGAACTCCCAAGCATTCCGAGTTGTGTCTGTGCATTGGCATGTGAGCAAAAATTAGGGTGGCAATGTGCCCACCGAAGTGTGGGCCTTGCCTGGGCCCTCGGCTCCCTGCCACTGAAACTCCTTGAAGGCTTCCCCTGAGACATTTCAGACCAAAGGTGTGAAACGGAACCTTCTGTGTTCCGTGCTATAAAAATGCGGCAGCTGTCGCTGTTTGAAAACAGACTGATTGAAAAACACTGTGATAATTGCATTGCTCCATAACCACATCTGGTCTTTTTGGAGGAGGAGGGTGGTGAAAGGCACCTTCTGTCACCGAAAAATGGTTTTCAATTAAGCCAGAGGTTGCAAAGTTTCCTTTGGTGGGACAGTGGAGTGAATGGGACATTATTTCCTGTCTGATGGGCACTCTCCTTAGGTAACACACAATATACAACAGATATGAGAAAGACAGAGAAAGACACACAGATAGAAAGAGAGATGTATTCCATGAAGTCTAAAGATGGGTGACATGCAAAGCGAGAAGGTGAGAGGTCCAAGTACCGGGTCAAAGGTTGCCTCGAGGGGTCGCTTCATTGATCGGACAGCTGGCTGAGTCTTAATTAGCAGGCAGCGAGCACATGATGGTAATGAGCCAAGGAAGGGGATCGGGGTTCAAGCAAAACAACAGAAAAAACAGCAAGCAGAAATGCATCAAAAAAAAAGAGTGGACATTGTGGAGCAAGTGAGGAAAACAAAACAAAATAAAATGAGTGAATTATACAATATATTAAAAAAACAGATGACACATGCACAGTGGAGAGCCCTGTGACAACTGAAGTAACACATCAAGGTTTGCTTTGCCTTTGCTGCAGGGTAGATGCAGAAACACCTGGAACCTGGGAGAACTTTATGGGGGTCCCCTTTTCCATCAAGTACTGAGAACTGGTTACAAATTCCCAAATAATTCAGATAATTATTATTATAATACATTGTTAAATTGTTTGCATTTTGGGTGCTGAAAAGCTTGCTGCAAAAGTTTTTTTTGTTTTCTTTTTTCTTTTTTTAAAAAAACTTTTTTAAAAAAGTTGTATTCTTTCATGCGTTCCTCATGCTCTCCCCTTTTTCCATTTTGCCTGTCAATGTGCCACAAATGGCTAAGCACAGGCATGTGTGGGCAAGATGGCAGCTTCTTGGGGTTTGTTTTGGGGTATTTTTTTGGTAGCCTAGCAACTTCTGTTCTCTGACTGGTAAGGCTGTGTGATGGGATGATGAGCTGCTTGTTCGTAAAGCTTGGTCCCTCAGAGTTTGGCCTGATTATCAAAGCTCTGTCTATAGCGGAGCCCCTTAAGCATGACTCCCTCAATCGCTGGCAGAATCCGACAGTGGGCGTTTGCGGAATCTCTTCCAACATAAAAGCTCCTTAACGGAAACGCGTCTTCGGGATTCTGGGCGCGACAGTTTCCGGCGAGGGGTGGGTGTCCCTATAGGAGGTCCTGAAACTTCCCCACTGTTCTCGCTGGAAGTGTCCCTGAGCCATCCCTCCGACTCACTTTCCCTCGGAGCTCCTTCTCTCCCCCTGCTGGTTCCCTCCTCTGCTGCTAAGTCTCTCCTAGCCTCCGTGAGCCCTTCCACCACCTGCCCTTCCGATGGCAGTTCCCTGACAGGCTGCCCCCAAACTCAAGAGGTACAAGGCAAACACGGAGCCTTGAAAGGAAGGCAATGAATAATGCAAAGCTATTTGGGTGGCAAGACCCTGGCGACTTAAGAGATCGATAAATAGTTTAAACAGGCTCATTAAGGGCACACCGGAAAGGCAAGTTGGATGTTTGCACCGGGAAGGGGTTGCATGAATTAAAGTTGCAGCTGGGGCCAGCAGGGTCACAGTTAAGAAGTCAGGAATTAGCTCTGTCGTGAGCTGATGGTTCCAAAGACTCATTCTGAGTAAGAGTGCTTAGACTCAAGTGCCGGTTTAAGCAGCAACCTTTCTCAAGACAAGAAGAGCCACAGTGACATGCTCAGGGCAGGGCAGAAATGAGCATTACAGCAGGCATTGACACACAGGAACATACAAAGGGTCCTCTTGAGCCATCAAGTCAAGCCTACCCCAGCCTGTTCCCTCCAACTGTTTCAGAATCCAACTCTCACCAGTCCCAGCTGGCAGCAGCAGTGTTTCCATCACCCATCAGGATTGTAGGGCTGTGCTGAGTGGCGCTGATTGGAACTGCAGCACCAAGTTGGGGAAGGCTGCTCTAGGCTGACATTGGGTCATATCCAACTGAATTATGCTCGGAGTGGACTCATTATAATCAATGAACCCAAGTTAGCCATGTCTATTAATTCCACTGGGTCTTCTTGGAGCAGGACTAGCATTGGACAGAACCCACTGTGTTTCCAAGGCTGGCCCATCAGCTCCCCCTGTGAAGCTGGGCAGGGCATGATGGCAACAGGCCTTTGCCGTGGCTTCTCCAAAGCAACTGGTCGTTTGGATGTGGCAGATCCATGCAATCCTCATGAGTAACAACCACCAAGCGAACTCTCCTGATTGTCATGGATTTGTCAAATCATCTTTCAAAGCTACAGAAACCAGTGGTTGCCACCACACTCCATGGCAGTAAATGCCATGCTTAACATGCTGAGTGTGAAGAAGCTCTTCCTTTCATCTGCTCTAGCTCTTCTGCCAGTCTGTTTCACAGGGAGATCCCAAATTGTAGCACAGCCATCTCCCATGCCCTCTTCCCCCTCCTAAGCCATGGATGCCCTTCCCACAGAGGTGCACCTGGCACCACCACTGCAGATTTCGCTGGGTGCTGAAGACACACCTCTTTAGCCCCTGACTCTTTGACTCCTGAGGCGCATATTTTTAGGATCCTGATTATTCATGTGATTTTAATGTGTGTTAAACTGTTTTTAATGGGCATAGATAAATAACAACAATAAATTATTCAGCCTTCCCCTTCCTTCCCCTGAACTCAAACACTCACACACCATTTTAAAAAGCCTTTTTTGCCTCTCCTTACCACAGATGATGAGAACCTGTGTTGGATTCCAGCTCCCACCAGCCCCAACAAGCACGGCCAACAGGGATGGGTGACAGGAGCTGCAGTCCAACAACTGACTGGCAGAATGGCTCATGATGGATAGCTCAGTCAGTAGAGCATGAGATTCTTAATCTGGGGGTTGTGGGTTCAAACCCCACATTGGACAAAAGATTCCTGCATTGCAGGGGTTGGACTAGAAGACCCTTGTGATCCCTTCAACTCTACAATTCTATGAACCTGTCGAGGGTGACAGGTTTTCCTGGATTTTTCCAGGCAACATGGATTCTGTTCAGGGGGATGCCTGCTTTATTTACTTTCCAGCGACACCATCTAATGAGCACTGTGCTTTGCATGCAAAATACAGCTATTTAGGGTTTACTGTAAGATTTCCTTGCTGGCACATAAGCATGTTTGCCCACCCCACACGCCTTTGGAAGCACAACCTTATGTAGGGAGTTCCACAGGTTTGGGCCCACTACCCTGAGTGTGAAGCTGCTATCAGTTATAAGCTGTGCAGCTGAGCCACAGCCGGGGGGGGGGGGCGGTCAGGGAGACAGGATAATGCCATGTGCAATGCTCTTGGGTTCTTCAAACTCTTTTTCTAAGGCTGAATGTGAAGCAAAGAAATAAAATGGGGACATTTTCTACATTGGCAGGGGACGGTGGATTTTGTGACATTTGAAGCCCTTTCAATTCTAGGGGATTGAAAGGGCTGGTGCATCATTTTAAAAGCCCCAGGATATATGGGACCCCCATGCATAGGGAACGTGCAGAGTGGGTTGACACAAACAGGACTGGACTGTGTATGCTGAGATGTGATGGGACACTCTGATGCTATTACATAAGGTGGGGGAGGCTCCCCTTGCCCCCCTTCTCTCCTTGTGGGCCAAACACACAACATTTTGCAAAGGCCTTCTTGGGCGACGGCCCCCTTACCATTCCGGCTGCAGCGGTTTGATTCACCTGGTGTTGAGCTGCCTTGATTTTGGCTTGCAGGTGTGCAGGGGGATGAAAGTACTTGCATTTCTCCCGGGAGCATCGCCCTTTGATGTAATCCATGCACACCGTCACGGTGTTCTCATTTGTGTCTATCATGGCAATATCTATTGGGTGAGCATAACGGCAGTCATTCTCACCACGTGTGCAGTTGCCACGCTGAAACTCCCGGCAAACCTTAAAAGAAAGCCGCATTATTTGAACCAGGAAAAACACACGAAAACACCCAGGAAAAACCACTTCTCCATTTTCCTCCTAATGTGAACACAAAGGGCTAAGAAAAGCATAGCCGCGGGGTGGGGGCAAATCTCAGCTGCCCCTCAACTACAGTGGTACCTCGGGTTAAGTAATTAATTCATTCTGGAGGTCTGTTCTTAACCTGAAGCACCACTTTAGCTAATGGGGCCTCCTGCTGCTGCTGTGCCGCCAGAGCATGATTTCTGTTCTCATCCTGAAGCAAAGTTCTTAACCTGAAGCACTATTTCTGGGTTAGCGGAGTCTGTAACCTGAAGCGTATGTAACCTGAGGTACCACTGTAAGTGTCATGTTTCATCTCATTGCACCTCCCATTTATTTAAAGCAGGGTTGTGGAAACTTTTTGGCTCTATGGGGCAGATCCCTATCAGGGTTGGCCTCACAGGCCAAATCACAGACAGTGTCACCCACCTGGCAATCAGTGTGATGTCATGTGCAAGGTGCTTTAAAGTTCTGAAGCTGGGACATCAAAGCACCTTGCAAGGCACTGCAAAAAGCAATGCACTGAGGAAGAGGTTTGCGGCACAATCCCCAGCTGATGAGCAGGGGTTAAGTCCTGCTCTGCTTGGCTGTGAGACCCTGTTCTCTGCTGGGAGCTTCTGCATGCTTTACAGATTCTCTGCCACTGAGTGACAGCTCTTCCCAGCCAACAGAAGCAAGATCACACCTATATTACTGAAGAAGTGCAGCCGCTATATTAATAGGGGAGCCTGGTTCACTTCCATTTTCTACTGCACTGTTAGCTACTGAAACGGTAGGGCAGTTATTTTCTAGGGGATAGAAGGTTGCATCGATTTCAGAATTCTGTGCCAGCCTGTAGAGACCTGAGATGGTGAGCAAGGAGGGCTGGAAGAAATAAAACCAGCTGGAATCTCCCACCCATGTAAACAAGGTTTGCTGATCCAAGATGACAGCACTGAATAAGCAACCTCTTACTGCAGGATTTCCTTGGTTTTGCAAACAAGTCCTGGGGATTTGGGTCAGGTAGAGGCAGTTCCACTTTATTAGCAACACTCCTGAAAGCCCTTCTGACTGAGCCCCAGTGACCCTCGACTCCGTTTTTTTTACAACAAAACTCTCAAACCCAGACTAGATGACAGAAGCTGGGAAGCAATTTTAAGCAAACAGTGATCTTCAACTTATGAAAAAGGGATGATGTGTACTCCAGCGCCAATTAAGAAAAAGGCTTTAAGAGCTTCCTTGTCTTTGGATTAAGAGGTCAAACAAGATACATGTTACACTGTTCTCAAGGAACTGGTATAGCTAAGACTTCAAAAAATGGGGAATTAGTTCCGAGCCATAACGAAGAAAGGGTTTCAGAATCCGGACCCCTCTCCTCTCTCACAGCAGAACTTCCATAGGGCAAGGACATTTAGGCAAAAGGTGCCCAGTTAAATTTAGCTAAGAACTGCCTTCTTCATCTAAGCAAAGCAACCATCGCCATTTGGTACAGGGTGCAAGATACCTCCAGTTTGTCTGTCCTCATCATTTTCTGCCCAGTGGAGCTCCCTGCCACAGAAACAGCTGGGTTCCCAGACACCAGGACAGGTGTATTTGGCAACAGCTCTGCAGGAACCAAGCCCATTCCAGGAGAGACGTGACTTAGGTAGGGACTGAATGCCATGGTGGGGCTAGTTGCAAGCGAAGGAGTCACAGGAAAAGTTGTCTGCCAAGAAAGAGGAGAAAGCAATGGTCATGGAGTTAGCAGGGTCTAAGAATGCACTGGTCCTGTGTCCAACCCCCTGTACCCCCAGCTCTGGAAATGTTCTATTCAGTTGCACTGGCTAAGAGGAGGACTCTTGTTCTCAGTCTATTAATCCTCTTGGTTTGCTTCTGATCTTCTCCTCCTGCTTTCATTGATTCAGATGTGCATGGAGCATTTCAGGCACAAGAAGCATCTTCATCAGTATGGACAAGGAACAGCCAATGATCGTTAAGAGCTTAATAGCACAATTAAGGAGGCACCTTGGGCAATTAACACAGTCCCCCTACCCTGCACCTTGCAATTAAGCATTCACCGGTGGGAGTTAAGGGATCAAGCCAATTCTGGACATGAGACGCATGGCAGATAAGCTGGCAAGAAGCTCCCCTGGCATAGACAAAAGGGCTGGTACCTTTTGGGTTTCTTAAAGCAACACATGTCTAGAATCCATACGTCACTTCAGTTTTACACTTCCAGCCAGCCTAAGAAAAGCAGAACCTGAGCACAAGAGCACTATCCTCTCCTGGAATTTCTAGCAACTAGGATTCAGAAATGTACTGCCTTTGACAGTGGAGGAAGAGCATAGCCACCCTGGCTATTAGCCACTGATAGCCTCTTCCTCCTCCTCCTCCTCCTCCTCCTCCTCCATGAATTTGTCTAATCCTCTTTTAAAGGCATCCCAGTTGGAGGCCATCACTGTCTCCTCGGGGAGAGAGTTCCATAGTTTAACTATGCAGTGTAAGAAGAGACACTTTCTTTTTTCTGTCCTGAATCTTCCAACATTCACTTTTCATTGGATGGCTATGTATTCTAGTGTTACAAGAAAAAGAATTCTTTCTCTATCCACTTTCTCAATGCCATGCATAATGTTATACACTTCCTTCATGTTACCTCTTATTCACAATTCCTCTAAACCAAAGGTTTTCAACCTTTTGGAGTCCATGGCTTCCTTGACGGACTACCTTCTTTCTGCAGCACCCCTGTGGGGCTCAGGAGCTCAGCAATGTCTCCCCTTGCCTGCAGAGCTGGCAGTCCCTCACCCCTTTTTGAACACCCTCCCTGGTGGAGTGTTCCTTCAGCCGCCTCTCCTTTCCACTCTCCTTGGAAGTCCTCTAGCAGCAGCCCCTGGTCACTGAACTGCACCTCCCAGAGGCACCATTGGCCTGCAGAGCTTATAGCCAGGGCTGCTGCAACAAACAGCTGGGCAAGCCTTTGGGAGGCAGAGATGAGAGAGGGCATCAGAGGAGGGAGGGAAGAGAGACAGAGGCCAGGGTTGTCCTGACTCCTGACCATCATTCAAGGCACCCCAGCATGCCACCGCACCCTGCTTGAAAACCACTGCTCTAAACTAACGTCCTCCCCCATGCTGTAATCCTTCCTGATAGGGAAATTGCCCCATCAACTTTTCCTTTCTACAATATCAGCATATACCCCTCAGGCAGACTGTCCCTGAGGGGATGCAGCCCCTGCCTCCCAGAGAGAAATAAGGTTCTTCACCCCTGTTTTTAGATGTGATGATGATGATGATTCTGCCCTTCAACCATAGATCTCAGGGCGGTTCACAACATAAAAATACAATATAAAAAGTACACAATAAAATAAAAACCAAAACAAACCAATAATTCCTTCTAGCGGATCCCACCATTAGCCACCAATAAAGTAGTGGACCTAGCCTGCTCACTGCTCCCACCTCATGGTATGCCAATTAAATGAATGTCTATAATTTACCACAGGCTATCTTGTGCGAGGGAAAACTTAAGTGATTTAGAGCCTTAGGCAGGAGCTGAACAAACAAAAAAAAGTTATATTAACAGAAATAAGAAGTTTGTGAAACAGAGACTTTCGGGGTCGGCGCCATCGGCAATGGCGGATTACCTCTAACTCTGAGGGAGTTAGCTCCGCGGAAATTGGGTCTTGCCGCTACGGTGAAGCGGGGACCCTTCAAAAACCACAGGCGGGGGAAGCCTGTGTTCGTGGGACTCGGCGGGCACCTTCAGCGCCTCCCCAATCTGCAAAGGAACCCGGCTCCGGGCTCCGGAGCGAAACGGGGTGAGCGGTGCGGTGCTGAGAGTCTATTGCTTCTTCCGTGGAGTGAAGCCGCACAGCTGTTGCCGGAGAGCGCTGACTTTTTTCCTGTGACAATTCGGCTATCAAAACAACTACCCGTGAGTAGGTTAAAGATCTGAAAATAAGGGAAGAAAAAGCACTAATTTGGCACCAAAGTGGGAAGGCTTAAACAGGAAGACCGCCTTCAGTTTCTTGTAAACAGATCAAAGCAAAGATCATCTAAGCTAAGACCTGGAAAATCGCTTTAAAAGGACTTAAACCCTAACATCAATACAAGAGATCTCCCTCCCTGAGCTGCGGGAGAAGTATTTTTGCCTGCAAAAAAGAGAGGAAAGGAAACAAAGACCACTGCTTAATGCCTGGGAACGGGCTGTCAATGGACAATAATATTGCCGTACTGTGAATCGCGCTGTTTATGGATAATGTAACCTTTTGACAGTTAACTCTGCAAGAGAGATACTTTATTCTGACTGGTTTCTCCAGACTTCAAGGAACTGTAAATTAACTGAAATTGAAAGTGTTGCTTATTTTGTTAAATGGGGGACTTGGAAAAGTTATTTTAATGCAACAAGTATTGACTGTTACTGTGTCCCCCTAGAGGAACTTTGAAATTGCTACAACTGGCCAGGGAATTTTCCACTTTAAACTGGCCAGGGGAATTTCCCACAGCAAAACAAACTCCGGCCGTGGGATTGACCTTGAGCTTCAGATAAAGTGTTATGGCAGACTCGCTTCAGGAAAAAACCACAAGATCTGGTAAAATTCGGCAGCAGTGAAGAACATCAGCATATGGCCCTTATGCACCACCAGGGGTAGCATCTGTCCAAATTGGGTCAAAAGGAATGGCATCTGAAGATGTTTTAGCTTTGGCATTAGGTAAAATCAATGAATCTTTGGAAAAATTAAGTAAACAACTAGCTGAAGCAACAACTAAAATTGACCAAAATACTACAAGCATTAATAATTTGGGACAGAAGGTGAACTCTAATACAGAATCTATTGAGAAATTGCTGCAGGAATCTACTTTGACCCGAAAGACAGCTGAAGAAGCAAAGGAAAAAGCACTGGCCGTAGAGGAAAAGATACCACCGATATGTAGGCAACTTGAGGACCACAGGTCGATGTTGTCCATGATTGAACTGAAGGAAAGACAGACAAATTTAAGGATCAGGGCTGTACCTGAACTGGAGAAAGATAACCTAAGTGACTTTCTTATGCAAGAATTTGCACTTTTGGAACCTAGATTCAGATAAGTAAGATTTCAAGATAGTAAGTGCTTTCAGGCTTGGAAGAGGGGGGAGAAAGAACAGGGTGAGAGACTGTTTGATTACCCTCCGAACAAAAGAGGAGAGAGACAAAATATTGAGTCTGCATTTTCAGAAGACCTTGGAAATACATCAATCAAGAGTGGAGATATTTAAAGACATCCTGAAATACTTTCTGGATCTTAGGTCTAACTACGGAGATCTGGTGACCTTGTTGAGGAGTAACAGAATTGTTTTCAGGTGGGAATTCCCCCAAGGCCTATATTTACCTTCAAAGGAAGAAAGTTAAAAATAAGATCAGTGGATGATAAAGAAAGATTTTTGAAAGATTACGGAGAAGACCTGCAGAAAGAATCTGAAGAAGAGCCAAGAGAATTAAAACCAGGAATACTAGACATAGCATCACTATCTTTTGGATTGGACAACTCAGAAAAAGTGATACCATCGACAGAACAAGAACAATTACTGGGTGCAGTTGGAGGAAAAGTAAAGTAACAACACCATGGTTCTGCAACTATTAAGTTGGAATATTAATGGTTTTAACTCCCCGGAGAAAAGGAAAAAAGTCTTTCATTTATTGAAAAAGGAACAATTGGACTTGATTTGTCTACAGGAAACACATGTGATAAGGCTACATAGGAAAGTATTGATCAATAAAAGATTGGGTCAAGAGTTTATTTCATCGGATAAGGTTAAAAAAAGAGGAGTAGTGATTTATGCAAAAGAGAGCCTATCACCGAAATTTATTTTTAAAGATGACCAAGGAAGATTTGTGGCTACTGAAATTCAAACACAAGGAGAGAAATTTTTGATAGTAGGAGTTTATGCACCAAATGAGGGGAAATCTGAATTTTTTAAAAAGTTGCATGAGACATTGCTGGACTATATGGATTACAACATTATCATGATGGGAGATATGAATGGAGTGGTATCTACAAATATGGACAAGGCACAGAGACAGGTAGTCACTAAGGATGGCAGGCTACCAAAAACCTTTTTTGAGATGACTGACAATATGGACTTAATTGACATTTGGAGAACAAAGAATCCCTTGGGTAGAGAGGGAACTTTCTTCTCTGAAGCCAAAATGTCATGGACAAGAATTGACCAAATCTGGATAACTAGAGGACTGGCTCCTAAGATTCGAAAAGTGGAAATTTGCCCTAAAACCTGCTCCGACCATAATGCTGTGAAAATGGAGATGAAACTAACACCAACTGGTTCCTTCAGATGGAGGATGAATGACACCTTGTTTAGAGACGAAGAGGTTACCAAGAAGGCCCAAAAAACCTTGAGAGACTATTTTGAGATAAATATGAACACTACCATTGAAAAAAGAGTAATCTGGGACGCAAGCAAAGCGGTTATGAGGGGGTTTCTAATTCAACAGAATGCAATAAAGAAGAGAACTCAAAATGAGAAAAAAGACAAAATTTTGGAGAAAATAAAAGAGGGCGAGAAGAAACTGAGAGCGAAACCAAAGTCACCAGAGATTCTGAGAGAAATAAAGTTATACCAAGTCCAATATATGAAAATGATGAATGAGGAAAAAGAATGGAAAATTAAACAGATGAGACAAAGGACATTTGAATTGGCTAATAAATGTGGGAAACTGTTAGCTTGGCAAATGAAAAAAAGGACAAAAACTTAACACCATTACTAATTTGGAAGTGGAAGGAAAGAATATACAGAATCCAGTGGAAATTAGAAAATGTTTCCAGAGGTACTTTAAACAGTTATATACACAAGGGCCACAGAAAGAGATCGATATAGACCATTTTTTAAAAAGAAATGGATTACAAAAAATCTCTCAAGAAAACAAGTCAATGTTGAATTATAAAATAACAGAACAGGAGGTAGAAGGTGCCATCCAGAATATGCAGTTGGGCAAATCTCCAGGGCCGGATGGTTTAACCTCAAAATACTATAGATCTATGAAAGATTGGATAATTCAACCACTAAAGGAGGTTTGTAATGAAATTTTGGAGGGGGAAAAAGTGCCAGAGTCGTGGAAGGAAGCCTACATTACACTTATACCGAAAACTGAGTCTGAAAAGACACAACTTAAGAACTACTGCCCCATATCCCTGCTTAACGTGGATTACAATTTTTTTGCAGATATTTTGGCTAAAAGATTAAAAAAAGTATTAGTGGAGGAGATACATAAGAAGAATAATAATAATAATATTTTATTTATACCCCGCCCTCCCCAGCCAAGGCGGGGCTCAGAGCGGCTTACAAGCAATAATAAAAACAAGATGAATGATTACAACTTAAAAACAAAAATAAAATACAACATTAAAATAATGGAACATTAAAATATTAAAATGTAGCCTCATCGCAGGAGAAGGAAAAGAAAGGGAAAAAAGAGAGGGAGGGAATCAAATTGGCTCCAAGCCAAAGGCCAGGTGGAACAACTCTGTCTTACAGGCCCTGCGGAAAGAAATCAGATCCTGCAGGGCCCTGGTCTCATGAGGCAGAGCGTTCCACCAAGCTGGAGCCAGAGTTGAAAAGGCCCTGGCTCTGGTTGAAGCCAATCTAACTTCCTTAGGGCCTGGGACCACTAGGGTGTTGTTATTTATGGACCTTGAGGCTCTTCGTGGGGCATACAGGAGAGGCAGTCCCGTAGGTACGAGGGTCCTAGGCCGTGAAGGGCTTTAAAGGTCAAAAGCAGCACCTTAAATCTGACCCTGTACTCCACCGGGAGCCAGTGCAGCTTGAAAAGCACTGGGTGAATATGCTCCCATGGCAGAGACCCCGTGAGGAGTCTCGCTGCAGCATTCTGTACCTGCTGGAGTTTCTGGGACAGCTTCAAGGGCAGCCCCACGTAGAGTGAATTACAGTAGTCAAGCCTGGAGATGACCGTCGCATGGATCACTGTGGCCAGGTCGGGGCGGGAAAGGTAAGGGACCAACTGCTTGATGCGGCAAAGGTGGAAAAATGTCGCCTTGGCTGTTGCTGTAACTTGCGCCTCCATGGAAAGGGAGGCGTCAAGGATTACACCCAAACTCTTAACGGAAGGCAATGGCACTAATTGGGCCCCCGCAAGAGAAGGGAGTTGGTCCCTCATCCCCATGCCATAACGACCTAGCCATAGGACCTCTGTCTTCGAAGGATTTAGTTTCAATCGGCTCCCACGAAACCATCCAGCCACAGCTTCCAAGCATCTGGTCAGTGTGTTCGGGGCCGAGTCAGTGTGGCCATCCATCAGCAGATAGAGCTGAGTGTCATCAGCATATTGGTGACAGCCCAGCCCAAAGCTCCGGATAATCTGGGCAAGGGGGCACATAAAGATGTTAAAAAGCATTGGGGAGAGAATTGCGCCCTGCGGCACTCCACACACCAAGGAGTGGCGCGACGACATTTCCCTCCCTAGTGCCACCCTCTGTCCCCGACCAGAGATAAAAGAGCACAACCAGTTACGAGCTATGCCCTGTATCCCCACGTCTGCGAGGCGGTGATTCAGAAGATCATGATCGACCATGTCAAAGGCTGCTGACAAATCTAAAAGGATCAGCAGTCCTGACCCGCCTCGATCCAGTTGTCTACGGAGATCATCTGTTAGGGCAACCAGAGCCGTCTCCGTCCCAAAACCAGGACGGAAACCGGACTGAAATGGATCTAATGCTGATGTTTCCTCCAGAAACCTACCAAGCTTTTCAGCAACCGCTCTCTCAATTACCTTACCCAGGTATATATAAAGACCAAGCTGGCTTTCTCCCGAGCAGACACTTGTCTGATAACACGAGAAATATAATTAACATTTTGGAAAAACTGCAAGTGAATATTAATACTAAAGCAGTCTTAATATTTGTAGATGCGGAGAAAGCTTTTGGTAATATCTCTTGGAGTTTTATGAAGAAAAATCTTCAGGGGATGCGGGTTGGTCAAGGTTTTGCAATTTATTCAGAACAAAAGGCTAAATTAATTGTCAACAATGTGGTGACAGAGGAATTTAAGATAGAGAAAGGGACACGACAAGGCTGCCCAATTTCCCCATTGCTCTTCATTTCGGTCCTGGAGGTTTTGTTAACCGATATGATCAGAAGAGACCATCTGATTAAAGGTATACAGGTCGGAGCCAAACAGTACAAATTGAAAGCTTTTGCAGATGACTTAGTACTGACACTACAGGAGCCAGAATCTAGTACTAAAAGAGTATTGGAAATGATTCAAGAATTTGGTCAAGTGGCAGGATTTAAGTTGAACAAGTTAAAAACTAAGGTTCTTGAGAAAAATTTAACACCGATTGAGAAAGAGAGGTTTCAGAAGGAGACAGGTTTAACACTGGTTAAGAAAGTAAAATACCTGGGGGTTAACATGACCGCTAAGAACTTAAATTTATTTAAAGATAATTATGAGAAATGTTGGTCAGAAGTGAAAAAGGATCTAGAAATATGGTCAAATCTGAAGCTTTCCTTGCTTGGTCGAATTGCTGTTATAAAGATGAATGTATTGCCAAGAATGTTATTTTTGTTTCAATCATTGCAAATTTTGGACAAAATGGACTGTTTCAAGAAGTGGCAGAGAGACATTTCTAGATTTGTCTGGCAGGGCAAGAAGCCCAGAATAAAATTTAAAATACTAACCGATGTAAAGGAAAGAGGTGGATTTGCCCTGCCAGACCTTAAACTCTATTATGAATCAGCAGCATTTTGCTGGCTGAAAGAATGGCTGCTTCTTGAGAACACAGACATTTTGGATTTAGAAGGCTTTAATAATGTTTTTGGGTGGCATGCATATCTGTGGTACGACAAGGTTAAAGCACACAAAGCATTTAAAAACCATATTGTCAGGAAAGCATTGTTCAATGTCTGGATAAGATATAAAGATATATTTGAAAACAAAACCCCAAGGTGGTTATCACCAATGGAAGCAAAGGCCCAGAAAAAGCTCAATATGGAGGCCAAATGAGAAACTAAAAGATAAAGTGCGAGACTGGCTTCATTACTATCAAATAAGGGAGGCTTACAATCTGGACAAAAAAATTGGCTTTCAGGTGGAAAAATCAAAATTGGAAACAGAATTGTTAGACCCCAAAACTAAGATACTATCAAGAATGTATAACTTGCTGTTGAAATGGAATACTCAGGATGAAACGGTTAAATCAGCTATGATTAAATGGGCACAAGATGTTGGACATAACATTATGTTTGCTGACTGGGAACAGTTGTGGACCACAGGTATGAAATTCACGGCATGTAATGCCTTAAGAGAGAATATTATGAAAATGATATACAGGTGGTACATGACACCAGTCAAGCTTGCAAAAATCTACCATTTGCCCGATAATAAATGTTGGAAATGTAAAGATAATGAAGGCACATTCTTTCACCTTTGGTGGACGTGCCCTAGGATTAAGGCTTTCTGGGAGATGATATATAATGAAATGAAAAAGGTATTTAAATATACCTTCTTGAAGAAACCAGAGGCCTTTCTCCTGGGCATGGTCGGCCAATTGGTGTTAAAGAAGGATAGAACTTTCTTTATGTACGCTACAACAGCAGCAAGAATACTCATTGCAAAGTATTGGAAGGCACAAGATCTACCCACCCTGGAAGAATGGCAGATGAAAGTGATAGACTATATGGAATTGGCGGAAATGACTGGCAGAATCCGAGACCAGGGAGAAGAGTCGGTGGAAGAAGACTGGAAGAATTTAAAGATTACCTACAGAAACATTGTAAAATTAACGAATGCTAAAATGATGTCGGAATGAAATGAAGCGGTTTTAGCAACAATGTTAAAAAGGAGTATGTAAAAATGGATTGTTAATAGATGAAAATATAAAGTTATAATATGTTAAGATAAAGAATTAAGATAAAAACAAAGAGGGAAAGGATTTGCTGAAATAACCATTCGAACTGGAATACACAAAAAGGGAGGTGTGAGGAGGTCAGGGAAACAAGTAAATGAAAGGAAGACATGGAAAGATGGATTTATTTTTAATTGTTTTTATTTCTTCTGTATTTTGTATTTTTTGTTTTCTTTTTTCTATTTTTTCTATTACTTTTGTAATTTCTTTTGAAATTTTAATAAATATTTTAAAAAAACAATAAAAACATTATAATAAAAAAAAGAAGTTTGTGAAACAAAGTTGGGTCAGGAGATGCGTTCTTTCAGATCCAGCTCTAACTGACACTCTCCCTCAGAAACTGCACCTTTTGTTCTCCTGCCCAAAGTGCTGGCTCTGCCCACCTCTGACTGTCTGTCTTGACAGCCAATCAGAGGGAGGCTCATTTCAGGGGGATTGCAGCACCAGATGCTGGTCTGGTTCAGCTGTCCGTCACAACCCTCCTCCCCATTACTCAGACCAGGGAAAGCCAACTGGACACCCTCCAGATATGGCTAGACTACAAACTGAAATCATTCCTGACCATTGGCTGGCCAAGCTGGTTGGGGGTGATGAGAGTTGTGGTCCTACAACATCTACAGCACACCATACTGGCTATCTCTGAATGAGATGCTTCAGTCCTAATTTAAGATTTACATTCTGGTCTGTGAGCTGTGTCAGTATCCCACACCACCCAGTCTCAAAGTGAGAGTGAAAACAGGCCTTTGTAAAATGACTTCTATGATTCTATGACTTGGTTCATCACCCTACACAATGTGACCACAGCAGACTCAAATCAGAGCTTTGCAAATCAGTTGCCTTTTATACAACTGTTGTAGAACCTGTCCTTGTTCCACCAGTATTTAATTGTTTGGTCTATTTTAAGGCCTTTGTAACCCGGTCACAGGTAATTGCATTAGGCCAAATCCTGACACGAATTGTCAGCGAGCTAAACCTGATGAAGGGGCCCCAAATTTTTCAACGGGCATCTGAGCTCAGTGAGTTTTGTTGTGTTATGTTACTGTGTCTAACTAACATAAACTGGATTTTATGGGTTGGTGTTGAGTGGGTGGGTTGTGTGATCCCAGAAGTTTAGACCAATCTTCCTCCAGACAAGTTACTGTTTTGTTCATCTCTGCCTGGAGGATATCTGGATTATTGGATGAGGTTCCTTGTTCTGATTACTGAAAAGCACCACCAAGGAGCGGGTTGGGAAATGGACACACTTTTTAATGTCTCTGATAAGAATGATTTATTGAGGAAAGCAGAACTTGTGGTTTAAACATTCTTTGTTTGCCCCCGGGTTCTGAAAATTTATTGCCACCCACAATGCCTCTGAGGGTTCCTGAACACTTACACATGCCTTACAGACTGAGAACCTTGCAAAAATAAACAAATACACACACTCTTGCAAAATACATTGAAGTTGAACTCCATAACTCCATGTTTTCTTAGCTGAGAATTTGAGATGCTTTGGCATATAATTTTACTTTTTCTATAAAAAAATGCAGAACATCATAAACAGGAGTCTCAGTTCGGCTTAAAACTGGGGCCAGCTCAACTTGGGAAATACAAAGACAATTTAAAAATGTTTCAGACATCCATAGTGCAGAATACTCTTTAAGAAGCCACCACATCACTTGAAAATGACTATGGATTGGAAGTGGAGACAATATATGCACCTTTCCCTGCTTATCTGTTTGCTTTGTAAGATGAAAAACCTTAATAAAAACTTTTTTTTAAAAAAAAAAGCCAGCACATACATAATAGCCCCCCAAAAGATGAACACACTGCAGTCCAATTTACAATAAAGGCTGTAGAAAAAGAGGTATTTTACCAAGGCCTTTCTGAAAATATTGAGGGATGGCTGGGGCAGCTCAGAAGGTTTATGAACCATAAGGGACATGCAAGATGGAAGGAGTGAAGGAGGTTCTTCAAGTTACCTGATTCTAAACCATTAAGGGCTTTAAAAGGTGAAAGTTAAATCATTCACCCCATATTTTACAATTCATGCCGAACAGGAGTCATCCCAAAACTAAATCGTACTTCTTACAAGAGTAACTTGAGTTTTATGCATTTATGGACTATAAGTGTCCTGTACAGATTGTAGCACCAAGGGTCGTCTTCCTTAACCATGGTTATGTGTTGCATCAGTTAAGTGTAACATCAGAATGCTTAAATCGTGGGCAAGGATTGGCTGCAGACTAGGATGTGAAATCACTGTTGCAAAAACGGGTTTGCAAGGCAACTTACAATTGGCTGCAATTGTGCTCCCGGTAGCATGAACTGCATTTGCTGTGCAAACATGGCTGCGGCTGTCTTTTGCTGGATCAGGTTGTTGCGTCCGTTGATTTCGAGTTGTGTTTTTAAGTGCGGCGGAGGATGAAGGTATTTGCAGTTTTCTCGAGTGCAGCGACCCTGGGGGGAAATGTGAAATATTTTGCTGAGCTAGGCCAGTGCTTCCTTTAGCGCCCACAAAAGATCTCAGTAACAACCCCCACAAAATCCACAACGTATTCAAGATTCTTCCTGCTCAGTTTTGTTTGCACTGACTCAATCCACACCATACATTTAAAGCATCTTTAACCGCCTTGGCTTCCTGCCCCAAAGAATCTCAGGAACTGTAGTTGGCCCTTTGTAGAACTGCAATTCCCAGTACCCTTAACTGACTGCAGCTCCCATGATTCCTGGGGAGGGGGGGAAGTCATATGCTTTAAATTTATGTTTGTATAATATAGATGTGACCCAAGTCTTATGCACTGAACATACATCCTTTTTAACTTGCCCACATTTCACTGGATGCCAGGAGTGGATGCCAGGAAACAGAGGAAAGAATTATTTACTTGAGGGAGTCTGGTGGTGGCTGATGTAGATGCCTTCCCCACCCCCCATTGTTGAGCTACTTTATGCGGCGGGGGGGGGGGAATGACGACCCACTTTTGTTCCATTAGATGTGGCTGCCATTGTGGGCTCTGCACACTGACCCAGCAGCTATATTGTGCCTGGTGCCCACAAGCACGTTCTCAAAATTCCAAATGTGCTCAATGGCCCAAACAGGTTGGCCACCCCTGGGTTACAGTGCCAGCAATTCCTTGCTGAGCTACTTTTCTCTTCATAGAGTTTTTACAAAAGGAAGTTTTGAAAAATGTGGTCTAACCTGCAGTTGGTGGACTTCCTTTTGTAAAAACTCCCTGTGAAGAGAAAGTGATTATTCCACTCCCAGAACAAGCTCCTTTTCCACTGCATGTGGAGGCCATGGTCCTAGGTCCCCCCCCCCCCTTTCTTATTCTGGATCTTGCAAAGGATCCACTTTTGCCCCACCCCATCAATCCTGCACCACATCAATGGCACTAGGTCTGCCTTTCCAAAAACTACACCTCTTCTAAAGGCGGTCCAGGTCTTTTGATAGATCAGAATGTTTATGAGGCTTTAGATATATATTGGGGGGGGGGGGGGAAATGAACAAATTCCCAGCAAATAACCCAGAGATGCCTTTTAAATAACACATTCTACTCATGTAAAAACAAGCTGATTCCCGGACCGTCCGCAGGCCGGACTGAGAAGGCGATTGGGCTGCCCATGGGCCTTAGGTTGCCTATCCCTGCTTTAGAGCAATGTATACAAATTCCTTCTAGCAGAAGCACAGACTGGACATGTAAGGCTCATGTCACCATGCCTTTTGACCAAATTTAGGATAAATCTGCTTAGATGTTTTTGCATTCATAGGAATCTGGGAACAATGTGTGGGCACGGTTAAGAAGTACACTTCTGGCTTCCCCAGAAGTTTGATCCCTGAGCCAAGATTTCACTGAAATAGTCATCATTTTGATCAGCAACTCTACAGAGTGTCAGATAAGCTTGAGGGGGGGGGTGTCTCTCTGAAAGCAGCCTTGAAGATTACTATATCACCTGTTACTGATGTTGCAAACGACCATAGTGCTTACTCTGCATGCATTTAAGCTCAGAATGAATTGTCACA
The DNA here is from genome assembly GCF_964106915.1 of Podarcis gaigeae. Lineage (NCBI taxonomy): Eukaryota > Metazoa > Chordata > Lepidosauria > Squamata > Lacertidae > Podarcis > Podarcis gaigeae. The sequence goes on from NC_139691.1 coordinate 49,335,107, forward strand.
GGCTGTATCTTTCTTCTTTTTCTGCATTTTATTGCCACTAAACTCCCACTTTCCCATTTCTCTTCCCTTTGCAATCATCCATATAAAATCATGCCTGAGGGTTGCACTACAAGCATTTGATGAAGCGAACTGAGGAACGTTAAGAAGAGCCTTCTGGATCAGGCCAATGGCCCATCTAGTCCAGCATCCTGTTCTCACAGCAGCCAGCTAGATGCCCCAATGGAAAATCAGCAAGCAGGAGCTGAGCACAAGAGCAACTCTCCTCTCCTGCAGTTTCCAGCAACTGGTTTTCAGAGGCCTCTGGCCATGAAGGAAAAGCACAGACATCATGTCTCATCGCCACTGATCGCATTCTCCTCCATGAATGCTCTTAAAGCAACCCAAATGGACAATACACACATTTGTTTTCATGCAAAAATCTGAGGGTGCGGTGGGCTCTGGTGTCAACCATTGCTTGAAGTTCCTAATAAATTCAGAGCAGATACTGCAAGAAAAGCCTCCAGCTTCTCCTGGCATTACTATGCAACCCAAAGTTCGTCTCTTGACATTCTCTCCTGCTTTACTGCCAGTGGTAATAATAATATTCTACATCTTTGGAGAATTCAGTGGTGGAATACCTATTCTGCATGCAGGGAGGGGGGGGGACCCAGGTTTAATCCCCAGCAACCCATTAAAAATTAAAAAAAAAGAAAGAATCCTGGGTCAGCAAAGAAGCCAAAGGCCACCGTCTCCCTGTTGCTCCGACCATGGAGAGCTGCCACCACTTGCAGCAGACCCAGAACTAGGCTGGATGAACATACTCCTCCGAAGGCTGTATCAGCTTAACGTTTGGCATGCACAAGGCGTACAGTTCTAAGGAAATGAGATGAGCTGGCCAGTGTGTGTTTCTGAAAGGACTCTTCTTACATTCTGATCATATTTGTGGCACACGTCAATTTTAAACTCAACAGCTTGGAAGAACATTGCATTCCTAGGAACTAATGTGACCAAATTACCCCACAAGCTCTTCCCCTCTGATCAGTTTTCCTTTCTCATAAATATCACTGTTGGCATATATATGTTGCTGAGAAGAGAGCAGCAATCTATGTATGTGCAGAAGTGCTCTTGTTTTCATCACTTTGTATGCTGATGTGTAATGATAGTGGGAGCTGAGCCCTAGCTCCCAATAAATCCTGGGTATGTACGACAGCACATATATACTTTGCAGATCCAATATAGATACGAGCTGGTATAAAAAAACTCCTCTTAGAAGGCTGTGAACCTACAAAAACTTGGGAAGCTTGCTTTCTGCCAAGTCAGGCCATTGGCCCATCTTGCTTAACACTGACTAGTAGGATTTCATGCCAGGGAACACTCCCAGCCCTGCCTGGAGGTGCCTGGGATTGAATGTTAGATTTTCTGCATGCAAAACAGGTCCTCTAGCCCTGCGTTGTAGCCCTTCGTAATTCCTACATCACAGGATATCCAGTTTTAAAGAAAGGTGGGAAGTTGGTCCACTTGGCTTAGTATTGTTTGCACCGGGGTGGGGAACCAGTAGCCCTACAGATATTGCGGGACTCCAGTTCCCATCAACCCCAGCCAATGGTCAAGGAAGAGGGGAACTGTAGTTTAGCTACACCTGGAGACCACAGGGACTCCATCCCTGGTACGCATGGACTGTCAGCAACTCTCTTGAATTTTCAGACAGTTGCATCTTCTCCCAGGCCTCCCTGGAGATGCTGGGGGTGGAACCTGGGGCCACCTGCTCTACCACTGAGCTCCACCGCTCCTTTACAAATTTCATGGTGTTTGGGGATGATGGCATAAGCAACATATTTTGCAACTTGCGTATGTTGTGCGTCATCAGAATCAGTATTATGTAGATCAGGGGAACCTGCGGCCTGCCCAGTGTTTTGGGATTCCATCTTTCATCAGTCCTAGCAGAAATGCCAATGGTCTGGGAATGGTGGGGTAGAAACACTGGGAAGGAGGAAGATTCCATGCATATGATGGCTCTGGGGAAAGGGATGGCTGGAGAAAGGCATAAAAAACCCCAATCTAGGGTGGGGAAGAGGGGAAGTTGTGTTCTCTGGGAAATTGTTGCTGTTGCTGTTATTTATTACATCTGTATACTGCCCTGCATCTGAATATCTCAGGGTGGCCTAAATGTGTGCAGCATGTTTCACTGGCATGTGTCATTTGCAAAATGCTGTGATTCAGTTTGCACTTCTTCTAGACACCCAGCAATTATCAAGTATAACGGAGGAAAGTGCAGTTATCCTTCCTCTATCCACTCCCCACCCACGTGCCACACTTTCATTGCAAATCTCGTAATCCAATTCCACAACTTTCCCTGCCTGATTGAATCTCCCTCTCAAGGACATCTGAGGATGCAAGTGCCTCTGACCTTTCTCTGCTTACATTCGACGGGTGTGTGCGCGCGCAAAACGCTATGAAACAGAGGAGCCAGGCTGCCTGCTTGCTCGTTTGCTCTGTGCAGATGGGGAAGCAGAGAACATTCAGGCCCCAGAGAATAAATGCTGAGGTGCCACCTTCATGACTACAAATAGCAGTTGTTGCTGCTGCTGCTGCTGCTGCACACTACCCCATCTCATTCCCAGAGATTCCAGCCATGCTCTAAACCTAGGAATTTGAGTAGGCTCAGCTCTCAATATGCCTTTTGAGATAGAAGCAGCCCAGGGATAAATACACTGGGGGCGGGTATGTCCTGGACTCTGCAGCACAACCAAATATCACCACCATTTTTGTTTCTGCTGTTATACCACTATCAATGTGCTTTATTGGAATACCGGTCTCTGCCCAAAGGTGCTTACAATCTAAAAATGAACACAGGGAGGCACAAGGAAGGAACACAAAATGTGGTTACACCAGTTATGCGTATGTAGGCTTAGTCTCAAAATTTAGTGATGCAGTTCACCCAACCAAATAATGAAGGCGAAACTGAAGATATATGGGTAAACTGCTCATAAACACACACATATGTACACATAAAATATAGTATAAACTGCATTTGAGAAACTATTTAAAAGTATTTTTAGATGGTTTTAATTGTTTTGAATATTTTATTTTAAGTACAGTATGCCTTTTCCCGCTTTAATTTGCTATGTTATTGTTTGCCCACTTTGGGAGGAAGAGGGATAGAAATCAAATACACAATATAAGAGGGAAACTGCTTGTGAAAATGTGCACACCAGGCAAAACTATACACAAAAATCTGAGAAATCTGAGCAGAGATGGTGGTGAATTTTCACGAGGACTTTAAAAACAAATGAACGTGGAAGCAATGCAAAGATTAGGAGACCCCAACTGAAGACTAGAGAAATGGGAAACTGACAGAACCTCGCAGAACTAGACGGTAGGCACAGCCCCAGGCCTGGTGGCTGTGTGTGGGAGGGGATAGTAAGTGAAAGCAATGGCTTAACCATCAAACCCTTTGCCCAGGGAACTCTGGGAACTGAAATTCTGTGAGGGGGAGGGGGCCTCCTAACAACTCTCAGGGCCCTTAACAAACCACAGTTCCCAGGATTCTTTAGGGGGAGCCATGGCTGTTTAAAATGGGATGAGAATGCTTTAAATGTACAGTGCAGATGGGACCTCATAGTGATTTGAGCACTTGAAGAAAGCATTATATACATTCTGATGATTATGAATAATCTGTATAGGACGCAAGCACAGAAATGGATAAAACATACAGTATGGAACTTTTTAAAAAATATTGGACTAAGTTCTCAGTCATTCTAGGGCTGTACCCATTATCCACATTGTATTTGGAGAAGAAACATAAAAAAAGAAGAAGTCTGCATCAAAGTAGTATTACCAATGGAAGAAATGAGATTCAGTTTACTTGGAAGGAGGGGGTGGTGTGTGTGTGGAAATTAAAATCAAGTGCAGCAATGACACAGGGCAGTTTGTGTTGCTGCATAGTTTAGAAAATCAACAGCCTAATGAACATAAACAGTTCCTGGATTTATAAATAACAGCCCATATGAGCTGACAATTTAGTTTCAATCTGGATAAGCAGCCCATTCCAGGAAATGTGGGACACATTTTCCAGCGCTTTCCTGAGATCACAAAAGGTACAGGAAGGTGACTTGCTCCAGAAATTTTCTTCTCCATATATAATGCTGGCTTATAAACAGTTACTCACCTGGTGTGAGTTAAAAATCACTTCCAGATGAGCTGGCAGGAATTGTTTATAGAAGTTTTTAAAAAACAAACAAACAAAACAAACAGGCCACAAATGACTAGCAAAGGTTTTTCCAGGCTTGAAAAATTCTAGAAGATTTGCAAGGCGGATAGAGCATCATCAGCATGTGCACAGAACATAAGCTCAAACAACAGAAATCTGCCGTAAGAAACATACAAATTCTAGATTGTGCAAGAGATGATTGCCCTGTGTGCATCTTTTAGAGACATCTGCTGAGCAGGGGAAGCTTTTCTTGGAGAGAAGCAAAATACAATATTTTGCTGGTTGTACACATCAAACTGCTGTCATTGGACAAGTGAAGGGGGCAGTTAAAAGCTGGGTGGCCTGGTGAAAAAACAGACAAGGGCTCTTGCACTTTTAATAGTTGTGAATTAAATGTGCAGCAGCTCTGTCCTCTTTTCACCCTATCCCCCAGCCCCAATTAAGAATTGGCAGAAAATTGGAGGAAGGGGGGAGAAGCAAGGGGAATGACTGTGTAGAAACTCCAGTATTTGGGGAGGATGACTGAAAGGTGTTTAAGGCTTCACAGAACGCAGGGAGCTGCCTTTCAGATGGCAATCTAGCTGTGTGTGTGTTATGTGGAAGGGTTTGAAGGAGAGAGAAGGAAAGAGAGAGAGGCAGAATTCACATACTGTAGTTATCCTGGCAGAGACCTCCTGGTCTATAAAGGACTTAGATGAACCTCCCAATGTCTGTGGCAGAATGAGATGGACCAGGCTTTTAAGAGTAGACTTGTACCAATTCAGACTGCAAGTGGAGGATACTATTTCTGAATGCTGTCCCACTGTTTTTGCCTTTTAAACCCTCCATATTGAGAAAGTCAACATCTCCTTGGTGCAAGTTTTCCACCTCAAGGGAATTGATAATAACAACAGCAGCATTCAAAACAATACCGTTCATATACTACTCTGTTGTGCTTCTTGGGTAAAGGAGGCCTAAGGCATGTGAGAGAGCAAGAAAGAGTTCCCTCCCACAATGAAGTAAGTGGACTGCTCTTGCCACTAGAGCCCTCTTTCTAAATTTATCTTGCTGCAGTAATTATTCTGCTGTTCTCAAGTGAGGCCTAATCCTATTAACTGACAAACCTCCTCCAACTCTTTTTTTTTTTTGAAAGTTACTAGACCTCATGGCTGCAAAGCAACACCTACCACCCACAACATCACAATGGTTCAGATTACAAGTTATTTGCCAGCTAGCAGCACTCAAAGTTAGCTGCTGTCTTATTTTATCTTGTCTCCAGGAACAAAGCTAACCCCGCCAGGGTCAACCCAATATATTTTGTTTCCTCAAGCAAAGGAAAAGATGTCCCCATCCCAATTCCAGAACAGAAACTGAATCGTACTTTAACACTGGCAAACAGGACAGAACCCTCCACCCTACTTGAAGGCACCAGGGCATAGAGCAAGCCAGCTTAGGTTACCCAGAGGGAACAGTTAGGGCTCCTAAGTATTTGCCGCCTGAGGCAGCTGGAACACTCTGCCTAAAGATAGGGCCAGCTACGCATCAAACAATGTGTACAGAGCACAGGTCTTGCTTAAAGCGTACCATTCTGGTTGCCTCATCTCAAAAAGGATATGGTAGAGTTTGAAAAGATTCAGAAAAGTAACTAAAATGATCAGGGGGCGATTCATAAGAGCAATTCCCTTATGAAGAAAGGTTGCAGCATTTGGGACGTTTTAGCTTAGAGAACTGTAAGAGGCAACATGACTGAAATTTGAAAGATTTTTTCTCCTCTTAGAACACTAGAACTTGCAGACATTCAATGAAACTGCCTCTACATTTGCCCCCCAAACAAGGCACCCCTTAATTCTGGAGCAAGATGCATAGAGAAAAGGGTTTGCTTCCTTCTCATACCACCTGAACTCAGGGACACCCAAGGAAGCTGAATGTTGGAAGGTCAGGAAAAGGAAGTCCTCCTTCCCACAGTGCAAGGTTAAACTGTGGGACTTGATCTTACGGGAGGCAGTGATGGCCGCAAACTTGGAAAAAATCATGGAGGAGGAGGAGGAGGAGGAGGAGGAGGGGGCTGTTAATGGCTCCTAGCCAGCATGGCAATCCAGCTGTGAGGCTGCAATGCTTTAAATGCCAGGGGCTGGAAGGGGGATTGTTCCTGCCTGCTGTTTCCCGCAGGCATCTGTTTGGCCCCTGTAAGAACAGGATGCTGGACCAGAAGGGTTATTGGCCTGATCCAGTGGGCTGTTATGTTCTTATGACTAAAAAAACAACCATGAACTTTCCTGAACCACAACACAAAGCCCAGCCCATGCCTCTTTTTCATCCAGAAATAAATCTATTTCATTGAGGAAGTCTAGATATCAGAACACAGCTAAACAGGCAAGCAACTTCTCCTGCAGGAAAAGCACTGGCCGGGAGGTGTAGAGCAAGCATGACTAATGTCTGCATGATGTGCTCAGACTGACCTTGAGACCCAGAAATATGCCTCTGCCACGCTTAACATTGCCATGCAAAGCTCTCAAATCTAATAATGGTGTTTCATTTTCTCCACGCCATGCCAAGAAGCAGATTAACAGAAAATGCAATCATGACTTCAGAAGCTGGAAGGTTAATTCTGAATACCCACCAGCTAACCTCCCCTTTCCTCACCCTCCCCAAAGTATTCCTAGAACAAGAATAGGCCAATAATTCCCCTAGAAAATTGTTTGTAAGGAGTATTGCATAAGACGATCAAATTTATGTGAAATCTAAGCCGTCTAGACCATGGTTTGCTACCCTGATGGAAGAGGTAGCCAGTGTTTGGTCTCTGAAAACTGCTTGCCAAATTAGCCTCTTAGAGTCGGACATGACTAAATGACTAAACAACAACTACTGTCCTGTTTTGCAATTCTTCATTCTGTTTTGTCTCTTGGAGTCATACATCTATGGAGACTAACTGGAACCCCTCAAACAGTTCTAATCTTTCTTATCCTCTCAAGATGCTTTTTGTCAGAAATGTTCTGAAGGAATGCCTCTGTGAATTTCTTACAGCTCAAAGTACCAACATGGAAGCTATCAACTTTCCCATTTTAATTTTTTTAAAGCTACTAGCTCTCATGGTGTAAAGGAAGGCACTAGACTAATCAGGTCAACTCTTGAACAAAGAGTTCTCTATTTCCCATTGGTAAGTGATCAGATTCAGTCTTCAAGCTGAACATTCCACTTCTCTATAACTGCCCTCTGTCATTCTGTGCAAAGATTTATTACCTCAGAGAAGCAAATGTTTTGGCATTTTAACTCATGCTATCTCCCGAAATTAACAGGCCTCAACTGAAAGCCCTATTCTCACATGTGCTCCTAAAAACAGAAGGGTATTGGGGAGTGGGAGGGAGATATACCGTATTTTTCGCTCTATAAGATGCACCAGACCGCAAGACGCACCTAGTTTTTGGAGGAGGAAAACAAGAAAAAACATATTCTGAATCTCAGAAGCCAAAACAGCAAGAGGGATCGCTGCGCAGTGAAAGCAGCAATCCCTCTTGCTGTTCTGGCTTCTGGGATAGCCGCACAGCCTGAATTCGCTCCATAAGACGCACACACATTTCCCCTTACTTTTTAGGAGGGAAAAACTGAGTCTTATAGAGCAAAAAATACAGTATATGCTTATACTGAAAGAAACAAAACACACTCTTAACTGACCAAGGTTAAGCAAAAACATTATTATCCCTGGATTCGCATTCTCCCATTTAAAAGGGGAAAAAATCTACGGAACTGCAAGAATAAAAACATCTGAAAACAAATATGGTACCTTTTAACGGTAAAAATAAATAGCCTAATAATAATACCACATTTTTCATTGTAGTCCCCCAATGGAATAATTGGCATGTGCCACTCCGCCCCATGGGATTTCACAACTTTATTCCTCTGTTTCTAACCAAGTGAAGAATGAAGAGAGAGAAAAGCAGTGCTGTTTCACATTTTCTGCATCCCATTCCTGCATGATGGCCAAATATCCCCCAAACCAGCCCTGCACTACCCAGAACACAGCCTACCCAGCTTATATGGCAGACCAGCATGGATTCAATATCATTTTGCTGGGCGAGCATGTTCACAAACTGGACACAACGAGCGGCTGGCCATGCTTCTCCATTCACCTATAAAGCAGGTTGTGTGTTTGTAAGTCCCTGCAGTAATAGGACAATGCAATCCCTTGACATGCATAGCAAACCCTTTTCTTGTTAACATTAGCTTTCTGCATGCACATGAACCATCATGTGCTGCCTGGCACATCTAGTTTGACCTTGGGACTTGGGGACGGGGACCCAGGAGGAGGGAATGTGTGCTGAGGTTCTGTAAAGCCACTGACCGGGCTGAGGGCTGCTTTTGCCTTGGTGGGTTGGAGATGTCAGGATTCTATCCTGAAAACAAACCTTGTAGAGGCAGATGCGAGCTCTTTCACACCACCTTCCTGGCACCCGATCTCAATCCTGGGCTCCTGGGCTCTGGCACACAGCTGCCTTATCTTGCCTGGGCTATGTTTCAGGCTCTGAAATACTGTTATGGAGTTGATTCTTTAAGCACCAGTGGCTAACCACCTTCTATGCTGGTTGGGGGCCCCAATCTAGCCCCCTAAGCAAATCTCACCCTGTCCCCCCAAAATAACCCACACTGATTTTGGTAGAGATGGTTAAAAAGTGAATGGGTGGGTGGGAGAATTAAAGCCAGCACAGTGCAGAAAAATTTAAACCTCTCTGCCCAGCCCAGCCCTCAGATGTAAACCACCCTCCTTGCCCCCTGGTCACCGGATGGATTCTTTAATGCAGTGTTTCCCAAACTTGGGTCTCCAGCTGTTTTTGGATTACAACTCCCATCATTCCTAGCTGGCAAGGCCAGTGGTCTGGGTGATGCAAAAATAGCTGGAGACAGAAGTTTGGGAAAACATGCTTTAATGAGTGAGCAGAGAGGAAATGATAACCTCCCCACCCTCAATTGATCTGAAAAGATCCAATGAGGGAGGAAGCGTGTGCCTTTGTGTGCATATGCCCCTGAAGGACAGGCCATGAGCAAATGTGGCTCTCTGGCCCCCAGGGGGGATTTGATTAAAATCAAATGGATTTAAATCACGATTTAAATCACTAGTTAGTAAGACTTGATTTAAATCAGGCATAGGAAAACTCAGGCCTCCCGATGTTTTGGGACTACAGCTCGCATCATCCCTAGCTAACAGGACCAGTGGTCAGGGATAATGGGAGCTGGAGGGCAGAGTTTGCCTAGGCCTGATTTAAATCCTTCTTTTACAGAAAGGTTCAGCCTTCCTGGCATCCTCTTAATATTGACAACTGGAGGAAGGTTTCCTTTTTGGAAAAATAATTTTTTACAGTTATATAAAAAATTACTGATTGATTATACTATTAAAAACATATAGACAGATAATTATGAAATTATTGTGAGGTTTAATAAGTCAACTATATTTGGATAATTTTTTTGCTGTACTTTATTGGAAGGAGAAAAATACCATGTCCTTCATAGCAACTGAAACAATTTATTTAACTAAAACAATAACATTATAGCATATGTATCCATGTTTGTTAACTGATGTGCTTAAACATTTTTTTAAAAAAGAACTTAAGAGTTTTAGCACACATGAAAAACTTTAAACAAATCCTTATTTCCTGATGAATAGCCTTTGGACTAGAATGTAACTTAAAGAGAAAATCTTTAGAAATATTTTTCCTCCAAAAGCATTTCATTTAAAAAATCCAATTTAAATAAAAAAATCTGATTTAAATTTTAAAAATCCAATTTATTTCATTTTATTTTTTAAAAATCATTGATTTTTACTCACCCCTAACAACTAGCTGCCCCTGCTTCTAAAGCTAACACATTCTGCACAATTTGAGGATTTGCATGAAAAGCTGGGGCGGAGGGAGATTAAAGAGTGATTCCCATCAAGAGAGGAGAAGCGTTTTTCCTGAACCCTGGGAATCTTGGTAAATCCATGCATGTGTCAGGACGCATGTAATTCTCCCCGGCCTTTTACACCGCTGCTCTGCGGTCCTTGACAGGCCTAATCTCTGTGTGGCTGTCCCTGCCACGCTGCAAGCCAAGCTGGCTCCTGGGATAATGTGCAAAGCTGTGACCTGGCAGTGGGAGGGCAGGCACAAATCACTCCAGCATCTTCCAACCCAGGCGGGGAGGACAATGCAAACAGACGCTCGCCAATCTCTCGTGACAGGAGCTCCCAAGGTGAGGTCAAGGGAGGCCAAAGCTGCAGGCGGGGTGGAGGGAAAAGTTGAGAGGGGCAACAAAAAGAGAGGAAGCCGTTTGGAGTTAATGAACAGGAGGGTGCAATTAGGATTTCAGTTTCTAAAGTGGGACGGGTGCCCAGCAGCCAGTGGAGCAGGTAGAAACAAGGGGGCGCGGTTTTCTTGAGGGGTACCCTCAGGGCAAGACAGGTTTTGTTTCTGCTAGAAGAAATAGGAAAAAGCACGAATGTCACAAGTTAGATGTGTATACCTGTGAAGAGAGCCAAGATTTAGAACCTCAAAGCCAAAGTGAGAGCATTTGGGTCAAAATTAAGGGAGAGAAGAATAACAGGGACCTCATTGTGGGAGTTTACTATAGATCCCCAAGCCAAACGGAGGACATAGATGATGCCTTCCTGCAACAGATGGCCAAGCATGCAAAAGGAAGGGAGATAGTAGTAATGGGGGACTTCAATTACCCGGATATTTGTTGGATGTCAAACTCAGCCAAGAGCATAAGGTCAAACAGATTCCTCACTGGCCTTGCAGACAACTTCATTGTCCAGAAAGTGGGAGAAGCAACAAGAGGAACAGCCATTTTAGATCTGGTCCTAACCAATGTTGATGACCTGGTTAGTGGGGTAGAAGTGGAAGGATCATTAGGCGCGAGTGATCATGCTCTTCTGAAGTTTACTATACAGCGGAAGGGAGAAGCCAAGCATAATAGGACTCAATTTCTTGACTTTAAGAAAGCCGACTTCATAAAACTTAGGGAAGTGCTGGGTGAGATCCCATGGACAGTTATACTAAAAGGAAAGGGAGTTCATGATGGCTGGGAGTTTGTTAAGAGGGAGATAGTAAAAGCACAACTTCAGGCAATACCAATGAGACGGAAACATGGAAGGTGCCTAAAGAAGCCAGGGTGGCTATCTAAAGAACTTTTAATTGAGTTAAGATTTAAAAAGGATGTGTACAAAAAATGGAAAAGGGGGGAAACCACCAAAGAGGAATTCAAACAAATAGCCAGCATGTGTAGACATAAAGTCAGAAAAGCTAAAGCACAGAATGAACTCAGGCTTGCTAGAGAGGTTAAAAGCAACAAAAAAGGCTTTTATGGGTATGTTCGTAGCAAAAGGAAGAACAAAGAAACAGTGGGGTCACTCAGAGGAGAAGATGGTGAAATGCAAACAGGGGACACAGAAAGGGCTGAACTCCTCAATGCCTTCTTTGCCTCAGTCTTCTCCGATAAAGAAAACAATGGAATTTGGAGCAAATGTTTCAGCAGAGGAAACACAGCCCAGAATAACTAAGGAGATAGTACAAGAATACTTGGCTAGTCTAGATGTATTCAAGTCTCCAGGGCCAGATGAATTGCATCCAAGAGTATTAAAAGAACTGGCAGATGTGATCTCAGAACCACTGGCAGTCATCTTTGAGAACTCCTGGAGAACAGGCAAAGTCCCGGCAGACTGGAGGAGGGCAAATGTTGTCCCTATTTTCAAAAAGGGGAAAAGAGAGGACCCAAATAATTACCGCCCAGTCAGTCTGACATCAATACCAGGGAAGATTCTGGAGCAGATCATTAAGCAAACAGTCTGTGAGCACCTAGAAAGGAATGCTGTGATCACCAATAGTCAGCATGGATTTCTGAAAAATAAGTCATGTCAGACTAACCTGATCTCGTTTTTTGACAGAATTACAAGCCTGGTAGATGAAGGGAACGCAGTGGATGTAGCCTACCTTGATTTCAGCAAGGCATTTGACAAGGTGCCCCATGATATTCTTGTAAAGAAGCTGGTAAAATGGGGTCTTGACTATGCTACCACTTAGTGGATTTGTAACTGGCTGACTGACCAAACCCAAAGGGTGCTCATCAATGGTTCCTCTTCATCCTGGAGAAGAGTGACTAGTGGGGTGCCACAGGGTTCTGTCTTGGGCCTGGTCTTATTCAACATCTTTATCAACGACTTGGATGATGGACGCAAGGGCACCCTGATCAAATTTGCAGATGACACCAAATTGGGAGGGGTGGCTAACACCCCGGAGGACAGGATCACACTTCAAAACGACCTTGACAGATTAGAGAACTGGGCCAAAACAAACAAGATGAATTTTAACAGGGAGAAATGTAAAGTATTGCACTTGGGCAAAAAAAATGAGAGGCACAACTACAAAATGGGTGACAGCTGGCTTGAGAGCAGTACATGTGAAAAGGATCGAGGAGTCTTGGTTGACCACAAACTTGACATGAGCCAACAGTGTGACGCGGCAGCTAAAAAAGCCAATGCAATTCTGGGCTGCATCAATAGGAGTATAGCATCTAGATCAAGGGAAGTAATAGTGCCACTGTATTCTGCTCTGGTCAGACCTCACCTGGAGTACTGTGTCCAGTTCTGGGCACCACAGTTCAAGAAGGACACTGACAAACTGGAACGTGTCCAGAGGTGGGCAACCAAAATGGTCAAAGGCCTGGAAACGATGCCTTATGAGGAACGGCTAAGGGAGCTGGGCATGTTTAGCCTGGAGAAGAGGAGGTTAAGGGGTGATATGATAGCCATGTTCAAATATATAAAAGGAGGTCACATAGAGGAGGGAGAAAGGTTGTTTTCTGCTGCTCCAGAGAAGCGGACACGGAGCAATGGATCCAAACTACAAGAAAGAAGATTCCACCTAATCATTAGGAAGAACTTCCTGACAGTAAGAGCTGTTTGACAGTGGAATTTGCTGCCAAGGAGTGTGGTGGAGTCTCCTTCTTTGGAGGTCTTTAAGCAGAGGCTTGACAACCATATGTCAGGAGTGCTCTGATGGTGTTTCCTGCTTGGCAGGGGGTTGGACTCGATGGCCCTTGTGGTCTCTTCCAACTCTATGATTCTATTCTATTCTATTCTATTCTATTCTATTCTATTCTATTCTATTGAGATGCAAGCGGATTTTCAGTTAAACCTTGATTGCACTTGCCGGAGCTTCTGCAGCCTCTTCATTCCCTGTGGGGCTCAGAGACGTAGGACAATTTTGTTCCCTGCACTGAAATCTCTGAATTGGTTCAAACTAGGGGCCAGTTTTTACACAAAGCATATTCCAGTAGTTTTTATTATTATAAAAAAAATGCCACTTACACCTATGATCAGAAAAGTTTGTCTGGACATTCAGCTTATTCCAGGGTGGCAAATTGTCAGCAGAAATTAGTTTTATACATTTTTAAAAACTAGTTTATTTTGTTCCCACCCACCCAAAATAAAAGCAGGGTGTAACGTATATTAAACCTAAAAGCATCAAAACGCTGGTAACTGTCTGAGTAGTTTAACATAATGGATTAAAATCCAAAACAGAATTGTGAACAAAACAAGACAAAAACGTCTGTGTGTGTACCAACCAGAAACATTTCTGCTTGTCTCTTAAAAGTCACCCCGAACCCACCTCTAACAACCCCACAGTGGAAAAGGCATACATTGCAATCACAGCCTATCAACAGAAAGTACTCATCTGTCTCAAAGGATACCCTGGGATGCCTCACAATGGCGACTTGGAAATAAATTCAGCTGAGCTTTAATTTTAGAATTCATCCACACACCCTCCAAACATAAGTGTTAAGAACTACGTTGTCTATGGTGGTGCCGCATTCTTGTGCTTCTGGGAACAGAATGGAGACCCACACAGGGATGTAACTAACAGCCTCCTTTGAGGGCAGGTAGTTCTGCCAGATTTCTATGTCTGGAGTGACTGATGTGACACGGCTACAGAGAAGGCTGAATGGAAGGAGATGAACCAGAGCAGGAAATCATTCAGAGATGCAACGGGAACCCCCTTCTATGTGGTTGGGCTCACAGGAGCCTTCAATTGCATTGCTAATTTACTTCTCGAGGCATACCAGATGCTCGTTTCCATTCCAGTTCCATTCCAAAAAATATCCAAAACACTATGCAAAAAAGTGTTTTGTTTGGGGAATTTTCCCACCAAATCAAAGTGGTGGGGGGAGTAGAAATAGCATTTGGTAACAAATGACAATCTGCTAGGACAGACATAAAAGAAAACAAAATGCTCCCAAATTCAAATGATTTATCTAGTCAGTCATGTACAAATCTATGCATTCATCAGGACTCCAGACAAGTCAAGAAAAAAATAAGATAACTGAAAGTGAAACAAGTATCTGAAGAAGTGTGGATGCACACAAAAGCTTATACCAAAAACAAACTTACCTAGTTGGTCTCTAAGGTGCTACTGGACAATTTTTTATGTGTTTTGAAAGTGAAACAGACATAGAATTGTTTGTTGTGTCCAATGTCACAAACTCAGTGAATGTTGACATTCACCAGCCATTCCTAATTTTTTAGGAGGCTGCTGGTGAATTTCAGAAATAGTTTTGACATTTTCCCTAGCATACACTATTGCCTAATTTGGCAAATCATCAAATTTCATTTCCATTGTTTCCCAGGATGGAATTTTCCAAGCCCTGTTTTAAGAATTTCTTACATTTACTGGCACATCTCAAGAGCCCCCACAGCCATGTCACTGGCTTGAAACCAGCCAGGCTATGGGTTCTTGCAATTACTATCCCAAGTTTCGATGTATCTGGATCAGCATTCTTAAACCTATGGTCTGTGCACTACTGCAGGTACATATGAGCCTTAGAAATAAAGCCCATGAGCATGCACAAAGTTCACCTCCCTGGCCAGTGAAGTACCCCTGCATTTAATACGCTAGTTCTGCAATACAACAGCATTCTTTGTTTGTTTGCTAATTATTGTTGTGTTGCATGATTTCTGGTGATGGATGATTTAAAAATGTTGATTATATGTCAATAATTCTTGACTAGCTCATTTACATTTCTAAGAATTTGGGGTGGGGGTGGGGGAGTCAATGTTGACTCTGTAAGTTTGTCAAGGAGTCAATGAACCCAGCAGTTTGGGAAACCCTGCTCTGTGACAATCCCACCCAGCCAGCCTGCTGGCCTTCTGAGGCCAATAATCATGTTTATTTCTCATTGGGCTGTTCTATAGAGTCCCCCCCCCCCCCGCTGCCCCACAACTTCATTGCCTTCTGTACTTCTGAGTACCTTGGGATTCCCTCCAAATGGGTAAATACCTTTGCCTTGGACATGGATGACTACCTCCATCCTTGGATCTGTGGAATATAAAGCTGTCAGTCAAGTCCAACATTCTGAGAGGACTGACTGCCTCTGTGTGCAGGCAGTTTTGTCAGCTGGTCGGCTGCTGCAAGGAGTGGTAACCGGTAACTACTCGGATGCAGTCTTCTCATGACTCACTGCTATCTAGTATATAGTTTATCTGTTATGTAACTTAAGCCTGCCTTCAGGAACAACTCTGTAAACCTGAATGAATCTGATAGTAAAGTAGTTTCTTTAAGAGGGATAGAAAGGGATTATCAACCAGGAAGGTATAATTATTGATAGGACTCAAACGAGTTAGCAACCTGCTTGTCGCTGCATAAACTCAAACAGGGGATCGTTTAAACTCTGCTAAATTATATAAACGTTCCCACAGGATCAGCCCTCAAGAGAATGGGTTTGACGTCAGTGTGGAGCAAAGGTGGGAAAACTCTGGCCTTTTAGATTATGCTAGACTCCAAGTGCTCATCATCCCTGGCCATGATCTCTGGGGCTGAAGGGATGGAGAGTCCAGCAACATCTGAGAGGCCACAAAAGGGTGGTCCAGACAGATGGCTAATTGCCTAAGCCTGCTGGCCTTCACTATGAAAGATACTGTGCAAAGAAGGCTGCAGCCTTCAGCCGAAGAGCCTGCTGAATAAATCAATTTAAGTCACCTTCAATGAATGCCCAATGCCATCTATCCAAAACAACTGCATTGGCTATTTCACCCAGATAAATTAGCACACATGTCTGGTCATGTGGCCTATGCTACAGAGGAGAGTCCTCTATTTGAAGGAGTCCTCTTTCTCAGAAGTGGGGGACCTGATGTCCCCTGATGTTCTTGAAGTACAAATCCCATAAGCCCTCAGCGAGCATGGGCGACGCATCAGGGATGTTGGGAGTCGTAGTTCAGCCAACACTTGAAGGGCCAACTGTTCCTCACATCTGATCTGTCTGAAGTGCTGTCTACTCTAAGTCTGGTTTCAAGATAAATAACTCTTAAGGTGGAAAAGCAGCCAATAGCACTGAAAACTGCTCCATCAGCAGTGAGCCTCTGGTCAGCTGACTGAGAAGGCACAGAAGTCATGTGGTCACCATCTTCCCCACCGTGGAGAGATGGGATTGCATTTCTAGCTACAGCAATAATTTCTAAATCGGCCTATGAGCATAAATTAGCGTATACAAATATTATGTAAAGCCAATCTTCTTTTCAGTGATGCGTTTCTTCTGTTTTGGTGGTGTGGAAGAGGTCAGACTAGTGAATGGTGAAGGAGAAGCATCGCCAGGCAGGCACGGCAGGCTTGCCAAGCAAGGGCTACTTTTGCCAAAGGGAAGCTCTCAGGGTCCAGTGATATACGCTATAAGCAAGCAGGTGCCTGGTGCTCAGAAAGGGAGGCTTGCTTGCTACTTTTAAAGCCTGCCATTAACCCCTTGTGAACTGGGTGGGGGCTTCGCAGAAAGTGCCCATCAGCTTGCACCAGGACGCGTGCCAGTTTCAGAGGGGATTTCATGGTGGGCAGCGAAGCAAG
This sequence comes from Podarcis gaigeae, assembly GCF_964106915.1. Taxonomy (NCBI): domain Eukaryota; kingdom Metazoa; phylum Chordata; class Lepidosauria; order Squamata; family Lacertidae; genus Podarcis; species Podarcis gaigeae. Next base: position 49,352,129 of record NC_139691.1, read on the forward strand.
GCAGGCAGCAGTTGAATGTTTTATACCTCTCTGATTTTAAGGTGGGGGTGGGGGTGGGGGAGGAATGAAAAGGAAAAGGAGAGAAAGGAAGAGAGACTTGCAGCGTCTCTAAGATGAAAAAGAGCTGGAGTCAAAGCTCAGCCTGAAGGGTGGAGAGCATTTTCCATCCCACATTGCCTTCTTGGGGCTGCAGGAAAAAATGGGCAGAGCAATGGGTGCAAATTTTGCCTTTATACAGCAGGCCGCCCTTGACACACACACTTGCACATCCCACACTGTAGACCCACACTGTCCAGTCTAGCATGGCTGTGCTGGCTTGTGCTGATGGGTGTTGTAGTCCAAAACATGTGGAGGGCACCAGGTGGGCAAGGGCTAGCTTACTGTGACTAAACCAAAGTCCATAAAATTGAAATGATCACACATTTTCCCCATGCCCCTATTTCTTATGCATCTATTTTAAATTGCAAGCCTCTTTTGAGGTAGGCACCTGCCAGGCCTGTCCATTACCCAAAGCACAGTCATCGTGGCTACTGGACACTGATGGTCATGAATTTGCTGAATCCTCTTTGAAAGCCATCCAGGTGGGTGGCCCTCACTGCCTCCTGTGGGAGGGAGTTCCACAGTTTAGCTATGTGATGTGCGAAGGACTTTCTTTTATCTGCCCTGAATCTTCCACCACACAGATGGTGCTATTTAAACAACAACAAGCTAACTGAGAGGGAAGGGGGCCAAGATACAGCAGTTCTGAGGCAGAAGTAAACCACCAGAAGCTACATTTGCAATCTCATGGAGCTGGGCTCAGGGTGACAAACTCAAATATTCCTCAACAGAAATGAAGATGCCTTTGAATTTATCTGAACTCAAAAGCTTTAGAGACGTGTATCACTGAACAGGGTGGGGATCCAGCCCTTTTAAGCACTGTCAGATTGGTGGGCGAAGCATCATCCCAGAGACTGGGCAATGGGAGAACAAGTATTCACTGGACTCTGTACAACCAGCAGAGAAGGAAAACTCAGGTATGGGAACTGTTTGGGGTGGGGCTGCAGCTCAGGGTAGAACAGGTGCTTTGCATGCAGAAGGTCTCAGGTTCACTATTTGGCAGAATTAAGACTGAGATGAGAGGAATGACCTCCGCTTGAGGTCTTGGGGAACCCGCGTTAAAAATTCACCAGCTGCATTTCACACCTGGCTATTGGCCACTTGCGACCAAGTGAAGTTGCCCAGGTGCCAGGATGGCTCCTGAAGTTTCCACCATCTGGAGGTGCATGCCTGGGGGTAATTGGAAGTGGATTGTTTTCACACACAAATACCCAGTTCGGTAGATTTCTATCTCTCATATTTTATCTGCACAATCAGAATGAATTTCAGGAATGCAAAAGTTGTATTGAAAAACAAGACTTTCGAGCCGTCCGGCCTCAAAATGGCAATTCCATTCTGGTGACTGTAACCCTGGTTTAAGGAGCCATTTGGCACCTAGCTTATATACCTAAGTTTCTGCAGGGAACAGCTACCAGCTGGGGAAGATGACCGTGGATCTGACCTAAAGAGAAGGTGGCTTTGTGATTCCCTCTTTCACTTTTTGGGAGTGAGCGCCAACGCTTCTACAGTCAACATGGCAACTGGCGCGCAAAAGATGGATGTGATAGCAAGCCTGCCAGAGCTTTGCAATTTGTGGAATTGAAAACATCTAATAAAAGAACCCCAAGGGGACCACTCCTGGAGCCAGTGCAGGGAGGACGAAGCATGCTCAGCAGCTATGTAGCAGCGAAGGACATTAGGGAAGGGCTTGGAGAGAGAGATGGAAACCTGGGTGGGAGGGAAGGAAGCAATGCTGAAGGACAGCATTGCTGACCAATTGGAAAACTGAATAGGGCCACTCTGCACTGCAACATTCCAGTGCAGGGCTCATTTGCACGGCTCATAGCCTAGAGGAAATTCAAACGCTCTTCTGCAGCAGTGGGTTCACAGGCCAGAGGTAGAGCAGGAAAGGGCCATCGCTTAGTCACAGAGCATCTGCTTGTAGGCAGAAGGTCCCAGGTTCAACCCCCACTGAGAGGAACTCCAGGTAGAGCTGAGAGAGACTACCTGCCTGAAACCCCGGAGCGCTGCTGCCAGTCAGAGTAGACACTACCAAACTAGATGCTTTGATAGTCTGAGTCAGTATAAGGCAGCTTCCTGCGCACCTATCCGCATGCTTTGCACACAGGGTCCAATCCTGGCAACTCCAGTAGCAGGTGAGCGGCGAAACCTCTTGTCTGAGAACTCTGGGCAGATGCAGCCAATCAAAGGATGCCGTCTAGAGGGAGACCAGGAGTGGGGAGCCTTTGGCTTTCCAGGTCTTGATGAACTGCCTCTCCCATCAGGCCAGGAAAGCATGCCCAATGGGAAGAGATGATGGGAGCTGTTGATCAGCAACACCTAGAGATGGGCTGGATGGATGAATAGACCAGGGTGGATAAAAATCCATGATTTTTTAAAATCAGATTTTTAAAAAATTTAAATCAGATTAAAAAAAAAAATTAGATTGGATTTTTAAAATAAAATGCTTTTGGAGGGAAAATCTTTCTAAAGATAGTTTTCTATTTAGGTTACATTATAATAAGGATTTGTTTTAAAGTTTTCATGTGTGCTATAACTCAGTCTTAGTTCTTTTTTTTTCTTTTTAAGTTTAATCACATCAGTTAACAAACATGGATACATATGCTATGATGTTATTGCTTTAGTTAAATAAATTGTTTAAATTCTTATTAAGGAAATGATTGTTTTTCTCTTTCCAATAAAGTACAGCAGAAAAGTTGTCCAAATATAAACAGTTAACTTATTAAACATCACAATAATTTCATAATTATCTGTCTATGTATTTCTAATAGTATAACCAAATCAGTAATTTTTGATATAACTGTAAAAACTACTCTGAAAATTTATTATTCCAAAAACGAAACCTTCATCTGGTTGTAAATATTAGAATAATAGAATCATAGAGTTGGAAGAGACCACAAGGGCCATCGAGTCCAACCCCTATATATTAAGATTATACCAGCAAGAATGAGTCTTTCTGTAAAAAAAAAGAAAAAGAAAAGAGATTTAAATCAAGTCTTACTGACTTGTGTTTTAAATCAATTTGATTTAAATCAAATCCACCCTGGAATAGTCTGACCAGGTGTGTATCCATATCTATACCTATATATGCACGACAGCTTACTATACCCTGCCAGCCGTCCTATTTCACACCTTCCAATGCCATTCAACCACTTCTGTGCCCCACATCGAGTGCCTCAAACCAAGGTAGTCTGAAATCTTCTGCTGGAGAGCCGTAAATGAAACATTCTGTGCATGCAGTTTAGAAGCCAAGCCTGTCCTTCTGCCATAGCCAGGCATCTGTCACAACCAGGAACAGAAGATTGCCCTGAAACCCAAAGCTCACATGAACACTTTTACAGCCCCCAACGCCCATTGCTCACGTGACGATTGGCTTGCACATTAATCTCAGCACATCACTGCCCACTTTCTGAGCAGTGCCAAGTTGGTGCCTCTGATACTGATCTCGGGCTGGTGTGGCAAGCACATCAGATTACACATTGCAGTACATCTGAGAAGTCAATAAGGACAGCTTGCTTTGCCCAAGTTCAACAGTTTCAGTAGTCCTCAAACAAGAAGTCCAGAAACGTATGGAGGGCAGTGTTAGAAACTCAGATAGGTAAGCTAGATGCCAAATGGCACCTTAAACCTAGGTTAGGTCGCTACAACAGAATGCCTATTTGCCAGGGGGTTGGACTAAATGACGGTCGGGATCCCTCTCAATGCTACAATTCTATGATCTCGACTACATTTATTGACTATCGCTTGTTCACTTGTCCCAGCATGCAAGAAGGAGAAGCAAACACAGTGGGCATGGTATTAACTATCGACTAAGGCAGAGGTTCTTAGATTGTGGTCGCCAACCTGGCGCCCAGAAATCTCCATGCAGTCGCACTTTGGACCCATGCCAGTAGCAAAATCGCCTGATTAATTTCTAGCACCGATGGGTTCCTCTCTGCAATCTGATATAAAGTGTTGCTTCAGGTTTGGCTCCTCAGAGTAGGCAACTTGCCAAATGGAGGATTCCTCCTTGCCTTGCTCTGGCATGTTTTGGAACTGGGCAACATGCCTGACCTTGACTCAGGAACAACAACTTAGCTTCAGCTGAGATTCTGCCCTTGCAGGGGGTTGGAATAGATGACCCTTGGAGTCCCCTCCACCTCTTCAATTCTATGATAACCCTGTACCTGCATCCACCTATCTCTGCAGCTTTCATCCTTGACTCTGGCCTGACCTGCATTACACATGCATCTTCCATCCGGTTGTTTGCAGGCCTGATCCTGCAGGGCCCTGGCATGCACTGTCTGACAGGTCCCAGTTCTGAGACCACTCAGTTTGAACAAGGCGTGAGTGGCAGAGACTGCCAAAGAATTTAACAGTCGTCTCCAGCCTTGGTGGTTTCTCAGGTGCTCAGACAGAACAAGGGCAATCACAGCGAACAGACTGGGCTTCAGTTTCCCCTTCCACCCAAGACCCAACCCAGTCCTAGGCAAGGCTACTGAAGCAAGAATAGAGAGAGAGGACCACAACATGCATGCTACGTGCAGACCATGCAAGGCCATGTGTAACTGTGGAGAACTCCTGAAATATTCATGCAGCTGCAAGCTCAGTGCTATGGTAATTTCCCCTTCTTAGATCGCAAGAACAGTCTCTCCCACCCCCAGTGCTAACAGCCTGCAGCAGATATGCAAAGAACATAGGCTGGAAATAAAGGCAACCCACAGAATTTAAAACCACTGCTCAAGGGATCTGGAGGCAAAAGGTATCACTCTAAGAAAGTCAATTATGTCTGCCTATCATAGAGTTGGAAGAGACCCCCAGGGATCATCGATTCCAACCCCCTGCAAGGCAGGAATCTCAGCTAGATCATCCATGACAGGTGGCCATTCAACCTCTGCTTAAAAATCTCCAGGGAAGGAGAGGCCACCTGCTGCCTCACCTTCAAAGTGAACCCAAGAAAGGCCTCAGGCTGATTTTAGTAGTTGGGAAATTAAAGATTAAAAGCAGCACTTGCCTTGAAGTGCTGGGTTTAATTAGTTACAGGTTAATCAGTTCAAACATTTATTGGCAGATTGAAGTTTGCAAACACATGCTACTAGATCCGTAGCTGGTTTCGAACAAACTGTCCTAAATCTAGGTTGTGGAGGTAGAGGCCTCATGTTAGCGGAACAGGATGACCTTTTGGGCATTGCAATATTTGCACAGCGGATGGAGGCTGGAAAACACGTTGGATTCTAAGTCATACATTCAGCGTCTTTGCATGTGAGAAAATGTTCTTTAAAAATCAGTTCTTAAAATTCTACTTAAAAATTCTACACCAGCAGCATTGTACACCTACTCAAATTATCTCGCATTACTTCCAGTGCATCATCAAACTGTTGTGGGAAGAGAGGGGCTTTTTCCATTTCAAGCATGAATGCCCACATGGGGTGTTATTCTGGAATGAAATTCGTAAAGAGATATCAAGGGTTATTACAACACATATTCAGGTTTCTCCCCAGTTATCCCTACTAAATATGTGGACGGATGCCATGAGGACATTTCGCCAAAAACCTGCCAAGCTCTCTCTAGAACCACAGTAGAAATCGTTAAGAAATCTGTACTATCAGGTAACTCTCATGGGGTGTCCAGAGCATTGTCTAGTCCTGCTGTGTTGGATGAGTTTCAGTTGGCAAGCCTTGAGGATGTGGACAAGGTGCCTGGATTGGTCAGGGTGACCACTTGCATGCGCTCTGGACCCTTGCCCCTCTTGGCTGATAAAAATCAGCAGGGAGGGGACAGCTGGCTGGGCCAGGGAGGTATGTAACAGAACGGGCCTTTTCTGCAGTGGCTCCCCGTTGGTGGAATACTCTCCCTAGGGATATTTGTCCGACGCCTCCCTTGTATATCTATAGGCACCAGGAGAAAACCTTCCCCTTCACACAGGCCTTTGGCTGATTCATATTCTACTGCCATTTAAATGTGTTTCTGTGTTTGGTTGGGGGGGTATTCTTTTTTATGTTTTATTTATTTGCGCTTTTATCTCATGTTTTTATCTTGTGAACCGCCCTGAGATCTTTTGATGAAGAGTGGTATATAAATCTAACAACAACATCATCCTTATGGTATAAAGCAGCGTTTCTCAACCTGTGGGTCCCCAGATGTTGTTGAACTACAACTCCCATCACCCCTAGCTAGCAAGGCCAGAGCTCAGGGATGATGGGAGCTGTAGTCCAACAACATCTGGAGACTCACTGGTTGAGAACCGCTGGAAAGTCTCTGGAATTTAGTTACTACAGAAGAAATAAAACATAAATTAGGGTCTCTAAGGTGGCAGGAAGAGCCTGATCATTTATATTCTTCATGCTGGGATTTTATTTCGTATAGTTTAGTTTCAGATTTACAGGCATCTCTCCTGTGCAGTCTACAGAAATATGGTTGCCATGATTTTAGTGTTAGTATTTAATATGCTCAGGTTTTGTATGCCTTGCCTTTAATTGGAGGTATTGCTGAATTTTTGTTATTGCTGACTTGTCTTGGCAGTTCCATAATAATTTGAAAACTCATAAAAATAAATTAAAACAAGCAACCCTCCGCCGCACCTTTAATAGGGTCTAGAAATGGCCCAGAAGCCTATGCAGTTGCTCTTGAGACTGGTGTGATGATGAACGTCCCTTTTGAGGGTTAAATATTGGTGCTTATTATTTCTTAAAAAAATATTTATATACCACTGTATCATAAAACCTCTTGGCAAATAGAAGGGGAAGAAATGGAGGCAGTGAGAGATTTTACTTTCTTGGGTTCCATGATCTCTGCAGATGGTGACAGCCGTCATGAAATTAAAAGACGCCTGCCTCTTGGGAAAAAAGCGATGACAAATCTAGACAGTATCTTAAAAAGCAGAGACATCACCTTGCCAACAAAGGTCCATATAGTTAAAGCCATGGTTTTCCCAGTAGTGATGTATGGAAGTGGGAGCTGGACCACAAAGAAGAATGGATGCTTTTGAATTATGGTGCTGGAGGAGACTCTTGAGAGTCCCATGGACTGCAAGAAGATCAAACCTATCCATTCTGAAGGGTATCAGCCATGAGTGCTCACTGGAAGGACAGATCCTGAAGCTGAGGCTCCAATCCTTTGGCCACCTCATGAGAAGAGAAGACTCCCTGGAAAAGACCCTGATGCTGGGAAAGATGGAGGGCACAAGGAGAAGGGGACGACAGAGGACAAGATGGTGGGACAGTGTTCTCGAAGCTACCAGCATGAGTTTGACCAAACTGCGGGAGGCAGTGGAAGACAGGAGTGCCTGGCGTGCTCTGGTCCATGGGGTCATGAAGAGTAGGACACGACTAAACGACTAAACAACAACAATCATAAAAAATAAAAGCAGCTTACAACAATAACTATATGTAATAAAAGAGCATAAATAAACCATTATGGAAAGACATGTTCTTAATTGCCCAAATGAGCCTCGCCGCATAGGAAAGCTTTCAGCAGGCTTTTAAAGGTTGAAGGAGAAAGTGCTTGCCTAACCTCTAGCGGCAGAGTTTTCCCCAGGAGTGGGCAGAGGACCCTAATGGGCTGCATTCTGTGTCATTAGCAAGTGAGGCTCACCAACTTGGAGGACAATCAGCGATGCTCCTGCAAAAGATCTCCGTGATGGAGCTGGGATATAGGAGTTTGGGCAATCTCTGCAGCACCCTTGACCTAAGATGTTCTGGGCTTTGTAAATTAACATAAGGACCTGGAAATTTAGTCCTGGCAACTTCACTTCGTTTTGAAGAGTATCTGCTTTGAAGAACTACACCCTCCCCCTCCCCCCAATTATTTGAAATTCACCACCAGGCAATGGAACAATGGGGTCACATGTGCACCAAAGGTCAGCCAAACACATGTTACTTCAGCTCTGGAAGGAAGAGTCCTTGCCTCTCATACAACAATGGATTAAAAACAATGGATTAACAATTTGCACTCTGGGTGCTTATCTAAGCTGACAAGTGATGGCGTTAGGGTGAAAAATAAATCAAAAATATTTGGCCGGCTTCATCATCACTGGCAGCCAGGTATATTCTCATTAACAATTCATATGGCCAAAGCAGCTTATCCCATGTTATGCTTTCCTATTTTCCCTTTTCTTTTTCTTTTTTCTACATCACTTTAAATGTATTTTTCTCAATGGTAATTAAAAACTGCTTGCTTTTCTTTTTAGCCTAGTGTGATTATGTTCCATGGACCTAGGTCTAACTGCTGTGTTCTTAAACCAAATTATATTTCCAAACTATTTTCAAGGACTGCAAATCAGAGCTCTGGACGATTTTTTTAAAAATAAAAAAATTCTCTTGCTCTTTACTGGTGTTTGATGGATCTTTCATTTAAAGATATTTGTAAGCCAGCTTGAATACCATTTGGGGATGAAGGGTGGGGAGAATTGTAAGTTCACAGGTGTATTTTAAATAACTACATGCTTGTCTAGATAGATGCAGCTCCATCCTTTTTTTTAAAGTGCACCTTGCTCACCAAAATATTTTCGAAAGGCTCAGCTTGCAAGTCTGCATTCTTTGAAAACTGGATGCCACAGGTTGCTCCTGTGCAAATGACTGGTATTTTCTTATGATTTTCCATGTGAGGTTTTAAGGATTACTGTCAGTTCAGTTACCTTAATTACACAGTTCTACCAGGATGTAACACGAAATGACAGGCTGCGATGCCATCTTTGCCACCACTTTTCCCCTTTGCCAATTGAGTTCTGAGTAAGCCAAGAAAGTGTAACCAGTTGTCTTTGTCAGTGGGAAGAAAGTTTGTGCTTTGTACCTGGCCACAAGGTACTTTGCACCTCTCCCATTCATAGGGTTCCCCCCACCCTCAAAGGATTACAGGTCAGAATGCAAACAGACTCCAAATTTATCGGAGGAAAAAGGAAGGACCACAAAGCCCTTTGGGAAGCAGACTGCATCAGCCTCTGCTTTGCAAGTCAAGTTACTCAGTTCCAAAGTCAGAAATCTGCAGGAGAAAATCAACATGTCCAGCGATCAAAAACTAGTTTAGCAGCTTTGTTGGAAGCATACCAGTACAGGGCTCAAGCTAAATTGTTGCACAAAATATTTAGCTACTGAGCAAATGTCATAAAAATCAATGTAAACAATGTAAACATATTAATAGGTAAAGGGACCCCTGACCGTTAGGTCCAGTCGTGGTCAACTCTGGGGTTGCGGCGCTCATCTTGCTTTATTGGCCGAGGGAGCTGGCGTACAGCTTCCGGGTCATGTGGCCAGCATGACTAAGCCGCTTCTGGAGAACCAGAGCAGCGCACGGAAACACCGTTTACCTTCCCGCCAGAGCGGTACCTATTTATCTACTTGCACTGGTGTGCTTTCGAACTGCTAGGTTGGCAGAAGCTGGGACCGAGTAACGGGAGCTCACCCCGTTGCTTATCCAAAATATTTGTGCTCATGCTGCTGGCCAGAGCTCAAAGCATTCAAGGACAGTGCAGAAAAAAGGGGGGGGGACCACATACATAAACACACAGATAAAACCCTTTCTATCTAAATAACAACAGCATGGGTTAATATTGTTCAAGGATTTGGAAATTAGCTTTCAGTTCCTGTGCTTTCAGAACCAAGCACGAAAGAATCAAGAACACAAACAAAGCAGCAGTAAAACTATTTCTGACAAGAGGCAAAATCTACTACCCATTTCAACAAGGCATGGAGTCCCCCCTACTGGTCCCAAATACAGACCTGCCTGAGTGTCAAGTCTACCTAGGGAAGCCTCAGTCTCTATGTCAGAGTTTTCCAAACTTTCCATGTTGGCGACATACTTTTTAGATATGCATCATTTCGTGACACAATTATTCAGTTTTACTAGCAAACCGGAGGTTAAACTAACCCCTTTCCAGCCCTGGGAGGAGTATGGGGAGCATTCGCACGACACACCCACACATCGCAACCAACACACTAGTGTGTCACGACACACAGATTGGAAAACTCTTGCACATTCAGGAGAATTAGCACAAGAGGCAAAGTTTTACTGGTTCTGCAGTTCTGGAATGCCCTCTAGACATAGGCTGAGCTCCTTCTCTGCCTGAGATTTCTTTTAGAGCAGGGGTGGGGAACCTGTTGGGGGTGGGGAACAGCTGTCCATGTGCCAAACTACAACTCCCATCTGCCCCCAGGCAGCTTGCTAACAATTTCACATTATATTTTAGATTCATGCTTTTCCTTGGGTTATTATTGCATTGTTTTTAATGCATGTTCCATTTCACTGATACATTCTTTGGGTGTTTCATATGTGTAGGAGGCTGCTTTTTTTATTTTATCATGATGCTGCCCTAAGGGAAAAGCAGTGTCATACAACTAATTGAACTGAATACGCAGGACCTGCAACAAAATTTTGCAGTGGGGTGCTCCTGTTTAGGGAGCGGACCAGCCATACCATCCTGGCGGATACTCCATTCCATTCCTACTCCCCTCACCCCACCCCAAACATATACTCAGCATTAAGTGTCCACCCAGCATGTTCAGTCCTCATCAGCCTGTATGTTGTTGTTTTTTGAGTGATGGTGGTGGGTCCCCCCCCCAAATATTTTTTTCAACTTCTGCAACCTTGGGGCTCCCCCAAAACTCTTCTTTGCAGGGGATGCCATTTTGGCTAGATAAAAATTGCCACTGGAGAATCTGATTAGTGTGTAGGACTGCGTCTTCTCAGCTTGTTGAGTCGAATCATTACAATTAATTTTAATTACCATTTATATAGAGCTAGCTACATATAAGGTGCTTTATGAATAATGAGAAGCTGTGAACTGTGGCTATAAAGGGATGTCCAATGAAGCTGAATGTTGGAAGAGTCAGGGCAGACAGAAAGAAGTCCTTTGTGCAGCGCAGAGTTAAACTGTGGAACTCCCTGCCACAGGAGGCAGCGATGGCCACCAAGTTGGGTGGCTTTAAAAGAGGATTGGACAAATTCATGAAAGAGAAGGTTGTGCAAAGAGTTCTAGCCACAATGGCTCTGCTTCTCCTCCACAGCCAGAGGCACAATGCCAGTCTGAATGCCAGTCACTGGGGATTGCAGGTGGACAGAGTGCCCTGCTTTAGAACTTCCCACAGAGGCATCCGGTTGGCCACCATGCCGACGTTCTGCCTTCACTGCCAGAGGAAGTATCCTTCTAAATACCTGGGAATCACCGGTGTGGGTGGTTGGGTGGGTGCTGTTGCACCCAGGGCCAGATTGCAGGCTTCCCAGAGAAAGCTGGTTGACCCTATTCCACCAGGCTTTCTCCCTATGTTCTTAACTCTTGACATTTACCTTCTAACGTCTGATTGTTTCATTCTGCTATTGACTCAATTTTAGCTCAAACTTAAAATGCAATTTGGTTTAGAACTCTTGCTTGAAACAGAATTGCTTTTCTCTTTTTATAAAAATTTTGCGCTGCAACTTTATAGAGATTTTGTTGTAAGCCGCTTTGAATACTGGTGTGCAAGATCTAAATTATGCCATTATATTATAATTCATCCTGACTAATTAATATAGAATCATAGAGTTGGAAGAGACCACAAGGGCCATCGAGTCCAACCCCCTGCCAAGCAGGAAACTTAATATAATTAAGTATGTGTCATGGCTTCCCATTTTCTTCTTTTTTGTTCATTGCAGAGAGCTGTGGGGGTTTCATATGAGGGAGGAATGAGGAAGAAATCTGATTCAATTCCCATTTAAAGTCAAACCTACCTAATCCACACCTTTGTACACAACGCAAGGACCAAACCACAGCTGCCCTTCAAATTTCACACTTCTGCAAAGGAAGGCACTACTGTCCCGGCAAGACCAGTGGCGGAGGGAGGGTCTTGCGTGGCGGCATGTCGCCTGTGGGGCCGTGGAACGTCGCCCATGTGAGCGTCGTCCCAAGGGGGTGGCGTGCACAAGCCTGTCTCAAGGGGGCGGCCGAGTGCGGGGGCGGAGGGATTACACGGGCCCCACTGTGCTTGCTTTACACTGGTGTAAGCGGCTCCTGTCCTGCTTTGCTGCTTTAAAGCAAGCCGCGGAGGAGCTCCCGTCCGTCCCTCCTCTGCTTAGCATTCGCTTCATAAGATGCACAGACATATCCCCTTACTTTTTAGGAGGAAAAAAGTGCATCTTATGGAGTGAAAAATACAAGCGTCTTATGGAGCAAAAACTACGATATTTGAACTGTTCTCAAAACACCTCTGTCTTCTCTTGTCTGGGCTAAACCCAGCTTCTTCAACCATTCTTCATAAGGCTCAGTTTCCAGACCCTGGATAATCTTGGTCGCCTTCCTCTGCACCCTTTCCATCTTGTCAACATCCTTCTTTGGGTTCGGTCTGCCAACCAGCTACAAATCCACCTAACAGTTGCCTCATTCCACCCACATTTTACCAGCTTCTCTGCAAGTATATCATGGGGGACTTTTGTCAGAAGCCTTGCTGCTATTTAATCCACTCTTTAAACAAGTTCCAAATATACTGCATATGCTTTCTACATGTTTGATCTGTGCTGTCAACAATTCAACCAAAGATTGGCCATGGACCCTCAATGATGGGGAGTGGATTGGTGGGCAAATCCACAATCTCCATTCAGACAGAGTCTCTCCTTGCATTTCCAGTTGACAGGAATGAGCGGGTTTTCCTGCAAGTTCCCTGCAAGAAGTTTGAAGGTTCCCCTTCTGAAGCCACATGCCAAGTTCTGGAGAAACCAGCCAGGCTGGAATGACAGTCGGCAAAAAGGCTCAGCCTTTCCCAGCTGTGTTTCAGCTGCACAGCACGCCTTCCTCAGTATCCCCTTTTTTACACAAATGTTTAAGGCAATGAGGAAGAATACTACATCCCTGACCAAATCGCAAAGGGCCTGGTAGCAAGAGCAACTAAAACAGCCTTTGCCAAACTTGGGCCCTCCAACTGCAGTTCCCATCTGCCCCAGCCAACAGGGGGTAAAACTAGGGAATGCTGCAGTGTGGTCTAAGTGGTTAGAGTGCTGGACTAGGGTTCAAATCTACTTGGCCATGAAGTTAAACAGGGTGATCTTGGGCCAGTCCCTGCCTCTCAGCCTAATATGCCTCACAGGGTTGTGGTGACAATTAAACAAGGAGGGGAAGGCCATGTCGGAAGCCACCTTGGAGAAATGGTGGGAAGCAAATACAATAAATAAGTAAATGAAATCTAGAATCAGAAAACTGAAGCTTCTTTCAGTTTTCTGATTCTAGATTTCATTTAGAAATCTTCTTTCTTTTCAAAAGGAAAGAAGGTTCTAATCTGCACCAGAGTGATGAATTTCCTGATGGTGAAGGGCCCAGAGCTCACGCCCCAGGGACCATCTCCAATGGCCTCTCCAGGGAATGCTGAGAATGTCCAACACCTGAAACACTGGACAGCTGGTGCCAGTCAGTGCAGACACTCTTATTGAGATGGGCCAGTGTTTTTACACAGGACAACTTCCTATGTTCCTAGTACAGTGGTACCTCGGGTTAAGAACTTAATTTGTTTTGGAGGTCCATTCTTTACCTGAAACTGTTCTTAACCTGAAGCACCACTTTAGCTAATGGGACCTTCCGCTGCTCCTGTGCTGCCGCCGCACAATTTCTGTTCTCATCTTGAAGCAAAGTTCTTAACCTGAGGTACTACTTCCAGGTTAGCAGAGTCTGTAACCTGAAGCGTCTGTAACCTGAGGTACCACTGTACTAGTAAAATGGAACTGAAGCAACTGTGGGGTGAGAAGCGAGACCCACAGCTCTGGGGCAGGGTGCCTGCTCTGAATGCATGAGGCCCCAGGGTCCCTCCCCAATGGCCTCTCCAGTCAAAGATGGTGTGCAGAAACCCTTTCTGCCTGAGCTCTGGAGAGATGCTGCCATCACAGCAGAAAGTGCTGAGTTAGCAGAACTAATTGTCCAGTTTCATAGCTGCTTGGAGACCCATGCGAAAAAGAGAGGCATTAATAATAATACTAAAACACAATTCAGTTAAAGCTCAGTGATATCACTTTAAAGAATCATGGCTTCCCCCAAAGAATTCTGGGAGTTGTAGTTTGTTAAGGGTGCTAAAAGTTGTTCGGGAACCCTCATGGCACTCTGAGAGGTACCGTTTTCAGAGTGGTCCAGCAATCAATCCCTCTCCCTAGGGAACTCTGGGATCTGTGGCTTTGTGAAGGGAATGGGGCTTCCTAACAACTCTCAGCACCTACAACAAACTACAGCTCCCAGGATTCTTTGGGGGGGGGAGTCATGACTGTTTAAAGTGGTGTCATAATACTTTAAATGTATGTAGCTTTGGAGAGTTTGCCTTGTGCCCCAGACCAGGGACTCGTTCATAAACTTCTGACACCAGCGGGCCCAGACTGGAAGCTGGAGTAAACAGTTGCCCCCAGAGGCCTGCAGCAACAAATGAAGCTAGGGGCCATGAAGTTTGGGGGGCGGGTGCGGTAGCAACGAGGGAAAGAACCTGAACATCGTGTCCTCAGCAGGTTCCCCTTCTACACACAAGCCCACCTCCTTGTTGGTGTTGCTACTCACTTGCCTCTCCTACTGGACTCAATCCTCAGCCCAGAGAGGAGGATAAGACTTGGTGAGGCCTCCTATTTCCTCTCCCCTCACTGCTTTCAGGCATGTTCTCCCTGACATTTTGGTTAGCGAAATGGTTAAATATCAGCTAGCACTGCATATATTGTTGGACTTCAGCTCCCAGCAGTCCCAGTGGCGAGCATGGTGAATGGTCAGGGACAACAGGTGGTACAAACCAGCAACCTCTGCAGCACCTCTATTGACAGGGAGTCCCAAAGTCTAGACCTAGTGAGATAAACGAGGCAGATAAGTGTGGAGCCATCTTTCTGCAAGCTGAGCATCTCTAGAAGAGCAACATCAGTGGGTGGTATCTAGTGGTGGTTCTGCATCCCTTCCCAGATTCATGGAATCACTGAGTTGGAATCATCTAGTCCAACCCAAATATGCAGCTGTCCCTTATGGGGATTGAACCTGCAACCCTGGCGTTCTCAAAACCACGCTCTAGCCAACTGAACTATCCAAGCCGAGATGTCCTTCTGCTAGCACTACATCACTTTAAACATGGCATCCCACAAAGAGCCCCGGGAAGTGTCGTTTGCTGGGGCTGTTAGGAGACCTAACAGCTCTCAGATCCTTTGGAAGAAACCATGGCTGCTTAAAGTGGCAAGATAAAGGAAATAGTGTAGATGAGACCTCTCTGTCAGGATAACTTTATGAGAGGACTCTATCTGCCAGTCAGATCCCTTGCTTTGCACAAGTTGAAGTGTTTCCATCAATGCAAAGCCTCCACTGGATGCAAGGGGGGAATGGAATTCAGTTTGCCTAATTCACACTTTATGAAACAAGGCGCAAACCAAAACGCAAGCCATCCTTCAACATTCACATTTTTCTAAATTTTGCAATGTAACAAAAATCCACGTACCAGCAAAAAGTGTGCGTAAAAATGCATATTGTTAATGACATACAAAGATGCATTATATTTGAGAAAATATAATCGCCTTATCCATTTTCCTGAGAACCTTTTCTTTTTTATTTGTTAAAATTGTAAACTGATGCGTCAATGTGGAGAACTGATCTTAAAATCGGAAAAATGAGAAACTGGGAGGTTCACTCACCCAGATATACAACCCATAATAATTCATTTTCTGGCACTTCTGATGCCTTGGCAGGACTCAGATTTGTTTGTTTGTTTTGAGTCGCCAGGCCAACACAAAGCACCATTAAGGATTTCCGACAATTAAAACCTAAGCATGCAATATCCTTCAGACTATACCATTCTACCATTCTATGAATATATATCTAAAAAAAATACAGCATAATGAAAAGAGGTCAGTGCAGATGAGAAACAAAAGCAACAGAAGCAACTGTATATATCCGTGTTTTTAAGAACGCACTCGCTCTCCCTTCAACAATAAACTCCTGCTGCCTCCTAAAATGCAAGTGGGTTATTCGAACACAGCAAGTTTTTTAACGCTGTCGCCCTCCCACAGTATTTGGGTGGAAAGAGAAAACTCTCCGTTCAGAAAGGCGGGTGGCAGGCGCGGAAATACAGTCACGTGACCTGCTCTTCCATTGTTTGATTTCGTACGAGGAGGCCACAGCCCAGGAAGCCCAGAAGCAAACGGCATGTGTTGCCAAATCTAATTCGTCTGTCATCCTCCTTTCCCATCGCCACCGTTGCTATAGTATGTTTCTCAGGCAACAGCCTTGGGTTGTTGTTTTTTCTAGAATGTGTATCTGGGTGGAAGCAAGAGACTGAGGAGTACCCACTTCTCAACAAAACTAGGTTTGGGGGCTGGTGAAATGCAGTTCAGGGGCTGAAGCTGAACTGCAGGCCAGAGAGTCCCCAGTCTGAAACTCAACCCTGCCACGAACAGAAGTCACTATCCCTCTCAGCCTCAGTCCCTCCCATCTCTAATGATGTACAGTGGTACCTCGGCCTATGAACAGCCCTGTTAATGAACTGTTTGGTGAACCAACTCTGCAAAACCAGAAGTAGGTGTTCCAGTTAGTGAACTGCCACGGAAGCCGAACGGTGGCAGGGAACTGGCGGTGGGAGGCCTCAGTAGAGAAAGCACACATTGGTTTAAGAATGCTTTGGTTTAAGAACAGACTCCCGGAACAGATTAAGTTCATAAATCGAGGTACCACTGTACATCAGTAATGATGTTCCTTCCTTCCAGCATTGTTGTAAATATTTGCAAAGCTGCCTGCATAGAATCCTAGAACATAGTGTTGGAAGGGACCCCAAGGGTCATCCAGTCCAACCCCCTGCAATGCAGAGTTTTGGGCACGCATTGCTTCCCTATGTACGAACCTACTATGCTGACTTGGGCCTGTTGGAGCACCTACCCCCAGAGCTCTCTACTCGTGACTGGCAGTAGTGCTCCAAGGCATCAGATAGCGGAGCATGGAGCATTATGTGGAGGCAGATCATCTAGTGCAGCACTGCTTGAGAGCCAGTGGTTCTCAAAACCTTTTCCTCTGGCCCCACTTTCAGAATGAAACATTTGTTCATGAATTTTTCAGTGATAAGAAATACAGTGGTACCTCGGGTTACATACACTTCAAGTTACAGACTCTTCTAACCCAGAAATAGTACCTCAGGTTAAGAACTTTGCTTTAGGATGAGAACAGAAATTACTTAACCCGAGGTACCAGTACCTTAGGTTAAGTACTTAATTCGTTCCAGAGGTCTGTTCTTAACCTGAAACTGTTCTTAACCTGAAGCACCACTTTAGCTAATGGGGCCTCCTGCTGCTGCCGTGTCGCCGGAGCACGATTTCTGTTTTCATCCTGAAGCAAAGTTCTTAACCTGAAGCACTTTTTCTGGGTTAGCGAAGTTTGTAACCTGAAGCATATGTAACCCGAGGTACCACTGTACATTGGAAAACAAAAACAAACAACTCCTAGCAGTGCTTGATTTTTAACCTAGAACACAACTACTTTATGATACAATCATGGGAAAGTATAAAACAATGCTAGTACATAAGAACATGAATCACACCCCAAATATGAAACTGACTGCCCTTGACTCTTCCTGCTGCACTTGCCACCCTCTCCTGCCTTGCCCTTCGAGAACCCTGGTCTGCCTGGACTAGAAGCAATGGCTCTGCAGAGTTTCTGGCAGGGGTCTCTCTCAGTCCCGGCTGAAGATCCTGGGGATGAAACCTGGGACCTTCTGAATGAAAAGCATGTGCTCCACTGCTGAGCTAGATGCCTTCCCCGATTCTGGAACTGTTCACCAGTGAACCATCTCTCACGTCTGCTATTCCAACCAATGGCTGGCCAAGGGTGCACCAAAACAGCAAGACCTAGCAAGAGAGGCGTTACTGGAGCTCCTTACCTTTAGGGAGTCAAAGCAGGCGATAACTCGTCCATTTTCCACATGGCAACTCCTTGAAGGGTGGGCAAACTTGCACTCTGTGTCAGATCGAGAACAAGTACCTCTCTGAAATTCTCGACATACTTCTAACGTCAGCCATTTTGTATCACGAACCAAAGAAACGTTCACAGCCATTTTTTAAAAAATAAAAGAAACCACCCCCCAAAAAAGGAAGGGGGGGAGAGAAAAAGGAAAACACAAGGAACCACACCCCTCCTTCAGGAGAAATAGTACTGCTGATCTTTCAAAGAAGAAAAGGGGGGGGGGATAAAAAAGGGAATTCAAGTTTAAAAAAAGTGAAGAAATAACTAACTTGTTGCTTTGGTAAACTTTTCTATTTGTCAGCACTTAGGTTTCCATTGAACTCAAATTGTGTTTGTTGAAAAGAAGGATTAAACATAAAGCCAATCATAAAATAGAAATCTCATCAGAATTAACTGAAAAGTCAAATTAGAGGCCAGCTCCTAAAAGTGCAATTCTCGAAGTCAAAATAGAAATGTTTTATATATATATATATATATATATATTATATATATATATATACCTATATATAGATATATATAATTCTTTTTTTGTGCCACTGCCAAAATTATTTTTTCAAAATAACTGGCAGACTTTTCATTTCCCCCTCCAAAGGATTATTCTGTGCTCTCCAGTTACTGGTTTCAATTATTCTCACGCTGAAAAAAGGAAAAAGGAAAAGTCATTGCTGGCGATGTTGCAGGTGGAGAAGAGTTGGTTGGTTTTGTTTCTTGACAGGGGAAGAAGAGGAGCTGCAAGCGGGAACCAAAAGAAGTTGGTTTTTTTAAAAAAAGGTTTCAGTTTTTTCCTTTTGTTTGGAATATTTTAGTAAAGGGAGACCGTTAAGTCTGCTACATAGTCAGGAGACAGGGGAATGGCAGAGCAAATCTGAGTTGTAAAATGGTTAGGAAGAATTTTTTTGGGGGGGGGGGATTATAAAGATGGATGAGTTGCTATCAGGATATGAACTGCAAGCAACGCCAAACTTTGGAGAAAGGAAAAGCAAAAATAAAAGAGGAGAGGGATATCTATATATATCAATAGATATATATATATAGATCTATATACACACACACGTATAGATATATGTATATATATTTTTTTCCCCAAAAAAGCGAGCAAGGCAAAGCCCTGGACGCAAATCCAAGCGGTGGCGGCAGCGGCGGCGGCACAGGATTCAAGGAAGGCACTTTTCAGCTACCTGCGAAAGAGAAGAGAAAAGTGTCAGCTGAAGCCCAAGACAGCTCCCCACCCTAAAGCTTCCAGCCCTCTCTCCGGAAAGCAAGTGGAAACTCATTTTCAACAGGAAAACCTCTAGGTACTGACAGTGTGGCATTTTGAAGGCAGCCCCGGTAGGTGTTTGTATTAAAAAAATAAAAATAAAAGAAGAGAGTCAGAAAGGAAAGAAGGACATTTCTCCACACGGAACTGCGCATGGCACAGAGGAAGCAACCAATTACATTTACCGTTGCAGCAGAAAGCCTGGGCAGGCATCCAGTAAAAAAGGTTGTTTCATATTGATTTAATTCTGGCAGACATTCTCCCTCGTTTTCTGCCTCTTGCACAGTGTCTCTCTCTCTCCCCCCCCCCCCCCCCGTGCCCGCTGCATGGGAAAAATGCCTCCACCTGGCGTTGCGGCAGACGGCCCTCTGGTGCATCTGTGATGTGCCTCCGGGTTCCCAGCAAGAGCCAGCCACTGAGTGGGCAGGCTCTGCTTCTGCACAGGCCACTCAGACTGAGGGATGTGGCGAGGCGGCGTTGCTGTCGTGTGCAACAATCCACCCCTGGCACAGCTGGAAGCTCTCTGTGGCAGAGCGAGCATTCTGGAATAAGCCCTTGCACCCTTCTCCACCAATTCCTTGCTGCTACTGCTGCCCCCTTTTCCAACCCAGAGTGGCTGGTCATGGCAGGGTGCCACTCTCAGAACACAGTTGGGCAGAAAACTGGGTGGGGAAACCTTGACTCTGAGGGCGTCCACAGACAAAGGAAAAATAAACTACCCTTCTGCTCTTTTTGTGGCACCATAAATCATTATGGAAGGAAGTGTGCTTTGCACACACGCATCTGGTGGGTGGAAAATTTCATACACCCCCCCACCCCCCAACTCCTCATAGCAAACATTTGCCTCTGGGAGGCGAGATAGCCGGGTGCAAAGAACTGTCTGGGTGCAAAGAACTGTCTGCCGACAGAGGCTCAATGCTCTGTCTCACCCCATTAACTGCTACAGGTCCGTCATGGATTAGGGTTAACCCTCTGCATGCTAGCTGAAGATTCAGTGACTGAGGTTTCATTCAGAAGGAAGAAGCTCATTCGTTCACCAGGTGGTTTTTCTTTTCTCCCCTCCCGCCAAAACGAGAAGTAAAGCCCAGAGTGAAACTTAAGACTTCCATTGAAACACAGGAGGATTTACTATTTAGAATATTAACTCCATGTCTGCACAAAAAGTCTGTGTGTGTTCAAGTTCCAACATTATTACAGTGGTACCTTGGGTTGAGAACTTTGCCCCAGGATGAGAACGGAAATTGTGCGGTGGCGGCACAGCAGCAGCGGGAGGCCCCGTTAGCGAAAGCGTGCCTCAGGTTAAGAACGATTTCAGGTTAAGAACGGACCTCCAGAACAAACTAAGTTCTTAACCCGAGGTACTACTGTATTACAGTCAAACCTTGCTTCCCGAACGCCTCCATTTTGGAA
The DNA here is from genome assembly GCF_964106915.1 of Podarcis gaigeae. NCBI lineage: Eukaryota > Metazoa > Chordata > Lepidosauria > Squamata > Lacertidae > Podarcis > Podarcis gaigeae. Next base: position 49,372,783 of record NC_139691.1, read on the forward strand.
CGTTTTAGCTCCCAAATGCTGAAAACCCGGAAGTAAATTGTTCCAGTTTTTGAACATTTTTCGGAAGCCGAACGTCCGACATGGCTTCCACTTGAGTGCAGGAAGCTCCTGCAGCCAATTGGAAGCTGCGCCTCCGTTGTCGAACATTTCAAAAGCTGATCAGGCTTCAAGAATAGATTACATTCAACAACCAAGGTTTGACTGTTTTTGATGCAACAGTGCCATATTTCAACAAATGCTTGCTGGATGTTAGGAGTGCAAAAAGAACACAGAATCGCCAAACGTTTGCAGGTAGGGAGGTATTACTGCCATCAACAGCTGATGAACTAAGATAATCAGAAGCAGTTGGCTTGATCAGATCGAAAGGTCCAGCCACTGCAAAACCTTGCCCATCAGGGGACTTCCGTAGAGGCACAATGGCAAATGCTCTCTCCACTGTTGCTCCCCAGGAACAATTGCATATCAGTTTGCAATCTTTGGATTTATTTCAGTACACTTCTATAACAATTGGTACACTTTTTAAAAATAAAAATAGCTCATTTACAAAAGTTAAGCACCCACCAAAATATAAAAGCAAATGTGCAAACCTCAAAAGCACAAAAGTGACAGATTAATGCACAAGATAACCAAAATGTTAAAAATGCCATGCACATATGGAGGGGGTTATGTGCCCAAGAAAAGGAGGAGGTTGCCGCCTGGCATAAGAGGTAGCAAAGTTGGTGCCCGTCAAACACACAGGGAAGACATGTCACAATTGGGGTGCCACTGCCGAAAAAGCAGCCAGGAACGCAGCTGCCACTATTCTGCCAAAAGTCCTGCTTGGAATGTTTCTGGTTTTTTTGTTTTAAACTCCACCTGAAACTACATGAGCATCCCAGCCCAGCCTGGGTGGTGGAAGCAGAGACCAGGATAAAGGAAGTTACTATCTAGGCAGGGAACTAAACGAAGAGAGAAGCTGAAGAGCATTCAGGTGACATTGTGTGTTAGTATGCTCCATTTTTGGAAAGCTGGGAGATCTGGGTTCAAGTTATACCACAGACCCATTCGAGGCTTATTTCTCTCAGAGAAGGTCTGCATCTACCAAGGAATGCCTTACACTTCCCATTTCCTCTTGTGCATCACCTTCCTTGCAGAATTATTATTATTAATTGACTGAGCTATTTATATCCTACCTTTAAGAACTTACAAACAAAATACAAAATATGGTAATCTGGTAATAAACTAAAGAGCGTATTTCAAAATCAATCCCAAAAATGCCCTATTGGGGTGTGGGGTCTTCAGACCATACCTGTAAGCTGACATAAAGGTGGCCTGGCATAGCTCCATGGGAAGCACATGGCACAATTGAGTGGAGTCACCACTGGAAAGACCCTGCACTTAGTGTTCACTGTTCTGCTCTCCCTTAGAGGCAGGCTGAAGTGTCTGAAGTGAATATCTCAACACTTGGGGCAGGCTTTGATCTGAATAGCCTAGAAATGAGGCTGTTCAGTTTGGGATGCTTTACGAGAAATGTGAGGTGCAGGAAGTGCACAAATGCACTGTATTATCTGTGCATCCTACTGAACCTGAAGTCAGAGACTTTCAAATCAGGAAGAGCAGTGAACCAACACTTTTTGAAAGAGCAGGAAGCAACCTTTTAAGAAGTCAAATCATTTGATCTATCTACTGTGTACTGTCTGGCAAAAAACCATTTTCTGTGGCTGCAAAAAAACCCTTATGTCTTGTAGCAGGGGTCTCTCCGACTGGAAAGGCCAGGGAATCTGCCCCCACCCCACATTTTTTTTAGGAAGGTTTTTATTTGAAACAAACAAGACAAAACAAAACAGACTGCATGTTCAGAAATTATGCAAATTGCCACTGGGTAATAATCTAGCCTGGCTCTTTGGTGCTCTTCAGCTGCTCTCCCATGAGCCTCAGCGAGCATGGCCAATAGTCGGGGGTGATGGGACCTGAAGTCCATAATATCTGGAGGGCCCCAGGTTGGGAGGCAGTTGATCTAATCCCTTTGAAAAATCCCATCCTTCCATTTGAAATCTCAACATAGCCAGAGGGCCGCATCCCATTCTAGGCAGCATTCTGGGGGCCACATGACAGCAGTGTGTATACCCCTACCTTCTTGGTAGTGGCGCCCGCCCTGTGGAACGCCCTCCCATCAGATGTCAAGGAAATAAACAACTATCTGACTTTTAGAAGACATCTGAAGGCAGCCCTCTTTAGGGAAGTTTTTAATGTTTGATGTTTTATTGTATTTTAAATCATTTGTTGAGTGGCTGGGGAAACACAGCCAGATGGGCAGGGTATGTATGTATGTATGTATGTATGTATGTATGTATAAATAAATAAATGATGGGCGGGGTCAGTAGCAAAAGTGGGAGGAGCAACGAAGGCAAATTTTACCATAATATACTAAGCTACATTCTACACACATTCTGCCCCTGGGACTAAGGTTCCGCACATTTTAACAGCAGGAACAGAAGAGGTCCATCTCTTGGTGCCCTCCTTTTTAGAGGCGAGCCCAGCAGCAGCCAGATAGACTGACTTATTATCATTATTTAAATGATAATATTATTTGAACATCATTAACAATGATCAACAACACTGCTCCAGAAAAAATTGTCTTCAGATCGTAATATTCGCCAAGAAAATAGGACTTAACATCAAATTACAATATTTCTTCTAAAGAAAAGCCTCAAAACCTACTTGAATTTGCCTTTGCAGGAGGAAGTTGTTTTCCCAATAATATTATTCAAGGGGCAACCAGTTTTCCCAGAATGCGTTTCTGTATTCACTTGCAATTGTCACTCTTATGTAAGATGGCTCTTACAGCCAAGTCCCAAACCTTACGCTTTTCTTTCCATGAAGGGAGTAATACAACTTTCCAGCTTCAGGCCATTAACATCCTTGCAGCTGCTGAGAGAACACAGAGTCAAAGAGTTTTTTTGGGGGGTCATCTAGTTCCAACCCCCTGCAATGCAGGAATCTTTTATTCAACCTGAAGCTCAAATCCACAACCCTGAGATTAAGAGTGACTGAGCTATCCCTTGGACACTTTAGACATGCAAGTTTCTTTCTTTATGAGAGGAGATGGCCTTTTTGGTAGTGGCACCTATGCCTATAAAATACCCTCTCCAATAACCCATGTACCTTGTTTTCAGCCAGGCCTTTCATGATCCTAGTGGGGATTTTTTATTATCTGTGAGTTGTCGACACAATGAATGGTAGTGGCTCCTCTTCAGGGTTTAATGAACCTTTCCCAGGTCTACCTAGATATGTCAGGGATGGAACCTGGGACCTCCTACATGAAGAACACACACGCCACATGCCTGGGCTGTAGGCCTTTGCTAAAAATGGGACTTTTTAATAGGATCCAGCAGGGCTCTTCTGTTCTGTACACAGAATAACCTAGCATCACCAAACCCATCCACACCCAACTGGCTGTGAATAAATTATACTATTATTATTATTATTATTATTATTATTATTATTATTATTATTAATTTATAGCCTGCATTTTTGCCTGATGGGACCCAAGGATAAACCAGCCCTAAACCACGAAAAACATAGAAGAAACTATCATTAAAAAACAATTAAACACAGATAGAATTTAAACTGTATGCACATATAAAATCTGTTTAAAGTGCACCAATAATTATAATAAAAACAGCACAGCACCAGGCCTTTCATTAGAAGCCAATGCAATTCTGGGCTGCATCAATAGGAGTATAGCATCTAGATCAAGGGAAGTAAAGTGCCACTGTATTCTGCTCTGGTCAGACCTCACCTGGAGTACTGTGTCCAGTTCTGGGCACCACAGTTCAAGAAGGACACTGACAAACTGGAACGTGTCCAGAGGAGGGCAACCAAAATGGTCAAAGGCCTGGAAACGATGCCTTATGAGGAACGGCTAAGGGAGCTGGGCATGTTTAGCCTGGAGAAGAGGAGGTTAAGGGGTGATATGATAGCCATGTTCAAATATATAAAAGGATGTCACATAGAGGAGGGAGAAAGGTTGTTTTCTGCTGCTCCAGAGAAGCGGACACGGAGCAATGGATCCAAACTACAAGAAAGAAGATTCCACCTAAACATTAGGAAGAACTTCCTGACAGTAAGAGCTGTTTGACAGTGGAATTTGCTGCCAAGGAGTGTGGTGGAGTCTCCTTCTTTGGAGGTCTTTAAGCAGAGGCTTGACAACCATATGTCAGGAGTGCTCTGATGGTGTTTCCTGCTTGGCAGGGGGTTGGACTCGATGGCCCTTGGGGTCTCTTCCAACTCGATGATTCTATGATTCTAAGCCATCAATTCCCAAAAGTCTGTTGGGAAAAGGTCTTCACCCGCCAGCAGAAGGATAACAAGGAGGGAGCTGCCTGGCTTCTCCAGGGAGAGTTCCAAAGTCTGGGAGCAGCCACTGAGAAGGCCCTCCCCTGAGTCCCCACTGATCTTGCCTATGAGGGTGGAGGGACCGAGAGAAGGGCCTCCCCCTGTTGTGACGTGGGGTTTGTGATTTCAGCTCTCTTGACATAATATGCTGGAGACAGTTCTCTAATAACACTTCTTTATTAAAGCAAACAAGACTGAGACATGAGGAGGGAAGAGCTACATTTATAGGGACAGGGAACAAGCTAGAAAGGATACATTTTGGAGGGAACAATATCAGGCAATCACAGTCCTGCCTTTTGGAGGAAACCAATAAGACAGAGGATCCAAATACAGCAGCTTAAATGAACCAATAGTAGCTGTACCCTCTGGAACCAAAAGGCAGTTACTTTACCCTAATGCAATACAGACAATAATAATACAGATATAAAATCCTTTGACTCAATACACAACACCCCCGAAGAAACCCGGGCAGGTTCCTGGGAGGGAATATGGTCTTCCAGACACAGCTTTGACCTAAGCTGTGTACAATGGCTTGGGCCCTTGTGCAGGGAAGATTGTATTTTCCAATACAAATTTTCCTGGATGCAAAGATCCTTCTCTCGGTCCCATCAGCACCAGAAGCACAGCGGGTGGTGACACAAGAGAGAGCCATTTCTTCCCTGGAATTTCTTCCCTGGAGAAGTTAGACCGAATCCTCCTTCCTTACCTTTCTTCCAGCAGACTCAGACCTTCCTCTTCAGGCAGGCCTTAAGGTGTAGACACTGGGCTGCTCTTGGGGCAAACTCTCATGGGAGCTCTTGCAGAACCTTCCCAGAGCCTGGCAAGCAAGTCATGGGGCTTAGAATTGGAAAGGACCCCTCCCCCCAGTCATGGAGTCCAACCCACTGCAATGTGGGAATATTTTGCCCCATGTCACAGCCCTGAGATTGAGAGTCTCTTGCTGCACCAACTGAGCTTCCCCAGCAGCGCTTCTATCTGTACATAAAATAACAGAAGCAACAACAACAACAACAATAATATACTTGAAGAGACAGGAAGGGAGGTATTTACCATTTTGACGGCTTGGTTTAAGGGATAACCTCTCTGCCCGCCAAGCCACGCTGCACCATAAATCTGGCGAGTCTTTGGGAAATGCCCCTGTTTGAATTTGGAGCCCTAGGCCTGCTGTCCTACCAGGATTCAAGCAGGCATGGAGGAGAGGCCTCATCCAGCAGCCGGCAACGCAGTGGGTGCAGCTTTGCAAACAAGCTGGCACAGGCTGAGGGATGGGTGGGAACAATGTGGAATTCTCTTAGGAATTAGGCCAACTGAAAGAAGAATGGGAGGAGGCTTTTCTTGGAAGCAGCTTTCCCCCAAAAGCTGGAAGCACAAATGAATATGCAAGATGCAACATAAACCTCCCCTGCCTGTCCGTGCTTCCAGGGTCTCTTTTGGATTAACCCAAAGCTTTGGGCATGCTAAGCAAGTTCTCCTTCCCTTCAGCCCCCATTTTCATTTATTTCAGGGGCACAGCTTGCCCAACTCCTCGGTCGGAGTGGAAACACGGCCAGCAAGCTCAGGAGGGACACATTTTAAGCACAGTCACAGCTTCCCCCAAAGAATACTGGGAGCTGTAGTTTTTTACGGGTGCGGAGTTGTTCCCCACCCAAAGCAGTTCAACAATCAATCCCACGTCCCAGGGAACTCTGGGAACTCTGGCTCTGTGGAAAGGGGAAAAGGGGGGGGGGGTCTCCTAACAACTTTCAGCACCCGCAATGAACTACAGGTCCCAGCATTCATGGAAAGCCATGAATGTCTAAAGTGGCTGCCACAGCACTTCAAATGTATGGCATGAATATGGCTATATAATTCCCATTGGAACTGGAATTCCCACTGGCCAAAGAGAGGAAGGAAGATGGTTTTATCATGCTCATTGGGCGACAGCATGAGACATATTGTTATGGTTGGTCTGTGCGTGTGTCTGAGTGCATGCTTGCATGCTTACAGCATATTTTATGCTGCATTACAAATGCCGGAAGCTACTCTGGCATCGTCAACCGTGCTACTTGGCATGGCCTTGCCCTTGCAAATATTTCCTGGGCAGACTCCTGCTTGGGAAACAGCTACAGGCAAGAGATAGAGCCCCCGCCTTGCAGGTGGAAGGCTCTCAGGTCCAGCCACCAGAATCTCCTGTTAAAAGGAGCAGCAGGTGAAAAGAAAAGACTCTGGCGAGGGCCCTGGATACAGGCCACTATGGGTCAGAAGGACCATATGTTTGAGCCAGCCTGCCACCACCTGATGCCCATAGCTCAGCTGGTAGAGCATGAGACTCTTAATCTCAGGGTTGTGGGTTCAAGTCCTGTGTTGGGCAAAATATTCCAGCATGACAGGGGGTTGGACTAGATGACCCATGAGGTCCCTTCCAACTTTACAATATAATGATCTAATCATCTAGATGCTGTTGGACTACAACTCTCATCAGTTCCAGCCAGGACGGGAGCTGTAATCCAAAGACATGGGGAGTGCACCACCCCCACATTTTCCCCTACCAACTTTTCTGCAGTTTCCATCTGGATAGTTCCTTGCCTTCTTTAACTCAGTGCTCTCCATATTCTTCCCACAACACCCACCACGGACAAACGGTATCACAACAACAAGAAGACATCATGTACACTTAAAGCCAACATAAAGCAATGCAGAGAAAAATCTAAAACTCATTCATATTTTCAAAAGGCATGGCGAAAACATCCTATCCACTGAAGGATGTGTCCAGGGCAGCTGTCCACCAGCTCCATCTGGTATGCAGGATGAGACCCTCCCTGTCCACGAACTGCCTCACAGAGTGGTGCATGCTCAGGTTATCTCTTGCTTGGACTACTGAAATGTGCTCTACATGGGGCTACCTTTGAAGGTGATTCGGAAACCACAACTAATCCAGAATGCGGCAGCTAGACTGGTGACTGGGAGCGGCTGCTGAGACCACATAACACCAGTCTTGAAAGACCTACCCTGGCTCCCAGTACATTTCTGAGCACAATTCAAAGTACTGGTGCTGACCTTTAAAGCCCTAAACGGCCTTGGTCCAGTATACCTGAAGGAGTGTCTCCACCCCATTGCTCAGCCCGGACATTGAGGTCCAGTGCCGAGGGCCTTCTGGTGGTTCCCTCACCGCGAGAAGTGAAGTTTTTCTTTTTTTATATATATATATTTATATGCCACCTTTCACTCACAACTCACAAAGCTGCTTACATACCATAAATAATAACATACTAGAAAACCACAATGTAAATCATATAAAATGTTTAACAAATCATCTGTAAAACAACCACAGCTATCTGGATATCTCAGCATGATGCTGATGATGCCAAGGTTGCAGGTTTGATCCCCATACGAGACAGCTTGTATTCCTGAACTGCAGGGAGTTTGGACTACGGGACCCTCAGGATTCTATTTTCCTATCTTCACCTCTTATAAAACACTATTGGCAAAACAACTTGAAAAATAGGCAAAACAGCATAACCACAAGAAAAGACATACAGTGGTACCTCTGGATGCGAACGGGATCCGTTCTGGAGCCCCATTCGCATCCTGAAGCGAACGCAACTCGCGTTTGCATGTGCGTGGGTCGCGATTTGCCGCTTCGGCGCATGACGTCATTTTGAGCGTCTGCTCATTTGCGAGCGGCGAAACCCGGAAGTAACGCGCTCTGTTACTTCCGGGTTGCCGCGAAGCGTAACCTGAAAATGCTCAACGTGAAGCACATTTAACCCGAGGTATGACTGTATTATAAAATTCACAAAGCACTGCGCCTATAACCCACAAAACAATACTGACAACATGAATAAACTTGGAACCAAAAACGAAGTAAGCACAGCTGAATTCACACAACCACACTTCCCTTATCTTTTCCACTCAAAAAGACACACATGCACCATGCCTGCCTGTGGCAGCAGCTCCATTATGAAGTCTCCTGGGGCTGGAAGGCTGGGCAAGGCAGGTGGACACAGCCCCTGCCTGGCGGCCAGTAGAGACCTCCACACCCCTGGCAGTTCTTCTGGAAAAAGCTCCCTTATAAAGGGAATCACAGGGAACTAGGCAGAAAGCCCGCCCCGTGGAATACCCTCCCATCAGATGTCAAGGAAATAAACAACTACCTGACTTTTTGTCAGTGCTGTCTCGGGAAGTTTTTAATGTTGGAGGTCCCACTGTGTTTACTATATTCTGTTGGAAGCACCCAAAGTAGCTGGGGCAATCAGGTGGGTATATAAATTATTGCTACTGATTTGATCATCAACAGCTGCAACAGAAGCAGAACACTCAGCAGAAAATAAAATGTTTCTGCCTGGCAGCTAAAATTATGCAATCATGGCACCAGGCGGGCCTGGGAGAATATTCCACAAGCAGGGAGCCACCTCTGAAAAGCCCCCCCCCCCCACGTTGCCACCCTCCAGACCTTTTGTGGAGGGTGCAGACAGAGGAAGGTCGTGGATGACAATCCCAATAGGCCCCAGCCAGAATGTAGAGGATAGGAGTTTAGTCTGACATTGCCTAGGTAGTCCCACAGTTGCTGACTTCAGCTTGCTCAAACCCCTCCAGATTTTGAACAGATCTCTAAGCCACATAGTGCTACCTAGGCAGACCATTGCTTCCTGTTACTCTCACACATTGCTGTGAAAAACCATGGATATAAACCATAAACAGAAGCTGTCTACAGACTTGCTTCTGAGGCTCAGATTTATGACTGAGGAGCGTGGCCCTCCTCCGCATTTGGGTCTCCTTCCACAGAACTGCCCTGTCCTAGCACCCCAACCACAGGAGACTAACTGCATGCTAATTGCATGTCAAGTATGCAATAGGTCTGTTCGGGGCTCCTGGCCCCACCTATCTTAAAGGAGCAAATGCACCACATTTTACATGTGCAAAATCAATGAGAGGCTCTTGACAAATGAGCTCAGATCCTCAAACATGCGGGAACACGCGACTCCTCAATTACAACATCTATATTAGCACCCAATTCATTTCTGTGCCTGGTTCAAAGTGCCATCTATGACATCTATGAGGTTTGGGTCTGTTTGTGCTGGGGTGGGATGCGCAAGGGGCCTTTTATGCCTCACCTAGGCAGCCCCCCTCTCTGGAAGCCTTCAGATCCTCTGCGAATCTTTTCAGACAGACATTTGGTCTGCCTGGCTGCTATCTTGAGCTGCCCTGGAATTTTAATCTTCGGGTTTAAAGCTATTTAACCTACTGCCTATTCCTGTCTGCTGACCTATCTACTTGGAATGGGTCTCTATGAGGGCATCTGTACACCCTTCCAGGTGTTGATGAAATGCCAACTCCCACCACCAGCCCCAGACACCTGAATGATGGCAGGAATGATGGCAGGTGCAGAACAGGAACCGCCAGAGGGCCCTCCTCCGCATTTGGGTCTCCTTCCACAGAACTGCCCTGTCCTAGCACCCCAACCACAGGAGACTAACTGCATGCTCTGCTCGATTTTGAATCCTTCATGCAGCCAAAATAGCACATCCACACACAAGAGGACAAATAGGCTTCAGGAAGAAGCCTTGCAGAAATAACGCCCCTCCCCCCAAATGAAAGCTTTGAGGGGCAAAGCGACAACTCAAAAATAGCTATAGAGGATTGAGCATGCTCAGTGAGCTGATTCACTATTGGGAAATGGGGGTTGGCAGCAAACCAGGGTGGGGAGGATGGAATGGAGTGTCCTGGAAGGGGGCCTGTCTGTCCTGAACCCTAAACTTTGTGCTCCAGCTCCTGTTTCCTAGAGCCTGTGGCTGATTTGTCTTTTTAGTATGTTTGGATGCTCTGCTGAGAGCTACTTTCAATGTTTTATTTTTTAGAAGGGTGGGATACACACCCAAATTAAACGAAAGCAAATTATCAGGTGAGAGGTGGCCCTTGGCCGCTTGCATCGAAAGTCAGAGGGAACCATGTCCCTCCCAGTGCTGTGCAAAGCAGAAGCCAGATGAATAAAGTCTTCTTTACTACCAAGAGGGAATGAATATAGGTAGCTCTGAAAGCTTGGAGGCAGGTCAAATGCTGCTGTCTGGCTCTCATTGCAGGCAGTCAATGGCAACAAGGATCAGCCTGAGTGCTGAAGGTCAAGTTAGTGATGCTGGCGGCAGGATGAGTGTGCAAAAGGAAGGAGAGGTGATGCAAGGACAGAGAAGGAGCCCACTGCTCAGGAGGCTGCCAGATCCCTCCTCTCAGACTCCCTGCAACTAATCCCCTTTCAGCCACGCTTTGCGGAGGTTAGTGGAATTCGCCCTGCTCAGTGCTGGCCCAGGTCACAAAACAATGCCACGCACACAAAGGCTAGCGGTGTTGACCCTGAGATCTCAAAAGAGATGGAATCCAAAGATAAACCCAACTCCTTTGTTAGCCTTGCTAGGAATAATAGACGACTCAAATAAACATTTATCTCATCAGGAGATGTTGACATATTCACTGGTAGAAGCTTGTCTAGAAATAGCTAGATGTTGGCCTTCTGCACCAGGGCTGTCAATTGACTCGCAGGATGCTCAGGTGTGGCCTGCTGCTCTGGCCTGGAAACTGACCTTCCTTAGCCAGAGGCAAAAGGAGTTCTGTATCCTTTGACACCACCTGGCACCCATTCAAATCCTACAGGGGAAGCAACAATCACTTGAGACAACTTCCCCAGACTCACAGAAACATCTGGTGAGACCCAATGACCTAGAGTCTTGTTTTAAGCAACGGCTCCAACTTTAGGGTGCTCTTATGCCCTTTTCCCCGAAATGACAGGCTGGCTGCTATTGTCTATTGTATTTTAAGCTATGTTTGTTACATGTGAAAAAGCAAATATTTATACTGTATATAAAAAGAGCTTCAGGTGCTCCAGTGCATGACCGCATAAAAGGGGCACGCTCCTTTAACGGTACATGGACAAGAGACCTGTAGCAGGATAACACATGCAGCTGGAATTCTGGGACACAAAAGTCCTTCAAAATATGGAATCTTCTATATGCAATCTTATGTTGCACCTGCTGGCATTTAGGGGACTAGAAATGTGTTATGTCTGCTTTTCTATAATATACCTGGCAGATATCTCAACACATCCCTTGGATGTGAAGATGCTCAGAACGGCAAGATTGATAGATGCCAGACAAGACTTTAGAACATGGGGTGGGAATCTTTGGCCTGCCAAAGGGTTGCAGGACTGCAATTGCCATCAGCCCTGACCTTTAGCCTCGCCAGCTTCTGGGGCTAATGGAAGCCGGAGTCCAACTTCAGTTTCAGGCCCCATCTGCACTAAATGTTTAAAGCAGTATCACACCACTTGAAACAGTCATGACTTCTGCCAAATAATCCTGGGAACTGTGGTTTGGGCAGGGTGCTGAGAGTTGTTCCCTAGCAGAGTCCTCACAGAAGTTAACGGGTGATTGGTCTCTCCATGGACCCCTGGGAACTGCGGCTCTTTAAGGTAATAATTGTCTCCTGTCAACTCCGTCTATGTGTGTCAACCTAACCTACCTTCCAGGGCTGTTGTGAAGTTAAAGAAGGGTGGCACACATCCATATGCACCTCTCCGAAACCGATGAAAGAAGGGTGGAGTACAAGCTATGGGAATAACAATAATGGCAGGTGAATTCAAGCTTGACTCCTTTCCTTCACCATTACCCACTAAACTTAAGCTCTAAATGCAGTGAGTGAAAGAGAGGCTGGGAGACCAGTTCTTAATTAATGTGTCAAGCTAAGGCTCTGATCTGTTTTTCTGCATGTCAAAACACAGGAATCAAGAGTGTCAGAGCCGAGCAAGGGCTCCGCTGGAGGGCAGATGGATATTAAACATGATACCTGGTGGCAACTTCTACCCCCCCCCACCAACCACCCCCTCCCACCCCCTCCCATTAAAGGAAAACGCATTCCCGTTTCCAACCAAAAGAACTTTTATATTTAAAACAAACACTCTGTGTGGCTGATTAGACATTTGGAATATTTCCTCTGCGAACATTCCGTACCCAGACACTTTTCCACCCTGAGGGAAGTTTACTCAATTTAAGACAGACCTTTTGTCAGCTCAGGAGAACTGAAAAACACTTTTGTTCTTCAACCTGGCTCCCTATGAAAAGATCAATGTGCCTGAGACGTGCCCAAAAAAGATCTCATCCTAGCCAGGTGGTGCCAAAAGCATGGCAATGTGGCAAGGAGTCAACTCTAGCCTGGCCTATGTACCCCCAGACTGGATTGCTGTAATGTGCTCCATGCAGGACTGCCCTTGGAGACATCTTGGAAACTTCTGTTTCTCCAAAATGCAGCAGCCAGATTACTGATTGGGGTTCCATTTAGATCTCTTATGACCACCCTGCTTTAAAAACAGCTACACTGGTTGAGACCTTATTTCCAGGCCCAATTCAAAGGGTTCTCATTAGCATTTAAAGCTCTAAACGACTCAGTCCCGAATACCTGGAGGACTGCCTTCCTTCGTGCAGATCCTCCAGGGACCGAGATGGGCAGAGGGCCCCCCCCCCCCGTCCCTGCACTCACAGAGGTCTTCAAGGGGGAGGGGCTGGGAGGGGGGAGGTGCAGCACAGAGGTGGTGATGGAAGTTAAGATGATGACTTGGCCGCAAGAGGAAGGCAACTCAGCTCCAAAAACCTCATGAGCTTGAAGAGAACAACTGCTGGACTATGGCAGCTAAGCAGAACAAAAACAGGAGAGAAATTATGGCTATTTTAAGGCTTGATAAATTAGCCTCCAGGGAAGCAAGCCATCCCAGGCAGCAGTTCCAGAGTGAGCAAGAGCCAGCCGGAAAAACATTTTCCATCCTGCAGGAAATTCCATGATTTCGACATTTGTTTATGACCTGAACTGTAATGAAAAGCCAAACCTGCCCCCCCCCCCGCCCCGGGACAAGGAGGCTTTGCATTCCTGCCCCCGGCCCAGAGATTTAGGAAAGCCTCTGTGGATATTGAGCAGCAGGAGAAACCACAGCTCAGCGGAAGACCTGCATGTTCCTCTTCACTACAGCAGTTATTATTCAATGGATTTAAGGCAGCTTACAATAATTTTACAAACATTAGAAAATGCAAAGTCGTAAAAACCGACTCGTTAAAAAATAGCTAAAGTACAATAAAACACACTCAGAAACATTCTTCACCTGCTGGCAGAAGGATAACTGAGAGGGAGCCGGTCTGATCTCTCTGGGGAGAGAATTCCACAATAAGTGGGGAGGTCACAGACGTGGCTCCCTCTCGGGTCACCACCAGCCCCACCGCTGATGTGGACGGGACTGAGAGAAGGTGCTCACCTGAGGAGCGCTGCGCCTGGGAAGGTACATAAAGGAAGATGCCCTATTCCTGGGCCCAAGCTGTATATGGCTTTGTACTGTATGTCACAAAACCAGCCCTTTGAATTGCAGCTGCATGAAGGAGGTCCAGGGGTCCCTGGCATCTCAAGGGGAGGGGAAGACGCTGTCCCTCGCAGAGCCACAATTCCCAAACTGCAGCTCCCATAATTACTTGGGGGAGGGGAGCCATGGTTGTTTAAAGTGGCAGAGTGTGAATGTAGCCTTAGTTTACTCCCCCCCCTTTGACCCGCCCCCCCATGTGGGACAGAAGAGACCCAGGCCACATCACACTGCACATTTAAAGTACTATGCTAACACAGTCATGGCTTCTCCCAAAGCATTCTGGGAAGTGTAGCGTACTAAGAGGGTGGTAAGAGTTGCTTTCCTGTGAAGAGGGGCTGCCTGTTAAAGTGCTCTGTGAATTGCAGCCTGGGGGAAGGAATAGCAGGGTCTCCTAACACCTCTCAGCACACTTCACAAACTACAGCTCCAGAAATTATTTGGGAGGAGTCATGCCTGTTGAAAGCGGTATCACAGTGCTTTAAGCCAGGGTGGATTTGATTTAAATCAAATCGATTTAAATCATGATTTAAATCACTAGCCAGTAAGATTTGATTTAAATCTTTTTTTACAGAAAGACTCATTCTTGCTGGTATAATCTTAATATTTACAATCAGATGAAGGTTTCATTTTTGGAATAATAACTTTTCAGAAAAGTTTTTACAGATATATCAAAAATTACTGATTTGGTTATGCATAGAAATACATAGAAAGATAATTATGAAATTTTTGTGAGGTTTAATAAGTTAACTGTTTATATTTGGACAACATTGCTGCTGTACTTCATTGGAGGAGAAAAATAATCATTAGTAACAATTTAAACCATTTATTTAACCAAAACTATAACATTATAGCATATGTATCCATGTTTGTTAACCAACGTGCTTAAACGATTTAAAAAAATAAATACATCTTAGACTGAGTTTTAGTACATATGAAAAACTTAAAACAAATCTTTATCTCCTGATGAATAGCCTTTGGACTATAACTTAAACAGAAAACTCTCTTTAGAAATATTTTTCCTCCAAAAGCATTTTATTTTAAAAAATCTGATTTAAATAAAAAAATAATCTGATTTTAAAAAAAAACACATGGATTTTTATCCACCCTGCTTTAAACAGAAAGTGACAAGCTGCCATGGCTCCTGCCTTGCTGAGGCAACTTTGGTCTTTGAAAGACATTAGCTGCCCCTGAAAATGTTTTTACAAAAGCATGAAAATGAGTGGCATTGCACTGTTTTGCAGAGAGCACTAGAATCACAGAACTGTAGAGTCTTAGAGTTGAAAGGGACCCCAGGGTCATCTAGTCCAACCCCATGCAATGCCTGCTTGCTTGTTTTCTTGTTCTGCTATAAATACTCTCTGCCCTTGAAGATGCAAGTCAAGAGCTGAGGGTGGCATAATACCTTTGGGGAAAACACACCCTCAGATTTTTCTCAACCTCAATTCTCTACCATTATCTGTTTTAATTACATGCCTCAGAGTTTCTAAACAAAATCCGATTATTGGTAAAAACCCTAGGAGTCACAAAGCAGCCTCAGCAATGATATACTGACCTATTTTTACATTTTGCAATCCTGGACATTCAGCGTTGCACCTCCTTGTTAATTGCATTTTAAATGTTTTGCATTTTTAAAAGTTTTGCCCAAGAACTTTAATTCTTTAAGACTTGCAATACTTTCCTGTATTAAAAAGGAGATTTGCATTAGCAAAGACGCTAAAAATGAAGAAAGGTGTGTAGGTGTATGGGTTGTGTGTGTGTGTGTGTGTGTGAGAGAGAGAGAGAGAGAGAGAGAGAGAGAGAGAGAGAGAGAGAAGAGACATAAAGCAGTTTCACTGAATTGGTCCCATTATCTATAAAACAAGATGCTGATGAGTTTCCATTGGCATATAGAAAAAAAATGGATGCACACAAACCTTTCTGCCAGCCCAAACTCTACTGCTCCATTTTTCCCAGCAGTGCACAAACGGTCAGAAATGTAGGTGGGCCTGATCCACCAAACCTCTTCATGTTTAGCTGGTATGTCTCTCTCTTCAGTGTTGCCTACCAAGAACTTATGCCTAATATTACCTCAACATGAAGCCAAATTAGCAAAAACAGAAGAAAACAATCCCCTCTACTGTATTCTTGTAGAGTGATCAAATAAACAGCCTTCCCGACCTGCTCTTTGGGGCTGTGGGTGGGGAAAAGCTGGGCTTCCCCCGCCGCCAGCCCCACTGCGCTCCGGGAGCAGCAGGAAGGCTTCCGAGGCTTCGGGTTTGCCTTCACTGAAGCCTGGAGAGTGAGAGGGGTGGGTGCGCACCGACCCCTCTCGCTCTCCAGGCTTCCAAGGTAGCCGCCTGAAGCCCCTGGAGCGCAGTGGGAATTCCCGCTGCGCTCCGGAGGCTTTGGGTTGCCTTTACTGAAGGCGAAGGCAATGTGGGGACAGGGAGAGCTGCGCAGAGAGGGGGAGAATTTTTTTTCTTGTTCTCCCCCTCTAAAACAAGGTGTCCTATAGTGCGAAAAACATGGTACGCATTTCACCACTGGCTTGAGGGACGTCTCAGTATGATTGTTACTAATTCTGGATTTTTAAAAATTAATTAAGCCATTTTTCTGGTGGAAGTAATAATGATATATACATATATATCACTAAATCTGTTTTCTCTGGTGTGTGTATATATGTTAAGAAATGGAAAGAGACAGATTCGAAGCAGACTTAATTAAGCCAAGCTGCCCAGCCCCTGTTGAAGGATGGCTTGATCAAACTGAGCACTGGGTTACTTGTACAGTTTTATTGCAGGATGTAAGACTTTGGGGGAGAAAAGACTTTGGGGGAGAAAATTTTGGCCCAATCAGTCCCACCTCCCTTACACCAGACATCAAGCAAAACTGTGCCTGATCTGAAAAAATAAGAAAACAGGGATAATGTTCTGAAAAATGGCCAGGCTGAGTCGAGAAGGGGGGGGGGGAGTTTTCTGACCTTAGCATTTTTCTATCAGCTCATTCTGTTATCTCTTCCTCCCTGAAATGCAGACCTCTCCTTATCAGATGAAAACTAAACATTTGTTTTTCACCAAGCTGTTTGGAAAGGACATTACTAAGGGGGGGGGATAATAATGGGGGTGGGGAAGCTTCTCTCTGTACACTGGAAATTCCTTGTTGGAAGAGGGTTTGGAAACAATATTGAACAGGTGGACCAAGCATCACTGCTGAACATCCACCTCTCCAGAGTCAGGGTCTTCAGGTGTCCTCATTTGACCTGCGAGGGGTGGGTCGGTGGGGTTACTTTTTTGTTCTGGTTTTTATTACACATTTTGTGTTTTCATCTTTTCTCCTCAATTATTACTTTTGAGTAGCATTATAATTATTGATTTTTATGCATCAGGTTTAAGGTGCATATGAGTAAAACATGCAGAACAATATTAATAGCAAACAAAACAAACAAGTGCAGGACAATCAAATTTTAAATCAGTGTCAGGGAGGTTTTGTAGCTTGCATTTTTATCTTATGAACCGCCCTGAGATCTACTGACGAAGGCCAGTATGCAAATTTAATAAATAAAAATAAACGAAGGAATTAAATTTTGGCCCGACCAGTCCCACCTCCCTTACACCAGACATCAAGCAAAACTGTGCCTGATCTGAAAAGTATGTTGCGGGTTGAGCAGAAGCAATTGCGAAGCCCATAGCCACACAGGTTGTTTCAAAGACCAGGTGATCAGTTGATCATTAGTGCTTGCACATTATTATTATGATTAATTTGATTTCTTTCCATTTGAAATACAGTATTTTAAAAAACAGTTTAAAACAAATTACAGTCACAAATTACAGTGTGTGGGTCCACCCCCCCCCCCAAAAAAGTCTCACAGGTATTGTTAGAAGGTAAAGAGGTATATATTCAGCATATAACAGCACTGAGCCCTGCACAGTGCTGGGAAAAGCAGTTATCAAATTTCCTAGTTTCTGTGAACATTTTCTCGGAACGTCAACTCAGTAACCCTAGGAAACTGGCCACAGATCCCCACCATACTGCAAAAAATAGTAATCCTGCCTCATCCTGTTGGAAAGAGTTCTGGCTGTTTATTTGCAAAGTTAAGGGGGACAGGTCTCTGCCCCAAAAACCCAGCACAGGGGAGGGAGCAGAAGAAAGGAATATTTTAAGGCTGAACACTCAGTTTGTTAAGGGGCTGCCATAGGCCATACCTTGTGTCCCAACCTCTACCGTAGCTGCACACGGAGAAGGGAGATTAGTAAAGATCCTTTTCAGAGAAGTTTGCCTGTCTTCCCCAGTCGTCATAAGAACTTCAGGATTCTCCAGGATGCAATTCCAAAACTCCTGTGTTAGCAACATCACAGTCCTTAAGACTGCAAGGGCCACCTGTTATTTCCACACCCCACAAAGGACACAACACAACACAACACAACACAACACAACACAACACAACAACACATGCTCCTTATTTCCCACTGCCCAAAGTCCAAACAGTAATTGATTGATTGATTGATAAATAATAAACCCTGATATTGTAACCTCAAAGACAGAAAAAGAGGGTACAGTCTATCATATGTGGTGGGAGTGTAAGAAAGTAAAAAGCTTTTGGGAAATGATATATAATGAATTGAAGAAAATGTTTAAGTACACTTTTGTTAAGAAACCAGAAGCGTTTTTACTTGGTATTACAGGGAATGAGATTAATAAGAAAGAAAATAAGTTATTTTTATATGCAGTGACTGCAGCAAGAATACTGATGGCTCAGAAATGGAAGCAAGAGGACTTGCCTACACTAGATGAATGGAGAATGAAGATGACGGACTATGCAGAACTCGATAGACTGACTGGAAGGATCCGAAATCGACGAGATCAGAGATTTATAGAAGATTGGGAAAAGTTTACAGAATATATGCATAAATTAAGTGATAATCAAATAACGTTTGTAAGCTTTAATGAAGCTCTGTAAGAAGAAATGTTAGAATATGAGTAAAACTAAGAAATAATTTATAAAAAAATTGAAGAAAGGCTTTAGAAATGTGTAAGAAATTAAGAAGGGAAGGAGTATCAGGCAAGTTGAGGGAAGTCAAAAAGAGAATGGATATAAAAAAGATGTACGATTTGTATAAATTTTGTATTGGAAAAATTGAATAAAAATAATTTATATATTAAAAAAGATATTGTAACCTCAAAGACAGAGAGGGAGAGACAGAGAGACATTTATTTCAGCATATTAAGAGGTCGGAGTCTTTACCTGCTGCAGCGTCTGTGGCCTAATGCAAGTTTCAAGCCATAAAAATAAGGAGACAGAGCAAGACGATAACATCTTGGTACCAATAGAGAATTATATTTGTTCCTGAACAATTTCTCCAGTATACTAAAACACAATTCTCTCTTACACAATGCCTGTCTTGTGCAGCTGCCAAGGTCACCCAGACCTTGCTATAGGAAAACACGGTGGCGCAAGTTTTAACATGCAGATGCAATTACACGTATTTCCCCCCCACCCCGTGTTTTCTCCAGTTTGAATCCCCACCCAGTTTGAATCCCCAAAATACCTTATGCTGCATGACATGTGCTCATTCTGTTCCGTACTTGCATTAATGTGGCGTTCAGGGGAGAGGGAGAGAGAAATGCGATTTTCAGAAGGCAACATGGCATTTCAAGAAATCTAAAGTCCCAGGGAGCTCAGAGGGCACTGTCATTTCACAAATGATCTCAAATGGGTCTCATGACATTTAAGGCATTCAGACAGTCTGGGTCTTGATTTCCAGAACAGTCACTCCCCAGTACTTAAGACATTCTGATACAGTTCTGTTCCAGATTCCAAACTACAGGGAAGTTAAGGTAGCCTCCCTGAGAAGTGGTGACTTCTTGGTGGCCACCCCAAAAGTCTGGAATTCTTTCCTGAGAGAGATGCATGCAGCTTCCTCTCTGTTGGCTGTGATTTTTATATTTATAAACCACCATTAGTATGGACAATGCTTTATAGCAGGGAGGGGAACCTGGGAGGACGAATGCAGCCGTCCTGGACTGTCTGGCCTGTCTGTCTCCCCAGGCCACACACCCCTCGCTGGCACTGCTCTGTAACCTCCTCAAGTGCTTCTGCCTGGCTGGAATGTGTCCCTGAACTCTGACAATATAATAATAATAATAATAATAATAATAATAATAATAATAATAATAATGCCTCTTGCTTGGATGGGGGACAGAGAGGTCGGCTGTCTGAGCAGATTAACACAGGAAAGGACTTTGGTAGCATCCTGCCCTGAGCGAGGGTGCTGTTTGTGCATTCCCCTTTGCCTTAGGGGAATCTCCTTCCTTAAGAGTCCCCACCTGATAAATATTTATTATTTTCACAATAATTCCTTTCGGTACATTTGCTTTTTCATGGCTCTTCTTAGTAGGTACACCTATACAAAGGTAGTATTTTTATCATCATCATTTTGCATCCTTCACCTCATTGACTGCATGGGGGCTGGATTATCGTTTGTTGCCCCGCCCCACTTATGGTTTCTGGCTCTGCCTGCTAATGACACGTGGCCCTTGGGAATGCCTAAAGGAAATGGGACGTTTGGGCTGAACAGAGCTCCCCACCCTGGATTCGTAGGGCAAAGACTTCACTTTTCAGAAACAGCCCTGGTGTTTTGTGTGCTCTCCACATTTCATTTCGTTTGACACTGAGGCAAAAGGCTCTGTTGCTCGACGATGGCTTCTTCCTGGAGACACCACACTTACTTTCCTCCTAGCAAAGGTCAGAGGCAGTCCTGAACCCAGGACTTTGCAGGCAGAACATCATGCTGAGTCAGAGCCTTGGTCTATCTAGCTCAGCATTCTCTACACTGACTGGCAGCAATGGCCTGGGTTTCAGGCAAGTGTCTCTCCCAGCCCCACCAGGAGATGCCCTTGGGGACTGAACCCGGGGCTTCTCTATGCTCTACCAGACCATCTTTCCCCCAAGAAAGTGCTATCTAGCAATATCACCATGCCTAATCACCCATGTTGGACCCCTCCTTCACGCTTGCTTGTTTAAAAAAGCATCATTGGAGGTTTTTAAGTCAAGGTCGGATGGCCACCTGCCATAGATTTTTCAGCTGAGATTCCTGCATTGCAGGGGGCTGGACTAGATTACCCCTGTGGACCCTTCCAACTCTAAGATTCTATTATCTCTTTTCTGTTAGTCGCCCCAACTTTAGAGAGGCCTGTGGGAGCACCCACTCTCTGGAACTATGCCTGCATTGGTGTGAGTTGCCTGGCAGATTCTATTCCAGATGAAGAAAAGCTAATAAAAACAAAACAAAACTTTCCTCTTTAAAAACCTTTAAAACCCCCAATTAAGACGCTGGGGCTGGCTTCTCCCCCTTGCTATTCCAGCTAGCTGCCTGCCTCACTTAGACGATGGGCTGCATTTGTAATCTGATTTTATCTGCCATCAATGATTTGTTGATCGCTTTCGGAGCCTGCTGCTAATCAGGCAGTTGCATGCATGCATAAATATAGGAACAAGCTTGCTGTTATTAAAAACTGTTTTCACACAGAGCAAAATAGTAATACAATAATTAACGGGGTGGGGAGAGCAGGAAGTCGGTCTTTGGCATTTGGGAAAAAACCTGCCCTGCACCTGCCTGCAATAAATATGCATGGATGTTTAATATAGTGCGCACTAAATGCCCCTCAGTGTACAACAGAGGCAACTTATTTCTGTTGAGGGCCACTTTTCCTCTGGGGTGATATGATGGGAGCCACATTTTGGCAGTGGGCAGAGTTGGTACTGAGACAAAAATTAGATTATCCCATCTGGAATAAAGACTGTCCTGTTTCAATCAGAATTCCCAATCCTAGGAAGGCCTACTGAGAAGCAAGCCCCACTGGGTTGGATAGGGTTGTTCTCAAATAATAATACAAAGCTGCCGCCCGACCCCACATTAGACAAACATGATGGACGGACACAGAACAGTTTGTGATCATGGAAGACTACAGCACATTCAGAACCTAAAATAAGGCAGAGGCTGCAGGATGTCCACCCATACTTTATTCATTTATTTTTATCGGTTTATTTCAGGATCGCTACTTCACCTTTCCATTCCAACAAGGAGCACTTGGTGAGGTGTACTATATCTTCAAAGCAAGGGAAGTTACACTAAAAACCATAATACTCCCCCCAAAAAAACCCCAACCAACAACACATGACGTGAGAAAAGAGAAATGTGGTTTCAGGTATGCTGCTGGGTTATCTGATATAAAAAGGGCTTCTCGAAGGACATTACATAATAGGCTATCCTGAATTCAAAGTTTAGAATTAGGGGATGTAGAACCCCATGCCAGCCCACAGGCCAGATTTGGCATAGCAAGCAAGCTGGCTAGCTAATTTGGCTCATGACCTGCACTCAGCTGACATGAGGGGTGGGACAGGAAAAGTTTGCACAGCTGCCAAGGAACGATTGTGCAAGTGCACATTCAGCACTGTTTAAAATTTGCCACCAGGTGAAAGATGGCTGCTTTGGGGAGGGGCCAGATTGACCAGCAAGCTCCAATTTGAGTCTTGCAAAATAATCTGTACAATAACCTTGTTCAGCTTCACACAGACACACACCCAGTTGTCCTTGAACTCTGGCAATGCCTCCCACCTGCCTGGATGGAGGTTAGAAAGGACTCTCTCTGTGTGTATGTAGAAAGTAGCCTACTGCACAAAGGTAACAACCACATCCATTGCCCTGCGTCTGGCCTCCTTCTCTGCTGACATGTGGTCTTGGAAGGTAATGTGGCCCTCAGGATGAAAGGGCTTCTCTGCCTCTGAGGAAGAGTATGGCAGTATTCTTATGCCCATACGGCAGAGGGGAAGACCAAGGCTATGGCACTTGCAGCCACCTCGTGCGCTTTAAGGCCAAGAAACAGGGATTTTCTGCTTCACAGCTCAGCCAACAATAGTGGTATCCAAGCAGCAGCCACAAAAGGGGGAAGGGTTGAATAGAGATGCCCTGTTCTCCTGGCATCCACATGCACCATGTGCTTCAGGCGCTCCATACCACAAGCAAAAGCCAGCTGCAAGGGTTTCTGAATGCTGACATTTCCAGGACAGACCAACGAAAGCACTTCTGCACACTGAGCTTAAACTACGGAACTTGCTCCCCTAGGAGGCAGTGACAGGCACCTACGTGGATGGCCAATTCATGGAATATGAGCTCCTCAATCGCTACCAGCCACAAGGCTCCCAAGCCTCCCTCTAGGCTCCCAAAGGCAACATGCTTCTGAACCTCGGTCTGGTGGGAATCACAAGTGGGGAGAGAGACTGTTGTGCTTGGGCCCTGCTTGTGGGCTCCCCCATTCGGGCACCTGGTTGGCCACTGGGAGAAGAGCATGCTGACCACGTGGGCCTCCTCTGGCCTGATCCTGCAATCCTCTGTTGGGTTTCCCCAGCCCAGCTGAAGATGGAGGGTACTGAATCTGGCCCCTTCTGCATACAAAGGAAGTTCTCTACCACTGAGCTACGGCGGGTAGGATGTTGGGTAGGATCTTTCAAATGATGTAACCCTGAGAAGAAAGCGGGGGAAGTGTCAGCATAAAAAGTCGTTACTTGGGAAGGTGCCAATTAGAGCTGGAGGAGTCTCTAATGCACACAGGCAAAGAGAGGGAGAGACAGACAGATCTGTTTCTGACAACCCTACTAATTCCTCAGAGCCAGCAGTTCTGCCATTGGATTTCTTTCGTTTGTGAATTGACCCAGACATTCAGATTTCAGCTTCGTCTTGGCAAAATCCAGGGGACTACCATGTTCTTTACACCCTTTGGCTGGATTTGCAGACAATGACCCGACCTTGATCTTTTACCAAAAGCTTAAACCTTCACCTTAAGGGCACAGCACACGCACTGGCCTGAATCTCTCCGACTGTCTGATTTCTTTTCTGCCTTCAACAGCAGCTTCAACTGTGAAAATAACCCAGCGAAGCCTTTGCTGCCACACAGGTGAGCTTCTGTGAAAGTGGACCAAAGCAGGAAGGAACTTGTCAATCCTCCTGTAGGTTGAGACTAAACAAAATTTAGCATTTACAGTGGTACCTCGGGTTAAGTACTTAATTCGTTCTGGAGGTCCGTTCTTAACCTGAAACACCACTTTAGCTAATGGGGCCTCCTGCTGCTGCCGCGCCGTCAGAGCATGATTTTTGTTCTCATCCTGAAGCAAAGTTCTTAACCTGAAGCACTATTTCTGGGTTAGCAGAGTCTGTAACCTGAAGCGTATGTAACCTGAAGTGTATGTAACCTGAGGTACCACTGGATTTTATGTGGAAGATTAGGTCAGTTCCAGGAGGAAAGGTCTGGCAATGGCTACTAGTCATAGCAGCTAAATGGAGTCTCCAGGCTTAAGGCAGTCTACCCAGGACACCAAATGCTGCAGGTGAGAAGAGAGAGGGGTCTTCACACCCTACTTATGGGCTTCTGTGAGGAGCCTCCCAGGGCACTGTGTGTGAGAAGTAGGGTGCTGGACCAGGTTGGCCCACCTTGGCATACCTGAGCAGTGTTCGAAATTCAGCAGCCACCTTTTTATCAACCACTTGCGAACAAGTGAAGATGCCAGGTGCCAGGATAGAGCCTGATGACTCCACCATCTGGAGCTGCATGCCTGGGGATCCTTGGATATTGACTGCTTTCACACACTAGCAGCACATCCTGTTGAATTCTATCTGTTATATTTTATCTGTGCAATCAGCATGAATTTCAGGAACCAAACAGTTGAAAAATATGACTTTCGAGCTGTCTGGCCGTAAAATGGCAACTAGGCATTCCCTTTTGGCGACTGCAACCCTGGTTTAAGGAGCTGTTTGGCACCTGGCTTATATACCTGAACTTCTAACAGTGCTGAGCAGGGTTATCCTAACAAAGGAATTGGAAACGGATTTCAGCTAAACAGTAGGGGAAACTTCCTAATAGTATTGGGTGTTTGAGAGTGGAACAGGCCACCTTAGGATTATCCTTATTTATTAGTTTTTTAGGTAGCGGGGGAAATGGGACTCTTCTTTGCTGGTGGGATCTAAGCAGGGGCTAATTTCACTCTGTACTGGACCTTTAGTCTGGAACTCCCTGCTGTTAAATATCAGAGGGGCAACATCTCTATCAGCTTTTGGGCACCAAGAAAAAACCTTCCTCTCCAACAAAAGCCTTGGGAGTGTGTATCTTATCGCAAATATCCAGGTAACCAGCTTTATCATTTTTTCTTGTGAATGTAACATCCCACAACACCATTAGTTTGGTTCAGTGTAGCTGTTATGTATCTCACAAAGTTCTATTTTGCTCTTTGGGTCATATGGATAAAATTTAATAAAAACATTTAAAAAGCAAAGCCTTGTGCATCTGCAGCCGGACAATTTTTAACTGGTTTTATCTGTGGAATTGGTTTTAATGATATTGCATTTTATATTGAATTGCTTATAAATCTTTTACATGGGGAGCTGTACTTTGTTTTATAATTGTGCATTTTTTAAATCGTTGCAACCCGCCCTGGGCGAAGGGTGAGTAAGAAATCAAATCAAATGAATGAAATGGATAGCAAATGGCCTTTCCCCCCAATAGGCAGAAGGTCCATGCAACAGCTGCAAAGCAGGCAGAAATTCAACAGGAAAAGCTTGTCATGGGAAATGTTTCTCCTGCTTAATTTGCAGGGAAAGGAGGCAGGTTTCCTCCTAACACTCACCAACAACCCATTTGGGACTCGGGCCACCTTCACAGCATGCATTTAAAACACTATTTTAAACAGCTGTGGCTTCCCCCCCAAGAATCCTTGGAGCTGCAGTTTGAAAGGGGTGCTGGGAGTTATTAGGAGACCTCTCCATTCCTCCTCATAGAGCCACAATTCCCAGAGTTCCCTGGGAATAGGGACTGATTCTTAAACCACTCTGGGTTTAGCACAGTGGGAACAGAGGACACGCCTTCTGTTCAGATCTTCAAGTAGGAGCACACATAAAATAAATTAAAGCAAAACATTTTTCTGATATGAACTTATTTTGGAAAGAATGCTTCCCTTTCCTTTTCATCAGGAACTGGTTTAGGGAGGGGCGAGGGGAAGACCAGCTGTTTGCACAAATACAACCCTTTTGCTTTTTAATGTCTTTGCACATACAAAAACATTGGAGGGCTGCTTGTTGAAGTTTTGCTTAATACTCCTCTCCCCCCCTGTGTCACATGTCAGGCACAGTTCACACCATGCCTCAGTACTCTTAAGGCAGAGCGCCCTGTGAGGAATCGGAAACTGGTTTGCTCCAGCCAAGGACAGGGGCTTGGGTTTCTTACAAAGCCCTTGATCTGCTCTGTCGCCCAAGGTGAGAAGGCAGGATCTCATTCATTACAGCCTCTGTTTCTGCAGGGATGGATTTCTAAATTGCAATGCCCCTTTCCCCAGGGAGCTGGCGGACTTGGTGCACGGCCAGATCTTAAGACTGCACAGAGGCAGCCCAAGGTCCCCAAACTTCACATTGCGAAGTTAACTTCTGTCCCCTAATCTGTGGGATCCTTTAACTCAATCCTTTGCAAGGCTGTAGAAGTAACGCTAATATTATCGAGTTAAGATCTATTTGTCACAACACTGCTAGCATAAATAAATTGGAGGGGAAATTGAACTGTTAAGCACCAACTTGAAAGAAGTGAAAGACGAGGTAACCACGCATAATACAAGCTTGGCACAGCTGGAGACTGTTGGAGTGCCAGACTTGGAACGGTTACAGTACGAAAATGCTAATGTGATCGCCTTTCTTCAGCTGAAGTAGAAAGAATCATATTTGAAATTGAGGTGGGGCCCTTATATGGAAGAAGAAAAACTCAGAGAGTATTTGATAGGATACTTTGTGGAATGCTGGGATCTGAAAAAAGAGGAACTGGAAGCTTGGGTAGAGAAAGCGTTTAGATTTGGCCCCAAAAAGGAGACTAAAATAACTTATGACTGTATTGTGGTTTTTAAGACCAAGGAACAAAGGGACATTATTTTGGGACAACACTATAAAAAAGGCCTCAAAATCCAGGACAGAGCAGTGGTGCTCTTTAAAGAGATCCCACATCAATTTTTGAACCTGAGATCCCAATACAAGGACTTGACAGACATTCTGAGGAGAAAGAACATCTTTTTCAGGTGGGAATTTCCGGAGGGCCTATCCCTCAAATTTGAAGGAAGAAAGCAAAAATAAAGACTGTGGGAGAAAAGGACAGATTCTTGCAAAAGCACTCGGTAGAACTTGGATTACAAAGCTCACAGCCGCTGGGGGCGGAAGCAGCTTCCCCTAAGTGGACAATATGGCGTTGAGAATTTATTCATGGAATATAAATGGATTGAACTCACCCCAGAAAAGAAGAATTTCTTTTCACATTTTGGGAAAACAGAATTTGGATATAATTTGTTTACAGGAAACTCACATTACAAGACTACATAGAAAAATATTAATAAATAAAAGATTGGGACAAGAATTTATCTCTTCTGACAAAGTTAAAAAAGAGGAGTGGTTTTCTACATTAAGGAAAAATGGAATCCAAAATTGGCTTTTAAAGATGAGGAAGGAAGACACAAGGCGAAAAGTATTTGCTACAGTGGTACCTCAGGTTACATATGCTTCAGGTTACATACGCTTCAGGTTACAGACTCTGCTAACCCAGAAACTTTGCTTCAGGATGAGAACAGAAATCATGTTCCAGCGACGCGGCGGCAGCAGGAGGCCCCATTAGCTAAAGTGGTGCTTCAGGTTAAGAACACTTTCAGGTTAAGAACGGACCTCCGGAACGAATTAAGTTCTTAACCCGAGGTACCACTGTATTAGGAATCTATGCACCTAATGATGGCAAAATGGATTTTTTAAAAGAATTTGGAAACAAGCCTCATGGATTATATGGATTACAATTTAATATGGATGGGGGATCCCATATGGATGGGAGTTGCATCTACCTTGATGGACTCGACTCAAAGATCAAACATATTGAACTCTGGCTTGAAATTTGACTTGTCAGATATATGGAGAATTAGAAATCCAATGGAAAAAGATTTTTTTCTCAGATGCAAACCAAGTATTTTCGAGAAAAGACTATTTATGGATATCCAGAGACTTAATTCCTAAAGTAACTAAAATAGAAAATTTGCCCTAAAACTTGCTCTGACCACAATGCAGTTTCTATGGACTTGAAAATGTTTGTACAGGGTTCCTTCAGATGGAGAATGAATGATGATTTGTTGAGAAGTATTGTAATTGTGAATAAAGCCCAAAAAACCCTAAAGGATTGTTTTGAACTTAATATGAACAAAGGAATGGAAACAAGGGTTATTTGGGAGGCCAGCAAAGCTGTAATGAGAGAGTTTCTGATACAACAAAATTCAATTAGGTGAAAGTCACAAAATGACAGAAAAGATGGAACAACTAAAAGACAAAGAGAAGAAGCTTGGAGGAAACCCAAAGAACTTGCAGATTCAAAAAGAAATTAAAGCTTTACAGGTCCAATATTCACAGTTAGTAAACCAAGAAATAGAATGTAAGTTAAAAAGGATGAGAAAAAGAAATTTTGAATCTGCTAATAAAGTGGGAAATTATTAGCCTGGCAACTAAAGAAGAGACAAAAGCAAAGTACTATCACAAACATTGTAACTGAAGAAAAATCTGTAGAGAATCCTGCAGACATAAGAAAATGTTTTTACAAGTATTATAAACAACTGTACAGTGGTACCTCGGGTTAAGTACTTAATTTTTTTCCGGAGGTCTGTACTTAACCTGAAACTGTTCTTAACCTGAAGCACCACTTTAGCTAATGGGGCCTCCTGCTGCTGCCGCACCGCCAGAGTACGATTTCTGTTCTCATCCTGAAGCAAAGTTCTTAACCTGAAGCACTATTTCTGGGTTAGCGGAGTCTGTAACCTGAAGCGTATGTAACCTGAGGTACCACTGTATAAAAAGGACAAAGAGGATTTGGTTAAAACTGAGCAATTTATCAAGATTAATGGTTTGCAGCAGATTCCGGAAGATAAAAAGATTCTACTAAAAGGATTAATAACAAGACAGGAAGTGGAACAGGCAATCAATTCAATGCAACTTGGCAAGGCATCAGGACCCGATAGTCTATCAGCAGAATATTACAAGACTCTGAAAGACTGGCTTATTCAACCCCGGTAGAAGTACTGTATTTTTCGCCCCATAGGATGCACCGCCCTATAGGATGCACCTAGTTTTTTTGGGGGGGGAATAAAGGAAAACAAATATATTTCCCCCCCCCTAGGCACGGGGCTGGAGCGGGGGAAGCCCGAGCTTCCCCCAACCCCAAGAACAGCCTGCTATCCGCAAGCCGAGGGAGCCGCGCCGGTCTCCCCAGGCTTGCGGAGAGCTGCGTGAAGCCCAGGCGCACTCTTCAGCACGCCTGAGGCTTCAGAATGCAGGCAGCTCTGTGCAACCTTTGGAAGCCCGGTGCGGCTTCCCGCCGGGCTCCCAAGGGTTGCGCAGAGCTGCACGGAGCCCGGGAGATTGGGCAAGGGATGTAGGACAGAACATAATGTTTGAGGATTGGGAAAGATTGTGGAAAAAAGGGGTCAAGTTCACTGCATGTGCACTGCTAAAGGAAAATATAATGAAAATGATATTTGACTCCTGTTAAATTAGCAAAGATATATCATAACTGTGATCATTTATGTTGGAAATGTAAAGAAAAGGAAGGTACTTTCTATCACATGTGGTGGACTTGCCCAAGGTGAAAGACTTCTGGGAAAAGATTTATAATGAATTGAAAAATAATGTTAAAATATACATTTATAAAGAAACCAGAGGCCTTTCTTCTTGGAATAGCAGGTTGGGAAATGCCCAAGAAAGGTGTTAAATTATTTTTGTATGCCAGAACGGCTGCTCGAATTTTACTAGCAAAAAATTACCCACGGTGGAAGAATGGCAGATGAAGATGATGGAGTTTTTGGAGCTAGCTGACCTAACGAGAAGAGTCCGTGACCAGAAGAAGGAGTAGTATCAGGAAGAATGGACAAAATTTTATGATTCTTTAGTTAAGCATGTAAAATTAAATTAATTGGAAACAGCTTGCAGATATTTAATTGGCTTAGGATTTTATACAAGTTAAGTGATGAATTAATATGTTTAATTTTAAAATTAAAAGCTATAAGGATGTTAATGTTTAAGTTAAATTTCATAAGAACTTTGATTTGGAAAACCGTTAAAAGAATGTGCATGGAAATTCAACCAAGGGGAAGCGAGGAAGTCACTTAACAATGTTAATAAGAGTAATTTTAATAAGGTTATGATCTATGTTTTTGTTTATATTTCTGTTTTGTTGATAATCTTGTGAAAATTAATAAAAATATTTTTATTTTTTTAAAAAAAGATCTATTTGTCTGGAGTCCAGAGGACCAAGAATTGAAATAAGGCTTTAGTCTTATCCATCGCTAAACTGCCCTGCATAACTCTCACACAGCAATTACGTTTTTGGAAACATTGAACAGCCTACTTTTTTCCACATTTCTTTCTTTAGCGCTGGGGACAACACATTCCTAGGAGAGGCTGGGTATTAAATTTAGGGCAGCAAAAATCATTGACCATCCTGACTCCCTGACTTGCTGAGCCTCAAATCATGGCCACGGTGGGTGAAAAAGAGCCAAGTCCTGCACTTCAGGTAAAGAGCAGCACTTCACAGGTGAAATGTTTCTGTACAATTTCATAACTTGGAAATATGATTTCTGCACATAAACAGTCACTTATGCAAGGAAGGGTATTCATGGCTACTAGTCCTGATGGTTGCAGCATCTCTGGGGCAGGGAATCATTTTCAGCCTGAGGAAGACACATGCCAGAAGCAAAGTGGACAGAGCAATAAATGCAGATGTTTCCTTTGTATAATAGACTAGTTTCTATGCAGCTTTCAATCCTCTGTCCTAGTGAGCAAGAGGCATGACCAGACACTCTGTCCCAGCAAGTCCTTCTGGTGTGTGTTTTTAGAGAGCATCACTTTTTTGCAGACACTGAGCTGGTTCTCTATTCTCACCAACCATGAACTGTCACCAAGGTTTGTTCTCTGCTACAGATCATGGCTAGCAAGGAGAGCTTAACCACGAGTTCCAGAGTTTCAGACGACATGCTAAGCCAAATCCTGGTTTAATGCGGCATGGCTCACGCATGTGAGGTGTGGGTGTGGAATACTAGATAGGAGCAGAGCAGCCACCAGTTTTCACGGGAAGGCTGCATAATTGCATGGTCTCAGTAAGCCAAGATTTGGCATAGCATGTCATGCAAACAAGATCACGGGTTACATGCACTTTTGGGGATTGTTCAAATTCTCTCTCTCTCTCTCTCTCTCTCTGTGTGTGTGTGTGAATTTCTATTTTGTGCTCTGGAACACCTTCTAACAGTGCTGTTCTATGCATGTTGACTCTGCTTAAGGTGGCTGTCTTACACATAGAGAGGGAAGTGCATTCAGCACCTTGCGGCTTACTTTTAAAACCCTAAAAGTCTTGAGAGTAAAATATTTGCAGGAACCACTTCTTCCCTATAAACCTGTCCCTCCTGCTGTAAGTGGAGCAAACGAGGCTCTCCTGCTGGTTCCTCCTCAGTATGAGGTGTGTTGTTTGGAAGCCCAGGAAAGGGCCTTTTCAGTGGTGCCTCCTCATATATATATATCTTCTTTCACAAATGTGTGTGTCTGGCCCCAGCTCTCCGTAGTTTTAGGCAGCTAGTTAAGATGCATCATTTTTTGCAAGTGTATGGAGGAGATC
The DNA here is from genome assembly GCF_964106915.1 of Podarcis gaigeae. Lineage (NCBI taxonomy): Eukaryota > Metazoa > Chordata > Lepidosauria > Squamata > Lacertidae > Podarcis > Podarcis gaigeae. Next base: position 49,404,215 of record NC_139691.1, read on the forward strand.
TGTCTGCCTGTTGCTATTTGTAATCATATTTTAGTGCTCTGTTATGTATTTTTAAAGGATTTTGCTATTTTACATATTTTCATCTATTTGTTTGCTGTGGCTTGTGCAAAAGGCAGTGTATAAATTACCTAAATAAATTACTCTAGAGTAAGAGGACACTGTAAAGGAGTAATGCACATTGTAGGTTTTTCTTCCACTCACTTAGCTCCCTCTCGTGCCACAACACATTGTTTTTACCAAGTTAGCGTTCCAAAGATCACTTGTAAAACTTCTTGCCAATAAAACCTAAAAGTATACATGATATCTGTGCCAGAACTGCACCTAGCCACGTGGCGCTATTAGGCTTCTGGATACAAATTGTTCTGTTTTGTGTTCTACACAAGGGTGTGTTAAAGAAAAAGTGGGTGGGGGGAGGAGGAGAGAGAAATTCCTGCTACAAATAGAGGGGGCTTCCTTTTCCAACTGCAAGTCACAGGCTATCTGTAATAAAATGAAAGGAACACGCTGTCCTGGAGAGTGTGTGTGTGTGTGTGTGTGTGTGTGTGAGAGAGAGAGAGAGAGAGAGAGAGAGAGAGAGAGAGAGAGAGTGTGTCAGATTTATGCGTCGCCTGAACAGAACAACATCCACAGATTGGTTGCATGGAAAAAACACAACTACTTCTGCCCTAAAACAGACTGGGAGCAGGAAGCGAAAAGGAATTAGCCAGCCCTGGCCTCTCGTGTTAAGGCTGAGAGCAGTGAAAATAGTGTTTCCTCTTCTCGCTTGCCTTTGTTCAAGAGCATATATATATATATGTGTGTGTGTGTGTGAGAGAGAGAGAGAGAGAGAGTGTGTACAGTCATACCTCGGGTTGAATGTGCTTCTGGAGGAGTGCGTTCGAGTTGCGCTCCACGGCAACCCGGAAGTAACGGAGTGCGTTACTTCCGGGTTTCACCGCTTGCACATGCACAGACGCTCAAAATGATGTCACACGCATGCGCAGATGTGCCGTCGCTAGTTACATTTGCTTCTATATGTGAACGGGGCTCCGGAACGGATCCTGTTCACATCTAGAGGTACCTCTCTCTCTCTCTCTCTCTCTCTCTCTCTCTCTCTCTCTCTCTCTCTCTGTGTGTATATAGCCCCCATTCTGCTTAGCAGCAAATTCCAGAGGAATGTGACTCTAGCTTGTCATGAGAACAGGGACAGACTTTGAACAAATATGCTCTGGAGAGGAACAGACATGCTTGCCACGTATGTGCAGTATTCTGCACGAGGGTTTCAGAGCTGCCATTTTGCCCAATCACTGTTCACACAGATGCAGGCTCCTCCTCAGTTTCCAGAAAATCTGCTCTCCAATGTATTGCATATTTTATATAAAGTGGTTTTCTCTAATGCTTCGCTTTTCTGCTTCAGGTCAGCCTCAATACGCGGGTCAGAAAGTGGAGGCAAGATGTTGGACTCCCATCTCATCTGCCTGAACTTTGCCACCTCCTAGCTCTGCCAAAGAACTGCTGACGTTCAGAGATTTGCTTCTCCATTTAAGACACCCTCCTTTGGGGCTTGTGTTGCCATCGCTGCCCCACTCCACCCTCCAAGGCTCTGACTTGTCTCCAAATGCCCCCTGGGGAAGAGTTGGCGGTGGGTTTCTCGTTTTGCCGCGCCAAGAACAGAACAGCAAACAGCAGTCGGCAAAAGGCAGGCTGGTTAGGCGCCAAAACTCCCAACTCTTTCTCCTTTAAAAAAAAGAGAAGTGAGTGAAAGAGAAGGCCCTTGCCTTAGAAAGGCCGCCAGCCGGCCCTCGATCATGAGGCTGTTTTCAGAGCTGAACAGAGATCTTATTGACACAGCTCAGGCCCTTCTGCAAGACATTGGACAACAGATTGGATTACACATACTCACACTCAGCCTCATTTTAGACACCGAAAGGGCTCTGGAATACGGTAGCCAAACCCTGCAGGAGTCAAGTATGTGCGGTCAAGGGGGGGGGGACGGGGGGACCCTGCTAAGCCCCAAAACCATGCTTCTCCAAGAGACTCGCCAAAAGCAGCAAAGGATGCTTTATTGCAAGGAAACACGTCAGGTGTTACTGCAGAACATGTTGCTTCTCAACATGAGTGACGTGTCGCCGAACTGCACTGGCACATCACAGGGCAGCCACAGTAGAGTTTGCGCTGACCACTGACCCAAACCTGCCACTTGTTGTACCTTGTTTGGCTGACTCGCTGGGAAATGAGACCTTGGCGTTTCTGCCAAACCATGTTTTCTTTAAAAAATTGGCTAATTTTTAAAAGCATGGTGAGAGTAAGTTGAGGCGGAATTCCTGATGTGTCAAACATGTTGCACATCCTTGCCCTGAAAAAAATAATCAATATATTGTGAATATGTATAGCCAAACAATATATTTTTTGTTTCAAAGCAAGGAGGAGCAAACTGCTTAAGACATCAGGAATGGGTGGTTTCCCCCTTGCTTACACCAGAGAGATGACAGGAAATGCCCAATAAGACTTTACCCTAAAAACCTGGCTGGGAAATCTTGCTCATTTATTTTCCTTATCAATTTAATGAACTGGCCGTGGCTGCCACACTTTTTCTGCCCTCCAGCGCTGGGAGACAGGGCAGCCTGGAACAGGTGCCTCTCCGAAGATCACACAGAAGCTGCCAACATTCTTCCTACTCCCACATTAAGCAATAAGCCCTCAATGGTGCTTCTAACCCAGCAATGCGCCCCCGTGGCCGCACAACAAAAACAGAGGATTACTTAGATATCTCAAGTTACCACATAACTTGCCTTATCTGGGCAATGTAAGCCAAACAAAGATTAAACAACAAAATACTGGTAATACAATCAAATCCAGCACTGACCTCCATACACCGTAAAATGGTGTGTAAAATCTAACACCAGCCCCAGTTAAATGTAGGAAGAGCAGAAACAAACCTACTGGGGCTTAAGAGCAGGCATCTATTATAAAAGCAGAGACTAACAAGTATATTAAAAATAATGCCAATCATCTTAATGGTTTCTAAAATGTGTTGCAATGACGTGAAAAGGCCTGGCAGAATAAAACAAGTCTTTACCTGGTGGCAAAAGGACATTTAACACAACCAGGAGTCGGAACTAAACGGCAAAAAATAAAAGGGGAGAATGAAAGAGGAGAGCTTTCCTGTGTGCTGACGGCTGTGCCACTGAAGACAACACCTTCATGGCGTGGGACTTAGTGAGATGACCTCTACCGAGTCAGACCTTTGGTCCATGTAGCTCAGCACTGTCCACACTGACAACTGCCCAGAGTTTCAGGCAGGTATATGTCCCAGGAGATGCTGCAGAGGAATGAACCTGGGACCTTCTGCATGCCAAGCAGGTGCTCTGTGGCTGAGCTATGGCCCCTCCCCATTTAAGTTTCTTGAAGATCAACCAAATCGGGAGTTTTGTGGGGATGCTCCCTGACAGGAGGCATAACACTGAGTGCTAGATCCCACTTCTCTTAGGAAGACAAGCTGGGCTGACATTGTTAAAGGACCCGGAGTTCCAAAAGACAACCAGCTGAGAAACATGAACTCAATGTTCACCCATAAGTGATACAAGGAACTGCACATGGTTTTACCCAGTACAGTGGTACCTCAGGTTAGAAACACCTTGGGTTACAAATACTTCTGGTTACAGACTCCGCTTACCCAGAAATATTACCTCGGTTTAAGAACTCTGCTTCAGGATGAGAACAGAAATTGTGCTCCGGCGGCAGCAGGAGGCCCCATTAGCTAAAATGGTGCTTCAGGTTAAGAACAGCCTCAGGTTAAGAACGGACCTCCAGAACGAATTAAGTACTTAACCCGAGGTACCACTGTATTCCTCATTCTTCAGGACCCACCTTTGACCCAATTTTTTAAAACCAAAGATTCCTACTGTTGTGGCCCAACTTGAATGGAGTGGTGGAGTCTCCTTCTTTGGAGGTCTTTAAGCAGAGGCTTGACAACCATATGTCAGGAGTGCTCTGATGGTGTTTTCTGCTTGGCAGGGGGTTGGACTCGATGGCCCTTGGGGTCTCTTCCAACTCTATGATTCTATGAATCAGGATGCAACCCGGCAGTGAATCCTGATCCACCAGTTGAAGACTGATGGTTTAATACACATTTCTAGAAGACTGCTTTCAATGTGAGGAGCAAATATAAAAAACGAAGTCCCCACTCATAGAAAACCAGAGAGCAAGGAGAAGGATCCTGTGCAAATCCTTTCACCTGATATGCTACCTTTCTACATTCAAAGATTTGTTTTTGAAGTGAATGCCTCTTCGAAGACAATGGCGACTATGAGGAGAATGTTTATTATCTAGAAATAAAGCAAGCATGCTCCTTCTAATGCCATATATATTTCCCACACAGATTTTACACTTCAATTAATGTATTAAATGAATCTTCTAAAAAAAAAAAATCAGGCTTCAGCCTTGTAAAACAATCTTCACCTTCAGCTTGTGAACATCTCAGGAGAATCAGGATGGTCAGCGGCCAGGGTCAGAATGCTTTTGGGCAAGACAGATCCTTGGCCCAGCCCAGCAGAGCCCTCCTCATGAGCAAGAGAATGTGGATAGGGCAAGACTGTACATAAATGACGGATACAGCATCTTTCTGCTTTGGCTTTTGGCCAGGAAGACTTAGCTGCAATGACTACCCTGAGACACACTTGGATGCTGCTCCAAATACTGACCCTGATGCACACCCTGCCTGCCTGGATGTAAGGCACCCACAGGCACCCGGAGTTCTGAAACTGCAGAGTAAGGGCAGCTGAAGGAGAAGAGAAGCTGAGCTTTGAATGCCTCAACCCAAACCAGCAACTTCGCCAGAGAAATTCTGCCCTCAGGAAGAAGCCACTCAGCTACTGATCTCAGCGGTGCTGGTCAGCAGAAAACAAAAACCGGTGCAATTTTGAGAGCCATCTGAGTGGTAACTATGGTATAGTATTGTAAATAATAATACAGTGGAGGAGTTTCTATTTGTTATTATGGTTAAGTATTTTTGTGTTTTCATATTGCAAACCGCCCCAAATGGAGGGCAGTACAGAAAATAAAATAAAATAATGGTAATAATAATAATAATAATAATACTGTATTTATCAGAACAGAAACTTCCCACAACTTCCATATAATGCTCAGGTGGTTAAGTTCATGTGGTGGCTACCCATCTTCTGCTTAGTCTATTTTCAAACAACCCCCCACCCCACAATGCCATGCAAACTAACCAGTTTGACCAGTGAGGTGAGGTCACAAAGTGAAGTCAGTAAGAGCAGCACTGGTTGTCCCTGCTCCCAATGGGCAAAGCTTTTTGCCCCATTGCAGTGTCCCTAAGCTGAATCACTGCCAAACTCAGGGAGGCCTGCATGCATTTCACAGGATGCCAAAGTACTGTAGCTTCCCTCCAACAGCCCCTCCACGCCCTGCTCCTGTCTGGAGAAGAAAGCTGTGGCTTACATCCCCCTAATTGTCTTCATTAGGTTGATATTCAAAGACATACCATACTCTCACTGTTGCCTCTTTCAGGACGTTGTATGTTGCTCTCTATTCCACAGCAGCTGAAACTGTCCAATTACCAGTGTTTCCCTTGAGATGAGGATGAGGAATCTGTGGAGCTCTGGGCGCTAAAGGTAAAGGAACCCCTGACAATTAGGTCCAGTCCTGGCCAACTCTGGGGATGCAGCGCTCATCTCCCTTTACTGGCCAAGGGAGCCGGCGTACAGCTTCCAGGTCATGTGGCCAGCATGACTAAGCCGCTTCTGGCGAACCAGAGCAGCGCATGGAAATGCCGTTTACCTTCCTGCCGGAGCGGGACCTATTTATCTACTTGCACTTTGACGTGCTTTCAAACTGCTAGGTTGGCAGGAGCAGGGACCAAGCACCGGGAGCTCACCCCGTCGAGGGGATTCGAACTGCTGACCTTCCGATTGGCAAGTCCTAGGCTCTGTGGTTTAAGCCACAAATCCTGTCAGCTCCAACCAAGAGGGCCAAGGGTCAGAGATGAGGAGAGCTGGATGCCAGCAACACCTGGTGAGCCACAGAGGATAATATGCCTCCCCACTGGTGATTTTTGCCATCTGGTGGGAAGCCCCTGATTCATCAGCACAACTGATTCACCAAGAAAGAGCAGGGGTGATGGGAAGGAGGGAGTCGGACACTCCTCCAGCTGGTCATGTGAACATGATCCATGGTGGTTAATATTCCCCCTTGAGCCAGATACAGAAATGATAGGTTTCCCTAACCCCAGAGGCAAGAAAGTCCTGTTGATAAGGGAAGGTGATTCAGGAACAAAACACAAAGTACCGGTAGCTACTTATGCATTCCCCAAAGGGACATGAGATTGTTTTTCTGCTGAAATTATAGTAACCATTTCTAGATTTGTAGCTATACAAACAAACTAGAATAAACATACCCGGTGAAGATAACTGGCCAGGAGGCTTGTGCTTGACTCTGCTTTGCCTGGTGTCCATGTACTAAATTTAATAAATTTAAATATATTTTAAATATATTTAACAAATAATAGTTAATAAACACTGGGGAAGGGGGACTTCCAAGGAGAGCCTGGCTAGCTCAAGGCAATTTTTTTGGGTGGTGGGAGTGTGGGGGGGAGGTTTTTCTTTTTAAACAGGTTTTCACTGTTACTTTGGCATTGCAGATGATTTTAGTGGAGCTGCCCTGCACATCTTCCTTCCTGCCATTATGGCTCTTTTGTTTCAGTTGAACATGTGTCTTATTATTTTTAAATGTTTAAAGTGTGTGCGTGTGTGTTTGAGATTTACTACGCTGATATCTAAAATGGCCTTGTGACTCAGATCAGTGGGAAAATATAAGCTAAGAAGTTCAGAGATGTTTAATCCTGTCTGAATTTCTTAGCTTATCAATCCAGACAGGATTGATGGAAGTCAAAAATTTGAATAAGATGTAAAAGTATGTTTAACTACTGTTGAAAATGATATGTTAAAAAACCTTATATATATGAAATTCAGAGATGTTGGGAGAGGGGAATACTGCATCCCAAAACAGAGTAGAACGCAAAAATGCTTTCCCGCTGCCCTTAGCAAAGAACAGACACGCACCACACATTCTGCCCATTACTTCAAAATATTTCATCATTCTGCAAGGAAGGAAGCAGGCATTCCGACTGTAGCAAAGATTACTAAACTCACTCCTACAGGAGCCAACCTAGATGGACAAGATATGCCAAGGAGAGGACCATCTACGGCCACCAGCCAGGATGGTTAAGCTCTGTCTCCTCAACTGGAGGCAGCAATGCTTCTGAACACCCGTTGCAGGAAACCATGGGGAAGAGCTCTTTTGCTCTTTGCTGCTTAAATCCTGCTTACTGATTTCCCACAATGGGGATCTTGTTGGCTTCTGTGAGAACAGGATGCTGGACTGGGTGGGCCTGATCCAGCAGGTGCTGGGGAAATTTATCTAGGGTTCATCGTAGTTGGGGTTCCCCAAAGGAATACCAAATGGGCACAGGCTTTAAGTAGAATAAAAATGGTTAGGCCTCTACAGACGTACATGGGAGCCAGTCTTCTGAAAAACCAGAGGCAGACTGCAATCTTAGCACTGCTCTCAACATCACCTCTCATACACATGAGTACAAAATACCTCCATCAGTTTCAGCAATTACAGCAATCATTCCCCTCGCAGTTACGACACTCTGTCATCGTTCTTAAAGCACCCAGAGATCCTTTGGCTCTTCTGACCAGCCCATCCCATCCTTCCCATTGCTGTGTCTTTCTTAGTTGTCTTCTGACTAATTGCTCTGGGTATTAGTGGTCTGCCATTGTCTGCTTTCAGTTATCTCTGTTGATATTCTTTTAATTTTTTTTATTTTACTTTAAACAAATACAGATAAATATAAACAACCAAAATTACAAAAAAATTAATCCTTAATAATAATAAAAATAATAGACAAAGCTAAAAAAAACTACAATAAAATTGAAGTACATGGCATAGAACATAAGCCATTATGGGAAAGAAAAAGAAAAAAAGGAAAGAAGGAGAAAGAAGAATGAAAAAAAGGGGGAAAGAAAAAAAGAAAGAGAAAAGAAAAAAAAGGGGGGGAATGAGCCAAAACACAAGAAGGCTCATCTATTTCTGTTTTCTTCTTCACTTGGGTTTAGTGCTATTGTTATGCTTTTTAGTCTTATCCTAGCATTTTGTTCTCATATCTTATCAGTTTACGTTCTGTTCCTTCCATGTGCTAGGAATTGTTGGGCAGCGCAGTCTTGGCCACACGTCTTACCTAAGGACAGTCTGCTTGCTCTGTTAGGAACAGTTTAGAAAAGCTCATACAGAGATTTCAGACTACACAGCTCTAACTGCATAAAACAAATTAAGAGATGGAATAAAGTGGGGAGTCTCTTTTACAAAGGCACATTTTATGTTCTCAACTCCTAAAACTACGTTGAACTCTCACTCCCAAAATCCTGAAAGGGAGTTCAGCTTCAAACTGTGCAGAATTCATTCTGCTAATTCTCTATTGGTGACCACTACTTGGAAGTAAAACACTCCCTTTTCCTCTGGGACAGCTGCAGGGCTGTTCCCAGCTGTGTGATAGAGTAACTGCTACCTTTTCCACTTCACTTGCCTTCTGATCCCACTGCTTATTGATCTTCCCTCGTCCCCAAATATCTGCTCCTATAGGTGTGTGGATATCCTAATTACCAAGTAGGCTGTATTTATTTTAATCCACCCCCCTTTACGTTAATATTCCACCTTTTGTCTATCACGGAACCCAAGGATGCTTGTGTGTGGTTCCCCGGTCATCCATCAAGACCCAGACCTGCTTAGCTTTAGAAAGGTAGGGACCTCATGCAGCTTGAGGGCACAATTTAATGATGCTGCCTTTGAAATCCAGAGTTCTGTTGGGTGAGGCACACGAATGAATGAATGAATGAATGAATGAAACAATCAATCAAACAAACAAACAAACAAACAAACAAACAAACAAACAAACAAACAAACAGGCTGCTTTCGATTCAAGGGCTCAGCCCTGTAACAGAAGACATCGCCCTATACCAGAATGCCTCTGAGCAAGTGCAGAGAGCATTTCTGTCACCACTCAGGACTTTCAATCTGTCAATCAACGGATGGAACCCCAGCACCAAAGGCACCCTTCCCAGGCAGACTAACTCTCTTATTTCTTTATAGAAATTAAGCAGGGTTTACTGACTGTTTTAACCCTCAGGACAGTTCTGTCTGTGATCCAAACCCAGCTGGCTTGCAAGAGATTATGACTTAAAATGAAGTCAAACAGAAGGGAGGGGGGCAGCCCTCCTGAAACTGAAACCCTGAAAGGAGAACAAACTAGTTCCTCATTTAACAAAATCAGAGGAATGTTGCCTGTATATTTCAGCCTCCTATATCTAAGGATCTACAAATACTATGAAATATATATGAGAAAGTGAGGAACCGAGGAAATCAATCTCTTTATTATGTCCCACGACCATGAACCTGGGAATTATGCTTCATGAAGGTGGGGGAGTGAGACTGCTCCTTTGGCCCTCCCCCAGGCCAGATCCGTCCCTTTGCTTCTTCCTCCCACCCCGCTCTGGTGCCAGTGACAGGCGCCGCGCCGCCCCACCTCCTCCCTTCCAGTCGTGAGTCAGCAGCCAGGAGTAGGTGCCCAAGCTCTCCCCCCCCCACCCCGACGGCCTGGCGGGAGCTGTCATCGTAGGAAGGAGCGAGGGAGGGAAGGAGGCGACAGGTCCCTCCGAGGACTGCGGCGCAGGGCGCACGCACGCACAATCCCACCACGGCGCGCCGCCTCTTCTCTTGCCACGGGGTGCGGGGTGGGGGGCAGCGCTGCGAAGCGGCCGCCTGGCCGATCCCGTGAACTCCTCGCACGTGGGAACGCGGAGGGCGGGGAGAGAGGCGAAGGAGCCACAACGCCAACTTCCAGCGCGCTCCAGCCCCTTTGTTTCCAGGCAGACTACAGTGCGGCGGTGGGAAGAGCCGGCAATTGCGCATGTGTTTGGGATGTTGGTTGGTGGCTGACTGCTGCTTTCGCCTGCTTATCCCCCCCCCTTTCTTCCTTAGTCCGCTAAAGGTGCTTAAAAAAGAAAAAAAATTATCCACTACTCGAGAGGTTGAGGGTTAGGGGACGACGCTACCAAAAATCGCGCAACGCGCTCCAGCTTATTTATCGATATATCACCCTCCCCAGAAAAAGATGCTGGTTCGACTTCATCATCGGTCCCGGGCCTCCATATATTTAGGCTCTTGTTTTGTTTGCTGCGCCACGATAACTTCCGAGAAAATCAAAGTAAACATATGCATCTGGGGATTCTTTTCGATCAGTCAGCTAGTCCTTTTTAATACGGCCGCAGACCCGATAAAACACAGAGAATAAAAAGAGCATTTACAACGTATGGAGGTTGTTTCTTTCTTTCTGCATCTTACTGTGCCAAAAAGTTCTTCGTCCAAAAAGGAGGGTTTAAGGTTGCTAATCTATGCAGCAAAGGAGTTTGGGGCAGGCTGGTACTCTGTTGGGGGAGGGGGAGCGGAACTTTTTTTCCTTTTTACCAGTGAGGAAATCGTGGAAAGCGCCTTGTGAGTTTCACTTACGCCCCAAACATTGACAATTACAAACTGCAGTTATTACCCCCCCATCAAGAACGTTGCCAATTGTTTTTCAAAAACCACAGCTACCCGCAATTTAGTCTTGTAAAGAGTTCAGAACAATGTGAACGTCAATGCAACCAACCGTTTGTTTGTTATAAAAAAGATACATAATATAACTATTAATGCTAGTTTGCAAATGCCCTTTCGCAACCTACCAAACGTGGAACTTTACAGTGGTGAGCAAATTCCAAACGAAATAAATAATAACAGTATTTTTTCAGAAATGTTATTTGTAAAACTTTCTTGTTCTGATGCTTAAAAACAAAACCCCTCAGACACACAAAAAAACAAACAAGTAGAAATAAAATTTCCAGCTCTTAACAACTGCTACTTTAGTTAAAGGAGACGCGCACAGTTTGGAGAGGTTATTATTATGTTCAACATATAGATCGCCTTGCCTGCTGAGATTCTGTGGACTCCAGAGAACCTCAGGGCGACGTGGAAGGCTCTGGATTCGATTCAGAGAGGACGAGATCAAATGACCGTCTGGAAGCGGAGCGAAAGGGCAAGCCCCAGGGGCTCCTTCGCAACGGACATTTCGGGGGAGAAAACAATGTTTCGAAAATAAAGAGGCGAGCCACTCTCGCGGCCAGCGCACATTCCAGGAGGCGCAAGAAGACCGGGTGCGGGGAGAGGTTTTTGCTTCGCCGCTTACCTTATGCTGCTGCTGCTGCTTCTCCTCCGCTGCTGCTGCTGCAAGGAAGGGGGTCAGCTCTCCGCGGCAGCGGCCCATAGAGGCATCGGCGGCGGGCCGGAGCGCAAAATACGCGGCGCGCGGTGGCGGCGGCGGCGAGAAGTTTGGGGCGGCTTCCTTGGCTTCGGGCTGTCGCCTAGCATGGGTGTCTCATGCATACCGCCATTTTAAAAAAGGAGGGAGAGAGGGAGGGAGGAAAGGGGGAAGCAGGCAGGCAGGCAAGAAAAAAGAAGCGCCAGGCGCCTGGAAAAATCATGAGATCTAGCAGCAAATCAAAGCCCGCCCCGCGAACAGGAGGAGCCCTGCATGGCCGGGCGGGGCAGCGGCAGTAGCGGCTCTCGGGGATGAGATGTCAAGGCGGGAGGGAGGGCGAGGCGAGGCCAGCGCGCCGGCCTCTTCCTGGCGCTGCAGCAGTGGGGATCCGGATTGCAAAGCCGGCGGCTCGCTCTGTAGCCGGCGCGCTCCTCCCTCGGCCTGGCTGTAGATGGTACGATCCGCCTGGAAAACGCCTCCTCGCCTGCCGGAGGGAGTTCAGCTGGCCGGGCGGGGAAGCAGGGCGTGAGGCAGCCGGCCAGGTGCCATAGCAACGCAGCTCAAGCTCCGGGATGGAACTAGCCATATCCCTCAGGTGAGTCTGCAACGATGCACCACCAAGCACCGTGTGCATGCAAAAGGAGAAGGTGTGGGAAACTGGCGGGGTGGGGGCATCACCCTCGGCCTCATCTCCACAGCAAAAACGCACGCCTTGCGCGCAGACAAGCTCGTTGGATCAGGCCAATGGCCCATCTCGTCCTGCATCCTTGTTCCCATATTGGCCACCCAGATGCCTCAGTGGGGAAGCCAAAAGCAGGAGCCATGTACGAGGGCCATCCAGCAACTCGTATTGGCATCGCTGCCTCTGACTATGGAGGCAGAGCAGTGGCATCCCGGCAAGTAGCCATCCATAGCCCTCTCCTCCCTCCGTGAATATACGAGCATAAAACACACACAACAAAGGGACCGGGTAGCTGGATTTGGGGGCTGCTCAAAAAGACCTCCCCAGGCAGCCAATTATTATTATTGTTGTTGTTTATTGTGCCTGTTCCTATTTCTCTCTCAAGTTCATGGGCTGCTGCTAATCCACACTGGAAAGTGTGCCCCCACTCTTAAAAAGACAATGGATTCCTTACAGCCAGATGACAAAGAGAGAAACACATGTGTCATGGTCTTGCGATGTCCCTAAAGGCCTGGGTTGCATGAGATATGTGAGATATGCTCAGCTGCCCAGGAATTCCCACATGTTTGCCCCAAAGGATACTCTGCTGGAATGCAGCATCAACAGGTAGTGTCTGTGGAAAGGGGCAGAAAGAGAGAGAGAATAATTTCAGGTCACATGTAGGTGGTCCTGAGTTGTGGTACCATTAGTGTTTGTTTTTTAGATTCTCAAGCTTTTTGCACACAAACTCTCATTTCAAATGTTGAAAGAAAATGAAATGCATCAACCTTGCCTAGATTCCTCACAGGTGCTCAGAATGAAGCCGGATGTTGGAAGATTCAGGACAGGCAGAGGAAAGTCCTCCTTCTCACAGCGCAGAGTCAGCTTTGCTCCCAGGGGATGTAGTGATGGCCCCCAACTTGAATGGCTTTAAAAGAGGATTAGATAAATTCATGGAAGATGAGGCTATCAAGGGTTACTAAATAAGACATATTCATGGGCAGTTTGGCCCATATATCTGGGACCAAGAGCAGGCAGCTGGTGCGCATGAAACTGCCTTAAATTGGCCCATTTAGTTCAGCGATATGTATTCTGCCTATCATTCTGTCTCCAGTGTTGGAGCCAGTATTGTTCGCATCTATCTGTCTCAAGAGACAATGGAGTGCACTCTGGGGGTGAAGTCAGACCTCTGCCTTATCAGCACCAAAGTGACACCCCCAGGGTGCAAGGTGTCTGGAGGTCCTGGGCTGCCCAAACGACAAGACCCCTCCCTCTCGGCCTCACTGATATGGTCCAAAGGGAAGCAGAGCAATACGTTTGGCACCAGCTTGGCTGCAGGAGTTGCTGGAAGGAGGTGTGCAAGGCGCCATCCAACCCTCTTAGGGACTTCATTCTGGGTTTGTTTAGGGTTCAGGTCTTAGCTATTTATTCTCCTGAAGATATCCTGCAGGGCAATAAAGGTTTAGAATCAGAGTTTTCCTTCTCCTAGATGGGATACTTCCCAGGTGGATGAGCCCCATCTGCCCCTCACTTCCCTCTACAGCACATGCACGTTGCCTTCTTGACCGTGGGACCCACTCTTGGTCTCATCCATTCCATCTGCCCGAGTCCCTAACTCACCCAGGGTTTGAGACCCTGGTTTAGCCGGCCAGTAGACCCACTATATTCCCCTCAATATCAATGGCTGGGAATCACAGTTGGGAAGAGGTGCTGTTGGCCTTAGGTCCTGCTTGTGGTCTTCCCCTTGGGGCATCTAGCTGGCCACTCAGAGAGCAGCGTGCTCCCATGGGCCTGATCCAGCAGCCTGTCTCTTCATAGGTTCTTATTACATTTTAAACAAAATGAATCCTGTGGCACCTTGGAAACCATTTTCATATTTTGGGTGGCACTGACTTTCATGGAGAAAGGCCCACTTCATCCGACACACAAAGGGTCCACAAGACATATATGTACATTTTAAACCCCAAAGTTTGCAAATTGTGAAGACTGAAAGCAATAAAATGCACAGAGTAGTAGCAGAAGTCACCCATTCCTGTGTTAAGGAAATGTGCACAAGATAAGATCAGTCTTGCAGTGCTGATTTAATACCTAAAGAGGGACAAAGGCTGTTACTTTTCTTTCAGGTGAACAATGCCCACCCAGCCTTGATTGAGTCCAAATTCTACAGAACCAAATTTGCTGCTAAATTTTATTTTAAGCAGTTTTACTCTGGAAGTTGTGCCCAGATTTAGAACTAAAGCCAGGTGTTTTCAGGTGCTCTTAAGCGAAAGGGTTTCAAGGCTTTAGAACAGGTGTAGACAACCTAAGGCCTGTGGGCCGCATCGCCTTCTCCATCCGGCCCGCGGATGGTCCAGGAATCAGTGTGTTTTTACATGAGTAGAATGTGTGCTTTTATTGAAAATGCATCTCTGGGTTATTTGTGGGGCATAGGAATTCATTCATTTTCCCTCCCCCAAAATATAGTCCGGCCCACCACATGGTCTGAGGGACGGTGGACCGGCTCACGGCTGAATAAGTTTGCTGAACCCTGCTTTAGAAACATTCTGATCACTCTCTAGGAAAATGACCATTTCTGCCTATTTCAATGCCAGCAAGTGCAGCATTCATTCATGTGGACCACACTAAGTGTTTTCTGAGTGGGAATGTACCTCCCCAAATTATGGGCACCTGGGTCAAGGCAGTCAAAATCCTGAGGGCCTGAAAGCTGATTCAAAAGCTAGTATTGAATGGAGTGGGTCTAGGCTTGAAATACACCAGGTACACCAAATTTCTAATACCAGATGACATGCAGCAAAATGGAATGCTGGAAGGAAGGAAAGGAAGGAAAGGAAGGAAAGGAAGGAAAGGAAGGAAGGAAGAAAGGAAGGAAGGAAGAAAGAAAGAAAGAAAGAAAGAAAGAAAGAAAGAAAGAAGGAAGGAAACCACACACACCAAGAGACTCTGCGGACATCAGACATAATGAGATTACTCCTTGGTGTGTGTAGCAAACTGCATAGAATTCAGTCACTGTTTGGAATTCCTGTCCTGCGTAGGCAGAGGTCATGCAGGGACAGTCAGTTCCAGGGACAGCTGTTCCCTCTTCACACGCTGGGCAAATTAACGGATTCCTAGCTGCCCGCTTTATAGCTTTTTGCTGCTTCTAGGCAAAATGTTTGGTTTGTTTCTTCCAATTAATAATGCTGTAATGGTTCGGTTAGATCTGCCATGTGGAGCACAGGGTGGGTGGGTGTGTACCTGCAACTTTGTTTCCAGAGTTCCAGCTATGCACAAAAGGGCACACCATTTTGGGCTGATTAAATGGGCTCTGGCTGTAAAATAGGGAGCAATAGTCTAAGCACGGTTACGGAGTTTGCAATTGGTTTGATGAAATGCTGTAAAGAGGGGCTTGAGATAAAGACTGAAAGCACAGGCTTGGGGTTGGTGGGCTGCAGGGGCCTGCCCGAAGTCTGCCATGCTTGGAGCTGGATCCTTTCAGAAATACAGGCAGCTCTTTTAACGATCTTCTAAATTGTCCTGGACAGGATTGCAGCCAAGCGTACCCAACCAGCTGCCCTCCAGGGGTTAGAAACACAGAATCATAGAGTTGGAAGGCACCCTGAGGGTCACCTACACCAGTGCAGGAATCTTTTCCCCAACCCCACGACCCGGAGATGAAGAGTCTCATGCTTTACCAACTGAGCTATCCCAGGTCTGGACTCGCAACTTCCATCAACAATAGAGCCAGCAAAGTCAATGGTCTGGAAAAGTAGGAATTGTAATATTTTGGCAAGAACTTTGGAGATCCAGAAATGAATCTGCAGAAGCTCAAAACAGTAGCAAGGCAAGTGCAGGGTGTAAACCAGCGCCTAAATGAGAGCAGAAGGTGGGTTTCCCTTACTCTTTCAAGCTCCCCATCTCTGCAAGTGACTATGTGACTGTGCATATTGGTCCATGGGATGGTGGTTATTTGAGATGAATTAAGTATGCAGCATTCACTTAATCTCAATACTGAACACTGCTCTGGAGTCCTTTCATAGAATCATAGAGTTGGAAGAGACCACAAGGGCCATTGAGTCCAACCCCCTGCCAAGCAGGAAACACCATCAGAGCACTCCTGACATATGGTTGTCAAGCCTCTGCTTAAAGACCTTTCTGATCAAGGGAGCTAAGGAATACTTTAAATAATAATAAAATATTTTAGGCACGATATAAATAATAAGTGGAAAGGTGTCCCAGATCAATTTTACTCACACAGTGTATATACTGCTTAGCTACAATAGTTTCTGAGCAATATACGAGAAATACAATACAGAAAAGAGAAATATCAGTCAGATTGATAAAAGACTTCAGTTGAAAGGTCTTCAGGAATGCAAAAATATTCAGTAGGTGCTAGAAATGAAACAAGGAGGGAGGGGCCTCAACTGGAAGGGAATCCCACAAAATTGGGCCCCTAATATTGAATGCAGGGCCCCTGGTGGGTACGGTAGGCATTTTGCAGGCGGTAATGCTTCTGAATGCCAGTCTTGGGGGGGGGCAGGAGGGGAACGTGCTCTTGTCAGGTCCTGCTTGTGGGCTTTTCACTGGGGCCACCAGGATGCTGCGTCCTTTGGGCAGATTCAGCAGGCTCCTCGTGGGCTCTCATGAGTCATGCCTCCAAGCCACGGGGACCACGAACAACAGCTCCCCCAAAGCCCTCAGCAATTGGGCAGGGTTATAGGGGATCAGGCAGTCCTTGAGGTATCCTGGAATCAGGTTGTTCAGGGCCTTGTAAACTAATAAAGGGAAAGGGACCCCTGGCCATTAGTTCCAGTTGTGACCGACTCTGGGGTTGCGGCGCTCATCTCACTTTATTGGCCGAGGGAGCCGGCGTACAGCTTCCGGGTCATGTGGCCAGCAAGACTAAGCCGCTTCTGGCGAACCAGAGCAGCGCACGGAAACGCCATTTACCTTCCCGCCGGAGCGGTACCTATTTATCTACTTGCACTTTGACGTGCTTTTGAACTGCTAGGTTGGCAGGAGCAGGGACCGAGCAGCGGGAGCTCACCCCATTCTGGAGGTTCGAAGCTCACCTTCTGATCAGCAAGTCCTAGGCTCTGTGGTTTAACCCACAGCGCCACCCGGACTTTTATGTTGGCCTGGAAAGCTAGTGGAAGCTTTTGAGCGCAGGAGTTAGGTGCTGATGACAGGCCGCGCCTGTCAAAAGTCCATCTGTAGTTTGAGGGCATTTCTTGCAACCCACTTGCTTAAAGCTAAACAGATTTGGGTCTGGTCAGTGCCTTGATGGGGGACCACGCGGGGATCCCCTGCCCCACTTTAAGCCACCTTGAGCTCTGTTATGAAAGAAAAACGGGGTGTAAACATTTTTAGGTGGTGCTGGTCTACTTTTTATTTTGGGGGCGGAGGTATTTTTCTTCAACATTTCAATTGTTGTGAAGAATTTATTTTTATGGCAAAATAATAGCTGTTTGCCTGTTTTGAATAAACTGTATAAAATATAAATAAATAAATGGAGTGACTTTGGGTCCAGAAAGATGGCTTATACTTATTTAAAATTAACTTCAACGGTGAAAGGGAAGTTATCCAATCTGGCCCTGCCCTGTGACATGCTAGAGACCCAGTGGGGGCCTAGTGGTTAGAGTGTCAGGCTAGGACCTGGGAGACCAGAGTTCAAATCCCCACTCAGCCACATGGGCCCCCTTGAACTCCTTGGAAGAAAGGTGGGGCAGAAATGCCACAATAAAGGAGGAGCAACCATGGAGAAGGAGGGAACGCCGTTGTTCCTCGTGGCTGCAGCGTGCACGATCCTTCATGACATCAAGGTCCCGTGTGGGCATTTTGTTTAACTGCGAATAAGAAGAACATTGCATATAATTACAAGAGTTCCGCTTCCTCAGGGGAGATCCACCTGGGAGCACCAGCCATGTTGCAAGGCCCTGCTGAGGTGTAATCAGCAAAATTAAGACCAGAAACAAACACGGCATGTTTGCACAGGTGCCTGTGGTGAGCACCAACAGTTTGACGTAGTTCCAGTGAAGGAGGAAAACCTTAAGGGGGGGGGGGGGGAGAGACACACACAGAGAGAGCTGTTGTGTTTCTTCTTGGCACCTTCTGCTATCCTGGGATAACAGTCCCTTAACTCACTTCAACCTGTGCTGTGTCATTATTGCAAGGCTCCAGAATGACCTAGTTTTCAGGGACACTTGGGTGTGGCTTAATGTCTAGCAGCTGCTGATTCCACACTAGCCGTGTAGTCGTCCGCATGAGAGCCAGAGTTGGGCCAGGATTGCAGAGACCCAAGTTCAGATCTTTGCTTAGCAGGGAAGCTCACTGGGTGACACTGGGCTGGTTGCAATCTCTCAGTCTGACCTACAAATAGCAAACAACAAATTACATGGTTTGTGGTAAGGGCAAATTGTGGGGAAGGAGAAAAGCATGTATACCACCACAAGTTCCTTCAAGGAAGGGTGAAATATAAGTGTCATAAAATAAATATTTTGCTCACTCCCTCTTTATGGAGAATCTGGAGGATACTGTTGACAGCCTCCCTACCCAACCTGATTCATAGTTATTTCTCAACCACCCCTGTTTATCCTGAAACACCAGTTGCATCACCAAACTGTCCAGTGCAAACAGGCAAAGTGTATGGAGGCTACTGCAAGTGTAATTAAAAGCTTCCTCCTCGGGAGGGAAGTTTGTTTATTTTATTTATTTATATCCACAAGACTTTTAGACAGCTTGATTAAATAAAAACCTCTGAGTGGTTTATTTGCAAAACGGAATAAAACCTCACAGCTGTTTACAAAATACCTCCCTCCATATCAGATGCTTGTGTTTGATTGCCATTTTGCAGTAAAAAAGACCAGGATAAAATGAGTTGTAAACATGCCATACTTTGTTTTTAAACAAGCATTGCAGGGGGCTGGACTAGATGACCCTTGGGTCCCTTCCAACTCTATGAATCTATTGTTCTAAGCAGACAGACAGAAAGGTTTACTCCCACAATCTGTAGAAAGAGAAGCAGGATCAAAGAGATAAAAAGCTAGGCAAAGAAGAGGCAGGAATCAATTATGCCTACTTAAATGTTTGAATCTCATGAGATTCAAAGGGCTATTCAACAGAGTGAAAGGGGAAGAAGGAATATTGGGTTGCCCTCTCCTGTAATACTAAACTCGGGGGGTCATCCAGTGAAACCACTTGGCAGAAGATTGAGCCCCATTTGCACACAACCAATAGTTAACCTATGGAACTCACTGCAGGAGGAGCGTTCAACCCAGTGCTGCCAGCCATAATGAGGTTGCCTTACCAAGTCAGACCCTTTGGTCATCTAGCTCAGTACTGTCTACACTGAGTGGCAGTGGCTCTCCAGGGTTTCATGCAGGGAATGACTCCCAGCCTCCCTGGGGAGGCCATTTGGAATTGAACCTGGGACCGTCTGCATGCAAGGCAGATGCTCTCCCTCTGAGCGACTGCACCATTTCATTGCAGGCGCATGCTCCCATGTGGGCGACTTTATATGTTGCCCCTCCTACAAGACCGATTTCTGAAAATGCAATATTTACCACCCGAAACTGAAAGTGGGCCCAGAAGAATGTCCTGTAAGCCCCCCCCCCCCGACGACTTTTGCTCCTTATTTCTGCTTCATTTTATCCAGATGCTCCGCAGGGACTTAACTGCCTATTAGAATAATTTAGGTTATTTTCAGAATCTAATCTGAGCAAACAAATTAAAGCATCCAAACCCTTCATTAGTTCTCAGAGAAATCATTGCTCAAGTCAAGAAGGAAGGCAGAGGCACGGCCAGTCCTGGCCCAGCAAAGAGGCATTTATTAATTCCCCGCCTTTTGAACACGGGGAGGGGCTTGGGAGAAGGGGCCTCCCCAGGGAAGAGCAGTAATAGACACTTGTGATGGGAAAACGCATTTGCTCATTTGACGTTTAAACACACCCTTGCCACCTTTTAAAACCCAGTCACCTTGAAGTAACCCCTCTTCTTTCTTTCCAATACGCCGGCAGTTTCTTTTGTGATTCTGTCTCACTGAGCTGCATGAATGCACTCCTATATTTTTTCCTCAAGGTCCCCTCTGTCCTACCATTATATTTATCAATATTGTACTTATAATATTGGCTGGCAGCAAACCGCAACAGCAAAATACAGCAGCACAGACTTTGCACTAGAGAGGCACCACTGACCCACATTGCTGCATGAGGCTTCAGCCCACAGGAACAGCTCTGTCTGGAAATAATCCAGTCCCACTGGATTATATTGAGAGATCTGGTGGGTGTCCAGAAGAAAAACACACATTTATTTCTGCCTTGCATTTTAGCATATAAATTGTCCCAAGGCAACTTGCAAGTTAACACTGATGCACACTTTAAAAAGCAAACATGCTCACACAACAAGTTACTTGTAGTTTGATACGGTGCCCCTCTGGATGGCAAGGGCTAGAGCTCCAGTCAGCCCCACCGAGCATGGCCAGTGGTCAGGGATGATTGATGGGGTTTGTATTCTGCAAACATCTGGAGGTCTTGGGGAAGGTTGTAGTCAGTTGGATCCTAGTGCAAATCTCATTTAAGCCACGAACTGACTCCTTGGCCTTATGAGTGGACCTATCTGCCACCACAAGAAATGGTGATGGTTGCGGACATATGATTTTAAAAGGAAAATAGGTTATTAGTCCTCATGGCTATATGCTTCCTTCAGGATCAGAGGGCGCATGCCTCTGTTGTTGTTGACATCCATCTGTCCTGAGATACAATGGAGTGTGCCTCCAGTGAATCACTTCTTTAATAAAGCAGAGCAATTTAAATTTGCAGTGCCTTGATTTACATCAAATGGAGGAGGCCTCTGTGTGCCATCCCATGTCTCTGAACACCAGTAATAATAAGATTTTAGTTTACCAATTTTATTTATTTATTTACCCTTGCATGTGGTCCCCATTGGTTTCCTATAAACATTAAGAAGAGCCTGGCTGCAGGATGAGGCCAGAGGGCTCCCATTTAGTCCAGCATCCTGTTCTCACAGGGTCCAATCCTCTCCTGGAAAGCCTGAAAGCAGGATCTGAAAACAATATTCCTCCCACTTGCAATTCCCAGCAATGGGTACTCAGAGGCATCCCGCCTCCAACTGTGGAGATAAAACAGAGTATCTCGGCTAGTAGCCATTGCTAGAGAAATCCACCAGAAATGTGTTTGAGAAATATGTGCACACTGCTGCTTGTCCTATGCGTATAAAGCACAAATCTGAGCAATTTTCTGTTTGACTTTTCTAGGCACAGATCTGAATGGTTTCGCCTCTGCCCCATCACTTTGCCTGGAAAACCTGCTCTTTAGTGCTAAATTGGAACAAACAGCAATTCACAAAGAACCCACTTGCTTTTCATTCTGATTCAGTGCTAAAGAGCAGGTTTACCTAGGGAACAGAGGTGTGGATAAGTCCTATGTCTAACTCTTTTAGAGTCATATTAGTTGGTGACTGTCTAGTTTTACTGTGAGCTACATAGAAAAGGTTCCCATCCAAGGAGCTGCTTGCACCCCTGCATTGCTTCATGAATGCTGCAGCCTCCCTGGGTTCCAGCAATAGAATGACAATAAATGCCAGGTCTGTGGTGGTTCTGATGAAGAGCAGCTTCCACAGCTATCATACCCAATTCATTAACATGTATGATGGATCAATACAGGTAAACCATTCTTATTTTGAATGCCTGGTTATTTACACATTTGGGATGCCTCAGTTGCAAGAGAATAGAGCCCTCTTTGCCAAAGTGCCTGTCACTGGGGAAAACCCAAACAGAGAACAAAAAACAAATCCTCCACAGATCAGCATTAGTATGTCTAATGTTTGAATAGGAAAATACTTGCGATAGAAGAAGGCTTAGCTACTGGAGGGCAGCCTATGCCAAACTGGCAGTATACAGATGGTTTGGATCAGGGGTTGGCAACCTAAGGTCCATGGGCCACAAGTGGCCCACGGGGGCCGTTTTACTGGCCCATGAGCTGCCCCCAAACTGAGCTGCCCGATTGGTGAGTCCCTGCATGCTGCGCTAAACCAGTGCAGCGTGGAGACTCGCTTCCGCGGTGTTGGAAATTGCATCTGTGCAGGTGCTGGAAATCGTGTCTGCACAGAGGCAGACACTGCAAATCATGGGCCTGCGTGCGCGCAATCTGGCCCACAGAGGGATCTCTGCTGGAGTGAACCGGCCCAGACAAGGTAAACCTTGCCAACTCCTGCTTTGGACTCCAGCTCCCATCTGCCCCAGCCAGCCAATGACCAGGGATAATATCTGGATGGCATGCAGTTGGGGGTAGTTGTTCTAAGGATGGACCCCCAGGAAGACTTTTTCCAGGGGGCTTTGGATTCCAGTTACATCAGGGAGGTGAACAAGCTGGATCTGAATGCCATTGCCTCAGCTCAGAGCAATGGATTTTTGTAGGAAATCTGCCTAGTAGGTATGGATTCAAATTCATTTGAATGGCTTGCAACAGAGGAAATTGCTTCCTTAAATTACAACCCTAGGTAAAGGGTTACGCTTTGGCTGTGTTGATGTGCCAAACAAACCCATTTTCTCTGCTAACATTCTATTTATCAATCTAATATTTATGAGAGTTATTGTTAGCAACCACAAAAGAGAACAATGCATGTCAATTGTGTGGCAGCAGTGCTGCAATTTATCTAATAGGACTCAAGGGCACAGCACCCACCAAACAACTTTGCCTAACTGTCTAGAGTGCCTCTACATTTGCCTACATGTACAGAAAACAAGGCACCCCTTAATTCTGCAGAAAGCTGGATAGAGAAAAGGGTTTCCATTCTCTCTCTTACCACTAGAAAGAAAGATTTGGGGCAGATAAAAGAAAGGACTTCTTCATGCAGCACAGAGTTAAACTGTGAAACTCCTTCCCACAGGAGGCAGGGATGGCTTTGAAAGAGGATTAGACAGATTCACTGGCCACAATGACATGCTCTGTCTCCATGGTCAGAGGCAGCGATGCGTCTGAACACCAGTTGCTGGGAGCCACAGGAGGGGAAAAGGGCTGCTCTTGTGCTTGGGTCATACTTGTGGGTTTCCTATTGGGGCATCTGGTTGGCAACTGTGAGAGCAGGATGTTGGATCGATGAGCCCTTGGCCTGATCAGCAGGCTCTTCTGATGACCTTATGTCCTTAAAGCTCTGCCTATCAAGGAAGCAAGTGAAACACCATTCTTAATGGACAGGTCTAGCCCAAGACATTTTGGCACCTGAGGCGAACCACAAAATGGTGGCCCCTCTGGCTAGGGAAGAACGGGTGAGTCAACCAGAGAGGGAGTATCAAATTAACCTTACCTAACAGTTGAAATGGGAACCAAAGGCTGTCACAGGGGGTGGGGAGGGGGCTGCTTTCAATCGTGCTGTGTGGGTGCAGAGCCCAGGAGACCCCAGAGGGCAGCCCCAGGCAGGCATAGGCGTGTCTTCAGCCCCCTCAAAAGCCAGTCTCCAAGGAGCATACCAGCACTGACACCATGGCAGCGGTGGCAGCAGTGGGCAGTGCATTCTTTGAAGGCTGGATCTGCTGTCTCTGTAGATGCTGCCACCAGAGGCGGTTGCCTCAGCTTGCCTCATGGGTGGGCCAGCCATGTTAACGGGGAAAATAGTGAATACAACAGACCTTGGTGAAATAACTGCTTGCAGCTTTCACACATTTATCCTGATCTAAACAAACAAGCTGCTATGGTCACTTATCAGGAGGTTCCTTCCACACTGTGCAGGAACTGGGCCCTCCCTAGTGCTGCGTCATTCACCCACGGGGAACGTCTGCTGTCAGTTATGAGACAGCTGCCATCTCTCTTGTCTTCCCCATTAAAAACCTTCCTTCCAATATGCTCTTTAAGCAGAGAACTCTCTCAGTGCATTGGCACTGGAATTGTTTTAAGATATTTTAATTGTGCTTTTATTGCTTCGTTGCTTGTAGTTTGCCCCCTGTGCTCCATTGAGAGGAAGGATAAGATATACATTTTAACAATAATAACAACATCTATGACGACAATGGTGGTGATGATGATATACTGCTTGGGGACCATTGGGTGAAGGCTGCTTTGGTATTTTTTGTTGTTCTTTAAATATATATATATAACTCTCTTGAAGTTTTGCACAAGCGATCTCAAGAGCCAGGCACAAATGCTCAGAAACAAATGAAAACTTCATCAGTATTTCTGAACCAAGAATAAGAATGTGAGAAGCAAGAGGCACTTGTCTCTTAACTAATTTACACCTGCCTTTCTCTGTCTCTCTTTCTCAGCAGGGAGACAAGCAGGCACAGCTGGCTTTGTGGAACTGGTTCACACCTTGTTGTGGCCACAGGCAGATGAATGGCTAACCCCGATGTAAGGTCAACTCTAAAAATAAGAAGAGCAGCTTGGTGTGGGCCTTTCTGCAACACACACAAGTGTTGCTGGCTGGGTAGGAGCCACAAGTGGCGGAGAATGTGCTAGACGTCCTGGTGTGTTCTTGATGCTGGGGAGAACAGCCAGAGAGCCAAACCCCTGTGGAAGCCAAGCACTCATTTCCAATAGCACACTGTGCCACTTGGGCCTTTGTTGGGATGTGCTTGGACCTGGCGGTGCCTCTCGGTTCAGGGACTATCTGTGGCCCAGTCTGGAGTCGGAGTCTGTGGAGCAGTTATGGGCATGTGCAGCTGGTGCTGTGCATCAGAAGAACAACTTCCACAACAACTGGGGGAAAGAGGATTGGCAAGCCAAGCACATTTTGCAGGGTTGTCTGCATAAATTGTTCCGCTCCTGCAGCAAGATTGTGGAGCACTGTTGGGTGGGGATGAGGGGCTGCTTAAGGCATCAGAGGAGCCTCAGTGCTACCTACGGGGCAGCCTCTGAAGGTGGTTTGAAACTAATGTGAGTTCTGATCACACATGTAAAGCACATCCTCCTCTCCCCTCACTGAAGCTGTAGTTTGTTTAGGGTGCTGGGAATTGTAGCCCTGTGAGTGAACTACAGTTTCCAATATTCTTTGGCGAGTGGGGAAAGGATGTGCTTTCAATATATGGTTGGTTCACAGCCATAGATTTACAAACTGGAATGGAGTGTTATTTATTTAGATTTTATGTACTGTGGTGCTTAATCATCATAAACAAAAACCCTATAGTGGTTTGCATAAGACAATATAAAAATTTATAAAATATAAAAATTTAGCTCATAATACACCTGCCCTGGATCAACTATTTTAAAATGTTGTTTCTTTCAACCTTTAAAGCCCTTAACAGTTTTATTCTCAAGGGATTGGAAGGGCTGCCTTACATTGGAAGGACTTAGCCCAGGAATCCCCAACCTTTGCCCTCCAGATATTTTGGACTACAATTCCCATCATCCCTGACCACTGGTCCTGTTAGCTAGGGATCATGGGAGTTGTAGGCCAAAACATCTGGAGGGCTGCAGGTTAGGGGGTGCCTGACTTAGCCACACATTTCAATAGTGTCACCTGCTGACTGAGGTGAGGCATGCGGTTACCAGAACTGGGCCTTCTCAGTGGTGTCTCCCTATTTCCCCCAAAATATACAATCTCAGTTCTTAGCGTTAAGGGGGTTGGGCAGGCTGTATGCTTGAGCCCCCTTCTACTTCCTGGAACCAGCATGGATTCAATTCCTGGAAAAGCCAGGCTAGTTTCCTGATGAGGTAATGGCCCTCTGGGTAGGGGCCATTAAGGTAACAAAGGAAGTGGCTCCATGACAGACAGCAAATGGGTGGGATGCCCTTGCACCACTTGCTGGTAAGACAAAAGCCAGAGTTGAGAGTTGTGTGTGCGAGGCTGGAAGCAAGCAGGCTGCAGCCTTAGCAGCTGGGAGGCAGAGCCATGCCTGGGCTGTGGCCAGGGGAGAAGCAAGACCTTCTGAGGGTGTTAATGCTGTGAGCCCGTCCATGGTAGTATCAGGTTGCATATATGTACAAATAAGCCATATGTCATAAAGACACCACAGTCTCCACTGAGCCTCATTCCAAGGAAAGCTGACCCTGGGTAAGCTCCTGGAACCCCTGGAATCTCGCACCCCTTGGAGACTGAGGGTGGTGTGCAACGCTATGTTGCTCGTACGATTTTGTGGCTTTCAGTTTAATATATGTTATTTTGTATTTGTATTTTAATTGTTTTATTCATTTTGCAGGCCATCCTGGGGAATGTGATTGAAGTGTCACAAGAAACATACTGATATTGAATGAATGAGTTCAATTCCTGAAAATTCGGTGCTGGACTTCAGAGATTTCACATATCGCCAGAGTGGTGTGCCCCAATAACTTCCTCGCGGGTGCATCCGTCACCATTTGCAGCTTCCAGCTATAGAGAGGCTCTACTGCAGGGGCTCAAATCATGTGCAATGGAGGCAGAGCTCCACTTTCTCCAGGAAGGGCCATCATTCAATAACCACCCAAAGCTGTGCAAAAATGCTCCTAGTCTTAGTCACCCACTGAACTTTCCTGGAGCTATCAAAGTTTGTGAAATAACAACCAACATCAACAATGAATAATGCTTGCAAAGCTAAGCTTGCAAAACCACCATCATCTCAAGACTGTCTACAGCAGCTGAATCACCTGAACTTGCCAGCAATAAAATTAATGGCGGGCTGCAGCTTTAGTCTGGTTATTTGCTCAGAGTCCTCTCCTCTTCCTGTAACAAATGAACTCACAAGCAGCAGGTGGGTAGCAGAGCTTTGTCTTGATGGCATCACTTCAGATTGCAGCTGGGAGCAGTGAAGGCCACATAATGGGGGAAGCTCCCTACCCTGAAAAATATATCCCAGCTTTTCAGAAGGAAAGGGGGTTGAAAACGCCTTTTTGCTTGGTATGCAGGTTTTGGGGATGTATTTTTTGAAAACACATCTTTAAACACATCTTTCAGTCATGTGGATTCATCCCCTCCCTGCAGGCACACACACTTGCTCCCCTTTTCCTGCCAACCTCTGTCCCGAATGGCTGCCCTGAGGGCCCAAGTTCAGGCCCTTGAAATCTCAGCTTCTGAAATGCTCTTGCCTGGCAACCCTAACATACCCACAGTGCTGTGAAGTGATGCAGCCCCAGTTCGACAGGTTTCTTCATCATTTGCAAGAATTAAGACGGAGACAGAGAACACTGTGAATGTTTCTGGACTCCCCCTCCCATCAGTGCCAGGATGATGGGAGTTGTAGTTCAGGAACATCCCGAGGGCCACAAGTTCCATGGTCCTTGCATCCAGACTCACTTCCAACAGGAAGTCAGCCTGGTTGAGACTGATTCAGCAGCATTCAAAGCTGCAGAGGGTGGCAGAAAGCACACTGACGACCGAGGAGTAGAGGGTGCCCAAGAGCAAGCAGGGCATCTTGGGAAAAGCAGACAAAGGTTTCTTGTGTGGGTGATGCAATGCCCAGAGGACGCGTTGCCTCCTCTGGCTGGAAGCTTCCAACCCAGCTGCCCCACCTGCTCTGCAGAGAGCATTGCCTTGATGTGGGGAAACATCCGAAAAGACAGGCTGTGAGGCAGAGATGCTAATCTCACCTGTTGAGCTGGTGTACCTGGGAGAGTTGAAAGCTAGTGGTGCTTCAGAGTGGGGTAAAAAGCAGCAGCAGCAGCACCCACGATCTTCTAGCCCCACTGGTTGTGGGAGGAGGCTTGGTTGCTCCTGGTTCATGTGTGGGGTTCTGTGCAAAGTGGGGTGACTCACTCACTCTGCATATTTATTTTCTTTCTTTTTTAAGGGAAAAATGGGGGGAAAGGTCGGAGGCAAATCCCTGCAGGAAGAGTGGTCTAGAGAGAGTTGTTAGCCATAGTGGCTGAAAGGAACTTTCACAAACAGCAGCAGTATATCGCTTCAGCATTGTTTTTTTGTTTTTGTAGAAGGAGGAGGTGCCAGTAACCCAAAGCCTGCTCACAGAGCTACAATTCCCAGCACCCTTAAACTACAGTTCCCAGGATTCTTTGGTGGAAGTCATGTGTTTTAAATGTGTGTAGGATGTGCTTCAAATGTACAGTGTGGATCTGCCCTGAGAGAGAGAGAGAGAGAGAGAGAGAGAGAAACTGGGTCAGCACCCCCAGGTGTTTTGAGTCTGGTGTGCAACACCCTTCTGCATATGTCATTTCATAGGTCAGGAGTGGAGAGCCACATACCCTCCTGGGCCAGCTCCCAGGGGCCACATCCCAGTGCGGGTGGACGCAGATGCAAAAGCAGGCCCAGCAGTGCATATGAGCTCTCAGAGAGCCCCAGGGACCAAACAAGGGAGGGGGGGCATTTGGCCTGAGGGCCAGAGGTTCTGCAGCTACCAGAGCAGATACCCACCTTGTTCCCAAACTGTTCTTAATTAGGGTGATTGTGCAGCGGTTTGTCTGCACCTCATGAACCTCCTTTTGTTATACATGAAGGAAGATTTACATGCTGGCTCTCTGCTTCTGCTCTCTACCTCATTCACAGCTAATCTCTTCCCCAACTAGAGGCCTTCCTGTGCCTGCACACCCAAAGCAGTAAGCGGCCTCCCAGGTGAACTTGTTTGCCCTTCCAACCCACTGTTGTTGGCTCTGGCTGGCAGCCGCTCTCCAGGGTTTCAGGCGAGAGATCTTCTTTCCCATCTGCTGCTACCTATTTCTTGTTTTTCCAAAACTAGCGATGCCAGGTATTGAACTCGGCACCTTTTGCACGCAAAGCCATGTTCCACTTAAGAGGGTTTGCCAGTTCTCAGATTTCACATTTAAAAGGCTGGTGGGAACATTTGAAAGGTGAGCTCTGGAGGTCCTTGTGCCTGGGCTGGATGTAAGCCGGTCTCTCTCTGTGTCTGCTTATAAGTCTTGCATTTGCAAGAGCCACAGGGTTTGTAGCTACAGAAGCAGCCAAGAGCTTGAATCATCTTCAGACAACGGTGAGTGGATTAGAATCTTGCAATGCTCACATAGGAAATTGCTCCTTTCATTTAACTTGGCATGATTGCCACCTGAAGGCAGCTTTATGTAACTGCAGCAACTCTGTGCGTACTTGTTACTGAAATGAAATAATGGTGTTGTGACTTTGGAGGCGGGGGTCAGTCTGCACCAGTGGTTCTCAATTAGCTAAGAACTGAGGACCCCCTGTTTTTCAAAAGCCAAGCCATGGACCCCCTACATTTGAAAATGTTGATTATCTCTATGTTAGTTTTTGTTATGTGAATGGCACTACAACCCCGAGTGGGTTGCATGAACCCCAGTTGGGAACCACTGCTCTGCACAATGCCCTTCCAGTTATTGAGGTCCTTTATCTGTGGGGATTGGAGGTAGGGGAGCAAGGGTGACAATCCTGTCCCTCAAGCACCACAATGAGCACAGTCAAAGAAGTTGATGTGTGCCAAGGGGGGAATTGGGTGGGCTTTTGCCCTCACCAGCTGAGAGCTAAGCTGAAAGCAGGCTGAGGAGCTGGACCCAGAGACATGCTTGATTTGTGATGGAATCCAAGGCTGCGACCAAGATCTGTTAGGGTGTTAATGCTGTGAGCCCCTCCACCGTACGCTCAGGTTCTATATAGATGTAAATAAATCATATATCTTAAAGACACCACAACCTTCACCTCATTCCAAGGATACCAAACCCTGTGTGAGCACACAGAACCCCAGGCGTCTCTCACTGCTCAGAGATTGGTATACAGTGGTACCTCGGGTTACATACCCTTCAGGTTACAGACTCCGCTAACCCAGAAATATTACCTCAGGTTAAGAACTTTGCTTCAGGATGAGAACAGAAATCACGCAGCAGTGGTGCAGCAGCAGCAGGAGGCCCCATTAGCTAAAGTGGTGCTTCAGGTTAAGAACAGTTTCAGGTTAAGTACGGACCTCCGGAATGAATTACGTACTTAACCCGAGGTACCACTGTATAACAATAGTTTATTTTGGGAAGAAGGTTTAAGGCAGCGGCTGGCGGGGTCACTGCTCCTGGCCTTACATGCAAACCCCTGGAAAGAGATCGTGTGAAACATTAATTATAGGAAGAGAAACTTAACCAGCAACTTTCAGAATGGTAAGTTTTAGGATTTCTGCTGCAGCTTGCTTTTTTCCTCCTCCATATTCTGTATTTCCTGTTGTCATTTCTTTGTAGGCTGTGTGACCCATCTTAAGAATGATTCTTGTAAAGCTGCTTTGAGTGTCTTTTTTGGCTATGAATCCTGCAATAAATAAAATAAATAAATAATAAAACAACCAAAAGAAATAAAAAAATAAAAAATAAAAAATAAAATAAAAACAAACTCACCTGGTCCCAGTTGTACAGCTACGGTACTGGAATGACTTTTGGCACAGGTCCATTGCTTATATTTGCATGCCATGCTAGATACTTGGGAAATTTAATTATTCCCAAATGCCTTTTCAATTTCACTAAAGCTAAGCTGAACTGCATACCCTCTGCTGTATTAGGCAGCTGGTTTAAGGGTAGCTCTTTAACACTGAACATTTCTGTCCTTGTGAAGGGGTTGGAGGCTACCAATTTTTTGGCTCATGCGTTTCTTGCCTGTAATTCCTATGAAGATAACTAAAGATGACTGGTGACTCTTCTTATTCCCTCAAACCTTCAAGGTAGGACTTCCAAATGGTACATGGCCTGCCTTTTGGCAGATTCGAGCAAATTATCAACAGGGACTGTTGCTAGATTTTTCTCTCCTGCCCCATTAAGCTGCTGTTCTCATGCATTAAATTTTTCATCTGGATATGTTACTCTCCTCCCCAAGTCACTTTTAACTTCCACATTTTAAAGCATGTGTTTTTTTTAGACAGGTTTTGAATATCCCTCATATTTTATATTATTTATATAATGTATTTTGTATGTTATGATATTTCATTTGTACGGTTGTTGGTTTTAGCTTTTGTTCAGTTCAGTACATAATAAATGTACCTTATTTGTATGTGTGCATATATTTCTTACCATCGGTTTTGTACCTGTAAATCGCTGCCTTGGCAGGTTGTTTCTTCCTGCATTTTTGGAGCACTAACCACACAATGTTTCCACTGTCCGGGTGACCGGTGACAAGGCAAAATCTTGCCTTTCTAAATCCATCACATGTCGCTGTGCCATGTAACATGGGTTTGCAATATCATGTGCTTTTGGTTATTCCATTCCTCTTGTCTCTTAACTCCTCCTTTGTGCCACTGCCCATGCCCCTCCACTGGGCACTGACATGGAAAAGGCAGGGGGTGGGTGAGGGGCAGGGAGGAACACATTTACCTGGGAGGAAGTCCCTTTGCAGCCGAAACACAATTGTCTCTTTTGCTAGACAAGCACAGGGCTAGTACACAGAGAGTTCTTAAAATTATTGTATTGTATAGGACCCACGGTATGGTTACTTCCCCTGACTCCTCTGGGAGGGAATACTGTAACAAGGAGATTTTTTTTTTTTTATACTTCCTCCGGCCTCTGAGGAAACTATCGCCACTATGCTTCCAAACTGATCAGATATGTGTCTAGGGGCTCCAGACACACAAAACCTATTTTGCAATCCAACCCTTGCATTTTGTTCCTGAGAGGTTATTTTACCTGCATTGTATTTGCTGTCTGCATTGAAGTGTAAGTAAACATTTTTTGCTTATCTTACTAAAAATGCATGGTTTATTCTCTTCAATGGGGGTGAAGAGGGGGAGGTCAGCAGACTACAAATAAAGGGATAAAAAGGTGTACCTTGTTCCTAAACTTTACTAAGCTACAAAACATCAAGTGTTTTACTCTTCTAAAAAGCCTGTTTTCACAACCTGTTTTCTTTTGTAATTCTCCCACACATGTGGGATAGGTAGTTTAAATCTTAATCTACAGATTTACTCCTCAGTCTGTCTCCTACAAACAGAGTGCACATGTCCTCATTTCTGCCAGAAATAGTAATAGAAATATCATTGGGTTTCATGGGCTGTTTGGGAAGGGTCCATGGGTGTTGTTTTTCTCCAAAGAGCAACATGACTCAGGATCTGAAATAGGCAGAACCTATGGCCCTTGCACAACAGAATGCAAGAACAGCAAACAACCCCCATTGGTATGGAACCACAGAAGGCTACAATGCACAAAATGGATTTGGAAAATGTGGATTTTCAGGAGCAGTATGGAAGAGGCCTACGTAAACAAGCAAGCAATCAAGCAATGTCTAACCTCTGTGAAAATTAAGGTGTCAGGAGGCTGGGACCTCATTAGCACTGTTGTTTACTGGGTATCAAACTGCCATGCAAGCAAGGGGGGGGGGTGGAATTAAGCATGGCATGCTACTGAGCCATCTTCTAATGCCACCCTTGCTTGGTCCACTTCCTAAAGTCAGGAATTTGTTAGGAGTGCCCTCATACAGTTTCCCCAGACTTTGGATTATAGATGGAGGCACACCAAAAAGTGGAATAGGACAGTGTCTCCAGGTGGGGCTCCTTGCAAAGGTGTTAAATTTGCATCCAGAGATGGGAAGCAGTGTCCTCTGAGCAATGGGGAGGCCATATTTGGACTCTGGCAACATCTGGGGAGTCACAAACAATTCCCAACCCTGCTTTAGACAGGACTGAGCTAAGCCATGGTCTGACTTAGTATATGGCAGTTTCCTGTGTTGGATGCCATCATTCTCCCCCCCCCCCCGCCCCTTTGGTGGGTTTCCATTTGTTAGTTCAGAGCAAAACTCCTTTTGATTCTTTTGAGCACAGAAAAGAACATGAACCTCCTTGAAAGAAGGCTGTGAGATTAGAAAAGCGGATTCGGAACACAACCCCAGAGCCAGACGGAGTCATTTCAATAATCAACCCACAACAAAAGACTGCAATTAATGTTTATTTTATCAACTCTATTGTTCAATTACACAATCAAAGTCAACTCCTTTCCTTCCCATACCCCCTTTTTTGTCATCATAAAACTACACAGCAAGATAGTTGCCTATAGTGGAAAGCAACTGAATCCGCGTGGTTATGACAAAATTGAGTCCTTATATGCACACATCCCTTATATACAACAAACAGTATACACAAAGTAAAGGTAAGGGTTTAGTATTTTATTATTTTGTAAACCATGCAGAGCACAGCATAAAAACGAGGTTGCATCTCCTACATCAGGCAGGGTGCTTCAAAGCGACACCCAGCACAGGCAACCCCCTCTGGTTTCAAGAGCGCATTGTCCCTCCCTGTGAAAATCAAGGAATTCCGCTGGAAATGCCAGGCGGGCATTTTAAACACTCATTCTTTGCATTTTGCCGGTGCTGGCTTTTCCCTCCCCACTCTTAAATTTTTGAAGTTTAGCAAACCCACTAGGCCTCTGAAAGATTGCCTGATGCAATAAACTTTGGATAAGGTAGGCTTTATCCCTACAGCCACGTCCTGGCTGTGGGCTCCATTAAACTCAACGCGAGTTAATTCTGAGCAGACATGGTTAGGGCTGCTCTGTGAAGCAGGAAGACGTGGGTAGCATTGTTGTTGCAAAGTCTATTTTGGTGAAGCCTCTCATCTAGGCTGAGCCCCCAGCCTTACTTGATTAATCTCACATATAAATGACATATAGTGCAAAAGGAGCCCAGTTAAGATTTAGTGTGCATGAAATAAGGAACCATCATCCCCAGGTGCCTCCAGCCCTGCAGATCAGATGGAAGGTTAAGCTAAGTAAACCCAGGGCATTAAAAGAAAAATCAGCTACTGAGTGCATAGACCAAAATTAACATCAGTTCTCATTAGACTATCAAGTAGAAGAGCCTGTTCTTTTATCACCATCATATTCACAAAATTTTTGCATAGAGATTTGCCTTGTCCAAGCATGTTAAATTGTCCAGTTCCTTGCCTCCCAGCTGGTCCCCCAGCAACAGAGAAAATGCAACTAAATTGTATCTTCTCCTAACAATCCTAAAGTTCTAGCACAGCCTTTGCCAACCTTGTGTGGTCCAGAGGTTTTGGCTGACAACTCTCACCAGCCCCAGTCAGCCAGAGTTAGATGGGTGCTGGTAGACATTTGGGAAACTTATGGTGGCTGTTTTTAAACGCAATCAGTGGCCCACTCTTAAGATGCAAATGTCTTACAAGATGCAAAAAGTGGCTGGCTTAGAGACCTACGGTCATCTATAGTCCCTTGGAAAACATTGCTCACTAGGAGAAACTTCACATGTAAGTGGTAGGCAGAAGCATATCTGACAACGGTCCCAAGTTTTGTAGGTGCAGGAACATGCAGACTTATCACGTTAAACAAACCTGATCATCCTCCAACTCAGGGATCCCAGACCTAGTTATAACACATTGGTATCTAATTTGGAAGTGGGGAGGAAGAGGCAGGCGAGCTCAGTGGAACATAGGAAGTTGCCTTATTCTGAGTCAGAGGGCAGTATTGTCCACAATGAATGGCAGCAACTTCCCTGGAATTTCTTTTTTGCATATTTTTTAAAATTAAAACTTTTCATCTTACAATACAATAAAGAAAAAACCCAAATCCAAATAAAAACAACGACGAAAGAAAAAAGGAAAGGAAAAGAGAAAGGGGAGGGGGAGAATACAAAAGTAGACCCTCCTAACCGTCAGCTCAAACAAAAGGGGGTAGACCCTCCTAGCTTTCACCTGGGAGCTTCTTTTTCTCTCTCTGAGAGATCTTCCCTTCCCTGCCTCTCACGCAGGTCCTCCACCAGTCAGCCATCACCCTCATTAACCCAGAGTAGAGGACATCAAAGGACAGAACAAAACATAAAGAAAAACAAAGTAGATAAAATAAAAAGAAGAGAG
The DNA here is from genome assembly GCF_964106915.1 of Podarcis gaigeae. Lineage (NCBI taxonomy): Eukaryota > Metazoa > Chordata > Lepidosauria > Squamata > Lacertidae > Podarcis > Podarcis gaigeae. The sequence continues at coordinate 49,438,865 of NC_139691.1, forward strand.
GAAGATAAAGATAATAAAAAGATGAAAAGAGAGAAAAGAAATAAAGAAAGCTTCTTATTCTTTGCCTGTCAATTATATATATAAATATTGTTTAAAATATTCTGAGTGTTCATGATGGTATCTAGCTGTATTCCATGATAATATCCAGCTGCTCCTTGTTCTGTTAGATGGTGTTTTCCCAATCTTCAACCCCAGACCTCAAGTTCAATCATTTCCCCTTCCACACAAAGTCTAAAGGGGGCTCTCCCATTGTTATTATCATTGAAAATCAAGACTTCAATCCAGTATGATGAATTTATCTCCAAGGAATTCCAGCAACCCTTCCACAGTTAAAAAACAATAAATCGTTAATCTCTATTCATAAAGGAATCTCTCTGTTGTGATTGTATACTAAAATATCAATCCATAGTTATTTATTGTATATTCATTAATATTAATTTCATTAATATTCATTAATTCATTAATTTTCCATCCTAGTTTAGCAGGAGAAAAAGAAGAACTTATTTCATTTCGAGGCATCCTACTAATGTAAAACATTTCCACTTCTTCCATTCTTTTTCCAAGTGCATCACCAGAAGCTTGATAGTTTCCCCCTTTGAATTCATTTCAAATTGTAGACTCTTATCTCTGCCATCTCAGAATGTTTCTTAATCTCTCCGCCAATGGTTTCATTCCAGTCGTCCAGAATCACAACTCCATTGCTTGACTGTTTCACTCCTCCAGGCACCTGTTTGAAGGCCCATTTCATCATCTGCTGCTTCCCACTTCACCATTCCACTTTCATGTTCTGGCAGATTTTTATCAGTATTATTTCCCAAAAGTTCCATGTCTCTTTTAATCTGACCTTTCTCTGAAACATTTTCATTCACCATTTTATTTATCTCAGTTCTGAGCTCTTTTGATTGCTCATCCAATAATTGCTGCATGATACCAACAGTCAATGGGGTGTTCAACAGTATTTTCTCCATACTGAGTGCCATTGGTCTAATTAAGAACTCACTCTCCACCTTAACAGACTGCCTTAAAAAATTGCGTCTGTCTCCTTAACTAAGTACATTCTTATACACAGCTGGAGAGCTTAGTTTCACTTTTGTGGCTAGCACTTCCTCAAAAGGGATGGAGAGTTAAAAACAATGTAAAATCAACATTCTTAACAAGCAGAGCACCCTTATTTATTTATAATCTTTCTTCGTTGCAGACAATTAAAACATGCTTTTTGTTTCGTTTCCACTCTGTTAATCGTTAATAATTGCCTCTTCTTATAATAGCAGTCGGTTTGCATTCAGTGTGAAAGTTTCAGGGGGCACACAGATCCCTTCAGTCATAATTCATCACAGTCTCAAAAGTAATTTAAAAAGGGGAGGTTTAGCTGACCTAATGCCCTGAGGACTAACTCACAGGACTATTTTGTGGTGTTTGGGCACGATGGAGGTCCTTTGCTCCAAGTCACTCACCATGTCCGAAAACTGCCTAGTCTCTGGCATGAAGGGCAGTTTTCTTCAGAGCATCAAAGATTAATCCCTTTGACCTCCCTATGTTCAAAGGTCTTCGGCATGTAGAGAATGTGCTCCACCACTGAGATACAGCCCTTCTCCACACAGAGGAAGAGCAAAAGGTAACAGGTTCCATCACCATTAAAAACCACTGCTTATCTCAAGAAGTAGGGCTGAGAAAGACCCCAAGAGAACAGGAGAAAAGCCTTGCTAGATCAGACAAATGACACTTTTTAGTCTAGCATCTGTTCACATAGTGGCCAGCCAGATTCTGTGGGAAGCCACAATCCATCAGAGCAGAAAACTCTGGGCTAGATGAACGAATAATCAGACTCAGTATAAGGCAATTTCATATGCTTATTACCTGCTTTAGGTACCTGTAAGCACTTGTTCGCAAACCAGCAAAGAAAATCCATACTCAGGCTGTCTTCTGCATGTGACTTTCCCTTGTTAGAACAGGGGAAGCATTTCAAGTGGCAGCAGAAGAGTAATTCTGGTGTTGAGCTGGCACCAAATGTAAGAAATATGGCTACTTCAAAGTCTGTGGCTCAGCCTTCTCTCCCTTTCTCACCTCTCAGAAAGACCATGAGGCCCTAAGTCACAGTCTGAAGACACCCGAGGCTGGAGCTAAGCAGGTCTGGGTCTAGCAGGTGTCTGGATGGGAGACCCCCTGGGACTCCTTGATGGGCTCACAAATATTACAAAAATGAGAGCTCAAATTCTGCATCGTACTAGAAAGAGCAGATCAAAAGCAAACTGCCAGTCCAGGCATATCCCCGCCCACTGCTAATAAATTCTTTTTAAAAATACAGCTTCGATCAAAAACGTTCTAGGCAGCAATATACAAAATGATCAACTCCTGCTAGATAAATATGTGAAAGGAGAGTTGTTGAAACTGGACAGGAATACAAGAGTTGCCTCTCTCCCCATCCCCACATCTTCAAAATGGATTCCAATTCAATTGCACAAAGTAATTCTGTAATAGTACTTTTCTGTTCTTGTATTAAGCTAGTCTAAATGTCCTCCAGATCATTGAGAGAATATTCTCAACTCCAATTGAACATGAAATGAAACAAGCTTAAAATTCATTTACAGATAGGTAGCCGTGTTGGTCTGCCATAGTCAAAACAAAAAAAATTCCTTCCAGTAGCACCTTAAAGACCAACTAAGTCAGTTCTTGGTATGAGCTTTCGTGTGCATGCACACTTCTTCAGATTCTTCAGATACGTATCTGAAGAAGTGTGCATGCACACGAAAGCTCATACCAAGAACTGACTTAGTTGGTCTTTAAGGTGCTACTGGAAGGAATTTTTTTTGTTAAAATTCATTAACAGCAGTAGGAAGATTTTTAAAAATGAGTTATAAATAATTATAGACAAAACCCTTCTATTCTTTGTTAAAAAGTCAATGTATTTTCTTCTTCAGACACCCCGTTAATCAGAATTCATATTTGGTATGTGCTAAAAGCAGTTGGCCTATGAAAATACATTCATGAAATAAAATAAAATAACGGAGGGTGGGTGAGAGATATTCCATTGGGATGCTTCATTCTGGTTGTGTGTTTCCCACGTGGAAGCCACCTAGCAAAGCACAATTGTGATTATCATGCCTTGAACTCCCAAACTCTGGGAAATGGGTGTTTTATTTGCCCCAAACGACCTTTGGAGGCAGGCTCCACAGACCTTGTATAACAAAGAATTGTAGAACTGTCAAGTTGGAAAGGAGCTCGATGTTCTTCTGTCCAACCTCATATGATGAGATCTTATGACGTGGAGCAGAAATGTGGCCCCCAAACGACAGTATTCAGTGGGGCTCACTATGGCCACCACTGTCCTTATTAAAACGTCTGCTACCAAACTGAACAGACCGTCACTCTGATGGCTAATGCCAAGCTGAAAATGCTTTCATCCTGGAAATAAGGGGCTGAGTTGGCCTGAAAAGAACAGTGTTGGGGATTTCCCCGGAAATGATCAGGGAACATCTGCCACCCTCCATGTCTCTTTGCACTCCAACTCCCACCAGCTTTCACGGCCCAATGGGTCAAGGATGTTGGGAATTGTAGTCTTGACTATCTGTAAGGCCACAGAATCCCCAGCCCTGCAAGACAAAATGGGTGGATGGGCAACCTACAGCTCATGCCCTGCTCATCAAAAGCATACTTTCCCCACCTCAAAAAAAATAAAATAAAAAGTTCCCCAACTTTTTCAGCTTTAACCATGTCAATCAGTTTTTATGTTTGGTTTTGCCCAAGCAATCATTTCCGAAAAATTGCTGCTTAAACAGGCCAGCATGGTTTGTTGTTTTTAGAAAGGGACAGATCTGAGACACATAGAGGTGAGGTTAACCCACACTGGGCACGACATTTAATGCACAAAGCATTGGTAAAGGCCACAGGCCAGAAGCCTTATATCCGTTCCCCACCCTCAAAATTTGCTTGGCTGCTTCATCCTTCCTCTCTATTTTGCAGCCGTGCCCTGGCTTTTCAAATCTGGATCTCCCTAAAAACACACCTCGCCCCCTGTTATTATCGCCACTGCTCCACACTCCCAATGTAGTCAGTTGTTGCATTTGTGCTGCTCTGCTCCTTGCTGTGGACCTGCTTAGCTCTCCAGATCTTCCGTTGCTCCTGGCGCTTCCGCCTCGCCTCCTGGTGCTCCTTCTGCCTCATATACTGATAACGTTGCAGGAAAAGATCTTTTGCATATTCATACAGCTCCATGTCTAAAAAATTGAGAGCCTCTATGTGCTTCTGGGTCTCTTCGTCAATGTCCACACTGGAGGCTCGTGTGCTATTGTACTGCGTGAACGGGGAGATGAAGACCATGTTAAACGTCTTCTCAAAGAGGTACTGAGTCTTCCTCTGAAACTCCGTCAGGCCAAAGAAAGCCATCCGCTTCAGGTTCTCCTTGGCACTGTCCAGAAGAACCTTGTTCCGCTGCTCTTCTGGCATGACGGACAAATTGTAGCATCCCACCAGGCTGAGGTCTGCCAGCATGCGGACCTGGCGGTTGTTGGCGAGATTGTATGGGCAGTCCATGAACTCCTGCAAGGAGCAGCCAGACCAGTCATCCCCCGAGTAACAGCTGGGCAGCTCTTCGGAAGTTGGTGATCTCCCATCGCAGACATGCAATGATGCTTTCCAGGTTGCTCCTCTTTGGACATGCCTCCATTCGCTCAAGTACCGAGACACCGGGTCCCGGAGGATCGTGATGTAGTAGAAGTTTCTGAAGAGGGAAGGCAAAGAGAGATTTTACAATCATATTAGTGTATGGCACTTTATCCGACTACAAGAACAAGAGCTTTTTTTTCTCTTTGGTTCCTTTGTTGAAAAGGTAATCCTGGTCTACCATCTGCCAAATCCGAGGTGCTGGAGGAACTGGTTGGACGCAGAGGAGTGGTGGGAGGCACCAGCTGGGAAACCCGCAAGGGAACCTCCAGGGGAAGAAGGATCAGAGCCAGGGGACTGGTGGTGGGTCGACGATGCATGGTCAGAGCGAGAAGAGGGACCAGACTGGGAGGAGAAGGTGTCAGAAGCTGAAGAGGCAACAGGGTTTAGTGAGCAGGAAGCAGCTGCAGCAGAGAGCAGTGCAGAATCATAGGCAAGAGAGGAGGAGGGCCAGGAGACAGAGAGGAGGCAGGCTGCTGAAGAATTCAGTGAGTCTCCTCCTCCTGCTACGGCCAGCTCCCCTCCCCCTGAACGTGCAGAGGCTGACAAAGCAGTGGAAAGGCAGGGACCTTCATTGGGGCAAGACCTACAGGGAAGAGTTATGATTTTGTTCCCTTGGATAAAGAGTTCACTTCACTGACACAGGAAGCGAATTCCCTGAAGCCTGACATTTATTGTTTTATTGCTGACCTCCGCCTGACTCCAACTCCTGACAACAAGGTCCAGAGGAAGAGGTCTGAAAAGAGGGAAAGGCAAAAAAGAGAGTTTTGTGGTACCCTAAAGACACCCTAAAGAGAATTCTGGAGGGTCTAATCTGGACCCTTGACCTGAGGCCCATCATCCCTGCACCATACGCATGTGGTGGAGAACGGTACTTGTGTGTGCCATGAATAATAATGTATCACATGCCTCAAGGAGCAGCACAGGCTCCCCTCCCCATCAAATATGCATCTTTTAGTGACACACTTAAAAAAAAACCAAAAACCCCAAGAAGAAACGAAATGGAACAGAAGAGAACAGTTCTACAGGCAGCACAGCAAACACAAATCAAGTTTTGAAGGCGGAATCTTCATGATGTTTAGTCCAAAGTCCAAAGTTTGTGTAAAAAAACAAACAAACAAAAAATCAACAGCCCTGCCGCAATTGCACAGATTCTGACCCCACCCCACCCCCCACTTCCCAGTCTGCTTGCGAAGGGTGAGTCACTTGCCTTGCAGAACTTGCACCGAAGTAGGTCTGGATTGCTGCTCCAGGGACCAGCTATGCAGGCTGCAAACATATGTATTCAGTTGTCAAGAACTGCGAGAGAGGAACAGCTGTTGCTTTGAACAGCACTGGGCAGGCAAAGAGCAGAGCTGGGAATAATATGGCAAGACCCTTGTGGTCAGCACCTGGCTGCATCCACTCTGGGGTGGGAAAACTGGTTTCTGAGACACTGCAGGATTTTTGCAGGGAGAGGCTTGAGTTTCAGATTCACTGCTAATAGCTTCCTCAGCTCTGCTCAAGAACGCTAGGCACAGAACGCTATTCCACAGAACAGGTGCAGCCACGCTAAAAGCCCTGCCCTGAGTTACTGCAGAGTGAGCTTCTGAGACCTTCAGAACTTGCAGGAGAGGTTCTCCTGCAGACAGGATGTATGAGAGATAAGGACAAGGGGCTTATGTTAGTACCAACATCTTGAACTTGGCCCAATGTGTCAAATGGACAGGCAGCACAAATTCCAGAGGCAAGGTGTTATATGCTGGTGGTAGTCCCCCCCCCCCCGCCACCACTTTCTGCAGCAGCAGTTGACTCCAGCAGCTTTGACCTGACATTCATGGTATTGTTGACAGCTGTTAGAGGTGGTTGCTCGAGAACAATCAGGCAAGATGCCTCCCTAGTCTGTTCTAAAGCTTTTTTATTGGTGCTAAAAAAAACCCTTTGGAATACAGAGCGCCTCTATTCCATGTCTTGCTCATTCACTGGCAGGATCTGAGAGTGGGCGGTCCTTAAATCTTCCCCAGCAGAGTAGTTTCTTGACCCCCAGTCTGCGCCTCCCCTCTCTGGGCGAAAGCCTATTGCGCAAGGAAGGCTTGGGTAATGGGGGACCCCCCTCCTCCCCGCTTTGCTCAGGCAAGGTGTCCTGGCACCGCCTTGCCTCCTCCGAGCCCTGAAGCTCCTCCCCACTAGAGGCGTGGCTTCCTTCCTCCGCTGAGGAAGTGCTGCTTCCCACAATCTTTGGGGGCTCTCTGTAATCCACCCGCCTTTTCCCCTCTCGCCCGTGAGCCGATGGCAGTTCCCTGACAACAGCCTTCCAAAACACCTGCACATTGTTAATTCTCAAATTCCTTCCTCAAAGCCCACTTTCCACGAAGGCTTTGGCACAACTCCACTGTGCCCACACTCTACTAACCACTGACCTGCCAGGCATGGTTGAACTCCAGCTCCCATCAGCCCTAAGCAGCATGGCCAATGGCATGGGATGATGGGAGCTGCAGTTCAGAAGCATCTGGAGAACCAGATTTTCCCATCCTTGACCAATTGTTAATTCAGCACAAGCAATAAACCCAGGGTCTCCTAAGGGAAGGGGCATAATTCTGTGAGCTCTGATATCACAGCTGAGCAAGCCCTAGAGACCACCATAGTAAAATGGCAAATAATCACGTTTAATATTTCTAGCCTTTCCCACCCATTTCTCCAATGCTTGGACACACCTCAAGATGTCACTGTTCCATAGAAAACCGAGCTTGGATGAGCTTTAACAGAAGAAGCAGATCAGAAGGAGAGGCAGCTGTGGAAGGTATTTCAGAAATACAGGAGAAAATGCATAGAAAAGGGGCAAGTTACATTCCTGAGAAGCGGCTGGCAGACAGCTAGCTAACCAAGGCAGAAAGCCAGAACGTGAGGTTCGAAAGCGTATGAGGCAAACCCCTGCGTATTTTAACCTCCCACTGGGTATGAGTCAAAGAAATTCACTTATTTGAACTTCCCTCCAAAGAGCTAAGGGCAGCCCACATGGGACTCTCTCAATTTATCCTCACAGCAGTTGGATTAGGCCAGGCTCAGCCCAACATGGCGTCCTCCTGATGTTTTGGACAACAACTCCCATCAGCACCTCAAGAGGCACACAAGCGGCGGCCTCGCCATGTCTCCTCCCCATGTATTCCCGGCACCATCTTGTGAAAACAACACAGAACACTTCAACGTCCTGTTTCATACATTTCTTTTTCCAGATGTTCCTTGTGTAGCCATGTTGGTAACACCCAGCTCAGCCTTGAGGTCTGCTGGGTGGCTTCGCCAGTGTCCCTCTTTCAGTTTTCCCTCACCGCCTTCCCAGGCATTACTGTGAGGGGAAGAAAACACCCCACAGGCCACAAACAGTCTTTCCTGCATTCAGAACTCCAAGTGCTCCAGCTGCTGGCTCTCACAGCAACAATTCTATTGTGTGGTCAGAGCTCCTCATCGAACGGACGCAGCCGCCATTTTCTTTTCCCCGTGAGCACGGAAGAAAACACAGTGACAGAGAACAAGTGTTATGTGTAGGAGCCCCAGATTCAACTCCTGGTGTCTCCAAAGACAGCTGGGGAAAAACTCCTGTCTGAAACCCTTGGGAGCTGCTGCCAGTCAGTGTAGACCAGGTATGGGGACCTGTGGCTGAGGATTATGGGAGCTGCAGTCCAACATCTGGTGGGCCACAGGCTCCCTATCCCTGGTGTAGACAATAAAGGGAGAGATGGACCAGTGGTCTCACTTGGTGTAGTACAGGAAGCTGCCCACTGATGTTAGCATTGCCTACGTGGACTGGCAGTGGCTCCCCGGGGTTTCAAGCCGTCTTTCCAGCCTACCCAGAGATGCCAGAGATTGAACTTGTGAAATTCTGCATGCGAAGCAGGTGCTTTACCCCTGAGCTGCTGCCTTCTCTCTGTGTTTGGGTAGGAGAGCCGGGTCTGCGCAAAGACGACCCAACCAAGACTCTGTGGTAGGAAAGAGGCCAACAAAAAATCACAAAGACAAAGGTCATTGTGACAATCAATAAGTGGTTAACACAGAAAGGGAAACAAATCCTTTGGCAGGATCAATGCATTCAGTGTGCATCTCATCATAGCTCTTAAATTCTTTTAACCTTTTCACTCTACAGCCTGGGGGTTGTCTGCGATGGCAGAAAGTTGATTCAGGGGTTAGATCAGGGGTAGTCAACCTTTTTATACCTACCGCCCACTAATGCATCTTTCTTGATGGTAAAATTTCCTTACCGCCCCCCAGTGCTCGATGGAAGGAGGATTCAGCTTGTGCCATAGAACCCCCCTACTGCCCACTAGTGGGCGGCAGGGACCAGGCTGACAATCCCTGGGTTATATAAAGACAGAAGGATTGAGGCTGTGGGGCAGGGGTGGGGTGGGGGAGGCACCAGTGGGTCCAGAGAAAAGCACCAATCATTTTGAAAAGGAGCAGAGACTCTCCAGTAGAAATTGCTTCTCTCCCAGCCAAAGGTCCTTTTAGCAAAGGCATGGGAATCTCTGGTGTAGAAATGGCTTTTAAGGAAAGTATACAGATGGATTTTTCCAAGTTAACGAATGCCGGTGTTACGAGCCAAGCAGACAAGATAGAACAACAAAGGAAAGGAAAGGTTTAATTTGAGGACCAGGATACTATCTCTAAGGAGCAAATGAACACTGGGGGCCCTTGAGCTGTGTAGGTGGATTTTTTTATTTTTATTTTTTGGTACATGAGGAACATCTGCTGTGCGCCGTGAGACGAGCATGCTAACTCTTTGCTGAAGGGAATGTCAGGATTTGTTGTGATGTGTTGCATTTACAGCTCTCTGTGTGCAGGAGTGGCAAACCTTTGGCCACCCTCCAGATGCAGCTGAACTACAACCCCCACAAACCCTTGCAAGCATGGCCAGTGGCCAGGGATGATGGGAAATGGGAGTCCAGGAATTTCTGGAGGGCTAAAGGTTCTCCACACCTGATTTACAAGTGTAAGAAAGCAAATCAAGAGGCTTCCTCTGTCTCTTGGTCTTTCTGGTTTAAGTTCTCTTGTCTGTTTGTCTAATGCATTTATATCCTGTCTTCCTCCCAAGCTGGGATTCAAGGAGGCTAGTAATATTTAAAGACAACCTACGACTCACTAAAGGTGCGCTTCCAATCTGGCACATATATCAAAATTAAATTGGGGGAAGTGGCTGCATAACTCTGCAGAAGAGTTACTTGCAGCAAACAGAAAAAAGCAACCTCTTGCCACAGCTCATTTTCTGCCTTTCATAATTAATACATGATGGCACAACTCTGTATCTTACTACACCCAGTGGAAATGCACAGTGACACAATGCATTTCTTTGCACACTCATTGATTCCTGTTGTCAAGGTCAAGCATATGGACTCAAGGGGACTCAAGCAGCAGCAGTTCCTTGCAGGCATAATCAGGTGGGCTCCCTTCTCCATCCTGAGTAGCACAGGAGACTTGTAAAAGTCCCATTTGAAGTCATGGCCCATTAAGGAGAGAGTGGATGTTTTTAGTGAACATAAATGCCAAGTACCTTTGAGGAGTCATTAGCATTTGCTCCTCTTAGCATCCAGTGAATTAAGGTATTGTGTTGCAGCCTGAACCTCAGCCCTGCTGCTGTCCTGTTAAAAAGCAGGGAATGGGAAAGGTGCTTTCTGCTAAAGGACTAGATGTGCTACCGGGTTCATCTCAAAGGTTATGCCTGTGCTCCAAAGCCATTCTATGCCACCAGGAAGATTTTGGGCCTTGGGAGTTTATTCCATGCTCTTTTCACACTGCATAGCAACCCTCTCTGGAAGTGGCGGACATTTTCAAAAACAGTTTTTGACACAGAGCGAGCAAGGTGAATTTTCCAGAAAACATTTGAGTTTTAAAAAACAATTAGACAATGTTTTCTAATGTGCCTTATCTCTCAAAATGTCTTCCAATAATCAAAGGCAGCAGAAGGGGAGCATTTGATTACAAAGGGAATAGATAAAGCATGCCTGATGTGGTGCAAATGTTATATTCAAGCAAATTCCAAGCTGGAAATGATTTTTACTGAAAAAGACAGGACAATGCAACAGTATACACTTACATTGTTTTCAATTATTAAAAGGGATGGAGGGAACACCACGTTTCAGTTTCAGCACACCCGAAAAGCTGTGAGCTTGTACATAAAGGTTAACTACAAATTTGAAACTGACCAGTTTGACAAGTATTGTATCCAATTAGTTACGTTATGAGGAAGGGCCTTAGTTAGTTATTAGTTTGCACATCACTGATAAAGCACCTGTTTTGCACAGAGAACTAGGGACGCAGGTGGCGCTGTGGGTTAAAGCCTCAGCGCCTAGGACTTGCCGATTGAAAGGTCGGCGGTTCGAATCCCTGCGGCGGGGTGCGCTCCCGCTGCTCGGTCCCAGCGCCTGCCAACCTAGCAGTTCGAAAGCACCTCCGGGTGCAAGTAGATAAATAGGGACCGCTTACCAGCGGGAAGGTAAACGGCGTTTCCGTGTGCGGCTCTGGCTCGCCAGAGCAGTGGTCACGCTGGCCACGTGACCCGGAAGTGTCTCCGGACAGCGCTGGCCCCTGGCCTCTTGAGTGAGATGGGCGCACAACCCCAGAGTCCGTCAAGACTGGCCCGTACGGGCAGGGGTACCTTTACCTTTTACCTTTGCACAGAGATGATCCCAGTTTCAATTCCTGACACCTTTAGGTAGAGCTGGAAGACAATCCAGAGAACCACCACCAGTCAGTGTGGAGACAACGCAAATATAGCTGGATCACTGGCTGGACTCAGTTTAAGGCATCTTCCTCGGGAGTATTTGTAGCTCAGGGGTAGAAAATGTGCTTTGCATGCAAAAAACAAGACTCAGGTTCAATTCCTGGTATCTCTTGGTATGGCTGGGAAAAGACCCTGGCCTGGAAAACCGCTGCCACTCAATGTGGTCAAAACCAAGTTGGATGGAACAGCGTTTAATTTAATTTAATTTAATATTTATTTATTTATGTATGTATTTATTTATTTATTTATTTATCAATCATACAGCCCTTCACCTGAAGATCTCAAGGCAGGTCACAACAAAAAAATACAGAACAGAAACACAAAGCACATAACAATATCAAAAACAAAATTAAACGACGATTCCCTACTCCCACATTTAAAAGGACATAGTGTCAGGGATGCTCCCCAGCCAAAGGAACACACACCACTAATAGCCAACTCTTTCTTGTCAAAAGAGGACAATTAACAGTAGTTTCTACGGCTCCGAATACCAATGCACACCCATTTAGGTCTGCACTCTATGGAGCAGTTGCAGCAACAGGGGACCACTCCCCCCCCCCCAGTTTATGTACCTTCCTCTGGATGGATGTGCGCATGCATCCAGAGACTGGGAAAGCTGCCTCTGCTCTTACCTCTTCACTCCCCTCCTGGTTCTGGGAGACAGTGGTGCAAGAGAGGGTGGGAAATCACCCAGCCCTTCACTCGCCTGGCCTGCCTCTTCCCACGACTCTGAATTCATTTTATTAAACAAAATACTTTTTTTTTAAAAAAAGGGAAAAATTCTCACCAGAGAAGAATACAGTGGTAGAAAGCTTTCTGCAGAAAACACCCCACTCCACACCACCATCAGCAGCTGCTGTATTAAACCCCTCCCAGGTGGACTGAGCCTTCTCATCCTACAACCACCCAACAGTACTAGACGAGAGTTGCTGGAGTAACTTCAGAATGCAAGACAGCCTTGTGACCCAAACAGAAATATTTTACAGACCACGCTGATGCTATCTCAAAGCAACTGCAAGAATTGGTTTCAGGCTGCAATCAGATACTTTGGTGGAATGTGCCCTGCCAGAGCCTGTGAAATCTGCCACCCCACAGTAAACAGCCTACAGAATGAGGAGTGTGGCCGCTTTTCATTTTCGAGAATCCAGTTGCCCTCCTAAGAATCTTCATGCCTCCTTGATTAATAATATAGCACACAAAATATTTCATTTGGGATATATGTGTGTGTGACTGGGAGAGGCAGGGAGGTGGAAAGCCAGCACAGTTATATATTAAGGAGGCAAATCTATTTTGCCTGTTGGAGTGCTTGCTCCTCTAGGAGAAGAACTCTGACATTTGGAAAATTACAGTCATCTGTAAAATGCGACTGATATGCTATGGAAAGCATTTGCATCGCTGTTCCTGTGACATAGCCAGAATCCTTTGGTAGAAAAGTCAGTCACTGAAATAGTAAAAGTAATAGTAACAGTAACAGTAATAGTAATAGTAATAGTAATAGTAGCAGTAGTAGTAGTAGTAGTAGTAGTAGTAGTAGTAAATAACAACAATTATCACTGTTGGTTCAGTTACAAGGAGCTTCTACCAGGGACAGTTGTTTAAATAGCTCTTCTGTGAGGGTGTTGGTTGCTATGGGAAAACATTGTTAGAGCAGAATTGTTATCTTCCTATAAGCATAAAAATGTAAGATGTCATCACAGCCAACTTCAGCTTGAGGAACAGCAGGCATGCTTGGGGAAGGTATGAAGTGCCTTCTGTGAAGTATCTCCTCCTTCAAAAGGGGTGGGAAGGGTTCGGGGTGAGCCTTGGGGGAATGGCAAGGAGGTGGGTGTAAATGGAGGGGGCTTTGGTCAGGTGCTGGTAGGTGGGATTGACATGCAAAGTTCTCTGTTAAAGCCTTTGTGGGATTTGTTATATGTGCAGAGGGAGCTGGAACTGGGTTAGCAAAGGTGCTCCACACAATACTCCAGTTTTATCCTTACAAAGCATTAATTTAATTTATTTAACAAAATTCATATACCACTTATTTGTAGTGAAACTGCTCAGTTATTTATAAAAAATATTAAAAGTTATCAATAAAGAACAGTTAAAAACAATATAAAATTAATAATGATTAAAATTAGAATTAACAGTAAATTAAAACACATAAACATCTATGTGTCTGGATAGGCCATTGCCAAAAAGAGTGCAGTAAAGGCAGGTGCTGGAAGTTACTTTTGTAGAAAAAAAGGGGGGGGAGGCTAACTAGTTTAATACATAATAAATAATAAATAATATTGCATTCTCCTCTTTCATAGGATTTCACTGATGGCTTTCCTCCCATGCCAGAAAAGTGACTCACAAGAAAGGAGACAGCAACAAACTCACTAATGTTGGGGGCATTATTGCAGAAGATGATTTAGCAAGCTTGATTAATGTGCCAAATACCAATACATTTGCAGCCGGAAGACAAAAGACCAACAGAGTATTTTGCAGCCCTGGAGCTCTGCAATTTTAATTTAGGCTCCCACGGATTTCATTCCATGCAGCCAGGGTTTGTGATCAGGGAGTTGGTATCAAGCGAAGATACCAAGTGCTGCCTGAACCCACCAAGGCGCCCCGGTATTACCGAGTAATGGAAGGGCATTCTGGTTTAATTGAATTGGAAAAGCAACACATAACAGCTAAGGAAACTTAATCAGGGCAATAAAATTAAAAGACAACCCATCCTGATTAAGTCACTTGCAAACAGTATGGCAATCATCAAGGAGGCTTGCGGTGTTAATGATCTAAAATCACTCATCTCCCTCAGGGAGGAAGTCAGAGTTTTATAGCAGACAATTAGAATATTTAAAACTCAGGTTTTTCCACAAGACAAAACCTCACTTCCACAGCTAAGATGAGCATCTAACTCTTCCTTCAAAGAGAGAGATTCAGGCTTTTGCAAGTTGCCATTCAATCACGGCACTACAAGTTACATTTGAGAGGGCTGAAAACCACAAGGAGCTCACACTAAGCCAGAGAGATGTTTTCTACTCTGTAGCCATGGAATATGTGCAAAATAGTTACCTTCTGCAGCTGGTGTAGTCCTTTCCTTTCTGATACTCTCTATTTCACAGTTCACAGTATACATATGATTGCATTTCATCTGACCCATCTACTGCAATTACTGTATTTTCCCCTCTATAACACGCAGATTTTTTCTCCTAAAAAGGAAGGGGGAATGTCTCTGCGTGTTATAGACCGAATGTAGAGAAGAAAAAATCCCTGGAGCCGAAAAATCAGGCAAAAATCAAATCTCGCTTCACGGAGAAGGGAAACCTGAAAAGAGGAAGCGGCTGCTTTCCTGCATTCTGCCTCAGGGTCTTACTGCCCACCCGCCTCTGTTTCGTTGCTGTGTTTGCTGAAACGGAACAAAGAGCAGGGAAAGCCCCTCCCTCCAGGCAAGCAGAGGGAAAAGCAGAGTGTGTCTCTATGCTCCGGTGCTGCTGGGGGAGAGGGAGAGAGAGAGGGGGAGGGAGAAGAGGTGGGGGGGAGGGAGGGAGGGAGGGAGAGAGAGAGAGAGAGAGAGAGAGAGAGAGAGAGAGAGAGAGAGATTGCTGGCTTGGGTGGGGGGAAACTTTTGCCTTTCTTTCCTCCCTCCCGTTAAATCCCTCTCCCGCATTCTTAGCCAGCTGCTTCTCTGCACACCCCTCTCATGTCCCTTCCTTGTTTTTCCTTCGCTCCCCACTTAAAATGTGTTGTCTAAACCACACCTGCGTCCCTTAAACAGGCGGTACAGTGACAATAAAGTATTTCTATTTCTATTTCTTGTTCTGTGAGCCGCTTGAAACTTCTACCAGTAAGCCTAACAAGCCAAGCTCTCAGTGCTTGCAAAGGAGGGAGAGATGGCTGAACTGCATGCATCTGTTCCGTTGAGTACTGGGAAGCTACAGAATTTTGAAAGGAAGCTCTGGTGTTGTGGGATTCCAGCCTGAGGAGTGTTCCCCTAAAATACGAGATGCCAGCCCACCCTCTGCACAAGTTCCCTTGTAGAAGCATCTCTGGAAGCGCAGACTGATTTTGCCTGGTGCTTGCCCCTTCCAGCCTCCTTGTTTCAAATGTGAACGGGTTCAAAGCAGCATCCATTTCCCTGCTATATTCAAAGGCTTTGCACAGGGATGAAGTAAGTTCTCACATTCGCTGCCACAGGTGTGGTCTGACCAAGGAAGACCAAGATGTGGTCTGAGAAAGGAGCCTGGGGAAGGCCCCAGGGGTGGCATCAAGAGGCCTGGAGGGCCGGAGCTCCCTTCCCCTGCTCTGCAAGGACTGGCAGGCATGCTCCTGTGTTTCAGAGAAGGGGGCATTCCCAGTCCTACCTGTAAATGCCTAGGATTGAACCTGGGGCCTTCTGCATGCAATGCAGGTACTGTATCACTGAGCTACAAGAAAGTAAGTTTAGATTAAAAACAGCAGTCTTGTGGCAACTTAAAGAGTAACCGATTTATTATGCCATATGTTTTAATGGGCTAGAGTCTACTTTGTGAGTTATGCTGAGATACAGGTGTGATTGTGTGTGTGTGTGTAAAATTGGGTGGAGGGGGCTGTAAAAAGTGTGGTCAGAGAAAATCAAATGCAAAAAGAGAGAGGCGGTGGCAATTGTTTACTTAGGGAAAGTAACCCAGGGGATAGGGATGCAGCTCAGTGGTAGTACATGTGCTTCACATGAAGAAGGTCCCAGGTTCAATCCCTGGCAACATCTCCAGGTGGGGCTGGAAAAGACCCCCTGCTGATCAGAAGGTTGGTGGTTTGAATCCCCGCGACGGGGTGAGCTCCCGTTGCTCAGTCCCTGCTCCTGCCAACCTAGCAGTTCGAAAGCATGTCGAAGTGCAAGTAGATAAATAGGTACTGCTCCGGTGGGAAGGTAAATGGCATTTCCGTGCACTGCTCTGGTTTGCCAGAAGCGGCTTAGTCATGCTGGCCACATGAACCGGAAGCTGTACGCTGGCTCCGTCGGCCAGTAAAGCAGATGAGCGCCACAATCCCAGAGTCATCCGCGACTGGACCTAATGGTCAAGGGTCCCTTTATCTTTAAACGTAAAGGTACCCCTACCCGTATGGGCCAGTCATGCCCGACTCTAGGGTTGTGCGCTCATCTCACTTAAGAGGCCGGGAGCCAGCGCTGTCCGCAGACACTTCCAGGTCACGTGGCCAGCGTGACGAAGCTGCATTTGGCGAGCCAGCACCACCACAGCACACGGAAACGCCGTTTACCTTCCCGCTATAAAGCGGTACCTATTTATCTACTTGCACTTAGGGGTGCTTTCGAACTGCTAGGTGGGCAGGAGCTGGGACCAAAAGACGGGAGCTCACCCCGTCGCAGGGATTCGAACTGCCGACCTTCCGATCAGCAAGCCCTAGGCACTGAGGTTTTACCCATAGCGCCACCCGCGTCCCGCCCTTTATCTTTACCTTTACCTTTAAACAGGTTCCCAAGCAATGGAACACTTACTGTGTGACTCTCTCTAAAAAACGAAATGAAACATGTTTTTAGGAGTTGGTGCGATGCTCTGCATTGGTTAATTCAAAAAGGAAAGCAAAGGAAATACCCATCTAACATTTTAATCATCAAGTACAAATGTTACTTCAACCAAGGAAGGAAACAGATGGTGCCCTGGATTCTCTACAATACAGCTGCTGTTCCCTTGATGAATTTTACTGCTTGCTGATCATCAAGCATGATGTCGTGAGTACCATCTCCCTTCCATCTCCCAACCCCACTCCTGCTCGATTCCTAACGAGAAAAATAGAAAGGAACCAATGCAGTTGGGTGAGGTCAAGTTAACTATGAAAATGGGCATTTTAAAAAATGTTACCAGGCCATTTGTTTATTTATTTATTGTATTTATATCCCAGCTTTTATCCAAGGAGCTCAGGTGGCTCATAGGTCTCCCACTCATCTTCATTTATCACCCACAACAACCCTGTGAGGGAGGTTAGTCTGAGAGGCAGGGGCTGGCTCAAAGTTACACACAGTGAGCTTAGTGATAGCCAAGTTGGGATTCGAATGCTGGTCTCTCCTAGTCCAACGCTCTAAATATTGCACCACACTGACTTTCTGTCTCTCTGTGCCATAAGTTCAGTGCCAGATCATCTGTCTTGCAAGCAGAAGGTCTTGTGTTCAATCCTTGGCATCTCTTGGGAGGGCTGGGAGAGACATCCCTGGTAGATGAAGGGAGCGCAGTAGATGTAGCCAACCTTGATTTCAGCAAGGCATTTGACAAGGTGCCCCATGATATTCTTGTAAAGAAGCTGGTAAAATGGGGTCTTGACTATGCTACCACTCAGTGGATTTGTAACTGGCTGACTAACCGAACCCAAAGGGTGCTCATCAATGGTTCCTCTTCATCCTGGAGAAGAGTGACTAGTGGGGTGCCACAGGGTTCTGTCTTGGGCCCGGTCTTATTCAACATCTTTATCAACGACTTGGATGATGGACTCAAGGGCATCCTGATCAAATTTGCAGATGACACCAAACTGGGAGGGGTGGCTAACACCCCGGAGGACAGGATCACACTTCAAAACGACCTTGACAGATTAGAGAACTGGGCCAAAACAAACAAGATGAATTTTAACAGGGCAAAAAAAATGAGAGGCACAAATACAAGATGGGTGACACCTGGCTTGAGAGCAGTACATGTGAAAAGGATCTAGGAGTCTTGGTTGACCACAAACTTGACATGAGCCAACAGTGTGACGCGGCAGCTAAAAAAGCCAATGCAATTCTGGGCTGCATCAATAGGAGTATAGCATCTAGATCAAGGGAAGTAATAGTGCCACTGTATTCTGCTCTGGTCAGACCTCACCTGGACTACTGTGTCCAGTTCTGGGCACCACAGTTCAAGAAGGACACTGACAAACTGGAACGTGTCCAGAGGAGGGCAACCAAAATGGTCAAAGGCCTGGAAACGATGCCTTATGAGGAACGACTAAGGGAGCTGGGCATGTTTAGCCTGGAGAAGAGGAGGTTAAGGGGTGATATGATAGCCATGTTCAAATATATAAAAGGATGTCACATAGAGGAGGGAGAAAGGTTGTTTTCTGCTGCTCCAGAGAAGCAGACACGGAGCAATGGATCCAAACTACAAGAAAGAAGATTCCACCTAAACATTAGGAAGAACTTCCTGACAGTAAGAGCTGTTCGACAGTGGAATTTGCTGCCAAGGAGTGTGGTGGAGTCTCCTTCTTTGGAGGTCTTTAAGCAGAGGCTTGACAACCATATGTCAGGAGTGCTCTGATGGTGTTTCCTGCTTGGCAGGGGGTTGGACTCGATGGCCCTTGTGGTCTCTTCCAACTCTATGATTCTATGACTCCCTGTTGGGAATTCGTGAGAGCTGCTGTCAGTCTGTGTAGGGATGTGAGTCAGTATTTTGTTTTGCCATGGCTTGGTGCTTATCCACTTGTGGTAACACAGAGGAGAGCTCGTGGTGTTTCTGCAGTATGTCTTTGTTCAGTACTCAGTGTTGTATGATTTGTGCAGATGTATGGCAGAATCTGGGTGTGATGCGATTGTGCCAGTGTGGCGATTGCTGTTTTGTAAGGCAGGATGTAGGGAGGCTAAGGAACGAAGGGATTCCTGACTCTAAAGATGTCTTAAATTGTGTTGCTATATTTTTTGCTTTGGTGGGATGGTATTGTTTTATTATATGGCACTATATTTCAGTTTTGTAGTTTTATAGCTTGTTATCTATACATATTGGGCCGTATTCAACTAAATCCTTGCACTAGCCGAAAACAGTGCAGAGGTTCCTGACCATGCAAAGGGACTCCCCCAACTCCCTAGGTCATCCCCATATCTGCTCTGGAGGCCTGAAGGAAAACCCAGAACAGTTTTAGGGGGTCCACAGAGTGCGGGAGGAGAAGGCTCATTGTGCAAGAAAATTCCTTACACTAACGGAACTTTTTCCTTAGCACCAACACTGTATACAACCCATTGCATTTGTTATTTTGTAAACTGCATGGAGGCTATCTTAAGTATTAAGTGGTATACAAATATTTCAAATAAATAAGATTGAAGATCTTAGAATGCTACACATGTTCCAGTACTGTTCTTGTTTTCAAAAGAGCCATTAGGTTGTGACCCAAAAAATGTCCTGTTCCACACAGAGTCCACAGCAGAACAGGGTTTGGACACCTGTGTCCCTACATAGCAGTCCCCAGTGAGTTCCCTCTATCATTTGATAAGCCTTTTGATAATCTCAGAGCATTAAGAGACCTGGCCAACGAGCTCCTCATGTTCCTCGTGCCCTTGATGTTTTCATCCCAGGGAGGCAAGCTCAATTAGCTGACTTGTTTACTGCACATCGAGGCCTTGGGGGAATCCCTCTGTTTACCTGCATCACAGCGACCCAGAGGAGCGCCTTGCATCCTCCTGCTGCGCCTCCGCCTCTGCCTTGCCCCTGCTACCCTGGAGGCCCCAACCTCCTCCTGTTCTTGGTGAAAAGGTCTAAATGATCTTTCCTTAGAAGTATAACACGTACGACAACTGAATTCTCCGTGGGGGTAGCAGCAGAAGAGCCAAGGTTGTTTTTTTCATCCTCAGAGGTAGCAATGCTCAGCTGAAAATAGCTCAGGCTGCCGCAGATGACTGACCTTATTTTATTAGTATCTTGCAGCAGCAGCAAGATAATTTAAAAGCAAAAGCATACAAAGAGACAACATAATTACAGGTACCTTAAGAGAACACAGTAGAAACATTCTGGAGACAGAGAGAAAAGGCTGAAATTCTGCTGATAAATGTCTCTCCAAGTAGGAGTAGAACACACACAAAATCAAACAGAAGCTGGAGGGGGGAGGGAATGCAGCTTCTTTGGAACTTACCTGCATTGCTAAAGCAAGTTCCACCTGGTTTCTGCTGTGCCATCATGGTTTTTGTATCTAAGATTATTCAGAAGTCGGTGTATTTGTGCATACATATTTTGTCCTTCATCACACTGCATTGTGGACTCCGTAGTCCATTGTTATTGGACAAGTTTCCATAGTTCTCGGGTGTGCTCTGTTCATGATACATGAGAAGGACTAAGTGTATAGACTAAAAAGCCCATCCTGCAGTGTTGCTGCAAGGAGAGTGTGCAGCTATGGGAAGACCTAAAGAACAGGGCAAGGATCAACCAGGACAAGCAGATGACCACCACAGCCAGCAGCTGGAGATGAAAAGTTAGTTTGCTGTGATGGAAGTTTCAAGTGATTAGATTATCACGTGATCACATTGTTTAGATGAACTAAATGGCTGTTTAATTTAGCCTTTGCTTCACAGAGCTGACACTTTAGTGCAGTCAAGCACACATGCTTATTAGGAATTTTATTTTTTATTTTTTTTTGGGGGGGGAGTGAGTTGGGGAATTATCTGATCTGGTTCCAGAAGACAAAAACATAGACCAAGAATGCAAAATGGTACAATGCCCTGCCTAGGTTTCATTTTATCAAAGTCACTTCTCTTTTGCTGTGTGCAATAACCATTGCCCAAATCAAAGCAGCTCTCATTTAAAAAAGGGTGCAGGAAAAGAAACCTCAATCTTGCCACTGAATGCCTTCATTCATCTTCTCTTCTGCACACATGAAACTGAAAAGGGAAGCCATCGTTTGGCTTGTGGTATCTCTGTGGCAATTCCTCAGTGGAAATGTTTTCTGGGAACAGATCCCATGGGAGTTCTCCTCAGCCTGGAAGCCGACCAGGCTGCCTTTACAACTTCCGTGGAGTTGCTCTCTGTGAAGATCAGTCTTCTACAGATGGCAGTTTTCAGTCATTAGGAACACAGGAAGGCGCCTTATACAGAGTCAGACCATTGGTCCACCTAGCTCAGCATTCCTTGCAGTGATGGGCTTCAAAGAGGCAGCCTCTTCCAGTTCTACCTGGCGATGCCAGAGATTGAACCTGGGACCTTCGGCTTGCAAGGCAGGTTCTCTGCCACTGAGTTATGTCTCTCCCCTTACAAGCAGCCCCTTCCCCAAGGCCTTACAAAACCCTACAACCAATCCAATCCAATATAGGTAAAGGTAAAGGGACCCCAGACCATTAGGTCCAGTCGTGGCCGACTCTGGGGTTGCGGCGCTCATCTCGCTTTATTGGCCGAGGGAGCCGGCATACAGCTTCTGGGTCATGTGGCCAGCATGACTAAGCCGCTTCTGGTGAACCAGAGCAGCGCACGGAAATGCCGTTTACCTTCCCGCCAGAGCGGTACCTATTTATCTATTTGCACCCTTTTACCACGAAGCTACAAATTTCAAAACACACGACTCTCTGGAAATAATCCCACTTCACTTGAGACTACTCCAGAGCTGGTGGCTAAAGAATGTGGACCTGTGAACACAGTAGCTGACTCCCACAAGGGCCGTAAAGGAAGTGACAAGTGTGTGTCTTTTGCTTCTAGAAGTGCAGAGGAATTGCACATTCAAAACAGTGGAATTCACAGCCTAAATTCTGAACACATAAAACATATGGCCAATACAAGCGCCTGTGCTGCCGGGAGGCTTTGTTCTCACTGTCAGACAGCTTATAACTTACTGCCAGATTACAGCCCCTGGCGTGGCAGAGCTATTTTTCACCCCCTCCACCCCCACAAACACAACTTGGCGAGGTAGGTCACGCTCCCTATCAGAGCTGTGCTCGCCACACGGCAATAGCAACACGTCCCATTATGGTTCCACCTGCGGAGACTCCGTGCCTGGGCAAGGATGCCCGCGACTCATGATGGAATTACATAATTGGAGGAATATCATTTAAATATGAACAAATTGGATTCCCTTGTGGTGCACTATTGAATAAAAACAGAGAATATCCAGTGCTCTTATCCCCAGAAAGCCCAGGAAGGAGAAGGAGAAGCACCGACTCTAATGTCCTGACAAGGCAACTATAATAAAGAAAAATCTTCTCCTGGTTTGGCTTGCCATGGTGGAGGCTGTTGATGACATCTGGGCTGTTTCACACGGGATATTTTGAGGATGAGATGGGAGTAATCATCCTCCCAACCCCCCCAGGGCCGGGGGAGGCAGCTTCACCCACAGATTGCCCAACACCACACCTGCCCCCAATCCGGTAGGAATGAGGGCACTGGGGGCGCTGGGTGGAAAACACCGTGTATCTCTTTGGCAGCTCTCCAAAGTTGCCTCCATGAGCAAACGAACTCCTATTTTTTAAGATGATAATTTGGACTTAATTAACGGGCATGCTCTGAGTGAGGGGAGATAAACTACTCTGCCAGCTGATTCAGCCACTGAGGAGCTAAAGGGTTAGAGTGGAAGAGAAACTATCTTTATTATGTAACTGGTATTTCGGAACAGAAAGCGGGGGCGGGGGGAGCCTTCTTTGTTTCTTTCTGATATACTGCGTATTTGCTATTTTACTTGGCAAATTCCACTGGAAAGTCTGAATACCGATTGATTATGTACGCAAGCGAGACTTACTGTACTGTAATACTGATATAATTTTGATCTAATTATTAACTGGGTGGAAAAGATTTATGAATTTTCAATTAATTCTGATGGACTGTTAAGAGCGGAAGATGGGAATTGAGGCTTCTAGCCAAAGTGCAGGCTTATCTGTTCTGGTATGAGATAAAACGAAGAGGTTTGGACATCTGCCTGGAACAATTGGCAGAAAGCCAGATTTCCTCCATTTTGGGATGTGTCGTATTGGCATGAAGAAGCGAAAGTGAAAGACATGGAAGAAAATAAACAACCAGACAGAAACATACTGTCGATATAACTCGCTTGCTGGACAAACTCAGAGGCTGTGAAAGCAAGCAAAGGATTAACATCGGATTGATTTATGGGAACCACCTGGACTAATTAAGAAAGCAGCGCAAATGTGAGATGATTGCAATCCTCCGACCTCAGAACATGAGAAGTCAAACAAAGATTTATGATTTGGCTTAATATTTGGACTGCTTGATTATTTTATAATTCTGAATGTCTTTAATGTGACCTTTATTGGATTGTTAAATTGGAAAACTTAATAAATATTTTTTTAGAAAGAAAGAAAGAAAGAAAGAAAAAAAGAAAAAGAAAAAAAGAAAAAGAAAAAAAGAAAGAAAGAAAGAGAAAAATCTTCATGATAAGTTGGTGGAAGAGAAGAGGCATAAGTTGGTGGAAGAGAAGAGTAAATTCGTTTACATCTAAATCAACCAACCTGCACCAAACACTGCAAAGTGGAGAGTTATGCAGGAGGGTTCTCCTCCCGTGATTTAATGTGATCCTCCATACCATTCAGAGGCAACTGTCATCAACTCGACACCCTCCAAATGTTTTAGACTACAATCCCCATCTGATCCACCTAGAATGGCCACATTGACTCAGGATGATGGGAGTTGTAGTCCAAAACATCTGGAGAACCCCAGGTTGGTGAAGGCTGCCCTGTGCAATAATCCACTTAGAGGACATAGTCATTATTTGGTTCATGGTCCATATATTCAGAGAATCAGGGGATGAGGTATATTTAGAGCCCTTACCTTTCCTCCCCATGAAAGGAGATGAGTATAGCTTGTACCAAGCCGAACTATTTATTCACCTAGCCCAGCCTTTCTCAAATTTGGATTCCTAGATGTTATTGGACTTCAACTCCCATCATCCCTGACCATTGGCTGTTCTGGCCAGGAATAATGGGAGTTGTACTTCAATAACACCTGGGAATCAGAGTTTGAGAAAGGCTGGGCTAGCCCAATGTTGTCTACTCTGTCAATATTGTCTACTCTTCCCAGTCGCTTTCCTGGGCGCCAAGCAGAGAATAATTTTTTCTGTTCTGCTGCTGCCTGATTCTTTCAGGTGGGTTGAATCTGGGACTTTCCTGCACAGGTACATAGGACTCTGCCTTATACTGAATCAGGCCACTGGTCCATGAGACTCAATATTGTCAACACTGACTAGCAGCTGCTCTCCAAGATTTCAGGCAGAGGGCACTCCCAGCCCTACCTGCAGATACCAGCAAGGATTCAACCTGGAACCTTCTACATGCAGTTACAGATAGGTAGCCGTGTTGGTCTGCCATAGTCAAAACAAAAAAAATTCCTTCCAGTAGCACCTTAAAGACCAACTAAGTCAGTTCTTGGTATGAGCTTTCGTGTGCATGCACACTTCTTCAGATACACATATCTGAAGAAGTGTGTATCTGAAGAAGTGTGCATGCACACGAAAGCTCATACCAAGAACTAACTTAGTTGGTCTTTAAGGTGCTACTGGAAGGAATTTTTTTTGCTTCTACATGCAGTGCAGGTGTTCGGGCACTGAGCTGCAAGATCTTAGTTGGGCTAGCCACGCTGCCAATAGTCCAAACCTGTCGCTTTTCATCGCCTCCCTAAACCCATGTTAAAGTTAAGAGTGTTCACCTCATTTAAGCTCAGAAAACAAGATCACATACTCACAGCACATGTAGGCTAAATGCCTGGTTATATTCATTCTCACACATATTCCTAAGCACACTCCCTTTTCTAAATAAAAAAAAATGAAAACTGTCAAGTTGAAAAATTACGCTACCAGTTGTAAGTATAAATATTTCCCAGCAGGAGAGAAATGATGCCAAATTATTAACAGGCTAATGGATAAAGAATAAAACTATGCAAGGAAAGTATTGCTAAATATGTACACTGCACTGAAATACCTGGACACCTGCATGCATTTTAAAATGCTGGTATCTAAAATGGTAAGAGTTCACTTTCAAAAGCCCGTTTCAGACACCAGGAGAGCTAGAATATGAAATATAAAAGAGAAGTGAAGATCAAAAGTAAGCCCCCCCCCCCCCGGCCAGCCAGGGCTCAAGCATTTAGTGGGGCCTGGGAGAAAGAGGGCCTCAGAGGTAGGCAATGTGGTGCCCTTCAGGTGTTTCAGGCTGCTACTAGCTCCATCCCTGACCCTTGGGGCCAGGCCTGCTTCAGGCAGGAGTCTCTCCAAGACCTACTGGAAGATCATAGAATCATGGAGCAGGAAGGGACCATGAGGGTCACCTAGTCCAACCCCCTGCAATGGCAGGAATCCTTTACCCAACGTAGGGCTCAAACCCACCACCCTATGATGAAGAGTCTCATGCTCTATTGATTGAGCTATCCTGGCAGATGGTCCACACACAAGTGTAGCATTTGCCCCAGAATACTCCCCTGCTCAGTATTCATGAGAATGCAGTTACACTCTGCAAGCTCACCCCCAAAATAATAATTAAAAAATATGCATAAAGTACATTTGCACTGATATGTTCTTTTTAATGCACTATTTATTCCAGTCCACTGACACTCATTACTAGCCTCTTTGGGGACTGAACCCGAGACCTTCTGCATGCAGGGCTCTTGACACTAAGCCTTTCCCCAAACACCCTTCCAGCTCAGCACTGTAGTTCTCCAGTGTTTCAGGCAGGTCTTCCAGCCCTTGCTGGTGATTGACCACTGATTGACAGTTTCCCCCAATGACCCAATTTGTTAGAAAAACATGGAGCAGCCTGTATCTGTTGCATTTTGAGTTTGCATTTGAGCTTGAGGAGCAGAGAGGGTTAAACATGGGGGGAGGACAAAACACAAAGCCCAACAACCCATTGTGTGTGTCTGTATCTCTGGCTGAGAGAGAGAGAGAGAGAAATGAATAAAAAAAGTTATATGAACCAACGCTCTGGGAAAAGCTGGGCTGTCAGCAATGTACAAACAAGAATTTCACCAAACAGGCAAAAGTATACTCCTTTTCGGAGAAAGGAGGCACAATTAGTTTATAATTACAGTTTGCTCTCATCTTTGGAGGGCAGGGAAGTGCCCTACCTCCATAGAATCCTAATCAGAGGCTCATCAAAGATCTGTAAAAACAAATCAATATCTGCTCCAAGCAGGATGAGTTAATTAATACCAGAGTGCTCCTCTGCCTCGTGACTCCGCAGCTGTCAGTCTTGCCATGTTAAGTGTAGTTCTTCCTAAATGCTCAATATAAAAAGCCTTTCTCACAGGGACGGATCCTGGATTTGGCAGGGCCCTCAAGCGTAGCTCTCATGGAGGTGGGAAACCTGTGCCTTGGGCTGCACCGCTCTGGGTGGCCTGGGGGAAGGGCTTCCGCCAGAGCATCTTGGGGTTTCAGTAAAAGAACGAAGTGGAGCCTGCCCATCCCTGGAGGAGGAAGTGCTGAGGCTGGTGGACCATCGTCCTGTGCCCATATATCTAGACGAATCACAGTGAAACAAGCCAGGGGAGGAAAAGATGCAAAGTATTTAGGCCACGACCCAAACACTTTTTTCTGGAGTGGGAAGGAATATAAGTTGCTATCTGAAAGCAAGGTCATATCTATACCATATATTTAAAGGTCTATAATACCACTTTTAACAGTCACGGCTCCTCACCACCACAAAAAAGCACCCTGGGAGCTGTATTTTGATGAGAACTGTTAGGAGACCCCACTATTCTCTTCACAGAGCTACAGTTCCCCCAGTTTCCTGAGAAGAGAGCTTTCTTGTTAAACCACTGTTTGTGGAAAAACAGGAGCGGATGAAAATGCAATTCAGCTCTGGGTCGGAAAGGCAGCTGCATGTGGAAGACAGTTAGCACAAGGTGCCCAGAACCTGACACAGGGGAGGGAAATACCGGTAGTTTTTGGCAAAGACCAATGTTATGCTTGCATTTTGTGAAAAGTGTTTCTGATTGTAGTGTTAGCCTTTAGATGGGCACAACTAGGCTCCAGACCTGAGCTCGTATCATTCTTTGCTGCTGGGTGGAACTATTAACTTTCCAAGGAGCTAAAAGGGCATTGACGTGAAGCTGTGGTAAGTGGTCTGGTGACCGCACTCCTCAGTTGATCCATTCGGGCTCCATTAAGAGGTTTTACTGTAAATAGGAAGCTCCAGGAATGCAGTGAGTGAGTGAGACGCCGGCCGCTGCAGGGAAAGCCAGAGATGCAATGCTCTGAGAATGAGGGTCTCAATGCAGCCCTGGTTGTTCTGCTGCCCACCCTCTCTTTTGTGACCACCTGAAGCCCCTATCCCCAAGAGAAGGTCCAGCATTTGACTTGCCAAGCATATCTAGGGAGGGAGACTCAAGACAGATGAGGAGGTCCTGCAGGCAGTGCTAGGCTGTGGATCACACTTCTGCAGGGACCCGCTCCAAAAGTGATGGGCACTCCCTCACTGGAGGTTTTTAAGCAGAGTTTGGATGGTCATCTGCCAGGGATTCTTCAGCTGTGATTCCTGCAGAGGGTTAGGCTAAATGACCTTTGGTGGATTCCTTTCCAGTACGTCAATTCTATGATTCTATGGTGGTATGGCATGGGACTTGGGTGGCGCTGTGGTTTAAACCACAGAGCCTAGGGCTTGACGATCAGAAGGTTGGCGGTTCGAATCCCCGTGACAGGGTGAGCTCCCGTTGCTCGGTCCCAGCTTCTGCCAAAGTAGCAGTTCGAAAGCATGTCAAAGTGCAAGTAGATAAATAGGTACCGCTCCAGCAGGAAGGTAAACGGAGTTTCCAGGCACTGCTCTGGTTTGCCAGAAGTGGCTTAGTCATGCTGGCCACATGACCCAGAAAAACTGTCTGCGGGCAAATGTCAGCTCCCTCGGCCAGTAAAGAGAGATGAGCACCGCAACCCCAGAGTCATCTGCGACTGGACTTAACTGTCAGGGGTCCCTTTACCTTTGTGGTGGTATGGCAGCATACACAGACACTCCAGCACACATGCACACACTCTCTCCTGGCCATAAATTCATCATCTGAACACAATCAGGTCTTAAAATTGGTTGGTAGTGAAACGGTCTGTCGACCTCAATTTACGATCATAAGATGCTGGTAATTGTTGAAACTAATGAAAAGCCAACAGCATGTGGCAGGGCCGGCCAGCCCACCCACAAAGCCAGCTGAGGTGACTGCCTCAGGCAACAGGATCCACCAGGGCAGCAGATCCAGATTTTGATCTTTCTTTCCCCGCCTTGTTCTTGATATATAGAATCATAGAGTTGTAAAGCTGGAAAGGACACCATGGGTCATCTAGTCCACCCCCTGCAATGCAGGAATCTCAGCTCAAGCATCCATGACAGATGGCCATCCCTCATCACATTCTCCTTGATGGGTGCCATTTTGGGGTCCTTCTCAGGTGCCTAAATGTCTCAGACCAGCCCTGGCCTGAGGCTCCTATTGAATTTCTTTGCCCTCATTCTATATGACACCTTGCCCAGTTCAGAGAAGCAGCCCTGAGAGGAGAAGCATCGGCTTCCTCTTTCCAAACCTACCAAGAATGCAGCTTGACTGTCTATGCAGGCAAATTCAAGCCAATTTGAGCTGGCTAAGCTTATGAGTGGCTCTTGATGTGTGCCTATAAAAGGGGGAGGGAGCTCCGCAGGGTGGGATGCAAAAGAACAATGGGAGCCTTGTGTGTTTTAATTGCAAGTTTTGACAGAAACAAACAACCTCTTCAATGCTGAAGTCTAGCAACCCCTGCCAATTTATCCCAGCTAGAATCAACAAACCCTAGCCCAGATGCCCAGGCATTGTGTGCCAGTTGCCACACCTTAATTAAGATTTAATAGAGGGTTTGTGGGCCAGGAAACGTCCCTGCATGAGTGCCCAATCTGGCCTGTGAACTGGGCCAACTGGGCTCTCCTGCTGCAGGCTGACATGGTCCAAATCTTGCAGATCCAAATCCCAACCCTCCTGATGGATTTTTCTTCAATCAATTATGGCTGAAACATCCCTCCTCCCCCAGCCTTTCCTAGATAATCAAAATCCTTCCTGAGTTGCCCACCCATCTCCACCTGGGTCCTTGGGTAAAACTGAGGATTATCAAGGACCAGTTATCACTAATCATCCTCTCTCAAACCCACCAGCCTATTATCTAGCATTCAGAAGCCAGCCAAGAGGTGATTAAGCCCCTTATCATGCATTTGCTATCCCTCCTCATTCCTGAAGGAGAGGTGAGATGAGGGGTGGTTGCTAAGGAAGTGGAATGGTAGGAAATTCAGGACAGTTTAGCACAGCTAGAGCTTCTGCCTTGCATGTAGAAGGTTCCAGGTTCAATTCCCAGCATCGCCACATAGGGCTAGGAACGTCCCCTGCCTGAAATCCTGAGAGAAGCTGCCAGTCAGTGTGCAGACAATACTGAGCTAGATTGATCAGTCTAGGGCTGCATCCTCAGCTCTCTGCTTCAGTGGAAGAGTCTGAGGACCTAACTTGAGGAGCATTTCTCCCTAACTCAATCTAGTTGTCTATTTTTTCTCTGTTGCCTGAAAGGTTTGCTGAACTTGCACTGAAAATCAGCAATCCAGGTTCAAAAGCGGCTGTGCCTTAGGACAGTGCAAAGTGAACTTCAGATAATATGGAACAAAGGACCCCTGGACAACAGTCCAGTCAAAAGCGACTATGGGGTTGTGGCACTCATCTCGCTTTCAGGCTGAGGGAGCCGGCGTTTGTCCACAGACAGCTTTCTTGGTAATGTGGTCAGCATGACTAAACTGCATCTGGTGTAACAGGATACCGTGACGGAAACCAGAGTGCACAGAAATGCCGTTTACCTTCCCGCTGCAGCGATACCTATTTATCTACTTGCACTGGTGTGCTTTGGAACTGCTAGGTTGGCAGAAGCTGAGACACAGCAATGGGAGCTCACCCCGTTGTGGGGATTCAAACTGCTGATGTTCTGATCAGTCAGACCTTTGGACCATCTAGCTCTACTGTCTACACAGACTGGCAGCAGCTCCCCATGATTTCAGGACAGGGGTCTCCCGGCCTATCTAGAGATGTTGAGAACTGAATCTGGGGTCTTCTGCCTGCAAAGGAGATGATCTACCAATGAGCTGTTAGCCCTTTTAGCCCAAAGAGACGAATGCACAGGTTTAATAGACACAACATAACTGTGCCTAGTTGTGTGTGTGTTTGTTACACACATTATTTTTTTCCTCTTGCAAAAAGGAAGATAAAAAAATAATAATGATAATGACTTGGGTGGAAATACTTATTAGCAGTTAAATCTGCCTCAGTCTCAATCCCTTCTTTTTCATTTGAGTTTGCTGCATCACTCATCTTCTCACCCCGAAATGCCAAAGACAGGTTGGCAGAAGGGGAAATGCTGCAGACGTCAATCTTTCACAGGTCTCATCTTTCTTGTGGATTTGGCAATTACTGCAAACACCACAAGAGCAGAGCTCAAGAGCAGGTGAGTGAAAAATTAGAGCTGACAGCCCTAATTGAGCCTGAAGTCCCATTTACTGAAAATGATCTGGCAGAATTAAAAATTCACAACTGGAGGCTCGTTGTGGTGGAAACTATACATTATGGGCTCTTTGAAATACTCCGGGAAACAAACCCACTCAGAGAGCTCTAGACACACAGCCCAAACACTTTGTGGCATTATCAACGGAGAAAACAAGCTCGGCTTTGGGGGCGAGATGTAACCTCCAAAGGTCCTCAAAAGAAGAAATAAAGAAAAGATTATCACCTGTCCTCTCTCCTCTGGCAGCATAACTGAACTGAAACCAAGGGGGGGGGGAGAAAAGATAACACTGCCACCAAGGATGTAGGAAGAACCCTATTCCCCTCCCAAAGCACTTTAACACTCCCAGGAACTCCGGAGGTTGTAGCTCTGTGAGGGGAACAGCATCCTTAACAAAGGGCAAAGAAAAAGTGTTTAAAGTGGCGCCACAGTGCATTAATGTATGGGGTGACCCCAGGAACCAATTTACAACTTCAGGGCAAAACAGTGGGACTTCCTTCCAAAACCCCTTACTCTAACACAGCATTCCTCAACCAAGTGCCCTCCAGGTGTTCTGTAGCTCATCTGTCCTAGCAACATGCAACCTTGCTAGCAATGGGTGGGAGACGGGACTCCAAAACATCTGGAGGGCACCAGCTTGAAAGAGGGTGTCCTAACAACATGGGCAGTGGTTCCCTGTGTCTCTCATCTTTGGCTACTCCTGTGTGGAGAAGGGGGATCCCTCTGTCAGAGACACTGAAGCCAGGGGACAGACAAAACTAAGCCCTTCTTCACACAACATGTAAACTATAAAATTCACTTCCACAAGGAGAAGTGTTGGCTACTGTAGCACTTGATGGCTTGGGCAAATTTTGAGGAGGATAAGCCTGTCAATGGCTACTACCACCTTGATTAACTTCTACCTAATTTTTGAAGGCAGCTGTTGTTAGCATCCATCTGTCTCGAGAGACAATGTGGGGAGCATCTAAGGGGCTGAAGTCAAATGGCTGGAAAATCACAGCACCTGCTGTAGCTGCTGCCTCCCCACTTGGTTTTGCTGCATTAGCAGCACCAAAGTGACTTCTCTGGGGCGCAAGCCTGGGCTGTGTGTCTGGAGGTCCAGGCAACAAGACTCTCCTCTCTGCCTCACTGATGTGGTCCAAAGGGAAGCAGAGCAATACGTTTGGCACCAGCATGGCTGC
Source organism: Podarcis gaigeae (assembly GCF_964106915.1). Lineage (NCBI taxonomy): Eukaryota > Metazoa > Chordata > Lepidosauria > Squamata > Lacertidae > Podarcis > Podarcis gaigeae. The sequence continues at coordinate 49,470,614 of NC_139691.1, forward strand.
AGGAGTTGCCGGAAGGAGGTGTGCAAGGTGCCACCCAACCATCTTAGGGACACCACTCTGGATCTGTGCAGGGTTTACTCCTGAGCCTGTTCTTCTCCTGAAGGTGTGCACCTCTGAATATCAGCTACTGGGATTTGCAGTTGGGGAGAGTGCTGCTGTTGCACTTGGGTCGTGCTTGTGGGCTTTCCATAGGCAACTGGTTGGTCAATGTGAAAGCCAGCAGCCAGGCTCGTCTTGTATTTGTGCATCCCCACAGACAAAATGAAAAATCTTCTTAGCTCTTGTAACCTATACATCTTAGGGTCTGGCTCCAGAAAGCAACCAGAAGTACAAATCACTGGCTAACGATCATAAGGAGAGGGTTTTGGGTGCCCATTCCACTCAAGACAAGTATGGTACAGATTTTTTTTAGCAGTGTACCATTGTTCCTATAGTCAGGGCATCATCAGCCTAAGCCAAAATTGTTCAAATAAATACTTGTCAGAAAGGGGGGGGGGGCTGTGGGAAGAGAACAAAGTGTTGTACATGAAGCCGTTGGGGGGTGGGTGGGAGGAAGCGCAGCCTGTCTGACATGCAAATACACCAATCAGTGCTAAATTACCAGCCTCAGATCATTTATTAACTGCACCCATCTTTCCATTTATAAGTAAGAGTTTTAATAACAGTGCTCATCATGCCAGAGAGATTGAACCAAATTGAAGGCGTTAATCTAACACTCCATCACTGCTGCTCACCTCTGACAGGTGGAACATGGAAAGCAGAAGAGGGACAATTATTTAATCGCTTGTAGCTCTGAAGGCCAATCAAACTGTAGAGAAAGTTGTCTCTCAACCTCTCTGCCCTCGCAGTTGCTCCACCCTACCTCAAATGGAAGGCCACATCAATCTCAAACCTAAGCTACCATATTTTTTAAAAAAACGGAAAACTGGGGCAGGCACCTAGGACAGCTGCACCTCACCTAGCAACCAGATTGGATTCCTAGCTACGGCATGCCTCAATCCACCCCCCACCGCACCAAATGTTGTTTTTGGTATCTGTCTGCCTTGAGAGAAAATGGAGTATGCCTCCGTAGGTGAAGCCGAATGCTGCATTAGCAGCACCAAAGCAACCTCTTCAGGCACAAACCTGGGCAGTGTGTCTGGAGGTCCTGGGCTGCCCAGACAAAAATCAGAAGCATGAGCAATAGCAATGTCACCGGGGGGAGGGGCAGCGGTTTGGAGGGACTTTCCCCACAGTGGCCTTCAGCCATGATCTTAGATGCACACTTAGCATTAATTACACAGGTAGGGGTGTGGGTGTGGGTGTGTGCACATCATTTTTCGACCTATACTTCTGAAATGGATTTTCTGCATCAGCCTGTGCCCTCAAACAAACAGACATCTGGGTTAGGGCTGAAAGCATTCATTAACTGGCATGATTAATCAGTGAATTCATTAATTGCCTATGAAAAAAATGAACCAGCCACTCAAAGCTGTTCCAAACTGATGGCATTTTTGCAGTCACTGCTCTCCAGATGATTCCCTGTTCCCTATGTAACAAATGACATGCCTGCCTTATTTTGTCAAGAGAGGGATGGATGGAAGAAGACCTCACACGTGTATATATGCACAGAGACCAAATCAAAAACCCTAGCTAAGAGTCTATCCTATTATTTATTTATGTATAGATCATGGGTAGAATTCAAGGAACTTGTTAATGCAAGGATGTAAGCTTGCAGAATGGAACTTCCTCCCCCTGATGGTGCTCAATGCCCTCCCAAAATCTGTTCTGGGTGGTTGGGAAAGCCCCATATTTAGGGGGCACCAAGGGAGACATCCTGTTGATCTGTGGTAAATGCATGTGCTAATGGATCAAATTATTTAGCATTACTTTGAATAAAACCCAGAGTATGGACTGCATTTATTTGTACATAAGAACCTGCTGGATCTGGCCAGAGGCAGCCCATCCAGTTCAGACACCCAGGTGCTTGTGAGAAACCTGTGAGCAGGACCTGAGCCCAAGAGCCCTCTCCCTCCCTATGGTTTACAGCAGGGTCAGCAACCTTTTTCAGCAGGGGGCCTCAGACCTTGTGGGGGCCCGGACTATTTTTTTTTTGGGGGGGGGGATGAATGAATTCCTATGCCCCACAAATCACCCAGAGATGCATTTTAAATAAAAGCACACATTCTACTCATGTAAAAACATGCTGATTCCTGGACCGTCCGCAGGCCAGATTTAGAAGGTGACTGGGTTGAATCCGGCCCCTGGGCCTTAGTTTGCCTACCCACAGTTTACAGCAACTAGGATTCAGAGAAATTACTGCCTCTGACTGTGGGGGCAGAGCATAGCCAGCATGGCTAGCAACCACGGAGAGACCTGCTCCATGAAGCAGCAAAAAAGGCAATGCTACTCTAGGCTGCATCAACAGAAGTATAGCACCAAGATCAAAAGATGTAACTACTGTGTTCTTCCTTGGTCAGACCACATCTGGAATCCTCTGTCCTTTTCCAAACATCCAAAAAGGATGTTGACAAGCTGGAACATGTGCAGAGGAGAACAACCAAGATGATAAAGGGTCTGGAAACTTAGCCTTATGAGGAGCGGTTGAAGGATCTGGGTATGTTTAGCTTGGAAAAGAGGGGACTGAGAGGAGATAGAATAGACATCTTCAAATATCTTAAGGGCTGTCCCATGGAAGAGGAAGCATGCTTGTTTTTGCCTGCTCTGGAGGGTAGGACCAATGGATTAAAGTTACAAAAAAGGAGATTCTGACTCAACATCAGGAAGAACTTTTTAACAGTAAGAACTGCTTGACAGTGGGACAGTATGCCTCAGGAGGTGGTGGACTCTCCTTCCTTGCACTGGTGGAGTAAGAGGAGTGCGGGGGGAGGGGGTGCACCGCCCCCGGCAGTGCGATCCCCAGGCTGCCATCATGGCTGCCCCCCCTGCCCGCACTGGGCGCCCTGCCCCCACAGGTGGCACGCCCCGCCCCCGCCTGCTCTCCACCCCTGGTGCCAGAGCATGAAGCTCCACCGCTGCATTCCCACAGGCCTTTTAATTGAAGCCTCATTTTATTGTTCTGACTGATCTTTATCTCTCCTGCATTGTATTTCTTGTATACCCCTTGGAGATTATTATAGCTGGTACTCAGAGGTATATAGCCTCTGATCCTGGAGGTATCTCTTAGCCCTCCCTCATGCCTAGTGACCAAAATAGCATTATCCTCCTCCATCAACTCGTCTAATGCTGAAGGCATCCAGGTTGCAATCACGCCTCCTCTAGGAATGGGCGCCATAGTTTAATTCTTCGCTGTGTCCTTTCTTTTGTCTGCCCTGCATCTTCCGACTTTCAGCTTCATTGGGTGACCAATGAAACTTTTCTCCCTGTTCTCTTTGTCCACCCCCTGCCCAATTTTGCACACTTCTGTCATATCCTATCTTGCTCACCTTTCCCTTCCCAACCCCAACGGTACACAAGATGGCGACCTTTCCTAATTGGCGAGCCCTTTTCCTGCTGTAAAGGTTTTGCCATCAGACTCTCCTCCAGTTTCTGGGGAGGGATTTCTCTCTTCTCCAGAGGTTAAGCTCAGCACCAGCAGAAAGAGAATGTCAGTAACTTTCCTCTGAGGGCCACAAAGAGCCCACAATCCCAGTGAAAGGCAGCAAGAGATATAGGTACAACAGAGTCAGGGCACCTGGTCCATTTAGCTCAGTGTGCACCTTTCCAAGGTTTTGGACGGGTCTCTCCCATTCTGGGAGATGACAGAAACTGAACCTGGGGTTTTCAAGTGCTTGGTTTTCACATCAAGGTGCTTCCAAGAGCAGGGGCGACACTGCCCCAAATCCATGCCCCAAATCCAGGAATTGTCCTCTCCCCTTCAAGATCTTCCCCCAAGACCCTCTTCCCTTGTGGGTTTGTCCAGACTTGTGCTGCCTTGTCTGCACAGAAGAATCACCCTGAAATTCTCGTAAATTTCTCAATGGGGACACTTGGCTTGGTGAGCATTTTGCTTCCACCAGATCTATATTTATAGGCTCTGAATATATAAATAAGGCTTCCTGGGCTTATTTATTACAACAAAGACCAATAAAACAGGGAAATATATTTTCTGGATGCACACAAGATGCAGTGAGGGGAAATTAATTTGCATAACCTTGAAGCAGCATTTATTTCTCCCCCGCCCCTCAAAAAGAGCTGCAACTAAACAAGCTATGATTGTTTCCTTTGGGCCAACTGGGCGTGACTACAGAAGCGGAGGTTAACAGCCACCTCGGTTTTCATATAATTACAAAGTCATGAAGAGTCCCAAAGACACAAAAGATTGGGCAACCCATATGCTAGGAGAAAACACTTTTGAGCACCCTCACCCCTTAAGCTAACCTGAGAGAGTTATTTATCCTCGTAAAAAATGGGGGTGCTCCCATGTTGCTGCTTCTCATGCATCTTTATGGCGACATAACAGGAGTTTGGAGAGCATTTTCCACCCCTCAAATTATCAACTTCCTGATTCATAAACACTCAAACACTATTCCCCTTCCCAAGACAACTGAGCAAGCTTCATTTTTAAGGCTTTTTAGCAGCATGGAGTCCAAGAGAGAACAAATAACAAGTAAATCTATCAGGCACAAGGCAAGGGTAAACTTTACAACTGCAGAGATCCGGACTTGTATTATGCTGACAAATATTTGATTATTTTTAAGGACCCGTGCCAGCGATGGACAGCTGCTGCCAGCTGAGGTCCTCAATAGTGAGATGGGCAAATAGTTCCCACAAAGCAGCCTCCAAATGCCAGCATTTCTTTGAAACGCAATAGAAAAAAACTTATTTGTATGGAAAGGATCCTGATGGAGTTAAGACTAATTGCAGTGGCTGCCATTTAGCTGCTGGGGTAAGTTCAAGGTGTTTGTTTGGTGTAGAAACAGATTGGGACCAGGACATCTGAAACCATATTTTATTTATATATAAAAAAATAAAGACTGCTATATTATAAAATAATAATAATAATACTGAAGTGGTTTACAGTAATATCTCTATGCAATTAAAACACGTAAAAATCTGAAATCCAGATTGTCTCACCCCTGATAGACCCAGTCGATTACTGCGCTCTGAGTCTTCTCAGGAGGCCTCTTCCACACAATATAGGAATTGAGCCTTTGGTGTTGTGGCATCTGCCCTTTGGAATTCCCTCCCATAAGATAATAAGCAGTACCTCTACCATCTTCTCAACACCTACTGAAGACCTTCCTCTTCCAGTGAGCCTTTTAAGTTGAGATCTTTCCAGGTCTGCCTCTGGACTGGAATTATTTCTAAGATGTTCCAAATACCGTATTTTCCCCTCTATAACACGCAGATTTTTTCTCCTAAAAAGTAAGGGGAAATGTCTGTGCGTGTTATTGAGCAAATGTGTGGTCCCTGAAGCCGACTGTCCCGAGCGCAGGGGCAAAAATCAGGCAAAAATCATATCACGCCGTCACGGGAGGAGGGAAACCTGAAAAGAGGAAGCTGTGCTTTCCTGCATTCTGCCTCAGGGTCTTACTGCCCACCCTCTCCTGTTTCGGTTGCTGTTTGCTCAAACGGAACAAAGAGCAGGCAAATCCCCTCCCCTCCTGGCAAGCAGAGGGGAAAGGAAAGGATCGCGTCCTTCCTTCTAATTCCTCTCCGTGCTCCGGTGCTGCTGCTGCTGTGTCCAGGGAAGAATTCCAGGCAGCTGGAAAACATGCAGGTGGGAGAGAGAGAGAGAGAGAGAGAGAGAGAGAGAGAGAGAGAGAGAAGGCTGGCTTGGGTGGCTGGGTGGGGGGAAACTTTTGCCTTCCTTTCCTCCCTCCCGTTAAACCCCTCTCCTGCATTTTTAGCCAGCTGCTTCTCTGCACACCCCTCTCGTGCTCCTTGTCCCTTCAGTCTTTTCCTTCTCTCCCCACTTAAAATGTGGTTACAAAGCATGGATCCACATGGATCCTCAGGATCTTTGCATTGGGTCACCCCACATTCACCATCAGATCACATAGCATGTCCATGGCTACAGCCTGCACCAAAAAAATCACGCACCCACTGTTGCCTGGGGCCGCAGTGGTGCAAAAACGTGGTTACAAAGCATGGATCCACATGGATCCTCAGGGTCTTTGCATTGGGTCACCCCAAACTCACCGTCAGATCACATGTCTGTGGCCACAGCATGAAGCACAAAAATGATACATCCACTGTTTCATTCAGAATTTTTTTTCTTGTTTTCCTTCTCTAAAAACTATGTGCGTGTTATGGTCAGGTGCATGTTATTGAGCGAAAAATATGGAATATTTTCATTATGTTTTATTATGGCTGCTAGCCATGATGGCCCTGACCCCCTTCCACTGCTGAATGCCCTGGGAATCCCAAGCAGGGAAAGTTCTGCTGTTGCACCAAAGTCCTTCTTCAGGCTTCCCATGGCGGCATTTGGTGGGTCTCTGTGCGAAACTGGGTGTTGGGCCGGATGGGCCTTTGGCCTGAGTCAGCTGCCAGGCTCTTCTTATGTTATTTTAAGTGGAGATTGATTGATTATATTTCTATGCCATATTTCATTCAAATGATGATGATGATGATAATAATAATACCTTTATTGTCAATGTACAACCTGTGTACAATGAAATTAACCGAGCCTCCCCCCCCAAACGCTCAATCTCATTACACTCTGTGTGCTTGTTGCACAACACACCAACCCTGAAAGTCAGTTGCACTATATTATTTTCCGTTCAGCAGCCTAACAGCCCACGGATAGAAACTGTTTGTTAGCCTGTTGATACGACTGATTAGACTTCTATATCTCCTGTCCAAGGATAGAAGATTAAAGAGGTGTTGGCCGGGGTGTGAATCGTCTCTGAGAATTTTTCTCGCTCTCCTAAGGCAACAATCCCTTATGAAGTCATCTAGCATGCTCAGGAGACAACCCATGATATCAGGTGCTGTGTTCACCACCCTCTGTAGGGACTTCCTTTCCATGGTTGTCAAGCCAACGTACCACACTGTGATATAATATGAGAGGACACTTTCTATTGTAGACCGGTAGAAGGAGGTCATCAGTTGTTTAACATTGTTCTTTTGCAAGACCCTGAGGAAGTGGAGTCTCTGTTGGGCCTTCCTAAGCACCTGAGTTACCGTATTTTTCGCTCCATAAGACACACTTTTTCCCTGCTAAAAAATAAGGGGAAATGTGTGTGCGTCTTAAGGAGTGATTGCAGGCTGCGCAGTTATCTCTGGCTTTTCAGGGAGGTGGGAGAAGGGATGGAGGGCAGCCCGTCAGTCCTCCTCCTGGAAAAGCCAGCAAGAGCCACTCTATCTTTAAAGAGCCGCACAGAGCGAGCGTGTCTGTGGCTTTTGCTGGCTTTTCTTGTTTTCCTTCTCCAAAAACTAGGTGCATCTTATGGTCAGGTGCATCTTATAGAGCAAAAAATACGGTGTATTGTTTTTCCAAGTTAGGTCTTCACTAAGGTAAACTCCCAGGAATTTAAAGGAAGAGACTCTCTCCACACAACGCCCCCTGATATACAATGGGGCTTGTTCCCCTCTCTTCCTCCGAAAGTCCAAAGCCATCTCCTTTCTTGCTAATATTTAGGTGCAAGTTATTCTCTAAGCACCATGTAGATACTTTCTGAACCTCCCCCCTGTACGCTGATTCATCTCCACCTGTAATTAGACCCATTATGGTAGTATCATCTGCAAACTTAATAATTGCAGTGGATGGATCAGAGGAAATACAGCATACATGTACACAACGCGTACAGGCAGGGACTCAGCGCACCTCCCTGTGGGGCACCAGTGCTGAGCTTCAGGGAGGTAGATGTAACAGGCCCAATCCTCACTCTTTGTGTCTGATCCCTCATTAATCCCAAAGTGGCTTACAAACAGTTGCCACATGTTTGGGTCATCCCATGTTTGTGGAATTCTCTCTACCAGTGAGATATCCACTTTCTGGCCTTCATAAAGCAAGCTAAAGCCTTTCTGTTTCAGGCATGGAGATGGTTTCAGAGTGGTTTCCATGTATTCATGTTTCATTGTCAGAAGCTTATTTATTGGTCCCAGAACCAGATAGGAGAGTAACAGTATTAAATGGAGCATGTTATCCGAGGGTTGGAATGGACTACCAGCGAGCTCTGAGCGCCAGAAGCGAGTGCCTCCTTGCCTGCCTATGCTCTCAACACACTGAACAGCAAATGCGCTCCCTGAAGAGGTGCTCAGCAGAGACCCCAGCTATCTCACTTCCGCTTCAGTAAGCCCCCACATCATTCTAATGATGGCTCACACAGTTCAATCTTGCACAAGTCCAATCTGCTGCTACAAAGCTAAGGAAGAGTATTTTCTCCATGAGCCTTTCTCTGGGTCTTAAAAAGAAAGCAGTGCTTTTCCTCCGTACTTGCTTGTCCACAAACACTGAAGCAGACGTCTGTTTTTCTGAAGCAAGGAAAGGTCACACCAATGCACACCTGCATCCCTGCCAATGACTGCAGCAGAGTGTGGATGGGTCACAACAAGCAGCAGCTGTGTTTGCAGCAACTGAGGTGTGCCCCCAATTCTTGACCAGACCCAACCCTACCTTCAGGCAGAGTGAGGTAGCAGAGGGTGCCTGAGAATGTAAGAAAAGTCTCCTGGATCAGGCCAGGGGTTCATCTAGTTCAGCATCCCATTCTCACAGTTGCCAACCAGATGCCCATGGGAAATCTTTGAAGAGAGCACAAGAGCCCTCTCCCCTCCTGTGGCTGCCAGCAGTTCAGAAGCATTGCTGCCTCTGACTATAGAGGCAGCGCATAAACACCATGGCTAGTAGAGTGACAGCTCTTGTGGATATCAAAGCACACACAAACTATAGTTCACAGAATTCTTTTTTTTTTGGGGGGGAGCCATTATTATTTAGAGGCTAGATGCTCCTTCAAATGTATAGTGCAGAGGGGGCCTCATTCTAGACTCTAGACAATAGTGAACTAGATGGATCGAAAGTCTGACTCTGTACAAAGCAACTTCTGATGTCCCTCTGTACTGAGCGAGAGATGTTGCACATTGTTGCCCTAATGCAAACCCTACAGAAAGCTCTTATAAACAAGAAAAAGTCCCCACAGTTATTATGGCTTTTCCGCTCCCACCCTTAAGAACAATAGGAGGTAGCTCCTGAATCAGAGCTGAGAAACACAAATTGAATTTACTCCAATAACTTCTCAGATGCAGCACCAAGCTTGAATTAATACAGTATTGACCTGGTCTTAACCAAGATTCTGTAAGAAAACAGCATATACGTATTTCAATCATGGGGAAATGGCTTTATTTAATATAGGGTTTGCCAACAAAGTCTCCCCACTATGACCAACTATTCTATTAGGGCCCCAGAGAAAGTTAGAGTTAGCAGAGCAATTAAGAGACCAGGGTGCACACTGGAAAAGTCCCCTGTTTGAATGGAAACTGTGACATTCACTAAGCAGCACCAGGCAAGGCCTCACTCACCCTCAGTGCTCCTTCACCTTATGTAATATGGGGGTAATAGTGTTTTCCTACCCCATAGGGTTGTTGTAAGAATTACAAGACAATGTTCATGCAAGAGTCTTGAACCAGGCCCAGCAGAGGATGTGCGGCCAGGGAAAGCTTTTGAGAACCAGAGTCATGTGCCAGCAATAGGTCTATCCCCAGTTTTGTGGTGGTGTTTTGAACCTGCTGAAACCTCCAGATCAGTGCTTTGAAATAATAGAAGTCATGAGGTTACCAATGCATGAACTGTCATGGTCAAACTATCCCTGTCCAATCATGGCCTCAGTTGGAGTACCAGCCATAGCCGAGCCTCCAGCAACAAAGATGGAGCCAAGAGAACCCTCCAAACTCCTAACCCCAACTAGAACAGGCAAGCAGATAAACTACTGGACACAGAAACAACCAACCCACAGCGCTTCCAATCTTCCCAGGGCTCAGGCTCAGCTTATTGGGCCTCATCCACTCCACCTCTGCACCCAGACTACAGTTCTCTCCTGATGCAAACACTTGGAGAAGCAGAGCTGGGTGTCATCCGTTCAACAGATGACACTCTGCCACAAAATACTGAATGACCACACTCAGTGGTTTCATATTGAAGTTAACCAGAACTAGGGGCAAGGTGGTACCTTGTGGTAAACAGCAGTGTGAAGTGAAGACTGTGGAACCAAAACACGATTCCCCCAGCGCTACTCTCTGGACGGCCCTGTAGGAAGGAGCAAGACCCATGCAGAACAGTGACCCCAATACCCACCCAGACGGCCAGTGCCTGAGGATTCCATGGTCAGCAGGAGCAAACATTGGTGAAAGATCAAGAAGCAGACATTACCCTCCTATAGATTGTCTTGATATCTGCATAAATGGGGGAGGGGTGGCTGCTTTATTTAAGGGAATGGGAAACACATATATGATTAGTGAAATAAATTGAAAGCTATGTAAATAACACGGATGTTTTAATTATTTCTAACTAAATCGTATCTAGATTTATGATTTCCCAGGACTCAGATAGTAACTGTTCCTCTGCTGCGTTGATTTAGGTTTAGCCAAAGAGGAAATTGCCTAAGGCGACTGGATTATTTTTTTAAAAGGGGGCGGGGGAGGTAGAGACATAATGTGAACACATTAGTTTGGAACTTCCTTTGCCAACTGGGCACCCCTCTAAATTTCAGAACTCAGATCTGGAAAAACAGCCGTTTTCCAGGTTTTTCTTTTCCTTGGGAGGGTGCAAATACCTTGGCATTCACTGAGCCAAATTCCAAATCAGATGGAGGAGAGTTGACCTGCCTCACCAACGACTGCCTCGCATATACAGAAACCCCTTTTCAATAACCATCAAGTCAGACGGAGGTTGGGAATTTTACAGAAGCAGAGTTTAAGACTTACATGGACTTACATAATCTCTGAATATTTGCACACTTGTCCATCACAATAATGATAATACAAAATGCTGATTAGATTAACTGCCCATCAGTTCCCAAACTCAGCCTTCCCCTCTTCCCTACCAAGAGACACATATACCGAGGGACACACAAACAAACGACAGAACCCCAAACAGATGATTTGCTCATTTAGGACACACTCCACTTGAGGCACCTACTAAAGTGCTATTTACGGCCTCACACTCAAATTGTAATAAATGTGGATTGGATTAAAAACCCCTTAATAGTTCATATTTTATTAGCAGGATGAAAGCCAATGCTGAAAGACGCTCGTAAAAAAAGAAGGCAAATTATTCTCGCATGCCTGCACCAGCTCAAGCATTTAAATGAGATGCTGTGCTCGTCCAGTATTAAATCAATCTGCCTCTTAAATGAAGTGGTGTTGCATTATTTCAAGGGTTGGTTGGGTGCTTAGCTGTGAACGAGAGGCTGTGTGTGCTTCAAGCAGAGACAGGAGGGAGCCAGGTCACTCATCCGTCTAGTTCAGCATTGCCCTACTGCAGCCTTCCAGGACCTGGTGCTGTTTTAGACCACAACTCCCACCATGCCTGTTCTCCATCACCTCCTTCACAGGTTTCACATCCCTGGGCTAAGATATGAATATTGGAATTGGCTCCCCCTCCTACGCACAAACAAGGACTCTTGTGGGCACACTGCAGCACCTGCTGGTTTGGTTCCAGTGTGTTTACATGACCATAACACAATGCTGGCATTATGTGGCTTTGTGGATGGAGCCTGAGGGACAACAAAAAATACACCCGAGGCCATTGTTCAGATGCTTCAAAATATGCTCTGACAATGAACTTTGGGTGCACATTTTAAAACTGCAGCAGCACTCTGGAAGCTGTTGCAGGTGACACAGTGCAAATGTGGCCAACTAATCTGCTTACAGCCCAACTGCAGGCCTGCCTTGGCTGGCTTTAGGTGGTGGGACTGAGTACCCCGAGACAATAACTTGTAAAATTAATGTTTTCCCAGTCTATAGAAAGGCAAATGAGTTTCTGGCGCTGAACAATTAGTGTGGCTGTTAATTATGTGCACTTGCTGGAAATAACGCGGGGCTTCTGGGACCGTTTCCATTTCCCATTGTTTGCTTCCTGCACTGAATAACAGAAAATATATCCCAGGAAGCTGAATAAATCCTTCATGGGGCTTCTTGTTCATGGCAAGCAGTTATGCAAATTGCTAATTACGAAGGAAGAGATAATCATAATTTGGTGCATTTGATGGCAGCCACATGTACAATAACAGAGGTAAGCAAAGCAGTGGTTACCTGATTGAACTTCATTTCCTTCCTTTTTGAAAGAAATATCTTCCCATTGCATTTATAATAACTGAACAATGCAGCCCGAGGCTGACACGGAAATCATAACAGCAAGGCTGCATGAAGGTTTTTGAGGCATTCCATACAATACACTCCTACATCAGGATTTAGGGTCCCTGTTTGCAGGGAGTTTAGACAACGCTGGCTATTTCAATGCAGTTTGTTTGCAGGGAGGTTTAGATGGTGTTGCATCAAAGCAAGTGTTATCTGACACTTTCCTGTGCATTTCCATGTCACTTTCCTTGCCACAAAGAGTCCAAGCTTTTGCAAGTTTTGTTGTGCAAAACCTATAAATTACACACCTGGAATCTGTAGGTACTGTATGTGACTGAATCCCACTCCCAAAAAGCAACAGTCTGGAAAAGTGCCTAACATTGCTTCCATGTGACAATGGCTATTCAGTCTGGCACACCCCACTGGGAGCTGTCCATGGTCCCAACTTCCCTGAGCTTTCTTTAAAGAGACTGGAGCTGACAGTACAGTATGGCCTGGCTTGGCTGCATCTTCCAGAAGAGGCTCTTATCCGACTACTTCCCCTTCCAGCGCAAGCCTCAAAGCCCAGCGGAACAGGATGCTGCAAATTAAATGCATCTACATTCTTTTCAACCGCAGCAAAGGGGAATTCTGCAATATTCTTTTAAAGTTCTGCAATAATCTTTTAAAATTAATTTACAAACAAAACCAAGGATGAGGAATTGATCCTTTCAGCAAGTTCCAGTTTTAAATTCCTAGGATATCTTTGGCTGTAGAACGTGACAGACAACTAAATGAATTATTGGTTACATCAGCAGTGATGCTAAACTACTTTTTCCTTTGTTCCAGTTACAGATAGGTAGCCATGTTGGTCTGCCATAGTCAAAACAAAAAAAATTCCTTCCAGTAGCACCTTAAAGACCAACTAAGTCAGTTCTTGGTATGAGCTTTCGTGTGCATGCACACTTCTTCAGATTCTTCAGATACGTATCTGAAGAAGTGTGCATGCACACAAAAGCTCATACCAAGAACTGACTTAGTTGGTCTTTAAGGTGCTACTGGAAGGAATTTTTTTTACTTTTTCCTTTAGATCTGCAGCAAAATTTGGGCTCATTTCAGACAAAAGGAAGCTCGGAAAAAGTCGGGAGAGAGAGCGAACCTGGCCTTTGGCTCCAGGCTCATAAGAATTTTTAGCTCCTTTGTTCTGCAGTGATACTGCACTCTTGCATTGTTATTCTGTTGTGTTTCCAACACTTGGCTTGAGACCTTAGTAAAGCTGGCACTCAATTATCTTTGCTCACTTAACACTTGTGTTTCTGAAGTATCTCACCCATTGAGGCTGGCTGTTAATCAGACCAGACCAAAGTCACACAGAATCCTATGCCAAATTCTCCAACTCTGTGGTGCATGGAGCAAACTGGAGGCATAGATTTGAAATAGAGTTTTTAAAAAAGACTATAAATGGTGATGGGAAGCCCCACAGATTGAGTTTTCTTGGAAATCAGGGCTCCCTGTCATATCTGAAATACTTAATACAGTAAACTGTCTAGGTCAAGTTACTGGGTTACCCTAAGACAGTAACTCATGAACTGATTCAATTTAATAAAATATTCATGTTACTCTTCCTCATGGATACAGCATCAAACGAGGAAGATCAAGCAATTCCAAAGGTCTATTATTTGCCTTACCTTGATGTTGGTAGTTCCAAACAAAGGAGAGGTATTTGTTGGTGAAAGATCACACATGCCCAACGCAGCCAAAAATTTCAGGGGTGGGGGTTGGAAAAAGAGAAAAAGAGAAGAGGGAAATAATAATTAAGAACCCAGTGGTTACACATAAACATCTTTTATTATCATCACTAAGTTGTGACTCCACACGGGTGGAACTACTAAAATTATAGGCGCTGGGTTCAAAGTATGAGAGGAAGTTGGGCAGAGCCACGTCCAGAGTGCCCATTGTTCACTTTGGTGGCCATGACAAATTACTTTTCAGTAGCCAATCTGGAATTAAAGTGGGGAATGCACATGTGATTTTCAACGATGTTTGGGAGGCATAAGCATGGATAAGCTGCTGGAGCTGTTACCTTGACCACAGTAGCCAGAGAAAAACTTTCATATGGGTATTCTTGTTTAACTCGAGCTACCTTTGCCCAATCCCAATGTACACCTGCATCTTTTATGATGTTCCTCCAACTCCGGGTCCCCCCTGCTCCCAACCTTTACCTTTGCATGCAGGAGGTCCCAAGTTCAATCCCCTCCAGCAACTTACATAATATAACAGGCAATGGAAATGGTGACCCTGGTGTGCTGCTGCCAGCGACAGTTGACTGCAATAAGCTAGATGGGACAATTATCTGAGGATATCAAACAGCCCATAGCAAGTTCCTCTAGCTGTCAGGTGGGATAGAGCAGCTGCTTTGCTTATATACGGCTCCTGGACTGTGGAAGGTTGGGCTAGATTACCTCTGGGGTGCCTTCCAACACTACAGTTCTTCTTTGTTCATTGCTAGAAAGTGAATTTTACACCTATCTATTTTTGTTGTGTAAATCAGAACAATACTGTGATGGGATAGTGAGCTGCTTGTGCGTAAAAGCTTGATCCCTCTGGGGTTTGGCTGGTCATCCAAACCGAGGCACTAACGGAGCCCCCAAAGCATGACTCCGTCAGTCGCTGGTAGAATCTGACAGTGGGCGTCTACGGAACTTACGCCAACATAAAAGCTGTTTGACGGACATGCGCCTTCGTGACTCTCTGCGTGACAGTTTCCGGCGAAGGGTGGGAGTTCCTAACTGGGGTCTTGTTACCTCTTCGCTATTCTCACTAGAAGTATCCCAGAGCCTCCCCTCCGCTGTGACTCCTGCACTCCCCCTGCTGGTTCCTTCCTCTGCTGCAGATTCTCTCCTATTCTCCTGGAGCCTGTCCACCGCCTGTCCCTCCGATGGCAGTTCCCTGACAAATACCATAAAAATTTCTGTTCTGTGCTTGATTGCTGCATGTATAACCTGACCCGATCAAGCTTTGAGTCAGTACAGTAAAAAAAGAAAAAGTCAAAAAGGGGGGTTCTCTAAAATACACAGGCTATTTATAACCCTCAAATACACATTCAGCCCAGCCAATATGATTCTCTCCTTCCTAACTCTGAGCATTTTACAAAAATAGCCCTAGAGGTAGAGAATGGCCTCCGTGAACAGCATCCTGCCAGCACATAAAATGTGACTTTTTGGTGCAGGAGATAAGCTGGTGCCCTGCCACCCATTGTCCCATAAATGGGTTTTTGGAAGTTAATGCTCTGAGAGTCCTTGTTTTCTTTTTAAAGTTGTGCATGAATTATTTTTGTTTCATATGTGTTTGAAACACACACACACACACACACACACACACACACTTCTGTTTAAAAGGTTAAATGAACCAGAATCAATCAAATGTTTAAAAATCATAAATATTCAGGCAAAACACAGAACACATGCAGGCTACAAGACACACGCTTGAGAAAAGGCAACATCTTCCAAAAAGAAAAAGAAGCTGTTTCATGCCTGGGTGAAAATGGTTAATCACTTTCAAAGGACTGGGGATGGGCCATGGGATTGCTGGCTCCCCCTCCCCCCCCCCATCTGCCAATCCTTGGCATCTCCAGTTAAAAAAAGGAACTGACAGTGGGTGATGGAAAGATCCTCCTCTGCCTGAGGCCCTGGAGAGCAGCTGCCCGCCAGAACAGGCAATGCTAGGCTGGATAGATGAAAGGCTCTGACCTTTTCCATGTTCCCTCTGCAATATCCACTGGAGCATAGTATGGTGCCATAGATGGAATCAGACCACTGGTTCACCTAGCTCAGCACTGTCCACTCTGACTGGCAGCAGATTACAGAAACAGTTCTCTCCCAGCCCTTCCTGGTAATGCTGATGGTTGAATCTGGGGGCACTGATCTATAGCCCCTCCCTAGGAGGTCCTGATTCTACAAACACTTCTCAAAACCACCTGACAATGAAGCAGAGCTGTATCTGATGTTTCAAGAAGTGGCCAAATGTTTATTGTCAGTAGGGTTTTTCTTTTTTAAAGAAGCAGTGCCAAAGGAGACCTTGCTAGTCCCAGTCACCTTGTGCCTTTTGCTGTGGCCTGAGTTAAACCTTTCATTTCTCAGACCCGACAGCTCTCTGGCGAACATTCCTGCTTTATTACCCTCAGGGGGTCATGTCTCCAGCAACTGGCAAGGAAGAGCTGCAAGTGTGGCAATATTAATTCCAAAGCCTTGTTTGTTTGTTTGTTTGTTTGTATGTTTGTCTGTCTGTCTGTCTGTCTGTTTGTTTTAATGAGCATAGAAAAAAGGAGAATGTGGGTTTGGAAGGAGGTGGAAGCTTTGGACTAAAGCAAAAAGCTTGTAAAAAGGGGCTGTGATCACAGAAGCAAAGTACATTCCCCACATCCTTGAATGCCCCTGCCCACCAAAAAACCTCCACTAGGCCTGTGAACATTTCCCCACTGGGGAGGTTACTTTCATAAACAGCTCAAAAGGAAGAAGAAATGCAATTTTGAAAGGATCAAACAAGCTCACTGTAAGGAAATAGAAATTGATGGCACCTGAGGAGGAACAGAATATAGACAAAAGCTGTTGCCAGAAATAAATCCAGAGTTGTGTTCAGAAGAACAGGAGCTATATGGATTGTGCTTCTTTCTCTCTCCCCACCCCCACCTTAATTTCATTCACATTGGCCTCATTTGAATGTAACACTAAGCGATGGTTCTATAAGATCTCCCATTGTGGACTGTTTCTTCCAAGCCTGTTTTGCTTTCCAGCTACTCTGGCCTTGAGCTTGGCAAGCTATGCAGCTTGTTCCTCCAAAGTCTGGGGTGGCCAAACCAACTATGGTTAAGGAAGGATGCTGTGTTTGCCAAACAAATGATTACCTGCCGACGAGCCAAGTTTCAACAGTCAACAACATACCATGGCTTTTGATTGGCGGTAAACAAAGCATGGTTAAGCCACTAGACAGAGTCTGCACATAATGCTGGGCCATGGTTTAACAAAACATGGTTCAGTATGAACAAAGACACAGAAGATGGGGAGAAACCTCACCTGTTTCCCTTGGTCTGTTGTGTCATTCTTTCCAAAACATCAAAGGAAATGTGATCTGGGAAAGGGTTGTAGGGATGTTTCTGATGTCAACAGGCTCACTGACTTAATTATGATTAAGGGGTGAGGAACAAGCCATGGTTTCAAAAGAGTGGTTGTTCTCCCACCTCCCAAGCAGAAAATTCTCTCTCACCACCTGCCAACAGGCCACTTTAACTGGAGAGTGAAAACCTTGAACCTTCTGTGTGCAAAGCAAGCCTTCCATCTCTGAACTCATGCATCAGCCACAGAACAAGGGTGAAGCAGGACAAATGTTTGCCTAAATTTTGCAAATGCTGATTTATATATGTACAGGTGCCAATTTGGGAATAATTGCTATTAATTGAAACAGGAACCCAATAATACATCTCACCATAGCAGGAAAGACCATGTGCCTTTTTCTCAAGGAAGCTGAGCAAGTCAGAGCAAAACTATACAGTGTATGACTCAAAACTGCTTGCGATCTATGCGGCGTTTCGGCAATGGAGACATCTATTGATAGGGGCGCGGCACAAGATCCAAGTCCGAACAGACCACAAGAACTTGGAATACTGGCGAACCACGCGAGTGCTCAACAAGAGACAGATTCGATGGGCCCAGGAGTTTGCCAAGTTTTCCTTCGAGATCAGATATATGCCGGGAGAGGAAAACGTAAGGGCAGATGCTCTCTCCCGGAAACCGGAGTACATGAAAGGAGAGGGACCACCGGAGACCCGACACGTGTTCCCCGAGGACCGGTGTGTATGTGGGGGAGTGTTGGTTGGGAAATGAGAACTGGCAGGGCTTACTAGAGACGATGCGTTCGCTCAGACAAAAATCAGGGAACTCCGAGACGGAAGGGAAAACAATGGAGGGTTTGAGGAAAAGGAAGGGCTACTGTACTATAAGGGGGCACTGTATGTACGGGGGAGACTTTGAGGGGGAAGGTACTTACACAACTCCATGACAACCCAACAGCTGGGCACTTTGGACAGCACAAGACCATGCTGCTTGTCACCAGGCAGTTCTGGTGGCCAAGGTGAGGGAAGACGTACGAAAATATGTACGAGGGTGCGACCGATGCCAGAGGGCTAAGGGGAGAGGGCTGCCCCCGCAGGGTTACTGGAACCCTTACCTACACCGGGAAAGCCCTGGGAGGTGGTATCCATTGATTTTATGACAGATCTGCCCAAGTCAAGGGGGAAGACAGCAGTCATGGTAGTAGTCAATCTACTGACGAAGATGTGCCATTTCATAGCTTGCTCACATGCGGTGACGGCAGAGGAGACAGCCAGGTTGTTTGTGGATCACATCTTCAGGCTGCATGGGGCTCCCTCGAGGGTCATCTCGGATCGCGGGAAACAATTTACTTCCCGGTTCTGGAGGAAGCTCATGAGCTTGCTGCAGGTCGAGGTGGGCTTCTCGACGGCGAGACACCCGGAAACCAATGGGCAAGCAGAAAGAGCAAACAGTATACTCCAGCAATACCTACGCTGCTACGTCAGCGAGAGACAGAACGACTGGGTAGAGAAATTAGCTTTGGCTAAATTTGCGTACAATAACGCTGAACATGTGTCCACAGGAATGAGCCCTTTCATGGCCAATTATGGGTGTCACCCCAGGGCCTTCCCGGGGAGGGGGGAGGAAGGATGGAGTGTACCTGCGGCTGAGCAATTTGTGGAGGAAATGGAGGCCTTACACCAGCAACTCAGGATGAACTTGGAGCGGGCCAAGAGAGTTTACAAGAGGCAGGCAGACAGGCACCGTCGGGAGGGGGAAGCCATACGGGTGGGAGACCGGGTGTGGTTGTCAACCCAAGGGTTGCCCCTAAAGAGAGGGTGCAAGAAGTTGCAGCCGAGGCGGCGGGGGCCTTTTGAGGTAATACAGCAGGTGAACCCAGTGGCATTCAAACTCAAGTTGCCTGATAGCATGAAGATACATCCAGTGTTCCATAGGTCCCTACTTTCACCGTACAGGGAGGGGCGGGAATTTCCGGGGCGGGAGGGAGGACTCACCACCCACCCGCGGGTAGAGGAGAGGGAACACTGTAACCAAGCCACGGAAATAATCGATTCAAGGTGGCGAGGTCGCCAGGTGGAGTACTTGGTAGCTTGGGAGGGAGAACCCAGGTCGGAAAACACGTGGGTCCCCGCTGAATCAATCAATGACGGGTATCTGATGGAAGCATTCCACAGTTTGTTCCCAGATAAGCCAAAACCACTAGCTAGATTCTGGGAGGAAGAATTTGGACCCACAGACGCCGAAGGGGACTTTGTGGATTTTCCTGCCTCCGAAGAGGAGGGAGAGGAGGCGTCCGAGGGAGAAGAATCAGAGATCTGAGCGGATGGGAGGCTGGTTTTGAATCCTCAGAGGATGATGACAGCTCCTTCAGGGGATTCCCCGCATCGTCGGCCAAGGAGAGAGAGGAGGTTGTGTCGGAAAATCGCGCCGGGGGTGGAGGGGGTCCTGGGGAGGAGGTGGATGTCAGGGAACTGCCATCAGAGCCGGAGGGAGAGAGCGGGCTCCAGAGGGATTCCAGAGAGCGTCCCGGGATGGGGAGAGGCAGCCCATCTTCTGGGGAAGGGAATCAGCGTAGCACCAGTGGAGAAGGGGGGCAGATGGGGGAATCAGCGAGGCAATCCCATGATTCCTTGCCGGGGACCAGCGGGGAGAGTAGGAGTCCTCCGTTGCCCACACCCTCCTTGCACAGAAGGCTTCCGCGCAGAGAGAGTAGGAGGAGACTAGGCGTCAAAGAGCTTCTTTGCTGGAAGAAGTTTAAGAAACGCCCACTGACGGATTCTGCCAGCGATTGGGACAGCCACGGGCAAGTGGCTGTCCGGACAGAAGAGATTCACTCAGGCAACCCAGCCAGGTGTGGCGCCAGTTTACGCACGAGCAACCCCTAGAACCATTACAGGTTCTTTGCACTGGTCTTGGACTGGACAGCTCCTTCAAAGAGAGGACTGATCTCTGCAAATTTTCTTAACTATGAATGGGCGACTTCCCTCTTTGAGGCTCTTTGTCTTTAAACAGGATACAGGATGGCATAGTTATCCCTAAGCATGTTAAGAAAAGCCCTGTTGGATGAGGCCATCTGCCCATCGAGTCCTGTTCTCACAGCGACCAACTAGATTCCAGTGGGAAGTCCACCAGTAGCAGGATTCAAGCACAAGAGCACTCTCCCTTCCCAGTGTGATTTCCAGCACCTGGCATTCAGAGGCAATACTGCCTCTGACATTGGAGGCAAGTGGGGCCTGTGCTCAGCCAGCGCCTACCTGCCTACCTCCTTGCCAGGCTAGCAAGTGACCCTGCAGGCTCCCAGGCTCCTCCTTTTCCTTAGTCTCACTATACACCTGCACTATACATTTCAAGCAGTATCATATCACTTTCCACCAAGAATTCTGGGAAATGTAGCTTCTTAAGGGTGCTAAGATAGGCCCCCTATCACCCTCCTGGAGCTACAATTCCCGAAGTGGCTTAACAGTCAATCCTCCTTCCAAGGAAACTCTGGGAAGGGAATAATGGGGTCTCTTAACAGCGTCCTTAACAAACTATGGTTCTCGGGATCCTCTGGGGAAGCCACAACTTCTGAAAGTGGCACGATATGGCTTTAACCGTGTGGTGCAGATCAGACTCTAGGGTTGCCTTTGGGGAACTGGGGGTGGGGGAGGGAAGAGGATGGGGACAAAACCAAAATTAGCTGTCTCTGTCTCTTATTGGTTCCGTGTTTCCCTGTGAAACCACACAAGCTCTATAGTCCCATTAACAGAAACCCATTCTCTCTCCTTCACCCCCCTCACTTCACTTAAGTAAGTGACAGTTAAAACAGAATACACATCCGGCCATATTAATTCCACTGCTTTAAATTACTGTCTTGCTGCCTGATTCCGGAGATAAATACCAGGGGTCCTGATGAGCTTTCGATTTACTCAGCAAAAAGCAGCTTCCTAAGTATAGAGCACTGACTCAAACAGATTGGTCCTGAGTGCCCACAGGGGAAGGGAAAGGGCCTGATGGATCTTCCCAGGAACAGCATTCCACCCAAATACCTTGGTGCCAGCACCAAAAAGGCTCCGTCACTAATATCCACTCACTGTACCTCTAACAGTGAAGGGGAGGCAGAACCAAGACTCCAATACAATCCTTAAGGCAGGGGCAGGTTCATCCAGATGGGGCAGGTCCTAGACCGCTGAGGGCTTTCAGAGTCAACACTAGCACCATGAATTGTGCTTGGGAGTGAACACCTAGACAATGAAGCTGGCATAAAATCAGGTACGATGTGACTGTTGGAACTCTGCATTCTGGTTTCACTCGTCATGGTAGCGTCCAGGACATCAAAACCCTACGCCCAGCCACTATTATGAAATGCCATTTATTTCCATGGCCCAGAAATTAAATACTGGGGAAATCTGTGAAAAGGAGTACGCCTTCATCAAGCCAAAGAAATACAAAGAGCTGAAACCTGATTAAAATTAATTCTAGCTGCAAGGAGGACTTCACTTTTAATCACTCTGTTTCAAGGTTACTAATAGTTTTCTGCCCCTTCTACATAATTAAAGAGGGACTTTATCCCAAGCCAAATGTCAATTTAGTTTCAGCCCACAGAAAGTAATTTATTTGCATGTTCAATGAACAAACCAATTTTCAGGGGCTAGGCTTCAGAGAGATGGACTCGTGCATCATTGATAAAGGTAGATATCAGCACTTAAAGGTCAGGGAGTATGGAGCTTTCTCGGAGAAGAATGCCAAACTCCTCATTTTCAAGAGCCCTTGAGCTCTCCAGTCCCAGTCAATAACATCCTTAACCGGGAGTGTCTTCCTCAGAAAAGGGCAGCAAGTGCACAATGCAATGCACGGACATTAGCTCAACAACACAAGAACCATAACCAAGCTTTCGTGTGACCACTCCTCGAGAGGTCCAGAGGGTGGCAACAGAAGAAGAAGAAGAAGAAGAAGAAGAAGAAGAAGAAGAAGAGGAAGAGGAGGAGGAGGAGGAGGAGGAGGAGGAGGAGGTTTGGATTTGATATTCCACTTTATCACTACCTGAAGGAGTCTCAAAGTGGCTAACAATCTCCTTTCCCTTCCTCCCACACAACAAACACTCTGTGAGGTGACTGGGGCTGAGAGACTTCCGAGAAGTTGAAATAATTAGGTCTCAATGGCCCTGGGAAAAGTAGCCAGTGATGTTGTCAAGTGGATCTTCCCTGGAAGGGTGTTCTGCATCTATGGTTGTTTAGTGGAGTTGGCACCCATCTGTCTCGAGAGACCATGGAATGCACCTCCAGGGACGAAGTCAAACAACTGCTGCTCTGGAAATTACCCCATCTCACAAGCACACCTACTGAATGCCAGATCAGTAGCAAACAATGCTATGGTGGTGCTTACCTGACCCTGCAGTTTGCTGCTGTTGCAGTTTGCCAGGAGTGAGAGTTGGAGGTGAGGCAGACCCACTGCCAGCCAGGTCTGGGATCAATGGGTTGGACTAGGGCTAGGGAGACTTATGCACAAATCTCCACCCAGTGATGCAGACCACCAACATGGGCCAGTTGCACTCTCATAACCTCACAGGAAAAACAGCAAAGGATCTGGTGTGATCTTAAAGACCAAACAGATTTATTGTGGCATAAGGTTCCGTGGACTGGAGTTCCACTTCATCAGTTGCTGTCATGAGGGTAAAATGGGTGGGGGATCAATGCAGGCTTCCTGCAGCACCTTGGACAATGGGCAAGTTAAATACATACATCAATAAACACACCTGTGCCTTGATGCTACTGCTTTGCACAGATTTTCTTTGGGGGGGGGGGCTCATAAAAGCAAATGTTCCTCGTAACTCTCCCCTCAACATATCTGCGCATAGAAATCTAGCCCCTCAAAGACATGGGACTCTAGACTAGCCATCTGCCTTGAAGAGCTAGTCTTCTACATGCAGGCATCCTTCATTATTTTTGGGCAGAGGAACATTCAATCCAGTAAGCCCCATGGGCCACCTGAAGTGGTACAGACAAGTGAAAACTCACTGTCTTGAACCTGTCTTTCATATACAGGAAACTTGACTATCACAAAAAAGGTGTGAAGAATGGGAAGCCAGGAGAGAAGGAAGGAAGGAGTTCTAGGCAACAGCAGGAATTAAACTAATACCTTGCACACACACACACACTTTACATTTACTGCTGTGAAATCGGAGTTGGAAATTGTAGAGTAAATAACAATCTCATACCAGCTGTTTTATGCCGTATTGAACAGCCAAGCAGTTTATGAAAAAAAAAGTTTCATAAAGAGAGAGCAAGGTCTCCCTGTGGAAGCTTCTAACAACTGAAGTGAGCAACACACACTTTCTTCTTCTTCTTCTTCTTCTTCTTCTTCTTCTTCTTCTTCTTCTTCTTCTTCTTCTTCTTCTTCTTCTTCACCACCACCACCACCACATCAATCTGGCTGATTGCCCCAGTCACTCTGGGCTGCTTCCAACATTATATACAATAACACAACAACAACAGGAACACAACAGAACAGAATGCATTAGAAGTCTCCTGATACGCTCTCTCATACACATGAAAGAACAGAATCTATTTGATCCTGCCAGATTGCCTTCCTTTTCTTGAGAGACAGAGAGCAAACGCTTGTGAGGTCAGGGTCCTTTGGCATCAAAAAGAGTAGCCTCTGTCGACAAACAAACTGGACAGCTGGTCGGCCTTTTAGTGGCATCCAAAATCTGCCACCTGAGGCAGCTGCCTCCAGATCCCTCTCAGTAGCACAGGCCCTGGCAGAGGCTCTTGTTGGCACCACCAGTTACCCTGGGATAAATGACCCATGGATTTTCTGGGGGTGTGGAGAAGAAAGATCCTGGAGTAACCCACCTACAGCCAGGCAAAGCATGTGGAAATGAGGCCAGTGCCTATTCCATCATCTGGGCCCCCTCCCCTTCTGCTGCCACCCCTGCATTGAATTTGAGACTATGTGGCCCTCAGGAATGGACCTTTCCCCCTGTACTTTGGAAAAAGCATTGTGGGTGATGATGGCACGGCATAAGTAAACAGCAAAAGAAGCAAGATGGAAGAACCCACAGCCTATGGAAAGGCTTTGCGTGCCTGACAGGCAAAACCTTCATCCTGAAATCAAACAGAACTAGGGCTCTTCTGTTTGGTGGTTGGAATTCACAGGAAGACAGGACCAATGACGCTGAAAGATGGAAGAGCCAGAGAACTTATTCAACACAGAGCACAGTTAAACTATGGAACTCACTCCCACAGGAGGCAGTGGTGGCCCCAAACTGAATGGAGACACCCACCCCCATCCCCACACAGTGTATGCATAAATAAAATGCATGTGACACTATAAGCAGAATAATAATACAACTTAGCGCAAAGCCATCGAGTGAGTCTTTGGAGTCTTCCCTGAATACCTGAAAGTGTTGGAGCCTGTTGATATTATTCCAAAGGCATGAATCCGCTGCACAAGTGGCCTTTCCCCTTTGCCTCAGCAACCTAGCCGGCTCCTGAGATGGCTCACCAGAACTGTGGCAGAACTGCATTCCTGGCTATGCTGGACCAAGGCTAATGGGAGCTGTAGTTCCAACTGTATCAGGCTGCCCACTCTACTCCGACCAGCAGTACATCTCCAGTTTTTCAAACAGTGTTCTCTTTCTCTCTGCCTTTCAGCACCACAGAGACTGAACATGGGACCACCTGCAATCAAAGCAAGCCCTCTTATATCCTCTTAGAGCTATCACTATCACCATTCACAGAAACATATGCTGGCCCACTGATAACGCCCAGGGATTTGTTTGTATAGAAAAGGGATTGATAACTCAGGACAACAGCTCCTCCTCTGGAATTCAATAATAAGCTTGACAACTCAAGGAAAACCTCTGATACACGGGGAAATATGCAAAAATTACTGGTGCTACATGATGCTGCAGAATGCATGAAAAAATATTCATTGCATTTATTGGGGGTGAATTCATTTTATCAGAGGCTTTTGCTATCCATCCTGGTCTCATATTAGACCTAAGTGGTAGATCTGTTTGGATTCCTTATCCAAGTCTCATGCTCAATACAAACACAATAATTGCCCTGTGGTCAGAACAGTGTTCATTCTGAACTATTAGAAAGCAAAGGTACTAACATTTCAGCCTAAGGGTTTGGTCACAAAAGGGAAAGCCTTAGTTCTGTAAATTGGTATGAGAAAGTGAAGTTTGCAGAAATCAGAAATTTTTGGTTTTTTGATTTTTGATTTGCCTTGAAAACGTTTGTTCTGCTTCCTGCTCTTTCAGGTGGAGGTGGTGGAAGACACACACTTTGAATTCTGCAAGCAAGACTGAGGTCTTGCCTTCACATATTTCACTAGGCATCCCCCCTCCACATTTTCAGGTGGTTCTCTGCACTCATGGGAGCCAGAAACCTCCCCCCCCCCTTAAAATGAAAGCAAAGATTCTCAGTATACTGAACCTGTGTAGAATTTAATTGCTGTCACTATCAAAAGTCAACCTCTGGCTTCCCCCACTGACTAAGGAAACTGCAGGTGGCCAGTTCATGTCGGGTTGGATTCTTTCATCTCAGGTGATACTGCAATGAGCAAAGTTTTTTTAAAAAAAGAAAGAAAGAAAGAAAGAAAGAAAGAAAGAAAGAAAGAAAGAAAGAAAGAAAGAAAGAAAAAAAGAAAGAGGAGATGCCTTTGCTGTTCATTTTGATCTATGGTGGGATGATGATGATAATGATGATGATAATAATGATGATGATGATGATGATAATAATAATAATAATAATAATAATAATAATAATAATAATAATAATAATTTATACCCTGCCCATCTGGCTGGGTTTCCCCAGCCAGTGTGGGCAGCTTCCAACTGAATATTAAAAACAATACAGCATCAAACATTAAAAACCTCCCTAAACAGGACCGTCTTCAGTTGTCTTTTAAAAGTAAAATAGTTGCTTATTGTCTTGACATGTGGTGAGAGGGCATTCCACAGGGAAGGCACCACTACCGAGAAGGCCCTCTGCCTGGTTCCCTGTGACCTCACTTCTCGCAGTGAGGGAACTGCTAGAAGGCCCTCGGCACTGAACCTCAGTGTCTGGACTGGATGATGGGGCTGGAGACGCTCCTTCAGGTATACTGGACCAAGGCCGTTTAGGGCTTTCAAGGTCAGCACCAACACTTTGAATTGTGCTCAGAAATGTACTGGGAGCCAATTTAGGTCTTCCAAGACCGGTGTTATATGGTCTCGGTGGCCGCTCCCAGTCACCAGTCTAGCTGCCACATTCTGGATTAATTGCAGTTTCAGAGACACCTTCAAAGGTAGTCCCATGTAGAGCACGTTGTAGTAGTCCAAGTGGGAGATAACTAGAGCATGCATCACTCTGGCGAGGCAGTCCGCAGGCAGATAGGGTCTCAGCCTGCGTACCAGATGGAGCTGGTAGACAGCTGCCCCACACACAGAATTGACCTGCACCTCCATGGACAGCTGCGAGTCCAAAATGACTCCCAGGCTGCACACCTGGTCCTTCAGGGGCACAGTTACCCCATTCAGGACCAGGGAGACCTTCACACCTGCCCGCCTCCTGTCCCCCCAAAACAGTACTTCTTGTCAGGATTCAACCTCAATCTGTTAGCCACCATCTATCCTCCAACCGCCTCCAGGCACTCACACAGGACCTTCACCGCCTTCACTGGTTCTGATTTGGAAGAGAAGTAGAGCTGGGTATCATCCGCATACTGATGAGCACCCAGCCCAAACCCCCTGATGATCTCTCCCAGCGGCTGCATGTAGATGTTAAAAAGCATGGGGGAGAGGACAGAACACTCATCCCCCCCACCACTTTCTGGACATGGCCCAGAAGAAAGGAGCAGAACCACTGTATAACAGTGCCCCCAGCTCCCAGCCCCTCAAGACAGTCCAGAAGGATGTTATGATTGATGGCGTCAAAAGCAGCTGAGAGATCCAGCAGAACTAGGAAACAGCTCTCACCTTTGTCCCCTAGCCCACTGGAGATCATCAGTGTGACCAAGGCAGTTTCAGTCCCATGATGAGGCCTGAATCCCGACTAGAAGGGATCAAAATGGTCCGCATCCTAGAGGAATGCTTGGAGTTGTTCAGCAACCACCTGCTCAATCACCTTGCCCAAGAATGGAAGATTTGAGACTGGGTGATAGTTGGCCATATTGGCTGGGTCTAAAGATGTTTTTTTAAGAAGCGGTTTAATGACCGCCTCTTTCAGTGGGTCTGAGAAGGCTCCCTCATAGAGAGTAGCATTCACCACCCCGCAGAGCCCATTGCCCAGCCCTTCCCAGCTAGCTTTTATAAGCCAGGATGGATAAGGATCAAGAAGACAGGTGGTTGGTTTCACTCGTCCAAGCAGCCTGTCCACATCCTCAGAGGTAACAGATTGAAATTGATCCCATATAACATGACTACACAGGACTCTAGCACTCTCCTGCCCCGGCCCTGCTCCCATGGTGGAGTCTACCTCCTTCCAAATCTGAGCGACTTTAACTGCAAAAAACTTTGCAAAAGCATTTCAGGAGATCTTGGGTTCCCTACCCAGCCTCGATGACGAAGGTGGTTCCGATAAGATTGCGAACCACCTTAAAGCGTCTCCTGCTACTGTTTTCTGCTAATAATAATAATAATAATAATAATAATAATAAATTTATTTATACCCCGCCCTCCCCAGCCAAGGCGGGGCTCAGGGTGGCTAACAACCAATGATAAAAACAAGTTGAATGAATACAATTTAAAAAACAAGATTAAAATACAACATTAAAACATTAAAATGCAGCCTCATCACAGGAGAAAGGAAAAAAGAAAGAGGGGGAGGGAATCAAATTGACTCCAAGCCAAAGGCCAGGCGGAACAACTCTGACTTACAGGCCCAGCAGAAAGAAATCAGATCCCGCAGGGCCCTGGTCTCATGAGACAGAGTGTTGCACCTGGCCGGGGCCAGTGTTGAAAAGGCCCTGGCTCTGGTTGAGGCTAATCTGTCTTACTTAGGGCCCGGGACCTCTAGGGTGTTGCTATTTATGGACCTTAAGGTCCTCCGTGGGACATACCGGGAGAGGCGGTCCCGTAGGTACGAGGGTCCTAGGCCGTGAAGGGCTTTAAAGGTCAAAACCAACACCTTGAATCTGGCCCTGTACTCCACCAGGAGCCAGTGCAGCTGGAAAAGCACTGAGTGAATATGCTCCCATGGCAGAGACCCCGTGAGGAGCCTTGCTGCAGCATTCTGCACCCGCTGGAGTTTCTGAGACAGCTTCAAGGGCAGCCCCACGTAGAGCGAATTACAGTAGTCAAGCCTGGAGGTGACCGTCGCATGGATCACTGTAGCCAGCTCAGGATGGGGAAGGTAAGGGATATGCAATAGAGGCGGCGAAGAAGGTCCTCTTCGCCGTTGCCATCGCTACTTGGTAGGCTCGATGTTGAGCTCTAACCCGTGTCCGGACTGATTCAGAGGATTTTTCCGCCACTGGCGCTCTAGACGTCTCAGCAATTGTTTCATCACCCTCAGCTCCGTGGAAAACCACAGGGCTGTCCAAGCTCTATGCAATCGGAGAGGACACTTCGGAGCCAGAGAGTCAATAGCCCTAGTTAACTCTGTATTCCCACGGGTCACCAGGGAATCAGCTGAAAGGCCATCAACATGGGATAAAACATCCTTTACCACAATCTGGAAACCATTTGGATCCATCAAGTGGCGGGGGCGGACCATCCGAATCGGTCCCACCTCCCTGCAGAGGGGAAGAGTCGCGGAGAAGTCCAGTTGCACCAGAAAGTGATTTGACCACGGCACTTCTTTCGTTTCGCTTTTACTTAGTGTCAGATCACCAACATCCATAGAGGTGAACACCAGGTCCAAGGCATGTCCATGGCTATGAGTTGGGTCAGACTTATTCAGGGACAGCCCCATGGAGGCCATGCTTTCCATGAAGTCCCGAGTGACCCCTTATAAGGTTGTGTTGGCATGGATGTTAAAATCCCCTAGGACAACCAAACTAGGTGTCTCCAGCACATCCACCATGACCTATAGAATCATAGAATCATAGAGTTGGAAGAGACCACAAGGGCCATCGAGTCCAACCGCCTGCCAAGCAGGAAACACCATCAGAGCACTCCTGACATATGGTTGTCAAGCCTCTGCTTAAAGACCTCCAGAGAAGGAGACTCCACCACACTCCTTGGCAGCAAATTCCACTGTCAAACAGCTCTTACTGTCAGGAAGTTCTTCCTAATGTTTAGGTGGAATCTTCTTTCTTGTAGTTTGGATCCATTGCTCCGTGTCCGCTTCTCTGGAGCAGCAGAAAACAACCTTTCTCCCTCCTCTATGTGACATCCTTTTATATATTTGAACATGGCTATCATATCACCCCTTAACCTCCTCTTCTCCAGGCTAAACATGCCCAGCTCCCTTAGCCGTTCCTCATAAGGCATCGTTTCCAGGCCTTTGACCATTTTGGTTGCCCTCCTTTGGACACATTCCAGTTTGTCAGTGTCCTTCTTGAACTGTGGTGCCCAGAACTGGACACAGTACTCCAGGTGAGGTCTGACCTGAAGCAGCTCGGGCAGGGAATCTTTGGTGCAGCGGGGAGGTCGGTACACCAAAAGGAATCCTGTAACTGCCCCTATTGCCCAACTTCCAGATCATGCACTCAGAAAACTGGGTCTTCCCAATAGGACGCCTGGTGCAAACTAGTGACTTCCTAAAAATCACTGCAATCCCCCCTCCCCGCCCACAAGGCCTGGATTGCTGTGCATAAGAGAAACCTGATGGACAAGCAGCGGCAAGGATAGGCCCATCTGCTTCATCCAACCAAGTCTCTGTCACACAGGCCAGCTCAAGTCCTCCATCCACGATCAAGTCATGAATGGCAGTGGTCTTATGGATCACTGACCTGGGATTGCACAGCAGCACCTTCAGGTCGTGTGGGATGGCACAGTGGGGCATCTATCTCCCATCCCTAGACAGATTTAGCAGAGCCACATAAGATTCTCTGTACAATGTCATTTGTGCTGCTGAAACTCTCTCTCCCTGGGGGCATTTCCTCTCAACACTCACTCCCCCAAATGCTGATTTTCCTGTCTTGTTTTGAAGGAACACTGGAGGAAGGAAGAGAAGAAAAGAAAAAGGTTCCTACCAACACCCAGGCAAAACCCTCACATGGCAATCAGGAATCTGATCACGATCCACCTTCCCACCCTCCTGTGTGTGTGTGTGTGGGGGGGAGACTAGCTAAATGAAAATTGCCACTTTTCCAGAGTAACAGCCCTTTGTTCCTTGTTAAAGCAGTTCATGCAATCAGGGACTTCATATTTCACAACTTGAGGGAGGCAAACAGTTTTATTTGTGGAAAATGAAAATCAAGAAAATGAAAATCAATCTGTCCTGTTGCATGAAAGACTAATTGAGATACAGAGATTCCCACCGAAATTCCTCATGGTCAGCTCCAGAAGATAGCATGCTGGGTCTTTGCAAACGCACATGATGGGTGCAAAATCCTCCTGCTCCCAACATAGTACTCATCCAGACTTCCACTTGCCCTGCTCCTTTCCTCCAGGAAAACCCAGTAAATCTTTACTGATGAATTGGATCAAGGCTCAGTCAGGATTTCCAGGATTTCCATGTTTTCTCTGATTCAGTGCTAAAGAGTTTTCCCAGGGAAAGTGGCAGAGCAAACAGAAAGCCTCTTGGGTCCGTGTTTTCTAGGCACAGGACAGGTGGAACTGTGGATGAGCCCATGGTCACTGTTGTCCTCATTTCCTACAGGGGAACCAGAAAAAACCCTGAAGGTGACATGAAAGGATTCTCTTCGCCCTGCGTGCCCAACCTGGTACAGGTTTAAGCTCATAGGTGGTTACAGATAGGTAGCAGTGTTGGTCTGCCATAGTCAAAACAAAAAAAATTCCTTCCAGTAGCACCTTAAAGACCAACTAAGTTAGTTCTTGGTATGAGCTTTCGTGTGCATGCACACTTGGTATCTGAAGAAGTGTGCATGCACACGAAAGCTCATACCAAGAACTAACTTAGTTGGTCTTTAAGGTGCTACTGGAAGGAATTTTTTTTGTTTTGCTCATAGGTGGTGTCTTTCTTCTTAGAGACAAGTTCCATGCCAGAAATAATCAGGGAGGGAAATGAAATCAAAGCTGCCAGTACCAAAAATTACCATTATACAAGTCTATGTTGCAGCCACATTTGGAGCCCTGTGCACAGTTCAAAAGGATATTGTGGAGTCAGAACAGGCTCAGAAAAAGCAAACAAAATGATCCAGGGGATGGAGCAACTCACCTATGAAGAAGTGTTTAGGACCTCTTAGCTTAGAAAACAGCAAGTCAGAGGCGCCATGACAGAAGTTAATAGAATGATGCCTAGTACAGAGCAAGTAGACAGAGGAAAGCTTTTCTCCCTCTCTCATAACTTGAGTACAGAGTGGAAGATTCATGACAGATGATGGAAAGTACTCTTTCACACAACACAAAGTTAAACTCTGGAAGTTGCTGGATTGGATCAATTCATGGAAAAGGCTATCAACAGCTACTAGTCATGATGGCTATGCTCTGCCTGTGCTGGGTCCTGACAGTTGGGACCTCCTCTTAAAGACCCCCCACCCAAATGTATTACAAAAATGTATACAGTATGTGTTGCATTTAAAGGAGTTTGTCCCCACAGCTCATTCCCCTGCCCCACTAGTTAGAAAACAGGACTCAGACTTTAGGCTTTTGCTAATGGAGGGATGCTCTTTCCACCGGAAAAAAACAACTCATTTAAGCTGCGCATTCCAAAACGCACATCTCTGTTGGAATAATTCCACTTCAATTGAGGCTACTCCAGAGTTACTGGCTAGAGAAGTATGTGAACTCAACTGTCTTTAAGAACATGACATTTGATTCACCACTGACATGCTAAGAGGTTTAAGAAAATATATAATTGAAGCGTGATCCACAGAGGAAGAATAAATATCACTTTCAAGGAGGACAATCAGGCAGAAGGTACATTAGCTAGCAGAAAGAGAGCTTCTTTGTACATGCATCAAACACAGCCACATGAGCCCGCTCAGCAAAGATTTTAGGTTCCGTCTTGCTCGTTTGGCTGCCTCTTCCAATGTCTTCACCCTTAGAGCAACTGCAGTGCATTTAATCCAAATATATCTTGTTGAAAACGTTCACGTTCTGCTGAAGGAGATGCTTACATTTCTGGCAGAACAGAGCAAATTGGCTAGTGCCCATGATGTCACAAAGGAACCTCCCTCAATCATTTTGGAAACTTTTTTAAAAAGCTGAGTGCTTTGTTTTACTGTTTAAACACGAAGGCAAGGGCATATAATTGTATTTGTGGTGCTTACAGGGTGTGTGATGCTACACATAGGACTCACAATCAGGGGGTTGCAATCCAGTGGCATGTGCCTATGTAAGAAGGGCCACAGCTCCATTTGAGGGGCCCAGCTTTTCAGGCAGATGGTCTTGGGTTCAGCCCCAGTGGCATCTCCAGGTAAAGGAAGAAAAGAATCCTGTCTGAAACCCTTTTACTGAACACATTTAGTGTGGGTTCAAGTTCTGCCCCTGTTTTTTATACTGAACTGTTTTATCCTGTTCTTCGTTTTATCACATGAAAATTTCTGTATTGTCTTATGAACACTTCTGCAAGTGGCGTTTGATATTGATTTCTGAAGAAAAGCAAGGCACTCATATTTACTTATTGAATTTCTATCCTGCCCTTTCTTCACAAGGAGCCCAGGGCAGCAAAAAGATGCACAATTTTAAAAAACAAGAACTAAGCAACAACATTCCAAAACATATTAAAACACACTTAAAACTGTTCTAAAAAGAGTTACAGTTTTAAAAAACAACACCCCAAAACATTATTCCATCCAATAGAAGAAATAAATAAACATTAAATAAAACAAATTTTAAAAATAATTGTTAAATAATTAAGCAACTAACTGCTAACCCTCAAGGGGTAATACAAAGCGGGGGATGCAGCCTGTGAGGATAGATTGCTACACAACTTAACAAAACCTGCAGAAAAAACAGAAGGCAACTGTCACCAACTGCAATCTCTGGAAAGACCATGCCCTCTTTGTTTAAAAAAAGGGGGGGGGGGTAAGGAACCTAACAAGCTTTCTGCTGCTCTTAACACACCCACACACCCCTGGTGGCTTGAGCCCCTGCAGATGTCACAAGGTGGTTACTTGGGGAGCCAGGAAAAGGAAAGATGGTAAATCAAATCGCAGGGAGAGTTCTGTTCTGAGCCAACTGGAAAAGCTGCCTTCTCTGCAGGACTGGCTCTGGTTAATAAGGCAGAGGGGGAGTCGTTATGTCGTCATGCTCTCCCGTGCATTTACAGCCTGCCTTAAGAGAAATACGATTACCTGGAGACCCACTTCCTTTCCTGCAAATCCTTTCCTTCCGCTGTTAGAAGTACAATAAATTTGATTGGCCCAGGCCTGCTTGCAATGAAAGGGTAGGTTTACAACTAGTGCAAGTCTGCTCTTAATGACTTCTGAGCCCAAGGTAGTAACATGCAGCAGACCTATGGAGTGGGACGCTAGATACCTTTGCATGTAATGCTAAACCAGTGGTTCTCAAAGAGTGTGGGCATGCCACATTCAGGGTTCAAAATTAATGGACACCAGTTGCATTTTGCGACCGGAAACTGGCCTCTTGCGACTTGATGGAGATGTCCAGTTGCCACTTTCGGCACCTAGCCTCTCCACCTGCCTTGCCTGCCAGGCTGGGGGATTCAGGGTAGAGCAGCAGCAAAAGACGCAGTAAAAGCCAGCTTCATCATACAGTTTTCAGCAAAAGCTGAAGACACAACTCTTTATGCTAACCTTTGACATCCAAGAGATAAATTTTTAAAACCCATCTTATTTTTGTGACTGCGTAGGGTGAAGGGCTGGTCAACAGCAACAACAACAACATGACATTTTAAAGCTTGTTTTCACTCATAGTTTTAAAGATAAATTTCATCACTTTATTTTATTTTATGTAAACCACTTAAGAGTTGTTTGTTTGTTTGTTTGCAATTCAGCAGTACAAAAATTCTGCAAAATAAATGAAATAAAACAAACTGGACCCACTTAGATTTTTTTGGGGGGGAGGGGAGAAGAAGACCACTCACTTCAACAAGCATGCAAGCAGTTCATCACTCCCCCCCCCCCAGAGCGAAAGCACTGGTGTGCCTGCGATGTGTGCCTGTGATGTGGCTTAAGCCACCCTGATTAGTGAGCACTATGGCACAATTCCAGCTCCAGTGACACAGCTCCCCATAAGGCCAATCGCATGTTCGTCACAAAGTACACAGGCCTTCCAGTTCATTAGCACCTAATGTTATTAATGGCCTGTCTCGCCAGCTGTACATCAAATTGCCTGCTGTTTAACTTCATACAGTATCTCAACCTTCCTTCTCCTGCTCCCCAGTTTCCACAAGCTAGCAGGGGGACAAACCCTTGATGTTAACTCAAATACATTTCTTGCCCTTAAAAAAGAAGGAAACAAGTAACAGTGTACCTTCTCTGTCTCCTACATGGTGGGGAGATGCTATTTATTTATATGGGAAGCAAGGGCCTCCAACAGCGTCACACGCAGCATTCCATTATGTGTATCAATAAAAAGGAGGATTTCATGCAGCTGCTTAATTAAGTCTCTGAGGCTCTGCTAGGCTTGTGGGGTGTTTTGTTTTGTTTTGGCTACCTGGGCTCCCAGTGAGTTAACCATGCTGTGCAAGACAGGCTGAAAACCTTTTGCAATTTTGGGAGGGGGGGCACTCTGGGTTACAAGGCCTTTAACACTGTTCCCCATCACAGGAGCACAGGAAGCTGCCAAGTCAGACAATCAGGGCATCTAGTTTGATAGTGTCTACTCCAGGGGTCAGCAAACTTTTTCAGCAGGGGGCCAGTCCACTGTCCCTCAGACCTTGTGGGGGGCCGGACTATATTTTGAAGGGGGGAAACAAATAACCCAGAGATGCATTTTCAATAAAAGCACACATTCTACTCATGTAAAAACATGCTGATTCCCAGACTGTCCGTGGGCCAGGTTTAGAAGGTGATTGGGCCGAATCCGGCACCCAAGCCTCTGTTTGCCAACTCTGACTGACAGTAGCTGTCCAGAGTTTCAGGCAGGGAGTCTCTCTCAGCTCTACCTGGCGTTGCTCTCAGTGGGGATTGAACCTGGGACCTTCTGCGTGCAAAGCAGATGCTCTGTGGCTGAGCGATGGCCCTTCCCCAATGATCATCACCACCCACACTGATTCAGCTGATTCTTATAAAGGTCTGCAGCCAGGAGTCAAACATCCACTTGCCGTGGCAACTGTTCCACTGCCTGTTAGCGAGTGTATGAAGAACAGCCCCAGCCATCCTCTCCAAATCCTAAGGAAGGTGGGTGGGCTGGCTGGTCCTGGAGTTGTGCTGTACTTGGCAGTGCAGAAGACCTATGGGGGAGACCCACCCACCCACCTTCAAGCTACAGAAGGCACCTAATGATTACTATATGGGTGCACAGCTGCCAACATTCTGTGGGAATGTTCAGGGAGGCAGGAGTGGATATATTCTTTAATGATATAACTTAACTTGCGTTAGCAAGTTCTATATCTAAGCAGAGTTTAAACGTTCCTCTTTTAAATGCACGGCGGTTTGCTTGTTGCAGGCTAGTTTTAGCCTCTAAATATATAGGATTCCTGGTAAGATCCCTTCTTCTCCCTCTTAAAAAGAATAAACACGACAATCTGATTAAAGGCAATATAAATGTAGTTTACTCAAATTCATTCAGTTCACAGTTGGATCCCTGAAGGCAGACTTATGTTACAAAAGCATATACATATGTGGAACTATCCCACAAGGGAGTTGGTTCCTAAGTGACTGTGAGCAAGCAGTCACTTCTCCTCAAACATAGAAAAACAAAATGGAGAAGAGCCAAAAGAGAGAGAGAGAGATGTGTTCCCTGCCTTGCTCTTGTTCCCAGGCGGAGAGAGGTGGATGAGAGCACACCCTCCTCTAGTCACATGCAGAGGAAATTTGCCCCAGCTCAGGAGGAAACAGGAAGTTTTCTCCTGGCTGGTACAAAGCATCCCCTAGCACATTGGTCGACAAACTAAGGTCGGCGGGCCGGATCAGGCCCAAATGCCTTCTAGATCTGGTCTGCAGACGGTCCAGGAATCACCAGCGCACGTGTTCTTTCCCTCTCCCTCCCACGGCGGCGCTTTTTTCCTCAGGAACGGAGCAATCTTGTCTCATGCCGGGCACCGTCGATGGCAGGAGTCGGCTGGCCCGCCCGCCTGCCTCAGCAGGGCGGCACCGTGAAGGGGGCGTGTGACGCCGGCTGCCAGCTGCATTTTCCTCCTGCTCCTCCTCCCTTTCCCTCAGTCTGCCCTTCCTTCCTTCTCTGCACCCCTTTTCCACGCTGCTTCCTTGTGCCCTCCCTCCCTCCCTCCTTCATTCCTCCCATGGCGTTCAGATGGGTCATTGCAGTGGCCATGGCTGCCGCTTGCAGGTTGGCAGGCAACTCTGTCTTCTTCTCTGTGGTGTCTCTTGGGAAGCATCAGCAGGTGGTGGGTAAAAGCTCCAGTGACTCCCCAGTTCCCCTACCTCTGTCTGCAGCTCCTTCACCAGGGCTGCTGCTTCTGTCTTCGCCGGCTAACGCAGCCTCCTGCCCTGCCACAGTGCCTGGCTGGCTGGAGAAGCCCAACTGGGGCTACTGGGATGACAACTGGGACAGGTAAAGCGAAGCATCTTCAGGCTTCTTTGTGGGCGGGCGAAAATCATTCATTCCCCCTCCCCTCCAAAAAAATATAGTCCGGCCCTCCACAAGGTCTGAGGGACAGTGGACTGGCCCCTGCTGAAAAAGTTTGCTGACCCCTGCCCTAGCTTGTCCACTCTAGGAATGTTGTACTTGACTGATATGCATTCCACACCCCATACATTCTCCAGGACAGCCATTCTTGGACCAGGATAGGGCTTGTCTTCAGCAACCCAGGCTCTAATAACATCATGTTCAGACTACTGCACTGTGCTTTACCTGGGGCTACCCATGAAGACTGCCCAGAAGCCACTGGGCCCAATTCAAGGTTTTCGGTCTGACGTACTAAGTCCTGAACATCTTGGAGCCCAAACGCCTGACAGAAGTTCATTTAACATAACTTTGTTTAGAAGGGTATCTGTACTGTTTGCTGCAGAACTTTCTTTCTAATCAGACTAGAGACCTCCTTTAGAAATAAAATTAATAATATAGAAGCTCAGAGCACCAACAAAGGCCTTTCACAGACCCCATGGCACCAGGCAGGTTTGTGATCCCCAGCTTTGCAGTTTTTAACAGTGCTTTCCAAAAGTCTCAAAGCACAACTCAACCTGATGCCAAGAAGTTGACCCAAACGGGGTCCTTAACCCTCCAACTAATAAATAACAGAAGGCAGAAGAAAGGCTGGGGGTGAAATTGGTTAAAAAATGTGGAACAGAAGAGCTGTGTGGGCTGCAGCAGTGGTGGGGATTTTCTTGCCCTTCTGGATCAAGCCATATCTGAAAATACTTACAGTGGGGACTATAAAATTCTGTCGAAATCCAATCGGCCTCACTTTTTTTGACGCTTTAGTTTCTGTCCATTTGCTGACACAGCCTCTGCCCCTGTATCTGATTACCTGGGGATCTGATGCAGCTGACCAGACAACCTATCATGGCATGTCTGGGAGTGGGAACAGCTGCAATGGCAGATATTGAAGCCCGAGGCTCCCACGTCCCTCGGGTTTCTGACACACGGCTGCTTTAAGTCTACCTGTAAGAGGTGTGCAGGCAAGAGTGCTTCAAGCAAAGACTCCCAGTGACTACCCCCTCCAACCTCAGCGCTCTGCTTCTACTACAAACCTACAAAATTGACTTCTGTGTTTTGGAGGGGGGAGGCCCTCCTAGGCTGCAATATCAGCGAACCTGAAACATCTTAGGCCACATACATCCCATGCATTTAAACAACAACGATATCATTTTAAACAGTCACAGCTTCTCCCACAAAGAATTCTGGAAGGTGTAAGTTTGTTAAGGGTGCTGAGAGTTCTCTGGGAAGAGGGTCTGATAGTTAAACCATCCTGGGAATTGTAGCTCCGGGAGGAGAATAGCGGTCTCCTAACACCTCTCAGCACCCTTATCAAACTACAGCTCCCAGAATTCTTTGGGGGAAGTTATGACTGCTTAGAATAGTATCATTGTGCTGTAAATGCACAGTGTGATTGTAACCATGGTCTCGTACACACAAAGACCAGATGTCTTCACTCTTGGGTTCCCAGATGTTGTGGACTCTAATTCCCATCACCCCCAGTCAATTTAGCCAAAGGCAAGGGTTGATGGGAGTTGTAGTCTAACAACACCCAGTGACCCAAGGTTGAAGAACACCACACTAGACTCTGCAAGCTCTCCTCTGATGCCACCATGCACAGATTCAGCATCACTCGGGGCATTTATTTAGTCTTCTGGCTGCCATCCAAGGGCACTGTGTGTTTCAGCCGCAAATACAGTGCTTTTAAAATTAATTTCCTTGTTAAAAATAAGCAATGGTGCCATTCCTCAGACACAGCCTCCAGCACCAGTTTGACACATTAGGAATTCCAGCCAGATTAGTATTTGCTGCTAAGTGGGGAGGACGCAAACAAAAATGGGACAGAGAATCCAGGAGACATCAACACACAAGACATCTTTTCTTCTATGCTTACAAGCGCTGTGGTACCCAAAACATTATCTGATCCTCCTTTCCTGCACTTTAAGAAGGATGTAGGCAAATTGGGAAAGGGTCAGAGAAGGGCAACAGGGATGGATACGGAATGGAAAGGAAGGAAGAAGTGGGTGTGCTGGACAGAAGGTGAGCACAGTCTGGTTGGGGGTGATGGGAGTTGTTTCCCTCCTGCTGTTGTGGCAAGCTCCCCTCCACCCTGGTCTCCCAGGACCAGGAGAGATATGAAGTGGGAGGGGCAAAGATGGGCAAGTTGGCATAGTCTCAGATTGCTTGCAAAGGACCAAGAGGAGGAAGAGACTGAGGCAGCTGTGGGAAGGTGGGAAACTTCAGTCTCCACAACTGCCTCATAGGGGAGCAAACATCATTTCTTCTAACAAAGAGTTAATTGCATTTACTCTGTGTGATTTATTGTTGCCTCACTCCTGACACACAGCAACCCTGCAAGGTAAGTGAGGCTGAGAGATGGCAGTTGGCCCAAGGTTAAGCAGGGAGAATTGCTGAAAAGCAATGATTTAAACCCAGGCCTCTCCGGTGCAATAGTATGGTCTCTGTCCTGCCCTGTGTATCTGAACTCTGGTGTTCTAATCAAATTCCTGTTAATAAAGAATATCCTTTGGACAGGATAGAAATTCTCATAGAATCATAGAGGGTTATCTAGTCCAACCCCCTGCAATGCAGGAAATGTCAAAGTGGGGCTCAAATCCATGGCCCTAAGATGAAGGCTCTCATGCTCTACAGACTGAGCGATCCTGGCAGATGGTCAACACACATGTAGCATTTGCTCCAGAATACTCCCCAGCTCAGTATTCATGAGCAAGCTCATCCCCGAATAATAATAAACACATATTAAGTACATTTGCACTTTTTAAAAAAAGAAACGCATTATTATTATTATTCCAGTCCACTGACACACATTACTGACCTCTTTATAGAAAAGACAATGGTGTGTCTGTGTGGGGGGGTGACTTTTGTTCTATTGAGCAATATAGAACCCACATATTCTACAACTTGCATTTCTGTCTCGTTTTCCCACGCAGAGCACTCAGAAAGCTAAACCCTAAAAATGCCAACCCGTTGCAATTTGATCTAAGACTCTGAATTGATTCTCTATGTTTAAGATAATTACTAGAATGCACACGGTTTTCTACTTTCATTCTTTGGCAATTACAGGTGTTTAATGTGTTACCAGCTACAGAGCTGCATTCTTGGTCGATGCCACGGAAAGTCACATCCCTACTAATTATGGCTTCGCTGGTGCTCCTTCCAAAGAGTAAAGGGTTTGGGATCAGAAGCCCTGTATGAAATGGTCAGAAGCGAAATGGTCAGGACTTACTTGCAGGAGAGGAGAAGGAAGAACTCCAAATTCCTCTACACATAAGAGGTGTTTTGCAAAGCAGCAGTTCAGGAGAAATTGTACACGTACACACACTAGTCTTGCTGCAAATAAGATTGTTCAAGGCACTTGTTCAGAGCTACTTTTAAAAAAGCAAAAAATAAATAAAAATTGACCTGCCATAATGGCATTTCATGGATGAGCCGCTCCATAAAAAGTATCATCGTCAAATGGCAATTCTCTGTGACATGGATGAGTGCAGCTCTTGGGATATACAGTGGCAGGATAAGGTTTCTGGCAGATGAATCCAAAGCAAGCAACAAACAGTGCCTTCCGCTTTGCAAGGCTTACGTTCAAGCTTTCTGCGACTAGCACACCAGAGCATTAAAGTGCTGGGAAAGGGACAAGAAAGAATCCAGGGCAGTCTTCACCTTTAGAACTGGTGCCTCCAGATATTTTAGACCACAATTCTGATCAGCCATAGTTAGCAAGGCTGTT
This sequence comes from Podarcis gaigeae, assembly GCF_964106915.1. Taxonomy (NCBI): domain Eukaryota; kingdom Metazoa; phylum Chordata; class Lepidosauria; order Squamata; family Lacertidae; genus Podarcis; species Podarcis gaigeae. The sequence continues at coordinate 49,511,427 of NC_139691.1, forward strand.
TGGGGCTGGGGCTGATGGCAGACGTAACCCAGGGGAGCACAATTTGGCAAATGCTAATAGAGGGATCCAAGCAACCAGGGAGCTCTCCTGCCCCAATCCCAGAGAGTGGTGTACACACACACACACACACACACACAAATGCACCCTACCAAGTAACACTCTCTTCATTTCAACAGGGTTGCACCAGAAAACCTGCGGTCAGACTGGTCTTTGGCATCAGGCCTGCAGGTTTTTTCTACAGCTCCCTTTCATTCTAATAGGGTTTGCACAATAGACTGGGCTCAAAGAAGGCTCTTTAGAATAACCATCAACCTCCTAAAATGAAAGTATTTAAGGAAGATAATGGTTATCTTTATACAGGTGAACAATCCACTGAAATAAGTAGAATGGACTTACAGTAGAAGTAAAAGTGATTACAAATGGATATAGCAATAGCACCAACTGAGTTCACTGATAAATGGGCTGCTGGTGGTGGTGGGAATCCTTGATTGTTTAGCTCTGGAAGATGCTGTCCCCTTGCTAAATTGAAGCACTTTCTACGCCAGCTTAAAATGGGCAGAGAACCCCCATGACTTAAGGGGATAGGTTGGATTTAGATGAGGATGTGGATCCCAGCAAGAACCCCAGACGAACCTGTCTGTGAATCAGGCCAGTGGCCAATCTAGTCCAGAATCCTTTCTCACAGTGGCCACCCAGATGCCCCAATAGGCAACCCACAAGCAAGACATGAGGGCAACAGCATCTCTCCCCCCCCTTTTTTTTCTTCTAGAAAATGATATATGGAAACCAAAGCAATGCAACAACTCAGAGAATCACGGGTAGGATGCCTAATAAGCTATGTAGGTAATCTTTAAGTTTCCTGCCCATACTCTGATTAAAGAGCCCTATATATCAGCAGACAAGACACAAGAGATAGACCATATACAGCATTCTTTGCCTTTCATCAATCTGAGATTGTAGGTTGCTTTTTCAGAGATTGTCAATGCTCATATCTTTTTGTACCCAAGCCATTCAAAGTCTTCTATTTTTGCATGGCTGAGATTCTAACTGCTGCTGAGATCCAAACTACCAAGTTATTTTTTAAAAAAACACACCAAACCACAGCGCTTCTGTGTCTGAAAGAGTCTGCAGGTGTGTGATGATGGGATGGACTGAGAGAATACTCAGCAGAGCAAAAATGGACAGAAAATTGTTAGGGTGTTCAACAGCTGCTTCCACACAGGACAGAAGAGGGAGCCAGGTGATGAAATCCCAGCATGCAACAGTCAGGATTCCACCCTAAAAAAAAGAGCTCCAAACATGTTTTTGTTTGATGATGACAAAACAAGAGACACTGTGCTATACAACACAACAGACCACCTGATCAAAGGGCGAAATCTTCCTTGATGCAGAGTGAATGTAAGGTGAACATAGGGAGTACATTTGAAGTGGCAAGCAATGCTTTAAGAAGCTGTACGTTCCCATGAAGAAAGACTTCCAAAACAATATGTCAAACTAAGTTTAAAAGAAACAAGCAAAATACAGCTGTGGCTCTTATGCTTTGAGAATGACCAAAGGGAGATTCCCACATCTGCTTCTCCTAAGGATGTGATGGTGTCCTGCAAAAGTAACATTCTAGATGCTTTCCATGTAGGGGATATAGTGACATTTCCCCTTAAATGGCAGACAACATATTCCCATGGCAGGAAGCCATTAGTCATTTAGCACATTACAATGCTTTTATCACTACAGGAGGAAATGCTGTTTAGATTCCCCAGCCCCCCATATCAGGCTGTAAAGCAGAGATAGGGAAACTCTGGTCCTCCAGATGTTGTTGGACTACAACCCCAACCATCCCTGACCACTGAGCATGCTGGCTGGAGGCTGGGGCGAGTTGGGTGTCCAGGCTTGGCAAAGGCTGCTGCAAAAATCTGGTGTAATTCCATCAGTTGGTGTCATCACAAAAAAGGCCCTCCTTCCAGCAGCCAGCCATCAACCTCTGCAGGCACTAGCACCATGGCCTATGAGGAGGGATGGTGGGAGCTGCAATTCAGCCACATATGAATGAACATTTTCAGGGCCAATTTAAAGGTGTTGGGTTGGGAGAAGAACACAGGAACGTGTGCAGAGAAAGAAGGAAGATGGAGCAAGCTTGTTTTCTCCTGCTCTGGAGGGTAGGACCTGAACCAATGGATTCAAATGACAAGAAAGGAGATTCCAACTAAACACCAGGAAGAACTTTTTGACAGTAAGAGCTGTTAGTTAGACCACAGAAGGGTCTCCCTCGGGAGATTGTGGGCTCTCCTTCGTTGGAGGTTTTTAAGCAGAGGTTGGATGGCCATCTGTCATTGATGCTTAAGCTGAGATTCCTGCATTGCAGGGGGGTTGGGCTAGATGACCCTTGGGGTCTCTTCCAGCTCTGTAATTCTATTATACATTTGGGTCATATGGAAAAACTTGAGCTACCTTCAATCACCATTGAATGTACAGTTGATGAGGACATGGGACTGTGGGAATACTTGCCCAAGGAGCTATGTTTGGCCCACTCCCTTTAGTTATTTCAGCACCAAGTAAAAATGTTTTTGTTCCAGCAGGCCTTTGTCTTGGCTGATACTTGATAGTTATCTCCCTGGCTTACTTTTTATTATTTAAAAAGAGGAGTTCTCATCTGTGGTTATTCTTTGTGGTTTTATTTTAATTAAAAAACAAAACGATGTTAGCCAAAAGGAGCAACTCAGATTAAGATGGAAAGGTGGTTTATAAATATTTCAAGTGCATGTCAAAACTTCAGGTTCATTATTACTTGGGATTTGAGAGATTAACAGGGAGAGAAAGCACCAGCTCCCCTCTTTCGTACAACAAAACAGAAACCACCCTCAAAATAGCCCCAAAATGAAAATGAATAATAGATAAGAAGTATATATGAGCACACCAAAGTTGAAAAACTAGATAACCTTGGATTTAGCATCCTGTACCAAGTAATGAAACTCCAGGGTATTAGAAATTCATGTGGAGAGAGGGAGGGAACTGAAATTGATAGGATACAATCAGTCCCGTCCCTGAGTACAAATGAACATGTAAAGAGACAACAATGCAACGCCAATGTGTATGGCTGACTATGATTTTCAGTGATTAGAGACTAAAAGGAAATGCAAACTAGCACGTCACAGTGTCAAATGGGGTGTGTGATAAGCAATAGGAAACGTGTGTGCAAGACAGAAGAGGAAAGAAAGAAAAGTTCACAGTGTTGGCACTAACAGATAAGACCTTATACCAGGGTTCAGCAAACTTTTTCATCAGGGGGGCAGTCCACTGTCCCTCAGACCTTGATGGGGGGGGGCGGACTATATTTTGAAAAATATAAATACCCTGCAAGCCGGTCCAGCAGCTCCCCCTGGACCTGGAGGAGGAACACACTTTGCACGCACTCAGGAGCACGTATTGGCACTGCCCGCTCACCGGCGTTGTTGACAAGCACGTGGGATGTAAAACTGCTGTCAAGTATAACATTCCTACAGTGGACATGCTAGGGGATGTTTTGTCCCACTCAGGAGAAGACTTCCTGTTTCCTCCTGAGCTGGGACAGACTTGAAGAAGGTGCGGTCTGTTGTACTGGCATGGAGGAGCGCACAGCCTCCATGTTCGGATCAGTGTGTGTTTGGAGAAGTGACTGCTTAGTCGCAGTCACTTGGGACTAACTTCTTTATGGAATAGTTCTAGTTGTTATGTAACCCAAGCCTGCCTTCAGGGATAGGTCTGTGAACCTGAATGAATCTGTGAGTAAACTACTTTTATATTAACGTGAATCAGATTCTACTGTTTCTTCTTTTTAAGAGGGATTAGAAGGGATTTTACCAGGAAGGAATCTTTAATAGTAAGACTCAGATGAGTCAGCAACAAGCTGGTCGCTGCATAATTTTAAAAGGGGAATGTTTGGAACTTTGCTAGAATACGGAACTTGCTAGCGCAAGTTAGGAAGGATATCATTGAATAATATAGCCTCTCATCCCTCCCTAATCATCCCCACAGAGAAGCAGCTGCTCCATCAGCCTGTCTTTGCAGAGCTCCCAGGCAGTGTGCACCACACACTGTGGCCCGTCGTCCGAGGCCAGGTTAGTGGGCAGGCTGCGCACGTGGAGCGCCGGGCAGACAGCGCACAACTCATCCTCCAGCTGCTCCAGCACGGCTGCTGAGCGTGCCACCAGCAGCAGCAACCAGCCAGGCGCCAGGCATGGGGCTAGCAGGTGGTTCATTTCTATCCCACTTTTCAGTGAAAAGGGCTCCCGCACTGGCTTCCATACAATCACTTAAAACAAGACAAATAGGATATGACAGGGGGAGGCTATTTGTCCATCCCTAAAAGAAATGATACATTTTTTTCTTCTTCAAGTTTTCAAGCTGAGTGGAAAAGTAATAGAATCACAGAATTGTAGTTTTGGGAGAGATCCTGAGGGTCATCTAGCCCAACCCCCTGCAATGCATGGCAAATGGCCATCCAACCTCTGCTTTAAAACCTGCAAGGAAGGAGACTCCCGAGGGAGTATGTTCCACTGTCGAACAGCTCTTACTGTCAGAAAGCTCTTCCTGAAGTCCCTCTGCCTCGTGTGTTCAGTTTGTATTAAGACTTGCATTCTACAGAATCAGCTTAGACAGCAATTGTGAGAGAAGAATATGGCCCCAGAGGATGAAGGCATGAAGTAAGGAGAGGATGGTACAGATGGTTGAACTCTACCTCACGTTCTGGCCCTTTCTACTTCCAGCAAGATCTATATTGCCCTGCCAACCTACCTTCCAATCTAGTACTTCTGCAGATTAATGGTAGATGAACGTCCGGGTGCCTATTTACTGAGACTGCAGCACCCCACTAGAGCGCCCCAGCTTTGTTGGGGTGCAGAGACAGGTTGGCACCATTACTGCTCCCATTCCAGTGCTAAGTTAAGACCTGGCTATTCACTCAAGTATTTGAGGAGAGAGCTGCCAGTGTGGCAGAACGGTTAGAGAATTGGGCTGTGGCCTGGGAGAGCAGGGTTTGAATCCCCACTGGGTGCGACCTTGGGCCAGTCACCATCTCTCAGCCTAACCCACCTCACAGGGATGCAAGGATACAAGAGGGGAGGGAGAACCATGTACACCACCCTCCTTGGAGGAAAAGGCAGTATATAAATGTAACAAATAAATATCTCAGCTGCTTGTGTTGATTTTATGGCCAGTTACTGTATATTACATGGAGAGTATTTTGTTGTGATTTATGTTGCGTTGCAGTTTCATGGTTTGTAACCTGCCCAGAGATCATTTTATATACGGCAGGTAAGAAGTATAATCATAATTATTGTAATATGGAGGAGGAAGAAAACAGCAACTGTCTATGGACAAACGTCGGCTCCCTTGGCCAGTAAAGCAAGATGAGCACCGCAACCCCAGAGTCATCTGCGACTGGACTTAACTGTCAGGGGTCCTTTACTTTTAAGAAGTGTAATGATAATTATTGTAATATGGAGGAGGGAAAGAACAGCAACTTAAGAATATAGAACAGATAGCGGCAATTATTCCAGATTCAGAAACCTGGAAGAAAAGCAAATTTTATACATGACTTTACTGATAGCAGAGAAATGGCAGGGCCAGCCCAAGGCATTTTGCAGCATGGGGCAAATAAAGAAAATGGCACTCCCCACATGCCCTCTGTTGCCCAAGGTGACTGGGGAGCCCCGGAGAAGCCCCAGCACACTGAAAACAGTGGGGCGGAGAAAAGAGAGTCCGGAGAAGTGACAGAGGGGGAAGGACCCTGAAGGTAGGAGTCTATCAGTGCTCCTGAAGGTAGGAGTCTATCAATTGATGAAGATGATCATCCAAATGTCATAGACCAAATGGAGCAAACAGCACACAGACCTAGTGGTGGGAGGAAAAAATCCTTAAACAAGAAACACGGGGGAATGATTAATGGACTTCAATTTCTGTACACTAATGCGCAAAGCATGGGAAATAAACAAGATGAGCTTGAGCTCTTGGTACAGCAAACTAAATATGACATAATAGGCATCACTGAAACCTGGTGGGATAGGTCCTACGATTGGAATGTAATAATGGAGGGAATACAATCTATTTCAGAGAAACAGACCAGACAAGAAAGGAGGAGGTGTGGCGTTATATGTCACGGATGTGTATACCTGTGAAGAGATCCAAGATTTAGAACCTCAAAGCCAAAGTCAGAGCATTTGGGTCAAAATTAAGGAAGAGAATAATAACAGTGACCTCCTTGTGGGAGTTTACTATAGATCCCCAAGCCAAACGGAGGACATAGATGATGCCTTCCTGGAACAGATGGCCAAGCATGCAAAAGGAAGAGAGATAGTAGTAATGGGGGACTTCAATTACCCGGATATTTGTTGGATGTCAAACTCAGCCAAGAGCATAAGGTCAAACAGATTCCTCACTGGCCTTGCAGACAACTTCATTGTCCAGGAAGTGGGAGAAGCAACAAGAGGAACAGCCATTTTAGATCTGGTCCTAACCAATGTTGATAACCTGGTTAGTGGGGTAGAAGTGGAAGGATCATTAGGCGCGAGTGATCATGCTCTTCTGAAGTTTACTATACAGCGAAAAGGAGCAGCCAAGCATACTAGGACTCAATTTCTTGACTTTAAGAAAGCCGACTTCATAAAACTTAGGGAAGTCCTGGGTGAGATCCCATGGACAGTAATACTAAAAGGAAAGGGAGTTCATGATGGCTGGGAGTTTGTTAAGAGGGAGATAGTAAAAGCACAACTTCAGGCAATACCAATGAGATGGAAACATGGAAGGTGCCTAAAGAAGCCAGGGTGGCTATCTAAAGTTCAGATTAAAATAGGATGTTTACAAAAAATGGAAAAGGGGGGAAACCACCAAAGAGGAATTCAAACAAATAGCCAGCACGTGTAGACACAAAGTCAGAAAAGCTAAAGCACAGAATGAACTCAGGCTTGCTAGAGAGGTTAAAAGCAACAAAAAAGGCTTTTATGGGTATGTTCGTAGCAAAAGGAGGAACAAAGAAACAGTGGGGTCACTCAGAGGAGAAGATGGTGAAATGCAAACAGGGGACACAGAAAGGGCTGAACTCCTCAATGCCTTCTTTGCCTCAGTCTTCTCCGATAAAGAAAACAATGCCCGACCTGAAGAATTTGGAGCAAATGATTCAACAGAGGAAACACAGCCCAGAATAACTAAGGAGATAGTACAAGAATACTTGGCTAGTCTAGATGTATTCAAGTCTCCAGGGCCAGATGAACTGCATCCAAGAGTATTAAAAGAACTGGCAGATGTGATCTCAGAACCACTGGCAGTCATCTTTGAGAACTCCTGGAGAACAGGCAAAGTCCCGGCAGACTGGAGGAGGGCAAATGTTCTCCCTATTTTCAAAAAGGGGAAAAGAGAGGACCCAAATAATTACCGCCCAGTCAGTCTGACATCAATACCAGGGAAGATTCTGGAGCAGATCATTAAGCAAACAGTCTGTGAGCACCTAGAAAGGAATGCTGTGATCACCAATAGTCAGCATGGATTTCTGAAAAATAAGTCATGTCAGACTAACCTGATCTCGTTTTTTGACAGAATTACAACCCTGGTAGATGAAGGGAACGCAGTGGATGTAGCCTACCTTGATTTCAGCAAGGCATTTGACAAGGTGCCCCATGATATTCTTGTAAAGAAGCTGGTAAAATGTGGTCTTGACTATGCTACCACTCAGTGGATTTGTAACTGGCTGACTAACCGAACCCAAAGGGTGCTCATCAATGGTTCCTCTTCATCCTGGAGAAGAGTGACTAGTGGGGTGCCACAGGGTTCTGTCTTGGGCCCGGTCTTATTCAACATCTTTATCAACGACTTGGATGATGGACTCAAGGGCATCCTGATCAAATTTGCAGATGACACCAAACTGGGAGGGGTGGCTAACACCCCAGAGGACAGGATCACACTTCAAAACGACCTTGACAGATTAGAGAACTGGGCCAAAACAAACAAGATGAATTTTAACATGGAGAAATGTAAAGTATTGCACTTAAGGGGGGAAAATGAGAGGCACAAATACAAGATGGGTGACACCTGGCTTGAGAGCAGTACATGTGAAAAGGATCTAGGAGTCTTGGTTGACCACAAACTTGACATGAGCCAACAGTGTGATGCGGCAGCTAAAAAAACCAATGCAATTCTGGGCTGCATCAATAGAGTATAGCATCTAGATCAAGGGAAGTAACAGTGCCACTGTATTCTGCTCTGGTCAGACCTCACCTGGAGTACTGTGTCCAGTTCTGGGCACCACAGTTCAAGAAGGACACTGACAAACTGGAACGTGTCCAGAGGAGGGCAACCAAAATGGTCAAAGGCCTGGAAACGATGCCTTATGAGGAACGACTAAGGGAGCTGGGCATGTTTAGCCTGGAGAAGAGGAGGTTAAGGGGTGATATGATAGCCATGTTCAAATATATAAAAGGATGTCACATAGAGGAGGGAGAAAGGTTGTTTTCTGCTGATCCAGAAAAGCGGACAGGGAGCAATGGATCCAAACTACAAGAAAGAAGATTCCACCTAAACATTAGGAAGAACTTCCTGACAGTAAGAGCTGTTGGACAGTGGAATTTGCTGCCAAGGAGTGTGGTGGAGTCTCCTTCTTTGGAGGTCTTTAAGCAGAGGCTTGACAACCATATGTCAGGAGTGCTCTGATGGTGTTTCCTGCTTGGCAGGGGGTTGGACTCGATGGCCCTTGTGGTCTCTTCCAACTCGATGATTCTATGATTCTATGCCCTTCTCCCTTAGGGAGTAACTGGGAGGGCACTGGCAGCTCCCATCTGCTGCGGAAGGAGCAGCGACAAAAGGCAAAGGCATGAAATGATGCCTCTTGCTTTGCAAAATTGCTGCCCTTCCCAGCTGTCCCCAGCAACTGCCTCAGTGAGGAAAATGGGCAGCCCAGCCCAGCGGCAGAGAAAGCCAATCAGGCACAAGGGGTGGGGCCAGCCCGGGTAGGATGCTCCACAAGGCCTCCAAGGAGTCTGCCTGCCTCCTCCCACTCAGCCGCCCTACAGGGGAGGTGGAGGTGGTGGGTGAACCATTTGGGGCAGTGCGGAGCCTGTGGGAGCCCAAGCCACGTCGCCACTCCCAAGAGAGATGTGTGGCTTGGGCACGCTGCAGGCCCCGCGGTGAGTGCCGCCCGGCGTTTTGTCACCCCCTCAGTGGTGACACCCAAGGCAAACCACCCCCAACGCACCCCCCTTCCTCCAGCCCTGGCCCAGCCCTGAGAAGTGGAGTGGTGTTTCTTCCAAAACAAAGGAAGAAAAGTGCAGAAACAAAAGTCAGGGGAATAAGCCGCTCTTGCAAACACCCTTAACCCACATAAACACTCTGGTGCCACATAAATCAAGTTGAAATAAAGGCAGCAACATGGGCAACACAGTGCCATGGCTGACTTTTTGTGAAAATAAAACTCTCTCTTTCTTTCTTTCTCCCTCCCCCCTCTCTCTCACACACAATCACTGCACCTCGAAAGCGCATCATCCTCAGGTAGCTATCAAAGGTAACTCTGCTTTTCATGCATATAAAGGTGTAAAAGCACTAACTTCAAGGGAGCTTTAGGCTGATGTAAGAGAGATAAGTCCAGGTCTAAGCAGAGAAGCCCAGATAAAGAGGGGTATTTGAAGGTTGAAAGGAACAGGCCAGTATCTTTTAAATCCAAAGGATTATTCGTTGAGGCTGGTAAGGGTTTCTGAGGGGTCTATTTTATCTCTGTCTTCTGTACTCAAAGGTGTATTTAAATCTCAGTTCAAGACTTACAAGAGGTGAGAGATTTTTTATTTTATTTTTTATTCGTAAGGCTTTACACACTTCCACACTTCCTTTAAAGACTAACAACAATAATGAACAGATTGTATCTGTTTTCATTGCCCAACAAACGAGTTAAGCATTTTTTTTAATGCCAGAGGTGGGAAGAGACACAGATCTGTGGATTACAACCCAATGGTGAACTAATCTTGATGCCAAAAAGTGCAGCCTCAAAAATCTGCAGTCAGAATAAATTCTACATTGGTACACCTGTGTGTGTGTGTGTGTGTGTGTGTGTGTTGCACAATTCCTCTTGCCTCTACATCTGCATTTCCCACCCTAAAAGCACTGCCCCCTCCTACAAGACTAGAATTGCTGGCATCTCTGGTGTGGGTATGTTGGGTTCAGAGTTTCTCTTCTCTGGCACGGTCTTCCTGGAACAGCACTTGTAGCTCTTACCAAACCCTCAGAAACAGGATACCTTGATGGAAGGTTGGGTCCTTGTTCCCTTTAGCCAGCATTTTGTGGTGGGGTGAGGGAATATCCCTTGACCCTTCTCCTGGGTGTATTTCAGCCCTTATAGAAAGAATCATCAAGTTGGAAGAGACCCCTGCGCTTGCCTCTCTGCTTTGCTTGCTTGCTTGCTTGCTTGCTTGCTTGTTCCTGTCGGGGTGGCTTTGCAAAATCCCCCGTGGTGAATCAGAGAACCTGCACGTTGGCAGGATTGCAGTACTTACTGGGCTGTGTAAATACCCAGTCAGGATGGCCAAGGTGCAGAGGGGCTGTAGCTGCCATGGCCCCAGGCCAGGGCTACTCAGAGGATAAGTCATTTGGCAACTGCAGCTCCAAGGAGATGGGTCCACCCTGGGCTTATCCATGTGCATCAAAGCCTGCTTGGCCTACCTCCCATGAGTCCCAAGGAGACAATGACATCTCTGCTACAATGACTCACATCACTCCTGGCCACTGGCTGAGACTGGTGGGAGTTGGAGTTCAACAACACCTGAAGCACCACAAATTCTGCTCCATTGTGTTGCGTTACAAAAAACACACTGTATCCACATACAAACTACTTCCACAAACATTCCCTGGTGCTGAGGAAAGCTCAACCAAGGACTCACTCAGGTTTCCCTGCTTATAGAGGAAATCAATTTACCTGTCCCATACAGAGGGTCCCATGTTTGACCTCTGACACCTCCAAATATGGCTGAGAGAAAAGCTTATCTGAAACCCTGGAAAGCCACTGCCACACTCCCAAGCAACACAAACACTGAGAGTAAGGAAGCTGTATTTATTCAGTGCAGGCTTAGAGTAAGCACAGGGTCCAGAAGTCACGATTCCAAGGTATGTGAGCAAGGCAGGAGATGTGGAACCGAACAGAAACAATGAAGATGTCCCAACAGTTGGCATAACCCCCCAGGTAAGCTTTTGAAGACCAGGAGAGGTGAGTTCACGTACAAGGTTCTCTCTAACTACTGTTTTCGCGTGCATACAAAGGCACACTCCAGAATCACACTGGGCTGCTGCATCTGATCCCACCTATGGAGGCAGCATCTGGATCTCAGCAACACCACAATGTCCTGTCCATCTGCCTCCAGCTCATCCACCACTTCCTCCTGCTCTGTCCCTCTGGTTGAAGTCCTCCCCACTCCCCAGCGAGGCTCTGTGCTCCACAGGAGAGGTGTGCAGGGATCTGCCAGTGGATCTGCTTCCCCACTGGACATCTAGAGTCGCATGGGGAGAACCTCGAATCTCCACCCTCTACCCCTGGGTGTCAGGCTCCAGGCCCTCCCTCTACTTCTTCTTGCTCCTCTTCCTCTTCTATCCACTTCCTTTGGCATTTTGGGATGCCAAAACATGCCAGATTCTAACAAACCCAAGAGGTCCAGAAGTAAACATCCTATGAAGAACCCCAAAGTTTTACCGTTGATTTATGAAGATGCCCCAAAAGACACACACACAGTATATAAAATTCATCTTCTTAGCACATCAGCAGTGTTAACAAAAGATGAAGTTAGAAGTGTGTTAATCAGTAACTAATCTGCTTTGAGAGAACTTAATATCCTCTGAGTCTATGTTACCATACTGTACATAATCTGTGTTATTTTCCATCCTGGTTAAGATCCATGCCTGATTAATTCACTGTAGAGTCTCAACTAAACTTTGGAAAATGATCTTATTTCATGCTTCTACAGAGCTATTGATTTTCCATAACGTTCCTTACAGCAAAATCCACCTGGAAAAAATGATGACTTCTAAAAAATATTAGCGCAGCTCCTGTTCATTGCTGTGTGTGTGTGTGTGTGTGCAGGAGATTTTCCTGGGAGTTGTTGCCCTCTGGGTCACTCTGCTGCTCTTAACCGTGCCCTAGACCCCACCATCTTGCAGTGGATCCGGCCTCTGCTGCGTTCGCACTGCATCCAGCAGGAAAAGCGTGGGAAGAAACAAGGGAGCGAAAATGCAAGAGTGTGTCTGTCTTCCCTCCTCTTAAGCCCACACTGCAGTCCCAGAGATAACAGGATAAAAAACAGTATAGTCAAGCTTTGAAGCACAAGTGGGGAAATGTTGCCTTTTAAAGAATCCATCTTCCAGTTTGTGTTCTGTAAGGAGCCATATCCCTTCTGAAGCTTGAGGTTGGAGTGGGGAGAAAGGGGTGGAGAGGAGAAGGAAGCATCCACCTCTTCAATCAGAATCATCTGTGGTGAGGAAAGGGATGGACTAGGCCCTAACGAAAACATTAAACAGCTTTGGGCTGGCGAGATAGATTGGATTTCCCATCTTTATCAGCGAGTGCAGTGCTTCCCATTTACACAACATCTGTAGGAACATTAAGCCTACCTCTGAGGGTAAAACAACAACCCGCAAGCCAACTGTGCAAGGAGACTCATCGCCTGAACCAGCTCTGCCTCACTCAACTATTAAGCAGGAATGCTGATTTGAAAGGGACTTGCATTATTGATGGCAGGTTGATGCCGCAGAAAACTGGTACCTATACCAGATCAGAGAACGCTCATATTTCATTGTGCGCTCCCAGATCCAGCACAGGCTCCTTGTCCCTCCCTTCAAAGCAGACTCTCTGTGGCTACTGGCTCCCCACACCTTTCCACTCTAATATCCAGAAATATCCTTGGTCTAAGACCTTTCTCCAACTCCTTCACCCTCCTGCTCCTGTTCCCTCAAAAGATGGCACCTGCTCTCCCATGCTTTTCGGAAGAGCCTGCTGGAAAACCCATTTAAACAAAATTTGTATACAGTCGAACATTGGTTTTTGAACAGCTTACATCTTGAACATTTTGGCTCCTGAACACCACAAACATGGAAGTGACTGTTCCGGTTTGCAAACTATTTTTGGAAGCCAAATGTTCGATGGAGCTTCCGCAGCCAATCAGAAGCTGTGCTTTGGTTTCCAAACGTTTTTGAAGTTGAACGGACTTCCGGAATGGATTCTATAATCAAACAAACTTCCATTTGATAAGATGAACAGATAAATCAGCCATTTGAGCATGCTTGATAATTGGGGGGAAGGGAAAGAGAACAATATCCACCACGCTGCTGCACAAAAGGCAAGATTCAAATCAAGTGACTCATTATTATTATTATTGTTGTTGTTGTTGTTGTTGTTGTTGTTGTTGTTGTTGTTGCATTATAAGAAATGATATCCCAAGGAGGACACGTAGGCCAGCACCTTTCCAAAGATAGGTACATTACCACCAAAATATGTATTTCACCAGAACCACCTCTTAATTATATGCAGCCAAGTAAATCAGAGGCTGCAAAGCCCATTTCTTTTCTTTTCAAAGTTCTGCTTTACAAGAGATATTTGCCTATGAATCAGCAGTTGGGTTAATTCATTATTCAGGAGCCTTGTTATTTACCGCGCATTACAGCATGGTTAATTATTTACACACGCCTGTCTCTTGTCTGTGCATCTGTTTTTCTCCCTTAAGAAAAGGGGGGGGGGGTGTTTATAATCTCCTTCGCAGAGAGGATATAGCAGTCAGAGGTCGGGTGTTGTTGCATCAGAGGCTCCCAGCCCGTTTTCTTCTTTGTCCTGGCTCTGCTCTTATTCCTTGCAAATTCTACAGAGAAGGTAGTCGCCTTCTAGGTCACCCCAAACCCACAGAGACTCACTTTAATTAACACATTAATTAGGGAGGAGTTAGGCCCCATCACACACTTAAAACATTATTTTATCATTTTAAACAGTCATGGTCCCTTGCCCCTCCCCAAAGGAGTCATGGAAAGCGTAGTTTGCATCGGGTGCTGAGAGTGGGCAGGCAACCCCTGGATGACCCTCGGGATCCCTTCCAATCCTACAAGTCTTTATTCCCCTCACAGAGCTACAGTTCTCCAGAGTGGTTTAACAATCAATCCCTTTTCCTGAGGAACTCTGGGAATTATAGCTCTGTGAGGTGAAGATTGGGACTCTCAGCACCCTGTACAAACTACACTTTCCAGGAAGAGCAACAGGAACCAAAACGCACCATTCATTAAGACCTTCTGAATGCACCCAAAGCATCCCATGAGCCTCGTGGATATGCAGCTGTCAAGCAAGGGCACGTGGCCGTGAGCCAAGCCAGTGAGAGTCTTGCCTTTCATCCTCCGCCCATTGGCCTTCCAGCACCTCCCTCTTGCTGGGGAGTTTTTATAGTTCAGGAGGTCCCTCACAGGTTTTATTTTATGATTAAGTAGCTTTTTTAAGCCTCTAATTAATGGCCGGGAGATGGAATTCTTGAAGGCTCCTTACTGTAATTGCTGCAGAAGTTTATGATATAATAAATAGGATGCAGTATCAATAATTATTATTGACCAATTTGTCAGTTTCCAAGGGCAGGAATGACAGTTATACCAGAATGTTGTGCAGAGAGGGCAGGCCCCACACAGCAGCAACCCTTGAAATCCTGGTCAATTTTTAAAGGTGATAAACATACGCTGCTGCTGCTGCTGCAATGAAGGCAATAAAAACCATTAAACTTATATTCAGGGCAACACCACACCAGTTTGAAATTTCAACTAGTAGACTGATCAGGGATCACTGCAGCTCCCATCAGCACAGCCAGCACAGCTATTGGGGGAGGGGCATAAACACAGCATCCCTTCTGTTTCAGACCAAAGGCCCAATGAGTCCAGTGTCTTGTTTACCCTCCATGACTCTAGGTTCCTACTCTTGCTTGTTTGTATTGGAAATGCCATGGATTACACACACAGGAAATAGCAAAAGATAAGGGGGGGGGGAGTTTAAATCATGGGACAGATAAGGAACGACCTAGCTCACTCCTGGCAACCTTTCCTTGCATTCTGACAGATCAGTCATATAATCAAATCCTTCCAATAAGGCAAATAAAAATGAGACCATTCATTGTGAGCCGACCTTAATATTTCTGCAAGTACAAACCCTGCCACTTACTGCTCCCTTGCCTGATCTCTGCCCAGCTGTATCCTTGACAGTCAGCAGCTAACCTTGTCAGCGGAGAGGATTCAGCGGGGAGTGACAGGTTTGACATCCTGTCAGATGCCTGGTGCTCTGCTCCTCTCCTCATCTGATCACTACCTGGGGCTTAACCGGTATTCCTCCACACAGCAAGGCAACCCAACACCCTCAGCCCTTGGCCAAGAAAGACAGCCGCCTGAGGGAGGCTGGCAGGTGTTCTGTCTTGTTTCTCCTCCAAGCCGGTTCTACGTTTCCTTGCCCATGATCAAATGTCCAAAGCGGGCACCTGCAGGGGCACCGAAGGCATTACTGAAGCGGCGATGATTTTTCAAGAAAACAGTGGCTGGAGATGGGCCTGTCAGAAATGGGGTGGGAAATGGATGGCGACTTCTGGGTGGAAGGTGCGAGGAAGGTGTCAGCTCTTGTTATAAGAGCAGTGAAATTCTGTGCCAGGGGCTGGAACTCAAAACAGCCAGGATCATAGGAACAATATAGGTTCAAGCTGTCTTAGGGACCACATGCCAAGTCTGATCGCTGAGATAAAATGTAGGCGCGTTGATGCTCATTGGGAGATTGGCAAGGCTTATTTGACATCAGCATGAAACTGAGCTTGAAATTGGGATCAGCTCAGCCCTGTGGAATACTCTGCCAATAGAGATTCAGCAGGAAACTTGTTTTAACATTTAGACGTCTGCTGAAAACTTTTTAAATGGCACCTGTGTTATGCAGAGCATAAGGAAAACATCTTCTGTAATAGTTAGCTTCTGATTTGTAATTTTTTAAAAATCATGTATTTATTTTTGGGATACACATGCATGCACATACAAAGGAGGATTGCATCTCATGCGGAGATTCAGTTCCAAGAGTTCCATGTATACATGGTACCTCGGGTTACAAACACTTTGGGTTACAGACTCCGCTAACCCGGAAGTAGTACCTCAGGTGAAGAACTTTACCTCAGGATGAGAACAGAAATCATGCGGTGGCAGCAGCGAGAGGCCCCATTAGGTAAAGTGGTACCTCAGGTTAAGAATGGTTTCAGGTGAAGAACAGACCTCCGGAAGGAATTAAGTTTGTAACCAGAGGTACCACTGTACTCAAATTGTTGAAACCGCTCCAGTGCAAGCATCCTGAGGCTTCTGGAACCAGTATGATGAGGCCCCAGGATGCTTTCATTAGATCTTGTGGGGCCGTCTCAGTTCCTGAGGGATCTGACAAGAGCACTGCAGACCCAGCAAGGCAGAGAGCTTAAAAGTTTATTTTGCACCAAGCTTTCCTGGGGCAGAAACAACTTTTAAGTTCTATGGATTGCTAGCATTTAACTTGCAGGATTCAAATCATTGACCTTCAACCGCATATAGTTGAAATACACATAAGAAGGGATTGTACTGTGCAATACCTACACACACACACATATATATACAACCACTTTGATATGCCTCATTAAATTGTGGTGCGCAAGTTTCTTTTTTCTTTTTACTAATAAAATATAAACAAACAAACAATGCAGTTACACAAAAAGCATTTACCTCATTTGGTTAGAGCATGGTGCTGATAACGCCAAGGTTGCAGGTTCAAATCCTGTATTGGACTGCTGCATATCCCTGCATTGTAGGGGGTTGGACTAGATGACCATCAGGGTCCCACTCTAAGGTCTGGTATCTTTTTCATACCCTGGTTCTAAATTGCACAGCACTTTTTATACCACTATCAGCACCATGAACTTAGCCTGGTAGCTAACTTACAGCCAGGCCAATTCTTTCCAACCGTGGGGTAACTTGCTGGAAATATCTTGCCCCAGTGAGCAGTGGAGTTGTCATTAGAGTATTCAAGGGCACCCCACACAGAGTGCACTGCAGTAATCTGGCCTGGAGGTTAACAGTCCATGGATAACAGGCTCTTCAAGTCCAGAAAGAGCTACAGCTAAAGAACCAATTCCTACGCTTTGAAGAACAGACCTCTTCATAAGATAATATTTGCAGGATGCCCTTCCCCTGCAGAGTGCAGGTTAGAAACTATGTAATCTTATCTGTATATACCAAGGATAGGAAACCCAGTGACCTCCAGATGTTCTGGACTACAACTCCCATCAACCAGCATAGAAACCCCAGTCAGGGGTGAAGGAACCTGCATTCTAGAACATCAGGAGAGGACCAGGTTATCTCTCAAATTTGCAATGAATTGCCTCACACTTCCAGATTCTGTTTTGTGTTCACCCTCCCAGCCCTTTTCTTTTTTAAACTAGAACACCTTACCTAAAATGCTTCTTCTAAAATATACCTGTTACCTCTAGCTACATAATTTGGTAGGATGGCACTCATGTTTCCACAAGGCAATATATTTTTTCCTAAACAAACAGATAAACCCGGCTTTGATTATTATCCTCGTTGTTAATGGGGGGTGTCTTCCTTTCAGCAATCTTCCTGCACTAATCATTTGTAAAATAAAGTCTGCTATATTTTAGAAGGATTTACTCTTTCTTGTTAAGCTCTAAAAAGGTTTCTCTTTGTAAAGCATTTTTTTAATGGGGTTGGGGGAACGGTGAGGATCCTCCCCCATCCTTTTGCAAAAAACAGCAAGGAAATAATATTCCTCTTCTTAGCAAACACCACCACTTGAAAAGGTTACGCTGGCCTTTCCAAATACCACCTCCTGTGCACAGAACTCAGTGCTAATGACTCTAAGGATGAACAGCTACTTTCTAATACATCTTAACCTTTGAAAAATGGGGCCCTCATTGTCTTACCTTCATAAGCAGTTTGTTCACCTGATGTCGTTTATCTCTTGACAAAGGCCACCGTGATGGAATATATGTATGGAATGTAAGAACGCGGTCAGCTTTTGTTGACAGTTTAAGGGAACATAAATTGTGTGATGATTATGAGGCACCACTTCCTTCCCATACTGTACATTCCTGGCAGCAGGCTCTGCATTCATTGTGCAATAGCCAAGCCTTGATTGCTCCATTTATACAGGGCATCTGCATGGCATCATGGAAAAGCACAGTTCCACTACTCAGAAGTTGGAAAATCCAATTTACTTTAAAAAACAACAACAACCTCTGACAGTGGAAGTAGAACATTGTGGCTAATAGTCATGGATAGCTTTGTCCTCCCATGAGTTTGTCTAATCCTCTTTTAAAACCACCCAAAGTTGGTGGGCATCAATACATGTTGTTGTTGTTATATTTATTTATAGCCTGCCTTTTCACTGGCAGGGATTCCAGGGACTCAAGGTGGATTACAGCTAGAAAAGAAATAGCTAAAAACACGGGGGTGGGAAGCCATAATTTAAAAGCATTACACGGGCCCTTAGGTGGTGCAGTGGGTCAGCGCATCTGGCTGTTAACCAGGACGTTGGTGGTTCAAGCCCAGCCAGGGAAGTCTGTGGACTGCCTTCCAACTCTACAATTCTATGAGTCTATGATTATTGGAATTTAACTACAGTGGTACCTGGGGTTAAGAACTTACCGTATTTTTCGCTCTATAAGACGCACCAGACCACAAGACGCACCTAGTTTTGGAGGAGGAAAACAAGAAAAAAAAATATTCTGAACCTCAGAAGCCAGAACAGCAAGAGGGATTGCTGCTTTCACTGCACAGCGATCCCTCTTGCTGTTCTGGCTTCTGGGATAGCTGTGCAGCCTGCATTTGCTGCATAAGACGCACACACATTTCCCCTTACTTCTTAGGAGGGAAAAGGTGAGTCTTATAGAGCAAAAGATACGGTAATTCGTTCTGGAGGTCCTGTTCTTAACTTGAAACTGTTCTTAACCTGAAGTTAACCACTTTAGCTAACGGGGCCTCCCGCTGCTGCTACACCACCGCTGTGCGATTTCTGTACTCCTCCTAAAGCAAAGTTCTTAACCCAAGGTACTATTTCTGGGTTAGCGGAGTCTGTAACCTGAAGCGTATGTAACCCGAGGCACCACTGTTTTAAGGATCTGTTAAAACATACAGAGCAATATAACAAAAAAGGAACACAGGAAGCTGCCTTATAGTGAGTCAAACCATCTGGCCCAGTACCGCCTGCACTGACTGGCAGCAATGGCTTTCCAGGAATTCAGGCAGAGGACCTTCGCAGCAGGGGAGACCACGCCTGGGACCTTCTGCCACAAAGCTGCAGTCTGATTCCGTGGTCCCACTGCACAACGGAGCCCACGCTTCACACTCAGAAGGTTGCAGATCCAACCTCCAGACTCATCTCTTCATACACCTTCATCCAAAAGCCTCCTCCTTCCAATTAATTTGTTTTGAGATATTATACATTTACATTTATTTTCTCCGCCTTTCCTCCTGTTTTATTTGTTGTGCAGAAGTTCACCAAGAGAGCAAATGCAGCTGACAACGTCTTAGGGTAAGGAAGAGGGGGAGGGGTGAAAATCAATAAGAAATCAACTTTGATTAACGCTGTTTGACAATTTTTTCACATTAATCACATTTCCATGCTCTGGAGCATGCAAAGTGGAAAAATCTATACTCATAAAAACTGTAATTGGGAACATTCTTTCTACTTACACAGAGGCAAGGGTGGGGTGGGGTGGGGGAAGGATTCGCTGAGCTGAACTGCAAATCAGTGAAATCACCCAGAGAACAAAAAGCAGAGTCCTTTTCTCAAGACTTCTGAAGCGTAATGGAGACTCAGAAGGAGACACATCAAGACAGTCTCAGCCCCAGAGGAGATGACCACTTCTAAACAATGCTTTCCCTCTCCCTCCCTCTTTTTAAAATATAACTTTTATTGCATTTTAAATCAACAAGAGCACACATCTAAAAATGTGTGCTAATATTAACATAAAATACCAAAATAATAAATTAAGATTTTAAAAAAGCAATATCATGCACATATACATTCACTGCTAGAACAATTTAAAAAATCAGTAACAAAAATGGTGAAACCAAGCCTTGATATAAGCAGAAAATAAACTTTGATTTTTCAGGGGACGGACGGACAGAAAGTGATATAATTATCCCTTATTTTCACAGGGAGAAGGAGAGCGAAGCTGATGATCACACCCAACAACAATTCAAGATTTTATTCTCATTGTATTAACCACAACCACTTGAAAGCTGAGAGAGGTGAATGATTATGTTCCTAATTGCTAACATAAACAACAAAACAGTGCCAGATAGAAATAAATTTGTCCTTTCCTTTTTGGCTTCTTGAAATCCACAGTTTGAAAGATAACTTTTCTAAGAGGGCTATTTCCAACACCTTAACACAGCAATAAATCAGTTCTACCCTGGCCAGATCTCTCCAAAACAGGTTATTGTTGCCCACAACGCCGTCAGGTTCATAACTAGCTCCTTGCACTGCTGTCCCAAACACTGCTTGTCAAAACACTAAGCCTCACCTAATTCAGTTTTGAATCCAAGCACGACTTAAAAATAGGCACCCAAGGATAACGCTGGTATACAAACAAACCACCAGGCACCACTCTGTCTTCTGCCATGATAAAGCTGTCCTGACAACACCACAGGCAAAACGTATCTTAATTAACTTTTACAGAACTGATTCCTGTACTAGGAGTCAAGCAGTTAGTTTGCCACAGAGGGAGAGCTCCAACACTCCCAAAGATAAGAAAAGCAGCTTGGCCAAATATTCATTAGCCTGACACAACCTCTGTCAATTACATCAATTATATCATTTACATCAGTGCCAACCATCACATTGCCATGATATTGGTGGGTGAAAAGCGTTGTAATCTACATCTGGAGGGCACCAGGTTGACAAAGATTAGACTAATATTTGTAGGAAACAGTTGTATAAACAAGAGCACGGGAAAAGGCTGCTAGATCAGGCCACTGGCCCACCAGTCTCCTGTTCTCACACTGGCCAACCAGATGCACTCTCCCCTCCTGAGGCTTCCAGCAACTGGCATTCAAAAGCATTGCTGTCCCAGAGCATGAGACTCGACATTTCAGGGCTGTGGGCTGGAGCCCCACATCGGGCGAAAGATTCCTGCATTGCAGGGGGTGGGACTCTACAGTACAATTCTATGATTCAAGCAATGGAGGTGGCTAATATGCACAGCTTGCAGACTTAACATATAGAATAAGAGAACAAGAAGAACATACCTTTAAAGAAGATTGGAAAATGTTTATTGAATATATGGGAAACAATTGTGAGCTGAGAACACTGGCAGCATTAAGATAAATTCAACAGTGCAAACAAGTTTTGATAGATGCAATAATAGAATAATGAATGGTATAGTTTTTGTAAAATATGCAGGGATGTATGTTATGCAAAATGAAGCATGGAAAGAGAAGGGAAGTCATTCATATCCTAAGGATGTAAAATGAGTATTTTAAATTGTAAAGCAGAAAACTTAATAAAATTATACACAACATGGCTAGCAGCCACTGATAACCTTCTTCATAAATTTGTCTAATCCTCTTTTAAAGCCATCCAAGTTGGTGGCCCTCACTGCCTCCAACAGGAGCAAGTTCCATATTTTATGTGCTGTACAAGCAACTTTCTTTTATCTGTCCTGAATCCTCCAACATTCAGCTTCATTGTCACCAAGTTCTAGAACTGTGCATATCTTGCATCACTGCATATTTCCCACCACCCACTGACTACAGAAGAACACAGAGACACAGAAAACCTGCTCTATACTGAGACGGACCATCTTGCTCAGTATTGTCTGCACAAACTGGCACCAGCTTCCCAGGGTTTCAGGAGATGCTGCAGACGCACCTGGGGCCCCGTGCATGTAGAGCAGATGTTCCACTGCTGAGCTACAGCACCTTTCCCTCAATCTGCACTCAAACGCGAAACTTCAAGGTACCAAGGAGCAAGTGTTGGCAGTCTTCACAGTACATGGCAAAACAATTCTGGGTCTTAATGTGACAACTTGTTAGCTCCATGGCTCTATAGACCAAACACTAACTCTCTAAAAATAATTCAAAAAGAAAGACATACAGAAACAGAAGCCTACCCATCACTCACTCCACCCTGCAGGACTCCTATATGAGTTTTGAGCAATGCTGTCAGAAACAGGGAAACCACCAGAGAGAAGGGCAGCAAAGAATCTTCACTCAGACCTAATTGTGGATTATTCTCCACAATCTCTCAATAGCTAATAGAAACAAGAAAGAATCCTGCTATTCCCCCTTACAGATGTTTCTACCTTGAGATACTGATTTATTTCAGGAAGTAAACTCCACAGACAGGCACACTTTCTAGCATGGCTAATCTAATGTTTTCATATATCTCTGACCACCACTAGAATTTAATTCCAGGTTGTATTGTCAAATCAATACCTTTTCATGTAGCAGACTTGCGCCAGGATTGGTTGGGTGCACTTGTTATCTTTTCAGGCCCTCTGGGGTTTCACCTGGCTGGTTTCCTGGAAACAAAAGCCTCTCGCTTTGAAGAGGCAGGATTCTCAATCAAAACTGGGAGCCAATCAGCATTCAGCTGTAAGTGGAAATTTGGGCAACAAACTGGGGTGATATAAGCCTATGTTCAAAGCATATGGCTTCCTTACTACACAGAATTATATGCTGGGGGAAGCTGCCCAGATGTTGTTGGACTCCAGCTCCCATGTCCCAGCCAATATGGCCTATGGTCAGGGATGATGGGAGTTGTAGTGCAATAATGTTTGGAGGGTGTGATCTGAATAAATGCATTCCTATCCTCATTTCACCCCAGCTGTATTCATGGCTTCTTGCTTTGCCATGGTATTGATACCCAGGGGGGCTGCGTCTTCCTGCCCAAGCTGCTCCCCAACAGGTGAAGCCACAGGAACCTCACCTTTAACCCTCCTTCTTTTGCTCACTCTCACCATAAGCCTTTCCACTTAAAGATACACCTTGTGACAACTTCATGCATCCTTTGAAGCCATATTGTCGTATCCACTGAGCCTAATTGCAGTAAAAGATTTACTGCTTAATTAATAACTTCACCATGAGCAATTAAAGGTGTGTTGGAAAGGAGATAATACATTTTATTCTGCATGAAAGCATTCGCTTTTCTTCAGCGAACAGCTGAATGCATACAGTAATTAAACAAATGTTCAGTTTGGTGCAACCACATAAATTCACGCACAACTGAAGTATTATTCCTCGTCTTCAAGTTAAATAAAGAAAGAAATGTTTCCATAAATTCCTCACAATAATCAAATTCTCTGTGCGAAGTACGAGATTCTATGTGGAATAGAAGAGCTCCAAAAGGATATCTCCTAAACTGGGTGAATAGGTAATAAAATGACAAATGTGATTCAATATAAATTATTATTATTATTATTATTATTATTATTATTATAATATTTGCATCCTAGGACAAAAAAGTAAATCTTAATTTCACATACATGCTCACATGGGTCTGAACATGTAGTGGCTGACCAGAAACAAGGCCCCAGGGTTCTGGTGGACAGATTTTGTTGAATATGTGTGGCAGCTGCAAAAAATGCTAATCAAATATTGCAGTACGACTTTTTGGTTCCTGAAATTCATTCTGATTGTGCAGATAAAAAATCAGGGCTAGAATTCTACAGGATGTGTTTCTAGTGCAGTGTTTCCCAACCTTTGGTCTCTAGCTGTTTTTGGACTACACTTCCCATCATCCCTAACCACTGGTCTTGCTCACTAAGTATGATGGGAGTTGTAGTCCAAAAACAGCTGGGGACCCAAGGTTGGGAAACACTGGTAATGTGTGAAAACAAGCAAGATTCAAGGATCCCTAATTCACCCTCAGACACAGGCCGCAAGTGGCTGACAGCCTGGTGCAAAAGGCACCTGGTGAATTTTGAGCGCTGTGGCTGAGCTTCAGCTCTACATTCAGAAAGTCCCGGGGTCAATCCCCAACAGCATGTCCAGGTGGGGCTGGAGATGTCCCCAACCTGAAACCCCGAAAAGCCACTGCTGGTCAGCATAGACTGAACTAGGTGGACGCAAATGGTTTGACTCCGTATAAGGCAGTTCCCTAGGCTCATACGATGGGCAGCCACACACCGTCATGACCTGGTATGCTCTCTCTGCACCAATGCCTTTTTTAAAAAAAACAATATTTATTAAACCATTTTAACAAAACAAATTATCAATCAATATAATCAATTACATTTCCTCCCCCTTTTTGTTCCCTCCCATCCCTCCCTCTCCCACCCACCAATGACTTCCCTCAGCTCCCCTCTCTGGTTTGTTTACATATTTTAATCTCTGAATACTGTAAAATTGTACATATCATTACCTTATCTATCATATAATCTACTAATAAATTTGTGGATGTTTATTCCAAATCTGCCAAGGAGTCCAGATCATTTTGTTGTCTTTTTAAATACTTTGTAAAAAAAAAAAAAAAAAAAAAAAGCAGAGGCATCACCTTGCCAACAAAGGTCCGCATAGTTAAAGCCATGGTTTTCCCAATAGTGATGTATGGAAGTGAGAGCTGGACCACAAAGAAGGCTGATCGCCAAAGAATTGATGCTTTTGAATTATGGTGCTGGAGGAGACTCTGGAGAGTCCCATGGACTGCAAGAAGATCAAACGCATCCATTCTTAAGGAAATTAGCCCTGAGTGCTCACTGGAAGGACAGATCATGAAGCTGAGGCTCCAATACTTTGGCCACCTCATGAGAAGAGAAGACTCCCTGGAAAAGACCCTGATGTTGGGAAAGATGGAGGACAGAAGGAGAAGGGGACGACAGAGGACGAGATGGTTGGACAGTGTTCTCGAAGCTACAAACATGAGTCTGACCAAACTGCGGGAGGCAGTGGAAGACTGGAGTGCCTGACGTGCTCTGGTCCAGGGGGTCACGAAGAGTCAGACACGACTAAACGACTAAACAACAACAACAAAAAGTTCCCATTCTTCCTTGAATTCACAATTGTCCTTCTCACATAATTTATATGTCAAGTTGGCCATCTCCGCATAACTCATCAATTTTTCTTGCCATTGTTCTTTCATTGGGATTTCCTCATTCTTCCATCCTTCTGCTAACAAGACTCTTGCTGCTATTGTAGCGTACATAAATAAATTATTTGTTTTTCTTGGCAGGTCTCGTCCTAAGATCCCTAAGAAAAATGCTTCTGGTGTTTTTTTTTACAAATGTCATTTTAAACATTTTTTTCCAATTCATTATATATCATCTCCCAAAATTTTTTTACTTCTCTACATTCCCACCATATATGGCACAAAGTACCTTCTTTTTCTTTACATCTCTTTCACTTACGTTTTTTTACTTTCTACTCTGCCAAAGTATCAATCTGTCAAAGTCTGTCCAACTGTCAATTTGTATCCTACAGTTACCCAAAGGACAATTTGATGCAACTGTAACCAATATGTGTCCAAGAGAAAGAATCTCTTAAAAGTAAAGATGCTAAAAAGTCTCCATTAGCTGCAATCACTGTACTCTGCTCTCATTCACAAAAAGTCCCCTTGCAGAGCCTGTCCACAGAAATCGGAAGCTGACTTATTTTTTGGCTTCCATTTTGCCAAATCAATTAATTTAATTCTGATTTCTTATTTTAAGCTTTATTTGGTTTTTACCTCTGATGGGAAAATCCGCTGCTTATGGTGACGGCATGTGGCTTCGGCTGCAGGGTGCGGTGGAGCCGAGAGCGAACTCAAGCCTCTTTCCCCGGCACAAAACTGACAGCTGGGGAGTCGGGATTGTGGTGAGTTTCAACGCTCCGCTGGACTCCTGGAGCCCCCACTCTTCCATGGAAGCCTGAACCATGACGTCTCTTAGTCAGGATGACACGGAGCACGCCACCATTTCCTCCGCAGCAGACCGGAAGTCTCTGCACCAATGCCTTAATTTGCCGATGCAAAATCTCTGAAAAGGCCCCTTCTCCTTCGCCACACAGTAGGCAAGGCCAAACAGACGGTACTAACAGTCAGGGCCAGGTTTAGGTTTTATGAGGCCCTAAGCTCCTGAAGGTAATGGAGCCCTTTAAATGCCCATCTGTCCTTTGTCAACAACAAATTGTTGCTGTTTTTTATGTTGAATATATGCTATATGGTAACTGATGGACCTAATAGGTATCTAAAGCCATTTGCACATAACAAAATATGTTGAACTGTAATTGTTGAACTGAAATACAATTAAGAGGAAGTATATTAATAGTGAATGGCGGGGGGCAAGAGAGTAGGCCTCTAAGCTATAGCTTGTTTAGCTTATATGTAAATCCGGCACTGCTAACGGTGCTGCCTCACAGCAAGTGCAGAGTGAAGGCTGTGCCAAGTCCAGTTTCATCCATGCCTTAATCAAAGCTGAATGAGGAGAAGAGGATAGTTTACCCTCTGGCACAGGCTGCTTCCAGAATTCAATGGGGTGGGAAACTAGGGGGAACTCAGCCCCCCCACACACAATGCAGGCAAGGTGAGGGGTGCTGGAGTGCTGGAGGCAAGCTTTCCAGCAGCTTGTACTGAAACCTGATAGCAAAGCCCAGGGGAGGAAGATGGGGCGAGCATCAGAAGTGCCCTGCTGGATGAGGCCAATGGCCCATCTTGTTCAGCATCCCGTGGCTTAGCAGTGGCTTAGCAGTTGCCCCAGAGGGAAGAAGGCTGGAAGCAGGACCCAAGCACAAGAGCACTTTTCCTCCTGTGGCTTCCAGCAGCTGGTATTCAGAAGAATCGCTGCCTCTTGCCTCTTAGACAAGAGTGCAGCCATTGGGGCTAGCAGCCATTGGTGTCTGTGCAAGACACAGAGATTAATAGAAAGAGCAATGATTTAGCAACAGCCAATGCTTTCCTGGGTGCTAATTTATTTAGTGAACAAAACAGAAGTCATCCAAGTTCCCACAAAAAAACAAATGCCTTGGGTGGGCATCGTAGCTCAATAGTTCAACAAATGCTTTGAAAGCCACCAGCTTCAATCTCCAATGATATCGCCAGGTAGGTCTGGCAAAGCCCTCCATCTGAAAACCTTGGGAAGCCCCCTGCAAGGCAGTCCAGACAATGCCAAGCCCTTCAGACAGCCAACTTTGGGTGACCTGCTTTGCATGCAGAAGGTCCCAGGTTCATTCCCCAATGGCATCTCCAGGTACAGCTGGAAAGGTCCCCTGCCTGAAGCCCTGGAAAGCAGCTGCCAGTGAGTGTGGACAATACTGAGCTAGATGGAGCCATGGTCAGAAGCGGCATAGGTCAGTTTCCTATATTCTGACAATGGGGCATGTGCTTGAAAGAGCGAGGCAGAGAAAGCCCATGTTCTCCAAGAGGTTCTTATCAGTAGCATTCTTTGATGTCCCTAAGAATGAATTTAATACATGATGTTAATCTGAGCGGGCATCCAGTTACTGACACAAGTGTCCCGTCCCTTGCCTCTCCCTGCCAAAAAACATTCGAAGCATCTTCATTGCCCAATCAGATTGAACACTTCCCCAGGCTTTGGCATGCATGCCTGAACTGGTTCTGTGCCGCAGGACACAAGTGCGCATCAGTGTCTGCAGTGATGAGTGCATGAGGTGAAGCAACAGAGTTTTCATCTAGTTTAAAAAAATAAAGCACAGTGAGTTCATTATCTCAGAGCTTAGAGGCAGCATCGCTTCTGACATGGGTTAGTAAGCTGTGACAGCTGTGGAACAAGAAGTACAGGCAGACCTGGGTGGCATAAACAGGCCAACGCTGGCATTGCAGAATCCTTCAAGTCAGCTATCTCTTTAAATCCAGTACAACCACATCTTAGGAGGGTTCAGAACCAAGGGTTCTGGGTATACACGGAAATCGCATATACCCAAACCCTCGGAGCTGCCCCCGTGGCTACTGGGGGTGGGGGAGGAAGAGAGCGCACCCCCATGCTCCCAGAACCTGTGTACTGAGTGGGCTTTACCCTCCAAGCATGGCAGAGAGCCCAAAAGTTCTTCTCGCACCGGTTTACTCAAGAGGACCTGGCATGAAAAGAGTTTTTAAGTTCTCTGTCTTGCTTGGATTTAACTTGCACAATTTTAACAAGCTGCCTTCAGCCACACATGGTTGAAACTGCACCAGTTAAATGTGAGTAAGATGCACATTTTGGAGAGGGCAGGGGGAGAGAGAGAGAGCCTCCAAGAACGAAGAGCGCAAACTCACACCGTGGGTCATATGCAAACCATGCATTTACAGCACTATGGCACCACTTTAACTGTCATACCCAAAGAATCCTGGGAGCTGGAGCTCCGGGTGCCGAGAGTGGTTAGGAGACCTCCTATTCCTCATGCAGAGCTAGAACTCCCAGAGTGGTTTAACAATCAACCCCCCTTCCCAGGCAACTATGGGAATTGATGCTTGGGCATTAAGACACAGGTTCAAGTCAGAAAAGGGAAAGCCAGAAAGGCTCACCTAGAGAAAGACAGTTTACATTCCTGTCCCTCTGCATGATAAAATGTTTATTTTCTTGAATGGATAGAAAGCAACCCCCCCCCCCCCATTTCTGGCACAGCCAAGCCTCAAAGAATGATTAGCAACTAGATACCAAGATAAACAAATTTGTTGTGATATCTTCACTTCTCCTCCCACTCTTGTTATTGAAGGCTTGCAAATAAAACATTGTAAACCAGCAGAAATTGGCAGGAAATTATGAAGACTGTTTGGGGTTTTTTTTTAGTTCCATATTTGCTCCATGTTTCCTCTAAATACTGGCAATTCTTTGGAGTATGTTCCTTGCAGCAATTCTTTAAGTGTGAAAATATTTTGGGTCTGCCATCCCATGCCCACAACCTAATGTTTTGGATCTTGGCCAGCTACAAATACTTCCAAGTCAGGGCTTCAAATCACCACATTCCTAAGCAGCCTCATTTCTACATCAGAGAAGGTTAGCACCATCAAGACATTCCACTCCCAACTAATTTCAGAAAAGCAATTAAGAGCAGAGCTTCCACTCAGCATGTAAACGAGTGCCATATATCCAGAAATTCTCTTCAGCACAGCCAAGATCCTTTTAAAGACAAATAAGCTCCATTGAGAAAAGTTCTTTTCCAGAATAGAACTGTTTTGCTATGAAAGATAAGGAAAAAACTTGGGGTGGGGGATAATGGAAATAAGCTGAACTCTGCCTAACAGAGCAGTCCTATACACGTCTGCTGAGAAATAAGAACCAATTATAAACGCCCCACCTAAATGTGGATAGGAAGGACTGTGACTCACCAAGAACTGTGGAGTTGGGAGGGATCCCAAGGGTCATCTAGTCCAACCCCCTGCAATGTAGGAATCTTTTGCTCAACGTGGGACTCCAACCCATGACCCTGAAATTAAGGGTTTCATGCTCTATCAACTGAGCTATCATGCTGAAGGTCCTGGGTTCAATCCCCAATGGCATCTCCCGGCAACATTGGGAAATACTTCCTGCCTGAAACCCTGGACAGCCTCTGCCAGCCAGTGCAGACATTACTGAGCTAGACAGACCAATGGCCTGACTCAGTATATGGCAGCTTCCTATGCCTATAATAGAAATAAGGGGTGATCAAAAGACACTGAACAGGAAGCAATAAAACAGGCTGAACCCGCAAATGGAAAGTTTCTAATTAAAACAAGAAAGACTCTAGTGGCACATGAAAGTCTAATGGGTTTAATAAGTTTCCGTGGGCTCCAAGTTCTCTTCGTTAAATGCATGAATTGAAATCTTAGCTGGTGGACCCATAGATGAAAAAGGTGTTGTGGTGGGAGTTAAATGGCAGTGAGGAGCAAAATGTACACTCAGTGATGATAATTAGACATTTTACAGCAGCAAATTGTCATGAAAAGCCAGGATGATTGCATTTATGCCTAAGGGTAAGGAAGACTGTTTCTTGCAAAAGTCATAGAGAGCACAAATATCCAGCCATAACTTAACTAGCTTACAAAATTTATTGTTTAAACGTATATGTACACTGCTATCCATTAAAAAAAATCAAAGAAATTTGAAACAAATATCCATACATATAATAATAACCATGCAAATCAAAAAAATTAAACCAGACATAAACTCACTGTTATAGAAATATGTTTTTTTAATTGCCCACATAAGCTTGGCAACATGAAAAACTTTTCAGCAGATGTTTAAAGGAGAAAAGAAAAGGCAGCTACTGATATCCACGGGTAGGAGCATTGCACTGGGCCAGGCCAGTCACAAGAAAGGTCCCCAGAGTCGGTGGAACCAAGGGAGAGGAGCTCCCAAAATGCTCAAGTTCTTTTTGCTGTCAATTCGAGTCTCACTGATGCCAGAAAATCTGCGCAATCCATTTTTTTTGCCAATGGGTCCACTAGGGGTGTTAATTCTATTACATGCAGTAATGAGCATGTCTACTCCCCCCCCCCAGGCTCCTTGGAGAAAAAGGAGGGGTCTAAATGCAATAAATAAATAAAAGAAATGCTCTGAGCAAATCTTCAACTCTTTCTTTCTTTCTATCCAGCAGGTCAGGTAGCAATTGAAGTTTGTATCTCCAAAAAGCAACTCAGTTAAAGGACAAACCATCTTCTTAACCCTACAGGTTTCTGAATTCACAAGCAACTGCTTACTGGTCTGCACAATGAGGTTGCTGCAAAAGCCATGCATCCCATTATGCCATCAGGTTCAGCTCATTAACATTTTCTGACACACTCAAAACAACCACTTAATTATTTATGGTATCATCAAAACAGTAATTTTAGCCTGTTGATGTTAATGAGAAAAACAAGGTATGCTCTTTCATTATTGCTGACCTTAAACGCTCTCTCTCCCTTAAACGCTCTCTCTCTCTCTCAAGTCAAGTCAAGTCAAACTACGGTTTAGCCCAGCAGGAGTAAAAGCTGCAGAGAAGCAGAGAGGCCTCAGTCTGCTCTCTGGATGCTTACATACTCTCACAGGTGTGCAAAGCCATGGTTTGGCTTAGAGTTACATGCAAACTGAGTCGATCACTCACTAAAATTAGTGGCATAAAATTATTGTTTTGACAGGCCCCAACAATGAAGAACAGATTAGTAAATCATGTACTGGAGATGCATCGCGCCCTCTTGCCTCAACCCCACTCCAGATGACAGCTGACTGGTGATTCATTCTTTCCCCCTTTCTGGCCTGCTTGCATTCTACATACAGCTGCGGGGGGAAACCCCACATAATTAAATAAAAATGCCAGTTTGATGTTACTTCAGAAAAAAAGGGGAGGGGAATTAAAATCCACAGGAAAAGAAACATCTGCCCAGCAAGTGCTCCTCCACTTGCTGCCAGCTGTTTCCCCCCATGTCAGGAACTGCACCTTTCACACAGAGAACGTCCCCTCCGACCCACAGAGACAGCTCAGGGAAGCAAGACAAATGTGCCACAAAAACCCTTAAAGGGAAAATATGAAGGAAATGAAACTGTCGTTGGAGCATAGCAAGGATTCCCTCCCAAAAGCCGGACATAATAACATGGCAAGAACCTGCTGCATCAGGTGGCTCATCCAGCCCAGCATCTTCTTCTCACAGTGGTTAACCAGATGGGAAACCCACAAGCAGCACCTGAGCACAACAGCAACACTTTGCCCTCCTGTGGCCTCCAGCAACCAGAAGCACTTACTGCCTGCAGCCGATGGGGAAGAGCACAGCTGCCATGGCTAGCAGACACAGATGGCCTCTATGAATTTGTGTATTCTGGTGGCCGGACAGCTAACAGGGGAACCTAGCTGACAACCTGTGATGGTATTGTTTTTTGTTTTTTAAAAAATATTTTTTATCTGTGATTCTATTGTTAAACCATCTACACTTAGCTAGGTTCAAGATCCTCATATTTCTGTAATTTAAAAAACTTTTTTTTAAAAAAATTGTTATATATAGGCACTATTGTAAACTGTTTTGATTTTTTTATGATGCAGAGGTAAATATAAATGAACAGATAATGCCCCCCCCCCCCACTTTAAAGCCTTCCAATTTGATGGCCATCTTTTAGGAGCAACTCCCATCGCTTAGCTGTACTCCCTCCACCCCCAGTTATTTAGCTTTTTCTAGACTGAAAAGCCCTGAAAGCTGCAACCTTTCCTGGAAAAATGGCACGTTCCATCGGATGCTGTGCCTGCCTTTTGAAGGTGTTAGAAATACGATCGGAGTCAATGTTACCTGCGTGAGTACAGAATGCCAGAGGCAGCTGACCCATTTTCCCCCTGTCAGATAAGAGCAGGTGGCGAGGGCCCTACCTACCTAGCCCAGGTAATTTATTTAACAAGGTCTCTGGAAAAGCAGCTGTGTTGAAGACCTTTATAAAGGTGATCATGAGCCAACGGCATGTCTCATGAAACACTCAGGTGAAGATGGAACAGCAGTAGCAGGTGAAAGGAGCTTGGAATTCAGTAGCATAGTGTGACAGGCTTAAGAGATTTTTGGGAAGGTCCACAGGATCTCAGGGCTGGGCAGCTGATGGGCAGCTGCTCAACATGAACCAGGAGCCAGAGACAGGAGTCAGGAGGTCAAAGCCAAGGGGAAGCCTAGCAGCCAGAACTGAGGACCCATCAGGAAAACCACTTATAGCCGACTTGAGCGGAGGTCCGAAGTCAAAACATATTTATTGCATTTCTATCCCACCTTTTCCTCTAAGGAGCTCAAGTTCTCCCCCTCCCCATTTCATCCCCACAAGAACCCTTTTCAAAGATGAAGAATGTCATAAAAGTGCACTTATAAACCTCACCAATGTCTGCATTGCGAGACACCCGCTGCATGCCTCATAGATGGACTGCTCCACAAACCAATAAAATAATCGGGGGGAGGGGAGATCAATTATTACTAATCACTTGGTTTTTAAAATGAGCATACAGCAACTTATAATTGTCCGGTTGGCACTTAGCATACCTAGAGCTCAGTGATTGACTTTTCACCTCTACCTCCCAGAATCTGCTTTTTTGTGGTTCCAGATTTAGCCATGCAGGAGAAAAATCAGATGTGGACAGACATGGGACAGAGGGATGGGATGGAGGGAGAGAGAGAAAAACCCTCCTGAAAATTAATGCTACAAGTTGCCTGTTTGGAAACCAGCCAGAAGCTGGGGGAGTCTAGGATGCACATTATTCACTTCACCTAAACACAGCTCACTGTCCTGCGAGAAGGGAGCGGAGGCTGCTTTTGTTTTACAGCTCTCTTGCCATGCTCAGATTTCTCCAGCCACTTTTAGTCTTCTCTGATGGATCACTCTCTTAGCATGATGGTGCTCAGGCAGCACACAGATTTCATACAGCCTATAGCTCCACTTCACCAACAATCCATATGTGCTTCTCTTGGACCCCTATCTACATTCATTCCCCTTCTTTTGTAAATTCTCACTCGGTTATCTTTCCCGCCCTCTTTCCACCCATCATATCATCAGAGGCCTGGCGTGCAAGATCTTCCAAACCCAGTCATTGGCAAGGCTGCTGTGATGTAATAGAAGGGCCAGGCAGAGGATATAAGACCAGAGTGCTTGGATGTCCAAGTTGTGGGCGTCATTATTAGAATGTTTTGGGTGGCTAGTAAAAGGGAAGGGGTTTTTGTTTTTTTAAAAAAGCAGCATAACCTGTTATGGGGGCGGGGGGGATAGATATTCAGCAAAGCTTTCCCCACTAGCTCCAGTATCAATCTGGGCACACTTTGAAGTGTGCAGAACAAACCTTGAATTCCAATGCCTCCTTTTGATCTTGTTAACAAGGCAAATGGACAGGAAGCGGCAAAATGGGGGGGGGGGGAGGGAACCAACAGATTCCTTCAAATAGTTTAACCAAATGGGCTGAGCTATTAAAATGTGTGTGCTGCAGATTTATTTTCCTTGATGCAACAGCAGCAACAACAAAAGGTTAAAATGGAGCCACTCAATAACTCTGCCACCTGAGTGCCGTATTCCTTGCCGAGGTAGATCTAAATGGTGGCTTGCCCCATAGGGACTTCAAGGGCCTGCCCATGAGGCAGACTGAGGCACCTACCTCCAAGGGGGCACCTCTGCAGGCACACCCCCGCCACAGGAGCGAAAACGCTGTGAAATCGCACAGAGGCCTCCCCATGACTCTGCAGGGAGGGTTCTCATGAAATCTTACTGGAAGCCACAGTCGTGTGACCCCAAGGCCTTGGTGGGGGCAGTGAGGGAGGACACACAGGGAAGGCAGCACTTTCCCCTTTGCCTCAGGTGGCGAAACGGCATTGGCCACCCCACCTAAATTTATCACCAAAGTGTCCACAGTATTGGTATATCCTTTCACTTTCACTTTAAAAACTCCTCCATAATAGGGGCATCCTCTTCCTAGAAATCATGCAGTTGATGTGGATCCCTTGCAAGCAACTGAAGTGTGTCTTATGGACAGTATTTGTTACGAAAATTCAGGTGGCATGCTGGAGGAATCAGCAGGGACAGTGCAGGAGGCAGGCTAGCCACGCTTTCGTTTCGAACAGTTATAAATGCTCTGCATGGATTTATTGGGGAGTTTGGGCTTCAATCTGGCTCTATGCCCCACGAAAAAGAACGGCACTTAATGGAACACCACCAACTCTTTCACTGTTTACAATTCCAGCCCACAAAAAACCAGGCACATATATACCAGTAACTCAGGATTAACACTTCATGCACCTCATGAAGTGCACCATGGTCCACAAAGCGTGATCATGCCGTAATAAATGTGTTGCTCTTTACGGTGCCTGAAACTCTTTGTTGCTTCTGCTGTAGCAGAACACAGGTGCAGCTCTGGAAAATATAGTTTGATATATTTCATCTTGCCAACAGAATTAATGAAGAACATCAGAATTATGCAAGTTTTATTTTGCCAGCAAAAGGGGGCTTCCCTTCAACATGGGGGCTTCTCCTCCTCTTGTCTGCTGGTTTTTTGGGCTACATAGCTATTTTGATGGTGGGCTGAAAGTTTAGCCATCTGTGGCTGTTGCTTACTAGTTACTGCTGCCATTGGTGTTATGATGGATACTCTGTTGCAACTGTTCTCTGCTTTTGCACTTTAAATGTTGTAAACCAGCTAACGGGGGTGTTGTGCCATGGGGCAGCCTAAAGATCTAATATAAATAAATACATAAACTGGGGGGGGGGGATAGCCCTGGAACACATAAAAATAAAGCTTAAAATCTTCCTTTCGAAACTTTCTTATCCTTAATTCTAAAAATGCTGGATCACTAGATGGATGTAGGTATAGACAAACGGATATGGGGGGGGGGCGGGGGGGCTGAAGGCAGAAAATCAATGCAAGAAGATTGAATTACAGTACGCGTAATATTCCTCCCATTTTTCTTCTCTTTCTCTTTCTCTCTCTCTCTCTCTCTCTTTAAAGGAAGGAAATCAATTTGCTGTTCTCTTGTCAAAGAAGTGCCAGTAAATTATTACAAGGGGAAGGTTACCATCTGGAAGACATGAAATGAGGCTGAGTAGTGCAAGGGGTGGATTCTAAAAAACAATAGAGAGCACAGATCCTTTTAAGAGGTTTTTTCATATTAAAAAAACCCCACCCAAAACTCTGGTATCTAACTGGAGTGAGGCGAGTGAATTAAGCAAAACTCTGAGGAGATATTACAGGAGGCACACCAACCATTCACAATGTCTTCATGGGAAATCTAACTGCAATTATGCCTACAGCAAACGGAAGTCACCTATTAACAAGACAGTTGCATAGGAAAAGAAACTCAGCTACCCTTTCCATAAAAGGAATGGGGGAAAGCCCAGGCTCATATTTAAAGACAATTATCTCCTTTTTATCATTTAAGCGACCAAGGCTCTCACAACACAAGTACCACGGAAGTGTGGTATTATACTATATACTATACTATACCATATACTATACACCCTTGTGCAAATTAATTGAAACAAACAATGTAGTTTATTGTAACGGATATGACCTTTGCTATTTTTAAGCAGCATTTGAACACGGTTTGGCATGGAGTCTACTAGTTTCGAACAGTCACTGTTGGTTTTCGGATCCCTGTACCACACTTGAATCTGCGCCTGAATGAGTTTCTCCATAGTCATACAGTCTACAGCACAGAGGCGACTTTTGCATATAGCCCACAAATTCTCAATGGGATTGATGTTCGGGGAATTCCCTGGCCAATCAAGTACCTGTATTTGCTGCTCTGTCATGAATTTCTTCACCACTTTCGATGTGGTGCTAGGTCCTGCTGCAATATCCCAGTACTATCAGGACACCTCTTTACCAGCTCTGGAATAACTCTCTTTTGTAGAACCTCAATATATTATGGTGAGGGCATCATTCCTTCTATTGGCTGCAGGCTCCGACACCATAATGATCAACTGACTTTTTGTGTTTGTTTTCAGTACAGGATTATGTGTAAGATAGAAAATATGCTTTGTTT
Source organism: Podarcis gaigeae (assembly GCF_964106915.1). Classification (NCBI taxonomy): domain Eukaryota; kingdom Metazoa; phylum Chordata; class Lepidosauria; order Squamata; family Lacertidae; genus Podarcis; species Podarcis gaigeae. The sequence goes on from NC_139691.1 coordinate 49,547,800, forward strand.
CAATTAATTTGCACAAGGGTGTAAACAGAGAAGCATGCAAGTTTCAAGGTTAACAAAAAACCCTTCAGTTGAGTAAAGGTAAAGGTACCCCTGACCATTAGGTCCAGTCATGGACGACTCTGGGGTTGCGGCGCTCATCTCGCTCTATAGGCCGAGGGAGCTGGCGTTTGTCCGCAGACAGCTTCCGGGTCATGTGGCCAGCATGACTAAGCCGCTTCTGGCGAACCAGAGCAGCACATGGAAACACCGTTTACCTTCCTGCCGGAGCGGTACCTATTTATCTACTTGCACTTTGACGTGCTTTCAAACTGCTAGGTTGGCAGGAGCAGGGACCGAACAACGGGAGCTCACCCCATCGTGGGGATTCAAACCGCCGACCTTCTGATTGGCAAGCCCAAGGCTCTGTGGTTTAGACCACAGCGCCACACGCATCCCTCTTGAGTTGAGTAGATTGAAGCAAATACTGGTTCATGCACAACCCCCATAACTTAGCTAAGCCAATGCAACTCCGGCCTGTAATTCCTAACAAAATGAATTCTACCATAAATTGGAGTATTCTTTTCAGCTCAAGGAATTTGTTGAGCTTCTATTCCTGGCAGAATAATAACAACACATTGCAAAGTATCTAAGTGGTTTGCAATAAACAATAGATATACAAATACAATAAAATATAAGTGCAGATACAAATTATAAGCACAAACTTTGTGTTGAGATAAAATGTAGTCTCACACTTAGCCGTAGTTTGTTAAACAAACCATGGGTTAACTACAAGTTGTCCTACAGACAGCTGAACAAGTCATGCCTTGTTTCTGCAAAGGTTGGTTTCCTTTCCAGCTGTTCTCACCTCATGCCTTTGTAGCTTGGAGAGTGGGGAGAGCAAATGATGCTTAAGGAATGGTGCTAGGTCCATATGTAAAGACCAAGCCATAGTTAAAGCAAACCAAAATCTGAATGCCAACACAAACTTTGGCTTCAGATCATGATTTGCTGGCAGTAAACAAACCATAGTAAAGTGCAGGATATGCCAAGGTTTAATAAACCATTGTTTAATAAACATGATGTGCTAATCAGGACAATAGGACCCTCGATTCCCCAGTGACAAGTTTAGTTACTGTCCCAGCAACCAGGTCAACCAGTTTATCACCTTTAATCCCAGTATTCCCAGGAATTCAACCAAAAACGAATCACGATTAAGTCCATAGACTGAAGAGCCTCCAACTTAAAGAAAGTTATGGGAAGAAATCTAATAGTGGGAGTGGACTAAGGCTGGAAACAGTCAGGGACGAGGGCAGAAAAGAAATGTCTTTGGGGAAAGGGTCTTGGAAGATGCTGGAATGACCATTTATTTAGATGGAGTAACTCCCCTATGAAGAAAGGCTGGAGTGTTCAAGACTTCTTGGTTATCAGGAAAGGTAAGAGGTGACATGGCATGCAGAAAGCAGATAGAGAAATCTTTTCCTCCCCCTCTCTCTCTCTCCGCACTAGAACTTGTGGGTATCCGATGAAGCTGATGGCTGGAGTATTCAGAACAGATGAAAGAACAGACTTCTTCACCCAGCACAGTTATGCTCTTATTATACATGCCTTGTAGATCCCTATCAGACTTCTAGCAACTTGCCATCCTGAGATTTAAGGTTCGCCACACAGGTAAATGCTCCAGAACACTCACACTCCCTTGACTATGATAGATTTCATTTCAGAGAGTGCTCAGAGCTTCCAAGAGCGCAGGAGATAGTTTATTAAACTGACAAGGTCTGAAGACATCTCCCTTGCTCAGATGCTCAAGAGGCAGTTGAGCTGTGATGCCAAAGACTTGTCTATTTGCTTCTGTTCTTTTGGCAGCAGACTTGCCAAAAACCATTTGTGTTTTCTGCATCATTCATGCATAAAGAGCTATACTCTTTAAAAAAATTTAAAAATAACAATCTATTTGTTATTAACAAAAGCTGCTGATGCACACATCTCCTCTCACACGGTGGGTAGGAAAGAACATTGTGCTGGAAGAGACATCCCATGGGCTCCGTAAGACAACCTGCGCAGCTCTCTCACATGTTTAGAGAACATGACACACAAAGGCAAGGTTGAAAGAACAGAGCATGCTTAGAAGCAATACAGTGGTACCTCGGGTTAAGTACTTAATTGGTTCCAGAGGTCCATACTTAACCTGAAACTGTTCTTAACCTGAAGCACCACTTTAGCTAATGGGGCCTCCTGCTGTTGCCGCACCGCCAGAGCACAATTTCTGTTCTCATCCTGAAGCAATGTTCTTAACCTGAAGCAATATTTATGGGTTAACGGAGTCTGTAACCTGAAGCGTATGTAACCCGAGGTACCACTGTACTGGTGTAAAGGGGTTTGCGATACGGCTTTTGTTGAAATGTTGACAAGTTAAATGAAAATAGCTAGGGGGCCTAAATACTGGGTAATTTTTGTGTGGTTTTTACTGTGCGTAGCAGACCCTGGAATAAAGTTTCATTTATATTTTAAGTTAAGTTTATAATATTATTTATGTTTCACATTATGTTCCTTGTATGTTACTATAGATGAAATTAATAAAAATATTTATTTTGGGGGTTGAGGGGAGAAAGCAAAGAGATATGGAGACACTGCAGAGGGCAGTTCGCAGCTTCAGAAGAAGACCTGACTTAAAATGAACTGGGGAGGGATAAATAATGGTGAGGGATAGAAACTTGGTGCCTGCTCATATTTACCAGTTTTTAGATGGCAACCCCTGCCCCAGACATTGTAGTACAGATTGTCCCAGCTGACTCATTGTTCCTTGACTATGCTCAGCTTAGACAGACGCCTTGTTCTGTTGATAATTACAGCCTATTACAGATTGAAGACATTGATGGAAGAACAGTAATACATCATGGGGGCAGGGGGCCAGCCACACCCACACCTCCCAGCTAATGCATCAAACACAAAATAATATCACAGCAAAGATAGGGAGATTAGAATTTAACCTCTAGCTAGGAAAGGATTTCGCTTTTCTGGAAGGTGTCACTCTGGCAAAAGCGCACAGTTGATGCATGCATTCACATACACCATGCACAGGGTTTCAGGTGTACCAGATGCATCCCAAAGTCTTTTCAGAACTTCCACGCCAGCCTGTGCCCTTGGCTTGCCAGCTGCCTGCCCTTCCTGCCAATCCTGAAGGCAGCTCCAGATCCTGTTGTATTCCTCCTGGACACTTGCCAAGAGAAATGAGCATATGGTAGCTTTGCAGTCATCCATCATCAGGACAGATCACAGCTCCCAAAGAAAGCTGCTTCTCCCAGAGCTAGCACTCAGGCTTAAATCTTTTAAGAAGTGCTGGCGTATGTCATACACAAAACTTGCACCATTTGGGGCTGGAAAAATATTTCAAATTCCTAGGGGCCTGTGTCCATTTTTGAGGTGCTGGAGCACAGCTTTGTTTTCTGAGTTCTTTCCCCACCAAAACGCTGAATGAATTCTTCAAGTTCCGTTGCATGAGCATCACATTTCAAGCCATCTACAGTGGTACCTTGGGTTACAGATGCTTCAGGTTACAGACGCTTCAGGTTACAGACTCTGCTAACCCAGAAATAGTACCTCGGGTTAAGAACTTTTCTTCAGGATGAGAACAGATATCGTGCAGCGGTGGTGCAGTGGCAGTGGGAGGCCCCATTAGCTAAAGTGGTACCTCAGGTTAAGAACAGTTTCAGGTTAAGAACGGACCTCCGGAACGAATTAAATTCTTAACCTGAGGTACCACTGTAATAGACCAGTGGCATGAATCCCATTGAGATTCATCTTCCCCTTGATATAAACACCTTTACAGTGATACCTCGGGTTATATATGCTTCAGGTTACAGACTCCGCAAACCCAGAAATAGTACCTCGGGTTAAGAACTTTGCTTCAGGATGAGAACAGAAATCGTGCTCTGGCAGCGTGGCAGCAGCAGGAGGCCCCAGTAGCTAAAGTGGTACCTCAGGTTAAGAACGGACCTCCACAATGAAGTAAGTACGTAACCCGAGGTACCACTGTAAATGCATCAAGACAAGCAGTTGGGGGCATTAATTCAGCTCCACTTTAACTATTTTGAAGGAGAGGAAAGGAGCCTCAGTAGTTATAGAATGGTGCAATTTACTAATTTGTGTAAAACATTCATTCCTGCCTTTAGAGATCTCACCGACAATTACTCATCAGCTTCTCTCTGCTTCTGTCTGTCTCCCATACACCTTCTGACAGCTGCTTTCGAGCAGATCCTTTTAGGCCACAGGTAGCAAGTGTGATGCCCTCCAGGTGTTGTCAGATTCCATCTCCCAGTAGCTCCAGCCAACATGGCCAATACCCAGGGATGGTGACAGGAGTTGCAGGTCAACAACATCTGGAAGGCACTGCTGACAAGCCCTGATTCAAGCTTTCACCAACAAATACTACAAGAGAACAACCACCTCTGAGCGGAGAGAAGTGAAGAAAAATATGTGTGAACAGGAAGAACCTTTCTCTGGATATTAAAAAGAAATAACTACCATTCCACGCTTCCTACATGCACACAAGGTGTCATGATGGCCATACAAGGATCATTAGACAAACACATGGAAGACAAGGCTATAAATGGCAACTAGACCCAACGGCTGTGTTCCACCTCCACTGTCTGAACCAGTGAATGCTCAGCTGTTGGGAATCAGATCTCCTCTCCCTTCAACTGTCCCTTGAGAGGCAGCCATTCCATCAGGCTGCCCCAGTGGGAGAGACAGGAAGCAGAAGGTTCATTGCATCCACTTTTCTGGGGGGCCTGCTCCATCAGGCACACCTGCCCCTGAACTGTGCCAGCTGGTCAGTACAGGAGCAAATGTGTAGAAATTGGTGCCTGAGTTTCCTCTTCCCTCCTTGACTCTTTTCCCTTGTGTGTTGTATATTTATTTATTTATTTGAATGCAAGCCTGCAGGTAGGAAGTGCCTTGTTTTGATTTGATGTAAGTTGCTCCAGGAGCCTTTTCAGCTGAAGGGCAGAGTGCAAATGCTGTAAAACAATAAATAAAATCAGAACTGGAGAGTTGATGGTTGAGCTCAGGGGTTCCTTGTGGGCTTCCTGGAAGCGGTGCATGGTTGTCCACGGTAAGAACAAGACACTGGATGAGATGGGCCATTGGCCTGATCTAGGAGCCTTGTCTTATGTTCTTATAGTTTGTTGTTGTAGTCAGCAGCAGAAGAGTGAGGGCTGGTGCACTGGTCAACCGGTGGAGGTCAAATATTCCACGAAGCTTAGAATGACATTATGTAGGTGACATCTTTCATCACAATGCCCTTTGGTAGAAAGGACCCCTCCCGCTCTCAGTGGTGTACCCAAGCTTCTCCTCCTGATTACCTGTGGGAACATCTGCCACATCCAAGCAGAAACGCAAGCTATGGTGGCCACCTAGGAAAGGCCATGTGGAAGCCTGTGGCCCTCCAGATGTTAACAGCCTCCCTCTCCCATCAGCCTCAGAAACTGGAAGCTGCACTTCAGTGACATATGGGGCTACAGGCTCCATATCCCTGCCCTAGGTACAAACCAATAATCTGAATTGAGCCCCAAAACCAAGTAGTAACCAATGTAGGTGCCATAGCATTAGTTAAGGGGTGTGTGTGTGTTGTGGCTGATTTGCATGCTCCTCTGAAAAGAACACTGCAAGCTGCATTCTGGAGCAACAGAAATTACCCAACAGTCTTCAAAGGCAGCCCTGTGTGCAGCGCATTGCAGTAATATAACTTGGAAGAGCCCAGGCATGAATTGCCATGTCCAGGGTTGGCTTGCCCAGTAAAAGAAATAAAAGCAGGACAATGATTAAGCACATTCTGATTTTCAACTAGGAGTCTGACCCCATTCAAAGCAGGCCACACACCAGTTGCCTTTAACTGGCAGGTTGAGACCCACTAGTAGGTCACAGCCTGATCCATGCAACAGGAGAAATGGGTCCCCAAATGCATGTTTGGGTTAAAGTGGGTCCTGGGTCTGAAAAGGTTGATGATACCTGCCCTAACCAGCAGCACCTTTTCATCCTATATCAATTTCAGCTTCGGTCTGTCTATCCAGGCCAAACCTGACACCAGTTCAGAACTACAGAATTTAGGTTCAGAGTGGTCTAACATTATTTTTTTAAGTTGTAGCTTGCATATTGCTTGTTCTACTTTTGGGGATGATGCATCCACCTGACAAAAATACCTCTTGCAGCTGTGTTTTCGGTCACAGGAACTTGGGCAGGCACAAACTCCCAAGATGCTGACTAGACTTCCAAGCCAGCAGGGGGGGAATGGCTGTTCCTGTCAAAACATGCCAAGGATTCAAGTCACACCTTTTCCACCTAAATAACCAGGTGTGGAGAACCCAACTAAGCCCATCGAGATCAAACACACAGCCCACAAAGCTCCCGAAATTATTTTAGAACTAGGTCACCACTCAACATACATCAGGAGCACGTCAACTTGCCTTACATTCCATTGGTTCATCCAGCCCAATCTGTTCAACACAGCACACTTCCTAGTAAGTACATCCAGGGTTGTGTACATTACTATTTCTTCAGTTTATTTGTTGCTTGCACACTAGGGAAGCAACTTACAAAACATTAAAAACACTTAGCATAACATTTTATTTTTTATTAACAAAAACAGACCCAATAAAACAGCAGCAAAAACACATCAATAAATAGCAAAATCATCACCATCAGTCAAACATCTGGGAGAAGAGGCGAGTTTTTATCTGGCACCAAAAGGACACTAATGACAGAACCCGCAGACAATGGGGAGAACATTCCAAAAGTGGGGAGCCACTACTGAAAATGAGCCCCCTCCCTTATCACCACCCTGCAAACCTTTGTTAGAGGATCTCAGGTGAAGATCGAAATGTCCAGATATGTTTATATCAGGAGAGATGCTCAGATAGATACTGGGCTTACATTAAATGCCAGTTGAGAGTTAAATAAAGGAGTCTGGATGAAGGATAACGGTCCTTCTGTACAGCATTACATGTTCCAAAATGAACAAGACAGCTTAATGCCACAAAATTAGCTCACTCGACTATAGAAATGCTGTTCTATCACATCTACAGGATACCTCTTCCAGATGCCAGAAAAGTAATGCAATTTGTTTTTTTTTTTTTATAATAATTTTTATTAAGGTTTTCCAAATTAAAACAAATCAAAACAAATTAAATCCAATCTATTGCCAATAACTAGGACTTCCCCTCCCTACCCCCTGTGTTCCAAATCTTCCAAATAAGCAATTAAATTCAACAAATTCTTATCCCCAAATTACACTCTTCGTCAATAACCCAATTTATCCAAATTCTCATCCCCTATGATCGATCTATACCCTTCCACGAGTTTCCCCCTTTCAAACATAGTACAGATGAAAATAAGATAAATATGAATAATAATTTTACAGCCTTTGGATTCCAATTTTCCCTCCCCTCTTTCCCCTTTGCGTTTCACCTATCCCTCCACTTCTAATATCTTCCTGGAGTTCCCACATTACACTATGTCCCTCCGGTTCTTTGCCAGTCTTTAATTACGGATGTCCAATCATAGAAGGAGTCTATCAAATAAGGGCCCATTTCTTCTATCCAGGTTTTTATATCCAGGAGTAAAAACTCCAATTTTGTATCCATAAGCTTGTCAAACCTGAATATCCCAAATGTTCCCCCAGTTCTGTCCAGTTCTTGTTGTTTCCTTGTTCTTATCAATCATTCTCCTCCTTTTTATTTCTCTGTTCTCCCACAGAAATGTTCTTTTTCCAAAAGTTTCTAGTGTCTCTGCAGAGGTTTGTTATTCATGAAGCAAAGCATTACATCATGTTCCTTTCATTTTCCAACAAATAGTTCCATTGTTTCCTGTAGTGTGTAGACCTCTGTAGACAAAATAGTGTTCCATTCCTGCAGTTTCCCAGGAGATTGAAAGTTCCATTCAGCTGTTCACATTTCCTGTGAAAAACACATGCAATGTCCCTCGGCTCCTCTAGGTGGATTGCAGTAATAAAGTTCCCTTCCAGAATCACATCCACCAGACCAAGTAGCTTGTTGACCGATATTTAAAACAGTTTGTATTCAATTTGTAACAAATATAACCGGCAAAGTCCTCATAACAAAGTCTCTATTTTAATCTTCCTTTTTGACAGCTCTTTGACAGCTGTCAAAACCTCCATCACTTTTCTCCAGGCAGTTTCACGAATCGCTCCAGGGATTCCGGGGGGGTTGCTTTTTTTAAAAAACAATTCCACTTTTCTCCTCCAGCTCAATCTTATAATTTTCCCTCGCGAAGTTGCTGATTCGGCAAGATAAGGTTACACTCGATCTTAGTTGTCCAGTCCTTTGTTTTGGCTCTTCTACAATTTAGGGGTAGGCTGACTTCCTTTTTTCCACCTCCCCCGTTCGCTCCGAATTTTTTTTTGAAAATTTATCCCCCCTTTTTTTAGTCCATATTCCAATTACTCACGGGTTCTTCTTTAGAGCCGAATTTTCAATAGAAGAAGTCAGCGCTCTCCGCCGGATGGCATGCGGCTGCGCTCGGCAGGGATAGCAGAGAACTCAAAGCACCACGCTTCTCCCCGGCACCCGATCCGTAGCCTTTAAAAAGGCTCCTTCACGAGTCGGGAGAGCGCTAACGGTGCCAGCCGAGTCTCCATGTCCACGGCCTCAATCTGGCCGTGGTTTTTAAGGGTCCCCGCATCGCCGGTGCGGTAGGACCCAGCCCCTGCCGAGCCGGCTCCCTCCGGAGCTCGGAGGGAGCCCGCCATTCGGCGATGGCGCCGACCCGGAAGTCCAGAAAAGTAATGCAATTTGAATCGCATCCCAGATCCCTTTGGACATCTGGGTCTGTGATTGGCTCGCTCATGACTTTTCAACGCTCTTTGGAGATGTGGGAGGAGCACCCTGCAGTTACATCTGTACTGAAATATGCAAATCTGGATGGACATCATTTTTAACAGCACAAGGCATTAAAAGTAATCAGCAATCACTTTTAAAATTTCACTTAATTCACGTGCAAACACATATGCAGAGAGAAAAGGAAGATGTTCTGTGTTAACAAAACACAAAAAGGTCTAAATAAAATAATTGCCTACTGGTTATTATTTTAAAAAGCAGAAGGGAGGTCCATAGGTTGCTAAATAGGGAAGAAAGATTCAATCAGGATCCAAAAAGGCAAAATTAATGGGAGTGGGGAGAAGGCTGATTTGAAGAAATCTCATTTGTACAAGTTTCAGTTGATTATTTAAATTATGTGGTAAAAGCAACCATTTCCAAACCAGAAGCATACTGGGGGTTTTCTGGAGCTATTTGTTATTAAGCAAATAAATAATGCAGAAAAACAGCTTCAGAAAACCCCCTGTATGCTTCTGGTTTGGAAACTTATTTGGTTGTTCTCTTTAAAGAAAACAATCACCTCAAAGCAGCCCCAGGCATCACTTCATGGGAGACGTTCCCTCTCCCAAGACCATACTTGCCATCTGAAACTTTCATAAGTATTGTTGTTGTTGAACTATTTTAAAGGAGTGGAGAACCCTGCTCCCTGGCTTATCACAAAAATCTTTCTAGGGTTTAAAATAATCTATTACTCTAACTGATCAACTGAGCAAAATGTTGCAGCCTATGTGTGACCTGTGAGAAGAACATCAACACAAGAAGGCAATGAGCAATTGGCACAGAATACCTAGAAGAATCAAATAGGGGGAAACAACACAAATTTTGTTTCTGTAGACAAGAGTTCTAAAAAGAAAAGCATTTTTAAAAACCAAAGCGAGGAAAAGTGACCAGTGTTTTGGTACACAGCGCTGTAAAGCCACTGTTGATTCCACCTTAAACATCACTTATTATTTTGAACTTCTACCACCTGCTACACCTTTGCTTTAGCCCGGGGAACAGCGCATCATCCACAAGTGCTCTGGGAATCCTGGCTGCAGTGCTTGCAAAAACACATTTCCAAAGCCCAATTCAGCAATTTCCTTTGAGGAGCTACGTTTTGGATTTTAAAAACGTCTGGAGAGCAAGCAGCATTAGCTCCACGCACTGATGGGAGCTCAGATACACCTTTAAAAGGTTATTTTACCCACTGCTGTGAGCAGAGCATCTGCTTTGCATGCAGAAGGTCCCGGGTCCAACCCCCAATGGCATCACCAGGAAGGCTGGGAATATTTTCTGTCAGAAACTCTGGAGAGCTACTGCCCATCAGTGTGGATGATACTGACCTAGATGGACTAAAGGCAGTCTCCAGCATCTCCACTGCAAGAGTAGCAGCTGATGGGAAAGACCCTTACCTGCCCCTGCCTCTGGGGACAGGCTGCCAGTCAGTGGTGGACTAGATGGCTGGCAAGGTAAAGAGCAGCAAGGGAGCCATTTCCTATTGCAATCCTCAGCTGGGAGCGAGTGGTGACGAGTGGGAGACCCTCAAGAGAAAACTCAAGAAAGCCCATTGTCTGAATCTGGGGACCAAGGAATCCTTCAGAGAACTGGGCACCAAGCTCATTTTTGCAAGATAGAAACTTGTTAGTTATTTATAGCTGAATTCTTATTGATTGCCTTTTAAGGTGAACTCTTCACAAGAGGCTCCAGAAAATAACCTTGCATATAAACTCGCATTTTCAAGAAAAAAACCCAAATGTTTAAAAGTAAGTCCAACACAATATACAGGCCAGCAATATGCCATTATAGATTAGTTAAAATCCATTTAAAGCAACTTCTGGTAGCACCATATATTATTTTTTAAAACACTACTCAAAACAATTGGGATTTGGGTTGCAATTATATAATTTAGATATTTGTCACCTGTGTCTGCATTAAAGGTTTTGTTGATTTTATATTTGTTTTTAATGAAGATTGTTTATATATTCCTGTGTGTAGCTTTTAATGGATTGTGGGCTTTAGCTGTTTACTATCTCCAATAGTAAACCTATGGACTGTGCTCTGGTCCTTGGGGTCATGAAAAGTCGGACACAACTAAATGACTAAACAACAATATCTTCAATATTATGTTTACGCTGCTTGCAAAACTTTTTCATTTGAGTGATCTACGTTTTCTAAATGAATAAAAAGATTTAGGAATCTATAATGCCCCTTTAACCTCTCCTGAAAACAATTTAATTGCAGGAGGGTCCCACTACCCAAAAGGCCCTGCCTTGGTGGCAGGTGCAGAAGCACAGCCTCCAAAGCTGATCTCAGAGCATGGGCAGGTTCGTATGGCCAATGGAACTCCTTCAGATAGCCTGGCTCAAAACTATTAAGTGTTGTGGGGGTGGGTGGGCATGTTGCCCTCCATAAGTGGTTAGACCACAATTCCCATCATCCCTGATCACTGGCCACAATAGCTGAGGCTGATGGGAGTGGGAATCCTGTCTTGCACATGCAGCTGCCTTTCCGACCCAGAGCTGAATTGCATTTTCATCCGCTCATACAACTGGTATAAAATTGGTGCTGTGCATGCCTAACACCCGGCTAACACCTGGGTGTTCACATTTTGCACAACAGGAAGCGGCTAAACCATCTGCAAAGGCAGCCCCTCACAAAGTGCCTTACAGTAGCCTAAGGACTTGAGTCATCCTTGGCGGTCACTAGTCTAGTGCAAAGGTAACATAGAGGCTAGGCCCTCCCTCCCTAGATAGGGTCCTTGTTGGTGTACCAACCTCAGCGGTTAAAAGGCAGTCTCTGCCACCTCTGCAAGTAACCCAGGGGAACCTGCAGAATTGGTCCTGTAGGAGGAGGGAACCGCCATCCAAAACTGGTTGCAAATCACAACTGAGACTGGCTGGACCAGTGGTTCTTAAAGGGTGTGGCACACCAGACATCCACTATTTGCACAGCTTCCTGCAAACACCCCCAACCCCCACGCATCCAACATGCTACTTCTTTTAAAAGAGTTTCAGATACAGATGGAGTCTTCTCCACAGCATGTTAACTTCACCATTTCCATGTAAAGCTGCAGCGATCTACATGAGTTAATTTGAGTGGATGCTGTGCTGAAGCACTGCCTTTATTATTATAGTTGCTGGAGAAACTAGAATTAATGCAAGGGATGGCACACAGAGGCCTCATCCATTTGATGTAAATCAAGGCACTGCACATTTAAATTGCTCTGCTTTCTTTCAGGAAAGTACATTGAAGTGATTCATGAGGCGCTGTGCCATTTGCGAGAAACAGAGCAATTCTCGTCAGCATACCAGAGCACCTCTGGTAGTCAAATTTAAAAAGCAATCAAGTCTACTAATACCTTCCTCTGATGCCCATTTACATCAGTGGCAAACATGATTCCCAACAATTCTGATTTAAATGAATAAAGAGCAAATTAACCTCAGCTAATGCAGCACAGAGGCAAAATCTACACAACAAAACTTCATGACACCTCCACCTATGTATATTTCATTTCCTAAAACTCACCCATTATTCTCCCTACATTTGATAATTCAATATAACATACTGCCAAGTTCAGAACAGTTCACAAGTTATAAATATGAATCTCCCCCAGAAGCTTAGATGCATTCAACAGCATTGCAAGCAATCATTTATAGTACCATTTTAAAATTTATAATATCCCAGAAAGGCAGAGATTGTTGCTTGATGTACAGAAAAACTGCTTTTACTGAGCACCGGAAAGCTTTGCCTATGCGTGGAAATCATCCTCTGCTAAACAAGGACTGGCACAAATGACAGATTGGATGAAATGAAACATAATGAATAATTTGTGCTAGCTTGGAGCAGTCAGCTATGTATCTTCCTATAAACCAACACTTTCAGAGCTGTATACAGATACAAAACATTTAGGACTTTTTCACCAACATCACCGAGCTGCTTTAAAAAGGTGTCACTAAATAATTAACTCAGCAATCAGAACCTGGAAAAGGAGAAAACATGGCCCCAATCCAGCACACATACTGAAGTTCCACCAACACCATGAGTCTTAAACACATATCATTTTAAACACGCACTATTCTTTCCTGTGGGACTGTCACCGGTGATATTCAGAGTATTGGATCTTGGCATAAGGACCGGAATATAGCAGAACCATAGAATTGGTAGGGAGCACAAGGTCATGTACTGCAACCCTGCAATGCAGGAATTGCAGCTAAAGCCAATTAAGTTGAGTTCCTTTTCCGAACAGTTCCCACTATCGGAAACTTCTTCCTGATGCTTAGTTGGAATCTCATTTCTTGTCATTTGCTCCATCTTCCACGTAACAGCCTTTCAGGTATTTGTGTCTTCTTTTCCTCATTTCAGAAAATGAGAAAAACATTTTCCCACCTCCAGTCCCCCTGCACTCCAAGAATTCTCAAAGATTATTGGCAGAGGCTCTGAGATTACACCCACAAGTTCCTTAAGCACCCCTGGGTGCAGCTCATTAGGCCCTGGAGGTCTGAATTCACGTCTGAGGTCATACGGAATTTTAGCCCTGCAAGTGTTGGCTACTCGTTTAAACGCTTCCTTCATGATTTGCCCCATTTCTTATACAACCCCCTTTTATATCTCAGGCCATCTAAACACTCCTTATGCAGCCAACCACACCAGTTTCTTTAGGTGACTCCTACTTTTCTTTCTTGTTGTAATTGTTTCTGGTTCTGCCTTCAGTATCTCACCTTTCAAAAACTCCCATCCACCGTGAATTCCCTTCTCTTTAAGTATTTCTGACCGCAGGATCACACCCAGCATTTCCTTAAGCTTCTTTGAAATTGGCTTTCCAATTACACTTGGCTTTTCCTTTCCTCTGCATAATGAACCCCTGGAGGATGTGGTCACTTCCTACCAAGATTTCTGCTTCTACTGTCCTTCTCTTTTAGTGAAGATCAGGTCCAAGATTGCTGATCCCCTTGTTGCTTCTTTCACATTCAGGGAGATGAGATTGTCAGTAAGTCTTCCTATAACAGTAGTTTCCGAATTGAAGCATACCAAGAAACCACATAGAATCATAGAGTTGGAAGAGGCCAAAGGGCCATCGAGTCCAACTCCCTGCCAAGCAGGAAACACCATCAGAGCACTCCTGACATATGGTTGTCAAGCCTCTGCTTAAAGACCTCCAAAGAAGGAGACTCCACCACACTCCTTGGCAGCAAATTCCACTGTCAAACAGCTCTTACTGTCAGCAAGTTCTTCCTAATGTTTAGGTGGAATCTTCTTTCTTGTAGTTTGGATCCATTGCTCCGTGTCCGCTTCTCTGGAGCAGCAGAAAACAACCTTTCTCCCTCCTCTATGTGACATCCTTTTATATATTTGAACATGGCTATCATATCACCCCTTAACCTCCTCTTCTCCAGGCTAAACATGCCCAGCTCCCTTAGTCGTTCCTCATAAGGCATCGTTTCCACACTTAGCAACATTGAAGCACATCAAGATAGCAAACCACTGATTGTTCCCAAGTTAACCATAGTTTCCTGGTCTGCTCACACTGTGATGGAAATGTGTTTAATTGGAGAAGGGAATGCTTTTGCACCCTAATATTCTGCTTCCAAAAATCTGTATTAGCTTGAACATAGTTACAGAAGAGGCAGAATGACCTCCACGAATCTCAAAGAGATGCTCCTTCCATACAGATCAGAGATAGGGAGGGTGGAGAATCTGTCCAATTAGCTTTAAAGATTAACTTTTTATGCAATCTCCTTCTGTTTACTGTCCTGATCAAAGGTTAGTTTATTGTACTGGCCAACTTAAACGGTTAACTTGACGAGTTTCTGAAAATGTTTTGTCACTGCTGATGTGTAATGGACAACATGGCAGTAATTATGTAACGAATAGGACTTCTGCTATTTGTGACTATTACAAACCCTGTGACTATAGACAAACCCTGTGACTATTACAGTTCCCATCACTGTATGGGGACTTTACTGCAGTAAAGTCAATTTAAAAAGGGTATTGTCTTGCCTGAATACTGGTTGAATTTTTATTCATTTAGTTCTCTACCACAAACTTAGAGTGTTTGTGGTACAATGTCAACAGTTCTAAACGCTGATGTTTTAAGGTTTTATTTGTGGGTTTAGATATGTATTTGCCATCTTGTGAATTCCTGCACATAAGTGCTGGCCTGTCCACTTTATCACTGTTGACTCTTCACTGGTGAACGCATTTCCACCAAGCAACCCAAAATAAGCAAAGTGACTGGACTTTGAGAGTATTCATATACATGGGCTTTATGCTTTATGTGGGTGAGTGTCCAGGAGGTTGTATCTAGCTAAGTCATCCTCAGAGTAGACTCACTGGAATGGCCTTAGCTCTGCATGCAGAAGGTCCCAGGTTCCATCCCTGGAGTCTCCAAGTACAGCTGTAGGAGACTCCTTGCCTGAAATCCTGGAGAAGCTGCTACCAGTCAGTGGAGACGATATGGAGCCAGACTGACCACTGGGTCTGACTCAGCATGAATGAGCTTCTCCCTAATTGCACAAGTCACTCATGCAGACAGCACTGGCATGACGTCCACTGGGGACTGCAGAATATTCCAAAGCAAAAGCTTGAGTTATGTCCCGGCAGAGATAGGATTTCTGACTGCTGCTCATTTCTTTGCTTTACTGTCATTTCGAGTCTTCTGTCTCTTCCCCCCTCGTCACACTCACCTCTCCACAGGACTCATGTGCGTTATCGATGGGAAAGGTCTATTAAAATGACATCTACCTCCAGGATGAGAAAACACCCATGACAACTGAAGTAGCTTTTAAAAGCTATTACATGCACACACCCCTTCACTACTGTCAAAAAAGGAAGTCCAGGAGATTATGACTGACTGCTGAGTATTCATTTAAAATCCAGCTACAATTCCAGAGGCAGACACATGACCACAGCAATGGCATCTGGGAGGTCTTAAAAATTAACCAACTTGGTGGACTGCTTAATGATTTTCCTGCATGTTGTAGCAAACATAATGTGCTATGCTAAAGGCTGTGTGATTTTTAATTGCACCTTCACTGGTTATTTTAGAGTATTTTTATTGTATTGCAATTTGCATTCCACTGAATTAAAAGTGTAATACAATGCAATAAAATAAAAAATATAAAAGAAGGAACAAAAATACAATTAAAAATCACTATAGTTAATGTGGGCATGCCCAGTATTTGAAATTTGCCAGGTGCAAATTTCAGCCACTTGTGACCAAGTGAAGATGCCTGGGCGCCAAATGTCTCCACCATCTGGAAGTGCCTGCCTAGGCATCCTTCGATCTTGACTGTTTTCACACACTAGCAGCACGTCCTATAGAATTCTCTTTGTTATATTTTATCTGCACAATCAGAATGAATTTCAGGAACCAAAAGGTCCTATGGAAAAATACAAATTTTGAGCCATCCAGCCCCAAAATGGCAACAAGGCATTCTGTTTTGGCAACTGTAACCCTGGTTTAAGGAGCCATTTGGAGCCTAGCTTATTTATCCGAGTTCCTACCACTGGGCCGCATGCCCTGGGCCACCTGAATGAAGCCCACGAACCACCAGTAGCCCAAGGACTACAATCAATCATATATTATAGAGCCACAGATCCATTAAAACAAAACTAAGTAAGAGTATGTTTTAATGATCACATTTTTATTCTTACAGCACAATATGATACCAGAGGGGAAGAACTTGAAATACAAATGGCAATTAAGAGTGAGTGTACCCCCTTATGAGACATTTAAGCAGAAAAGAGGAACTTGGCCACTAACTCTGTCATTAACTTGTTTGTATCAGCCAATAAGCTCACTGGAAGGACAGATCCAATACTTTGGCCCCCTCATGAGAAGAGAAGACTCCCTGGAAAAGACCCTGATGTTGGGAAAGAGGGAGGGCACAAGGAGAAGGGGACGGCAGAGGATGAGATGGTTGGACAGTGTTCTCGAAGCTACCAGCATGAGTTTGACCAAACTGCGGGAGGCAGTGGAAGACAGGAGTGCCTGGCGTGCTCTGGTCCAGGGGGTCACAAAGAGTCGGACACGACTAAACAACAAAAGCAGCCAATAAATATTCCAGATATACCTCCTAGCATCCTTCTAGGGTGTTTCCTTATAAGGGGCAAAGTGGTCCATTATATTCAAAAGAGGCATGGCCCAGATTAGGAATCCCTAACCTAGAACAGGGTGGGAAAATTCATGGCTCTCCAGATGTAGCTTCACTGCTACTCCCATCAGCCCTGACTATTGGCCCTGCGGCTTGGAGCCAATCCAGCAACAGCTGGAGGGCCATCGGTTCACCATCCCTGACTGCTAGAGAGCGTGTTTGGTTTTTAAAGGAAAACTCAATTTAAACCACAGGGACATTTGCAAGAGTCAATGGTTTCTGGAAAGCCTCCAATATAGCTTGTTATGCACTCCTGCCTCAAACACCACTGCGAGTATCTCCAGAGGTCCCTGTTGCTTCGTTTTTCTCCTTTTTACAACATGGACCCTGGATTTATTGCTACAGACAAGTTAGGTAGATGCTTTCCATAATAATTAGCTGAGGCTGGGAAGGCTCTCAATTCCTTCAGACTCTCTTGCCCAGGTGTTTGGATTTTTTGTTGTTGTTCCTGGATGTTTTTTTCTGCTTTCCTCGCCAGGAGCTCTGTGGTGTCTATGAGTCAATCAAATGACCCAGGAAAGTAACATTTTCTCCCTAATCCAGTCTCCCATAATGAACTGACCGGTACTAATTTGGGATTAAGACATCCAGACACAGGACTGTTTCAAAGGAGATGGAAATTCCCAGGCTAACACTACTTGGGCCATGTACCCTGACACCCTAGTTGTAGAAGCTGTTCCAAAGTAGTAACCCCTTTGTTTTCAGGGATTGAAAATGTGTGATTATTTGACTGTTTGATTATTTGATTGTTGTTAGCCGCCCTGAGCCCGGCTTCGGCTGGGGAGGGCGGGATATAAATAAAATTTATTATTTATTATTATTATTATTGGGGGAGGAGTGTCAGTGAAAAAGAATTGGGGTCAATGCTTCACTTCCTTTTGGAAACCACAAGGGAACCAAAATATTCACAGAAATTCATCACTGCTGATGTAATGCTGTCATACAAATCAATTGTGCAGCCTGCATTTGGGATACTGTGAGCAGTTCTGTCAACCCCACCTCAAAAAGGACATTGTAGGTTCAGAAAAAGGCAATCAAAATGGATAAGGGGGTTCAGCAAATCCCCCAAGAGGAAAGGTGGCAGCATTTGGAGTTTTCATTTGGAGAACAGGCAAGTTTATAAAATGGTGCACGTTTGTCTTTGTCTGTTGTGGCACTAGAACTTGGGGACACCCAGCGAATCTGAATGATGGAAGATTCAGGACAGAATTTCATGCAGCATAGTTAAACTATGGAACTCATTCCCACAAGAGGCAATGGTGCCCACCAGCTTGGATGGATTTAGAAGAGAATTTGGCAGATTTGTGGAGGATAAGGCTATCAACGGCTACTAGCCATGATGGCCATGCTCAGCGCTATTTTTCTAGAAAAAGAGGTGCCAGAGGTGGACACCTCCCTCATTTTCTTAGAATGGCAATGTCACCCACCCGAGAGGTGCCAGAACTTAGATCTGTCGAGTTCTGGCTGAAAAAAGGCCGGCAATGCTTCTGAATGCAGTTGCTGCAAATTGCAGGAGGGGAGAGGGCTCTTATGCTCAAGCCCTGCTTGAAGGTTTCCCATGGGGGCATATAGTTGGCCACCATGAGAAGAGGATGTCAGGCTAGACGGGTCATTGGCTCACTCTGCTCTTAGCTACTCATTGAATCATAACGGTATAAAAAGGGAAGTCCCATTAGTATAAAAACTCAGAGACAGAGCACTTGCCTTGCAGGCAGAAGTGAGTCTACCCCATTGTGTCAAACAGGTCTTACTCTCAGGGTCTAGGATTGTAGCTTTAGAACAGCCTCCCCCAACCTGGTGCTCTCCAGAAGTTTTAGACTATAATGTCCATCAGCAAGTGAGCTGGCTAGGGCGGATGGGAGTTGTACTCCAAAGGATCAGGAGAGCACTAGGCTGAGGAAAGCATCCTTTAGAAAGAATGTCAGGGAAAGCTAGCAACTAACATGAGAATACAGTTATGGTATGATACCTGGAAGATCTGTTGAAAAGGAGGCCCAAGGCTGTAGCTCTTTTGTGTTTTATCTCTGCCTGATCTCAGCAGAAAGAACTTTGGCTAATCCCTCACCAGCTGGTGGCTGTTAGACTGACAGCACAAAAGAAACCAAGCACAAGTTCATCTAACAGGTGTGAGGAGGAGGGAAGAGAATGATGTTCACACCCAGGTTTCCTTTTTTAGCACACACAAACTGCAATCACAATAATTGCTCATCAAGACGACATTATTTCCAGGGGAGGAGGCTATCACCACAGCTAGTAAGACGGCTATGCAATTATTTTATTAAAAAGGATGAGTACAGAGACATTAAAACTGTTTTAGGGGTTGTTGTTTTTGGGTGGGGGGGAGGAGGGATTCTACAAGAAAAGCAAAAGTCAGCACATAAAGAAAAAAATCCAAAATTCACAGGAGGGCAATACCTGGCCAACCAAAATGTTGCAAGCTCCCTAATTCTCCAGAACTCTTTATCTGGCTAGATATTAAACTAAGCAGCCATGGGGACGGGGTGGGGGGGGAGGGGGGGAGGGGAAAATGCTGGATTATTGTTAAAGGCGTAAAGCAGGAGTGGGAAACCTTGGGGCTGGGGCCAAATATGGCTTGCAGCCCTCTGTATCTGGCTCGCAGCCCTCTCCCCAGGCCACGCCGCTCACTGCCCCTGCTTCACACCCCGCCCCCCCCTGCATGTGCTTCTGCCTGGCTGGAATGTGTCCTTGAGCTCTGATGACGCCACTTATTTGTCTTGATGGAGGTGGTGGGTGTACCTGTGTCTGCCTCCAGGTCACATCTTTTGCTCCACCCACTTTCTGCCTCTGGCCGTTACTGGCATGCACATGAACACACAGGCAGGATGATGAGCACAAATTAAATCCTGCTGGGAACAGAGTGGTGCTGCTAATGCAGGATTAAACCCTGTCCTCCAAGCCCATCAGCTGATGCCACTATGTGATGTCAGTTGATGGCTGGATGGCCATGATTGCAGGGAAATGGCCTGGTGGGCCAAACTGGGTCCCAAGGGGGCTGGACGTTCCCTACTCCTGGTCTGCTCTCACTTGCAGCAGCCCTCCAGGGTCACAGGCAGAGACGGGCTTCCCCCTTCACCAGATACCTGAGACTGTTAACTGGAGACAGGAGCCACATCAGGGAGAGGTCACTGCAGGAGAAGGTCACTGCAGGAGAAGGATCTAGGAGTCTTGGTTGACCACAAACTTGACATGAGCCAACAGTGTGACGCGGCAGCTAAAAAAGCCAATGCAATTCTGGGCTGCATCAATAGAAGTATAGCATCTAGATCAAGGGAAGTAATAGTGCCACTGTATTCTGCTCTGGTCAGACCTCACCTGGAGTACTGTGTCCAGTTCTGGGCACCACAGTTCAAGAAGGACACTGACAAACTGGAACGTGTCCAGAGGAGGGCAACCAAAATGGTCAAAGGCTTGGAAACGATACCTTATGAGGAACGGCTAAGGGAGCTGGGCATGTTTAGCCTGGAGAAGAGGAGGTTAAGGGGTGATATGATAGCCATGTTCAAATATATAAAAGGATGTCACATAGAGGAGGGAGAAAGGTTGTTTTCTGCTGCTCCAGAGAAGCGGACACGGAGCAATGGATCCAAACTACAAGAAAGAAGATTCCACCTAAACATTAGGAAGAACTTGCTGACAGTAAGAGCTGTTCGACAGTGGAATTTGCTGCCAAGGAGTGTGGTGGAGTCTCCTTCTTTGGAGGTCTTTAAGCAGAGGCTTGACAACCATATGTCAGGAGTGCTCTGATGGTGTTTCCTGCTTGGCAGGGGGTTGGACTCAATGGCCCTTGTGGTCTCTTCCAACTCTATGATTCTATGATTCTATGACCGTGAGCAACACCATGGAAGGGGCATCTCTAGGGCCCAGGTTAAATCGACAAGCCAGGAGGTTTAATGTGATGTTAATGTAATCTTGTTATATTTATAGCACTGGAATGTTGGGTTTTAATGTATGTTCTCATACTTGCTATTATGCAGTCATTTTATTATAAAAAAATTCCTTCCAGTAGCACCTTAAAGACCAACTAAGTCAGTTCTTGGTATGAGCTTTCGTGTGCATGCACATATTCTTCAGATATGTTATTGTGATTTTTTTCTTGCAATGGTTGATTTTGAGATGCTTTCCTGCTTCCTTTGCTGCAAGCTGCTTTGAGCATGATTCTTTTTTGTGGAAAAGTGTCATACAAATACAATTATGAATGAATGAATGAATCAGGCTGAGCCTGGGGTCTTCTCCTATGCAGTAACAGGACCCCCCCCATCTGATCTCTGGCCTGCTTCACCTGGAAATAAGGGCAGAAGGTGGAAGGAAACATCAACTAGCCTTAGGATTAGACCAGGTTTTGAAACAGTTCCACACTGCAAACCCTCCCTATTTTACAGTAGACAGATCCCCAACCTCATGTTTGCTGATCCACAAGATGGCTTGGCCACCCAGATTCCCAAACTGGATCTCTCTCTGTCTTACAAAGAGTCAGGTTTGGGGTAAGGGCAAGGAGGCTGGAACAGTTCAACAAACCTGGAGCCTCGCCTATAAAAGTCTACCAAGCACATGGATGGAATAAAAGAAGGATCCAGGGTCTTGAATGAGCACAGTTAAGATTCTTTCTTTCTAAAGGGATTTTCAGATGCATGCAGCCCTGCAAGGAGAGAAAGGAATGGAATTCCAAAAGGCGCACAGAGAGACAAAGGAAAGGATGGGGGAGACAAACAAGCCTGGGGTCTCATCTTGGAATGAAGACAGGCAGAAGGGTAATGATTTTGAGCCTTCACCATAGATGGCAGTGTGGCGTTAACTGGTGGGAAAGAAATTTGAGAAAGACAACACACAACCGGTTTCACATAAATCTGTGCTTAGACCTGATGGTTCAGATAGCATGCAACAGAATGAATATTAAGGAAATGTGTCTGGCAGCCACAGAACCACAGAGTTTTGCTTTTTGTGCCACCTACCTCATATTTACCCTGCCTATACTAGGATAATCACAGTTGTATATGCTTTTTAAAAATCAAATTTAAATTACAGTTAATTACTGCAATCAAGTATTTTTTTAAAAGTATCCAAGGCACTGTTTGGAATGGGAACAAATGCCCTTATCAGCAACACAGCTTATCATCACAGTCCAGGCTTTTCTTTTCATTTTTAATGACTGCACATATTTAGAAATTTCAAGTACCAGAAGATGCCAAACTTAAACCCAAACCCAGTTCAGGAGTGAGAAGTCACCTTGCTTCTTAGAGCAAAGATTTAAAATATACTAAATTCACAGATGATTCTCAAAAATCAGAACTCTGCTCATAAGCGCACCTCCGTGGCTTTAACAACACAGCGGCTTTCAGGTCTGATTAGAGACCTAAAAGAAATAAGAAAAGATTTGAACAGAGAGATAGAGATGGAGAGAAAAGAGCCCCCTGGATAAAAAGCCACAGAGTAGCTGTTTTTGAGAAAGGTTTCTGAAAAGAAACCATTTTTTTGCAGAAGAACTTGGTCCTATTTGTATGTGACTTAAAACAACTAGGATTCCCCCAAAAGGCAGCAGAGATCGTCTCCTGGATTTATCCACAAACCACAGGCCTTCCTTCCACAGCTGTCACAAACAAAGCTGCCCGTAAGCCACGCCACTTGGGTGAACCACAAGCTTCATTGAAAGCTCTGCTGAAGAGAAGCCACAGCCTGCACATCCCTTTGTTCCAAATAGCCATTTTAGGATGGATCTCTGCTGTGCCTCTTAGCCCTGTATCACACACCCACACACCCTTCCCTCCTTTGTGCCCCCCCCCCCGCTGCACACACAAAGAAGCTCTGTACTGTATATGCTTGTCCCAAATTCATATGCAGCTCAAGTCACTGAGTATCTGGGACTCAGTGGTTTCCTTGGTTCACAGCTGATCTGTGCACGTTGTGCTTGTGATCCCAAGGCATTTCACACTTCAGAGCAACTCAGGATATACCCCAGACAATCTCCTGCTACAGCTCTCTCCCTGGGTCTCCAGTCAAAAAACTAGAAGATATTTTATATCAGTGACCAAGACCAGTCATGCAAAAGCACAAACAGGCAGCCAATGCAAAGGACCCTGGAACAAAGAACGCAGAGACATAAAATTCAATTACTGGGAGAGACCCCTGAACCTCAGGAAAGTTTATCCCATCAGTCTCCAGAAATTGGATTAGTTGACAGCCCCAGAGTTGTTTAAACTATTTAAAATAGGTATTTTGTATGCTAAACAGGGGCTCTGTTTTTGAATTGCAAATACCAAGCAAATCATTATCTCAGTTCCTGAGATGGACAAGGCTCCTGGATTAACAAGCAGCTGCTGCTCATGTCCTTCCAGGTGCAATGTTTGTAGTTGGGCTGAGAAAAAGAAGAAATTAGGGGACGCAAATAAAGCGGAAACTCAATGAGAAATAAAAAAACACCTCTGGCAGTAAGTGAAAAGAATTAACTCTGCATATTTCATGTTTTACAAAGGAAGGTGTGGGCCTCCCTTCCATTACTGTCCCTACTCGATCCCAAACATGCTAGGTGCTAGATGTGGTGCTCCCACTGGCAGTAGGGAGGTGGGTGGGCATGGAAAAATGCAGTCCCTGGAGCAAAGAAGTGCAGCATGAACTTTCAAAGCCAATGAGAGGTCTTGCGCAGCTCAGCAGAGTCTACCTTCCTCAAACAACCAGCATCAACAGATGGAGAAAGCACATAGAGAAGTTGCAAGAGCACCTTCACCTTGACTCTGAAAGGGCTGTTCATCTGCCTCTCTTTCTCTCACACACACCCTCACACAATTTTTATGACACATTCAACCAGCCTTGTGCTAGACAGCACTGTCTACAAAGAGGCGACTTCATACTGAACTGAAAATGCTATTTTGGACACAGGACCAAAAGCAAGATATCTAGCTGTGTGGGAGGGCAGAATTAGCTCAGAGGAAGGGCAGTGAGCTTACAGCAGAAAAGATAAGGCTGTGAAGATAAGGCCCAGTAATTCCTTAGGTGTCTGGGGCTTTGAGCCTGCTTGGTAACACCATCTCACTGAACAATGGGCAACCTGTGGACCTTCAGACGTTGTTGGCCTACAAATTCCATCATCCATGCTGGCTGGGGATCATAGGAGTTGGGATTCCAATAACATCCAGAGGGCCACATGCCTGAGATCTAGTATCTCTTGTGTGAACCGACCTAAAATCAAGAGATAGGTACCACCGCTTGCTAAATCAGTTTTCTCCAGCATGGAGCCCTGCAGATATTTTGGACAACAGCCCCCATCAATCCCAGCCATGCTGATGGGATTTGGAGTCCAGGAACATCTGGAAGGCACCCTAAATAGTTGGGTATTGTTTTCATTGTTAGCTCGGTCTTAAGTACTAGCCAATGGGCGATAAAGGATGCATTTCGGGGAAAGGCAGAGGACTTTGCTTACCCAAAAAAATGAAATCAACTTCAAAACAAAACAAAAACCCGTGATACACTTGAATAACCCACATTCATGGTTCCTGCTAATTGCAGAGGGTGGAAGAACAGAGCAAAAAAAAAAAAAAGAGGATCTTTAAGGTTCCCAAGCGCAAACTGGACAGCTGTAATGTGCAGAGATGGTAACAGATTACTATAAAATTGCTCTTGAATGGGCAATGGGGGAGGGCTGGAGGAATTGCCAGATCATAATGTCCGGAAGGGGGAAGGATACCTGGGAAATATTGGAATGCTTTTATTACTGTGCTAGAACACTGGAGTGAGAATTGAAAGGGTTGGAGAGATTACATGTTCTATGGAGCGAAAGATTCTCTCTCCAGAAAGGAGAAATGAGGCGGGGGGAGATGTACTAACCCTCCATAGGTTTTTTTAGAGGCAAGGAATTTTCTGTTTGCAAAGGATGGGATGAAACCAAGAGGAACTCTAGATCCCAGTATGTTTTTAAGAAGCCAGGGGTAGAACACCAGATCCTAACCCAGTTTCCTCAAAAAGAAATGTGGATTGGGAATTATTTCCAGGCAGGCATCTCATGGAAGGTTCCACTGGGACCAAGGGAACTATTTCCCCCCCAAATCAGGTGTGCTTGGGATTGTGAGACCAAGTTGGACTCTTCAGGGTTTTTACTCAAAAACTGGGCAACAGGAAGATCACAAGGGCTCTCCATGGAGATAAGGAGAGTGGAGGATAGCAGGCCTCAATTCTGTGCATGTTTACTGCAATGTAAACCAGGGTCTTATTCCCATAAGAACATAATACGAGCCTCTTGGATCAGGCCAGTGGCCCCTATAGCCCAGTATCCTGTTCTCACAGTGTCCCTACAGGGAATGTTGAGACAGATGTGCCACTGGCCTGATCCAGCTGGCTCTTGTGAGGTTCTCATGGGAAGACGACCCTGGTTTCCTTTAGAGTAAACATGCACAGGATTGAGGCCTGCCATCCTCCACTCACTTTATATCCATGGAGAGCTCTGGTTCTTATGGGTCACCAGATAAGGCCAATTGCTCATTTAGCCCAGCGTCTTCTTCCCATCAGGGCCGGCTGGGCTGCTGAACCAGACGGGGCATGGGCCTGATCCAGGGGGGTGTTGTTCTGAACGTAGTAAGGTGACGCGCCGGCCGCCCCAGATGGGCCCGCTCCATCCGTAGGGATCTCCCTGCTTTGTCCCCCGCCCCGCCTGTGTCTCACCTGGTGGGGCGCAGCTTGGCGTCCTTTTTGCTGTCCACCACGGCCGGGACGCAGTTGGTCAGCTCGGTCCAGTCGGCGTGGAGCCCGCAGCTCCAGCCAGTGGAGAAGCGGGAGAAGAGCCAGGTCTCTCGCTTGCCCGGCCGGAGGCAGGTGCACTTTTTCTGCCCGGCCTTGCACTCGCAAGGTTGCTCCAACTGGATGTTGCGCACCAGGTGGCGCCCGAAGGTGGTGCCGCCCGTCTTCTGGATGTGCAGGAAAACGATCAGATCGTCGCCAGCGATGTGGAAGTCCACGCGGCGCAGCAGGTCGGCTTCCGAGAAGTTCAGGCGCGGCACGAAGCGCGGAGGGCTCTCGTCCTCCGCCCGGTAAGGGTCCCCTCCCTGGCCGGCCTGGCGCGCCAGCAGGGCGGACGGGGCGGCCTCGGCCAGGCGCTGCCGCAGCTGGCACTCGCTACCCGGGCACACGTACTGCAGCACCAGCCCCCCGAAGAGCAGCAGCATCACCAGCGCCGCCAGCCCCCGGTGCCAGCGCTCCTCCATGGCCGGGGCGGGCGCATCGCCGCCGCCCGACGGCCCCGGTCACCGCCCCGCCAGCGTCGTCGCCGCCGTCCTCCTTCTCGCCGCTGCCTCCATACCGGTGCGCACCGAAGAATGGCTCCCTCCACCTTCTCCTGCCGCCGACGCCGTCGCTCTGCCTGCCCGCTGCGGCTCCAGCGCCCGCCCCCGGCCCGCCCCTCGACGGCTGCAGTCCCCGCCTCAGGAGCGGCCTCTCCACTCAGAAGAAGCCTTTGTCTTTTCTGCCGGAGCGCCCCCGCCTCGCTTGCCTCCTCTTCCTCCTGCTCGGAAAGGCAGCCGGACCCACCCCGAGCGTAGCGCCGACCCCGGCAGGAGCAGAGACCGGCTTAGTGGCCCGATCCTCCACTCCAAAGACGCGCCTCGCTCTCCTGGTTGCTGGCGCGGTTTCTCCCTATCGCTCCTAGGAAGAGGCGCCGCTGAAAGATTCACACGTCCTGGGGAGACCTGGGCACTGTCGCTCTTCCACGCAGCTTTCTCCGGCCTCCCCCCCCCCCCGTCCAGTTTGAGAGCCTCTAAGGCCGTCTCCTTTGCCTAGAGCCATCATTTATTTCCCTCTCTCACACACGCGCACATATAATGCCTGCCTTCCATGTTTCCACCCCCTGGGTTGGCAATGGCTTTTCCCAACTGATGCCCTCCATAAGTTTCTGGGACTCCCATTCCCACCATCCCTGACGAGGCAGGCACTGTGATCTGAAGAACACCAGCCTAGGGTTGAAGGCCAGTCTCAGGGATCACACCAGAATACATTCAGCAGGGGAAAATGGCCTCTCTTAGTAGGTGAAGAAATTGACACCACCAGCACCAGCTTTCATCAGAAGGTCTCAAGGTTTAAAATTCAGAATTGAAAACGTATGGGTTAAGAACACTAGATGCTACCACGAAGCCCAAAAGCAAACCAGGAGGGCAATAGTTGCAAGTGTGTCCCCAGCATAATGGAGACTAGGGCTGAGTGTAACAACACTCAGATGCGCACGGCCTCTGGATATGGAGGTTCTATTAATCAGAGCTAATAAGAACATAAGGAAAGCCTGGTTGCTGGATCAGACCAAAGGCCTATCTAGTCCCATTTATCACAGAGGCCAAGCAGGTGCTTAATAGAAGCCTACTGGTAGGACATCATTAATGCCATAATAGAGTTGGAAGGGACCCCTAGGGGTCATCTAGTCCAACCCCCTGCAATGTACTTCATTTTATGCCACCTTTCTATTACAGGTGGCACCGTGGGTCAGCGCATCTGGTTGTCCACCAGAAGGCTGGTGGTTCATTTGGTGGGGAGAGAGACTGTACTATTATAAAGTGAGCCAAGATGAAGGGCATATTGCTAACCTCTCCCACTCCCCCCCCCAAAAAGTATCCAAGGCATGGAACCCATCAAGTTAATTTGATTCCATTTAAGTTCCACTCCTACCCAGAATAAATGTGTCATTTGAAGGAGCTGTGTTGTGAAATGTTCAGTTTGCAAATGGCTATGTATTTCCATTCCACTGTTTCAAGCAGTCTGAAGGGGGGGATGAGTATATTCAATCCACTTGTTTTTGCTTTAACTATGATATATTTACTTTAAAAATTAATAGACACATAAAGCAAGGAGGGAGGAGCCCTACACATTGACTGCTAATTCATTGTGGGAATCGGAGGTCGTCTAATTTTGATGTGAAATTAATACATACCATAAAAGAGGTAATGCATATAGGGGATGGTGCTCCCTGACAAACCATTAGCAAGAACAAGCTAAAATAAGCAATGATCAGTCCTTCACAGTTGAGGTATCATTGCCCATCTTCCTGCATCAAGCCAGTTGCCGCTTACCAAGCTGAATGTGGGAAATGGATGTGCACTTTCCATTTAGGCTGGAATTGTGCCTGTCAGATCTGACCAGTCGTTCCACACCTGCCGCTACCTGGTGCCTTCAGCATGCAAAGCAGATATTCTGCTGTTGAATGAAACCCACCCCCTTCTTTCCATGCTTCCGTGCTTCAAGAAATATATTAGCATGACTTCATTCAGCATTCACAGGGCCCCCCATTCCTGATCTCGAAGCATCAAGGCTGCTTCCCTGCACCCCTTCCGGACCCAGGAGCCTGGTGGGGGGCAAACGTTGCAAGAGGGTGGCTGATCTTTGAGTGAAGGGCTCCGGGCAGGGAAGGCTGCCCAGATTGCTACAATGTGATACACGTAATGTAGTATAATGAAAGATAGGCAGAAGGCATATTTGGCACACACACACAGAGAGACCCTCCTAGTGTCCCTATTTTTCAGGGATGTCGCTGATTTAGAGAAGCCTTCTAGGGCTGCCATATGTTTGGACTGTCAAAATGGCATCCAGTTGGATTTTTGCTGAATCAGTAAAAAAATGTTCGGTGAAACCCGGACATATGGCAACAAGAGCAATTTTTAAAAGAAAAATGCTGTAAAAAGCCAAAAAAAGGAGCCCAAAACCTTTTTTTTTTTTATTAGAGAAATGTTGGAGGAGATAAATAACTATACAACCTTTAGAAGACATCTGAAGGCAGTCCTGTATAGGGAAGTTTTTAAATATTTAATGTTTTATGTATGCTGGAAGCCATCCACAGTGGCTGGGGAAACCCAGCCAGATGGGCAGGGGATAAATATTCTTATTCTTATTAAACAGCATGTCCCTATTTTCGTTGGAAGGTTATGTATAATGTTTTCGCCTGGTGCTCAAAGATATGCAATGAAGGCACCCGTTGAGCCTCCCTGGGAAGAGCATTCCACAGTTACCAGGAAGCCACCACAGCTCATGCCAGCACCCCCTTTTTATTTTTTAAAGGTAAGAGCATATGAATGAATACTAGCTGTGATAGCTGGGCTCCTGAAGACTCCTGGGAAGTGTAGTTTGCTAAGGGTGCTGAAAATTGTTAGAGACCTCTGTTCCCCTCACAGAGCTACAATTCCTGAAGTGGTTTCACAATCAATCTTCCTTCCTAGGAGACTCCGGGAATTTTAGCTCTGTGATGGGAATAGGGGTCCTCCCAAAAACTCTCAGCACCTGTAACAGACTTCAGTTCCCAGGATCCTTTGGGCAAAGCCATGACTGCTTAAAGAGGTATGAGGCTGCTTTAAATGCATACAGTCATATCTCAGCTTGAAGTAGCTTCGGGATAAGTATTTTCGGGTTGTGCACTGCAACAACCCAGAAGTAACGGAGCGCGTTACTTCCAGGTTTTGCCGCTCGCGCATGCGCAGGCGCTCAAAATGACGTCACACACATGCATGGAAATGGTGAATCGCGACATCTGAATTGCGTTCACTTCAGGATGCGAACAGGGCTCTGGAACGGATCCTGTTCGCATCCAGAGGTACTACTGTACTGCAAATGGAGCCTAATGCTGTGTCACAAAAGAGGCCTGTGTGTTATGTGTGAAAGGAGCCTGCTGACAAGTTTTTGTATACATTTTCAGCTTCAGAGTGGTGTGCATCCAATGTAAGAACAGGTGTATTCAAAACAACAACAACCCCCAAAAATCCTGTGATCCAGACATGAAAAGTTTAATACATTATGAGTTAAGACCAACTGCTGCAAGCACTTTCTGGGGCAGAACCTGGTAAGGTAGGTTTCAGAAACGGGATTGACATTGTCTGCAGAATAGCTCTTCCTTGCCTCGAGTTGTTTGAAAGTGAGACATCAGTACTCAGTGACCCACAGGGACTCGTCAGCAGTGCAAGAGATGACTAATAATCCTTCATGATGTGACAACCTGTGCCTGAATGGCTAACGCAGGCAGATTGCAAAAAAAGGTGAGCGAGAGGGGAGAAGCAGGCATCAAAAAGCAGCTTTGATTCATTCCAACAATATCTGCTTTGGAGGCATGACATGCAAAGGATGCTGTCAGATTGTCAGAAAAGGACAGCAGAAACCAACCTCGGTTATCTGCCAAGCGCAAACACAACCGTACTGGTACAATGAGGTTGCAAATGCACTCAATGTCGTGCTTTTTTTGGGGTGGAGGTAAGCAGGGTAAGCAGTACCAGCACTTTGTTGTTGTTAAAAAATGTGACACTTACTGTAACAACTTCATGGTGAGTAAAGGTAAAGGACCCTGACAGTTAAGTCCAGCTGCAAACAACTCTGGGGTTGCGGAGCTCATCTTGCTTTTACTGGCCAAGGAAGCCAGCATTGTCCGCAGACATTTTTTCCGGGTCATGTGGCCAGCATGACTAAGCCGCTTCTGGCGAACCAGAGCAGCACACGGAAACGCTGTTTACCTTCCCGCCGGAGCAGTACCTATTTATCTACTTGCACTTTGATGTGCTTTTGAACTGCTAGGTGGGCAGGATCGTGGTGAGTACCGGCACCTATTTTTCTAGAAAAAAAGCACTGACTAAAGGGTTCCCCTTTTCTTCAGACCCATCATCCCTTTGCCACCCTCCTAAACATCACTTTCTGGAAAGTCATTTGGAATTCCCAGCTGCCCCCGCACATGCAATTGCATGCCTCCCCTGTCCAAATTCTGCAAACTTATGTATAAAGTATTGTTTTATTGTTCTCTTGTTGAACCACCGCAATTATTTTTCTCAGGCTTGTGAACAACCACTTTACATAGCAATGGGGGATTGGGGAGCAGGACGGAAAGATTCCTGAGCCGGGTTGGGGGCAGAAAAATTCAGAGCAAGGCGAAGTGTCCAGAACTTGGCCGTTTTCCTCTCTCTCTCCAAATACTAGAGCTCCAGGTCCTCAAATGACATTGGTGGACAGTAGATTCAGAGCAAACAGGAGAAAGTGCTTCTTTGCACAGTTTAACCTGTGGAACTCACAGGCACATGGGGTGGGAGTGGCTGCTGGTGTCAGTAGTGGTCCCAAGGAGCTTGAGTAAATTCATGGAGGTGGGCAGGACCATCAACAGCTGTTACATCACCACAACTAAAAGGGCACCCATGTTCAGAAGCAGTATAGCTCTGAATGCCAGATGACAGAGATGACAGAAGCCTGTCTGCTTCCTGGAGCCATCTGCTTGGGCACTGCAGGAAACAAAATGTTGGTTCAGATGGACCTTTGATCTGATACAGCAGGGCTCTTTCTCTGCCCTTAAAGAGCCATTTCAAGATAAAATTGCAGAAGTGCAGTGAATTTTAAAAACATTTATTGATGCTTCTTTAGATTCCTCATAATAATTACCGCATTATTATGGAAATGGGGAGAGAGCCTTCCTTTATCTTTTGAGCAAAGACAGTCATGTCTCTGGCATACAGAGCTCATACACAGGTCCATTTGAACCAATTACAGCAATGATTGTTGGGCATTTAAGCTTTGTGATTTGGCCCATGATCTAGGTGTACCTGAGGCACAATCAGATTGAGTAGGCAGGCAAATTCAGGTTGCATTAGCTGGGAAAAAGCAAGGGCTGCAGAGGGAAGCAGCATGCTGCAGGAGGTGGGTCATAGGTCTGGTCCAGGACGATTCTTCTTCTTGCACAGCACCCATCTCATGCTGGCTATCATCCCAATTCTGGATTCTGACCTTTGACCAACAGGGCAAGGTCTGTTTGACCACCCTCCAAACACCATAAAATGCTATGGCAGTGGTGACATCACAGTCCTTGCAGTGATATGGCTATCAGCATTATTTACATTTTTTACATGGATTTTTTCTCTCTGCAGGAGGGCCTGATGATGGGATGGCTCTTAGACACATTCCGAGTCCCTGGACTCCAGTCAAAGATGGAATAAATAAGAGCATCTCATCAGTCGCGGTTCTTAGTAGTGGCATAAAATTGGCTGCCGAAGTGCTGAAACATCATATTCTGTCTTCTGATGAGGACAGCCTGGGACAGCTCCAGGAAGCTGGATGGAGGGGAGGGAGTGAAAATCTCTCTCCCCGCACCTCCGAGATGCCCATCATGTTGGAGGTGGGGATTCAAGGCAGCTTTCGCCAGCATACCTGCCACTCATTTGTCTGAACAAGCATGAAGATGGGGACTAGGAATATCACATCTCTCTACATCCAGAGAGCAATTAAGCGGTGTGAAAGATAATTAAGGCCTTGCAGAAGATCTTGAAAAGGGAGATTATCAGGAATGGGAAGAACACAGGACAGCAATGGGGAGGGGCAGCCCAGAAGGTGCAAAGTGTTGGCCTCACACGTGTGCTTGCCTGCGTGCCTGCGTGTGCACACACACACACACAGGCATCGGAGAGAAGAGCCCTGCTGGGTCAAACTTGCAGGTCTCTGGCTTTAAATAAGTTCTGTTGTCTTGTATATTTCCTTTTAACAGCTTTTTCTTTAAAAAAAGTGTGTGTGTGTGTGTGTAATATGGATTTATTTATTCATTTCCTTAAGCAATGAATACGCTGCTTAACTACAGTAGTCTCTCAGTGGTTTACAATTATACAATATAAAAAACATTGTGGCAGCATCCACACTTTGGAACTCCCTGCCTATTGAGATCAAGCAGGCATCTTCACTGTACAGTGGTACCTTGGGTTAAAGATGCTTCAGGCTACATACGCTTCAGGTTACAGACTCCGCTAACCCAGAAATAGTGCTTCAGGTTAAGAAATTTGCTTCAGGATGAGAACAGAAATCATGCTCCGGCGGCGCAGTGGCAGCGGAAGGTTAGCTAAAGTGGTGCTTCAGGTTAAGAACAGTTTCAGGTTAAGAACAGACCTCAAAAACGAATTAAGTTCTTAACCCGAGGTACCACTGTACTCTGAAAACATCCATGTTTAGACGAGCCTTCCCAGAAGCTTAGAAAGTTAAGGTGATTTTAACTTTTGTATGTTTTAAAGTATGGTTTTAATCCCCCCCTTGATTTTCTTGTTTCATCTTCTGTAAACCGCTTTGGTTTTTTGATTTTTTTTACAATCAAGCAGTGTATAAATTTCATGAAATAAACACACCTCAGAGGGTTGTTGTGGGGATTAAATGAGGAGGGGGAGAGCCATATATACCACCTTGAGCTCCTTGGAGAAAAAGGTAGGATATATATGCTGCTTGCCACCTCCTCAACTCACCACCCACCTCCTGGTCTCCACCTTCATTTTTCTCCGCTGCCACCTTCACTGTGCCCGGTCTTATCTGGGCTGGCTCCAGTTGCCTCAGCAGAGGTGGCTGGGAGAGGAGTAACCTTCTGTGTTTTGCCTCAAGCGGCAAAATGTCTTGGGCTGCCCCTGCTCCACAGCCTAAGTTTAAAAAAAAAGAGAGAGAGAGAGAGAGAGAGAGAGAGAGGAAGTAAATTCCATATCAAATAAACACCCGTCTCTCTTGCTGAAACTCTTAATCCTAGCTCAACTCCACCTGGCCTACTTTGAGACAAAAGTGCCATATTAGCAAAGTTGCAGCAGATAGCCTCGCATAACTGAGGGCTGCATTCAGCAGTAATTTCATCACATCAGAGAAACAGGTTATTAAAACACTCATAATGTATGAGTTGCCTCCATTTAAGCAGTGTTTAACACTTCAGGGAAAACTCTTTCCTGACAGAGCCAAAGTTAAGTAATAAGGAGACTGCATTTTTCAGACCTGCCTAGAGGAGGTCCTAGCAGATCTGGTATAGAGTGCTATAACCCCAAAGCACAGAAGCCCCACTCCAAATTGTGAACATTTATGTTGCTTTATGCAGCTTTAAGGATATCTGTTTCTATGATGCAGTGCCATCACAAGCAACCTATGCACACACCAAAATTACTGACGGTTTACTCCCATCCTTAACACTACAAAACCCATGTCACACTGAGACCATATCTGAACTCAAACATCCAAGGACTTGATTTTGCAGAGGTGTGGAAAGTGTGGCCCACCCCGTGGCGTTTTGACTCCCAGCTCCCATCAGCTGCAGCTATCATAGCCAACAGTAATGGATGATGGGTGTTATAGTCCTGAAATATCTGGAAGGCCACAAGTTCCCTGCCCACAGACATAGAAGGAACTGTTGAGAATGAAACAAAGGCTGAGAACACACAGATTTCAGTTTGGGAAATAATAGTTTTCCTGTTAAAATCCATTGTCCCCCCCCCCCCAGGACAGAAGAAAAACCTGCTAGATCAGTCCAGTGGCCTATCTTGTCCAGCCTCCTGTTCTCACAGTGGCCACCCAGATGCCCCAAGGGGACCAGAGAACAAGAGGCTTCCCCCCTCCTGTGGCTCCCAGAAGCTGGTATTTGGAAGCATTTACTGTCCCCAACCCTGGAGACAGAGCATAGCCATTGTGGCCAATAGCCTCTGATAATTTTATCATCCAGGAATTTTACACATCCTTTCTAACCTCTAGGCACTGTAATGGAGATACATTTCATTGATAAAAATGAAGAGAGAGGTTTTAGTTATCACCCATGAAAGTGCTTTAGCCTGCAAACCTGTGCACACTTACCTGGGAGTAAGCCCCACTGAACACCACAGGCTTAGTTTTGAGAGACCTGTACAGGATTGAACTGCCAGAAATGGAAAAGGGGCAGGCAGGGTTCCCCTCTGTCCTGGGAACATTTAAGAGCCTGTTGTGAACCCATATCTGCCCCCAAAACAATGCAGGGGAAGAACTGAGTTGACTTCCTCTGATACTAGATCTGAAGAGGTAACGTCAACCCCCCTCCCCAGAGCAGCATTTTAACAGCCCTGATGTCTCTGCAGCTAATATCTATTTGCATCTTCAAAGCAACACACTGATCTTTGAACTTTCCTTCTTTTGCAGCCGCTCCATTTGCTCCTAGCCTGAAAAGAAAGAAAGAAAACAGTTGCTGCTATTTTAATCCAGTAACAAGAATAGGAGAAATACTCCCATCTTGGGGTAGTTGACTTTTTAAAGACACTAAAGAGAGAGGGGAATCATAAAAAGCTGATCTGGAAAACTCAAGTACTGGTTTCCTACTGAAGAACCGCACATAGAGAAATAAGCTCCTTTTCATTTCCCTGTGATGCAATAAAGTACAAATTGAGAAGCCCCATTCACATGGGGTGGAGGAGGAAGACCTGGATCTACTGGTAGATCTCCAAGTGATCTGTAGCAGATTAGCAAAGGTTTCTGTCTCCCATTTGTCTAATAGTAGGAATAACTTTTTCCCCCTAAGCCCCCACCCCTGTGCAGGGGCTGGGGGAGAAATTCAGTTCAGCTCACACTGAAAGGGAAACCTGCCTATTTCAGGACTTTCCTGAACCAGCCCAGGAACTGAAACACAGGCATCCTTTGAAATTTGCACTTCTGCGAATTTCGTGATGCAGTTCTCCAAAGAGTGCTCACAAAGAATGCACATATTAGTAGACAATGTGCATAAAACGAATATATCAGGAATCTCAACATGCAGTCCAATTTGAAACCACACCAGATCCTGCTTAGCTTTGCAAATGCACTAGAAGTTTTATTGCTGTACCAGTAGTAGGATAATGACAATGAAGAGGAGAAGGAGGAGAATATTCTACAAAGGACTGACACTGATCTTAACAAGCTGGAAGGTGTGCAGAGGAGAGTGACCAAGACGAGAAAGGGTCTGGAAACTTTGAGTTGGGTATGTTTAGCCTGGAAAAGAGGAGGCTGAGAGAATATATGATAGCTATCTAAAGGGCCAGCCCCATGGAAGATGAAACAAACTTGTTTTCTCCTCCTCCAGAGGGTAGAAATGGTGTGCCTCTCCTTTCATAAATCACCACGACAGTTGCTTTAGTTGATATTCCTGCATTGTCAGGGGATTGGGATCCTTTCCAACCCTACAATTCTGTGATGGAATCCCAGGAGCTGCAGTTTGTTAAGGGTGCGGAGAGTTATAGAGCTACAATACCTGTGCTCCCTGAGAAGAGGGATTGATTGTTAAGCCACTCTGAGACCTGTAGCTCCTTAAAGCAGAATAAGGGTCTCCTTAACCCTTAACAGGGTTATCTAGTGTGTGGTGGTGGGTGGAGCCACAACTACCTAAAATGATATAATACTGCTTTAAATGCAGCAGGTTTTTTCAATAAGTACACCATTGTTATGTTGAAAGCAAGTTTACTTGATCATAACGGTGGCTGCTGGGGAACCCACAAAAGTGGAGTCCTCAGGCTTCTACTGAGGCATTCCCTCACCTTAGCTGTACACCTGTGCAGAAATTAAGTCCTGTTCTCAGAGGAAGAGCACCCCTGCATGGTCAGAGCTGGATGCCTAATTCAGCAAGAAGACCAATGTGCCTACTTTCTATCAGGCTAGGTCAAGGTTGAGATTTTTCTGCCCAAACGATATTGACAGTCTTAATACAGTCTGAGTAAGCAGATTCTCCCAACAGTATCCTTTCACATTCTCTTTTGTAGTTATTACATCTCTTCCCATGTAGGCTATCAAAGCACATATGATAATTTCCACTACAGGCCCATCTCTCAGACTAGACAGAGGATTAGATAAGCAGCGGCAGAAAGAACAAGGAGTGCCGTCTTGAGCTCTTTGTGGGGGAAGGCAGAATATTAATGTACAAAAGAAATTTTTAAAAGCTAGATGGCGGCCCCAACCCTACTGCTTGCAAAGGTGGAAGCTAGTCGTAGTATTATGCCATCCCTTCTCATTTGCAGTGGTACAATATCAACTCTCAGAAGGAAAATGAAACAGGAACAACAACTGTGCATCTGACCCTCCAACACCAAGGCTTCACTTGGAAGCTCCACAGAAAATGCACCAATCCTAATGCAGCCTCACTCTGAGTCAGACCCTGGGCCCATCTCACTCAGCATTGTCAAAACTGATTGGCAGGTATCTCAGTTACTGTATTTTTCGCCTATAGGACGCATTCCCCCCCCCAAAAAATGAAGGGGAAATGTGACTAGGGGGGAAATAATTTTTTTTCTTTATTCCCCCCCCCCCCCAAAATGAGGTGCACCCTATGGGCCAGTGCGCCCTATAGGGTGAAAAATACAGTAATTCAGAACTCCAAATTTGAGGGAGGCAACTCAGTAGTATTCCTGCTTCATGAACCCAAGATGGTTGCACAATAAGCACATCCGAAATGTCTCCATGACTGTGTACCTTCCCCTTTCTAAATACTGCTGTGGACATTTTGATTCCTCATTCACGAGTAAGCAGAGTTAAACAGGTGGCAAAGAAGAAGCCAGTGGAGTGTGGATTTGCCCCCTCTGTTTTTGTCTCCTGAATTCACAGCTCATGTGGAAACAAAAGCAGCCCCATTAGCCATGGCTCCGTGGATGCCCACACTCTGGATGCAACCAGCAATTTTACTCGTTTCCAGACCAAACCCATTCAATGCTTTTGGAATGTTCTTTTCGCATTGCTGCATGAACTGAGATGACGACTTTTCTATCAAATGCCTTTGAACGAACGCCACAGACACAGTTCTTGGACATCAGGCCTTGGCACAGCAACCATTAGGTATGGATTACATTACTATTAAACTTTTCTGACATGGAAAGGAGACGGCACACCATTATGACTGGTTAAGCTAAAAGACCGGTGAGCTACTTTATAGGTGCCCAGGCATGATTATAATTTAATATTCTGCAAGAATTTGATAGGATCATTGGCTAAACAAGCAATCCACTCCAGCAGAAGGCCAAGGTTAGAAGCTAATGCCCATTAGGAGAGGCTGAGAAGCATCTGTAACAGAACCGAAACAAAATGTTCACACACATTTTGAAACTGGGCAAAATCCCAAGGTGAGAACATTGGGTAAATCTCACCAGAACATTCCAACTTGCCTTGTTCTGAATCAGCCCAGTAGTCCACCCAGCCAAGCCTAGAACTATGGAGGGGGAGGGTTGTTGTTCATCTAATCCAGCTGTGGGGAACATTTGACACTCCAGATCAGGGGTCGGCAAGGTTTACCTCACCTGGGCCAGTTCACTCCAGCGGAGATCACTCCGTGGGCCAGATCGCACACACACATGCCTGCAATTTCCGGTGTCTGTGTCTGCATAGACGCAATTTCTGGCGCCGCTGAAGCAAGTCCCTGCGCCAAGCTGCACCGGTTTAGCACAGTGTGCAGGGACTTGCCGAGCGGGTGGCTCAGTTTGGGGGCTGGTTAAATGACCCCCGTGGGCCGCTTGTGGCCCATGGGCCTTAGGTTGCCAACCCCTGCTCCAGATGTTACTGAACCACAGCTCCCAACATCCCTGGCCATTGGTTATGCTTGTTGAAGCTGAAGGGGGTTATGGTTCAGGACAGTGGTGGCTAGTGCACATTGGGAGGTCAACAGTAGAGGGAGCTAGAGCCAATGACAGATGGTGCCAACTCATTCTACTTTTGTCCTCATCCTGCTCCCTGCTCCATTCTGCACAGGCCACACTGAAGCTAAGGATGCGGACCATTTGGATTCCTTCGAATCGGGATTCAGGCCTCATCATGGGACTGAAACTGCCTTGGTCGCACTGGTTGATGATCTCCAGCGGCCTAGGGACAAAGGTGAGAGCTGTTTCCTAGTTCTGCTGGATCTCTCAGTGGCCTTTGATACAATCGACCATAACATCCTTCTGGACCATCTAGAGGGGCTGGGAGCTGGGGGCACTGTCATACAGTGGTTCCACTCCTTCCTCCTGGGCCGTGTTCAGAAAGTGGTGGTGGGGGATGAGTGTTCAGACCCCTGGACCCTCACTTGTGGGGTGCCTCAGGGTTCCGTCCTCTCCCCCATGCTTTTTAACATCTATATGAAGCCGCTGGGAGAGATCATCAGAGGGTTTGGACTGGGTGTCCATCAATATGCAGATGATACCCAACTCTACCTCTCTTTCAAATCAGAACCACTGAAAGTGGTGAAGGTCCTGTGTGAGTGCCTGGTGGCGGTTGGAGGATGGATGGCGGCTAATGGATTGAGGTTGAATCCTGACAAGACAGAAGTACTGTTTTGGG
This sequence comes from Podarcis gaigeae, assembly GCF_964106915.1. NCBI lineage: Eukaryota > Metazoa > Chordata > Lepidosauria > Squamata > Lacertidae > Podarcis > Podarcis gaigeae. The sequence continues at coordinate 49,586,813 of NC_139691.1, forward strand.
GGGCAGGGGGTGGGCTGGTGTGGAGGACTCCCTGGTCCTGACTCCCCAGGTCCTGAATCCCCTCCCAGGTGCGCAGCCTGGGAGTCATTTTGGACTCACAGCTGTCCATGGAGGCGCTGGTCAATTCTATATCCAGGGCAGCTGTCTACCAACTCCACCTGGTACGCAGGCTGAGATCTTACTTGCCCGCGGACTGTCTTGCCAGAGTGGTGCATGCTCTTGCCAGAGTGGTACATGGCCCTAAATGGCCCAGTATACCTGAAGGAGCGTCTCCACCCCCATCGTTCTGCCCGGACACTGAGGTCTAGCTCTGAGGGCCTTCTGGCAGTTCCCTCATTGCGAGAAGCAAAGCTACAGGGTACCAGGCAGAGGGCCTTCTTGGTAGTGGCGCCTGCCCTGTGGAACGCCCTCCCATCAGATGTCAAAGCGATAAACAATTACCTGACATTCAGAAGACATTTGAAGGCAGCCCTGTTCAGGGAAGTTTTTAATGTGTGACATTTTAGTGTATTTTTGGTCTCTGTGGAAGCTGCCCAGAGTGGCTGGGGAAACCCAGCCAGTGGGGTGGGGTACAAATAATAAATTATTATTATTATTACTAAGGAAGAAGAAACTGATAGGCCGTGCTTCCCTAAGGACTGAAGGCATGTAAGTAGTCTGATGGGGGAGCCTAGCTAAGAGTGGGATTGGATCAGTGGAGCAGTGCCCCATTCATCCTAATGGACTATTACTTGCTTTTCTTACAGCTTCCCTATAAAATTCCTGTGTGCAGCTCCATCACCAAGTGGGGATTCAAACCCTGGTCTCCCAGGTCCTAGCCTGGCACTCTAACCACTAGGCAACCACTGGCAAATTGGTAATACAAACTGAGAGATGATAAGCAGATATGCTCCATAGCGGTTAGTTTCCAAGAAAATGTCTGGGTTCTTTTCGCAGCTTCTGGTTCCTGCAGCCGCCACAAATTGGGCCGGATTTCCTGCTTTTGCTCTTCCTTGTGGCTTACTCATTCAGCCTCACAATCAATTTTACAAACCATCAGAACCACAGCATCCCATGCCAGTCTTCCTTTAGGTCTCTGAGCTGTGCTTTCTGCTTCTCCCTGTGGAGAAGCAAGCAAATGGCAAGATCACTGGTCAGCCTATTATTTCTACAGTTCCCCATGCCAAAGAAAGGGGTTGTTTTGGTGCACTCTATGCCATCTTATGGGAAGCAAAGACATTTGCAAAGTCTTGAAAGAATTGTTACACACATACACAAACACCAGCCCTCCCATGCCTCGACTGATTGGTGCAAAGACATGCACAGAGAATGATGAGTCTATCCATATATGCCACCAATCTCAACTCCTTGGGAATCAGGGGAGGAAGAGGAGGAGGAAGCAGACCAGTGCACATAGATAAATAGGTACCACTGTGGCAGGAAGGTAAATGACATTTCTGTGCACTCTGGCTTCTGTCACAGTGTTCCGTTGCCCCAGAAGTTGTTCAGTCCTGCTGGCCACATGACCCAGAAAGCTGTCTGTGGACAAACGCCGGCTCCCTTGGCCTGAAAGCGAGATGAGCGACGGAACCCCAGAGTCATCTGCGACTGGACTTAACCATCTAGGGGTCCTTTACCTCCCCCCCTTTTATACAATGCAATCTAATGTACATTATGAAAATGGAAGGAGCTCCCCCCCCCCCCGCAGTCAAGCTGGTTGATGTTTTTTGTAGTCACAGCTGGAGCCTGAAAGCAGGCAGAAAGCTGGGTGGGAAATGGGGGCCAGGGCAGCTGCCTCTGGCTATGGATTGTTGTTGTTTTTGACAGTGACACACGTGTTTTCAGTGCCAAGCATAAATGGTTCTCTTCTCCCAGGCACCCAAGTGTTAATTTTGTCCAGCCAGCAGTTAGTGATATTTTCCCAGCCCCTTTGGGGGAAATTGATTATTGGGGGAGGGGGAAGTTTTAGGAGAACTGATGCTTTACTCTTGAAGGTAGCAGAAGCAGCGAGCTGTTCATCTGGCCCTCCTCCACAGCTGCTGGAATTCCTCCTCCTCTTGAGGAAGCTAGCCTTTTTGCACCTTTGCCTGGCAGAGGAAAGCCCCATCCCCTGCTGAATTGAAAGCCCAATCTGGGCTCTATCTACCGAGAGAGTAGGGGCTGTTTCAATATCTGGACCGAAAGGGGTGGTGATGCCCATGATGGGGCACCCTGATAAGTGGACGACCCCAAATGGAGCTGCTTTGAGGGGAGGCAAGGGCTATTCCCTTAACATCGTCTTCTTTGGGGATAGCCTTGCCCTAAATGTTTAAAATATTTTAACTTCTTATTAATTTAGGGGTGGTTGTTGTAATTAAAGGCGGTAAAATATGCCTGGGAAGAGAGGAGCTGGTGAGAGCTGGTGGGACCTCAATCACAGTGTTTCTGGGTAAGGGGAGGTATGGTGTGGTGGGGGCAAGTTTTTTAAGGGGCACACGACACAGGTCCCTCCATCTTGGAAACTGTGGTTGTGCTATCAACCAGCCCTTGGTTTTGCTGCTGCTGCTGTTGAATGCCAGGTCGCCCCAGAATAAAATCTCCCTCATCCATGATCTGACTGTGGATGAGCAGGCTGATCTGGCCTGTATCACTTAGACCTAGGTGGGTGAGCAGGGTAGACTTGGCTTCACTAAGATGTGCCCAGACTTGCGGGCCAGGGAAGGGGAGTTGCTGTAGTCTACAGAGAGTTCATCTATCTCTCCAAACTCTCTGCCCAGTTGATTTGCGGTCCAGAGTGTTTGTTCCTTGTCTTGGGCACAGTGGTTAAGAACTTTCTGTAATTTGTTCTGGAGCTCTGTTCTTAACCTGAAACTGTTCTTATCCTGAAGCACCACTTTAGCTAATGGGGCCTCCTGCTGCTGCCGTGCCGCTGCTGCACAATTTCTGTTCTCATCCTGAAGCAAAGTTCTTAACCCGAGGTACTATTTCTGGGTTAGCGGAGTCTGTAACTTGAAGCGTCTGTAACCCGAGGTACCACTGTAATTGGGACAAATTAGGGATTTTGCCGTTTTACTGCCCACCTCAGTGCCCAGCAGTCTCCCTGTCTGAGCTGACAGAGCTGGTCTCAGAGGTAGTGTTGGTGTTGGTGGACTTGAGCATCCATGCCAAAGCGGTTAACTCTGGGGTGGCTCAGGACTTCATGGCTGCCATGACAACCATGGAGCTGTCCCAACATGCCATTGTCCCAATGAATGCAGCAGGCTTTCTGGAACTTGCTTTCTCAATTGGGCAAGAAGATGGTGATTTGAAAGTAGAAAAGTAACAGGAACAGCAGTAACAGGCTAGAAAAGGCTGGTATAAGGCTTTCCTTTTCCCACTTACTCTGGAAATATATTGTGGTTCCTTCTCTCTCTCTCTCTCTCTCTCTCTCTCTCTCTCTCTCTCTCCTTCTAATTATTAATCTTTACAAATGACTCAAAAAGCAATAAAAAAAAATCCTTCCCTTCATGAAAAATCATGCTAAGCTGGGACCGGTCCCTGGAGCAATTACTCTTGGGCACAAAGCACCCGGCTCCCATTTGCATTTATTTTCCATCCTGCCTCCAAGTCCCCTCATGTCATTGAGATAAGTGGCCATAAGATAGGTGTTTTCCAATGTGACGCCCTCCATCCATCATTTCTTCCTCACTGCTCAGCTTGATTGCATTTAATTCAAGAAGAAAAGGATCTTCCGCTGAGCCTGCCAACCATATAAGGTTAAGAAAGCCAATCAAGGCAAGGCAAGGCTTCCCAGAGAAAATGGACTGCTGCTGTGGTTGAGTCTTGCAAAAGAGAGCAGAGCCTCTCCTCATCATCAGTGAAGCCGAGAGCAGCTGTCTACTTTCTTCCTCTGCTTCCAAAGGAAACTTTGAGAATCTCGTCAGCCCATTCAAATCCTCTCCAAGCCCAAAACAACCCATCCACTTACTTAATAAGGGGGAAAGTTGAGGGCATTGATCTCACCTGATAATTCTGCAGAGCTTAATTATGGAAAGAGGCAGGGAAAGGAGGTGGGTGGTTTATCATGCCCTCCCCAGTAATCAGGGTCAGATGAACCCTGAGAGCATACCTGGGCAGCTGCACCTCCAGCTGTTTCCACAGTCTCTTGTCACCTGGGGCACACCTGTGTGTTTGCCTACTAGGCCATGGATAGGAAAGCTGTATTGACTCCCAGCAGCCCCAGCCGGCACAGCCATTGGTTAGAGATGTTGATAGTTGTAGTCGAGCAACGTAGGAAGAACCAAGTTGGATCAGGCCAAAGGCCCATCTAGTCCAGCATCCTGTTCTAGTGGCCAACCAGGTGCCCCAATAGGAAGCCAGCAAGCAGGACCTGAAGGCAAGAGCAACTGTCCCTTCTGCAGCCTGAAGCAACTGGTATTCAAAAGCATTGCTGCCTCCAACAGTAGAGGGAGAAGATACTCATCATAGCTAGTAGCCATTGATAGCCTCTTTCTCCTGTATGAATGTGTTCAACCCTCTTATAAAGTCACCCAGTTGGCAATCATTACTTCAGGAATCATCTGAAAGACCACAGGTTCCGACTTCCGGGTTGGCGCCATAGCCGAATGGCGGATTCCCTCCGAGCTCCGGAGGAAATCTGCTCGACAGGGGTCGGGTCTTGCCACGTCGGCGACGCGGGGACCCTCAAAAACTACGGGCGCGGAAGCCCGTGGACCTGGTGACTCGGCGGGCACCGTTTGCGCCCCCGACCCGTGAAGGAGCCTTTTTAAAGGCTGCGGAGCGGGGGACGGGGAGCGGCGCGGTGCTGTGAGTCTTCTGCTTCCCCTGCCGAGCGAAGCCGCATGCCATTCGATGGAGAGCGCTGACTTCTTCTTCTGAAAATTTGGACTAAAATCTAAAAACAACAACCTGTGAGTAATTTGGAAATTGGACTAAAAATTTTCTTGGATTCGGTACGAGCGGGGGAGGTGCAAAAAGGAAGTCCGTCTCCCCCCCCCCATTGTATACAATTTAAAGCAAGGATTTGACAACTAAGGTTGAGAGAAGAGCCTTATCTTTATTGGATAAAAGTTATTAATTGCACGGATTGATAGCATAAGTAAGTAAGTAAATACTAGCTGACCTGGACGAGGTTGCTTTTCTCTTGGGAAAGTTGTGTAAGTTGCAAGAGCAAGGTCATGTTTTGTCTACAAGTGCCATAACTTTGAAGCCAACAGCAAATGAATCTACTGAGTTGGAAAAGAACTTGATGTACAAAACCCAGGCAGCTGAACAAGAAAAGAAATTTGAGAAAACTGAGGAAGTGGAGAAAGGGATATACGCTGAACAGGAGGAGCAGGAAGGAGGGGCTGCAATGCTGCAGAAGACAAAGGAGAGCCGGAGGCCTGTCAAGATGGATATAAAAGAAAATAAGGACTGGATGAGGGAAATTTGGCTTGAATTTAAAAATGATCGTGCCCCTCCGAGATTTGGTGTTTAATATAAAGGACTTCCAAAGAAACCGGCAGAGAGAGACTGAGAGAGATTTAAGGGCCTCAGACGTGAGGTCGCCAGGCTGATAGTAGATGGACTAATGGACAAAGGCCCGGGGATTGAAACCGGGGAAGGGAGGGTGGGGGTTTGGAAATCCGAAGGGTGTCTGATTCTTTCTACTCCTTTTTTTATCTTTGTGTTGTCATTAGTATAAAAATGGGGAATTCGTGGAAGGGAAACTGGGTCGACCTTAGAAAAAGTGTGTAAGCATTAACGATTGATGTATATAAGTTAAAAGTTGATATATAAATTGAATTAAATATAATAACAAATTAAGGTTAAAAATTTAGGGATAAGAACCTGTTGAACAAATATTTGGACATGGAATACAAGAAGGGGAGGCGTGGGGAAGTTCTGGAAAAAAGTTATTGAAAATATGGACTGTAAAGGTTGAATCTTTTTTCCCCTTTTTTCCCTTTTTATTATTTTTTGCTTTTTGTATTATTTGAAACTCTAATAAATATTATTAAAAAAAAATGAAAGACCACAGGTTCCTTACTACGGCAACACCCCCAGTTTTCCCCCTGGAATACATAAGCACTCTGTGTGTGTGTGAGCACGCACACATCTGTTTTACTCTAAAGTTGGGCTGTAATAATAATATTTGCAAGAAGTGATATAACCTATGGCTCATGCAATACACACAGGTCCCATTTATTGAACACAATGCATTCCCAGGAAATGGTTCATTAGGTGAGTGGTTGCGTAATGACCTGATGGCTTTCATTATTTCCTATGAGAACATTTTTAATGTCCAATTCCCACCCCAGCCATGGTTTCTTTCTGAAATGGCTGCAGCCAGCCACCAAAAAGGAGATAAAGGAAGAACTGATTCGTCCAATCTCTCCTGCTCCCTGATTTGTCCAGCCCCCCCCCCCCCGGTTTCTGCCCCAACATGGGCTGCTGCTGAGTATCAAGTAAAGAAGTGGGCAAACTCCGGCTGTTCGGCATAGTGAGGTTTGGGCTGTATCTACCGTATTTTTCGCCCTATAGAACTCACTTTTTCCCCTCCAAAAATGAAGGGGAAATGTGTGTGCATCCTATGGGGCGAATGCAGGCTCCTTGGCTTCAGCGATAGCAAAACGAAGCTTAGGAAGCCTGCGCTCCGGAGGCTTCGCGTTGCTTTCGCTGAAGCCAGAAGAGTCTGCACTTTGAGGCTGGCGGTGGGGGAAAACAGTGCTTTCCCCCATCGCCAGCCCCACAAGCTGGGTCAAAAAGCCCGCAGGAGGTGCACTCTCTTTAAAGGGTGCGCGGCTTCTGCGGGCTTTTCTATGAGGTGGGGGAATTCCCCCACCTCGCAGAAAAGCCTGCAGGAGCCTCTCAGCCTTTAAAGAGCGTGCCACTCTTGGGGGCTTTTCCCCGAGGAGGGAGAAGGGACTGACTGACCGTTTCTGTCCCTTCTTCCTCCTGGTCGAAAAGCCCGCAGGAGTCGTGTGCGGCTCCTGTGGGCTTTTGCGGGAGGTGGGGGAATTCCGCCACCTCCCGCAAAAGCAGGAAGAAGGTCTTAGAGTAGCGCACAGGCTGCGTGCAGCCTGTCCACTGCTCCCAGAGCTGCGGGGGTGTGTGTCATATTTTTTCATTGATTCCCCCCCCCCCTGAAAACTAGGTGCGTCCTATGGGCCAGTGCGCCCTATAGGGCGAAAAATACGGTATATATCTATTCATCCATCCCTACAACACTTGGTAAACAAATAGACACAAGCATACATACCCTCCCTGCCATTTGTGAGCTTATAATAATTGAAAAGCAGCTTCTCTTGGTTGGAGCAAAGCCAACAATTATAGCTGAGACCTACAAACTGTGTTAAAGAAAACCAGATCTAGCCTTAACATTGGAAGAACCAAAACAAAGTGTAAAAGAGGCAATAAAAAGAATGGAAGAGTTTGGGAAGGTATCAGGGTTCAAACTTAATAAAAACAATATTAAAATGCTAGTAAAAAATATGAAGAAAGAAGAGGTGCAAGAATTACAAGTAAACTCAGGGATTATGATAGTTAAAAAAATATATCTGGGAATTTGGATGACAACAAAAAATATAAATTTGTATAAAGACAATTATGACACTGTATGGAAAGAAATTAAGAAAGATGTGGATATATGGAGTAGATTAAAATTGTCATTCTTAGGTAGAATCTCTGTGATAAAAATGAATATTTTACCTAAATTGTTATTCCTATTTCAAGCAATACCAGTGTTTAAAGGGATAAGACAATTTAAGGATTGGCAAAAAAAAATTATCAAAATTTGTTTGGCAGGGGAAAAAGCCAAGGATGAAAATGAAGATATTAGTAGATAAGAGAGAGGAGGTTTTGACTTAATGGACTTGACTTTATACTTCTTGCTTGGTATGGCTAAAAGAATGGCTGACTCTGGAAAACACTGACCTATTAGATCTAGAGAGCCATGACAATAGATATGGTTGGCATTCATACCATTGGTACAACAAAGTTAAAGTTCACAAAGGTTTTCTGAACCATGTGGTTAGGAAATCTTTATATGAAGTATGGGACCGGAATAAAAACCTCCTGGAAAGAAAGATACCGTAGTGGATATCACCAACTGAGGTGCTGACAACAAAAAAAGTAAACATGGAAGGGGGAAAGAGTAACTTATGAGGATATTACCAGGAAAACAGACCAAGGGATAAAGCTCAAACCATATGACCAAATTGGAAAGATGCTAACAGGGTGGCTGCAATATCACCAGATTAGTGACTTTTTAAATGACGACAAAAAGAGAAATGGGTTAGAAAATAAAAAAATCTAAATTCCAAATCGAGCTAATAGAGTGTAAAGATAAAACCTTATCTAGAATATACTGTATAGTTTATTGCTTGAATGGTATACAAAAAATGAAGAAATAAAGGAATCAATGATAAAATGGGCGATCGATATTGGGCATAACATTGAATTGGAAGCGTGGAAAAGAGTATTCAAGGAGGGCTTGAGATTCACAGGATGTATGGCTCTAAAGGAAAACCTGTTAAAAATGATGGCAGTTGACGACCGTAAAATTAGCTAAAATGTATAGAAAAAGAGAAAGAAAATGTTGGAAATGCAAAAAGGTAGATGGGGATTATTTTCATATGTGGTGGACCTGTGATAAGGTTAAAAAAAATTGGGAATCAATTTATAATGAACTCAAAAAAATATTTAGGTATACTTTCGCCAAAAGACCGGAAGCGTGTCTGTTAGATTTAATAGGAACGGAAATCAAAATGGGAGACCAAAATCTGTTTATGTATGCTACGGCCGCCACAAGAACCCTCCTGGTCCAAAGATGGAAAACACAAGACATACCAACCATCCAGGAGTGGCAGGTGAAGTTGATAGAATATGCAGAACTTGCCAAATTGTCAGGGAGGATCCGGGACCAGGAAGATCAAAGATACCAAAATAATTGGAGTAAATTTATTGAATATTTAAAGGAGAAATGTAAAGAGGTCAAGACACTAGCAGGATTGACATAATACCTTCAGTGTATAACAGTATTATTGTGAGAATGATGAGCGCGATAGAAAGGGGTTAAATATACCAATTGTAGGGAGGGAGGGGAATTGCGACTCGGCAGAGTCAAAGGGAATGTTTGGTATTATTATGGTTTGCTGGAAAAGAATATGTAAGGAAAACAATAAAAATTCATTTAAAAAAAGAAAGAAAACCAGCTTCAGCTGGCCCATCTTTGTGGCCTCAGTGAGGCCCAATGTGTCCTCCATGTTTATATAATGGATTTATAGATCCCACTGCCACAAGAGGCTTAGATGCCTTTGACAGAGAATTAGGCAAAATCATGGAGCAGGAAGAGAGACCTATCAATACTCACCTGGAGTACTGTGTCCAGTTCTGGGCACCACAGTTCAAGAAGGACACTGACAAACTGGAACGTGTCCAGAGGAGGGCAACCAAAATGGTCAAAGGCCTGGAAACGATGCCTTATGAGGAACGGCTAAGGGAGCTGGGCATGTTTAGCCTGGAGAAGAGGAGGTTAAGGGATGATATGATAGCTATGTTCAAATATATAAAAGGATGTCAGATCGAGGAGGGAGAAAGGTTGTTTTCTGCTGCTCCAGAGAAGCGGACACGGAGCAATGGATCCAAACTACAAGAAAGAAGATTCCACCTAAACATTAGGAAGAACTTCCTGACAGTAAGAGCTGTTCGACAGTGGAATTTGCTGCCAAGGAGTGTGGTGGAGTCTCCTTCTTTGGAGGTCTTTAAGCAGAGGCTTGACAACCATATGTCAGGAGTGCTCTGATGGTGTTTCCTGCTTGGCAGGCGGTTGGACTCGATGGCCCTTGTGGTCTCTTCCAACTCTATGATTCTATGATTCTAATAGCTATTAGTCTGGATGTCTGTATGAAACCTTCATGTTCTTTCAAAAAGCTGTCTTCCATCATGACTGCCCATGGAGCTCACTATTATCTCCATATGTAGTCTTCAACCTTTCTAGACCCATAGAATCATAGAATCATAGAATCATATGTCAGTGTCCTTCTTGAACTGTGGTGCCCAGAATTGGACACAGTACTCCAGGTGAGGTCTGACCAGAGCAGAATACAGTGGCACTATTACTTCCCTTGATCTAGATGCTATACTCCTATTGATGCAGCCCAGAATTGCATTGGCTTTTTTAGCTGCCGTGTCACACTGTTGGCTCATGTCAAGTTTGTGGTCAACCAGGACTCCTAGATCCTTTTCACATGTACTGCTCTCAAGCCAGGTGTCACCCATCTTGTATTTGTGCCTCTCATTCCCCCCCCCCCAAGTGCAATACTTTACATTTCTCCCTGTTAAAATTCATCTTGTTTGTTTTGGCCCAGTTCTCTAATCCGTCAAGGTCGTTTTGAAGTGTGATCCTGTCATCTGGGGTGTTAGCCACCCCTCCCAGTTTGGTGCCATCTGCAAATTTGATCAGGATGCCCTTGAGTCCATCATCCAAGTCATTGCTAAAGATGTTGAATAAGACTGGGCCCAAGACAGAACCCTGTGGCACCCCACTAGTCACTCTTCTCCAGGATGAAGAGGAACCATTGATGAGCACCCTTTGGGTTCGGTCAGTCAGCCAGTTACAAATCCACTGAGTGGTAGCATAGTCAAGACCGCATTTTACCAGCTTCTTTACAAGAATATCATGGGGCACCTTGTCAAATGCCTTGCTGAAATCAAGGTAGGCTACATCCACTGTGTTCCCTTCATCTACCAGGGTCGTAATTCTGTCAAAAAACGAGATCAGGTTAGTCTGACATGACTTATTTTTCAGAAATCCATGCTGACTATTGGTGATCACAGCATTCCTTTCTAGGTGCTCACAGACTGTTTGCTTAATGATCTGCTCCAGAATCTTCCCTGGTATTGATGTCAGACTGACTGGGCGGTAATTATTTGGGTCCTCTCTTTTCCCCTTTTTGAAAATAGGGACAACATTTGCCCTCCTCCAGTCTGCCAGGACTTCGCCTGTTCTCCAGGAATTCTCAAAGGTGACTGCCAGTGGTTCTGAGATCACATCTGCCAGTTCTTTTAATACTCTTGGATGCAGTTCATCTGGCCCTGGAGACTTGAATACATCTAGACTAGCCAAGTATTCTTGGACCCACCTTTAACAGAAACATGCACCTAGAGACCAATTTCTTAATTTTTCAGCAACTTATTTGTATGGTGGCAGTGCTGTTGTTGCAACTCAACTTCAGATTAGGCTGTGACCTGGTATTGGGTCGTTACCCACCAGTTAAAGACCAATGATCGAATTGCAGTTGGGTATAATGGAGACAATTCAGATCTAGCAGCAGTTAAAAAAATATATTAAATCTTTATCACTAAAATATAACCTAAAATTGTCATTTAAGAGCTTAATCATTTTGGTAGCACAGCTTGTTCCCTAAGTTTTATGGCAGTCGCACGGAATTTGGCCACCCTGAGCGTGATCTCTGGATCCTTGTCCTCTACCAGGAGTTTTAGACATTGAAGTTCGGACCCATTTGGAGATTTTTGTATAGTAGGGGTGATAAGTGCCGAGCGTAACAAGACATGAGAGATAGTTTCTGCCTCCATCAAGCCACAGGGGCAGACTCCTTCTGTGTATTATGGATTACCCACGAATCTGCCCTGCAATAAGGCAGATGGCAGCATGTTGAACCTGGCGAGGGTAAACGACTGTCTGTATTTGGTTATTTGTAGTTTTGACAAATTATTCGCTGGGGTAAATCCTCTCCTATTATCTTTTATTGCTGGGTGTTTATTCATCTCACTCATGTGGCTTTGCAGTTCCACATCCCAAATTCGTTGGCAGATTATTGCTCTAGCTTTCTCATAACCTACAACTATCAGGGCCTGTGGGGAAAACCCAAAGCCTCTTAGCTTATCATGCAGTGTAGCTTTCCATTTGGATTGGTAGGAATCCAGTAGGTTTAAGGGGAAAAGATAAGTTTTGACCAATAATGGATCTTCAGAATCCATATCTGAGCGCTAGCAGGGATTTGCCTGACCTCCAGGTGGACAGCTATGTTAGACACACAAGAAGGGATCCCTAGCAGGCAGTGATAGAGCTTAGTTTGGAATGATTCTGAGGGAGCAAGGTTTAAGAAGCTGCAGATCTGAGACAATTTGCGCTCCTGCCAGCTATCTGGGCGGGACTGCAACCCATGTGTGGAAAATGACCCAGGGAGTGCCCCCCCCCCGCGCAGCAACCCCCAGATCAACTCCCCGCTTGCTGCGGCATCAGGGGGGAGCCGTGCTCCCACCAACCAGATGGCTGGTGGCACCCCACTTCTCCCCTCCCCCATGCCACTATCTTTGTGTTGGACGACCCTAGTTTTTTGACGTGATTTTTGAATAAAAAACCCTCGTCCAATACACAGAAAAATACGGTAATCCAATTCATGATATCACATCAACGGCTGTGACAATGCAGCAACAGAAATATAATGATGGTACATCTATCGGCATTGACTGCAATGCCCCAGATACACTGTAGCAAGTGTTTAAGACCTGGACATCACTTTATTTATCACCAGTGAGACTAAGCTGGATTAATTAAAAGCTGATGTGGCTTTCAGACTGCATGGATATACAGTCTGAAATATATAGTGGAAGTGGTAGGGGGAAAGTGGACAACCTCTGTTTTCAGCTGGAAAGCAGACTGAGAAATACAGGATGTAATTATAGTTACCTAAACTGGAACTTAGCCAAGACATTAGGCCTAATGGCTTCATTTCATGCCAAGTGCCATGGGATATTTTTAATGATCATGGGTGGTCAAGACCTTGACTTTACATCTCATTGGGGAGATAATAAAGTTGTCCCCCATTTATTCTTTGGTCTGGAGGGATACGCAGACAAATTGTACATGTTTGAGTGTACAATGACTTTAAAATGTAGATTTCCCTGTCTCTGCCTGTTGCAAATGCAGCAGAGAATGTGGAAATGAAAGCAGTCACTCATCAGGTAACACACCTAATTTTAAACAAGTCCTGTTAGAGCTTTGGTGTGTCTGCTGGATCCACAGTGTCTCAGAGTGATATTGCTCAAAGGAAGGTGAACCTTTTCTCATATGAGTTATCCCTGCTGCTAAAATATACTTGGATGAAACGAGTTTATAAAACTATCAAGGCAATAATTGGCAAGGATACTCCATTCTCCTGTGAAGGTGAGGCAGAATGGGTTATGCCAGAGGTCTCCATTTTAAATTGAAATGATGAGAACTTAATAGATTTTGTGGTATCAGTCCTAAGGCACAAGATCATGATAGACGGGGAGAAAGAGTACATTTGGTTTCTTTTCAGCTATGGATATTGGGTGGGAGAAGCCCAACAATCTCTTGGGATGCTTGAGAAAGCAAAGCAGAATAAAATTGCAGTAATAGCTTTTGAAAACCATGATGATTTGAGCAAGGGTACTCTAGAACTGTAGGAGGTTTAGAGGGGAAACCTGTTGCTTTGACAACAAAGAGAGAAATGGGGATGCTTCAGGAATTTGATCTCTGCAAACTCTGATATGGAGCGGCCTGATCCACGCCACCCCAACCCATACACAGATAAGAAAGAAAGCTGTCCATCAGTGTTCATACTCAGAATGTTGCTATGCAATTGTTGCACAAATGCACACACATAGTATCAGAACACATTTTGTTTTCAGATAAAATACATTCAGAACCGTGTATTTTTGAGATAAAATGTTTATAATTAAATCTTTCTTAAATAAAATTGTAATTAAATATTTTAAGAGAAATAACATGTGTGGATTTTTGTAAGAGTTTCTTTCTTTAAAACATGTTGGTAGATTAATGCAGAAGGGAGATTAAATGAATGAACAGATGAAAAAATGACATAGAGAGTTAACAAAGTTATTTATTTATAGATTTGTTTTGAACTCAGGATCAAGAAGGATAAATAAGACAGCCATTCAAGTTCAAATTACAATATCAATATATGTATATTACAATATCATAGTAAAACTAACTTTAGAACAGCATCTTGTAAATAATACTTTCCTCAAAGCTGAAAATCCTGGCCAAACAAAAAGCCCCTAAGCTTCCTCTGAACTGTCTCCACAACAGGCACAGACTAAACGACACTTGGCATGGAGTTCTATAGGTGATGCACCATTACCACCCTGATGGTGATGGAGGAGATGCTCCCCCAGGTCCTCAGATCTCAAGGCATTCAAGGCTTTACATTCTAGTAGCAAAAGACTGAACTGGGAGACAGCCAGTGCAGCAGTTTCAGAATTGGAGTGGCATGACCCCTCATTGCAGCCGCTCCCAACAGATTGTCTTCAAGGAAAGCCCCATGCAGAATGCTTTGCTGTGATTTATACAGGAAGTCACCACATCAGGATTTGCTGAGGTCAGGCTATCCTGGACCAGGAACAGACACAGCTGGTAAACCAGCAGGAGTTGGGCCTGGGTGCCCCGGCCACTGAGGACACCTGGGCCTTCAGCGACAGTCTGGAAGCAAAGAGCACAGCCAAGCTATGCACCGGCTCTTTCAGGCGGAACTGCTACCCCATCCAGAACAGGCTGTCTTTTTCATTCCTGGACCTGAGAACTGCCAACCCACAGCACCTCTGCCCTGTCAGGCTCCAGCTTCAATGCACTGACCCCGTTCACCCCACCTGCTACAGACAGTCATCCTCCATGATTTGTCCCTAGAGAAAACACACAACACACTCATGCCCAGGAAGGCTTGCTAATGCCAGTGGAAAACTGCAGGTTTGTGAGATCACCAGGGCTGTGTCCAGAATGACTTTCTCCTTTCCTGCACCTCCTACTCTCTGCTGTGTGTGTCCTGCTATCACAGTGCCTTTGTTTCAGGCCAGCCAGGAAAACAAAGCGAAAAATGATTGCCTACAAAGTCTCAGCGGAGGCTTTGTTGCACAAAAGCAGTTGGCTGAACCTGCCCTCTAATGTCATTAAATGTCTGGACAAAGCCCTGGCTTGGGAGGATAAAGAACTGGCTGAGATATCGACGAGGAAGAGTAGTTTTAAGTAAAAGCACTTCGGGTTGCAAAGCAGCAGGTGCCACACTGATCAATATTAGAGCCTGCTTAATTAATTTGCATGATCAATAACCCAGGAGATTGAAAAGGGCAGGGGAAAAGGGAGATTGCAACTTCTTCGGAAGGAGGCTGGAGAGGTATTAGCAGCATATTCATTTCTTTGGGAATCCTTTTCGGTCTGGCCTCATTCTAGGTGAAAGAGTTTCCACTAAAGCTGGTATAAATATTAAATAACATGGCTGCCCAGCTGGTAGGCACTTTCTGAAACAATACACAAACTGAAACACAGCCAGCCTTTGAAATCTGCAATTCTTCAAATTTTGCAAAGCAGCTCTACAGTCAACTAATATGTATATCTTAGGGTAAAGTGTGCCTATAAATGGAGGAGGCTGATTATCTAGATCTATTTCAACCTGTTTTCAGGACTGATTATGGGACGGAGACAGCTTTGGTCACCTTGGGTAGATAACTTGCACCAGGAACTGGACAATAGGAGTGTGTTCATGTTGTTTCTGATGGACCACTCAATGGATTTTGATACCATCAACCATGGTATCCTTCAAGCTGCCTTGCCGGGATGGGACTTGGAGGCACTTTTTATTTACAGTGGCTCTGTTTCTTCATGAAGGGGCAAACCCAGAAGGTGGTGCTGGGGGACTCTTGTTCAATGCCTTTGGTCTGCAGGATCCTTCAAGTTCTGTTGTGTCCCCCATGCTATTTAACATTTACCGTATTTTTTGCTCTATAAGACTCACTTTTTCCCTCCTAAAAAGTAAGGGGAAATGTGTGTGCGTCTTATGGAGCGAATGCAGGCTGCGCTGCTATCCCAGAAGCTAGAACAGCAAGAGGGACTGCTGCTTTCACTGCACAGTGATCCCTCTTGCTGTTCTGGCTTCTGAGATTCAGAATATTTTTTTCCCTTGTTTTCCTCCTCCAAAAACTAGGTGCTTCTTGTGGTCTGGTGCGTCTTATAGAGCGAAAAATACGGGTACATGAAACCGCTGGGAAAGGTTGCCCAGAGTTTGGGGTTCAGTATGCTGGTGACACCCAGATCTAATTCTCCTTTCCATCCATATGCAAGGAAGCTATCTCAGTTCTAAACTGGGGTGTCTGTCATCAGTACAGGACTGGATGAGGGTGAACCAATTGAAACTTAATCCAGACAAGACAGAGGTGCTCTTGGTAAGTTGGAAGGCAGAACAAGGAGTAGGGATTCAGCCTGTGCTAGATAGGGTAGCACTCCCCTTGGAGACACAGGTTCACAATTTGGGTATGCTCCTGGACTCAGCCCTCGGCCAGGTCTCTGCAGCAACCAGGAGACATCTGCACAGTTAAAGATTGCGCGCCAGCTGCACCCATTCCTTGAGATGTCTAATTTAGCCATAGTGGCACATGTCTCAGTTACATTAATGCAACACGCTCTATGTGGGACTGCCTTTGAAAAATGCTCAGAAACTTCAACTGGCTCAAAGAGCTGCAGCCAGAATGCTGACCATGGCTGGTGATAGGGAGCAGATGGGTCCCTTAATAGAACAGCTCCCTGACTATTGGTCTGTTTCCAGGCACAATTCAAGGTGCTGGTTATGACCTATAAAGCCCTACAATGCTTAGGTCCAAGGGATCTGAAACTCTGTATTCCTTCATGTCAATCTGTCCATGTTTGGAGATCTTTGGGGAGGTCCTTCTCTCAGTCCCACTGCCCTCACGAGCACGCTTGGTGGGCACACAGGAGAGGACCTTCTTGGTGGCTACTCCCAGGGTTTGGAACTCCATCCCTGGAGAAACCAGATGGGCTCCCTCCTTCTGTGAGGACTTTCTTGTTCCAACAGACTTTTGGGAACTGACTGCTTTTAATGAAAGGGCTGGTGCCGTATGTTTTTATTATAACTGTTCATGTTTGAAACAGATTTTATATATGTATGTAGTTTTAATTCTATCAATGCTTAATTTTTTTAAAAAATGTTTTTTTCCTATGTTTTTAGCAGTTCTTGCTTCTTTTCTGTAAGCTTTTTGTATCAAGGGAAAAAGGCAGGGTATGAATAAATAAACAATGCAAATGTTAGTGAAAATAGCATACAAAGATGCATTATATTAGGGGAAATTGCTTTGTGAAAAATGTGCATTTTAGACAAAATCACGTACAAAAATGAGCTTAATTTTTTAAAAATATTTTTTATTGATTTTTCCATGTATACTTCTAACAATATAGCCATGTTCATGATAGCAGTTCAAGAATAGACTCCTTATGGATTTCCAAAGAGTTGGAATCTCGAGTTAAAAAAAATCGAGAATAATCCCAGGACATTTTCAGATCATAATTCCTTAATAATGGAAATACAAAAAGAAAGTCAAATTTCATTTAGATGGTGATTGAATGAAGATTTATTGGATGATAAAAAATTTATAGAAAAGGTTCAAAAGACCTTGAGTAATTATTTTGAAATGAACATTCAAGGACAGACAAAATTGCAGACAATCTGGGACGCAAGTAAGGCAGTAATGAGGGGACTGCATATGTAGCAATGCTCCGGCCACTCGCCCCTCCCTCTTCTGTCCTACCATCCAGCTGGATCAGGTTTACAGGAACGGCAGCCGGAGGCATATACTTTTTGCAAGACAAAACGCATCAAAAAGGGTAGTTGATGCCACCACTCTCTTGTACCAGGGCACCAGAAGGCGTAACCCAAGGGAGAAGGTTATCCTTCCTAGTTACCGGTTGCCCCACCCTGCAAGTTGCTTCCACAAAATGCAGGCAGACATTCAACAGATGCAGTATGGCTGATTGATCAGGCTCTAGATTCAGGCTTTTCCCCGGAATGGAACACAAGACAACAAGAAAGTCTCTTTTAAAAATTTATTTAAAAAACAAGATTAAGCATACTTAAAAAGCAGGCACATCTCTTATACGTTTCAAACAGAAAAACAATAACATGGTAGAGCATAGCTAGCTAACATACTTACAATTGAAAACAAAGGCAAAGTTAGATTGGTTTCAAAGTTCTCAATGGAATCCGCATCTCAAAGACAGAAGAGATTTTCATTACAGAGACACGCATACAGGTCGACTATCAGCAAGGTGGCAAGCTGACAGAAGGGCGGATTGCAGAGTGTGCCCACGGCTTCTTTCTTAGGATCTTTATTTCTAAAACTCACATGGAAACAGAACTCAGATCCAATCAAAATTCTTGATTATGTTCAACTAGCACCAATGGTCAGCTAGTTGACTAAGAACTTAACTTGTGACAGCTGAGCTTGTTAATTCTCAGGACCTTGGATCAAAGAGTTCCTCCTTATTTTTCAGAGCCTCACCAGATACCCATTCCCAGAGTGATTAGGGCTGATAACTCATTCACACCCAGACAGCTTTGTTAAGTACCAGGTGCTAGAATACCACTAATCAGCTTGGAGAGTTTCTTCTTGCAGATGCCTGCGATAAGGATTTTTACTCCCATAGCCAGCAAGTCTCCACTTAAAGCAACAAGAACGCATTCCCCATAAATCCTTTGGCCTTTTGGTCTCCCCACAATGCTTTGCTTCTCACTTGACCAAAGTTTTGTCTATTGAAATTTCCTAACTTCACTACAGTATACAACAAAACTCATTTAAAAAGAAATTGAAAGAAAAAAAGGAAAAAAAGAGATTTTAAATGAAATTGCGGATAAGGAGAAACAATTATTAAAGAAAGCAAATAAAGAGTAAGTTAAACAGGCGATTAGAATATTACAAACTCAATATTCTATGATAGTCAGTGAGGAAATTAGTTGGAAAATAAAAAGAATTGAAACAAAAATATTTTGAGCATGTCAGTAAATCAGGAAAACTGGTAGCATGGCAGTTGAAGAAAAGTGAACAAAGAAACTCATAAATAAAATTAACATAAATGTAAAGATTACAGATAAAATGAAGGAAATAAGAGCAGCATTTGTAAAATATTTCTCAGAATTGTATAGGAAAGGGAAGGAAAAAAATTTAAAACTAGAGGAATATATTAAAAGTAGTAATCTGCCAAAAATAAAAGAGGAACAAACAGCAATCCTAAACACTCAAATAACAGTTCAAGAAGTGTTAGAGGCAATAAAGTGGACAAAAATTGGCAAGTCTCTGGGTCCAGATGAATTAACGGCAAAGAATTATAAAAAATTAAGTGAACAATTGGTAAACCCATTGAAAGATGTCATGAATGAGATTTTAAATACAGGTGAAATTCCAGAAACATGGAAAGAGGCCTACATCACAGTAATTCCAAAACAAGATTCAGATTTGCTGCAAATTAAAAATTATAGACCTATCTCATTGTTAAACAATGATTATAAATTATTTGCAAATATTTTAGCTAACAGAATGAAAAAAATATTAAATGAAAATATACACAAGATCAGGCAGGATTTCTTCCAGGTAGACAAATGAAGGAGAATATAAGAAACATTTTGAATGTAATAGAATACCTGGGTCAAAAATGAAAAGAAAGCATTAATGATGTTTATAGATGCCGAAAAAGCTTTTGACAACGTTTCTTGGAATTTTATGACAACATTACTTGAAGAAATTAATTGTGGTTTTAAATTTTTAAAGGGAATACAAGCAATATATTAAAAACAAATAGATAAATTAATTATAAATCAGGTGATAACAGAGGACTGTAAGATACAAAAAAGAACTAGACACGGATGTTCACTATCACCGCTTCTGTTTATCTTGGTCCTGGAAGTACTTGCCAGAAATATAAGAGCAGATAAAGAGATCACTGGGATAAAAACTGGGAAAAGTGAGTTTAAATTGAAAGCATATGCTGATGATTTAGTGATTACAGTGGAAGATCCAAAAAAATCTTTCCCCAGAGTTATAGAAAAAATTCAAAAATTTGGGGAAGTGGCAGGGTTCAAACTAAATAGAAGTAAAACTAAGTTATTAGTTAAAAATCTGAAGGAAGAATAGAAAAAAGAGTTGGAGCAAAGTATTGAGATAGAAGTCCATAAAAAAGTAAAATAGGGATATGGTTAACTGCAAAATTATAAATATTTACAAAGATTAACTATGAAAAAGTGTGGCTTGAGATAAAAAGAAATTAAGAAATATGGAGTAGAATGAACCTCTCCCTACTAGGAAAAATAGCAGCGGTAAAAATGAATGTTTTGCCAAGACTGTGCTCTTTTGAAAGAAAATTATATGAAAATGATGTATAGATGGTATATAACACCAGTACAGATAGAAAAATGTATAAAACTGGGTCAAACATATGTTGGAAATGTAAAGAAAAGGAAGGGACTTTTTATCATATGTGGTGGGAATGTAGAGAAATTAAAAATTTTGGGGAAATGATATATAATGAATTGAAGAAAATGTTTAAAATGACATTTGTTAAAAAACCAGAAGCATTTTTGTTAGGGATTGTAGGACAAGACCTGCTAAGGAAAATAAATAATTTGTTTATGTATGTATGCTACAATAGCAGCAAGAGTCTTGTTAGCACAAGGATGGAAGAATGAGGAAACCCTGACAAAAGAACAGTGGTGACCTGTGACTTCAGTTGGTGAGCATGCGCTGGAGCCTTCAATCCCCCTCAACTGCCCCCCCCCCGGCAGCGGGAGGACAGAATGGATTCCACTGGGCGCCTTCAAAGCCCTGCTCTTCTGCAGGGTTTTTTAAAGGGGGGTGCCTAGTCCTGGCAACCTCCCCTCATTGCTCATCACCCCCAAAACGCTCGTCTTTAGCAGGATGAAGCGCCGGGTGCTGCCATTCCTCTCCGCAAAAACCCTAGAAGTCCCAAAAATGAGCTTATTATAAGAAAGCCACACAAAAATGCTGACAAACCTTCATGATTTTTTTATTTTAAAGAATCACAAATTGCTGGAAAGATGAGAAACTGGGAAAATTGAGATGCTTCTATCCCTAGCACTTGGTGCCAGCTCCAGCAGTTATTCTTTTCCCTTATGCCACTGTCTAACTACCATTTGGGGTGCAAGTATGCAGTACTTGGGTACAGGGCTGAGAGACTGGGAACCCTGAAAGGACTGGGCTCAGATCCTGACAATGGCAGATGATAATCTCCTGTTCATAGTGCCCCTTTTCTGTTGCTATGGGGGACATTTTGAACTGCTTCAGGCAGTCATTACCACTGCAGCAGTCCAAGAGTTGTGAGCCCAATCCAGCCAGGGATCAATTTCCCTACACCTTCTGTTACAGAAAGGAAAGGCCCCTGGTCGGTGCAGTGATAATGATCAACCTGGCAGCGAGAGCTGCTCTTGCATCCAGGAGGAGAGTTATAACTGGGCAGCTGTCCCCCAGTGCAGAATCGAAGCATTTCCATGTAACAGTTAAACTAGCAATTAATTTTCCTAATGAGCTTAAACTAGCCTTTATGGTAAAAGAGCAGAGTAATTTACCACACAAATATCCAACCTGACATTTACTAAGTACAATAAAGGTAAAGGTAAAGGTACCCCTGCCCGTCAGGGCCAGTCGTGTCCGACTCTAGGGTTGTGCGTCCATCTCACTTAAGAGGCCGGGAGCCAGTGCTGTCCGGAGACACTTCTGGGTCACGTGGCCAGCGTGACGAAGCTGCATCTGGTGAGCCAGCTAAGTACAATGCTAAGTACAATGGGGGAGAGCAATTTAAATAGCAACTGATAGATGCAGTAACTCCCCCCTCTGTCACAGGGATAAGACCACAAGAAGAGCCTGTGCTGGATCAGGCCAATGGCCCATCTAGTCCAGCATCCTGTATACACAGCGGCCTGTGGGAAACCAGCAAGCAGGATCCGAGTGCAAGAGCCCTCTCCCCTCCTGTGGTTTCCAGCAGCTGGGATTCAGAAGCATCTGAGGCAAGGCATAGCCATCATGGCTAGTAGCCCTCAGAAACCGTCTCCTTCATGACTGTGTCTAGGTGTTTATGGGCAGCAAAGGTTTGTTGCAAGGCTGGATCCAAATAGCCCTTCCTAAGGAGAGGCAAGCAGCATCTGGATTTGACATTCTCCAGGAGGACTGAGTGGCCTGCATTTGTGCCATCACAATTGGCCGGAGGCAGAAGTGGGTGGGGAAACAGATACGACTCCAATTTTTGTACAGCCAGGCTACACTGCAGCCATTCAAAAGTCTGAAGCTCCTACATAGGTGCATCTCTCTCCAGACAAGTCAGAGGTGTTGCCGCAGCTCAATGGCATATTCCTGTAAGGGAAAGCACCCAAGGAGGACCCAGAGAGAAGCTGTTGAGGGGTGTAACACCCTGTGGGTTTGAAACAGGTCCTCACAGTGTGAGGAAACCTTGCCACAAAGGACCACCCTCACACCAGGAAGCAGCAGCAGCAAAGCTTCAACAACAGCATTTAGTATTTAGTACTGACCTATTAATCTTTTTCATATCTGCAGCTGGAAATAGCATAAAACAATATTGGAAAACAGCAACTAACCTCACTCTAGAGTCATGGTGAGATAGAACATGGAATATAACTGTTAGGGAGAAACTAATGAAGATCTTAGAGCATTCAGGAATACAAAGACCAAAGGTGATTTTGAAACTGTCCATTAAATGTTTATTAAGTACACTGGAAAGTGCCGTGCTGCCCGCTCAGCACCAGCTCCCCATGACTCCCTCTGGAGGCAACCTGTTAAGATGAAGAGTAGGACTCCTAAATGATGTCATCAGTTCTAAACTATTTGCAAACTTAATGTTTGACTGCATTATTGCGTGTGCAGGGAGTGTTTTTCGTTGGGGGTGCAGGTATATGATTGTTTCTAACAAGTATGATTAAAATAAAGTTAATAACAAGAACAAGAACAAAAACCCAGTAGTTTTTATTGGTGATCAGCGTAGAAATTAAGATTTGCTACACTGGCAAGACTAGGGTCCCTTCAGCACTCTGCATTTAAAGCATTAATAGACCACTTTAAACAGTTGTTGCTTCCCCCAAAGAACCCTGGGATGTGTAGTTTGTTAAGGGCACTTTTAGGAGACTCCTGTTCCTCACATAGAACTGTAATGTCAGAGTTCCCTAGGAAGAATGATTCATTATTTAACCACCCTGAGAATTGTAGTTCTAGGAGGGAAAGAGGGATCTCCTAACAACTCCCAGCACCCTTAACAGACTGCACTTCTGTGGGGAAAGCTAGGGTTGCTGAAAGGGATATGGCACAGCTTTAAATGGATAGTGCAGATGGGGCAGAAGACTGAGCTGTGGAAGAACCACACCCAGAGAAGGGAGGGGAGTTTTTACTGCACACAATGCAACGGTGTGTGCCCTTGGAAGACTCTGAGTGGCTCCGTTTGGTCACCAGACCAGGCGTTTCCCACCCCTGATGAAACGCTCAAGGTTGCACCTCAAGTTATGCAAGTCAAGACTTATACAGGCTTATTTTGACTGTTGATTGAGTTGTGGGCTGAGGAGGTGGCTTCTTCAAGGCCAGCACAACACTGAGCCTGGTAGCAGATATGCCTGTGTCCTCCAAGCCTCCTAGGTCTTTTGATCCAGTTTCTCCAGGTAGTTCTAATGACCATTCTTCATACCATCCTAGTTTGAAAATGACCTCACTTTCCCCTGTTGGGCAAACGGCGCTGCAGTAAAAAAGAAGAAGAAGTAGTAGTACTATCTAATTCCTCCTAATTGTTCTGTCAAAATGTAATTAGATTATTCTGTGTGTTGTTATGGGCAAGCTTTGTGAGCCTTGAATGTCAAAGCTATTAGGGAACTAATCTTACCTGACCCAGGAAGAAAGCAGGTGAGGGAGAATGCAGGAAGGTTTTAAAATATGGCACCAGGTGATTAAAGATAATCAACGATGTGCTCTGTTTGCCCACCTTACAAAAAACAAAATTTACAGACCTGCATAAAAAAGCAATAGCCAAATGCATTTTACATTTACCAGGCCACAGGACTGCAATGTTCAGTTCTTGGATGGGGAATCCGGGACCCACCAGATGTTAGATGCAAATTCCCATCAGCCCCAGCCAGCATGGCTCAATGGTCAGGGATGATAGGAGTTGTAGTCCAGCAAAATCTGGAGGGCACAAGGTTGCTGAACCCTAGTTTAGCCGATCAATTGATTTAACAAAATTGTGATTTTTTTAAAAAAGTGTCCCTTAATACCAGGGCAGGACCATGGACAGCAACCTAAGTTGTGTTAGGAGCACTGGAACAAGTCAGGACCAAAGGGACTAAGGAAGATGAAGGCACCAGGATGGGGTGGCCACATGTCTCACTTTAAAGTCCTCTATTTTAATCAGTTGAAACAAAGGTGGAACTTTTTGGCCATGGGCCTGATGAAGCCCCCACTAGGCCTTTTGGGCAAACCTTAGCCACCTATCAGTTCTCAGTGAAGGTTGTTCCACCACCCCAGTCTACCTTCTGCTTGCCTGCCTTTTTCCTGAAACCAGGAAACTGGCGCTGCCTGTCAGTCTTCCTGTTGCCCTGCTAGAACTCTGCAGGGAGACGCTTCCTGCTCCTGGCATTAACTATTTGCTTAGCAACATCAGCCTGCTAGGTGCTAGACATGGTCCTTGTATTAATTAATTAATTAAATTGTCCTTATAGAAATGGCATCCTTCTCTCCTGCAGCAGTTAACCCTTTGCACCATAATCAGCACTTCAGATTGCTGACTGAGAGGAAAGGGTAACCATCTGTCTCTTGGCCCAATCAAGATTTGCTCAGCAACCACCCAGGCCTGGCCTAGCTACCTCACAGAGGATGAAAGGGCTGATGTAAAGGCAGAACATGAAATACAAATCCATCAACACTGATGAAAATAAGCTGGCACAGTACTGATGAGTTCTGAGGTGTGCATACTAGAAATACTTTCACCAAAGAATCTTTCTTGTTGCTAGGCATTGTTCTGAAGATGACCTCACGTATAGCTGTCTCAGTATAAGTCAGAGGTTTTCTTTATCCTCTTTTTAAACACACACACACAGGTTGAATCTTGTGATGATGTATTTTTGAACAGGACTTTGCAAACACTTCCTGAGTTATGACATGTAAAAGTGAAGGAGTCAAAGTTGTGTTTTTTGTTTGTTTGTTTGCTAAAGAATCTTGCACCTAGGATGTCTGGGGAAATTCCGTGACATCATAGCACTTCAACAAATGGTGGTGGTGGTTTGGGGAAAATGTGCTTGCAGAGAGGGAGCAGGCACCCTTTACTTTGTTTCAGTGAGCTTCATATTATTCTCTGAGATTATGTATGAAGCCTTTGAAACTCACAGCAACTGTTTTTCCCCCACTGCATTTTGTATACAGTGGTATCTCAGGATGCGAACGGGATCCATTCCAGAGCCCCGTTCGCATTGCAAATGGAACGCAAGATGCGACAGCCCGTCGTGTTTCGCCACTTCCCTGAATGCGCATGATGTAATTTTGACCATCTGTGCATGCGCGAGCGGTGAAACCCAGAAATAACACGCTCCGTCACTTCCGGGTTGCCGCAGAGCGCAACCCGAAAGCGCTCAACCTGAAGCATATTTATCCCGAGGTATGACTGTATAGTGGTTTGCAGTTATACACACCTTTATGCAATGATGTCATCTAAAGCAGAACCTGCTGTCTGGGTATGTGCAGAGAAATAGTAGATCAAGCTGAAAAACAACACATGGAGATCTGCACTGATCATTGCAATGTATCCCATATTTACAATGATACTGTTTAATCTTAGAAGGGGACATGGCTGTGAGGGCCTGTGGCTGAGACAACCATGGATGGACCCTGCACTTCTGAATTTGCCACTACACTACTGAAAAAAACACTAACTAGTTTCTTTATATTCCTGTTTCCCACCTACCAAGAAGACAGACATGGGTAACAGCTAGATGCCCAAATATTGAGGGTGCTCAGTGTTATGCATGGACTGTTCCTTCTTCCCTTCTGCTGTTGGTACAATGTGAAACTTGCAGATTACCTAACAAGGCTTCATTTGAACAGACTCCAGACTCAGCTATATGAAACATTTTAAGTGTATTGCAAAGTGCATTACACAAATGTGACACTAGATGGCAATGGTGAGCTATGATAAATTCAATGTATTTTTCAAAACTTTTTTTTTTAAAAAAAGCATTTTCACAATTTTTGTTTATATGTGTCTAAATTCCACCTTCATGGTTTCACCATGTCAGCTTTATTCTCACTTCACATGCCTCCTCAACTCTTGCTCATTTTACCACTTAGCTTGATGAAGAGCTAGTGTGATGGCCTGGGAATCCGTTTCAGAGGCTGAACCGGAGGAATCCCAGCCTGCACAGGAGTCCCCGCCTCCAGGGCCAGCTGAACTGGGGCAGGGCCTTGATTCTGAAGTGCCTGCACCTGTGCCGGATCCTCAGGAGCAGGCACCAGGTGAGTCCACTCTGGCTCCAGAGGTGGTTGAGGTCTCAGTGCCTACAGGTGAGTCTCCCCCTGGGCCCAGTAACCCTTCAGCCTCTCCTGAACTGCAGAGGCTCAGGGCAGAGAGGCGAAGGGAACTGGTTTCTCCCGGGAGGAGTGCTCGCCTTAAGGCCAGGAGATGCGGGTCTCCTGGGGGCCGGGACCGCCCCTGGCCTCAGAGAAGATAAAGGCCAGTCAGCCCGGTCCCAGGTTGCGGGAGCAACATCGTTGTTGAGTACCTGTTCCTGCCCGGACCCAGACCTGACCCTCCAGTGTTCCTGTCCCCGCCCGGCTTCCGGCTTTGGACATCGCCCCGCTCCTTGTGAACTGTTTCCAGGCTAGTGACCCAGGACCGGACTTTGACTACGCCAACGGTAACCTTCCCCCCGGGGCCAGCACAGCTAGGTTGAACTCAGAAGCTTGCACACTATTTTGTGACATTTTCATTAGCTGAATAAAGGTGCCGCTCTTAAATGGATTTTTTGTTTGTTTGTTTGTTTTGCCCTTATGGACCAGCACAGCTACCTTCACTTTTAGTGTTTTGCCTGTTATTTTCAGACTCTAGGCTCCCAGTTGCCCATACTGTACACGCCCACATGTGTCAAGCTCTTTGATATTCCATGCAGCAGAAACTCAAAGGTTCTTCATCTTGTGATATAACACAATTCTTCTTCATAAACTTTATTGGACTAGCCAAAGGTCATGGCATCATTCACAAAGGGAACAACAACAAAAAAGCAACAATAACCATATCAACCATAAAAACATCAGGCGCTGCAAATACAATAAACCACAGTCGTGAGTCCTAGAAATTATTTGTTGCAAATGATAGAATAGCAGGGGGTTCTCAGGTAGAATGTGCCAGCTTAAATGTCCAAATCACCTTTGCAATTGACCACTATTTTATCTAGTTCTTTTCTCCTAATCATCTTAGCTGCCAACGCATATAATGCTACTTTATAAGTTACAAAGTCATCAGTATCACTCAGCAGCCATTTCACCCTTTCCGCCCTGTTTGAGTGTGTTCCATTCATAAGCAGGGGTTTTATAAATCGGTCTCTTGGTTCTATATATAGCGGGCATTGCAATCAATAGTAGTACAGGTCCTCTACGCAAGGTTGCCCACACAGACCAGGTCTCTCCTTGTACTGTACTTTGCCGTACAGACCACCCACCACCTTCGAGGGCATCGATAACACAATTCCATTACTTCAACAGTGCCCTCTGCTGTTGTTTTTTCACTGCAAGCCTGAAATAAGTGCCAGAAACATATTTTGGCCCCTCCTTTCCAGGGCATCTTCTATTCCCCCCTGACCCCCACCCGCCCAAAACAGTAAGAGATGTGCACCCACCACAAGCCACAGTGTTCTCTGAAACCTAGACATAGAGAAAGGACAGTTTAGTTGCTTAGGAATATCTGCAAGCTTATTAGGCTACACAGACTTGAAGGCTTAATTTGAAAACTATATTTTGGGCAAAATGAGCTGCAATGCAATTAACAAAGCAATTGCTACACACACCCACACACCCACACCCCAACCTAGAATTATTTTTGTAACTACAAAATAAAACTATCAAGTCTACATAGCATCTCTTGTTTTTCTTCTTCTCCATGTTTTCCCAGAACATTTTGAAAATCTGAATTGTGAGGACAGGGTGCCTTTCTCCTCACCCCAAGCCTAGATTAAATTCTAACACTTACTGGATCTAGGAATTTAGAGAGGTCTAGCATCCCCAAACTCATAACAATATTGTAATGTTAAATAATATTACACCGCTGTTTGTGGTTCAGTGGTTACATTTCCTTGCTTATTTCAAACTCTACTTGGATGCTCATTGTTCAAAACTTTGAAAGCTGCCTTCCTACCCATCTCCTCCTCCTTTTCATATTTCATTAAAGCCTGCTGATCTAGCAAGAACCGCAATGCCGTTCTTGTGGTTTTAGAGATTTCTTCCATTCTTTAGCGATAGAAAAATTATGTTGTTGCCAATAAGCCCTAAATCTTTGTTGACCCATTCTTGGCTTTTAATATTCTCAAAAAAAAGGAGGAAACCAGCACCAGCCATTCTTAAAGTTAAACTTCAGCATTCAGCATATTGGATTTGGGACCTGGAGGGCTGAGGTTCCACAACCTTTGAGCCGGCTGCTGTGAGGCTCAGTGTGACTGTACATATTGCTCCAGAATCATAGAATCATAGAGTTGGAAGAGACCACAAGGGTCATTGAGTCCAACCCCCTGCCAAGCAGGAAACACCATCAGAGCACTCCTGACATATGGTTGTCAAGCCTCTGCTTAAAGACCTCCAAAGAAGGAGACTCCACCACACTCCTTGGCAGCAAATTCCACTGTCAAACAGCTCTTACTGTCAGGAAGTTCTTCCTAACGTTTAGGTGGAATCTTCTTTCTTGTAGTTTGGATCCATTGCTCTGTGTCCGCTTCTCTGGAGCAGCAGAAAACAACCTTTCTCCCTCCTCTATGTGACATCCTTTTATATATTTGAACATGGCTATCATATCACCCCTTAACCTCCTCTTCTCCAGGCTAAACATGCCCAGCTCCCTTAGCTGTTCCTCATAAGGCATCGTTTCCAGGCCTTTGACCATTTTGGTTGCCCTCCTCTGGACACGTTCCAGTTTGTCAGTGTCCTTCTTGAACTGTGGTGCCCAGAACTGGACACAGTACTCCAGGTGAGGTCTGACCAGAGCAGAATACAGTGGCACTATTACTTCCCTTAATCTAGATGCTATACTCGTATTGATGCAGCCCAGAATTGCATTGGCTCCAGGTTCAAGCGCAGATCAGAACATCATGTATTCTGTGCTCTCATTTTGTATTTTTATGTTGCCAACTACCCTGTGATCTTTGGATGAAGGTTGTATAGTTAGGGGGCATCCAGCTGTCTCGAGAGGCAGCTGTATACAAATTTAATTAATTAGTAAATAATAAATATTTTCTAGACTGATTGGCAGTAGCTTTCCAAGGATTTCAGGCAGGGCATCTCTCCCAGTCCTCCCTGGTGAGGCCATTGGGTATTGGACCTAGGACCTTCTGCAAGCCAATCAGATGCTCTACCACTGAACTGGCCTTTCCTAGGCCAGCATCCTGTGTACCCAGCATTAATTGGTCTGGGGTCCCTTTGGGGTGCTCACAAGCAAGGTGTGGGTCTTCTGCTACCCAAAGAAGGAAGCAGGGAGAGGCTTTCTGAAGGCCCCTTCTGCAGACCCACACCATTTTCAGCAACAGCGCGAGGCCCCCAGACCACCACCCTCAAAGGTGATGCTGAATATCAGGAATCCCACATCCAACAGGATTTCAATGGAGGGTTCTGAGTCCTGCCTGGAAATGCTTGGGATTGAACCCAAAGCAAATGCTCAACTGCAACATTGCTCCACAACTGCAACTGCTCCACAGCTCCCTCCATTCTTAGACCTTAGCTGACTACAGCGTAGGGATCATTTTTAGACAACTTCTCAGAACATCTGCAAGCCAGTTCCCTGATTTTCCCTTGTGGCTAAGGGCCGTCATCAGGACTTTAATGGCACAGACTGCTTTGCTGAAGCAATAATCTCTCACCTGAAGTGAAATTGATTCACTTAAGCTCTATAGGTTTTCCATCAGAGAGCATTTAGCTTACTGCGTCAAAAACCGATCTCCCCTCTTCTTGCTTTGCCTTCATGGCCGATGGAGGGACTCACAGACAGTGTTGCAAAACAGCAGGTGGAATCTTGTTAGCATCACAGCAACAAGATCCTCTGTGATGCATCTTGAGGCCAATGTATTTATAAATACTCTCTTGTCTGAACAGCTGTGGCACCCAGATGTTGCCAGAATCTAGCTCCCAGTAGCCAGCATGGCCAGTGGTCAGAGATTATGGGAGTTGTAGTTCAGCAGCCTGGAGAACCACAGTTTCCCTGCAGCCTTTCTACACATTTATTCACTGGGAGTGAGTTTCCTTGAGCACAGTGGATCTTACGTGGCAAGCACAGGATTGTGCAGCAAATCTTCCTACTTGTGAAAAGAGACACATGCACCCAGCTCTGCAAGATCAGAAGGGGGTGGACATCAATGCCACTGCTGTTCACCAGTGACCAGTAGTCAGAGGCTGCTACCTTCATGCTCCATCATAACTACTTGACTTATTTTCCCAAGAATTTGTCAAATTCAGCCCTATCATTAGACAGAGTGAGGCAATTGCAGCAGGACAGGGGTTTTTCCTGCTTCTTTTTAGGTTGAGCATAAGCTCTAATCACTTAATATAAAAGGTGGAAAGAAGGGTGTGCACCCAATAACCATAATAAAAGGTTAGCTGTATTTATAAATCACTGGAATTCAAAATTTCAAGAAATGTCTTAGTTACATGCTTATGATTGCAATAGCATGTTCATCTGTGGCTTTTTTAGGATTCGGAGCTACATAGTTATTTGTCTCTCCCCACCCTCCTTATTATCTTTCTATATCCTTTTTCTTTTTTCCTTTTATTCATGTTCTGTGTCTTGGCTTTGTGTTTATTCCTTTCTCTCCCCCCCCATCTCTGAGTAGGGGCTGCTTTATAATTAGGGTGTTCACATGGATATCCTGTTGGTCTACGATATTATGTTCTTATCCCATCCAGAGTTTTAGATTTAAATGCATCTTATATGTGGTTTATGTCACAAGTGGTAAAATTTTCTGCATTTTTCTAAGCAGAAAGGAAAGGAAGGTGCTATGTACTGAAGTTCTCACCCTGGGCCAGCAGGGGGATACTGTAGATAGTTATGCAAATAAGGGATCGAAAGTGACGTTCAGTGATTGTATAGTTTTAGAAAGTTGTTACAATTATGTGTACTGGAGCTCTATATAAGCAGGCTGGCTGAACCCTTCAGTTCAGTTCTGTTCTGGCCTCTGAATAAACAAGAGCTGTTTGAAGAATCGCTGTGTCGTCTGATATGTTCACCCACAACTTAACACTGGCAACGAGGATGGGATCGATGGACATCAGAGCACAGCCAGATGCGGCCACCCTCTGAACTGAGCTGAATCACTGAGCTGAAACACTGAGCGAAATCACTGAACAGAACCAATTCAGAGCTGACTGTTCTGGCGAGAGCACTGTGTTCCATCCATTGCCCTTCACACCGGCATTGAAATCATGGCTTCACTTGTGCCTCTACCACCGTTTGCCCCAGCCTCTGAATCATGGGACTCCTACCTCGCTCGGTTCGACTGCTACCTCCAAGCCAATGAGCTGACAGAAGTATCACAGGAGCGGAAGCGGGGCATATTCCTCAGCCTCTGTGGGTCCGAGGTGTTTGAGACGGCCCGAGCATTGGTTGCGCCTGAAGCAGTCCAGGCAACACCGTGGGACACGATCCAAGAGAAGCTCCGCAACCACTACGCACCAAAGATGTGCGTTCTACCACCGGAACCAGGCAGAGGGGGAGTCAATTAACAACTACACTGCCGCCCTCCGACAGGCTGCAATGCACTGCGAGTTCCGAGACTTAGACAATGCCCTGATGGATCGAATCGTCTGTGGGGTCCAGGACATCCGTCTGCAACGGCGTCTCCTCGCCAGGCCAGACCTCATGCTGCAGAAAGCCATTGAGGAGGCCGTGGCCTCAGAAGCTGCCAAACGCTCCGCCCAGGAGATCCGCAAGGCCAGCAGCCTGCGTTTTGCTAGGAAGCCAGTTCCAGTGCATCACGAAGAGGCCAGCAGTGATGGGGCATCCTCCAATGAAGACGATGACGTGCACCAGACAAAGGGGGAGCGCAGGAAGTTCCAACAGAAGCCCAAGGGCCAATCGGAATGTGCCAGCTGCAGAAGCAACCATTCCCGTGCCAAGTGTCGATTCAGAGACACCATCTGTTGGAAATGTTCCAGAAGGGGCCACATAGCTAAGGTCTGCCAATCGGCTCCGTCCGACACCCCCCCACACCGACTCGCAAGTCCAAGTCTTCACTCCAGTCCACCAAGGAAAGCTGTTTCGCTCTCACCAACTGCTACTGCCCATCTGGAACCACAATTGGCCAAACCGACTCGCCTACGCGACGCAAGCTGAACGTCACAGTGCTCATTGAAGGAGCTCCATGTGACATGGAGATCGACACCAGGTCTGCCCTGTCCATCGTGTCTTGGAGCACCATCAAAAGACTGGTACCCAGAGTGTCTAAAAGGCAACTTGACTCTCACCGTGTACACCTGAGAGACTACCAGGGAAACGACATTCCCGTGGTAGGCGTTGGCCGGTTCCAGATTGCCTTCAAGGATTTTTCAGGCCTGCTCCAACTGGTGGTGGTCAAAGGTCAGCGGCCAAGCCTCCTAGGGCTAGACTGATTTGATGCCCTCGGCCTGGAAGTCACTGGCATCAACTGCATCTCTAACGCAGAGACTGAGGGTCTGGTCAAAGACTTTGCTGAGGTTTTGACAGCACTTTGGGGCAATATACTGGTACGCCCATCTCCATTAGCCTTGATCCACAAGTTGCCTCCATCAAGCTAAAGCCACACTGGGTTCCCTTTGCTCTCAAGGCTAAGGTGGACGAACAACTGGACAAGCTGACCGCCCAAGAAGTTTTGGAGCCGGTTGACCACGCCAAGTGGGAAACCTGCATCGTCACGCCTGTCAAGCCGGACGGGTCGGTGAGAATCTGCGCTGACTACAAGTGCACGATCAACAAGGCACTTCAGCAGCACGCTTATCCGGTTCCTGTTGTCCAACACCTGCTGCATTCCCTGGGTGAGGTTAAGGTCTTCGCTAAGCTGGACCTTGCCCAAGCCTATCAACAACTGCCCGTCGATGATGCCACCGCTGACAATCGTCACCCACCAACAAGCCCAGACAATCGTCACCCACCGAGGGGCATTCCGTTCCCGCCGTTTGCAGTTTGGGGTGAGTGTGGCTCCTGGCGTCTTCCAAAGCCTTATGGAGTGTCTCCTGCAAGGGCTTCCGGGCGTGGTACCATATTTTGATGACGTCTTGGTGTCCACAGACTCACACCAGCAGCTGTTTGAGTGCCTCCGCGCCGTGCTGACCAGGTTCCAGGAGGCCGGGCTCAAGGTAAAGAGGGAGAAGTGTCAGATCACCGTTCCATAGGTGGAGTTCCTGGGCTATCTTATCGATGCCTCTGGCCTTCACCCGACCACATCCAAGATCCGTGCTATCCAGCAGGCCCCCATCCCAAAGAACAAGGTGAGTTGCAGGCGTTCCTGGGGCTGCTGAACTTTTATAACATGTTCCTGCCCCACAAAGCCACGGTGGCTGAGCCTCTTCACCAACTCCTCAGCATGAAGACGCCTTTCCTGGGGTCATCGGGAGATGGCCGCCTTCAACACAGTCAAGGCTCTCCTTTCATCGGATAGTGTGCTGGTACAGTACAACGAAGCCAGGCCGCTGGTCCTTGCCTGCGACGCCTCACCTTTTGGCATCGGCGCTGTCCTTAGTCACCGTTTTCCAGACGGAAGAGAAGCACCGCTCACCTACTTTTCCAGGACGCTATCTCTGACGGAACGGAATTACAGCCAGCTCGACAAGGAGGCACTGGCACTTGTGACTGGAGTGAAGAGGTTCCATTAATACCTCTACGGCAGGACTTTTGACCTCATCACCGACCACAAGCCGCTCCTGAGCCTCCTCGCCGGTGATCGACCAACTCTACCGGTCCTCTCGCCACGCATGCTGCGATGGACTTTTTCTGGCTGCCTACCACTACCGGCTCGTCCATCGCCCGGGGAAATCGATGGGCCATGCCGATGCCCTCAGCCGTGGCCCTCTTCCAGCGTTTCTGGAAGACCCGGCTCCTGCTTCATCGCTCCTCCTGATTGAGGATCCTCCAGCAGCGCCTGTATTGGCTGCCACTGTGGCCTCCGCATCTGCCCAGGATTGCATCATCAGCCGTGTGCTCAACTGGGTGTGGAGGGGGTGGCCACAAGGGCTTTTTGCATCAGAGTTCCAGCTCTTCGCAACCAGACAACACGAACTCTCGGCTCATCGCGGCTGTCTGTTGTGGGGAGACCACGTCGTGACTCCCGAAAAACTACGCATCCTTGAAGCTCTGCACGTTAGCCACCCGGGAATCGTCAAAATGAAGGCGTTGGCTCGGTGTTATGTCTGGTGGCCTAACATGGACGATGCCATCACTGCCTGGGTGTCCGCCTGTCAAGCGTGCCAAGAATCTAGGCCTGCGCCACCAGCAGCTAAGGGACACACCTGGGAGACGCCCAAGACACCCTGGTCGAGGGTGCACATTGATCTGGCCGGACCTTTATGGTAGTGGTGGACACCTATTCCAAATGGCTGGAGGTGGCCCTGATGCCCTCCACCACTACCGAGGCCGTCATCCGGGTGCTGCAAGGCCTTTTTGCAACTCATGGGTGTCCTGATGTCCTTGTCTCCAACAACGGACTGCAGTTCACCTCAGGCACTTTTGAGCGATACCTTTCGGGACTGGGCATCCGCCATGCCCTAACGGCACCATTTCATCCAT
Source organism: Podarcis gaigeae (assembly GCF_964106915.1). Lineage (NCBI taxonomy): Eukaryota > Metazoa > Chordata > Lepidosauria > Squamata > Lacertidae > Podarcis > Podarcis gaigeae. The sequence continues at coordinate 49,621,596 of NC_139691.1, forward strand.
CCAGCAACGGGCAAGCGGAGAAAATGGTGCGCTCGGCAAAAGAGGCACTGGCGCGCCTGGACCGGGGAGACTGGCATGAGCGGGTTGCTGAATACTTGTTTGTGCAACATATCACCCCTCATGCGGCCACAGGGAGGAGTCCTGCCGAACTGCTTATGGGCCGCTGCCTCAGGTCTCCGCTCGACCGGCTGCACCCGGACTTTGCTGTGGCCGAACCCCCAGGCTGTGCCAACGTGCCACGGTCATTTGTTACAGGAAACCAGGTCTTTGCCTCTGAACTTTGTAGGGGACATTCCTTGGGTGCCAGCCACAGTAGTGGGAGTCACTGGACCTCGCTCATACTAGGTGGCATACCAGATATGTTCACCCACAACTTAACAGAAGGTTTTTGGCCCGAGTTCCTGTATGCCTTGCCTTGACTGGTTGTACGCAGTGTTCCAAAATGCTCCTTCAAATGTGCTCAGGGCAGGGTGGACCTGGGTAAACTTTCATAATATGGCACCCTGAGTAAGACCAACATTTGACGCCCCCAAATAGATCTCAATTTTGTGCCGCATTGGCTTGGCGGCCTGAATCGCCCAAAATTAGGCACTGCTCAGGACAGCATCTCCCTCACCTCTGCAGAAGGCCCAAAGGCCTAACACATATTGATTCCCTGAAAGGACCCAATTATGTTTGGCAACACTGAACTTTAGCCTGTATTCAAAGCCATCCTTCACCTGACTGCCTGCTTCTTAAATATCAGTCTGGCCACGTGTGGTACATCTGTATAAATAATTCACAATGGAAGAAGAGATACCACACCTTCCGTGACCTAATGGCGCCATTACAGTGGCCTGCTTAAAGCGCTTAGATGTTGCTGTGTGTTGCATGCCTGTCTCTGGGGTTAGCTGCTGTTCTAGGCCTCACAGAAATGGCCCTGTGTCATTCTGCAGCTCAGAAAGTTGGAGCAGGTAGAAATCTCTGCCTGCCACAGCATTATTAAATCGCAGCCCATGAGTACTTTCCCAGCTATCCATTGTTGTTAAGCTAACTAAACTATTAAATTATGACAGCTGATAAACATTTGGAAGTTCTGAGCAAGGCAAACTCATGAATACCAAAAAAAAAAAAAGAATAAAAATCCCTAAACAGCATGATTGATTATCTTAAAAATAGCACTGTACATACTGAAGAAATGTTGCGAGGGAATGAAAATATGCTTTCATCAAGTTTTAAGGAAGCAGTTTTAGAGCAGCGAGGGGGAAATGTAATTAATTACACCCTGAAACATTTCACTGATTGAATCCATGACCCCAACTGTTGTAAGGTCAGCCCATGATAGATTAGCACAGCCTCGGATACCATGGATGGGTTTGGTGCCGGCAAGCTCATTATAAGAGATGTCAGGGCATGTAAATCATCGGAAACAAATACAGACATCCATCAGAGACATGCAGATAATGATTACAGGCAGCAGAGTGAAGCTGGATTAGTATGCAAAATTTATTTTCAACTATTACAATGTGAAGAGATGACTCAAAATTGTCCTTTAAACAGATGCAGGCGGCAAGTGGTCTGGTGCAAGGAAGGCTTCCTACACAAGTGTTGTGCATCTGCAGTGAGCAGTGGAAAGAAGACAGAGGCCAGAACTAGACCAGTGGGAAAGACTATTGAAAATTGACTTAAGATTCACTGCCTGTTATTCTATAAAAGAGAACATGATAAAGATGTTTCATAGATGGCACATGACACCGTCAAAGATTGCCAAAATCTATAAGACCAAATCCAATCTTTGCTGGAAGTGCAAGGAAATTGAGAGTACTGTGATGCACTTATGGTGGGGATGCAAAAAAGTCAAAGAAATTTGGAGCTGCTTCCATGAAGAGTTAAAAAAATGCTCAGTATATCTATAGGAGAAAAAAACATGAGACATTCTTGCTGAGCAGAGTTGGAAAAGAGGTACCACAAGATAGGAGAAAACTATTCCTATATGCAATCACAGCAGCCAGAATACACCTTGCAAAGAACTGGAAAGGAAATCACATACCTACAAAAGAGGATTGGTTAATTAAACTAAAAGAGTTTATAGAATTGGCAGAATTAACTGCGGTAATAAGATATCAAACACACCAGAAATTAAGGGCACAATTGTTAACATTCGAACAATATATATAATATACGAACAAACCCTGCTCTAAAGATAACATGCTGATATGTTTAGACTAAGCTTGTAAGGGGACTTGATGTTATACCATAATAGTACTATAAAAGAAGTAATTACAGCGATAAATGATATGCAATGTAAATAAGAGCTTAAATGACTCAAAGATGACGAGTGCTGGTGGAGGGGAGTCAAATGGGTGTGGTACATCATCCTTTTTTCTTTCTTACCCTTTCCCTTTACTCTCTTTGGTTTTGGGGTGTTAAGTGTTGTACTTTATTGTTTGTTTGTTTGTAAATATTCTTAAATAAAACATTAAAATAATAAATAAATAACTAAATAAATAATAAACATTTATTGTCACTACACCACCTGTGTGCAGTGAAATTAAACAAGCCCCCCTCCCCCCCATGCACTCCGTTTTGTTTGCGCTCTGTGTGCTTGTCAGAAGTCAATTACACCACTATCAACTAGAGCCAGGGCTTTTTCGGCTGTGGCCCCGATCTGGTGGAACGCTCTGTCACAAGAGACTAGGGCCCTGGGGGACTTGACATCTTTCCACAAGACAGAGTTGTTCACCAGGCCTTTGGCCAAGGCACAGCCTGACTCCCTCCTTCGGCAATCTTCGCGGAGCTCTGGCCCAATGGTTGCCATTGGTTTGATTTGAATTAATTTTATAATGAATGATTTTAGAGTGTTGTGTTCTATTGTACTGTTGTACTGTTTTATTGTTGTTAGCCGCCCTGAGCCCAGCTTCGGCTGGGGAGGGCGGGATATAAATAATTTTTTATTATTATTATTATTATTATTATTATTATTATTATTATCCATTCAGCAGCCCAACAGCCTGTGGTTAAAAACTGTTCTTTAACCTGTTGATGTGGCTGACTATACTTCTGTATCTTCTGCCCGAAGGTAGGAGATTAAAGAAGTGCTGGCCAGGATGTGAGTTGTCCCTAAGAATTTTCCTCACTCTCCTGAGGCAGCAGTCTCCCGCGATGTCATCTAGCAAACTCTGGGGACAGCCCATGATGTCATGTGCTGTATTGGCCACCCTCTGTAGGGATGGAGAGGGAGGGACAGAGGGAGGGGAATAGAGGGAATTGGCAGCCATCCCTGTGTGGTTCTCTGGGTATTATCCTCATATTTGAGGGAGTGCCATTTCACTAATATGAGGTCAGTGTGAGATTAAGTAGGAATGAAGGGGTATAATTGCCACACACAAGCTATTTGTTCCAGATCCAAGAGGCTCAGGGATAACAGACACGGCTATCAGCATTTGCAGCTTTCTGCTTTCCAAAGAGGTGCTCCGAGGGGTTTAGACAAGTACACTCAGGTGGGGGAGTGGGGAAGCGGGGGGGGGGGTAATCACAAATCGCATGGTGAGGAAGCAACACCAGACCCTCCAAGTGTCCCTATTTTCCAGGGACGTTCCTGATTTAGAGAAACCGTTTGGTTTCTGATTTAATCCTGGAATGTCCCACTTTTCCTTAGGACATCTCTGTTTTCATCTGAGAAATATTGGAGGGCATGGAGTTATCCGACCCCCAAACCGTCTGAAGGCAATCCTGTATAGGGAAGTTTTCTTAATGTTTAATGTTTTATTATGTTTTTATTTATGTTGGAAGCTGCCCAGAGTTGCTGGGGCAACCCAGTAAGATGTGTGGGGTATAAATAGTAAAATTATCATTATGGAATGGGACATCCCTATTTTCATCAGAGAAATGTCGGAGGGTATGCAAAACTTTGGGCAGCCTGATGCGAAACTGCATTTAAGCAGGCAGGACTCTTATGTCAGCTCTTGTCTGGCAGCCTTGGCCAAGGGTTACTTCATGCATAGGACAGTCTGCTCCACACAAATCTTGAAAGTAGTGGCTTCACTTAGCATGGAGAGAGTAACGAGAGCAGCAGCCTGTCCATGGATTCAACCTCCCAGGCACAGAAAGGTGACATTCCTTAGGGGAGGGTGCTGTGCCCTCCCTGTTATGTAGGAACCTGCCATGCTGCTATGGTCAGCCAAGAGGCCAAGAGCCTTAGCTCTGTGGTAGAGCAACTCTACAATTCTATGATTTTATGATTCTATAATTTAGGCCCGAAGTACCACCTGACTCTTTACATTCCACCTCAATCACTGAGCATCTCTAATGAGGCCCTTCTAGTGGTTTTCCCCATCCCTGACAGGCCCTGCCCTGTGGAACTCCCGACCACCAGAAGTTTGGCAGGAACTGTCCCTGCCTTCTTTGAAAACTCCGCTGCTTAGGCTGTCCTTCAGAATATGAATTTCTCCTTTTCACCAACCCGTATCTACTGATGTTTTGAATTGCATTTTTATGGATTATTGTTTGCACCCATCTGTCTCGAAATACAATGGAGTGCTCCTCAGAGGGAGAAGACTGTGGCTGCAGAGACTGGTAATTGCTGCCTCCCTGTGTTGCTTTTGCTGTGTTAGCAGCACCAAAGTGACCTTTCCAGGGTGCAAGGGTGGTTGTGGATATGTTTACTGATTTAAAAGATGTTTTACAAAGATTGGCATACATACATACATACATACATACATACATACATACATACATACAATCTGCAATCTGAAGCCATAGTTTGTTGCTGGTTTATAAAACTTGGTTTGTTTTAACTACCACTCGGCATAATACGTGAACCCAGCAGCAATCCTTAACCATTGTTTGCTTAAGTAGCAACATGCCTATCACTTGCACCTGCTAAACAAATCCAAGGACCTGCTGTTTGTTTTTTGTTTCTGTTAGGTTATTATATGCAGCTTGTACCCATCATGAAAACTTTTCCTATCCCAGATGTGTCTGGTTAAAAAAAACTATCTTCCTTGCATCAGAAAGGCACAGTCTTCATGAAAATGGCATGCAAATTATGCTAATTAAATGCAACTTAATATAATATTGGTATGGCCCTTGGGGGCTTTCTACAAAGCAGACTTTCCAATGCAGCAGAGTTTGATTAGCAACAGGATGGCTAGATAAGATCTGCTCATATTTAGCACTGGTCTCAGCAAAGAGCCCTTAAATCCATATTTCCCAAATGTCTAGTAACCAAGGAGCATGTTTTCTGAATTAAAATTGAATACACTTTACTCTTATACCGCCAAAGGTTTAGTTTTGGAGAGTGTAAGAGTAAAAATTCCACCCTGAGATGAGCTCACCCACCCAGAGTTTCTGCAGTGCTGTGGCACATTTAGAGGGTAAAACATCTTCACCCTCCCTTCTGAAGCTGCCAAAGCCTTGAAATTGGCTCCAGGGGGTTTGCTCACCTGCACTGGAGAAACAGCTCCCAGGCTCATTGGTGGAGCAGCTGTTTTGCTCACAGACAGGCTCATGTTCGAACTCCACAATCTCTAGGTTGTGGGATGTAAACACAGGAGCAGTCAATGACAACATTCCTAGAGTGTACATGTTAGAACATGGGGAGGGATGTCTGTCTAGCAAGCAGGTAAACTTCCTGGGGACGGACTTCCTCTGCATGTGACCAGTGGTGGGTGTGGCCTCACCTGTGCAGGTAAATGATAAAATCACAGGGCAGGCAGCCATATCTCTCTCTCTCATCTTCATCTTCTGAAGAAGCAACATGCCCTCTTGGCTCTCAGCCAAGAGAGGACAGTACTATCTTCCTATAAGATAGATTCTTAGTGTATTTTACCTTTTTTAAGCTGTCTGCCTTCTGGGATCATATTGTGAACAGAACGTGAGTAAACTCTTTAAGAGGGAACAAAAGGGGAAATTACCAGAGTAATTATTATAGTGGTTCTAGTGAACCTGTGCAGACGTTACCGTTGCGAACTAAAAGGGGAATGTCATAAACTCTGCTGATATTTTGGGAACTTGTTAGCACAAATTGGATTAGAATATAATCTCACAATATATCCTTTCCTGCACCCCTGAACATTCCCACATAAGTAAGCAGAAGGGTTGTGGCAAATTTAGAACTGCAGTCCCTTCATGATAGTCACAGGCCCCTTCTAAGATTATACAAGGTTCTAGGATCATGCAACAATCCCATAAATTGGGATAATTAGGGATGCATTGCAACAATAAATGTAGCTCTCCATGTGCAACCTTTCAGCTTGATCTACTATGTTCAGCGCATGGACATAGGCAAATGATTTGGAGGTCTCCAATACTTTATTTCAGAGTGACGTAAGTAGCGTTGTCCATTGTATGTAACAGGATTTGCACACTGTTATGTTGAAATAGAAATGTATTGTGTTTTAAGTGTTCCCAAATGCTTAGCTTTGGAGCAATACAGAACAACTCGTTCTCAGAGTTCTTCCCACATGCCTTCTTCTCCAGAGTAACCCTTGGTGCTTGTCCTCCTTTCACTAGTGGGCTCCAATCAGCACAATTATTTCAGTCTTCCCAAATGCTTAGCTTTAGAGTATATAATGAGTATAAAGTTCTCATTTTCATGCTGACTGGGCAGTTCTAGGACATGGGACACAGGGCCCCCACTCAACTTCTGCTGCGGAAATTGTAATGGGTTTTTGACAAACACATCCCATGACCACCAACAACCATACCACTGCAGGTAAATCAAGGAAAGACTCCTGTTTGAAAACCTGGAGCGCCATTGCCAATCAGGGAAACTATGTCCCTCTCAGCATTGTTGGATTCCCATCTACCCCAGTTAGTAAAGCCAATTGTGGGAGTTATAGCACAATAATATAGGGCAACAGATTCCACATCCTGGTGTAGACAAGTGAGCTAGATGGACCAAGGGTAGGAATCGGTACAAGGCAGGTCCTATGTTTAAGAGGGCCTTTTCAGTGGTGGCACCTTAACTTTAGAATGCACTTCCAAGGGAAGTCCAGCAGGCTCTCTCCCTTGCAACATTTGGCCAGGCATTGATAAGCTATTTGATTAGATGGGCACTTGCACAGCCAGCCAAATGCCTGCATGTGCCTCTCTCAGCCTAGCCTACTCCACAGGATTGTTGCGAAGATAAAATGGAGGGGAAAGAAGAATTATAAAAGATGGGATACACATGTGGATCCTATCTTGTAAAACAAGATAGGATTCATGAATCGTACATCCATAGGCCTTTACAGTGCAATCCTAACCGTGTCTACTCAGAAGTAAGTCCTGTTGATTTCATTGGTGCTTACTCTCAGGTGAGGGTAATTGTAGCCTAAGTCCTCTTCGTTCTGCCACCCAAACATTCTTGTTTCTCTCTCTCTGATGGTGCAAACATATACTCAGAAGTAAGATCTGTTGAGTTCAATGGGCCTTACTGCTAGAGAAGGATTGTAGCCTAAGAGACTGGCTAGAATGTGAACATTATCCAATCTCCTAATTTTCTTGTCAGCTCCCAGCTTTCAAAATGATTACCCTGTAGTTCTATGAAATGAGTCCACAAGAAGGAAACTAATACCTCTATAAATCTCCTGGATGGAAGCAGAGATGCAATAGTAAAATAAACCAGAATTAAAAAGCAGCACAGGAGATATTCCCTCCTCTCTCTCTTCCCTCCACCCCTCTCTCTTCCCTCCATCCAGGGAGCACGAGGCATTATCAGAGTTTGATGGCACGTTTCAGCCAGGCATGCAAAGGGTATATGGCCTGAGCAGCGTTTCAAGGGCCAGGCTGAGGGGGCTGGAGGATCCTGTTTGGCCCATGAGGTGGTCTGTCCCTGCTATACATATCTGCTGAGAAGTGATTCCCATTAAGTTCAATGAGGCTTGCTTCCAGCTGTAGGATTACAGCCTGAAGCTATGAAACTCCTTGCCACAGGAGATTTGGCTGTCCCCATCTTTATTGACCTTTTGTCTTCTGCTGTCAAGCCAGGCCAGGATTAGGTTTTTTAAAATACTAATCCCAGTTTTTAGGGTTCCTGCCCCTGCTTTCATTTAACAGGAATTATTCCATTTCTTTGTTCTGTTCCACAACTCTTCTTCCATGGGTTGAAGGATGAACTTCTGAAAGGGGGACACGTTCTTGTGGACACCCCACACATTTAGAGCCTTGGAGAAAGAGGGTTTCAAACTGGATAAGGAGCCCCTGAGGTTCAGTTGACCTTTACTAGGGACCGATACCTTAGTATGGTTCAGCAGGAATCATTCCTGCTCTCTATGCCACTTGTGGGGCAGCATTTAGAGTGTTGGACCCAAGAGACCAGGGTTCAAATCCCCCTTCAGCCATGGTGCTCACTGTGTTTGCCTCTCAGTCTAACCTACCTCACAGAGTTCTTGTGGGAATTAAATGCGGGGGGGGGGGGGAGGGGAGAGAAGAACCTTGAACACCACTTTGAGCTCCTTGAAGAGGAGGTGATACATAAGTGCAATAGTAATAAAAAAAGAGATATCTGCTAAAGAGCAGTGTTATTCACACATCAACCAGTATATAGTTTTACCAACCAACAGGGACATGGGTGGCGCTGTGGTCTAAACCACTAAGCCTTGGGCTTGCCAATCTTCTGAAGGTTGGTGGTTCGAATCCCCGCGATAGGTGAGTTCCCATTGCTCTGTCCCAGCTCCTGCCAACCTAGCAGTTCAAATGCACGTCAAAGTGCAAACTGATAGATAGGTACTGCTGTGACAGGAAGGTAAATGGTGTTTCTGTGTACTCTGGTTTCCATCATGATGTTTCATTGTGCCAGAAGCAGTTTAGTCATGATGACCACATGACCTGGAAAGCTGTCTGTGGACAAACGCTGGTTCTCTTGGCATGAAAGCAGAGATGAGCGGCACAACCCCATAGTCACCTTTGACTGGACTTAACTGTCCAGAGGTCCTTTACCTTTACCTTTTACCAACCAGTATTTATGGATGATTTATTGCAGTTTCATATAATGTACACCATCTCGCTGTATTTTTAAAATGAAATATCAACTACTTAACTTAAGGCCCACCCCATGTGTTGACTTAGCTTGGAAGAAGGAGGTCTGAAGAGGGCTAAAACTTCTCTGCTCCCCAGCTCTGTGTTGCCAGGGCCGGCCACCCCCTCCTTCGCCCTGAACTTTATTTTGGATGGCAGCCACGGATTACTTATCTCCCACCCTGATCTGACAGTAAGCCCGCAAGCTGAGGTGGTGATTTTAATCTGCTGCCGCAGCCAGGCTTAAATCTTTATCTGCTCTCACTGAGCTCAAGCGCTGAGTGTGCAGAGACGTTATATTAGATTATTAAATCAATGACACTCCGGTTATTAGTCACACTTGTCCACATTACCTGACACCATAATGATCTTCTATTTTTATTCTCCTCCTGATAACGTCCCAGAGGCCCTGAAATTATGACCAGAAAATTAATTTCTTTGCATTTCGACAAGAAATGGAATCCAAGGGGATCATCCCACATCAAGGCCATAAATTCTGGCAGAATTGTTTAGAGAGGGGAAGGGTCTGTGAATGCAGAGGGTCCCAAGGGGGAAAAACTGGTTTGCATCCTGCACTCCCACACATGAATGCTTACACACACACCCCCCCCCCTTGTTTTTGGCATGGTGCAGACTCCACCTGCTTAAGAAGCTTCTAGCTATTAGGCCATACTCTTTCAGTATTCAACTTATCCTCCAGTTGTGGAGCTTCTTGAAGTAACATTGATTTGTTGCTGTTTCCTCCCCACTATGAATTAAAAGTTACCATATTCATAGCAGATGTTTGCTTGTGTTGTGAAAAGACTCCCAGTGTATATTTGGACCAATATGGTATCATGCGATCATATAATTCCACAAGCATTCATGATATAGGCATCATGAAATCATACAATCATGATTGTGTGATTTTGTGATAACATATCATGAAATCACAATACCATGTCTGCGCGAAATCATGAATTCAAGAAATCATGACAGCACGGCACGAGATCAAGGTATCACAAATTTCATATTTGTGTGCCACTGTGATTTCATGTTTGCGTGATATCATGATCTAGCAAGATCAAGAAATCATGATTTCATGATTGTGCGATATCATGATGTCATGATTGTGTGATACCATGATTTCATGGTTTCGTGATTGTGTGATTTCATATTCTCATGGAATCATAGTGTGAAATCAAGATATCATGATTCAATGAAAGTGCGACATCATGATTTCGTGAAATCACTGTGCGAGATCATGGCATCATGATTTCATGATTGTATGATATCACAATTGTATGATATGATTTCGTTATATTGTATCACAAATTCATGATAGCATGAAATCGTGATATTGTGCAATCGTGATATAAAATTGGTGTATGTGGCGTTATGGGAGAGGTACCGTATTGGACCGAATATAAGATGCACCTGCAAATAAGCCACACCTTTAAAATTGAAGGTTTATTAGCGGGTGCGGCCCGCCACCCGGCTCTGCCTCCTCAAGCCGGCACTAGCTGCCCCCCCCCCCGTTCAGGGCAGTAGCGTTGGGAGCCAGGCAAGCGGTGCTCAGTTCCGAATGTAAGCCCACTTTAACAGTTGGAATTTGGAAAAAAAGTGAGGCTTTTATCTGGACCAATACAGTAATACCTCTGTTGGGGGACACGTCATGCTCCTTCTGGGGTGGTTTGTCACCTTTGGTCCTCACCCTGCACTCAGCTCTCACCTGTGGCTCCTGGAAGCTTGTCAGCATGCGACAGCGGCCACACCTGGGAATGGCTTCAACTGGCTGGCTAAGCTGGGTGAGAGCAGCCGATGGGAGAACAAAATTCATTGTCTTTAGTTTCATTGTTCTGTGGTTTGTTTCAGTGAACTTGTCACAAAACTGAGAGCCCACAGTGGTTTCTACAACAGTTTGCCAGAATACAGCTGAAGCCATAGCTCCACCATGTAGAGCAATACCCTTTGCTGGAATGACCAAGAAGTTGTAGAAAAAGGAAATGAGCCCATGTCTTACCCTTCCTTCTCCTCTTGTACTGCTGCATTTTTTGATTTATTATTATCATTACTATCATTATTATCAGCATATGACCCCAAACTTGAAGTTCTTAGTTATTCTTCGTTAATTCTTAGTTGATTATGCCGTCCATCTGCCGCAGTTCCTCCGTGTGTCTTTGGACTCCAAATCCCATCCTGAGAAGAGCTTGGATGCTGGATTAGGCTGAAGGCCCACTTTGTCCAGCATCCTGTTCTCCAAATGGCCAAGCAGATGGGAAGCCTGCAAGCAGGACCCGAGAGCAGCAGAACTCTCCCCTCCTGCTTTTCCAGCAACTGGTGCTCAGAAGCATGGCTGCCTCTGACAGTGGAGGCACAAGATACCTAGTCATTGTGGCTCGTAGCCATTGATAAGTCTTCATCCTCCATGAATTTGTCTTTTAAAGCCATCCAAGTTTGCGGCCATCTGTACCTTTTATGGAAAGGAATTTCATATTTAACTTTGAGCTGTGTGAAGAAGCACTTTTGTCTCTTCTGAACCTTCCAACTCTCAGTTTCATCGGCTGACCCTGAGTTCTCGTTTCATGGGAGAGATAAAAAAGCTTTTGTGCTTAATATTACATACCTTATGATGTCTTCTTTTACTTACCTTTTGTAAAAATTAAAAAGACCCAAATATTTCAACCTTTCCTTGGAAGGCACAGCCACACCCTCCCTTGATCTTGTTGGTTGCTGTTTTCTGAACCTTTTCCAGATCTACAATGAGGGTGAGGCAACCAGAACAACACACACCCTAAATTGTATAGCAATGTGATGATGTTGGCACTTCATTTTCAGTTCCTTCCTGGTGTGGAGTTTGCCCTTTTCACAGTTACCACGCACAGTTCATTGAGCTATCAACTGCAACCCCAAGATCCATATATACATATGCATATGTGGAACTGGGGGCAAAAATCCACTCCTAATGTGCATCACTTTACATTTGCTTGCACTGAACCACATTTGTGGTTTTACTGCCCATTCACCCAGTTTGGGAGATTCCTTTGGAGCGCCTCACAATCGCCTTTCAGAACAAGAACAAAACAATAAACAACACCATCTTGAACAATTTTGCGGCAGTGTCCCTGAGTACTGGCCATGCTGGCTGGAGATGATGGGACTGTAGTCCAACAATATCTGGAGGCTGTATGTTCACTGCCCCTGTTCCACGGAGAAAAAATCATATGTAATGCAACTTGCACAGAAATGTCATTGTAGTTACTATGTTCATTAATTGGCTGTATCAATAGCCGTTCTTAAGCTTATGAGGATGAAGAGAAAATGGGTGCATTCAGAAGTGGGGAATATTGGGTGAGTTCTTCTAGGTTCAACACTGGTGCTGGTGCCCTGTTTTCTCATATTCCTTTCACATTGCCGCAGCCATTGAGTTATTTTATTTACTTAACAGTTTTTTTAGCCTTAGCTTCATCACAACTTGATCCAAGTGGGCAGAGCGCAGTCAGCATTTAATACCAGAAATTACACTTGGCAGAAACACAGCCACAATTAGAAGAGCAGATGAAATTCACAAAGAATCGTAGAACTCTAGATAGGTGCAGTAGGCGTGGTTGTTTTACAGCCTAATTCAGCCACGCTGGGTGAAGCTGCACTGTGTGGAAATTCCCTCCTCCCCTGCCCCACCCATTTTCATCATTGCTAGAGACACAGATGCTCCAACTGCCCCTGGTCCCTGCTAAATCTCCATTCCTAATGCAAGGATGGGGAGAGGGTGGCCCACCAGAGGTTATGGGCAGGGGTGGAGGAAGGGGGTGCGGTGGGGATGGTTTGCCCTGGGTGTCTACACTGAGGAAGGTGACATTTGGTGGGCTGCCCACCCGCAACTCCAAGCCCACCCCGAGCCACATAGATGTTCCTGGTGGTGCTTCATGTTGTTATTCACAACAACAACAACAAAGCGCTTGGCTTAATTACTGAACACTTGATTATTGTTTACTCAAAAATTACTAGGGGCTATTAAGAGGAACTTGTCCTTAACTGTTAGGTTAAAAAAAGATTCATCAACTGCATTGATTTTCCCAGCTCTCCTGAGATCTTTTGGCAATTAGCATTAGAATCACTGCTGTGTCTTGTGATCCAGATTTTAATTACACTGAAGCCACTTATTTTAAAAACAATAATTCTTTCTGTATTGGTTTGAGGGCACATTGTCACAGGAAGTGGGTTTCGCTGCTCTTGCCAATAATTCCCAAAAGGGAGGCTAGGAGACTAAAATTTGTGGAAGAAACTGGAAGACAAGGTAGCAAGTGAAGGTTTCAATTTCCAAGTGGGTAAGAGTGCCTTTAAAAAAGGAAATAAATTATTTAGAAGACTAGGCATGCACTTGCAAGCTTCAGTTCAGAAAAAACTAGCTGCAAATTATTGCATAAGACTCTTGGGGTGGGTTCTGACCACCAGCACTCCTCCCTGCCCTCCCAATTAACTTGCATCTCCAGGACTCAGGGGTGGGAGGGAGCACATATGAAGACTCACGAGGCCCATCACCAGGGGCTGCCCCAAGATCTCAGGGCCTGGGATGTTCCTTATCAAGGAACCCAAACTAGCTAAGAAGGCTACATTCTACTTCCACTGTCAGATGAAGGATGCCTCTGTTGTTGGGAATCACTTGTGAGGAGAGGGCTATTGCATTCATGTTCTTGGTGTGGGCTTTGCATAGGCATATTGTTTGCTACAAGATGCTAGATCATGTGGACCTGATCCATCCAATCTCTTCTTACATTCTTAACTTAATACGGCTTCACCACAGTGTTGCTCAAGACTCTAAGCACATTACTCCTAGAAGCCCAACGAAGGCTGTAGAACTGAGCGGAAGGTTTCAAAATGTAAGCAATCGGTCAAATGAAAACACTTCGGTAACCCTTCAGTGGAGGCAAACTTGAAGTGCAAAACATTTCCATTTTAATGCTTGTTGTTTCCAGATTAAGAAGCAAATTTGATTAGAACTTAATTTATAAACTCCCCAACAATGCAGAAGTTGAAGCTCCTCACCACATTGTTCCCCCGCTTTGACCTAGTCCTTCCATGTACACCCCCAACATAGTCTGGCATGCACTAACGAGACCCAGCAGCCTCAGAAGAGGAGTAAAATTATAACAGTAAATCTCCTGTCTGGCCCCACAAGGAGGCTGTCCAAATCTCCCCCTTTCTTTGCGATGGAACCGAACATATTTAGCGAAGTGTTTTTCAATCTGCTGAAGAAGGGCAAAGAAGTTATAATTAGTTCCAATTAACACTGTGCCTGGCTGCTGAGCATCTTGTTTCCTGTCTCACTGAGCGTTGAAAAGGTGCAGAAGAATCCATGTCTTGTGAAAAATCACACATTAAAAATGTATATAAAAATACATGTGCCTGTATGTCTGCGTTTCTTATTCTTTGTAGAATAAATGTGTCACTGTCCAAATGGTAGGAAGACTTCAGAGCAAATATTTATGTGCCACAAAATCTTATTTACACACAATAGAAGTTATTTTGACTGCCATCGGAAGCAGATTTATATGGCAGCAGGGGAGATCTTGGGTAAACAGAGACCTGTGGAAGGGAGTTTCTCTGGAAAATCTGTGCTTCTAACAAAACTACTATGCACCGATGTTGCAGGAAGATGTTTTCAATAGCTCATTTACTTTCATTTTTTAAATAAATAAATTAAATTAAACCCATGTTCCTTCTTCTTACTGTCCTTATAGCAGGTCAGATCATTGGTCCATGTATTTTAGTCCTGCCCTATTGCAATTGGCAATGGATCTTTGGCAACTGGGGGTGGCTACCTTCAGAGGAGTTGGGAGCAGCATTTTCTGTTTTGCTTTAAGTGGCAAGGCACCCTGGGCTAGCCCTGCATAAGAGCCCTGTGAGGTAGGTTACAGGGAGAAAGAATGGCTGTTCTTAGATCACCCAGGGAGCTTTGCGTCTGGGTGTGAATATAAACTGAATTCTTACTGGCCCAAGTCCAATGAGTCTCACTGCTACTCCACAATTTCAAGGCATTCAATCTGTTCTGTAGAGGGTCCTGGGTAGGGAAACAGAAGAAATTCATTTGGTTTGCATATCAAGCTAATTCACATTTCCTAAACTAAGAAGAGTTTGTATTTGATATCCCGCTTTATTGCTACCCTGAGGAGTCTCCAAGCGGCTAACATTCTCCTTTCCCCTCCTCCCCACAACAAACACTCTGCCCCACTCACCTCAGAGAGAACACTCTGAGAAGTCTCTCAGCCCCACTCACCTCACAGAGTGTTTGTTGTGGGGGAGGAAGGGAAAGGAGAATGTTAGCCGCTTGGAGACTCCTGAAGGGGAGTGATAAAGCGGGATATCAAATCCAAACTCTTCTTCTTCTCTGTGAGGTGAGTGGGGCTGAGAGATTCAAAGAAGTGTGACTAGCCCAAGTTCACCCAGCAGCTGCATGTGGAGGAGCAGGGAATCGAACCCGGTTCCTTAGATTACGAGACTACCGCTCTTAACCACTACACCACACTGTTTCTCTACTAACAGCAGCCAATGCCCTCTTGGTTAGCTGGCGTACTGATAACAAAATTAAACTTTAAATTACACATCTTGATAGCAGGAATGGGGTAGAAATTAGATTTTGTTTGCATTTTAAGGAGAAACTACCTAGGTAATCTGTATTTCTCAAACCAACCTCAACACAGCTGGCCTTTGAATTTTGCAATACAGTTCTCCATCCACAAATGCACGCAAAAAGAAAGCATATCAGAGGAAAGAGGATACAAGAATGCAGATATTAGTGAAAATAGTGTGCAAAAATACATTCTGTTAGGTGAAATTGTTTATAAAACTGCATGTGCAAGGATAAATGGGTGGAAAAATGGGAAATATGGAAAAAATTGCTGTGTGGAGTTTCGGGGGAGGGCTTGATTTCATTACCCATCCCAAGCCTTCAGGACAGGACATGCTCTGAATTAAATCAACACTGTAGCCAAAATGCTGTAGTCTATTTCATTTAAAAAAGTCATGAAGCCAGGGTGAGTGATGCCCAGGTCAATCCTGGCAGTGGTAAAGAAGAAGTTGTGTTTCATAGAATCATAGAATCATAGAGTTGGAAGAGACCACAAGGGCCATCGAGTCCAACCCCCTGCCAAGCGGGAAACACCATCAGAGCACTCCTGACATATGGTTGTCAAGCCTCTGCTTAAAGACCTCCAGAGAAGGAGACTCCACCACACTCCTTGGCAGCAAATTCCACTGTCAAACAGCTCTTACTGTCAGGAAGTTCTTCCTAATGTTTAGGTGGAATCTTCTTTCTTGTAGTTTGGAACCATTGCTCCCTGTCCGCTTCTCTGGAGCAGCAGAAAACAACCCTTCTCCCTCCTCTATGTGACATCCTTTTATATATTTGAACATGGCTATCATATCACCCCTTAGCCGCCTCTTCTCCAGGCTAAACATGCCCAGCTCCCTTAGCCGTTCCTCATAAGGCATCGTTTCCAGGCCTTTGACCATTTTGGTTGCCCTCCTCTGGACACGTTCCAGTTTGTCAGTGTGCTTCTTGAACTGTGGTGCCCAGAACTGGACACAGTACTCCAGGTGAGGTCTGACCAGAGCAGAATACAGTGGCACTGTTACTTCCCTTGATCTAGATGCTATACTCCTATTGATGCAGCCCAGAATTGCATTGGCTTTTTTAGCTGCCGTGTCACACTGTTGGCTCATGTCAAGTTTGTGGTCTACCAAGACTCCTAGATCCTTTTCACATGTACTGCTCTCAAGCCAGGTGTCACCCATCTTGTATTTGTGCCTCTCATTCCCCCCCCCCCCCAAGTGCAATACTTTCTCCCTGTTAAAATTCATCTTGTTTGTTTTGACCCAGTTCTCTAATCTGTCAAGGTCGTTTTGAAGTGTGATCCTGTCCTCTGGGGTGTTAGCCACCCCTCCCAGTTTGCTGTCATCTGCAAATTTGATCAGGATGCCCTTGAGTCCATCATCCAAGTTGTTGATAAAGATGTTGAATAAGACCGGGCCCAAGACAGAACCCTGTTGCACCCCACTAGTCACTCTTCTCCAGGATGAAGAGGAACCATTGATGAGACCCTTTGGGTTCGGTCAGTCAGCCAGTTACAAATCCACTGAGTGGTAGCATAGTCAAGACCGCATTTTACCAGCTTCTTTACAAGAATATCATGGGCCACCTTGTCAAATGCCTTGCTGAAATCAAGGTAGGCTACATCCACTGCGTTCCCTTCATCTACCAGGCTTGTAATTCTGTCAAAAAACGAGATCAGGTTAGTCTGACATGACTTATTTTTCAGAAATCCATGCTGACTATTGGTGATCACAGCATTCCTTTCTAGGTGCTCACAGACTGTTTGCTTAATGATCTGCTCCAGAATCTTCCCTGGTATTGATGTCAGACTGACTGGGCGGTAATTATTTGGATCCTCTCTTTTCCCCTTTTTGAAAATAGGGACAACATTTGCCCTCCTCCAGTCTGCCGGGACTTTGCCTGTTCTCCAGGAGTTCTCAAAGATGACTGCCAGTGGTTCTGAGATCACATCTGCCAGTTCTTTTAATACTCTTGGATGCAGTTCATCTGGCCCTGGAGACTTGAATACATCTAGACTAGCCAAGTATTCTTGTACTATCTCCTTAGTTATTCTGGGCTGTGTTTCCTCTGTTGAATCATTTGCTCCAAATTTTTCAGGTCGGGCATTGTTTTCCTTTCTTTCTTTCTTTTTCAATTCTTTTAAATTGAGTTTCAGTTACAACATCAAAGAAAGAAAAAAAGATAACAAAAAAGAACACAAAAGACAAAACAACAATTTCAAAGGGAGAACAAGAAGAAAAGATATCCATACCTAACACCAGAGAACATCAATCTCTGTTACAATTCTATATCTTATTCTTTAAAACTTTATATATTTAGATATTTAGATCTTTCTTCTACACCCCTGTTGACCTCCTTCCCTCCCGATTTCGGGCTTCTTGATGAAAGGAAATTTTCCATTTTCTGCAGCTAATAATTATTGATGGTTTGCGCATCGTAAGTTTTATAACAGACCTGCTATAGTTTTTAAATTTCTATGGTTTCCTTCAATGTATACCATAAATTTATTCCAATCACTAATAAACTTTGTATTTTTTTGGTTTTTAATTTTTTGCGTCATTTTTGCTAATTCAACATATTCAAATAATCTTGTTTGCCAATCTCTAATTGTTGGTGTATTTGTACTTTTCCAATTTTGTGCAATTAGTATTCTGGCCGCTGCTGTCGAGTATTGGAATAAAATCTTATCTTCTTTTTTAATTTCATCCCCGATTATTCCTAGTAAAAAGGCCTCTGGTCTTTTAGGGAAAGTATATTTAATTTTTTTTTTAACTCCTTATAAATCAGACCCCAAGATTTCTTCATTTCCTCGCAAGTCCACCACATATGGTAGAAATTGCCTTCTTTGATTTTACACTTCCAGCAGGCCTTATTTCCTGTTTTGTACATTTTTCCTAATTTTGCTGGTGTGATGTACCACCTATACATCATCTTCTCCAAATTTTCTCTAAGTGTAACACTTGCCATAAATTTTATTCCATTGTTCCATAATTTCGACCATTTTTCGTATTCTATATTATATCCCAAGTCCATTGCCCATTTTATCATAACCTCCTTTATTTCTTCATCTTTGGTGTCCCATTCCAATAGTATATAATACATTTTGGATAATAACTTGGTTTTACCTTCAATTATTTCTATCTGAAATTTGGATTTTTTTTCACTCATCCCTACTTTTTTTTATCTTCCATCCATAATGCGTTTATTTGATGATATTGTAGCCAGCCTGTTAATTTTCCTTTCAAATCCTCATATGTTCTCAATTTCCAGCTGCTTTCTGATCTTATCAGTAGGTCTTTGAAGTCAATCTTTCTCCTTCCATATTTGCTTTCTTAGTTATTAAAATATCCGTTGGCGATAACCACCAGGGTGTTTTCCATTCTAAGAGTTTTTTTATTTTTCTCCCAAACTTCATATAGTGGTTCTCTAATGATGTGGCTTGAAAACCCTTTATGTACCTTTTCTTTATTTAACCACAAGTAGTAGTGCCAACTGAACCTATTGTTAAACCCTTCTAGGTCTAATAAATCAGTGTTTTCCAAAATTATCCAGCCTTTGATCCAGCAGAGGCAGGCGGCCTCGAAGTATAATTTCAAATTTGGGACCGAGAATCCCCCTCTTTCTTTTCGATCTGTGAGTAATTTGAATCTGATTCTCGGTCTTTTCCCTTGCCATATAAATTTCGAAAGGGTTTTCTGCCAATCCTTAAACATTTTGGAACCTTTAATCACTGGAATGTTTTGGAACAGGAATAACATTTTTGGGAGTACGTTCATTTTTATTGCCGCTATCCTTCTCATCCACGAAAGTTTGACTCTATTCCATGTATCTAGATCTTTTTTAATTTCCTTCTATGTTGTCAAATAATTGTCTTGAATTAAATTTATATTTTTTGTAGTTAGCCAAATTCCCAGATATTTTATTTTTTTGGCCACCTTAATTCCATTCTGTATCTCTAATTTTTCTCTTTCATCCTTTCCTAGATTTTTAGTCATCATTTTGGTCTTTAATTTATTCAATTTAAAACCAGATAGTTTGCCGTACTCTTCTAATATTTCCAGCGCCTTGCTGACACTTTTTTGAGGCTCTTCTAGGGATAGCATCAAATCGTCTACGTAAGCTTTTAATTTATATTCTTTTGTTCCTACTTTAATCCCTCGAATCTCTGGTGTTGCTCTTATTTTGTTTGCGATTACCTCTAATACTATAATGAATAAAAGCGGGGGGAGAGGGCAACCCTGTCTTGTTCCTTTTTCGATTCTAAATGGATTTGTTAAGTTGTTGTTTATGATCAATTTGGCAGATTGATTCGAATATACTGCCATTATTTCTTTCATGAATTTGCCCTCTATCCCTGCCTTCTCCATGCTTTTTAGTAGGAACGGCCAAGAGACATTGTCGAATGCCTTCTCCGCATGGATAAAAATCAGCGCCGCAGGTACCTCATTCTTACACTCCAGATATTCAATGATGTTTATAGTATGTCTTACATTATCTTTAAGAAACCTATTTGGGAGGAATCCTGCTTGATCTTTATGAATTAGGTTTACTAAACACTTTTTAAGTCTGTTTGCCATTACCTCTGCGAAGATTTTGTAATCGTTATTTAATAATGATATAGGCCTATAGTTTTTGATATTTAATTTATCCGTATCCGGTTTAGGGATCATCGTGATGTGGGCCTCTTTCCATGACTCTGGTATCCTTCCTCCTCCCAATATGTTATTCATGATGTCACATAGCACTGGCGTTAATTGGTTTTCTAATACTTTGTAATATTTGGCAGACAGTCCATCTGGTCCTGGGGCCTTCCCTAGTTTCATTTTTCTTATCGCATTCTGGATCTCTTCTATTTTTATAGATTTGTTTAGTTGAGCTCTTTCTTCCTCTGTTATGGTCTTCCCGCTGCAGTCTTCTAAATATTTTTCTATTTGGTTTAAATCTTCTTCCTTTTTATACAATTTCTCATAAAATTTGAGGAAATTTTCCTTTATTCCTTTTAGCTCTTCTATCAATTGCTCCTCTATTTTTATCTTATTTATCACATTTTGTTTTTGCCTTCTTCGCAATTGCTAAGCTAGTAGTTTACCTGTTTTATTAGCTGATTCGAAATATTTTTGCTTCATTAACTTAATTTTCCATTCGATTTCTTGATTTGTCAGCATTGAATATTGTGTTTGTAATATTTTTGTCATTTGTGTGTTTTGTTCATCTTTCGGGTTTGTTATTAGTTTTTCCCCGCATTCTCTTAGCTGTCTGAGAATTTATTCTTTCTTTTGTTCTCTTATTTTCCTCTTATAGCTATTTTGCTGGATGAAGAAGCTTCTTAAGACCACCTTGCTGGCATCCCAGACTACCTCTATGCTTGTTTCTGTATTAAGGTTCAAATCGAAGTAATCTTTTAAGGTGGCTTTGGCCTTTTCAATAACTTCTTCACTCTCCAATAAATATTCATTCATTCTCCAACTGAAACCCCCCCCCCCCGGTGATACACCTTTTATTTCCAACATTATCGAATTATGATCAGAGAGAGTTCTCGGTTGAATTTCACATTTTCAAGTTCTTAAAGTAAGTTCTCTTGAGATCCAGATTTGGTCAATTCTGCCCCAGCTTTTGTGTGTTTCTGAGAAAAAGGTGAATTGCTTCTCTGTTGGATGTTTATGTCTCCAGATGTCTATTAAATCTAAATTTTCTTCCAGATTGTTAAAGGATCTTGGCAGTTTCCCTTGGTTACGCTTTTTCTTTTCTGTTTGTCTGTCAATTTCTGGTACCGGCACTCCGTTGAAATCAATTATTAATTTCTTTTGATAGCTTTCTCTTAAAATTGTATTTCTCATCTCTATCGAGTTAAATATAACCAAGCAGTCTCCCGGAACTTTTTTGGATTTTACTTGTTTGGACCTTATTTTTATTCTAAAAGCGTTTTCTATCGTATATGCAATCTCTTCTTCCTTCAGTTCTAACCATTTCATTAATTCTTTAATCATTTTTTCTTTGATATTCTCATTAGTTTCTTCTCCTACTCCTCTGAACTTTAAATTTAACTGTTTTGTTTCATTTCCATCATCGCTAAATTATCCAAAACTTGATCTTGGTTCCTGTTCAATTCTCTAAGTTCCTCTTTTATCCTGTCTGTCTCCTTCCTTTGTTCCTTCATTTCTTTTGTTTGTTTGTTTGATTCTTCTAAAATCTTTGATCAAACCGTTAAGTCTTTTATTTTACTTGACAGTTCACCTACTGCTCCCTCTATCTTCTTGTCAATCAACTCATGCATCTCTCCTAACTTTTTCTCCATGTGAATTTCACTCTGTTTAAATTCCTCTTTTATTTTTAACCATAGGATGCCTAAGTCTTTAATTTCTTCTTGTCGAGATGCTTTCCTCTCTGATGGTGTTCCTCCTATCTTTTTTCCGTTTTTTCCGGACATTTTCTCCATTTCCACTCTCTCTCCTTTTTTATTTTTTGTTTTCATTTTTTTAAAAAATTACATTTCTTTTTATTCTCTCCCCTAGAGGGCGCACAATCTTAACAAATTTTAATTAATTATCAAAAAATAATTACAACAGCACCGGCTTGAGCAGTCTGATTCCAATTTTTTACCAATTGCAATCAGGCAGAGAGATGTAGAATAGTTCTGTAAGTTTAACCAATCAAATTATCCCCTGTCCCTTTAAATTTCTCCTAATGCGTCAAAATCTTATTTATACTTTATATTTATAAGTTTTCCAAGTCAAAATCGGTGATTCCAAATATCAATTAAATTCTCGTCCCGTGCCTACTTAATTCATTTACAGTCCATACATTCCATACATTCTGAATGTGGATAAATCCAAAATAAACTCATAATCAATACAATTTTGTCTGAGGCTTGTTAAATATATAATGGTAAAGGCCCTATAATAAGGCCATTGGGGTCATTAAAGAAATGTCAGTCTTAAAGGAAGTCTTTATGTAAAATAAAATAAAATAAAATAAAAAGACAGGAGAATCATAAGTTTAACCTGTATCTAACTTTTGTTTTAAATAAGGACAGTTTATTCTTTCTTTTGTTCAATCTTCAGCCACTTGGTTGGCTTAATCCAATTCAAAGGAGGGTAGACAGTGTTTGGAAATCTGTCTGAGTAGAGTCCCTTCTGTATCCAAAAAAGAAAAAAAAGAAAAAAAGAAAAAAGGAGGCAGAAAATTCCAAAGCTCCAATACAATCCAAGAACAGTCCGTAAAGAAGAGTAAATTCTAAGTTCTAGACTTTTCAGCCATTTGCTGGATTATTCCAATATAAAGCTGTGTTGAGGAAAGAATCCAGGGGTCCAAAATTAAATCCAGTCCATCAGGTGGAAGGGGGTATATGCCTCTAAGCACAGCCCTCTTTGACTCAGTTCGTGAGTAATTCAAATCCAGAAAGTTCCAAACCTTTAAACGTCCGAAATATTCCAAAAATTAATCCAGTCACTCAAAAAGAGGAAAGTAAGTATCCTAATGGAAATATATATAGGACCCTATAAGCTCAGTTCGTATGAAATCCCCAACCATTTAGCAGGAGGGAGTAAAGAAAAAATCAAAAGTCCAAGTTCTTTTAAAGGGGGGAGGTTAGAGTCCGGAGTTGAGGTTTGGGGAAAGAAGGAACATTTACTTGCTCGAACGATGATATAAAAAGTCCAAAATTTGAAGCAGAAAGAGTAATGATTGGAGATTATTATTTTAGCACCTTTGGAGCCTTTGTGTTTATTACATCTTTCCTCCTCTCCCCTCTTTCTCCTTTATATTTCTGTCTTAAGATTTAAGGCTGCAACGTGTTCCTTTTCTTTGTAGCCACTCTGTTTAGTAAACTCCCACAATGAGGTCACTGTTATTATTCTCTCCCTTAATTTTGATCCAAATGCTCTCACTTTGGCTTTGAGGTTCTAAATCTTGGATCTCTTCACAGGTATACACATCCTTGACATATAATGCCACTCCTCCTCCTTTCTTGTCTGGTCTTTTTCTCTGAAATAGATTGTATCCCTCCATTATTACATTCCAATCGTGGGACTTATCCCACCAGGTTTCAGTGATGCCTATTATGTCATATTTAGTTTGCTGTACCAAGAGCTCAAGCTCATCTTGTTTATTTCCCATGCTTTGCGCATTAGTGTACAGACATTGAAGTCCATTAATCATTCCCCCGTGTCTCTTATTTAAGCATTTTTTCCTCCCACCACTAGGTCTGCGTGCTGTTTGTTCCATTTGGTCTATGACATTTGGATGATCATCTTCATCAATTGATA
Organism: Podarcis gaigeae; assembly: GCF_964106915.1. Lineage (NCBI taxonomy): Eukaryota > Metazoa > Chordata > Lepidosauria > Squamata > Lacertidae > Podarcis > Podarcis gaigeae. Next base: position 49,645,431 of record NC_139691.1, read on the forward strand.
GACTCCTACCTTCAGGAGCACTGTCTCCCTCCCCCACATTAGTCAGTTTAAAGCCCTCCTGATGAGTTTTCTGAGATTTTTGGCAAAAACATTCCTCCCAACTGTTGTGAGGTGCAGCCCATTGCTTGCCAGAAGTCCATCTTCAAGAAACTGCAGTCTGTGATCTAAGAATCCAAACCGTTCCTGTTTACACCATTTGCGAAGCCAGCTGTTCACTTCCACTATTTTTCCCTCTCTCCCTGGGCCACGTCGTTCAACTGGGAGGACAGATGAGATGACAATTTGTGCATTTAATTGCTTCAATTTCCTGCCCAGAGCCTCATAATCTCTTTTGATCTTCTGGAGGCTATTGCTTGCAGTGTCATTGGTTCCCACATGAACCAAGAGGAAGGGGTATTTGTCAGTGGGTTTTATGATTCCTTGCAGTCGTTCAGTTACATCTTGGATTCGCTGAAATGGTCTTGTGGGGCCTTTTCTCAGAGGAGCGCTTGGTTAAAGCATTGGCTTGCTCAGCTGAAGGTCCCAGAAATGGGAACCGGCTGAACATATGAAGACTGGTGGACTTGTCAGATGGTCCCTAAGGAGACCCAGATAGTCCCCAAGGAAGGCAAATATCAGACATCTCCATTGAATTGGAGTCAGTTGGTGTCAGTTATTTGCCAGAGGGAGAACTGCTGGGGAGAATTGAACAAATTCCACCCTGTTCACTGACACAGCTAATGACTCATGTAGGATTATGGGTAACAAACCTTTGAGATGGGAAGCTGGGTCATGCACTGCATTATGCAACTGAATTTCATGGTATATTAGTAACAGTGATTGGCAATGCAGCATGATGGGAAATTGCTAACATCAGGGAAAAGGAGCACAATTCTTCAAAGAGTGCCAGACCAATACACACACGTACATGCTTTGTGCAGTCTACAGTCTACGTGCACTCCTTACCCAAGGAATAATTTTTCTCTGCTCGGGTACAGTTGCTGCCTGGTCATAAATGCAATTGAGGCATGTCCCATCTGACCTGTGTGTACTGGGAAACTAGCAGTATTTGGTCATGAGGGGGAAGCATTCAAAGTACACATTGACATTATCTACTGCAGTGGTGTGGGTTTTTTGTACAGTTTTTCATTCATTTTGATGAACAGACATCCCAGTTAATAGCAGCAGAATTCCAGGTGCCCCTGGACACCCAACCAACAACTTTCTGCTCGCCTTACCTTCAAGCAAACAGTCCCTATCACCCACCCTGCACCAGATGTAGCATTGATGAGTGAAATAAGGAAACCATTGTACTTGGAAAGCTGGCATCACAGTAAGTGTTAAGCCTTCTTCACTGCTAACCAGTTATTCCTTATGAATGCTCCCCTCTGACCTCTGTGGCCATGTCAACTTCACAAACACATGTTTAGAAATACATCAGAGGTATTATGTAACTCCAACCTTCATTTTCTCTGAATTTATATTGGTATCTCTCCAGGGCAGAGACATGCCTTGCTGGGTATTAGAACTCTGTGGAGTGCAGTATATATCAATTGCACTGTTAACAACCTCTGACTAGCTGCATTAAGTTACATGGTCAGGGTTGTTGTGCAAAAGTCCAGAAAATTTCTTTATTCTTTCCTATCATGCGGCTAAAAGCTGTGTACTTATAATAAGAGAATAGGTATTTTCAGTGGAAAGCTCTCCCCCAAGAGGCATGCCTAGCACCATCTTTATCTATTTTTAGGCTTAGTATATTAGTCCCAGATAAATAATATATTCAGACACAATTTGTCATGTAAGGCTTCGGTCAAGGATGGGGGAAATGGAGGCCCTGCAGCTGTTGTTGGGACTATAAATCCCATCAGCCTATGGCCACTGGCACTGCTGGAGGGGGCTGTTGGAAGGATGGATGGAAGAATCAGGCAATTTGTGCCCTATTTCAATTGTTTTTCATAAGCTGGAGTTCAACCAGTGGTGCCAACTTGAATAAAATATGGTGGGGGGCACTCAAGTAAGCCCTACTCCACACAATCACATGGCATGGTGCATGCACACCATTTGAATGACAATACTAATCTACTTTGAGGGGACCTGGTCCCCTCAAATATTTTAATGGGGGGGGTGTGAAGGGACCTCAGCCCCGAGGAGTTGGCACCTTTTTTGGGGGTGGAGGCTCCCTCACTCCCCTCTGCTGCTCTCCTTCCTAGTACCAGAAGTATTTAGAATTATTTATGGGAGCAGAGAAAATGTCAGCTGTGGTGTAAATGCAGCTGGAGGTGATTCCATGCTTTTCACCCCTCTTCAGAGCTTTCCAGAACACTTTGTTTGACCAGCTGATGATTCCTGTGACAAGAAGGACATCCTAATCCTTCTGAACTGAGGTCTGGTTAACGTGCTACATTGTAATTACTGAGAGCTGATGGGAGACACTCTCTCCCTTTGGCATTAAATTCAAGCCCTGACCTTTTCTAACATAATGACTAACTCAACCTTTACACAATAATACATGTGATATTTGGAGAACATCGCGTAGAGTGCCATTTTAACTAATTGGATAGAAATAGATTTACAGAAGCAAATGAATTTGCCAATCAGGCACTGCCTTCTTATCTACTTGATGTCATAATCATCTGCTTTGGCACACTCTATAGACTGTTGGCTTTGCTTTAATTACAACCTAACTGGGCTACGAAAATCCAGCTCAGAGTTAGGCAGCACTTGGCAGGGACACAATTCTGCATCTATTCTGCAGAGAATTCTGTGCTGGGAAAACCTCAGAATGGAATACCTGGGAAAATCCAACTTCTTGAGAATCTCACCTTTTCTTTTTAAAGAATGGCAAAGTGAATTCCTAGGCCTTATGCATACAAAGATTTCCTTCAAATTGCACTTGCACTACTCTGTGGTATCTCAAGAGGCAGGGGAGGCATCAAAAGAGATTTCCAGTGCCTGTAAGACAAGGTTTCAAACACCATTCACTGTGAAAGCCAGAATATATATTTTTTTTGGGGGGGGGGTTGAAAACAAAAGCATTCTAGGAAAATAGCTGTCCAGATGATAACCCATATGCAAAACCAGCAAGATGGGTGCAATCCACATGAGTGATGTTAGGATGGACCTCTCAAATACCAAAACAAGGAGAAAGGACTTGCTAACTCTCACTCGTTCTCAGGGCTCCCTGCTCACTCCCAGGTGCAAGCCAAGACAATGGCAAACAGGAGCTAGCAGGTGGCATGCATGGGCATGAGTAAGACCTTAATGGTAAGTTGGCACCTTCATTATACACCTTTGGGCGCCAGGCAAAAATGTTCCTCTTTAACTAGCACTTTGACTGATTAACATCCTATACCCTTTTAAATATGGGAAGGGCTGTGTGTGTGTGTGTGTGTGTGTGTGTGTGTGTGTTTGTTCTTGTTTCTGCTATTTATGTTGTTGTTTTTATTTTGTATTTTTATGTTGTGAACCGCCCTGAGATCTACATATGAAGGGCGGTATATAATTTAAAATTAAACAAATAAATAAGCAAGAAAGAAAGCTCTGTTGCTCTTTATATTAATGCCAGCTCTTGACCTATCTCTGAGGTGGGGTCCAGTGCAGGTTTCAGGTGAATGCAGCTCAGAAGGGCAGCAGGTACAGTTGGGATGGGCTGGAGGTTTGGTGAAGATCAAAGGGCCAGAGATAAAGGCAGAAGCAGAGTGAGACAGAAGGTTAAGCTCCAAAGGAGCAATGGGAAGTTAGAGGAGAAGAAGGCAAATAGAAGAACAAAGGCAGGTAAGAGCATAATGAGAGCCTTGCTAGATCAGACCAAAGGCTCATCTAATCCAACAGTGTGCATCCCACAGTGGACAACAGATGCTTTTGGGGAGCCTGCAAGCAGGACCTGAGTGCAGCAGCAACTCTCCCACCTGTGATCCCCACAACAGAGTAATACTTCCTCTGATCCTGAAGGTAGAGCCCACGTTGGTGACCATCACTCCCACCCAATAAAGTTATCCACAGTGGGTTCAAGTCAACACTGGTCTTCCCATTCAGCCCTTTCTCCTTGGCAGCATCATCCCCCATTCATTCAAGTCAACAATTGTATTCCCATTGACCTCCTCCACTCCCATCCCTCCTCTGCAACTATCTATATCTGCTCAGTTTTATTTTGATAAGACCCCTGCTGCTTCCCTTGCGTGGAACATCAGCAATGATTTGATGGTTAAGGGTTGGCAAAATTCAGCCATGTGTCCCGACACAGGCAGCTGCAAACTGTTACCAACTCCTAAATGCTACAACAAGATCACAATTTGCTCCGGAGTGATAAAATGACCCAATGAAGTGAATTGCACTGTGAAAAATAAATGTAAGATGCTATTGCAGATGCGCAAATGATTATTTCATTATCTGGCCAATGTACAAGCGACAGATACAAATTGTTCCAATCATACAGTGATGAAAAAGTAATGAACAATGGATTCTTGAATGAGCAGAGGAAGAAAATAATGAATTGCAGTTTAAATGAAATCAGGAGTCAATGGACTGGATCACAGACTGTCCTTCAGATGCAGGAATTCTGCTTTAATGCTGCCATTTGTAGGGGAAATTGTCCCTTAAAATAAAAATTGTCACTCGGTTTGAGAAGGGGAACAGGCAGAGAGGAGAAGCAGAAGGGAGTACTGCACAGACCCCTGGATAAATTAGCAACAGAACAGATTTTAATCTGTCCCTGGCAGTCTCCAGATATACTCTTCCTCACCAAGTTTTGCTAGTAGGCTTTCAAGGAAATATTCACATTGAAATAATCAGAAGATATATCTGTGTCATCTAGGCAATCCCTTGCTCTCCCTCTGATCCAGCCATCCCCACCCTGGTGTCCTCCAGATATTGGTGGAAATCAACACTCACCAACCCCAGCCAGCTTAGCCAGTGGTCAAGAGAGTCCAGGGCCTTTCAGCAACAGCTATAGGGCCACAGGTTTTCCACCCATGGCTTACAAGGTCTTTTCTTGACCCCAAGCAGCCAGCATCCTCTTGGCTGAAGTCTCTTCAACTTAGGCACATTGAGGCTCCAACTAGGAGGTGCCTTGAAGGTTAGGCACTAAAATGCCATTCTCCCAGTGCTCCCAGGTTTGGCAACTCCACTATCTGGGATCTGAGCTTCAAAAAAGCAATGTATTTTCCCCAAACCTCAGACAGCAGCTTGCTTTATTTGGCACCCACTTCAGTGCCTAGCTTTTATTTAGTTATAATAATTATTAATTTATTAAATTTATATCCTGCCCTTTATCCAAAGATCACAGGACAGTTTACAATATTAAAATACAACATGGAAAGACAAAATATAATAACAAACAAACAAACAAACAAACAAACAAACAAACAAACAAACAAACACATATTAGAGGCCCTAGGAGGAGAGGAATGTTTTCACCTGGCTCCTAAAGATATGTAATGAAGGCACCAGGTGGGTCTCCCTGGGGAGAGCATGCCACAAATGCTTGGTGGGGAGTCACCACCAAAAAGGCCCGTTCTTGTCTTGCCACACTCTGGACATGTTGCTGGGGTGCGCTTTGGTCTTTCAAATTTCAGCAGTGCACTGTGTTGTGTCCCCTCTTGCCTTCTGTTCTGCTCAGTTCACGATGTCATAGTTCCATTGTCCAGTGTTGCAAAATCGGTTGCGCTGGCTGCCCTAAATCTGCCTCTGCTCTCGTGGAGGAGGCGCACGAAGAAGGACCTCAGATGATGGATCACAGAGTCCGTGTTGGGGAGAGAGGCTGCCCTTAAGGCTTGCCACAGCTCCTTACAAATCATTCACCTACCTGCCTCCTCCTCCTCTTCCCCCAAATCCCGCTTTCCTTTGTTGCTGCTCCAGGGGTCACAGTACAGGAATAAAGGGGGAAAGTCAACACCATGGAAGAAACATCCTGTGGAACCGTAGTAGCCTGAACAGTCATCCAAGGGGGAGGCGGAGCTCCTTCCTTCCATCTATTCTACCACTGTTAGTGAGAAATAAGGAAAGTAAATGGGACAGTGGGGGGGGGGGGAGTGATTTGGACAGGCAGGCTGGAGTGCCTTTCTCCAGCTCTGGCTTGGATCTAAGCCTCAGAAGAACCTTTGTGATCATAATGCAGGCCTCATTATGAGATTTGGATTTCTGTCCCAGAGAAATACACCCATAAGAACATAAGAAGAGCCAAAGGGGAACCATCTAGTCCAACGTCTTCTCACAAAGGCCACCCAGATGCCTGTACTGGGAAGCCCACAAACAAGACCTGAGCATAAGAGAAACACTCTCCTCTCTTGTGGTTTCCAGAAACTGCTGTGCAGGAGCATTGCTGCCTCTGACTATGGACGCAAAACATAGCCTCCGTGATGCCTTTTAGCCACTGATGGCTCTCTCCTCCGTGAATTTGTCCAATCCTCTTTTAAAGCCATCTAAGCTGGTAGCCATTGCTGCCTTCTGTGGGAATGAGTTCCAGAGTTGATGCACTGCATTAACAAGTCATTCCTTTTCTCTGTTCTGAATCTTCCATTGTTCGGCTTCATTGGAGGCCCACAGGCTCCAGTGCTATGAGAGAGGGAGAAAACCTTTTCTCTCTCCACCTTCTCTAGGCCAGGCATAAATTTCTTCTGTTATGGCACCTCCTCCTTGCCTTTTCTCTAAAGTCCCTAACGCTGCAGGGGAATCACTCCATCTGGATCATTTTTGTTGTACTTTTCTGAATCAATTCTATCTCCTCAGAAGCCTTTTTCAAGAGAGGTGACCAGAACTGTACACTGTACTCCAAATGCAGTTCCATTATAGATTTGTATGATAACATTATGATAGCAGTTTTATTTTCCATTTATTTCCTAACGACCCCAGCACGAAACCCACTTTTTTGACAGCTGCTGCATACTTCCCCCTCCCCCCAAAAAACTCCAGTCCTCTGCTATTTGCACACCATTGTCCTTGCTGTCATTTGAAAATTGTTTTTTCACAAGAGAGAAAAGAGCCTCTGTTTCCGCTTTAACAGAGTGGCTTCCACAGTCTGCCCCCACCAGCCCCTGCCGGCGTCAAAGTGGTGTAGGAAGATTTGCAACACCTCTGTGTGGAGATGAAGGACTTCTATTTCAGAGCTCAAAGTCTCATGTGAAAGAAAAGGTCATATCCCATTACAACTTGCTCAATGGCCTTGGAATATTGACTGGGACCTTTTCCTTTTAACAGCATCAACAAAGACCGGCAGAATACAATGATTTTTCAGCTCCATCAATAGGCCTGGATGGATGTCGACGCAGCACACACCAGAGAATAGGATTTGCCTTGCCCGGTGGACCACAATAAATACTGGCAGGGTGAAGAGAAGTCAATGAGGAGGAGAAAAAGATGTCTCTGTTGCACGGAGGTGCATGGGAAGTGGCAGCCGGTTGCCGTCTTAACACATATTGGAGACACACTCCATTAAGAACCTATCAGTCCTTTGGAGGTCGGTGTGACCTTGAGATGCGTCCTGAATAAATGCCAGGAGGATCTTAATCCAGATCAAATTGCAGCTTTTCAAAAGTGTGAGAGGAGGGGCTGCCTAATTACAACATTAATAATAATAATATTAGTAGCAGGACTATTTTTGCCCCGTTGATCTATGCGCAGAGCACTTTAAGAAGTATGAGAAGGCAGGTGCAGAGGAGTTTACAGTATAAACAGCCCCAAATGGGGAGATGATAGAGGGAAGAGCAGAGCACAAAAGCAAAGGGCAAGGCCAGGTTTCAGGGGGTGCCCTGGGCATCACCAGCCTGCTGCCCCCCCCCCATCAGCTTTGCTAGGGAGCAGAGGGGTGGCTGGCAGTGAAACTGGATTCTTTGCATTTTGAAATGAGAAACTCCCTAATTCGCACTTCTCATACCAACAGGCGAATTGAAACACAGCTACTGTACCCTTCAAAATCCATACTCCCAATTTTGCAGTACTGTTCTCTGATTAAACAGTACAAACAAAATTGTGTTGTATTAGCAAACCTTGCTGCTGTGACAAAAACAGCAAAGTGTTTATGAGGAGAAATTCAGACTAAAATGCTGGCACGGATTTTTCTTTGTTTGCAAATTGCGGTGGAGAACTGAATTTAAGGCTGCAAAAAATGAGAAACCAAATTGGATGGATCCAATTGCCATCAGTTTCAGAAACTATTATTTCCCAGCATAGGAGCTCCTGGGGGCCAAGCTCCCTTTGGTTCCACAATAAAATACTTGAGGGGGGTGATTCCCCCTCCCAGTTGATGGGCATTGCCACTGAAATGGTGTGCATGCACCATGACATATGATCAATTGAAGGGGGGGGGGCTTACCTGGGCCTCCAGCAATATTTTATTCAAGTTGTCACCCCTGTTTCCCAGCACGCCGCTGGCTAATTACCATTTGGGGATCCAGGCCACAATGTCCTTCGTAGAGTGGTGAGAGACTGGGAGCCCTGAAAGGAGCCGGTTCAGATGCTGACCCAGCCACAGAGACAGGCAATCCATCACCCACAATCCCTCTATCCTATAGACATGGAGAGAACCTAAGTTCCTTCCTTGTGTCAGGGCCACAGCAAGCATCAGGGCTGCAAATGCTGCCAGGTGTGGATGACATTGTGGCCTACAGGCCCCGCCCCCCGCCTCAAAGCGTCTTACAAAGAGAAAAAAAATGATCAGTAAAAACAATAAAATACCTCTATGAGATGTTCAAAGGGTGAAATTAACAATAAACTACAAACAGATTAAAGCATACGTCAACATTCTGCAAATCTTGATAGGTTTTTAGCAGATTTTGAAAAGAGTACAGTGAAGGCACCTGCCTGGCATCAATAGGCAGAGAGTTCCAGAGTCTGCCCCGCTGAATGATCAGTTTCTTACAAATGTGGGACAGGTGTTATGTGGCACCTATAATAGTGCCAGTTCTGCAGATCAAAGCTGTCAACTGGGGTAAGGCCAGAGGTCCTCAAACTTTTTAAGCAGGGGGCTGGTTCACTGGCCCTCAGACACTGCTGGGGGCTGGACTATAATTTGAAAAAATATGAAGAAATTCCTATGCACAGTGCACATATTTTATTTGTGGTGCACAAAAAATAGGAAAAACAATACAATATTTAAAATGAAGAACAATTTTAATCAACATAAACTTATTAGTATTTCAATGGGAAAAGGCTGGTCTCTGCTAGTCGAACCTGTAGAACCATCCGTCATACCTACTGGCTGCACTGGCCTCTCTTACAGAGAAGCTCTTTTAACTCCAGCCTCAGTTAGCCACCTACAATCCTTTGCAGCCTGCCCTCCCTCCAGCTTGCCATGCTTAAAAAAAAGGTAAAGGTACCCCTGCCCGTACGGGCCAGTCTTGACAGACTCTGGGGTTGTGCGTCCATCTCACTTAAGAGGCCAGGGGCCAGCGCTGTCCGAAGACACTTCCGGGTCACATGGCCAGCGTGACAAAGCTGCATCTGGCGAGCCAGCGCAGCACATGGAACACCGTTTACCTTCCCATGCTTACAGGCAACTTATTCTGCCATGGGGTTTTTAGAACAGATTGAAAGGGGACTTGCAGAAGGGCGAGACTGCCTCTCAGGCCCAAGCAAGCCAATTTGTTTCCTCCCTCTCAATTTGTCCCTTCCCTGGGAGGAAAAGAACATAGCTCAGTGACCAGCAGCTGCCACTCAGTGCCAAGCAGGCATTTGGCTGATTAACGTCCTGTGGCCTTTTAAATGCGTTTGTGGGAGGGGGGCATTGGTTTGTTTTTATCTTATTATGTTTTCTGGTGCTCTCATTTTGTATTTCTGTGTTGTGGATGAAGGGCAATGAAATATACTCAGAGTTGAGAGTGGATTTCGTGCTCTTTATTCAGCTCATGGCAGTGAGGAATGGAAGTTCCCCCCAAATATACATTATCTACACAATGGGTCGCACGTGATTGGCTAATTCAGGGATTCTCCTGTAGGCCAATCAGGTTGCAGATTCCCTTCCATCTGGAGCTGTATTGAGTGGCTCCTGCGGACCAATCAGACTGCTGTATTGTTCTAGGACCAATCAGACTGCTGCATTCTAGGACCAATCAGACTGCTGCATTCTGAATCCTATTGTTCTGGGACCAATCAGACTGCTGCCTTTTGGATCCTATTCAACTCAGTACATAACACCCCTCCCCTCTAAGTTCCAGTCCTGCCTGGGAGGTTGCATTTATAGTCCTCAAGGTACTCCGGCCGCCTATGTGTGCGTTGCGGCCTGGGGTATTCCCTGATCAGCGGTTTGGGTTCTGGCTCGTGTTCCGTGGATGCTGGCTGTGATGGGGCCGTTTGGTCTGGCACAACTGGCTCGCTCTGTTGTGGCTCTGGTTCCAGTGTCCTTTTGGCCTCGCGGGTCCTCTCTGTATTAACTGATTCTGCCTCCCCTGCTGGCCCCTCCTGCTCCACAGACTGACTGTGGCGGGTACCCATGCCGGGCCTGCCCCAAAATTCTTTGTGTACACTGGGTCCTGGGCCATGAAGGTCCGGAGGTTCCTACCTTCCCCACCACTACCTCATTCTGAGCTCTGTCGGGGTGAAGGCGGTCCAGTCTGATTGCAAGGCGCTGGCCCATTAGTAGTTCAGCGGGGTTCCAGCCAGTCGTGGAGCTGGGGGTGCTGTGCTGTGCTAGAAGGAATGTGGCAAGGCGGTACTCCCAGTCCCTTTACGTCATGTGGCGGAGGGTGTTCTTGGTGGGCCGGACCATGCGCTCTGCTTGGCCATTGGTGGCAGGGTGGAATGGCTCCGAGTGGATGTAGTGGATGGCGTTCTGAGCTGTGAAGGTCTGGAATTCTCCTGACGTAAATGCAGTTCCATTGTCTGAGATGAGAGTGTCAGGGAGCCTGTGGGTTGCAAACAGCCTGCGTAGTACCAGGATGGCTGCAAACGTGGAAGTGGACGGTATCAGTGCGACTTCCAGCCATATGGTGTAGGAGTCCACCACTATGAAGAATGTTTTTCCCTGAAAGGGTCCAGCAAAGTCCATGTGCAGGCGTGACCATGGTGCTCGGGCGGACTCCCAGGACTGGACTGGGGCCCTTGGGGGAGCTGGGTGGGATTCTTGGCAGACCTGGCAGTGTTTGACCCAGGCCTCTATCTCTCCATCAATCCCCGGCCACCACACATAACTCCTGGCAAGGGCCTTCATTCACACCTCTGGGTGTGTCTCGTGTAGGGCTGTGAGGACCCTTTTGCAGAGGGGATGGGGAACGACAATAAAGAAAACAATGCCCGACCTGAAGAATTTGGAGCAAATGATTCAGCAGAGGAAACACAGCCCAGAATAACAGTAAGAGCTGTTTGACAGTGGAATTTGCTGCCAAGGAGTGTGGTGGAGTCTCCTTCTTTGGAGGTCTTTAAGCAGAGGCTTGACAACCATATGTCAGGAGTGCTCTGATGGTGTTTCCTGCTTGGCAGGGGGTGGGACTCGATGGCCCTTGTGGTCTCTTCCAACTCTATGATTCTATGACAACACTGCTTCCCCATAACAGGCACCCCTTGTGGGCCGACAGTACATGTTTGCGGGTTGTGTAGCCCGCAAATTCTCGCCTCGGCCTGCTACTGGGCCATCCCCTCCACACCCAGTCCTGGACCCGGGGGATGACCCCATCTTTCTTGGAATGGTGCGCAACTTCTTGTGCCTGAACGGGGCGGTTGGGAAGCAGTTCCAGGTTCATAACCTCTTGTGCGGGCGCTGGGTCGGGGCCTGTTTTGGTAGTAGTAGACTGCTGAGGGCGTCCGCGTGGCCCATCGCCTTCCCAGGGCGGTGAATCAGTGCATACTGCTAGCTGGCAAGGAAAATTGACCACCTGAGGACGAGAGGAGCCACACTTTGGGAGCCTGCTTTTCAGGGGCAAACAAGCCATCATGGAAATCATGGAACAAGAAATCATGGAATTTTTTTACTCCCTTCAAGATTGCCAGACCCTCCTTGTCGAAGTGTGCCAAGACCGAGTTTGAGACGAGCAAGTCCTTGACTGCCTGGAATTAGGCCCCACACCCAAGGGGTCTGCTTGTCCAGGAGTCTGTGTAGGGGCTCCGCTACCGCCGCCTTATGGGAAAGGAAGGCATGGTAAAAATTCAATAGTCCCAAGAAGGCCTGAAGTTCAGTCTTGCCCTTGGGCGCTGGGGCATCACAAACGGCCCATACCTTGTCACTGGTTGGGTGGACCCCTTCTGCATCCACCAAAAATCACAGGAAGTCCACCTGATGCACTCCTAGTAGACACTTTCCCCGCTTCACCTTGAGACCTGCCGTCTGGAAACGGTGCAGAACAGTGCAGAGGCGGTCCTCAAACTCCTCTGGTGTGGGCCTGGCCATCAATATCATCAAAGAAGGGGGTGACGCCAGGAATCCCTTTAAGGAGAGAGTCCATTAGATTCTGGTGCCACGGTGACACTGAATTGCAGCCGCTTTACCCTGAACGCTCCTCTGTGCGTCACAGTCATCTGTGCCTCTGCTGTGGCCTCATCCACTGGCAGCTTTTGATAGGCTTGGGCCAAGTCCAGCTTGCCAAAAATTTGTGACCCAGCCATGGTGGTGAAGACATGGCTGACCATGGCACTGGGTATGCGTGGGCCGTGAGGGCCTTGTTTATGGTACATTTGTAGTCTGCACAGATGTGGACTTAACCATTACGCTTGATGGGTGTGACGATTGGGGTTTCCCAGGGGGAACTGGGCACACAGGCTCCATATAATATATAAAATAATAATAATAATAATAATAATAATAATAATAATAATAATAATAATAATAATTTATTTGTACCCCACCCATCTGGCTGGGTTTCCCCAGCCACTCTGGGTGGCTTCCATAGAAACCAAAAATACACTAAAATCACACATTAAAAACTTCCCTGAACACTCCAGCACTCCTTGCTCTACAAGCAGGTCTAATTCCTCATCTAAACAGGGTTTCAGGGCAAACGGGACCTGGCGGGCCTTGAACCTGACAGTTCGTACTGCGGGGTCAAGCTGTAGGGCAATGGGGGGGGGCCATATACTGTCCCAATTTCCCATCGAAAACCTCTGGAAATTCCTTGCATATGGCATCCACGTCCACTTGTAAGCTAGTGCAGTTCACCCCGGTGATGGCTAGCCCCAGTGGTCCAAACCATGCCAATCCCAGTAAGCTAACGTAGGGGCCCTTAACCACAAGCAAATCCAGTTGCTGCGTCCACCCTCGATATTGCACCCTGAAGGTCCCCACCCCCATTGTGGGGAACTTACGTTTCTGGAAGTCCCGGAGGGTGAATGGGGCCGGCCTGAGTTTGGGACCTCCACTAGGGCACAGTTTCCTTAATGTCGTTGCCGAGATTATGGATAGAGTTGAACCCGTGTCAAGCTCCATGCGGCACAGGGCCCCCTCTATCTGAACCTCTACATGAATTTTCTCTATGCTGGGGTGGGGAAACTGGTATACTTGGCAGTCCGTGATCTCTATCGAGTTGCCTTGGTGTGTTGGGCCCCGGGGCCTGGAGCTCTTGGATTGGTCACTGGATGTCTGGCATCGGGTGGGTCGAGCCCGACACACCCGGGCAATGTGTCCCAATTTCCTGCACTGCCTGCACTCTGCGTGCCAGAAACGGCAGGTCCTCCTCTCGTGAGTCTCCCTGCAGCTTGCACAGTTCCCTCCTTCTCGCTGAGGCAGCTGTGGTCTGTGCGCTGCTTGAGTGCGCTGCTGAACTCGGTGCACCTCCTCGCTGTCAGATCCTGAGTCGTCGGTGAGGTCTTTGTGGTGGACCCTCGGTTGGGATGGCAGGCTCGGCCGTGCCTCTTGCGTCGGCCTCTCGGCAGCTTCCGTTGCCAGGGCCTCCTCCAGTGCAACCTGGAACGTTGGTCCTTAGTTGGCATAGAGGCGTCGTTGCAGATTCTCATCCTTCAGGCCACTGACGAGGTGGTCACAAAGCATGTTCTCCAATTCTGAGAAGTTGCAGAACCGGGCAGCTTGGTGAAGGGAGGTCACAAACCTGGTTATGGTTTCCCCAGGGGCTTTCCGCTTTGCGTAGAAGGCATTTCGATGAACCACCACTGAGGGTTGCGGCGAAAAGTGCCCCTTCAGCTGTTCCATTATTGTATTGTAAGGAACAGTAGCGACGTCTTCAGGCGCAAGGACAGCCCAGGTGATTTCAAACGTCTCCTCTCCGCAGACGCTGAAGAATATCGCCCTCTTCTTGGCATCTTCTTCGTTGGTGACCCCCTTGGCTTCTAGGAGGAAGGTGAAATGGGAGGCGTATGCTTCCCAGTCTCCAGATGCTGGGTTGAACGGCGAGCAGCTGCTGTCGGTTGCCATTCTTAGTTCCTTGTGTCCCGGAGGTGAAGCTTGGATACACGGTGTGAGGCAGCGGTACGGCAGGTGGCAGTGCTGTGGTGCTGTGTGTGTTGGTCAGCTCAGCGGGATCCCACCTTCGTCGCCAGTGAAATATACTCGGAGTCGAGTGTGGATTTCTTGCTCTTTATTCAGCTCATGGTAGTGAGGAATGGAAGTTCCCCCAAAATTTATATACATTATTTACATAATGGGCCGCATGTGATTGGCTAATTCTGGGATTCTCCTGTAGGCCAATCTGGTTGCGGATTCACTTCCACCTGGAGCTGGATTGGGTGGCTCCTGTGGACCAATCAGACTGCTGCATTTTGGATCCTATTCAACTCAGTACATAACAGGCAGTATACAAATTGAATTAATAACGATAAGCAAAACTGAGCCAGATAGACCAATGGTCTGACTCGCCACAAGGTAGATTTCTATTCTCCTTTAGGGGCACCAGCTGGCAAAGGGCGAGTAACCATATTCACAACAGCCATGTTTTATTTTAGATGTACATATTTTAACTACCCATCAGTGGAGTGCAGCAGCTAACGAGGACTTCAGGGTCCAAATCGCTCACCTTATTTACTGGGGGCTACTCGTGCCATGGGTGAGAGAGCCCTTCATTTCAGCCCAGCCTACCTCGCAGGCCTGCTCTTAGGGCAGCATTTCAAAAGCCGCGCGGGTCAGGGGAGAGAGAGAAGCAGAGATAAATGGAGAGATACGCCGCCTCAACCTTCCTGAGGAGTAAGAAAGGCAGGATCCGCCTCAAAATGATTGAGTGTTAAGTAATTAAATCCACCTTGGTGGAGCAGGGGGAGGGGCGCTCGAATCCCTCGCCAGCAAATGCCTGGCTTAACAAGAACAGCATTAGCAATGTTGTTGTTGTTGTTGTTGTTATTTTAAACACACACCCCACACACTCTTGAGCCTGAGGGAGCTCACTGGTGGATCGCCTCATGGAGACTTAAGGGAATAAACGAGCCACCGCAGCCAGCTTCATCCAACTGGAGGCCCAGCTCTCCCCACTCCATGCAGTCACGGGAGGCCCTCCCTCAACGCAAGTTCCGCCCTCCCAGGTGCTGAGTCTCACCCTCTGAGACTGGCCCCCAGCCCAATCACAAGCCCACGCTTCCTCACACATGTCCCGCCCACCAGTCCCAAGTTCGCCCAGGAGCCAATTCCCGCCCCACCCTCCTCTTCCAAGTCCTGCCTCTGATACTTCACTTAGCAGGCGGGCTGGGTTCAGGACCCTGGAGGGCTGGATGCAGCCCGCAGCCCATAGTTTGAGGACCCCTGGCTAAGGCAAACTTACAGATAAACTGGTCCCAAGTTGCTAATAAACAAGAATTGCAGCTTTGTGCTACTTAAACTTGGTTGCAGCATGTATGAGACTATCAGGCTGTGCCAAGGGCTGGAAAAGGTAGGAAATGAGGAGGAGGCGGAGGAGAAAGATGTTGGGCTCCAGCTCCTTCCCTTCTTTCCCCCTGTGGCATACAGAGCTCAATGCTCCTAAGAGGCCACCTAAGCCCCATCTGCTCTGCATTTAGAGCAGCCTCAGAGCACTTTAAACGGTCATTGCGTCCCCCAAAGAATCCTGGGAATTGTAGTTTGCTAAGGTTGCTGAGAGTTGTTACAATATCCATATTCCCCTCACAGAGCAATGATTCCCTGGAGATAGAGATTAATTGGGAGAGGGGAGGGGAGGGAGGGGGGCAGAATCCCCCAGAGTGGCTATGCTGTCATTTGCAGCCAGCTCCTGCTGGGCTGACGCTTGCAAGCTGCACACACAGCCTTCTTAATTATTATGTTTTTACAAAAATATGATGGTGATTTTGATGATGATTAAAGGCACTCTCACCCAGCTGGGGAGTCAAGCCCTCCACCAGCTGCCTGGAAAGGGTCAGACAAACCTGGAGATTTCAGGTCAGACTTTGAGGTTTAGAAATCCTGGTCTGCCACCAGCCTATCTTATTGATTGCTCTGAATATCAACTCTGGCCTGTTTTGGACCCAGCACATGCCTTTACCAACTTGGAACAGGGCTAGGTGAAACTTTGTTTTTGCCATGCAGCTTGGGACTCTCCACCTTGGCACAGATGTCCTACTTCATTCTTTCTGGCAGCCTCTCTCTGAAATGAGGAGGGAAAAGCAGAAAAGCACATCTCCACCCCTCCAGACAGCTTGCCAGAAATCCCAGTGCCAAGGTGATAATTAAGCACATAAACCTTTATTTCTTCCCAATAAATTGTTGAGCTCATTCTATAAAAATTCAAATGCCACCTATGAAGGCTGGGAGTGGGACAGAGGGAGCTGGCGCCTCATCAAGGCTCTTGAGAGCAGCTGAGATCTACTGGGTTCAGATTCATACTATCATAGAACAGAAGAGTTGAAAGGGACCCCAAGGAACATCTAGTCCAATACAGCAAGCATAGCAGTCAGAGCTCAATAATCCCTGGCTACCCAACCTCTGCTTAAAACCCCCCATTGAATTAGATAAATAGGCACCACTCCAGCGGGAAGGTAAACAGTGTTTCCGTGAGCTACTCTGGTTCGCCAGAAGTGGCACATGACCTGGAAGCTGTCTGCGGACAAACGGCGGCTCCCTCGGCCAATAAAGCGAGATGAGCGCTGCAACCCCAGTCGGTCACGACTGGACCTAATGGCCAGGGGTCCCTTTACCTTTACCTTCCAAAGTTCCACTATTGAACAGCTCTTACTGTTATAAAGTTCTTTGTGCTGTTTAGTTGGAATCTCCTTTCTTGTAATTTGAATCCATTGATTTGGGTCCTACTCTCCAGAACAGCGCAAAGGTAGTTGAAGATGACATATCTCTGCTCAGTCTTCTCTTCTCCAGGCTAAACAAACCCAACTCCCCAAGCCACATTCCCTTCTGGACAGGCTGCATGCCGGCAATGGGAGTAATGGGAAGTGGGTGCAGCAATGAGTATGAATTTTGTGGGATAGCCAACCTCTTACAGCCAACATGCTCGTCTAATTAACACACGAAGGGGTTAATACCATAAAGAGTCTGTCCAGGCTTAGCACCTTTTTGTTGCTCACCTTGAGACTGTGCACTACATCCCATTGAACTGAATTATTCCATACCTCGTTTGCTGCTGCATTATTTAATCTATCTGAGAAAGTAATATGAAGAAATGAAGCCAAATAATAAAAAAAGAAATCATTACTGTTGTGGAAATGAATGGTCTTAGAACTGAAAATACAATTGCTCAGTGTGACCTTTTCAAACAGCATTACAAGAAATCGTAGTCTCAGGGTAAAAATCGCACTATGCTTGTCCTAATTTGGCTTGTTTATAATGGTTATTTAATATCAGGGGCAAGGCCGGTGGAAGCGTCCTGGTGAAGGCATAATTACCTGTGTACGTTCTACATAAGTGAAGCATAGCAAGAAGTGTTGAATGGGCTGGCAGGAACTTAAGGACTGTGGTGGGGCAGGGGAGAGAGATAAAATTATGAATAATCAATGCAATAGTTGCCTGCTGCCTGCTTCTATAATTGAGTACCCTCCAGATGTTCACAGAGTGGTAGAGTTGGAAGGGAGCCAAGGGTCTAGATGACCCAAGGGTCCAACCTCCTGCAGTGCAGGAATCTCAGCTAAAGTATCCATGACAGATAGCCATCCAACCTCTGTGCAGAAACCTCCACAGAAGGAGAGGCCACAACCTTTGTTGTTGGACCATAAGATGTTGGATGAGGCCAATGGCCCATTTATTCCAGCAACCTGTTCTCACATTGGCCATCCAGATGCCTTCTCTGGGAAACCTGTGACTGGCTGCACAAGAACTGACTCCTTTTGGAAATGAGCCATTGCCCAGGCCCATGGAAATATTATTCAAACTTTTACTGGAAGAACTCTTTAACATAAAACAGAATGCATCAGATGGTATGTCCAGAATGTCGATACAATGCCTTGTGCTGTCCAGCACAGGCTCAGCATCTTACAAGATATGAAACAATCCAAACAGAATTACAGTGGTACCTCTGGATACAAATGGGATCCGTTCCGGATCCCCGTTCACAT
Source organism: Podarcis gaigeae (assembly GCF_964106915.1). Classification (NCBI taxonomy): domain Eukaryota; kingdom Metazoa; phylum Chordata; class Lepidosauria; order Squamata; family Lacertidae; genus Podarcis; species Podarcis gaigeae. The sequence continues at coordinate 49,663,761 of NC_139691.1, forward strand.
TCTGAAGCGAACGTAACCAGTGCCTGTGCGTCTGTGCATGCATGGGTCGCGATTTGCCGCTTCTGCGCATGCCGTGACATCAGTTTGACCATCTGTGCATGCATGAGTGGCGAAACCTGGAAGCAACGTGTTCTGTAACCTAAAACCTGAAAACGCTCAACCTGAAGCATATTTAAGCCGAGGTATGACTGTATAAGCAAAGGTCTCTCTCTGTCTCCACAGCCTGCATTCCAGCCTCTTCTGGTCTTTACTCTTCCTTCAGGAGAGATTCACTTACATCCTTCTGTTCTCTGTCCTTTTCAGAGGAAGACTATCAGCCACCACCCTTTAGTGATGGGGAATTTCCAGCTCAATTCCTTTGTCACCAGATCTAAGTTTAGAATAGTTTAGAGAAACAGATAAACAATCAGCAGAGCTCAGAGACTTTAGAAAACAACTGTGGGGAAACCCCAGTGTTAGCAATGCACATTTAACCATTTTCCATTTCATTAATACACATACATTTTTCACTTCTGTGTGAATTGAATCAATTAACCTGCCATGTAATCTTGCCTGTAGCCCCTAAACGAGCTTGCTCTCCTAGCATGGCTGGTGCACCGAGGCAACCTGAGGCAACTTGGGAGGCAATGCTCCTCCCGCCCCACTAGGATGTGGATCGATCAAGATCTGTGGTGGGAGCAAAGCGTCTGCGGCACATCTTGCCTCAGGCACCAAAAAATCTTGGGCTGGCCCTGGCTTTTACACACACACACACACACACACACACACACACACACACACACTTCTTTTGCTCCGCTTTTATTTATTTATCCTGAAGTATTTTATCCAGCAAAACAATGGCTTCCAGCAGCGGCAGAGCAAGCCAATCGGGCACCTGGTGCAGCGCGTGTGCCCTGCGCCCAGGGGTAGGGCCAGCCGGGGTAGGATGCTCCACAAGGCCTCCAAGGAGTCTGCCTGCCTCCTCCCACTCAGCCACCCTACAGGGGAGGTGGAGGTGGTGGGTGAACCATTTGGGGCAGTGCTTAGCCTGTGGGAGCTCAAGCCACGGCGCCACTCCCAAGAGAGATGTGTGGCTTGGGCACGCTGCAGGCCCCGCGGTGAGTGCCGCCCGGCGTTTTGTCACCCCCTCAGTGGTGACACCCAAGGCGGTTTGCCCCCACCGCACCACTCTTCCTCTACCCCTAGCTCCCAGAGCAGATGACAACTGTCAATAATAAGATAGTTCTACTCTTGCAATCTGGGACTTATATTGTTGTTCAGATGTGTGGAATGATATGTGTTTCCATCTGGTTTTAGTTTATTGTTGATTTTAATTATTTTCTGAGTTGCTCTTAACTCTCGTCTCTTTCCCACTAGCTATTGTATTTTTTTTTTTTAAAGATATTTATTAAAGTTTCAAAAATTATATAAAAACAAAACAAAACAACAATACAAACAAAGACAGACAAACAAAAACAAGTATAATTTCAATCCCTTATTTTCTTATAACTTACTTCCCCGACTTCCTCATACCTCCCCTTTCTGTATTCCACTTTCTAATTATTAATTCAGCAAATCCTCTCCCTTATTTTTCATTTAGTTTTTAACCTTTCTTTTCTTTTTACTTAACCATTACAGCTGGGAACCACATAATTTCTAAACCAACGTCATTCTAACATTCATTAATTTTGCAATGTTTCCTAAGATAATCCTTAAATTTCTTCCAATCTTCTTCCGCTGTCTCTCTCCCCTGGTCTCGGATTCTGCCAGTCATTTCTGCCAGTCCCATATAGTCTATCACCTTCATCTGCCATTCTTCCAAGGTGGGTAGATCTTGTGTCTTCCAATACTTTGCGATGAGTATTCTTGCTGCTGTTGTAGCATACATAAAGAATGCTCTGTCCTTCTTTGGCATCAATTGGCCGACCATGCCCAGGAGAAAGGCTCCCACTAGCTATTGTAAGATGGAATGGATGCTTAATTGCTGCAGTTGAGATCCCATCTGATCCAAGAACATTAGAAACAAGAGAAAACTGGAGAATAACTGCCAGTACTTTTGCTTTTACATTAAATCCAGGTGAGAAACATTTTGCAGCCCGTTCATCACGATGAGGAAGCCCACTATCCAGGGAAGTTCTCAGCATTGGTAATAATTATTCCTTGACTGCCACTTAGTGGCAACAAGCAGAAAGAGCTGGATGCCAGGAGTTATTTTAGCATTGTGGGTGGAGGGGGTTTCTGTCAGGGTTTGGTGGAAGTCAGGGGTGGGAAATGCATTCACAGTAAGCAGCATGCAGGGATAGGTGATGGATTCAGTTCAGATTTTAATGGAAACCTGCCATATTTGCACTTTTCGAAACAATATGCGAATCGGAAACTTGCATTTCTCCAAATTTTAGGATGCAGTTCTCCAACCTTATAATGTGTAAAAAAAAATGCATCTATTAGGAGAAAGTGAGCATAAAACTCAATATGTTTGTTAAAATAACAACATTCATTATGCTGGGGGGGGGTGGAGCTTGGAAATATGAGTATGCCAAGCAACATTGCACAGAAAAATGTGAATATTGGGAGAAAATTGCATTAGAATACTGATGAATTTTCATGAGGACTTTAAAAAAAATGTGATCTGATGCATTCATCTTCTCTTGCTTTCATGAAGGTTATACGTCTTCCCATTAACCAATTGTTCATCTCACATTTCCCTGTCATGTTACAAATTGCACCAGGGCAGCAGAGTGCTTTAATTCACTTAAATTGCATGAGCCTAAATCTCTGTTATTTCCTTGAAATACTGACATTCAGAGTCAATAGCAAAACAGGAGAATGGCATATCAAATGCAAATGAATTGGGGAGAACTTATAATTTGGTTTCTTTACAATCAAAACTCTGGGGAATATTTTGCATGATGCTTTGTTGGGGCTGCTGCGGTCCAGAGAATGGTGCTGGGCAACCTTCTGGAAGGCTCATGACAGTGGCCGGCTGGGTCAAAGGCAAAAGTGGACAGAGTAATGACTGTCAATGTTACTTTTGTGCAGTTAGTTGGTTTCTGCACACCCTCTGTTCCATCCTCCCTCCAGGCATGCAAGAAGCATTATCAGGAAAGCATGAAGCATTGCTGATGAGGGGTGTGGTCTAGGGAATAGTTCCAGGGGCCACATTCTGCCCTCTCTGCAATAAAACAACTCAAGGAAAACAAAACGGTATTTTAAGACTTCCTTAAAGGACCGTAATTGTGGGGCCATCAGAATCCAAACTTTAGGGACTTCTGGTTTGGCTTGCCATGGTGGAGGCTGTTGATTAATGTGGGGGAGGGAGACAGTGCTCCTGAAGGTAGGAGTCTATCAATTGATGAAGATGATCATCCAAATGTCATAGACCAAATGGAGCAAACAGCACGCAGACCTAGTGGTGGGAGGAAAAAATCCTTAAATAAGAGACACGGGGGAATGATTAATGGACTTCAGTGTCTGTACACTAATGCGCAAAGCATGGGAAATAAACAAGATGAGCTTGAGCTCTTGGTACAGCAAACTAAATATGACATAATAGGCATCACTGAAACCTGGTGGGATAAGTCCCACGATTGGAATGTAATAATGGAGGGATACAATCTATTTCAGAGAAACAGACCAGACAAGAAAGGAGGAGGAGTGGCGTTATATGTCAGGGATGTGTATACTTGTGAAGAGATCCAAGATTTAGAACCTCAAAGCCAAAGTGAGAGCATTTGGGTCAAAATTAAGGGAGAGAAGAATAACAGGGACCTCATTGTGGGAGTTTGCTATAGATCCCCAGGCCAAACGGAGGACATAGATGATGCCTTCCTGCAACAGATGGCCAAGCATGCAAAAGGAAGGGAGATAGTAGTAATGGGGGACTTCAATTACCCGGATATTTGTTGGATGTCAAACTCAGCCAAGAGCATAAGGTCAAACAGATTCCTCACTGGCCTTGCAGACAACTTCATTGTCCAGGAAGTGGGAGAAGCAACAAGAGGAACAGCCATTTTAGATCTGGTCCTAACCAATGTTGATGACCTGGTTAGTGGGGTAGAAGTGGAAGGATCATTAGGCGCGAGTGATCATGCTCTTCTGAAGTTTACTATACAGCGAAAAGGAGCAGCCAAGCATACTAGGACTCAATTTCTTGACTTTAAGAAAGCCGACTTCATAAAACTTAGGGAAGTGCTGGGTGAGATCCCATGGACAGTAATACTAAAAGGAAAGGGAGTTCATGATGGCTGGGAGTTTGTTAAGACGGAGATAGTAAAAGCACAACTTCAGGCAATACCAATGAGACGGTGGAAGATGCCTAAAGAAGCCAGGGTGGCTATCTAAAGAACTTTTAACTGAGTTAAGATTAAAAAAGGATGTGTACAAAAAATGGAAAAGGGGGGAAACCACCAAAGAGGAATTCAAACAAATAGCCAGCACGTGTAGACACAAAGTCAGAAAAGCTAAAGCACAGAATGAACTCAGGCTTGCTAGAGAGGTTAAAAGCAACAAAAAAGGATTTTATGGGTATGTTCGTAGCAAAAGGAGGAACAAAGAAACAGTGGGGTCACTCAGAGGAGAAGATGGTGAAATGCAAACAGGGGACACAGAAAGGGCTGAACTCCTCAATGCCTTCTTTGCCTCAGTCTTCTCCGATAAAGAAAACAATGGAATTTGGAGCAAATGTTTCAGCAGAGGAAACACAGCCCAGAATAACTAAGGAGATAGTACAAGAATACTTGGCTAGTCTAGATGTATTCAAGTCTCCAGGGCCAGATGAACTGCATCCAAGAGTATTAAAAGAACTGGCAGATGTGATCTCAGAACCACTGGCAGTCATCTTTGAGAACTCCTGGAGAACAGGCAAAGTCCCGGCAGACTGGAGGAGGGCAAATGTTGTCCCTATTTTCAAAAAGGGGAAAAGAGAGGACCCAAATAATTACCGCCCAGTCAGTCTGACATCAATACCAGGGAAGATTCTGGAGCAGATCATTAAGCAAACAGTCTGTGAGCACCTAGAAAGGAATGCTGTGATCACCAATAGTCAGCATGCATTTCTGAAAAATAAGTCATGTCAGACTAACCTGATCTCGTTTTTTGACAGAATTACAAGGCTGGTAGATGAAGGGAACGCAGTGGATGTAGCCTACCTTGATTTCAGCAAGGCATTTGACAAGGTGCCCCATGATATTCTTGTAAAGAAGCTGGTAAAATGCGGTCTTGACTATGCTACCACTCAGTGGATTTTTAACTGGCTGACTAACCGAACCCAAAGGGTGCTCATCAATGGTTCCTCTTCATCCTGGAGAAGAGTGACTAGTGGGGTGCCACAGGGTTCTGTCTTGGGCCCGGTCTTATTCAACATCTTTATCAATGACTTGGATGATGGACTCAAGGGCCCGACCTGAAGAATTTGGAGCAAATGATTCAGCAGAGGAAACACAGCCCAGTGTACTGTGTCCAGTTCTGGGCACCACAGTTCAAGAAGGACACTGACAAACTGGAACGTGTCCAGAGGAGGGCAACCAAAATGGTCAAAGGCCTGGAAACGATGCCTTATGAGGAACGACTAAGGGAGCTGGGCATGTTTAGCCTGGAGAAGAGGAGATTAAGGGGGGGATATGATAGCCATGTTCAAATATATAAAAGGATGTCACATAGAGGAGGGAGAAAGGTTGTTTTCTGCTGCTCCAGAGAAGTGGACACGGAGCAATGGATCCAAACTACAAGAAAGAAGATTCCACCTAAACATTAGGAAGAACTTCCTGACAGTAAGAGCTGTTCGACAGTGGAATTTGCTGCCAAGAAGAATCATAGAATAGAATCATAGAATCATAGAGTTGGAAGAGACCACAAGGGCCATTGAGTCCCACCCCCGCCAAGCAGGAAACACCATCAGAGCACTCCTGACATATGGTTGTCAAGCCTCTGCTTAAAGACCTCCAAAGAAGGAGACTCCACCACACTCCTTGGCAGCAAATTCTACTGTCAAACAGCTCTTACTGTCAGGAAGTGTGGTGGAGTCTCCTTCTTTGGAGGTTCCATTGCAGAAAATGCCTACCAATCAAAGAAGGAGCAGATTAGGTGGGGAAGGCAAGGCTTCGGATAGCGCCTTCCCTGTTGCAGATATGTGCAAAATAATAGTGTGGGAGATAATTTTTGTCCATGTGCTTAATACGTATTCTGAATCCAGGTTGCAAAGCCACAGCTTTATTATTTAGCCAAGGGCCATCAATTGTATAAAAAGGATTGGGCTTGGAGAAGGATAAAAACAAAGGAGCACACCCTAACCCTCCGACACTGCAAGCATACTAATAAACAGCGCATTGCAAAAGAGGTGATACCACTGCCGTTTACAATTTAGCTTAATGCAGTTTAACCCAAAGTTAGCAACTGTCTATTATCTGCCCCCCACCCCATTCTCCCAACTTTCTTCACACTTGCAGCCTTCTATATGGAATCCACCTGTTCCCTTTTTATAGGCAAGAAGGCAACTAGGTAGGTGGCTTGATTAAATATTGGCGGGGGGGGGGGGGGAGGTCCTGCCAGAAAGACCAGTAGGTTCTGTTCTCCACAATCCCTTTCCATCTGGGGCAGAGATGGGAAGCAGGGCTCACTGCCAGCTTTGTTGAAGTGTATCAAGCATTTCCTGTTCTTGAACTGTTCCAGCTAATCATTACTGTATAAGAACAACTGTTTAAGAATTAGTGCCTGAGGTTGATATTTTCCCCTCTTCTCTCCTGGTGCATTTCCCCTTGTTTTCCCACTTTTTTTAGATTGTAAGCCTGTGGGGCAGGGACTGTATTGTTTTAATTGCCTGCATGCAAGCTATTCTGGGAGCCTTTTGGGCGGAAGAGCATGGTATAAATTCGGCTTGAAGAATTGTGTATGTTACAAAGTTCTATGTATGCACATTTTGGGAGAGAGGGGGAGGGGAGAATTTTCCTCTGCTAACATTATTATCCTCTCATCTATAGTGCTGGTGCTTTAGCCTTCAAATGTCTTGGAATATCAACTGCTTACAGCAAGGCAACCAACCTGTATGCTATGAAAAATTAATATATAAAAAATAAATATGCCTTAGTAGGTTAGACACCACAGGTTTTTCCAAAGGTCAGCTGCGTTGCGCTCTGAATTCACATTTCAAAAAACGGGCTTGTGATTTTGATTCCAGCTTAGTTCTCCAGGCTGCTTTTATTTTAAAAAGGCACAATGTCACAGTTTAATTAAAAACAAACAAATCAAAAAGAGAGAGGGGACGAGTTTTTAATTCAAAAGCACTTGTTCAAATCCAAAGGCTGACTCTCCCGAGCCAGAGCACAAGAGCATGGCTTCCTTGCTGACACTCAGTTCAGAATCGCACCCAGAGAAGCTATTTCTTTTACGGTGCTTCTGTCCATATGAATTTTAATGAAGGCACAGATAAGTTGGGCATCTGAGAGCCATTTGCATTCTTCTTTGAACAAATCACACTTCTCTCTTTGGAAAATGAAATGTTTATCTTTCATTTGTCCATCCCACGGCTTTGCACAGAGGAAACCTGGATTCTGAAAGCTAAGGTTGTGCCAAGAACCAATTCCACCACTCCAGTCTTGTTCCTTGGGGAAGGGTCTCAAGAGCTGGCTGTTTTCACCCTTACCCAACTCAGAATTGTTGTGAAGGATGAGGCCATTTCAGGGAAGCTATCCTCAAGCTGTTGCTCTCCAAATGCTGGCGGGGGGCAATTTCCCATCTCCACTGACTGACCCTTAGCCATCCTGGGTGGGGCTGATGGGTAGTGGGGACCAGCAACACTTGGAGGGCACCAGGTATGGGGAGGCTGGTCTCAGGTTCCATCTTCAGATAGGGCTACGAATATCCCTTGCCTGAGACCCTGGAGAGCAGCTGCCAGCCAGTGTGTTTCATTTCATTTATTGAATTTCTATGCTGCTCTTCATCCAAGGAACCCAGGGCAGTTTACAATATAAAACTACAAAAAGGCATAACATAGTAGCCAACAAAATCAACACCCCACTGATCTAGATGCACCAATGGCCTGCTGCTGCTTTCTATTTTCCTCTGTTTACTTTTCACAAGAAGGGCCCTAGCGCAGTTGCAGAGCATCTGCCTTCCATGCAGAAGGTCCCGGGTTCAATTTTTGGCATCTGACTGCAACGCTGGAGAGCTGCTGACAGTCAGTGTAGAAAATACTGAGTTGGACAAGCTCAGGGAGCATCCTATGCTTCCATGTTCCACAGCATAACAAAAGACAACATGGCTCCTTGCATCAGTTCACCTCGGATCTCGTTAGCTGGATTTGTTTTCTGTTCTTTCTTATACATTCAACACATTCCAAAGATGGGACATCTCCACTCAGCACATAGTTAAACTGCAGAATTTGTTCTCACAAGAGGTAGTGGTTGCCACCAGCTGGGGATCCAGATACACAAAGAACAGCTGTCAGTGGCTGCCGGTCCCGGTGGCTGCATTCCACTTCCCCTGGCATAGGCAACATGCCTCTGGGTGCCAATTGCTGGGAACTGCAAGCAGGGCAAACTGCTATTGCACTCAGGTCCTGTTTTTGAACTTCCCACAGGGGCATCTGGCTGGCTGCAGGACAGGACAGGAGACAGGACTAGACAGATCATTCGCTTGATCCAGCAGCCAGGTTCACCTTCGGTTCCTATACACAAAGTTGTGATTCTACATTGTGTAGAAAAACCACAGAACTCAGTAGCAGATGCACAGAATCCTAATACACTTGCACACACACACACACACACACACACACACACACACACAATTCAGAACATGTTTGCAGAGCTTAAGGCTGCAAAGACACACCTTCTCCCATCATCTCCAGTTTTACCCCAAGTACTTGTGTTAAAAAATAAAGTTTTGCGTCTTAAGAAAGAATCAGCTACTTGATTAATTGAACATGCTTTTAATTGATCAAAAGGTCTTTTGAGAAAAAAATAAGTGAATCAACTGATTGATCAAGGCTTGCTGCAAAAGCTTTGACCCATCAAAACCAGCGTGCAATATCTAATGTTAGCCATACTCAGAGCAAATCCACTTATTTCTGTGGGTCTACTCTGGGTATTACGTAGCTGAATATTACCCCTTTTCCTTTCGTAGAAAGTATTTCCTAGGACTGGACATCCTGTACTGTTTTAAAAATTTTGCCACTAGGAAACACACCTTCCAAAATTGAAGAGCAATCCAAGATGGAAAAGTATTTTTTTAAAAAAAAAAAAAATCATCACCACAACTGATATTGTTAGGGGATTCATTCCTGCAAAAGCGAAGAGGCTCTCTCTTGCATGGGTGAATCAATCTTGCATGGTGAATCTTGCATGGGTGATTTGACAGGTGAATCAAATATAATTTGCTTTGCCACTGTCATCAACCATCTACGGAAGGTGTGGGTGAACAAATTCTCTTGACAGTCTCTCGTATGTGGGCATAACATCTTTGGTTTCAAAGGCACAGAAACCAGACAAATGAAACAAATGTCCCAAAATCTTTTCTCCTAGTTCTGAGGCACATGGCTGCAGACACAAACACACACACACACAGTTTTCCCTCCCCATAATCCAAAGTCTTTGTCTATAAGGACACGCATTGCATAATTTACAAGGACGTGGGAGAAAGGTTTGAGGGTGGGAAAGGCACTGGGTGGATAAATATGTGCGTCAGTATCCCAAGAATACCCCAAGAATAAGGAGCCAATTTGCTTTAATTGCATTTTATCATTTTATTTGGGAAGACCCCAGTATCATCAGGAAGGCTTAAATAAATATAGTAAATAAACAGAAGATGCATACATGGGTTCCTGCCCTTCTCTTATGCAAGTAGTAATACCTCTTTTAAAACGGCATTCCCCACCCACAGTTTTTATAAGAGCTTGCATAAAAACTAATTTTAAATCTGCCAACTGATTGACCTTTTTAAATGGATTACCCACAGGCACTTCTGGGCCATTGCTGTTTTCAAGTGGGTTTTGTACCAGCAAATTCAGGCAATGCAACTGGAGTTCATGCACAACAAACTTGCTTCCCTGCAAAATCAAGCTCTGTCGAAGTGGCTGGGGAACTGCACTGGAAGGTGTGGGAGAACTTGATGCTTGATGAAACATTGTATAACCTCCCCACAAAGAAATAGCCATCGTTGTCTAATAGTTGTGCAATGCTCAATAAACCAGTCACCTGGGAACAATCTACTGAAGAACATTCAGAAGAACCTTCTGCATCAGGATGAAGAGGGGACATCTAGTCCAGCGTCCTGCTCTCACAGTGGCCAACCAGATGCCTCAATAGGAAGCCCATAAGCAGGGCCTGAGCGCATGAGTGGCACTCTCCTCTCCAGGTATTCAGAAGGACATGCACCAACTGCGGAGGCAGAGCCTGTGCCGGATTTACATATAAACTAAACAAGCTGTAGCTTAGGGCCCCACTCTCTTGCCCCCCCCAAAAAAAATCCAAGGAAAAAACCTGGATGTACATTTCTAAAATAGAATTACTTTGATAAAATACATATTTTGTTATGCGCAAATGGCTTTAGATACCTATTACCAATTACCATATCATATAGCATATATTAAACACACACAAAAAAGCGACAATTTGTTGTTGACAGCTGGATATATAAAGGGCCTTCAGTAGCTTAGGGCCTCATCAAACCTAAATCAGGCCCATACAGTCCTATTGCAGTCCTAATACTGCAGCCTGATTTAAACCAAAGTGTTATAGAAGGATGTTATAGAAGGGTGTTATAGAAGCACTGATGTTCAACAGGCTTCAGCAACTTTCCTTTAAAAGTGTTTTCCAGTGCAGCCCCCGCCTTCCCAGGAGCACCAAGGAAGGCCCTTTCTCAAAAGCCCTGGAGGAACCCCAGGTGCAGGAATTCCACCACAGGCACTGTTCTGAATAAAGACTTTGCCAGGGTTGTGGGCTGGAACTGGGAAATCCAAGTGACTTTTGCAGAAAAGAACCACAAATAGGAAGCAAGGTAGGAGTTGCAGCATCTTGATGACAGAGGCTTATGGGGGTGGGGAGAATATCCACATGGGCAATCAGTCTCAACATAGAGCTTTCCAAATGCGCACTTCCTTGGGCATCATCAGCCAAGCACTCAGTCAGTGCCACAGACGTGAACTTTCAATGAATGGGTGATGCATCCATTAAAGAAGGAGCCATTGACATTTGAAGCAGCAGAGGCCATTCATTAAATAGAGCAGAACAGCTCGCCTTTCAGAGGAAACCAAGAAGCCCTCTTAACCCTCTCTTTGCCACGGTAATGTACAATTACAGCATGACACATCAAAGGGGGGTACCAGCCTACACAGATTTGAACACGCAAATTACTCACTTCATTTATTTTTATCTTTTTTTTGTTCCCACGCATATAAAATCGGAACTGTTTTAAAGAGCAAATCCTATTATTCATGGAGAGCAACCCAAGAGGTCAAACTGTCACCTTGGGAGCAAGTGAGGCTCTCAGAAAAGGGTCCTGGAATCCCAAGCGTTTGCCAGTTCCTGTTGATCTGGAAACGAGCCAGTAATGGGGAGGGCAAGGAGTAGCAATGGCCACCCCCCACTCCAGGAACTTCTCTGCTTGAAGACATGATATATTCTCCCCTTCAGACTCGCTGCCAGAACTTCCTTCATATGAATGGAACATATTTCTGATCCCTATGAATAGGCTAAATGTTTGATAGATTGGACAATTTGCATTGACAACAGATGCAATTCAATGCAAAGGCACTGAACAAAACAAATACAAACTTTCTGAATGACCTCTCTCACAGACACAGATTTTCTGTTTCCTTCCCTTAAATGTAGAGGCTGAGCCCTTGTTCTAGTCCACGTGTAGTAAAAGCAATATTCTGGTGACACTTTAAAGCCTAAAAACTTTATTATGGTATAAGCCTTCATGGACTACAGTTATCATCACCAGAGTTACACATTATATTATATCCATACATCCACATTCACACACATGCATACACAAAATGTCAATGTTCATCATATAGGCTTTTAAAAAAATTAATTGACTCCTATTCACAATGCAACTATTATATCTGTTCTTTTCCACTTTTTCTTCTGGCCTCCCTGTTTATAATACTGCCAGCCGCTCACAGCAAGTATAGGCAGAATTCTTTGCACTAAGCAGATCACGCCATCAGCCCGTGCATTCCTGTTGGAATGATCTGCACCTCCCCAGTTCCAGGGGTTCTCCCAACACCCCCAGAGTCAATTTGGGGTGGAGGGCAAGGCAGAAGTCCTGCTGCGCTAGTAGAGCTTGTTAGCAAAATGCCACCCTGTGTCAATATGCCCTGTAATTCAATGTTAGGGAAGAGGGAGAAATTTGATCCAGTTTCCATTTAAACTTACTAAATTCACACAACCTGAAGCAATATGCGAAACAGCCATTCCGCAAAATTCACCATGTTCTGAATGTTGCAACACAATTCTCCATCCAAACAATGTGTATAGAAATGGACATATTTGGATAAATCATGCACATAAATGCATATACAGTGGTACCATCGTATTCAAACAGCTTTGCTCCTGAACAAATTGGCTCCTGAACACCGCAAACCCAGAAGTGTTCTGGCTTGCAAATGTTTTTCAGAAGCCGAACATCTGATTGAGTGCAGGCTTCCAATTGAGTGCAAGAAGCTCCTGCAACCAGTCAGAAGCTGCGCCTTGGTTTTTGAATGGTTTCGGGAGTCAAACAGACTCCCAGAACAGATTAAGTTCAAGAACCAAGGTACCACTGTATTAGTGAAAATAACATGCAGGGGACATTGCTTGTAAAGCTGTGTATATCAAAATTGAATTAAAAAGTGTGTTTATTAGGAGAAACATGCACTAAAATGTGGATGAATTTTCACAAGGTTTCCTCTTTTTTAAAAAAGCAAATTGCTGTTGGAATGTGGAGAACTGAATTTAAGTTTGCAAGAGAGAGAGAGAACCCTAAACATGTGGGATGTAAAAATGTATTGCAGTCAAATACAACATTCCCACAATGCACATATGCAATGTATCACTCAGGAGAAAACTTGCTAGTTCCTCCTGAGCTGGGACAGACTTCCTTTGCCTGTGACTTAGTGTGGGTGTGGTCTGTTCTTGGACAGATGAGCACACGGCATCTGCCTTTTTTGTTCTCCATTTTTTGTGTCCCTAAGAGTTAGGAGAAGTGACTCCCCTCTCATTTCCCTTATGGGATAGTTCACATTGTTATAGGTTGTTCTGTAACGCTTTCAGAGATCTTATTGTGAACTGGATGAGTAAGTAAAGTAGCTTTATAAGTAAACTAGTTTTATGTTAACTTTAATCAGATGATCGTGTCTATTCTTTTAAGAGGGATATAAAAAGGGATCTTACCAGACGAGCCTGCAACTAGCTAACCGCTGTGTAATTTTAAAGGGGCATTGTTTAACAACACTGCTAAATTATAGAACTTGTTGATGCAAGTTAGGAAGGATATCATAAAATAATATATCCTGCCTCCCTAAACATCTTCACAAAGGGTTATGGGCCCAGCATTGTGTATTTTTGTGTAATTTTGAAGGATTGCAAAGGATTGTAATCCTAGGCCGAAAAGGATTTTTCTGAGCATATTTCCTGGTAAGCACATGGTCCTTTGTTCCATTGTGCAGTGGAGATTAGAAGAAGAAGAAGAGTTTGGATTTGATATCCCGCCTTTCACTCCATTTAAGGAGTCTCAAAGCGGCTGACATTCTCCTTTCCCTTCCTCCCCCACAACAAACACTCTGTGAGGTGAGTGGGGCTGAGAGACTTCAAAGAAGTGTGACTGGCCCAAGGTCACCCAGCAGCTGCATGTGGAGGAGCGGAGACGCGAACCCGGTTCCCCAGATTACGAGACTACCGCTCTTAACCACTACACCATACTGGCTCTCACCATTAAGATTAAGCAACCCCTCCCTTCCCTCAGAGTTCACAATTTCTGGATTTTGGAGATGGCTAGTGTAGCTTTGGATAGTGACCTAGGCCAAGGCATGACTGGGCTTAAATGAACAATTTTGTACACTGGAAGCAACGCTTAATAGCGTTCTAGGTGCAAAAGGAGTCCTGGATGCTGTAACAAGCCCTCAACCTACAGGCACAAGTGAGGGTGATTTAGCCAAGATAATGAAAAGAACAGTAAAGACAGATTCATCATTTTGAATGGGCTTCGCAATGAACTCCTCTCAGTGATAGATTCCGAGGATAGTGCATCTCAAATTTTAAGTGATATAGAGCGTGTTTGGAGACACCATGAAGAGCTCCTACAGAATGTTAATACGTGAGTTAACCAGACTCAGGATGAATTCTGAAGATGAATTCACAAAGCATATGAACCAATTTACAGCAATTATTCAGAAAATTGAATTGACTCCTAGGCTTTTTGATGAGGAAATGAATTCTTTTCTGCTATCATCTTTAGGACCAAAATTTTATGCTTTTGTTTCAATAATGGATCATAAAGAAGGTCTAACTATGAGAAACCTGACCACATTTGAGGCAGGAATGCAGAGGCAGAACTGAGTCTTCAGAAAGAAATATTAGAAGCAAAGAGAGCAATTATGTGTCCAGGCAGTTTGCAAGGCCCAAAGGAACACAGAAAAGAGTAGTTTGCTTCAGTTGCAAGAACACTGCTAAGAACTGCAGAGTACCCAAAACAAAGAAACCCCTCCCTTTTCAGCCAAAAGAGGGAAAGAAGGGGATATCTGAATGCACCTGGCCGCTACAGGAAAGGAATTTAGATCTCCAGAATCGTGAAACTACAAGTGATGTGGATCCTGGACAGTGGTGCCAGCTCGCATTTTTCCTTTGAAAAGGACTGTTTTAATGAGATAAATGATGCTGTAGGATCAGAAATTGAAATTGCAGATAGAAATATTGTCCAAGCGAGGGCTGGTTCTGTGAATGTGAAATTCAATGTAGACAATCAAATTCTACAAACTACAGTGGAAAAAGTGCTGTATGTTCCACAGCTCAGCTGCAATCTTATTAGTGTGCCCAGTTTGGAAAAAAGGGTTTCCAGATAACATTTGGAAATGGACAATGCAATGTTACAAAGAATGGTATAGTGTTTGTTCAAACTAAACTGATAAATGGCGTATATGAGGCTGATCTTTCAGCGAACCAATCTGCAAGAGAGGCATGTTGCAGCCAAAAGAATGAGGCAGAACTTGTGTAGGGACTGCAGGTAACAGCGAGCAACACAGTTCCAACAAGGTGCATAAGCTGTGTTACTGAAAAGGCTGTAAAACCTTCATTTCCATGTTGCACATAGCAGAGAAGCACCAGAGTGCTTGACATTGTGTACAGTGACTTATGTGGACCTATGAATGTTCCCTCATTGGGGGAAGAATAAGTACATACTAATATTTGTTGATGATTTTTCCAAGTACTTTTCCAAGTGTTTTTTTCCCAAGTGATTTTTCCAAGTGATTTTTCCAAGTGTTGCATATTTCATCAAGGAAAAGAGTGAGACAGTGGACATGTTCAAGAAATACCTTGCCATGGTCAAGAACAAGTTCCATAGAGCTCCAGCTGTGTTAATGACTGACAATGGAGGTGAGTACTGCTCAAATGAAACGCAGGCTCTCCTGGCAAAGGAGGGAACTGAACACATAACCACAATTCCCTACACACCACAACAGAACTCCATAGCTGAGAGAAAATTTAGATCCATCATTGAAGTGATGAGATGCATGTCCCTACACATGTTCTCTTCTCTGCAGATCCAGAATAACGTTGGTGTCTTTGTGTCCAAGCCTTCTGTGTCACAGGTCCAGGTCTGCCTCATCCTTTTGGCTGCAACTCTTGCTCATTGGTTCACTGAAAGATGAGATGCATCCCTGCCACACAAGCTGTGGGCAGATGCAGTAATTACAGCAGTATATCTTCAAAATACTGCCTACAAAGGGAGCTGTGCATACCTTTCAAACTTTGGCATGGGAGAGTTCCCAACTCTGTGTGTTTCAGAGTGTGTTACTACCACATCCCCAAAGAACATAGACACAAGCTCCAAGGCGCAAGCAGGTATCCTTGTTGGGGGTATGCCTCTGGAGGCAAGGGATACAGAATTATGGACTTACAAACTGGTAAGACAAGTGTGCACCATGCAGAATATTTTGATGAACACAGCAAAGCTGACACTAAAATAGTGTTCTGGATTTTTCTGAGGACTCAGAAAAGATTAAAGAACGTGTGCTTTCCTTCAAAGTCCTGATCTGCCTTCCAGTGTCATAGCCCCCCCCCCCAAGGCAACACACTAGAAGACGCAGAGGACCAGATTCCTGGCGGCACCAGAGATGAAGAGGAGGACTTGGATGGTGGCATGCCAGTGTTGAAGGAGGATGAGGAAGCTGATGTGGTCGCAGTACCAGAGGTCAGATGCTCATCCAGAACCAAAAAAAGGTATCCCACCAGTACGACTGTCCTACTTTGCAGGGTCGGCGTTTCCACAGGAACCTTCCACATGGGAAGAGATATAGGAGATCCCAGCTGCACAAGCCAGTCTCTGGAGGAAGGCTGCGCAGGAGGAGATGGATGCACTGCATCAGAACAAGACCTGGACCTGAGCTACCTCACAGCAAGAAAGCAATTGGAATTAAGTGGTGTTTAAGGTTAAGAAGGGGGCAAAAGGAGAAGTGGAACACTATAAAGCCAGGCTTGTAGCACAGGGATTTCCACAATGTTATGGTGAAGATTATGATGAGGTCTTTGCACCAACTGTGAGGTACAGCAGTGTGAGGATGCTTCTGAGCATCACAACCTCCGGGCAAATGCAGATGAAACACATTGACATTTCTACTGCCTTTCTTCACAAACAGATTACGGAAGAGATTTATATGCGTCAACTCAAAGGTTTTGTAAAACCACATGAGGCACATTTAGGGTGCAAACTGCAAAAGGGACTTTATGGACTCAAGCAGCCTGCTAGAGCCTGGAACCAAAAGTTGCATAGACTGCTGACACAGCTTGGGTACAAGGAAAGCCATGCTGACAAGTGTTTATACAGTAAGCCAAGTAATGGACAATTCTCATATGTTTTAGCATTTGTTGATGACAATTATTGTTACAGCAAATGAAACAGACTATGCGCAAATTGTAAAACATCTTAGCAAAGAAGTGGAGGTCAAGGAACTTGGGGAAGTCCGGTACTACCTCGGCATTCAAGTTGAAAGAGAAGAAGACGGCTCATTTCTTCTCAACGGCTGGGTGAGGACTGCAGGGCCTGCTCCCTTCCAGGGCCTTTTCCAACTGGCCCAGGGGGTGTGGCCCAGGCCCTTACTTGGAACAAACTTTGGGGGAAGTGTGGGAAGTTGTTCTGCCATTGCTTCCCAGTTCCAAGTGGTTAATGTCCTCAAGCAGTCGGTGGCATTTTAAATTTTTATTTCTTTTTTCCTTTTTTTCCTTTGTTGGGGGTGGGTCGGTGTTATGGATATTTGGTTGGGGATTAATTTTAATATAATTGTTCTGTTTTTTGTTTGTTTGTTTTATTGGTTCTGTATAAATTGTGTTTTGTTTTTAAGGGGTGGGATCAGGGCTGCCTGGGAGTGGGGCCCCAGCCAACACGATGGCTGGGACAAGTTCCACATGGGGGGAAGCACTGGGACATCCAATCTCGGTGATCATGGGCAGGAGGAGGAGGAGTTACGCTAAGACCAAACCATGTCATTACCAAGGAGGCAGGTTTAGTCGTTGTTTGAAGACTATGCCTGCCTCCGGGTCTGGCCTTGACTGGATGGATACTGGAATCAACAGGGGAAACCCACATGACCTGAAAGTGTTGCTGTGCAATGCCAGGTCAATGATGAATAAAACCACTGCCATCCACGACCTGATTGTGGATGGAGGACTTGACCTGGCATGTGTGACAGAGACCTGGTTGGAGGAAGCAGATGGGCCTGTCCTTGCTGCTGCTTGTCCACCAGGTTTCTCTTACGCACAGCAACCCAGGTCATGTGGGCGGGGAGGGGGGTTGCAGTGATTTTTAGGAAGTCATTAGCTTGCACCGGGCGTCCTATTGGGAAGACAGAGTTTTCTGAGTGCATGTTCTGGAAGCTGGGCAATAGGGGCAGTACAGGATTCCTTTTGGTGTACTGACCTCCCCGCTGCACCAAGGATTCCCTGTCCGAGCTGCTTCAGGTCATGGCGGATGTTCTCCTGGAGACACCTAGTTTGGTTGTCCTAGGGGATTTTAACATCCATGCCGACACGACCTTACAAGGGGCTGCTCGGGACTTCGTGGAAAGCATGGCCTCCATGGGGCTGTCCCTGAATAAGTTTGGCCCAACTCATAGTCATGGACATGCCTTAGACCTGGTGTTCACCTCTAGTGATGTGAGTGATCTGACACTAAGTAAAAGTGATACAAAAGAAGTGCCATGGTCAGATCACTTCCTGGTGCAACTGGACTTCTCCGCGACCCTTCCCCTCTGCAGGGAGGTGGGACCAATTCGGATGGTCCGCCCTTGCCACTTAATGGATCCAAATGGTTTCCAGAGAGTGGTAGGGGATGCTTTATCCCATGTTAATGGCCTTTCAGCTGATTCCCTGGTGGCCCGCTGGAATGCGGAGTTAATCAGGGCTATCAACCGCCTGGCTCCGAAGCGCCCTCTCCGATTGCATGGAGCCTGGACAGCCCCGTGGTTTTCTTCGGAGCTGAGGGCGATGAAACAATCGCTGAGATGGCTACAGCATCGGTGGCAGAAACCTCATTCTGAATCTGACCGGACACAGGTTAGAGCTCAACGTCAAGCCTACCAAGTGGCAATAGCGACGGCGAAGAAGACTTTCTTCACCGCCTCTATTGCATCTGCAGAAAATAGTAGCAGGAGACTTTTTCAGGTGGTCCGCAATTTAACGGAACCACCTTTACCACCAGGGCCTTGTAAAGACCCCAAGATCTCCTGCAACGATTTTGCAAAGTTTGTTGCAGATAAAATCACTCATATTCGGAAGGAGCTAGACACCACCGTGGGAGCAGGGCTGGGGTAGGAGAGTGCTAGAGCCCTGTCTGGTCAAGTTGCATGGAATCAATTTCAATCCGTTACCTCTGAGGATGTGGACAGGCTGCTTGGACGCGTGAAACCAACCACCTGTCTCCTTGATCCTTGCCCATCCTGGCTAATAAAAGCAAGCCGGGAAGGGCTGGGCGATGGGCTCTGCGGGGTGGTGAATGCTTCCCTCTGTGAGAGAACATTCCCAGATCCGCTGAAAGAGGCGGTCATTAAACCGCTTCTTAAAAAACCATCTTTAGACCCAGCCAGTATGGCCAACTATCGCCCAGTCTCAAATCTTCCATTCTTGGGCAAGGTGATTGAGCGAGTGGTTGCTGAACAACTCCAGGCACGCCTGGAGGATGCGGACCATTTGGATTCTTTCCAATCGAGATTCAGGCCTCATCATGGGACCGAAACTGCCTTGGTCGTGCTGGTTGATGATCTCCGGTGAGCTAGGGACAAAGGTGAGAGCTGTTTCCTAGTGCTGCTGGATCTCTCCGCGGCCTTTGATACCATCGACCATAACATCCTTCTGGACCGTCTAGAGGGGCTGGGAGCTGGGGGCACTGTTATACAGTGGTTTCGCTCCTTCCTCCTGGGCCGTGTTCAGAAAGTGGTGGTGGGGGATGAGTGTTCAGACCCCTGGACCCTCACTTGTGGGGTGCCTCAGGGTTCCGTCCTCTCCCCCATGCTTTTTAACATCTATATGAAGCCGCTGGGAGAGATCATCAGGGGGTTTGGGCTGGGTGTTCATCAATATGCAGATGATACCCAGCTCTACCTCTCTTTCAAATCAGAACCAGTGAAGGCGGTGAAGGTCCTGTGTGAGTGCCTGGTGGCGGTTGGAGGATGGATG
The DNA here is from genome assembly GCF_964106915.1 of Podarcis gaigeae. Lineage (NCBI taxonomy): Eukaryota > Metazoa > Chordata > Lepidosauria > Squamata > Lacertidae > Podarcis > Podarcis gaigeae. The sequence goes on from NC_139691.1 coordinate 49,683,599, forward strand.
GCGGCTAATGGATTGAGGTTGAATCCTGACAAGACAGAAGTACTGTTTTGGGGGGACAGGGGGTGGGCTGGTGTGGAGGACTCCCTGGTCCTGAATAGGGTAACTGTGCTCCTGAAGGACCAGGTGTGCAGCCTAGGAGTCATTTTGGACTCACAGCAGTCATGGAGGCGCAGGTCAATTCTGTATCCAGGGCAGCTGTCGACTAACTCCACCTGGTACGCAGGCTGAGACCCTACCTGCCCGCAGACTGTCTCACCAGAGTGGTGCATGCTCTGGTTATCTCCCGCTTGGACTACTGCAATGCGCTCTACGTGGGGCTACCTTTGAAGGTTACCCGGAAACTACAACTAATCCAGAATGAGGCAGCTAGACTGGTGACTGGGGGCGGCCGCGGAGACCATATAACACCGGTCTTGAAAGACCTACATTGGGGACTTCCGGGTTGGCGCCATAGCCGAATGGCGCCATAGCCGCGCCGGCGACGCAGGGACCCTCAAAAACCACGGGCGCAGAAGCCCGTGGACCTGGTGACTTGGCGGGCACCGTTTGCGCCCCCGACCCGCGAAGAAGCCTTTTTAAAGGCTGCGGAGCGGGGGATGGGGAGCGGCGCAGTGCTGTGAGTCTTCTGCTTCCCCTGCCGAGCGAAGCCACATGCCATTCGACGGAGAGCGCTGACTTCTTCTTTTGAAAATTTGGACTAAAATCTAAAAACAACAACCCGTGAGTAATTTCAAAATTGGACTAAAAATTTTATTGGATTCGGTACGAGCGGGGGAGGTGCAAAAAGGAAGTCTCTCCCCCCCCCCATTGTATACAATGTAAAGCAAGGATTTGACAACTAAGGTCGAGAGAAGAGCCTTTTCTTTATTGGATAAAAGTTATTAATTGCATGGATTGATAGCATAAGTAATTGTGCTGGAGGATAAGAGCTAATTTTTTGAATTAAAGTGCCACCCATCCCGGGACCGGGAGTGATCCGCGAGAGGAGCCTGCTGAGGAGTTATAGAAGATTTTGACAGCTGTCAAATTAGCTGTCAAAGTCGGAAAAAATAGAAAACTTTGTTTCTGATGTTCTTGCTGGTTACAATAGATGCAATATAGTTACAAATCGCTGAAAATAAAGAAGAACTGAAACAAATTAACTTGGCTTTTGGGTTGGAAGTGAAAGGAATACTGAATAACCAGAATCCCTCTAGTGGGGGTTCAGGGACATTACAAAAATGGAAATAGGTCGAAAAATACTAGCTGACCTGGATGAGGTTATTTTTCTCGTGAGAAAGTTGCGTTAGTCGCAAGAGCAAGGTCATGTTTTGTCTACAAGTGCCATAACTTTGAAGCCAACAGTAAAGGAATCTACTGAGTTGGAAAAGGACTCGATGTACAAAACCCAGGCAGCTGAACAAGAAAAGAAACTTGAGAAAATTGAAGTGGAGAAAGAGATATATGTTGAACAGGAGGAGCAGGAAGGAGGGGCTGTAATGCTGCAGAAGGCAAAGGAGAGCCGGAGGCCTGTCAAGATAGACATAAAAGAAAATAAGAACTGGATGATAAAAACTGGGTTCGAACAGGAAAATGAGGAATGGAAAGATCTCCTTTTATGGAGATCTGAAGATCTATGGTCTATAAATCTGATCAAGGTGGAAGTTGGAGCCTTTGGGCTATTTGGACTTAAAAGGATTGAGAAACAAGACTTGAGTTCCACCTTTAAATATGGAGGTCTGGCTGGAAGGAACATGGACATCATAGGGATCGTGCCCCTCCGAGACTTGGTGTTAAATATAAAGGACTTCCAAAGAAACCGGCAGAGAGAGACTGAGAGAGATTTAAGGGCCTCAGACGTGAGGTCGCCAGGCTGATAATAGATGGACTAATGGACAATGGTTTGGGAATTAAAACCGGGGAAGGGAGGGTGGGGTTTGGAAATCCAAAGGATGTACAAAAATACTCTGATTTTTTCTTTCTTTTTTTTTCTTTTTGTGTTGTTACTAGTATTAAAATGGGGAGTTCGTGGAAGGGAAACTGGGTCGATCTTAGAAAAAGTCTTTAAGTATAATGATTGATGTATATAAGCTAAAAGTTGATATATAAATTGAATTTAATATAACAACAAACTAAGGTCAAAATTTAGGGATAAGAACTTGTTGAACAAATTTTTGGACATGGAATACAAGAAGGGGAGGCGAGGGGAAGTTGCGGAAAAAAGGTATTGAAAATATGGATTGCAAACGTTGAATTTTCCTTTTTTTCTTTTTCTTTTTTTTGTTTTACTTTTTTGTCGCTATGTACTATTTGAAATTCTAATAAATATCATTTTTTAAAAAATGAAAGACCTACATTGGGACTTCCGGGTTGGCGCCTCCAGCAATGGTGGAGCTCCTCCGATCGAGAGGAACTTGCTCCGTGAAAAGCAGGATCTGACTGCCACGGCGAAGGCGGTGAAATCACAGGTGGGAGAAGCCTGTGAACTTGGGATTAGGCTGGCACCCTTTGCGCCTCCCCTACTCGTGGGGAAACCCTGTTTTGGGGATCTGGAGCGACGTGGGGTGAGTGGCACGGTGCTTTGAATCGACTGCTTCTTTCACGGAGTGAAGCCGCATTGCTGCTGCCGGAGAGCGCTGACTTTTTCCTGTGGACAATTGGATTTTAAACAACTACCCGTGAGTAGAATGGAAAATTGGATCTTTAAATACTTTAATTTGGCACCGAAGCGGGAAGGTTCTAAACAGGAAGTCCGCCTTCCGCTTTTGTAAATAGACTGAAGCAAAGACGTTACAAGCTAAAGTCTCTGAAAGCTTCTGACAAAGGATTAAGTTTCCATCGGTCAAAAATACAACCCCCCCCCCGGAAGCAGGAGAAGAGGGGGGAAGTTTGGACCTAGTGAGCCTGCAGGAGAGAGTGAAAATCAAATTACCACTGCTCTGAACATGGGAACAGGCTGCCAGATGACGTTTGGGGAATGTTCATTGACAGAACGGATTTGACAGCTAGCTAAAATAAGAAAAATACTGTTTCCATTGTCCTCTTCTGCGTTCAAAAAGGGAGGAAAAAGTAACTGAAAATCGAAACTATTTTTATTTGCTCGAGTTGTGCTTGAAAGAATTGATACAAGTGAAGACTGTTTCCCTCTAGAGGGAGCATGTGAAACTGTTACAGGAGTGTAACAGGGAGAACTCCAGCTGCAAGATAAGGATTCTGAGAACCAGAGATTGACCTTGGACCATTCAAAATGTTGATAGGAGAAGCTATTGTGACTGTATTATATAAAATAAACTACTCGCTGGAACAGCTTCATAAAAAGACAGATGACACGATCTTTAAAACTGATAACTTGGAACAGAAAGTGACTAATTTGAGTCAAAAAGCGAGTACCAACACAGAAACAATTCAGGACTCAGCACAGGAATATAACTTGGCAGGACAAATGGTGGAGGAAAAGGAGAAAGCTGTTGTTGTGAAACCTAAAGTAGTACAAGCGGGATCCTTAGTTTTACAGAAGCAAATTGAGGGTTATAAATTGAGGTCATCCATGATTGAATCTAGCAAAAAGATTTTGAGGATTGGATCCCGGCTTGGACTAAAGAAGGAAAGTTGGAAAGATCCCTCTATCCAGGGATTGACTGACTTTTGGGACATGGGCTTGGGTTTGGAGGAGCCTGAAGTTTTGGGGGCCTTTAGACTTGGAGGAATTCTGAAATACGTCCTGAAACACTTTATGGACTCTAGTTTTAACCATGGAAATTTGGCTGAACTGTCCAGAAGGAATAAAAGTACTGTTAGGTTGGAGTTTTCCCGAGATTTGCTCCTGAGCATTAAAGAATATGAAGAAGATCTGCAGAAGGGACCTGGAAAAGAGTTAAGAGCCTCGGACATAAGATCTCCAAGTTGATGGACTATATGGAACTGACGGAAAGGACTGGCAGAATCCGAAACCAGGGAGAGGAGATGGTGGAAGAAGACTGGAAAATTTAAAGTTTATATTTAGAAATATTGTAAAAGTAATGACTGTTAGAAAAATGGTGGAATGATATTTTATGGATTTAGCAGAAATGCTATAAGAAGTTAAGTATATATAAGTAATTTAGTCTTAATGGGAAATAAGGTTAAAAAATATGTTATTTATAATATGATAGAAAATAGTCTTTTTTTTAGTCTTTTTTTCTTTTTTGTCTTTCTTTTTCTTTCTTCTCCTTTTTTGTAACCTTTAAAAGTAATAAATATATTTTTTTTAAAAATGAAAGACCTACATTGGCTCCCAGTATGTTTCCGAGCACAATTCAAAGTGATGGTGTTGACCTTTAAAGCCCTAAATGGCCTCGGCCCAGTATACCTGAAGGAGCTTCTCCACCCCCATCATTCTGCCTGGACGCTGAGATCCAGCGCCGAGGGCCTTCAGGCAGTTCCCTCATTGCGAGAAGCAAAGCTACAGGGAACCAAGCAGAGGGCCTTCTCGGTAGTGGCGCCCGCCCTGTGGAACACCCTCCCATCAGATGTCAAAGCGATAAACAACTACCTGACATTCAGAAGACATCTTAAGGCAGCCCTGTTCATGGAAGTTTTTAATGTATAATTTTAGTGTATTTTTGGTTTCTGTGGAAGCCGCCCAGAGTGGCTGGGGAAACCCAGCCAGATGGGCGGGGTACAAATAATAAATTATTATTATTATTATTATTATTATTATTATTATTATTATATTATCAACCAAAGGCAAAAGATCCATGAACTCATTGAAAGCATGCAGATGCAAGATGCAAACACAGTTGCTACACCCATGGCCACTAAACGAACAGATTCACACACCCCTCCTCATGATTATACCTTGTGTAAACAGTGGACTATAGCGCACAAAAAATGCTCTAAATCAGTAGTTCCCAATTACTGCAGATCCCTAGTTTTTCAAAAGCCACCATGGATCCTCTCCTTTTGAAATGGCAATCTCGATGGTAGTTTTGTTATATGAATGGTGCCCTGGACCCCCTGGGTGGGAGACATGCGCAGACCCCCTGGGGTCCCTGGACCATCCATTGAGAATCGCAGATCTAGTACTTTTATTGGTCTTTAATGACAAGACTTGTTGGTTAAGTTTCCTTTAAATTGTGCCTTATAAAAGCCAAAATGCATTAACTTCTGAAGGCATGTTCTAATCCCTCTGGTTCTTCCCACCTCCATTTAGTTTTTATTTGTCTAATTAAAAAAAATCATATCCTTCCCCTTCCACCCAAAGGAGCCCAGGATGACAATGTTCCAGATGGAATTGACAGATAGGTTTATAATTTTTGGAAAATATGCCTGTCAATTAACAAATAATTTTGTGAACATATTCCAAGTGGAGGCTTGTTTACACGTGTGCAAAGAGGCAACTTTTAAGCTTCCATAATGGACTATGGGATCCATAATGGATCCCCCCCCCCCTCGATTTGGCAGGTAGGGATTTGCATTTTTGAGAATGCCTGACCCTTGACAACACTCCAGTGAATCTAAAACAAACTCAACAATCTGACTCTCCAAAAACTGATAGTATCTCAGGAAAGTATCACAGGAACAGTGAGTGAAATATTCCCCAGGACAGCCTACTTGAGCAGGGGGCAGTCTATAACTGATACAGATAAAGAGTACCTCCCACCCAGTCGCCCCTGAAAAGGCAGAATTATTCATACTAACAATATTTTAAAGATTGGCAATTAAGAATGGTGTGAACAATATGCTTGGTTACCCAGGATAATAATCCCACTAGGGAAAGGAAGTGATCTGTTTCCGTTGTTGTTGTTTATAACTACAAATTACAAAATATAAATTTGAACCAGGAGGAAATGGCATGTACATGAAATCTATGCAAATATTCTTACTTTGCATGCTTATTGTGAATCTGTTTTGAATATTTTGATTGAAGAATATGTATTTAAAGTCACTTTAAGCACTCAATGCTTCTCTCAAGGAACACTGGAAAGTGTAGTTTGTTTGGGGTGCTGAGAGTTATTAGGAGGCTCCTATTCCCCTCACAGAGAGATTCCCCTATTCTCCTTCCAAGTGTGCTTTTAACAATTAATCCCTCTTTCGCAGGGAGCTCTCTGAGGGGTATAGGGGTATCTCCTCTCAACGTCCTTCGTATTTCCCAGGATTCTTTGGGGGCATATTTTGGAGGCATATTTGGGGGAAACAACCAAGAGCCCCCTCTGCTGAATTTAACAGTAGGGCAGATCTGTAGAGAAGGAGACATTCTTTCAGGTGTTTGTGGCCTGACTGCTTTAGGGCTTAAAACTCTAATGGGAGTACCTTGAATTGGGCCTGAAAATGAACTGACAACCAGTGCAGCTGTTTTACATCGGGGACTATATGAGATCAAAATGGAACCCTAAGCAGTAATTTGCCCACTGCATTTTGGACAAGAATCTGTCCACTGCATTGTGAAGTTTCTGAGTTGCCTTCAAGAATGTACATTGCATTGCAACAGGTTGTCTCTGTCCAGAAGCTGGTGAATAAGCAGGTGATGAAAAAAGACTCTCCTTGCCACCGAGGCCACTTGAGTCTTCGCTGTCAGTGTGGGACCCTGGAACGACTGGCGGAGTGTGGGAGGAGCGCACTGTCCCTGGCAGTTTGATCCCAGTAGGGTGCAATCGTGGCTGCCGCCCCCCTGCCTGTGCTGGGCACCACATCCCTGCAGGCGGCGTGCCCTGCCCCCAGGATGCATGCCACACTCCTGCAGGTGGTGCATCCCACCCCCGGGATGGATGCCAACCCCACCCCTGCTTGCTCTCCGCCCCCCGGTGCTGGAGCATGAATCATAGAATCATAGAATCATAGAGTTGAAAGAGACCACAAGGGCCATTGAGTCCAACCCCCTGCCAAGCAGGAAACACCATCAGAGCACTCCTGACATATGGTTGTCAAGCCTCTGCTTAAAGACCTCCAAAGAAGGAGACTCCACCACACTCCTTGGCAGCAAATTCCACTGTTGAACAGCTCTTACTGTCAGGAAGTTCTTCCTAATGTTTAGGTGGAATCTTCTTTCTTGTAGTTTGGATCCATTGCTCCATGTCCGCTTCTCTGGAGCAGCAGAAAACAACCTTTCTCCCTCCTCTATGTGACATCCTTTTATATATTTGAACATGGCTATCATATCACCCCTTAACCTCTTCTTCACCAGGCTAAACATGCCCAGCTCCCTTAGCCGTTCCTCATAAGGCATCGTTTCCAGGCCTTTGACCATTTTGGTTGCCCTCCTCTGGACACGTTCCAGTTTGTCAGTGTCCTTCTTGAACTGTGGTGCCCAGAACTGGACACAGTAGTCCAGGTGAGGTCTGACCAGAGCAGAATACAGTGGCACTATTACTTCCCTTGATCTAGATGCTATACTCCTATTGATGCAGCCCAGAATTGCATTGGCTTTTTTAGCTGCCGCGTCACACTGTTGGCTCATGTCAAGTTTGTGGTCAACCAAGACTCCTAGATCCTTTTCACATGTACTGCTCTCAAGCCAGGTGTCACCCATCTTGTATTTGTGCCTCTCATTTTTTTTTTTTTGCCCAACTGCAATACTTTACATTTCTCCCTGTTAAAATTCATCTTGTTTGTTTTGGCCCAGTTCTCTAATCTGTCAAGGTCGTTTTGAAGTGTGGTCCTGTCCTCTGGGGTGTTAGCCACCCCTCCCAGTTTGGTGTCATCTGCAAATTTGATCAGGATGCCCTTGAGTCCATCAGCCAAGTCCTTGATAAAGATGTTGAATAAGACCGGGCCCAAGACAGAACCCGTGGCACCCCACTAGTCACTCTTCTCCAGGATGAAGAGGAACCATTGATGAGCACCCTTTGGGTTCGGTCAGTCAGCCAGTTCCAGTTACAAATCCACTGAGTGGTAGCATAGTCAAGACCGCATTTTACCAGATGAAGCTTCACCACTGTCTGGAACATCCCCAAACCGCAGGCTTCTGGGAAAAGTCCAACCCCATCCAGGAGAGTCCATATCCCTAGACCCAGGACATGAAAACATGTGACACATAACAGAGCCATCTTTTCAGGATTCAGCTTTGAGGCTCTTTTTGTTGGAATTCTGCCTGGGTCAGAGGAATGTGCCACGGCGTAGGCACCGGCAGATATTCCTTGTCAACCTCCCCGCTGCTACTCCCGTGGGATAAACAGGCGAGGTCTCGGCGATTCTTCCCAGATATGAGAAGAACACACCGTTTCTTCTCTCTCCCCTTTGGTATCCCCAGGAAGGGGAAAGAAGCAGACAGATATCTATTTACATCCTTTATTTCTGTCTCTTTCAGCAGTACAGAGAAACATGTCTGCACTCAACAGCAGTAAGAATAAACTCCACCCATGTACTTCCAGTACGGGTCACAAGACACACACACTGAGCTAACATCCGGTGCTCAGTACAGAATGGACTGCCCCTATGTTCCCATGGTAACAGTCACAAACATCCTGTCTGGCTTTCCAGCCACCTGCAGCTGACGAAGCTGCTATAGCCTTTGCTTGCTGCCGCATTGGTGCTTTATGGTAACACTTTTATGCTACAAGTTGCTTCAGGACACTCTTCTGGATGTGAAAAGATGACAGCTAAATATAACAAGTAAAACGTCATATTCATCACCATCATTCTCATGGGCCCAGAGGAGGTATTTGAAGACTGGTTCCCATTCCTGCAGCATTATTGCCTTTTCTACAGTGGTCTAGGGACGCAAGTGGCGCTGTGGGTTAAACCACAGAGCCTAGGACTTGCCAATCAGAAGGTCAGCAGTTCGAATCGCCGCGACGGGCTGAGCTCCCGTTGCCCGGTCCCAGCTTCTGCCAACCTAGCAGTTCGAAAGGACACCAGTGCAAGTAGATAAAGAGGTACCACTCCAGCAGGAAGGTAAACAGTGTTTCTGTGCGCTGCTCTGGTTCACCAGTCATGCTGGCCACATGACCCGGAAGCTGTACGCCGGCTCCCTCGGCCAATAAAGTGAGATGAGCAGCGCAACCCCAGAGTCAGCCATGACTGGACCTAATGGTCAGGGGGTCCCTTTACCTTACTTACAGTTGTCTGGCTTACCTGCTCAAGTTCAGAGCCCCCATCCTGTTTCTTGCAGAGGGCTCTGGGAGAGTGCATGGACTGGGAAATTAAGACAACACTTCACAAAGTGCTCATGGCAACATCCTTTCCATCTGATTCTCAGGGCCTCTACCTAGATTTTAGCACATCTGCAAGTGAGTTATGGCTCTCTTCAATGCTAACCATTCTCGTGACCCACCATTGGGTCATGCCTCAATGTCCGCCTCTCGCTTCAAAAACATCTCCAAGGGATTTCAGATTCTTCCCCCATCTGCTGTGGCTGGGAAGCTCTCCACCAAATGGACAGCAAAGGAATCAGTCAAAGGAACCCATTCTGGTGCATATAAGCTAAAAACCTAACATCTGTCAAAGCTGCTGATACCAGATTCTTTTGGATTTTTTGTTCCCGTGTTGTGCTAGAAGCACAAAGGGAGTATCCTGCCTGTTCTTGCTTGCATTCTGGTAACCCCAAGTGGACTGTGTTGAGTTGCAGTTGGGGGAAGGGCACTAACCACGGGTGAGGGTGGCGTTCTCCTCCTCCTGCCTGCTCTGATATCATGACGCTGAGCTGTTTGGATTCTGCTCAAGCCGAGAAAGAGAGACGCCAGCGGAGAAAAAAATGCCTGTCTTGGGAGATGGCAGGAAGGATGGGTGTCTGGCGCTCCATCAGAAAACCCCCAAATTGCAATGGGGGGGCTGCATTCCAAGCTAGTGACACATGAGTGATAGTTAATATTTTGGTGTTATAGGCAAGTCTCAAATAAATGTCTTCAATGAAAATGGCAGCTGAAGTGATCAGAAGGCTGGAGCAACATCCCTGTGACACCTGCAGCTTTTATTTGTAAATTGCCCTGTGCTCCTCGGGGGAAGGGCAGTACAGAAATTTTCAAATAATAAAAATAAATTAGTTTGCAGGGGGGGGAGGAAGGGAGGGCATAATAAAGGAAGAGCAAAATAAAGGTTGGGGAGGGGGTTATTGGATTGCATGGGTTTTTTATTGTTTTTATTATGTATTTTGTGTTTTTATATTGTTCACTGCCCTGAGATCTATGGATGGTGGTATGCAAATATTATAAAAATAAATATAAAATATAAAAAATATGAATGCTGTGAAGAAGGTGGATAGGTCTCTCTCACAATACTAGAATGGGGTCATATTTTGGAGAATTCAGGATGAAGAGCAGAAGGAGCTTTGTCACATAGCCTGTAGTTAAGCTATGGGACTCACTGCCACAAGATGCAGCGGCAGTGACCAACTTGGATGTCTTTAAAGGGGGTTTAGACAACTTCACAAAAGATAAGGCCATCAATGGCTGTGAGCCGTGACGGCTTGTTTTCCCTTCACTGATGGAGACAGTGTAACCCTGGACTCCAGTTACTAGGAATCACCAATGGGCAGTGGTGCAGTTATGCTTAGGCTCTGCTTGCAAGCTTCCCACAGGCCCCTGCTTGCCCACTATGAGAGAAGAGTGCTGGACCAAATGGCCCTCTTTGGCCTGAGCCAGCCACTAAGCTGTTCTTGCATTCTTACACTCTGCCTTGACCATCCCTCTCTTTCTTTTTTCTTTTCCTTCTCCTCCTGCGATGAGGCTACATTTTAATATTTTAATGTTTCAATATTTTAATGTTGTATTTTAATTTTGTTTTTAAGTTGTAATCATTCAACATGTTTTTATTATTGCTTGTAAGCCGCTCTGAGCCCAACTTCCTTCAAAATTGTCCCATTTCCTTTCCTCCTTCCAGTTTGGCACACCGTGAGCCAGACCATTTCCAAAGAATTCTTTGGAACACTAGAGGGGCTGCATGGGCCCCAGACATTTCCTTCCTTCCTTCCTTCCTTCCTTCCTTCCTTCCTTCCTTCCTTCCTTCCTTCCTTCCTTCCGCTTCACCTCTCTGGTGGTCCTTGCTCTGAGCGCACAAGCGACAGTTGCAGACCCCAGGAGAAGGTCCTGGTGCCCGATCCCAGTCAGTATTACTGGACTGTGTTTTGCTGGCCAAGTCCTACTGTGACCTTTCTTTTTCTTTTTCTTTTTCTTTTTCTGCTTTAAACTACATTTTCTTTCTTTTTCTTTTTTAAAAAAACAAATGAAATGGGAACGTTGGGAGGGGGAACCAGAATTGTTTCACCAGATAATTAAACCCATCTGCTTTTAATCAGATCCTTCCTGCTCTCCAAGTTGCCAATATTAATGAGAACAGATCCACACACAGGGAATGTAAGCAAGGGGTGGGGGAACTTTGGTATTTACTAGGTGAAAAATGAAGCTTTGCAGGCATTTGGTTCAGTGGCTCTAGTATTTGACAAGTGTAGTTTCACGTTGATTAGGCAGTATACAGTATACAAGAGTGGCTGAGAAATCAGACTGCGATTAGAGGAGATGGGAAATTCTTAAGAACACGGAAAGGGTGAGTGGTGAGTGTTGGAGCCGATCTCTGGTACCAGCCCTACCCAAACCATTGCCCTTTTAATGGACCTACTTGTTCATTTGATATTCTGTAAGCTGTTTTGGGCATGATCTGGCAGGAAAGCACTGTACAAATTAAGAAACAAATGACTGTCCAAAGCGCTTGCTGCTACTAGCTCACCTCCTCTGAGTCTAGATGGGGGGGCAATTCTTTTGGTGGGAGGAGAAAATACATGGAATCAAATATAAGTTGTTCAGGATTTAAATTTTCAAGGAACAAGTACTTTGAAAATCTAAGCAGCTGGGCAACATTTTGCTGTTTCCTGGGTGTGAGGTGTGAGGTCCAAACACCTGCTCTCTATGCCTGGTAGCCTTAGGCTGAGAATCCAGCCTAGTCTCTCCTCTGCTTAGCTCCATCCTCTGATCTGTCTCTTGGTTACGCTGGACTGTGACCAAATGTTGGGAATTGGCTTAGACAGACAGGTGGGTGGATCCAAGACTATGGTAGCCATGGAATTTCCCAGGTGTATCTGGAACGCCACAATTGAAGGCAGTGTCCATGTAATTGGCTAAATGGCCGGGAAAAATCTGGATGGATGGCAAACTATGTCGGTGATGTTATGTAGTGAAGTTTCACCCTGGGCCAGCAGGGAGATACTGTAGATAGTTTCCACTCAGGTCCACGTCAGTTATTTTAGGCGGGAAACTCTGGGTTGTTGTTGCTACAATGTTGACAGCCGGCTGCCTATAAAAGCAGGCCGGCTGAGCTGTTTGCTGTTCAGTTCTGTCCAGCTTACAAGTAAAGAGCTGCTCTGGAGAAATCGCTGTGTCGTCTGCTATGTTCGCCCACAACTTAACACTGGCGACGAGGATGGGATAGATGAACATCAGAGCACAGCCAGATGCAGCCACCTCTGAACAGAGCTGAATCACTGAGCTGAATCACTGAGCGAAATCACTGAACAGAACCAATTCAGAGCTGACTGTTCTGGCTGTTCATGGTGTTCCATCCATCGCACTTCACGCCGGCATCGGAATCATGGCTTCACTTGTGCCTCTACCACCATTTGTGCCAGCCTCTGAATCATGGAACTCCTACCTCGCTCGGTTCGACTGCTATCTCCAAGCCAACGAGCTGACACAAGTATCACAGGAGCGGGGCCTATTCCTCAGCCTCTGTGGGCTTGAGGTGTTTGAGACGGCCCGAGCATTGGTTGCGCCTGAAGCAGTCCAGGCAACACCGTGGGACACGATCCAAGAGAAGCTCCGCAACCACTATGCACCAAAGCCGTCCAAGATTGCTGCCTGCCATGCGTTCTACCACCAGAACCAGGCAGAGGGGGAGTCAATTAGCAACTACACCACTGCCCTGCGACAGGCTGCAATGCACTGCAAGTTCCGAGACTTAGACGATGCCCTGATGGATCGAATCGTCTGCGGGGTCTGGGACATCCATCTGCAACGGCGTCTCCTCGCCAAGCCAGACCTCACGCTACAGAAAGCCATTGAGGAGGCTGTGGCCTCAGAAGCTGCTGAACGCTCCGCCCAGGAGATCCGCAAGTCCAGCAGCCCGTGTCTTGCTAGGAAGCCAGTTCCAGTGCATCATGAAGAGGCCAGCAGTGATGAGGCATCCTCCAGTGAAGACGATGATGTGCACCAGACAAAGCGGGAGCGCAGGAAGTTCCAACAGAAGTCCAAGGGCCAACCGGAATGTGCCGGCTGCGGAGGCAACCATTCCTGTGCCAAGTGTCGATTCAGAGACGCCATCTGTAGGAAGTGTTCCAGAAGGGGCCACATCGCTAAGGTCTGCCGATCGGCTCCATCTGACATCCCCCCTTCACCGACTCGCAAGTCCAAGTCTTCACTCCAGGCTGCCAAGGAAAGCTGTTTCGCTCTCACCAACTGCCGCTGCCCGTCTGGAACCACAATTGGCCAAACCGACTCGACTACGCGACGCAAGCTGAACGTCACGGTGCTCATTGAAGGAGCTCCATGTGACATGGAGATCGACAACGGGTCTGCCCTGTCCATCGTGTCTTGGAGCACCATCAAAAGACTGGTACCCAGAGTGTCCAAAAGAAAACTCGACTCTCACCGCGTACACCTGAGAGACTACCAGGGAAACGACATTCCCGTGGTAGGCATTGGCCGGTTCTGGATCGCCTTCAAGGATTTTTCGGGCCTGCTCCGGTTGGTGGTGGTCGAAGGTCAGCGGCCAAGCCTCCTAGGGCTAGACTGGTTTGATGCCCTTAGCTTGGAAGTCACCGGCATCAACTGCATCTTTAACGCAGAGACTGAGGGTCTGGTCAAAGACTTTGCCGAGGTTTTTGACGGCACCTTGGGGCAATATACAGGTACGCCCATCTCCTTTAGCCTTGATCCACAAGTTGCCCCCATCAAGCTAAAGCCACGCCGGGTTCCCTTTGCTCTCAAGGCTAAGGTGGAATCTGCGCTGACTACAAGTGCACGATCAACAAGGCACTTCAGCAGCACGCTTATCCGGTTCCTGTTGTTCAACACCTGCTGCATTCCCTGGGTGAGGGTAAGGTCTTTGCTAAGCTGGACCTTGCCCAAGCCTATCAACAACTGCCCGTCGATGATGCCACTGCTTAAGCCCAGACAATCGTCACCCACCGAGGGGCATTCTGTTGCCGCCGGTTGCAGTTTGGGGTGAGTGTGGCTCCTGGCATCTTCCAAAGCCTTATGGAGCGTCTCCTGCAAGGGCTTCCAGGCGTGGTACCATATTTTGATGATGTCTTGGTGTCCGCAGACTCACACCAGCAGCTGTTCGAATGCCTCCGTGCCGTGCTGACCAGGTTCCAAGAAGCCGGGCTCAAGGTAAAGAGAGAGAAGTGCCAGATCGCCGTTCCACAGGTAGAGTTCCTGGGCTATCTTATCGATGCCTCCGGCCTTCACCCGACCACATCCAAGATCCGCACTATCCAGCAGGCCCCCATCCCAAAGAACAAGACGGAGTTGCAGGCGTTCCTGGGGCTGCTGAACTTTTATAACATGTTCCTGCCTCACAAAGCCACAGTGGCTGAGCCTCTTCACCGACTCCTTAGCACAAAGACGCCTTGGGCCTGGGGTCATCGGGAGACGGCGGCCTTCAATGCGGTCAAGGCTCTCCTTTCATCGGACCGTGTGCTGGTACAGTACAACGAAGCCAGGCCGCTGGTCCTTGCCTGTGACGCCTCACCTTTTGGCATCGGCGCTGTCCTTAGTCACCGTTTTCCAGACGGAAGAGAAGCATCGCTCGCCTACTTTTCCAGGACGCTATCTCCGACGGAACGGAATTACAGCCAGCTCGACAAGGAGGCACTGGCACTTGTGGCTGGAGTGAAGAGGTTCCATGAATACCTCTATGGCAGGACTTTTGACCTCATCACTGACCACAAGCCACTCCTGGGCCTCCTCGCCGGTGATTGTCCAACTCCCCCGGTCCTCTCGCCACGCATGCTGCGATGGACTGTTTTCCTGGCTGCCTACCACTACCGGCTCGTCCATCGCCCGGGGAAATCGATGGGCCATGCCGACGCCCTCAGCCCAACGGCGTTTGTGGAAGACCAGCGTTTGTGGAAGACCCGGCTCTAGCTTCATCGCTCCTCCTGATTGAGGATCTTCCGGCAGCGCCTGTATCGGCTGCCACTGTGGCCTCCGCGTCTGCCCAGGATCGCACCATCAGCCGGGTGCTCAACTGGGTGTGGAGGGGGTGGCCACAAGGGCCTTTTGCATCGGAGTTCCAGCCCTTCGCAACCAGACAACATGAACTCTCGGCTCATCGCGACTGTCTGCTATGGGGAGACCACGTCGTAATTCCCCAGGGACTCCGTCAGCGCCTCCTGGAGGCTCTGCACGTTGGCCACCCGGGAATTGTCAAAATGAAGGCGTTGGCTCGGTGTTACGTCTGGTGGCCTAACATGGACGATGCCATCACTGCCTGGGTGTCCGCCTGTCAAGCATGCCAAGAATCTAGGCCTGCGCCACCAGCAGCTAAGGGACACACCTGGGAGACGCCCAATACACCCTGGTCGAGGGTGCACATCGATCTGGCCGACCCCTTTCGCGGCCGGAACTTTATGGTAGTGGTGGACACCTATTCCAAATGGCTGGAGGTGGCCCTGATGCCCTCCACCACTACCGAGGCCGTCATCCGGGTGCTGCGAGGCCTTTTTGCAACGCATGGGTGTCCTGATGCCCTTGTCTCCGACAACGGACCGCAGTTCACGTCAGGCACTTTTGAGCGGTATCTTTTGGGACTGGGCATCCGCCATGCCCTAACGGCACCCTTTCATCCATCCAGCAACGGGCAAGCGGAGAGGATGGTGCACTCGGCAAAAGAGGCACTGGTGCGCCTGGACCGGGGAGACTGGCACGAGTGAGTCGCCGAATACTTGTTCGTGCAACACATCACCCCTCATGCGGCCACAGGGCGGAGTCCTGCTGAACTGCTTATGGGCCGCCGCCTCAGGTCACCGCTCGACCGGCTGCACCCGGACTTTGCCGTGGCCGAACCCCCAGGCTGTGCCAACGCGCCACAGTCATTTGTTCCAGGAAACCGGGTCTTTGCACAGAACTATGTGGGGGACATTCCTTGGGTGCCAGCCACAGTAATGGGAGTCACTGGACCTCGCTCGTACCAGGTGGCACTCGAAGACGGACGCTTGTGGCGCCGGCACATTGACCAGCTTAGGCGCAGGGTTGGGGACTTGGACACTACCGTGGTGCCCCCAACTGCGCTTGTGGCTCCAGAAGAGACACTTATAGATGGCGAGGCTCCACCTACACCTCCCTCGCAAACTGCCAGCGTGGAGCTGAACCAAGCCACTTCAGAGGGTCTGCCAGACTTACCACAGACTCAGACCACTCCACTTGCGGAGGCTCCACCCACAGCAGTGGATCCAGGGGATTTGGTTTCAACGCCACCTAGGGTCTCACCACAGCCTCAGCAGGAACTGTGTGGCCCTCCGGACTTGGCTACCAGTCCCCGGTGGTCTGGCAGAGTTTCCAATTGCCCAACTTATTTAAAGGACTATGTTGTTGGGCATGTATCACTGTTGGTCTAAGTATGGGAAATATAACCGATATGCTTTTGTGCCTAATTGAACCATTACGCGTAGTGCTGTATATAAGGAAACCATTACGAATGTAACTAACGCCTTATCTCGGTGGGGAGGGGTGTTATGTAGTGAAGTTTCACCCTGGGCCAGCAGGGGAATACTGTATATAGTTTCCACTCAGGTCCACGTCAGTTATTTTAGGCGGGAAACTCTGGGTTGTTGTTGCTACAATGTTGACAGCCGGCTGCCTATAAAAGCAGGCCGGCTGAGCTGTTTGCTGTTCAGTTCTGTCCAGCTTACAAGTAAAGAGCTGCTATGGAGAAATCGCTGTGCCATCTGCTATGTTCACCCACAACTTAACAGGTGACATCCAATTTCTTTGTGTCTTTGCAAAAAAAGGTCAGTGACATTTCTGTCCAGATTTTAACTTTTTGATATATGGCAACCCTATCCAAGACCAGCCCTTTGGAATTTGTTGAAACTCCCCCACCCTCCCCTTGTGAAATCAAATGTGAGATTCTCCCTCTCAGTTCTCCCACTGCAAGAATTTAAATCCACGATGATTGATAGATTTTGGTCAAATGAAGCTGGATGCGGGAAGGAGTTGCGCACACAGCCCTGTGGTCGATGGAGTGATGGCCACCAACCTGGGTAGCTTTAAAAGAGGATTGGGCAAATCCAGGGGTGATAAGACTACTGGTGGCTACTCATCATGAAGGCTCTGCTCTGCCGCCACTGTCAAAGGCAGGAGGCCGCCAAATGCCAATTTCTGGGAACTGCAAAACGGGAGAGTGTTGATGCCATGCTCTGGCCCAGCTTGTGGGCTTCCCATTGGGGCACCTGGTTGTCCGCCACGAGAACAAGATGCTGGATCTGAAGGGCTGTTGGCCTAATGCAGCAGGCTCTAATTACAGAATCACAGAATTGGAAGGGACCACAAGGATCATCTAGTCCAACCCCCTGCAATGCAGGAATCTTTTGCCCAATGTGGGTCTCAAACCCACGACCCTGAGATAAATAGCCTCATGCTCTACTGACAGCTATCCTTCTGATGTTGTTATGTCATTTTCTTGCCCCTGAGGGTGGGAGTTGAGTACAAACTGGAACAATGAAATAAGGGATCACAAAGTAAAAGGTTTTTATTTTTTAAAACAACAACAACCCCGAGAGATAAAATAAAACAATTGCAGTTTGGTTTGTTCTACAACTGTGATTCTTGGGTGTGGTGACCATTTCTGGCCGAAATCTTTCTGTGTGATCTCAACTTTGGGTGTCTCCCTCTTCCCCATCACCCCCCACCCCCCTCTCTCCAGCATGTGTTGCAGATTCTCTCTGTTATACAATGCATGTGTATGCTCTTACTCACCAAATACATAATAAAATGTAGCAGTGGGCCAGAACAGCAGTCATTAATCTCCAAACCCTCCTGAACTCTAGAGGATACAGATCATTAAGAACTCTATTCAAATTCCCAGATGCTTTCTGGGAATCAAAATTTGCTTTTTTTTTTTTAAAAAAAAGAAAGTACAGTACAGTGAGCAGACGCCAGCTTTGCTCGACTTGTGATGTGCAACATTCAAAAGCATCCTTTATTAATTAAGCCATAAAATGTAAACCTGGCTAGTGGAATTTGTTGCCTGCATAATCTGCTCATGGACACTAGCTTAAATTGCTTTGCCCCCTTTTCTTTTTAAAAAAGATATTAGGAATATTCTTAGAGAAAGAAGGGTGGGTCTATCACAATGGCTATACATCATGGCAGCTAGTAGAGCATCCAGGCACAGGGGCAGCATACCCCTTAAAACTTGGGCTTCCCAAAGACAACTAGGTAAAGGTAAAGGGGTCCAGTCGTGGCCGACTCTGGGGTTGTGGCACTCATCTCGCTTTATTGGCCGAGGGAGCCGGCGTACAGCTTCCGGGTCATGTGGCCAGCAGGACTAAGCTGCTTCTGGTGAACCAGAGTAGCGCATGGAAACGCCGTTTACCTTCCCGCCGGAGCGGTACCTATTTATCTACTTGCACTTTGACGTGCTTTCGAACTGCTAGGTTGCCAGGAGCAGGGAATCAAGCCACCAATGGGCTAGACAAGCTTGTATGACCTAGAAGTATCCTTAAAAATTCAATTAAAAATAGCACTAGAAGCAAACTGTGGTTTTTATTTTATTCTGTGTTGGCTTCCCTTGCTGCTTGACCTGGAAGCTGCAGTCAGTGCAGAATGCTGCAGCATGATTGCTGACAGGAGCAAGCCTTGTCAGCATATAACACCTGTGCTCAGAGACCTGCACTGCTTGCCAATTTGCTACCGGGCTAAGTTCAAGGTGTTGCTATCAGTATATAATCCCTTAACTTGGGATCAGTTTACCTCTGAGATTGCCTTACTCCAAATGTGCCCACTTGACTGTTTTGATTGGCAGAATTGGCACTACTGGAGGTGCCATATACTACCCATTCCAGCAACACAATAAGTGGCTTAAGTCCAAGAAGTGGGAAAGTAGTTTTCATCATACTGATCTATTCCATAAACACCCCCTGGAACACCTCCTGCAGTAATAAAATTCCACCCAGGGTCTTTTTACTGGCCTTCCCAACATTTGTTGCTTTTCTAATTTCGCACACAATTTGTGCCATCATTTAAATGCTGCATTTTTGGCAAGGTTGAATGTTTGCCAAAACACTCTAAATCCACTTCGTTAAAGAGGAAGCTGCTGATGAGCCTCACACTGCCTCAATGCCTAGCAGATATTTGGGGGCAGCTGCAAGTAACTGAGGAACTTGTTTTCTAAAAAACTTTTTTCCTAGAACTTCAGTTTGCTAGATCTACATTGATGCATGCATACAATTCTTGTTTTCCACATGTATCTCCAGATTAGGCATTTAAGAGTTTGAGCCCTTAGAGCAGTGACTGGGGATATCTGGCACTCCAACTGCGGTCAGACCACAACTCTTTTTTAAAAAATAATAATATTTATTAACAGTTTAAACACTAAAAAAAAAATTAAACAAGACAATACAATACAAAAACAAAAACACTACATAACACTAACACTAAGACATTAAACTAACAAAACAAAACAAAAACAATTTAAGACACATCAAACTGACTAATGTGGGGAATGGGAGACAGTGCTCCTGAAGGTAGGAGTCTATCAATTGATGAAGATGATCATCCAAATGTCATAGACCAAATGGAGCAAACAGCACGCAGACCTAGTGGTGGGAGGAAAAAATCCTTAAATAAGAGACACGGGGGAATGATTAATGGACTTCAGTGTCTGTACACTAATGCGCAAAGCATGGGAAATAAACAAGATGAGCTTGAGCTCTTGGTACAGCAAACTAAATATGACATAATAGGCATCACTGAAACCTGGTGGGATAAGTCCCACGATTGGAATGTAATAATGGAGGGATACAATCTATTTCAGAGAAACAGACCAGACAAGAAAGGAGGAGGAGTGGCGTTATATGTCAGGGATGTGTATACTTGTGAAGAGATCCAAGATTTAGAACCTCAAAGCCAAAGTGAGAGCATTTGGGTCAAAATTAAGGGAGAGAAGAATAACAGGGACCTCATTGTGGGAGTTTGCTATAGATCCCCAGGCCAAACGGAGGACATAGATGATGCCTTCCTGCAACAGATGGCCAAGCATGCAAAAGGAAGGGAGATAGTAGTAATGGGGGACTTCAATTACCCGGATATTTGTTGGATGTCAAACTCAGCGAAAAGGAGCAGCCAAGCATACTAGGACTCAATTTCTTGACTTTAAGAAAGCCGACTTCATAAAACTTAGGGAAGTGCTGGGTGAGATCCCATGGACAGTAATACTAAAAGGAAAGGGAGTTCATGATGGCTGGGAGTTTGTTAAGATGGAGATAGTAAAAGCACAACTTCAGGCAATACCAATGAGACGGTGGAAGATGCCTAAAGAAGCCAGGGTGGCTATCTAAAGAACTTTTAACTGAGTTAAGATTAAAAAAGGATGTGTACAAAAAATGGAAAAGGGGGGAAACCACCAAAGAGGAATTCAAACAAATAGCCAGCACGTGTAGACACAAAGTCAGAAAAGCTAAAGCACAGAATGAACTCAGGCTTGCTAGAGAGGTTAAAAGCAACAAAAAAGGATTTTATGGGTATGTTCGTAGCAAAAGGAGGAACAAAGAAACAGTGGGGTCACTCAGAGGAGAAGATGGTGAAATGCAAACAGGGGACACAGAAAGGGCTGAACTCCTCAATGCCTTCTTTGCCTCAGTCTTCTCCGATAAAGAAAACAATGGAATTTGGAGCAAATGTTTCAGCAGAGGAAACACAGCCCAGAATAACTAAGGAGATAGTACAAGAATACTTGGCTAGTCTAGATGTATTCAGGTCTCCAGGGCCAGATGAACTGCATCCAAGAGTATTAAAAGAACTGGCAGATGTGATCTCAGAACCACTGGCAGTCATCTTTGAGAACTCCTGGAGAACAGGCAAAGTCCCGGCAGACTGGAGGAGGGCAAATGTTGTCCCTATTTTCAAAAAGGGGAAAAGAGAGGACCCAAATAATTACCACCCAGTCAGTCTGACATCAATACCAGGGAAGATTCTGGAGCAGATCATTAAGCAAACAGTCTGTGAGCACCTAGAAAGGAATGCTGTGATCACCAATAGTCAGCATGGATTTCTGAAAAATAAGTCATGTCAGACTAACCTGATCTCGTTTTTTGACAGAATTACAAGCCTGGTAGATGAAGGGAACGCAGTGGATGTAGCCTACCTTGATTTCAGCAAGGCATTTGACAAGGTGCCCCATGATATTCTTGTAAAGAAGCTGGTAAAATGTGGTCTTGACTATGCTACCACTCAGTGGATTTGTAACTGGCTGACTAACCGAACCCAAAGGGTGCTCATCAATGGTTCCTCTTCATCCTGGAGAAGAGTGACTAGTGGGGTGCCACAGGGTTCTGTCTTGGGCCCGGTCTTATTCAACATCTTTATCAACGACTTGGATGATGGACTCAAGGGCATCCTGATCAAATTTGCAGATGACAGCAAACTGGGAGGGGTGGCTAACACCCCGGAGGACAGGATCACACTTCAAAACGACCTTGACTGATTAGAGAACTGGGCCAAAACCAACAAGATGAATTTTAACAGGGAGAAATGTAAAGTATTGCACTTGGGCAAAAAAAATGAGAGGCACAAATACAAGATGGGTGACACCTGGCTTGAGAGCAGTACATGTGAAAAGGATCTAGGAGTCTTGGTTGACCACAAACTTGACATGAGCCAACAGTGTGACGCGGCAGCTAAAAAAGCCAATGCAATTCTGGGCTGCATCAATAGGAGTATAGCATCTAGATCAAGGGAAGTAATAGTGCCACTGTATTCTGCTCTGGTCAGACCTCACCTGGACTACTGTGTCCAGTTCTGGGCACCACAATTCAAGAAGGACACTGACAAACTGGAACGTGTCCAGAGGAGGGCAACCAAAATGGTCAAAGGCCTGGAAACATGCCTTATGAGGAATGTCTAAGGGAGCTGGGCATGTTTAGCCTGGAGATATGATAGCTATGTTCAAATATATAAAAGGATGTCAGATCGAGGAGGGAGAAAGGTTGTTTTCTGCTGCTCCAGAGAGGCGGACACGGAGCAATGGATCCAAACTACAAGAAAGAAGATTCCACCTAAACATTAGGAAGAACTTCCTGACAGTAAGAGCTGTTTGACAGTGGAATTTGCTGCCAAGGAGTGTGGTGGAGTCTCCTTCTTTGGAGGTCTTTAAGCAGAGGCTTGACAACCATATGTCAGGAGTGCTCTGATGGTGTTTCCTGCTTGGCAGGGGGTTGGACTCGATGGCCCTTGTGGTCTCTTCCAACTCTATGATTCTATGATTCTCTGATTCTAAACAATTTCAATATCTTATCTTTCATTCACTTGTTTCGACCTCCTCACACCTCCCTTTTTGTATTCCACTTCAGTTAATTGTTTCAGCAATTCCTTTCCATCTTCCTCTATTTTCTGTCCTGTAATTATCTTAACATATTCTAACCTTATTTTTTTCCTTTAATACACTAATATTCTATTTGTACTTAGTTCCTTATAACATTTCTACTAAAGCCATATAACTTCATTCCAACATTTTTCTAACATTCATTAATTTTACAGTATTTCTGTAAATAGACTAAACTTTTTCCAGTCTTCTTCCACCGACTCTTCTCCCTGGTCTCAGATTCTGCCAGTCATTTCCGCCAGTTCCATATAGTCCATCAACTTCATCTGCCATTCTTCTCAGGTGGGTAAATCTTGTGTCTTCCAATACTTTGCAATGAGTATTCTTGCTGCTGTTGTTGCATACATAAAAAAAATTCTGTCCTTCTTTGGCACCAATTGGCCAACCATGCCCAGGAGAAAGGCCTCTGGTTTCTTCAGGAAGGTATATTTAAATACCTTTTTCATTTCATTATAAATCATCTCCCAGAATGTCTTAATCCTTGGGCATGTCCACCAAAGGTGAAAGAATGTACCTTCAGTCTCATTACATTTCCAACATTTATTGTCAGGTAAATTATAAATTTTTGCAAGCTTGACTGGTGTCATGTACCACCTATAGATCATTTTCATTATATTTTCTCTTAAGGCATTACATGCCGTGAATTTCATACCTGTGGTCCATAACTGTTCCCAGTCAGCCATCATTATGCTATGTCCAACGTCTTGTACCCATTTTATCATAGCTGATTTCACCATTTCATCCTGAGTGTTCCATTTCAACAGCAAGTTATACATTCTTGACAAGTTCTTAATTTTTGAATCTAACAATTCTGTTTCCAATTTTGATTTTTCTACCTGGAAACCAACTTTTTTGTCCAAATTGTATACCTCCATTATTTGGTAATAATGGAGCCAATCTCGCACTTTGTTTTTCAATTTTTCAAAGCTCTGCAGTTTTATTCTGTCTCCATCTTGTTCCAGAATTTCCCAATATTTCGGCCATTTGGCCTTCATATTGAGCTTTTTCTGTGCCTTTGCACTCTGACCACCTCTGATCTTTGGCCATGCTGAGTAGGGTTGATCAAGCTAACCTTCCTTGCTGTGAAGATAATATGTTGAACTCCCTGGAGGAAAGGTGGCAGGCGGGGCATAAATGTTGTAATAAATACAGAAATAAAATAAGGCTCTTGATGGAGGGCAATCATGGCTAATCATGTTAGGGCACAGGAAAAAATGAAGACAGGATATTATGAATAAAACAAAATGCTACATATATCTCAAAAAAAGGTTCTTGCAAAGATCCAAGCTTCAGGAATAAGGCTTGCGCTAGCATGCCAGGACCTGTGGCCGTTCCTAATGCAGACGTATCTCAAACCACTTTTGGAATCCTGGCCGAACCTTTCAATGGCCAACCTGAACTAAGTTGACAGTGCAGTGCCACCTAGTGGGAACAGATGGTCAATGAGAGATCATGCAACCATCTGGCCTTCTTTCTCCCATTGTTGCAATTTAAACTTTTAAAAACAAAACATTGCAAATTTAAGGCTGTAGGTTGATAGAACATTGCAGGTTGATATGCATAAGTTCTCACATATTGGACACACCCTTTGTGCCTCAGCATACAAGGGCATAAACAACACACACCTTTAGAGCTTTGGGGCTAGGGTTTTGTTTTGCTTTTGCCAGATAATGAAGCAATTGAGGTTTATTAGTGACACACACCCAGATCTAATCTGGAGCCCAATTTAAGCTGGATCCAGGCCCATAACTGATTTGAGGGCCAGCCCCAATGCTTAATTAGGGTTTTAAGCCCTGTTTAAATATTTCTCTCAAGGAGAGGTAAAGCAAGGAGGAGGTGAAACGTTCAATCCTGCTGAATGCCAGATTCCTGCAGAGCAGGATTGAACTCTCCCCTCACCAGTCAGAGAGGAAAAAGTTAAATCCCGCTGGGTGCTTCTTCAGCCTGCTTCAGTTTGAGCTCTGGACTGGCTGGATCTAGTGCACAGCTAACATCTAGCAAAAAAATAAAAAATAAAGATTGCTTCCTCTACGAATTTAGATTTGGGTGTGTGTTCTTATATTGAATATGGATAATAATGGCAGAACAACAAAAATCCAATTATCCTTGTGCTTCTTAGATGCTATTGGATTGCCTGAAACATCCCTTCAATTTCTATTTACAGAAATGCTGCACCTAAAACAGCTTCACCTATGCTGCGCACATAAGGCTTGGTTCATGCACCGTCACGTGGTTGCACATCCACTAATGACTGCCACAGGTGGCAGTGGCCTCCCAAATTGACAATGGGCCACACCAAAGTTTTGGGTGCAGTTAATAGTCTGTGATGGCTCTTTGATACACCCAAACAATCACTTCATGTATAGACTGGGATGCTCTGACATAACTCAGGGCCAAGGTCCAGATATGGCCCTCCAGGTCTTTCCAAGGGGGCCTTCGGATTCCCACCAAGCCACTCCTCCTTCTCAAGCTAACCCTTCACTGACTTTCTCCATAACATCCTGGAGTGCTTCTGACCATTTCGAAAGGAGAGAGAGAGAAAAAAGTGTGTGTGTGTGTGTGTGTGTGTGTGTGTGTGTGTGAAGACACATGCATTTTGTGTAGATAGTCTACTAATACAAACGTACAAAGAGTCAGAGTACAGCTCCTTTTGCCAGGTAGAAAAGAACAGCAGTGTAGCCAAAACTCAGCT
Source organism: Podarcis gaigeae (assembly GCF_964106915.1). Lineage (NCBI taxonomy): Eukaryota > Metazoa > Chordata > Lepidosauria > Squamata > Lacertidae > Podarcis > Podarcis gaigeae. The sequence goes on from NC_139691.1 coordinate 49,708,776, forward strand.
AGAGGAACTCATAGTCCTCTAGAGGTTTCTTTCTCAACACACAGACCAGCTCCTAACAAAATAAAAGGCCTTGTAATGCACTGTAATTCCTTAACTTATTTTCATTACAACTGTTTAGCATCCTCACCTGTTGACCTGGCCCTCGCTCACTCACGGCCTATTTATGATTGCTCACATGCCTTTTGAAAAATTACTGAACAAATTGAAACATTTTCACAAGACTTTTAAAGTGGCTTTTTAAATAAAGAAAACAAAACCCGAAAACCTCTTTTCTGAAAAATTAATAATTTTAAATGGATTTCTTGGCCAACTCTCCTGTAACATTTATCAGTGCTTAGTGGAAATCATTATTTGGCAATTATGGTTTTCAATCTGCTTATTGCTATAGGAAAAGATCACATGATCTTTGTGCCTTGGAAACTAAGTGCGCCTAAGCCATCTAAAGTGAGTCAGAATTCATTAAATCCAAACGGCCTGTGACATAATGTTTATTCAGTTCATAACAGAAATTCCACATCACTTTTTCTGTGGCCAACTATTTGTGCAGAAATACATGCAAAAGGCATTCCTTCCCACTGAGCCTGCAAGCCTCTCGTATCCCCAAGTGGTGTGGGGGGAACTGCTCAGACAAGGAGCAAACACACTGGGGAATGGCAAGCTCACAACCCTTGGTGTGAAGGTGGCACAGGCCTTCACTGCGGACCAGTGTCATGGAGCTCTAATTATTTTTAAAGCACCATCAGGGTGCACGACCCTTTACCAGCCCTCCAGATGTTGATAAATGCGATTCCCATCAGCCCCAGGTTCATAGTACAAGAGGACAGGTCTCTGCCCCATTACACTTACAATCTAAAACAATAGGGGTGGGCAACCAAGTCATCAGGGGCTGAACGCTATCTTGGGATTCTCCTCAGGTCACACCTCTCCCCAAGCCCACTGCACATCCTCCTTGTCCTTGAACCCTGATTGTACCTCTTGCCTGCCCAAGCAGAGTCTAGAGTCCCTGCACCAAGGGTTAGAATCATAGAATCATAGCGTTGGAAGAGACCACAAGGGCCATCAAGTCCAACCCCCTGCCAAGCAGGAAACACCATCAGAGCACAGGGATTTATATTAATTGCTCTGCCCACTTTTGTGCCTTCTGCTTCACCACCTGCGCCAATGCTGGTTACCTTTCTGTGCCCAGTTGAAAATGCTGTCAAGGCTTTTTACAGGGGCTTTATTTTGTCTGGCCAGCTGCAAACGAAACAGGGAGTCTGCCTGCTCAGTTCATAAAGATAGTTTGCATTTTAGGGGTTGGTTTTTTCTCTGTTTTAGCAATTGCATTTTATTGGATGTTGTGTTTTATTGTTGTTAATGTTGCATGCTGTAAGCATCTCTGGAAACAGGAATGATGAAGGACAGAACAGAGATAGGAGTACAATAATAAATTTCCTCCCCTGGCAATGGAATGGGAGCAAGCTGCGCCAGATGTGATCCCAGGCAGGAGCACTGGGCTTGAAGAGAGACAAAATTGCCCTATGAGGAAAGCTTGCCTTTTAGTTCAGAGAAAAGGTGAGTGAGAGAAGTTTATAAGAAGATGCCTGGCATGGGGAAAGTGGACAAAGAAAGTCCTCCCCTCTTGTAACATTAATACTCAGACATTGGAAGATAAAAGAAAGGCTGTCTTCACTCAACACATAGTGAAACTGTGGAACTCCCTCCCACAAGAGGCAGTGATGGCCACCAACTTAAATGGCTTTAAAAGAGGATTGGAGGAGAGGACTATCAGTGGCTACTAGCCAGGATGTCTATGGTCTGCCTCTAGTATCAGAAGCAGTATTCCTTTGTAAATCCACCCACCTACTAGCAATGCTCTTCTGATTCTACAGGTCAGAATATTTGCAAACAGAATAAATTGGAACAGATCTGACATCAGAAAAGGCAAGATTCAAAACCCATTAAGGGCAGACTTCTGACTTTCAGGACACTCTGCCATGGACTTTAGAGGGAGACTTCAACATGAAACTGCTGAGTTACAATACACCAAGAGATTCAAAGCTAGCACTTGTGGAATAAACTTGACTGAAATATTTTTAACATATCATATATGTTAATTGGTTTAACAATTCCAGGACAACTGTGTCATCAAAATCTCCTCCTCCTCCTCCTCCTCCTCCTCCTCCTTCTTCTAAAAAAAAAACATACTACCACAGTTAATTATATAATTACTGTCTGCATTTCACTCCCCTGACCTCACTTTCTACAACCCCCTCCCCCTCCTGCAGCTCAGAATAACTTCATGCATCAGCTGAATTGAACTGTAGCCCAAGAGAGCTTATTTGTTAGTCTCTAAGGTTACAGAAGATTCTTGGTTGCTTTTACTGCAAAAGATTAACAGGGCTGTTCCTCTGGAAATGGCACCCAATTTTGGCAGGCATTTGATTCATACCCAACCGAACCACTGATTCAAAAGCAAATAGTTAGTAGATCCACCTGGAGCCAGCCCTGAACCTTGTAAGAACTGACTGCATTCCTTTGAAATTAATAGTGTTTCCTTTGGATTACTCACCAAGCCAGGCTAAATATGGGGGTGGACATCTGGTGAAACTGAAAAGCAATCTGTATGCCCTCCAGATTGGTTTAGATCAGGGGTTGGCAACCTAAGGCCCGCGGGTCAGCAGTGGCCCACAGGGCTCGTCTATCCAGCCCATGGCACCAGTGGCGTAGCGTGGGTTGTCAGCACCCAGGGCAAGGCAAGTAATTTGCGCCCCCTAACCCGTGGATTTGCGCCCCCTAACCCCCAGATGTTCCGCCCGGTGCCGCCGCCCCCCTGCAGCCCCCACACTACGCCACTGCATGGCGCCCCCTCTTGCCGGCACGGTGCAGCATTCACAGGTGCAGGGAAAGTGTGCTTTGACTATACATGATTTTACATGATTTTAGCTTTAGGCGCTGCTCCCGGAGCATAACCTCTGCATAAGTTGAGAATCACCTGTACTCACTGATCAGAGCTAGGACTTTGGGAACCAAAATGGACATTTTTCATAAAAACTTAGTGTGTCTTGGAAGTCATATCAGAAGTCAGTGAACTACCATCTTCCTCAGCACTCGTTAGATAAACAAACACATCTAATGTAATAACCAAATGTCAAGACTGAGAAAATATTGTGCTGGGGGGTGGGAAGCCTCTGGCCTTCCGGGGCTGATGGACCCCCATCAACCATCAGCAGCATGGCCAGCAGTCAAGAATGGTGGAGTCCAGAAACATCTGTCTATAGGGCTTCACACTCCACCTGTTCCTGAGATATGTTTTCACTTTTGAGAGGATCACAGGGATTTTTGTTGCAAACCTTGAGAAAATAAAGAAAAAACAATGAAGGCAGCCCCTTTAATTAAGAAAACCACCTTTCCTCAGGGGCAACTTCCACAAGGAAAAGAGATGTTAAAGATTCCCTCCCCATGTGCAATAGCATCACTAGGAACACTCTTGCATTCTTGGCGCAAAGTTAACCCAGCCCAGGACTTGAAGGATATATCCAACCAACAGCCATGAAAAAGGCTGAATAAGCCCCTCTCCACCCACAGGCCTCTTCAGAAGGAGGGCACCAACCTTCCAACTGCTATGGGCTGGGTCATTCCTGGTAATGAATTGGCCCACATCCACATCACTATGCAAGAAGGCAAAAAAACTTTTTTCCCCTGGATGAAAAGCCCATGGGTAATTATCTGGTTTTTCTCCTCAGCAGAACGTGCTGTACAGTGTTCTTTCCAAACAATTCCTCAAAGCTTCCTTTGCTGAAGAAGCAGCCACAAGCCAGATGGAGAGTGCAATATTTGGGTTTGCTGGGATTGGGTGCTGCACAGCTAGACAAAAAAACATTATCTTGATGGCACTATTAATACACATTGAATGAATCATCACAAGCCTTCTGCTCCATCTCCAGCAAAACTGCAGTCCAAATGCAGGATGGCCAGAGGAACTTACGGAGCTGCCTTATGCTGAGTCAGGCTGTTGTGTTCCATCTGGCTAAACAAGGTCTACACTAACTGGCAGCAGCTCTCCATGGTTTCAAGCAGGGGCTCTCTTTACCAGCCCTAGCTAGAGATTCTACTGGGGATAGATAGAACCTGGGACCTTCTGCACTGTCACTAAGCCATATTCCTCCCCCAGCCCTCCAGGTCCAAAACCCAGTGCAGTTATGAAAACAAAACAAAACAAAACCCAGTGTTTCTAGTCCTGATCACTGCAAAGGTTTCATGAAAGTGTGTGGATGGCACACACTGAAATCTCTCACCCCAGAACAGTTGCTGAATATTATTTGCAGTGACTAAGAAAGGGTGTATGGGGTGTTACGGGACTTCTTCCGAAGTAGTTTGCTCATGACAGTGGTCATACCCTGGGAACAGATTTAACTGTCTGGCTAAACTAGATAAGGGTAGTCGATGGATCTCAAACCCTCGGTGAGTTAGAGACTTCCTCTACATGCAAAGACAGGTTTTGACGGATAGAACAGACAAGATCAAGAGTGGTTCCAATGGTCAAGAAGGCTGTTTCTGAAGATGGAAATGAGAAGCAGATGGAGCCCATCTAGGAGAAGGAAAACTCTGATCCCAAATCTCCACTGCCTTGTGGGATATCTTCAGGAAAAGAAAATACTAAGGAGTAGGCCCTACACAAATCTGATGTGGAGTCCCTAGGACGGTTGGATGGTGCATTGTGCACCTTGTTCCAGCAACTCCTGCAGCCAAGTTGATGCCAAACATCTTACTCTGCTTTCCTTTGGACCACATCAGCAAGACCAAGAAGGATGGGAGGTCTTGTCCTCTGGCCAGCTCAGGATCTCTATACACATTGCCCAGGCTTGCTCCTTGGGGAGGTCAGTTCGGTGCTACTAATGCAGTGGTTTGGCTTCACCATGGAGACACACTCCATTGTCTCTCGAGATAGATGGTTGCCAACAACAACAACAACAACGAAAGGGACTTTGACATCTTGAGAAGAGAAGAGCCCACCCTTGGGGCTAGCAAAACTAGAGTGGAATAAACAAGACACCCAGGGCCAGTCTCAAAATTTTTGATACCTGAGATAACCAGTGTGCTCCCTCCAAACTTTGTATGCAGACATCAGTCAGGCCAGGAGTTGAATCTTACTGTAATGCTGGCAACAAATCAGGATCCTCCAGGATGTTTTGGTGTAGCCCAAGAACTTAGGAAGCTGTGGGTGTCAAGACGCAGCGCTCTCCTTCAGCACCTCATTGCTGCTTTTTGCTCCCTAATGTTCCTGTCTGAGGCAGCAGCTCCAGTCTGGATAATAGAGAGCCATCACTGAAGCCTCCATAAACACATGCACACTTCCTTAAATCACATGGTGTCTGCAAAGCCCACAGAACAAAGCTATGTTAGGGGGAGCAGTTTTGACTTTTTAAACATCTTAAAAGCTTGTTTTCACTCAGCCTTATGATTTCCCACCCCACTTTTAAGAAGCAAATTGTTCTAAAGTATTGCACTTAAGCAGAAGCATTTCTCTTTGTAAAGCAAAACTGTGGCCAAATGTGCTCTTCGTCCAAGTTCATGTGCACAGATTGGCATGCTGGAGTGACTGCAAAGTTGCACACTCTTGAACCACACACACACACACACTCCAAAGTGGAGAGATGTAACAGAAGTCTCCTTGATGAGAGGTCATCCTACACATGCTAGATCAAGGAATGAAATGGGCAGAAAGAACCTTACCACGTTGCAGAGGCAGAAAACAGTGTTGGACCAGTGAGAACAAAGCATCTGACTCTTTGATCAGGCCAAAGACCCATCCATCACCCTGTTCCCACAGTCACATGGAGAAACATGGAAGAAGGACATGATCACGAGTGTTCTCCCCCCCCCCCCCCGTGATTCCCAGAATACTGCCTCCAAACCTGATCTTCATCCAGTGGCCTGAAACCCACAAGGACTTTGTGTCCTGACATAAGGTGTATCATTGTGAGGTCTCCACAATTCTGTGGTTCTTTTTGAAGAGGAGAAAAGCCGAGAGAGGGAGAGAAAAGGAAGGAGTGTGGGTGAGGGGAGGGAGAATCTAATGCAAGTGAGCGTAGTTCTTTAACAGTTGCATAGAATATATTTTAATAGCTAAGGCTGCAACCTTTAATGGACTATCTCAATTAGTCAGGCACTTACAAAAAGAGGAACAAACTACTTGTAACAGAGGCACTTGGGGGGGGGGGGGGGAATTACAAGCCAGTACAGTGTTTAGAGAGGCACTCAGAGATTGAATGCCTCTTTTAAAAGGGACCCTGATGCAGTTGTCCACAATTCATAAAGGCATGTTTTCCTGTTTTAATTATATGCAAATTTCTGTGCATCTAAGCAGTTCCATTTAATTCAAACTCATTTTACTCAATTGGCTTAAAAACCCTAATAATCACATGACAGCCCTATTTATAAAAACTTAGACGAGCCTGGCCTGGTCAGCTCAGAGGCCCATCTAGTTCAGCATCCTGCATTCATGGGCACCAACCTCACAAGCAGGACCAGAGTGCAATCTCTCTCTCCTGCGCTTGATTCCCAGCAGCCGGTGTCAAGAGGAGAGCGAGCAGCCTTGTCCTTTATGAGCTTGTCTAAACTGTCCAACTTGAGGGCCAACACTACATCTTGTAGCAGTGAGTTCCATAGTGTTAACTATGTGCTGTGTGGGGAAGTGCTTCTTTTTATTTGTCCAGAATCCCCCTAACAATCTAAAGCTTTGGCTATTACCCCAGGCTCTGCTATGATGTGGAAGGAGAAAGGTTTTTAGCTCCTTTTACCCATGCCATGCAGAATCTTATATCCCTTTATCCTGCCCCCACTTACCTGCCTTGTTGAATAATTTTCTTCTCTAAACTAAAAAGCCCCAAACATTGCAACTATTCCTCATGGGGAATTGCTTCAGCCCTTGATCATTTTGCTTTTGCATACCTCTTTGGTAATTGCAGTGGGTTATTTTTAGTTCTGACCATCTGCAGTGCAAATCTTCTGCTTCCTATAGTGTTGGAAATGCAACTCTACACTCTAGTCCACAATCCTGGGTTATTTTGGGCTAACAATACCCACCTTTCCTAAGCCTTATATGATGTCTGACCTGGGAAACCCCCCCTTTTATCAGCCCAACAGCTTCAATTAGAACTGGGCTTCCAAGGAAGAATTATGGCACACAAGCAGGGGGTGGGCTGCAACAATTTATTCACCACTTGCCCCAAAGAGAGAAGGAAAACGGATGTTGGGAAACCTAGGATGGCCTCCACATGCCCCCCTCCCTGGCCCTCCTGCTGCAATTTGAAATTAAATTTCAAAAATTGGAAGATTCCTGGACTACTTTGACCAGCTCATGTTCACCCCAAATGCCCCACTGTTTTTTAACTTATTGCATAAGGCAGAACTTCAAAAGCAAGGCGTCTGGGCATATGTTGCAGCCAGCCAGCTGACAAATGTGTGGGGATGTAGTCATGAGCAGCAACCACCTCCATCCCCCATAGGACCTCCTAAGGAGTGGGCGCAATGCACACAGGCACCCTTCCAAGTGAAGCAAAGCCCCACCAGATGAGCTCCCAGACAGTCCGGCTTCAGTGCTGGGAGCGATGGTTTCAGACGTGCATAAAATTACCTCCTGGCCACCATCTTCATGATTCTCTTCAGATCCTTTGAAGAAAGCAGCCTCCCAGAGCCTGAGGTTTCAGGCTCTCTCCCTCTTCCATGTCCCCTTTGATGCCAAGGAACCTTTGTGCATTGCAGAGAGGTCAGAGGCATTTCCCCTGGTGTGCACTAGCTTCACACTTATGGGGATACGGGGAAGTCTGTAGGGCCTCTCACAAAATCATCTTCCCCACACACAAAAAATTGCTTGAGATCTGCTCAGCTGGAATCTGCTCTCAGGTCTCTGGATGACTTTATATTTATAAGCGCTGTTGGTGTAATCTGGCACCAGCAGAGCAAAACCACTAACAGGATCATACAGACACAAGACCTCCTCTGTTTCTTGACACTTTTGCAAACATTGCAATCTGGGTGGCTTTGAGGATTCCATGAGAACTAGACACTCATTCAATCACATAACAAAAACAAGACTGAAATTCATAATTTTAAAACATTTAGCCACCATTATGGTACAGTGATCCTGACTGAACTTCTACAACCACTGTGTTTCTGTATTCACAGTTAAATAGAAATTTCACATTTACGGCACAGCATGCACAGAGAAGCAGGAAATGCAAATTTCATCATTCTACGCTTACTTTGGCTTCTGTAGCCTCTTAGATGACACCATGTCATTTTATTTTATTATATAAAATGGAGGACACTCCCCCCCCCGGTCCTTTTATTGGTTAGGGGGGAAAGTCCATTCAAATATCACAAGTTCAGGAATTGCTTTGGTGCTTTACAATGGTGGAGCCCCATCTGCATCAAAACAACTTAATGAATAATACTTAGTAGGCCATTAGTTATATATAAAGGCAAAGGTAAATGGACCCCTGACCGTTAGGTCCAGTTGCGCATGACTCTAGGGTTGCAGCGCTAATCTTGCTTTATTGGCCGAGGCAGCCGGCGTACAGCTTCTGGGTCATGTGGCCAGCATGACTTAAGCCGCTTCTGGTGAACCAGAGAAGCGCACGGAAACGTCGTTTACCTTCCCGCCAGAACAGTACCTTTTTATCTACTTGCACTTTGACGTGCTTTCAAACTGCTAGGTTGGCAAGAGCTGGGACGGAGCATAATATATATATGGATTAATGGAAATTCTGAGGGCAAGGGGCTTTGTTGTTGGGTACACCAAATGGGCTATTCCCCCCCCCCCCCTTTTAAGAGGATAATTTACAAGCCTTTAAAAACAACCCAGGAATACCCTGTGGCCCAGCTTCTCACAATTGCGCACACATTTTGACATATGTAAACTTCACAGGAGCTTGATGAGTTCAGGAGTTCAGTTTTTTGGATGACGTTAACCCAGTGCCAAACCATCCACACACAACGTTGTGGGAGTCAAGCGAGGAAGACGCTGGTGTGAACAGGCTCTTTGCATAGACCCCATGTTGAGGATCCAGAAAAGTCCTATTATTCTGTATGTAGACCAAGCTCCCCCATAGCTCGTTTTCTCTTCTGAGCTCTACTCAGTTTTATTTCTCACAACTCCCCTGCCCGCCCCCAGCTGGCAGAGGCTCCAAGAAACTCCATGTTTCACTGCAGCCCATTTAAATCTCGCTGGCAAGCTCATTAGCCACCAGCCAGCAAAATAAAATGAAGGAGTTATCCACCTAGATCTTATTGGGACATACTCACAAGAAACCCCGAGAACATAAGGTTGATTTGTGTTATTTCATGACTGAAATGCATATAACAATCCCCCTTTAATAATAATAATAATAATAATAATAATAATAATTATTATTATTATTATTATTATTATTATTATTATTATTATTATTATTTTCTTTGAAAAGAGGAAAACAAGGGGTTGGGAAGTAATACATCCAAATCCAGTTCATTAGGAGCCATGAAAACCCTTGGCAGAAAAGGCTCATCTGAAATCCTTTTGTGCGGCCCAAAAACTGAAAAGGGAAACAGCTGGGCTTAGTTTGAGGCTCAGAATTAAAAGCAGTCTAACGAGATCTGTAGGGGATCACTCCTTTGGCTGTATGCTGTAGGCCCTGGTTGCTGGTATTTTCTTCTTCAGTGTAACAGCACTAAAAACAAAATAAAAAACTTTGGGAGGGAAATTCCTCAGAAATGAGGTAGTTTCTTAGTCACCGGCACATTTCCCCCCACAACTCCTTAAAGCAACAGTTATTTACAATTCACCCCACTCCTTCCCATGCAGACATTTATAACCTTTCTCAGGTTTTCTGTGACCAGCTTTCAGCAACAGGACCCCTCCACCCCCCGCAAAAAACCCCAACCAATAGAAACACCAAACATCTAGCCAGAATTATGTCTGGCTTAGTAACATGGTGTTTTAATAAATAAATGGCTACTTCTGGAAATATTATGCCTCTCAGGAGCAATTTATTTAGTATCTCAGCCAATACAATTCTGTCTTTTATATAAAACTTCTTCTTTTTGGGGGGTTCAGTGCGGGGGGTGGGGGATGTGAACAAAAATCCCAACCCTGGTCTACCAAGCAATTAATGTTTCAGTATAAAAATAGAAGGAACAACCCGAACACCCCCCCCCCCCCGCTTACAATACAAGACAGGATAGCAATAAATCCCCCTCTTGTTCATTCTTTCTCTTTTACCCTCAGCCAATTGTTCTCAGAGTCAGAGTGACACAACGATGGCTGAACTAGGGAGAAACTTCCAGAAAAGTTTTTAGTCTTCCTGCAGACTTCACATGTATCATTCTATTTAAAGTGATTTTATTTGTTCACCCCTTCCCCCCCCCCCAATATAAAAATATATACATTTATCCAGGAGTTTCCCGTTGCCTCAGTATAGCCCCCTCTGAGGTTAGAGGTAAGTGGGATCTTCCAAGAAAGGTTGCAAATCTTGCCTCACATCAGCCTCCTTCCTTTCCCTCTCGGTAAAATCTCTCACCCTCGCCTGTTGCCTAAAAGTCTGTTCCTGGAAACCCATTAAAAACCCACCAGCTGTTAATGTGGCCTATTACCCCTCAGTCACTGTTGACTGTGACAACCATCTTCCCTAACCGTTGACCATGAAGGCTGGAGCTGTGATCCAAAACATCTGGAAGAGGTCTAAACACATCACATGGACCAGTCTTCCCATTTTCCATTTGGTGAGAAAAGCAGTATACAATCAAACCACTATCATATCACTTTATGGCTTCAAGTCATAGCTTCCTACAAAGAATACTGGGAGCTGCAGTTTGCTAAGGGTACCGATAGTTGTTAGGAGACCCCCCTGTTCCCTTCAACAGAGCTACAATTCCCAGAACTCTGTGGGAAGAGTCTCCTTCTTTGGAGGTCTTTAAGCAGAGGCTTGACAACCATATGCCAGGAGTGCTCTGATGGTGTTTCCTGCTTGGCAGGGGGTTGGACTCGATGGCCTTGTGGTCTCTTCCAACTCTTCTATGATTCTAAGAGGGATCAACTGTTAAACCACTCTGGGATTTGTAGCTCTGGGAGGGGAGCAGGGGTCTCCTAACAACTTTCAGAATGCTTAATGAACTATGGATCCAATGATTCTTTGGAAGAAGCCGTGGTTGAAGTCATAAAGTGGTATGATACTGCTTTAAAAGTATAGAGCAGATGGGACCTAAATCTATTTCCCTGTGTGAAACGGCTTGTAGAGTAGCAGTCCCAGTTTGACACCAAGGAAGCGTAGCAGATATTGTACCTAGGGACCACACTGTCAAAACTAGGAAGGGGTTCTGGAAGCCAAATGTTTGCTCCAGTTAAAAATTGGGTGCTGGGAGGGTGTGGTATCTCTTCTAAGCTGGGGGAGGGGCAGAACCCCATATATCAATGGTTCCCAATTAGCTGCAGACCTCCCCCCCCCCCCATTTTCAAAAGCCAACCCATGGACCTCCTACTTTTGAAAATTTTGGTATCTCTTATGGTAGTTGGGGGCCTGCGGAACACCATCTGGGAACCACTGCCATAAATGCACCTGGGTAATTTCTTGGGGAAGGGCTGGCGGAGATGATGATTTGCTTTCCACAGCTGGGAACAAGGTGTGCAAAAGCTAACCGTTCACATTCTGTTCTAAAGACTGGAACACCCCACAAAGAAATTAGCCCCTTTCCTCTCCTAGGTAAGGCATCTGAGCGTAATGGATACATGTGGGAACTCAACATTATACAAAGAAGTGTCTGTTTGCTTGAGAGACAGCTTCTTTCACTGCCCATGAAATATGATGATTTTTTTTTAAAAAAAACCTTTTGCTTCTGTACAGATAATTTCATGTGGGTTGGGTTTGTGTGTGTGTGTGTTTTGGTGTTTTTTTGAGGGAGGGGAGAGATATCATCCTTGATACATGCCAAGATAGGACTCTGGTTCAGCCATTTGTTTTGCAGGGAACAGGCTAAAATAAAATAAAAGGAAAGGGGTTGTGGCGAGGCAAGATAGAAATGGGCTATTTAAAAACAACAAAAACAACAACACAAAAGCAATGCTACCTACAGGCCTGTATATACAACTTAGTTCACCACATCTATTGTGGTTTCTCAGTCAACAGGTCAGACTAACTGGTCCAAATCCTCAGGTTCATCTTCCCCTTCCCAAAAATTGAGAGAGAGAGAGAGAGAGAGAGAGAGAGAGAGAGAGAGGAGAGATAGATCTTGGAAAAACTCATGAAACCCAGCGGCAACATGGTAAAAACTGTACACTGCTGTCCATTAACTTACAAATCACACACCCCTCCTCCCTGCCCCCCCCAAGTCACTAGATGGTACAAAAGTGAAATCGGGTGCCTATTCGGGTGCCTGTTTCGTTTTAATAGCAGTCATTTTCCACCCTCAAAGAGTAAAAGAAAGAAAGGAGTGGCACAGTTATCTCCACTGTCTCTGCACGGCCAGGAAAAAGAGGGTGCTGAAGAGGAGAGGTGCTTCTAAGGAGGCCACCCTGGGGGAGGCACTGCTGGGGCTGGCATTCTTGTCCATTTTGTTGGTGTTCTGTTTGACTTCTGTTGCGTTGAACACAAATTCGGGAGAGCACTGCTGCATGTCACAGCCACTTCCACTGCCTTCTCCGCTACTTTCATCACCTGGAAGAATTGCACAGACAGTTTGTTTAGCTCTACAATTCTAGCATTTTATTCAGATTCACCATATTATGAGTTTGGAGGAGCCTGAACAGGGAGCAAAACCCATCTACCAACTCCTCACCAAAGAGGCAAAAATTGGACAGGGGTCAGCTGCAAATAACAAGTGCAATTTAGGGTGTGTTATTTTAGATGGTGGGGATATAATTTTTGCAAATTTCTTCAGTCAGGGGGTATTTAAAAATACGTTTTGGGGTATGAGGAATTTGAATCTGCTACTATTTTTGTGAGGCACATAAACTGCTTTAGGAAAACCAAAGAATTTTAATATTGCCTTTTGAAAATGTCAGATAATGGTAAACAACAACAATACAGTGGTGCCTCGCAAGACGAACGCCTCGCAAGACGGAAAACCCGCAAGACGAAAGGGTTTTCCGTTTTGGAGGTGCTTCGCAAAACGAATTTCCCTATGGGCTTGCTTCGCAAGAAGAAAGCCCATAGGGAAATCTCCGGGGACCTCTTTTAAATGCTAGCGGTGGGGAGCAAAGCCTTTCCCCCCCTCCGGCCTTCAGAAGAGGTCCAGGAAGGCCGGCGGGGGCCGAAAGGCTTTGCTCCCCACCGCCAGCATTTTAAAAGCAGTCCGGGATAGCAGGGAAGCGCTTCCCGCTATCCCGGGTGGCTTTTGAAGGCCCCGCCGGCCTTCAGAAGAGGTCGGGGGACAGACTGTCCCCGGACCTGGTCTGAAGGCGGTTTCCATAGGAACGCATTAATTGATTTTTAATGCATTCCTATGGGAAACCGTGCTTCGCAAGACGAAAAACTCGCAAGACGAAAAGACTTGCGGAACGAATTAATTTCGTCTTGCGAGGCACCACTGTAATAAAAATATATATTAATATATAACTGCAAGTACTTGGCAATCATTTTTAATGATTTCTATGCAATTCTACACACATTTTACTTACCAAGCAACACCAAATTATGTTTATTTAATCAAAATATCTTTTCAATTCCTAAGCCTTACTACAACTTTTTAACACCCTCTCTTTTTTGGAAATTGAAAGTTTTAAAGTTCAACATATGCAGTGCAGGGCAAACGTCATCCAGACTGGGCCAGCACCTCCCCACTCTTTTTGTTGAGGAAGCCCATCAACTCCAGACTCAAAAATTGCAATTCACCTTTGAGCCTGGTTCGGTGCTCCAGCAGGTGCAAAACACTGTGGCTAGACTGTTGATGGGGACAGACTCTTGCCGGCACCTAACTCCAGGGCTCAAAAGTCTACCCAGGCTGCCAAATAAGCTTTTTGTATTCTGTTACAAGATTCTTAACAATTTGATTCATTATATCCCTGACTGATCACTGAGGCCTCCCGGGAGTCACTGTTAGTGGTCCCCCAGGACCTGAACGTATGGCTCATATCTGCAAGGAGCTCTGTGGGCCCAAGTTTATAGAACTTGCTTCCAGTTGCCTCCAACGCCCAAGTGATCTATCTGCAGAATGAAAGGCTGTTCACCAAGTGATCACTCTCATGCTCTGCATTCTACCACTAGTCAGGCTCGCATCATTTTGCCACATGGTAAATTGGTAAATCTTAAAAAGCAGAGACATCACCTTGCCAACAAAGGTCCGTATAGTAAAAGCTATGGTTTTCCCAGTAGTGATGTATGGAAGTGAGAGCTGAACCATAAAGAAGGCTGATCGCCAAAGAATGGATGCTTTTGAATTCTGGTGCTGGAAGAGACTCTTCAGAGTCTCATGGACTGCAAGAAGGGGGTCACGAAGAGTTGGGCACAACTAAACAACAACAAAATTGGTAAATTCTTTCCACACTTGCAGCACCCAGTCAGATCTGTGGGAAAATCAGAGGAATGCAGAAGAATCCTACGCACCCTTCCATTTTGCAGAAACAGACCCCCCAGGCATCCTAGAACTGCAATAAGCTCTAGATATATGGCCAGGAGCCTGGCATTCTCCAAAAGTCGATGGCCTCCAGCTCCCATCAGCGTGGTCAGTTGTCTGGAATGATGGGTGCTGGAATCCAGCAACATCTGGCAAGCCTCAGGTTCTCTCTCCTTGCCTTGGGAAAACTCATCTGCACTTACTTATATCAATGAAGTCAACATCATTCCCGTTGTAGGCATTCTTCATCTTATTGGTCATCACACGGAGAGCCATGATTTGCCGGCGAATCACCATGTCTGGCTTCAAGGTGTCAACTTGCACTTCAGGATTGGTCGCCTGGTTGGCTAAGCCGTTTGCTGTCACTGCGTAGACATACCTGTGAGAAACAGCATTCACTCCATCAGAGGCCACTCAGTCAACGGTCAGCAATGGTCATGATGAGGGATGAATGGAACAGACAGTGGGAGAGGTGACGTTGTCTTCACACCCCTCTTGTCTGCTCAAGAACATAGGAAGTTGCCTTATGCAAAGTTAGACCATTTGTCCACCAAGCTCAATGTTGTCTATACTAACCGGTAGTGTTTCCACAGGGGGCATCTCCAGTCATACCTGGAAACTTCAGCTGCCCTACATGCATTAATAACTTTCCAATGCCAGGTTGAATAAGTCATCATTAGCAACTGTTTGTGAATGGCCACTGTTATTACTGCAACTACAGTTGCCTATATTTTTTTTGTATTTTTGACCTCACTGCTTACAATTCACCACCACCACTGTCCCACAAACTCTGTGTTTATCTATCTATCTATCTATCTATCTATCCAGCGACACACACACCTGTAACTCATGATGGCACTTCATGCATCTGAAGAGGGTTCTAGATCAGGCCAACAGCTCATCTAGTCCAGCAGGCCAACCAAATGCCAATGAAAGCTTGTTAGCCTATTTGGCCAGGTTCACACAAATGCTAATGCAGCATTTATTGAACCATGGTATATTAAACCATGGTTTAAACTATGTGTGAATGCTGCCCAGCCACTGAACTATGGTGTGCTTACTGCCAGCAAACCATGATCTGAAGCCATGGTTTGTTGTAGGTTTGCAAGTTCTTAGATTTTTAAACTATGGTTTGGCATTGCACTGGCATTAACCATGGTTCATTTGGCCACTCCAAATGCTCACCAAGCCACAAAGGCATGAGGAAAGTGCAGCTGGGAAATGAACTGAGTTTTGGAAACACATATCACAGCTTGTTTAATCTTCTCTGGGACAACTCATGGTTTGTTAGCAAGCCACGGCTTAGTTTTATGTGAGAATGAGGCATTCTGTTATTTTATTTTTCCACCAGACTAACACACCTACCTAACACAGGGTTCCTGTCTGGAATCTGAATCCTGAACCAATGCATTCCAATTAAAAGAAAGGAGATTCCACCTAAACATTAGGAAGAACATTCTGAGGGTATGAGCTGCTTGACAATGGAACAGACTACCTTGAAAGGTTTGAGGTTTCATTTGAGGTTTTTAAAGAGAGATTGGATGGCCACCTGCCAGGGATTATGCAGCTATGATCCCTGCATTGTCAGGTGGTTGGACTAGATGACCCTTGTGGTCCCTTCCAACCCTACAATTCCATGATTCTATGAAAGGAGGAATTGGGCTTCTTCCAAACCTGCTTTTGTCACTTCCGTTCCAGCACTCTTCTTCATTCATGCTGTCAGCAGCCATCTTCTCATTGCTACAGATATTGCTGGGAAGGGAGGACCAGAATTTCTTGGCTTGCTTGAGTCTTTCCTTCACATCTGTCACCTGTTGGTCAAAGAGTATCATCAAAGTTACTCTTCTTTTGCTCAGCAAAACAACCCCAGGAAAAAAAAGCTGGCTTATGCCACTGATCCATCTAGTTCAGCATTGTCTGCACTGACAGGCAGTGGCTCTCCAGGGTTCCTGGCTGAAGTCGTCGTCCCCCCAGCCCTACCTGGGAGTCTGGAACCTTCTGCATGCAGAGAAGATGCTCTGCCATTGAGAAGAAGAAGAAGAGTTTGGATTTGCTATCCCGCTTTATCACTACCCGAAGGAGTCTCAAAGCGGCTGACATTCTCCTTTCCCTTCCTTCCCCACAACAAACACTCTGTGAGGTGAGTGGGGCTGAGAGACTTCAGAGAAGTGTGACTGGCCCAAGGTCACCCAGCAGCTGCAGGTGGAGGAGCGGAGACGCAAACCCGGTTCCCCAGATTACGAGTCTACCGCTCTTAACCACTGCACCACACTGAGCTATTCCCCTTCCCTCTCTCACAGCACTGGAACTTGGGGTCTCTTAACAAAGTTGGCAGGCAAACAGCTTTTGTGCTGCCAAAAGGGCACCCAGCTTGGATGGCTTTAAAAAGAGGATTAGAGAAATCTGTGAAGGATAAGGCTACCCACGGTTACCAGCCATGAAGCTATTTTCTGCCTCCACAGCCGGAAGCAGTGTCCTCTGAATACTAATAGCTGGGAACTGAAAGGAGGAGAGTTGCTGTTTTGCTCAGCTTTCCAAAGTCATCTGAGTGGCCACTGTGAGAAAAGCGGATCAGACGCAAGGTCCATCTAGAGCAGGACCAAGCCTCCTAGCCGTCAACCAGATGCTCCTAGAAAGCCCACAAACAGGGACTGAAGAGAAAACGTTTCTTAAAAGCAGCCTCTTTTACAGCCTCTGGTGCCTGCTGCTCCATGGGAAACTTTGAAACAGACTGAAGAGCTCCTTCATTTTTTCAGAGCATTGCATTTTGATCCAATCAATGTCAGCGATGCTTTGTTCAGTGCTGCTGCTGAAGCCATTGACAGGCCAGCCGAAAAGGCTTGTTAGGCCAGATCACGGCTCAGGACTGCAGTCTTCTTTGTGTGCCTCCTCCATGAGAGGTCCAGTGAGCAGCAACACAAGAACAGGCCTTTTCTGTGGTGGCTCCTTGTTTGTGGCATGCTCTCCCCAGGGAGGCTTGCCTGTTGCCTTCATTACATATATTTTGGCGTCAGGCAAAAACATTCCTCTTCTACCAGGCAAAGTGTGTGTGGGGGTGTTGTTTTGTTCATTACTAAGTCTAGTACCACTGAGGTTTTATACTGTAAACCGCCCTGTGACCCACTGATGACTGGTGGTGTAGAAATGTAATAAATAATAACAACAAGGAGCCTTCAGGCCTGTGGGCCACCAGCTCGGCAGCGCTGCTCTATGCAGGGAAGAGAAGACCCCCATTCCTAGTCATGTTGAACCACACACCACAGATCTCTGTATACCCACCAGTCTATCTAAGCTGGTGCCAGCTGCTGTGGTTGGCCTCTCCTCTGGGTTGTAGGGTCTGAAACGGGCACTGAAGCTGCTTTCTGAAATGGAGCGAGACGTCCGGCTCTGCGCAAGTGTCTTGGGCTGCCCACACCCTTGGAAAACCTAAACCGATGGGAGACACATAACAGTATCAGAAGTTTGATTTTGTGCATCTTTGTTCTTACCTCCTGCTCACTTCTTGCAGCCATTGTGCCAGTAGTTTGAAGTTAACATGCTAGACTGCAATACAGATGTTTTCTGATTTAGCACAGCAACTGCTAGCTGACCAGCTCAGCATCCTGACTCTTTATAGGGATGGTTAAACCTTGAAAAGTAGACAACTTTATCCCTTGAGCTTTCAGTTTCTACTCCTGCCTTAAAAAACAAACATTCATTCCCCCATTAAAAAAAAAAATCCAGGTAATTTGACAACTCAAATTATGCAATCCAACCAAACTAATGTACTTACATTTTTTTTTAAAAAAAGTCAAGAGATGAAAAATAAATAATTAAAAAGTAATTCATAATTATAGTGAGGTCATGGCGCCTCGTGGCTTGGAAACCTTGGTTTCATTAAGATGAGTTTCTCTCTCTTTCTCTCTCTCTCCAAATGCAAAATGCCCTCACCATACCTTTTGGGAGACCTGCATGCTGTTCTCCTGCATGTTCATTATGGCATCAGAGATCTTCACATCAATCGGGTCCATGACGGATTCAATGTTGAAAGGGCCCTCCAGCCTCTCCGCCACCATGAGCATGGAATCTGAGGCAGAATACAGGAACAGTGGGGTGGAGGGTTGTGGCAGATGCAATGAGTCAATCTTCCCCACCCGAATACCCTCCAGATGTTTTGGACAGCATTGCAATCCCAGCCAGCATGACCATGTTGGCCACTGATGTCACAAAACTACCGAAAGGCCTGCTTACTCTGCTGGTCTTGCTAAGCTTTTTCACATTACAGGTTTGCTAGCGAGGGGGCAGGGAATGGCAATTTGTGAGTCACTGGATACCCAGTTACAATCTATTATGCTGCCCCCCCACCACACCAGCTTCCCAACAGCACCTCTCCTGCTCATGCTGATGAAACAAGGAGAGTAAACAACGTCGAAATCTGGAACATTCTCTAGGTAGGCATCCCATCGTTTCAGAAACCAAGGAAGGCAGCTAGACGTCTGCTTTTCGCCCAGCTTTCCACTTCCTCACACCAGTTCCCATATGGGCTTCCTGCTTGCCTCCCCCTCCCCATTTGCCTTCTAAGCCCCAGGGGGAGGGAGAGATTCCAGGCTCTTCAAACTGCACCCTCCCCTGAAATTTTGCAATCAGAGCAGATTGTCTAAAATAAATAATACCATCTCCCTTGTTTATTCATGCTGCATTTCAAGTTTTCCTGTTTCATTTCTTTTTATATATATAAAAAAATCAGAATACCCATGTACACACCCTCTCCACTGAAGGCCTTCCATCCCTTGTATATATTTACATTGTTAGCTTATTGGTGGCAGGAATCAGCCGAGGAACATTAAGGAAACTGAGTGTTTTATGGCTCTGAATACTGGTTGCTGAGGAGCAAAATTCAGGGATAGTGCTCAAGTTCTGCTTCCAGGCTTCCAAAAGTGCCATCTGGCCAGCCTCAGGGTGTTGGACTAAATGGACCTGATCCAGCAGCCAGGCTGTTCTTGTGATCCCAAGTAGAGGTGTAGTGGTTGAAGACCCATTTCTATCCTTGCAGCAGGGCTCCTGTCTCCAGCACCCTGCAGCCACCCAATCAGCATGGAAGGAAAGCTTTCTAGCCACGGAGTCTTCTCACACCTTGTGCTGATTGAAGCCTATCAGACACTGAGGATTGACTCCCAGGATCACTCTGGAGAAGGGGCATGGGAAGAACTCTAAAGAAGAGCTGTTTGTATGCTCCAAGAAGCATTTGAGAACACTGGGGACACAAGGTGCTTCTGTTTCAAGAAAGTGGTGTGCAAGCCCTTTTAAGCACATTGGAACTTCTTAAGTCACTCCAAAATAAGATATTGGAGCACTCCAAATCATTTACCTGTGTACATGCAATGAACACAAGTAGATCTAGCAGAATGGCCATGCAGGCAGTGATAATTGCAATGCATCTCTAGTTAGTATTGCTGCATAGTTGTAAGGCATTTGTATAATCTTAGGAAAGTGTTTGTGGACAAGCCTGTGACTATCATGAAGGGACCTTGCACATCTGAATTTGCCGTGCCACAACTGCTCCTAAAGCTGAAAGAAGACTCTTTGTAGCCGCAGGCCAAATGAAGTGGCCCCTATGCCAAACCCCATCTTGGTGATTTCAGAAAGGCTTGTGAAAAACGGATATTTGCAAGGGAAGAGGCAGCCACTCCCTTCCAAGGCACAGACCTTCTGCATTACCCATGAGTGCCTGCTAAGCACCAATGCAAACCATGCTCATCCTCACTCCATGTTTGCATGGCGAGGCCCTGTGACAACCCTATTCCCGAAGCTGCAAATAACCAGACACCACACAGCTTATTGGATTTTTGGGATCAAATAATGCCACAACTTTATTGGTTGCAGATGTGAAAAGTTTGGCCATGGGCACTGAAGTAAGCAATGGCGCATGTCACTGACACCCCCCCTCCACCTGCCGCTATTGGCCAATTTGGCAACAGGCGTTCGATCTGGCCAGCAATAGACCAGTGCATAGGGGAGATGCAGTGCCCACCTGCAAAGCTGCCCACCCAGGAAGGGCAAATGAACCGACCAAAGAACTTCAGTAAATGCAGAGCAAGGGATGGGACAGCTGGGCAAGGCATAGCCTGAGATGGAACTGCAGTCGGCTCCCATAACACTCAGCTTTCAGCCTTTCTGAGCAATGACTGCTCCCATGAATATCCCTCATTGTACTGGGGGTGAAGAGGGGGAAATGGCTTTTGATGTGACAGCAAAATGGAAGCATTCCACAGGAAAGCAGAGCATGACTTAGAGCAATGCTCAGAGCTGCCTTGGTGAGCCAACAAGGCTGCCCCTGTTACAGCAAAGAGAAAATGTCTTGGTTTACTATAGATAGATTAGATAGATATAGATAGATAGATAGATAGATAGATAGATAGATAGATAGATAGATAGATAGATATAGATAGATAGATAGATAGATATAGATAGATGATAGATATAGATAGATGATAGATGATAGATATAGATAGATAGATAGATAGATAGATAGATGATAGATAGAGATAGATAGATGATAGATAGATAGATGATAGATGATAGATAGATAGATATAGATAGATGATAGATAGATAGATGATAGATAGATCGATAGATAGATAGATCGATAGATAGATGATAAGATAGACAGACACTGTAAAAAAGATACACACAAAAAAAGTGGTATTCTTGTTGGTTTGTTTTTCAAAATAATCAATAAATTTGAAAGAGAGGCTTGGGGGTGGGTGGGGGCAGAAGAAGAGAAGAAAGAATGGATCTCTGGGTTATGTGGTGTCTTTGTCCAACCTAGTGGCTAAGTAGAGCATTCCTGAATCGGGGCCTTTGTGACCTGCAATTGTCATGGCAGCACACAAATCACCACTCAGGCATCTCATCCTTATTCAGGCTGGGAGGGGAGAGTGGGGGTGGGGGCAGAGGAGAGGACAGGAGGGAGGGGGAGAGAGAGAGAGAGAGAGAGAGAGAGAGAGAGAGAGAGAGAGAGAGAGGAGCAATCCAAGTTGCCAGCGCAAAGCATTCAGAGATAAGCACACTTCTGCTCTCAGAGGAAGGATACAGATGGAAACTCTTTCTGTGCTGGCAGGGGGCTGAAAGGGATGGGCCAAGAAGAAATACATTTTATTGCAACCCCCACCCATAATGAATCAGGTGGGAGACAGATGGCATTTTTGAAGGAGGGTGAAGTTTTCACTTTTTAAATGCAAGGATTTAGCGAGGAAGATGTGTTAAAGGTGCATGGGAATGACTACATCCTTGCTCCCGCTAAGATCTTGCCTGCCAACAAATCCTGATGAATGGTAAATCCCCCCTCCCCCCCTCAACAGCATTGGGCTGTGGTTCAGGACAAGAAGGCTTTAGAATTACACAACTGAGGAGGTGGGCGGAGGCCGAGTAGAGGAGGAAGCAAGGTGCCCCAGGGCAAAGCTGATAATGGCTTGGAACAGCAGTAAGAGCTGCATGCTTGTTTACCTGGGGGTGGGGGAAATGCCTCCTCTCATGTGTACATTCCCTCACCTCCCCCTACAATTAAGACCTGGAACCTGCTGGATTCCTTTTAAGGCAGCCTTCCTCAGCCTTGGGTCATCCCCAGATGTTGTTGCAATGCAACACCCCCACAAACCTCCAGCTTGCATGGACAATGTTCAGGGGCAGGCAGCCCTGGCAACATCTGGGGATGCAATGATGGGACAGGTGGCTTTATGAAGACTGGTCTGCTGTGACTTGGAGGCAGGACATTCTTGGCTGTGGCACCAGAGCTATAGACTCTCTTCCACAAGGTGGTGAACTAACTCATCCCTCCACCTGTTTCATCAGGCATTTGCTGAACACCTGAGCAGTGGAAGCTGCCTTCTAGCAGCAAGTCAGAATGTTTGTCTGTTGACTCAGTTTCATTGGCTCTGACCAGCAACATCTGCCTGCAAGCTCTCAATGGCTGAGTGCCATGGACAGGCTGGGTGCAGAGAAGTGCGTGGGAGGCACCAGCTGGGGAACCCTCAAGGGAAGAAGACTCAGAGCCAGGGGACTGGATGATGATAAATGGTCAGAGGGAGACGAGGGACCAGGCTGGGAGGAGAAGGTGTCATAAGCTGAAGAGGCAACAGGGTTTAGTGAGCAGGAATAGGCTGGGGCAGAGAGCAGGAAAACATTGAGGCAGAAGCAGAGGCTGCAGAGGAGGGCGGCAAAGAGGCAGAGAGGAAGCAGGCTGGTGAAGAAGCCAGGGAATCTCTCCTTCAGTCCCTGTAACTGCCCCTACTGGGAAGAGTTGCTAGGCCTGCACTGTTTTGGTTTTTTTCAATAAAGAGTTAACTTCACTGACACCAGTGTTTTTCATTCTGACCTGGTCCTGACTGGCTCCTGACACTCCTCCCCATAACAACAGCCCTGTGAAGCAGCGACTGGCCCAAAGCCACCCAGTGGGAATTTGAACCGAAGACCCTCAGGTCCTGGCAGGCACTCTAACCACTACACGACACTGGCTCTCTTGTTTTGCCAGTGCTCCTGCCTTTCCTCCTCACTAGGAGCTTTGCCTCTTGAGCCATTGTGAGTGGTGCAGAGGCCCCTACAATTAGCAGACTGTCCTCCTTTGTCGAGCTTCCTGGCACTCAGCCCTTCTCCTTTGAAACATTCTGCACTTTTTTGCTGCAACTCTTTTCAGCCCTGAGCTCTTCTGGTTATGGTCTTGGATGAATTAGCTAGTGTGCTCACATCCTCTCTGGTGAAACTGGGCTTCTGAAGGCTTGGTGCAGAGGCGCAGGACAAGGCAAGCCTCTGTAACAAGCCCCAAGAGAAAGGGATATCAGGCCTCTATGCCAAATAACACCCCTGCACACACAGAGAAAGGGAGGGAGGGAGGGAGGGAGGGAGGGAGGGAGGGAGGGAAAATCATCCGGAGCCATGGCTAGAACAGCCTGGCAAGGGAATCTAGAAAGGTTTTTAGCCCATGAAAAGGGCCATTGCTAGAGTGTAACTGTGTCTTGGCTACCTGGAAGAAGTTCCTGCTACAGCATCTGCAAGCCTTGTCATCTCCACTACCAAGTTCTCCGGGAATGATGGGGTGGGGTGAGAAATTCAGTTCAGATCACCTTTTAACATGAACCTCTACTTTTTACCAATATGCAACTACCTAACAAAATGTGTACAGTACTTCGCATTTTGCAGTGCAGCTCTCTGACCAAAAACAGTGTGTAAAAATGTGTAAAGGTAAAAGTAAAGGGACCCCTGACCATTAGGTCAAGTCGTGACCGACTCTGGGGTTGCAGAGTTCATCTCGCTTTACTGGCCGAGGGAGCCAACATTTGTCCACAGACAGTTTTTCCAGGTCATGTGGCCAGCATGACTAAGCCACTTCTGGCGAACCAGAGCAGCGCACGGAAACGTCGTTTAACTTCCTATTTATCTACCTGCACTTTGATGTGCTTTCAAGCTGCTAGGTTGGCAGGAGCAGGGACTGAGCAACGGGAGCTCACCCCATCACAGGGATTTGAACCGTTGATCTTCTGATCGGCAAGCCCTAGGCTCTGTGGTTTAACCCACAGCGCCACCCACATCCCGTAAAAATGTGTATATCTGGTTATAAAACAAACAAGCAAACACACACTCAGACACATCTGCATGTATTAGTGGAAAAACAACAGGACTGGCTCTGTTTCTGTGACTGTAAATGGTTTTAACTGTTTCCAACAACAAAATTTAAATGTTTGCAATCTGCCCTGGATGAAGAGCAGGCAACACATTTAATGATCCTAATGATAAGAGGAACAATGATAATAAGAACAGAAACATAAAACAATGCAATGTATAAGGAAAAATTGCACACAAAAATGTGTCCCTTAGGATAAACAAGTACATCCATACCTTGGATTACAGACGCTTCAGGTTGTGTTTTTTTTTTGGGTTATGGACCACCCAAACCCGGAAGTACCGGAACGGGTTACTTCCGGGTTTCGGTGGTCGTGCATGAGCAGAAGCGCTAAATCGCGCTTTGCACATGCGCAGATGCACCGCTGCGGGTTGCGAATGCTGCGGGTTACGAATGTGCATCCCACACAGATCAGGTTCACAACCCGAGCGTCCACTGTACTAAAATGCTGGTGAATTTTCACAAGGACTTTTAAAAAGAGAGATCCAGACTGATGTGGGAGAGTAGCAAAATGAATTTATACTAGAAAAGTTAGAAAGCGGGAGAAACCAAATTGACACATTTGTCCACCCCTGTTCTCAGGATTTCCCCAAAGGACCCTGGGAATTGTAATCCCTGAGCTGCTTAGGGTGGATTTCCCAGAAGGCTCAGAAGTCCTCTCCCTGCTCCACTGATAACAGGGCCAGCTATTTAGATGCCTGGAGCAGAAAATTTCAGTTGCATCCCAATGGAACTAAAAATAGTCAAAAGGCCTAAAGAAGGGATAAGGAACCTTAGTCTTGTTGGACATTGGCCTTTTAAGTATTGTGGATGATTACTTTATATTGTTTTGGATACAGTGCTTAGAGCTGTTCAGTAAAATGCTGTCAGAAAATTCAGCCAGTTGCGATATCACACTTTATACAGCATGGCTCTTAAAAGGTAAGGGGAGTGGCGGAAACCGAGAGAAAAATAATTAAATTAAATTATATGTGTGTGTGGGGGGGGGGAGATCCACTAATACTGAACTTTTCAATCTTTTTGAGTCTACAGCTCCCTTGACCAACTACATTGTTTCTGCGACTCCCCTGGGGGCTCAGGTGCCTAGTAGGGAAAACATGCTCTGAACCTGAGGAGCCCAGTTATGTCCCCCCTTGCCTGCAGAGCCAGCAGCCCCTCACCCCTTTTTGAACACACTCCCTTGTGGTGTGTTCCTTCAGCCTCCTCTCCTCTCCCCTCTCCTTGGGAGTCCTCCGCTGCAGCCCCTCTTGTCTGCAGCATCCCTGACCATCCTTCAAGGCACCCCAGGTGACACAGCACACTGAACTAACAAATAAGGACTTTCAACACTTTCAGTGTCAAAAAGTAAGTGTAAACTTCTATGCTTCAAAATGCTTATATTTGGGTCCATTACTAGTTAAAAAGCTAGCTAAAGAACTAAGCAACTAGTCTTAATTGTGGTGGTTTGGTGTAAATCTAGAGGAGTCTGACTTCTTTGTACCTTAACCTTATTTTTTAACCTATCTCTTGTTCTTTCCCCAACTGACAACCTTCCTGGGATCCCTATTCTTGGGCAACACCTTATCAATTTATGCCAGCCATGTTGTTCTGCTTTTATTAAGCAGTCTATATACACTTTTCTAAATAATTAATTAAATCACACGGGGGTTTGTTTCATTTTGTTAATTCTCCATCATCTGGTTTAAATAAACTGAACAAACAAGAGCCACTCACCTATGAAGTTATTCCACTCCGTGTCCAGCTCGCCTTGGTTGGCGAGGCAGCCCCTCATGACATTGAAACAGTAGTTGTAACACGGCTTGACAGCAACTAGGCCTTGGCAGAACGGACAGTACATCATCTTCAGCAAGGCTTGGGCCCCCTGCGGTGTGGGGTTGACCTTTGCAGAGAACAAAAATAAAAGCATGGGTGGAGGGGCCAGGAGGAGAACCACAGACAGAACTATTTTGTCTTTAACATTTATAAAGTGCCTACTATTTTCTAAGCACTGATACCAAAAGATACAGCAGACTCAGTATCTAACAGACACAGCACAAAAGGAAAAAGGAACAGAGTGGGACAAGGAAAGCAACAGCAGGACCAGCTGCTCCTTCACTAGCCCATGGACGGGGCCACACTAGTCTCCCCCGCGCCTTGCCATGAAGAAAAGCAGCTGGAGGAGGGAAGGAGTACAGTGGTACCTCAAGTTACAAATGCCTTAGGTTACAAACGATTCAGGTTACAAACTCCGCTAACCTGGAAGAGTTACCCCGAGTTGAGAACTTTGCCCCAGGATGAGAACGGAAATTGTGTGCTGGTGGCGCAGCACACAAGGCGTGCCTCAGGTTAGCGAAGGCGTGCCTCAGGTTAAGAACAGTTTCAGGTTAAGAGTGGACCTCCGGAACAAATTAAGTTTGTAACTAGAGGTACCACTGTAATCCTATTTGTCATCTCTGGGAGCCCCTGGGAATCTCACCAACGGTAGCCTGGACCTGGGTGCATGCAGTGCAGATGATGCGGGGAGCCCAAGGAAGCTCTGCAAGACCTGGATGCCTGCCCATAATCCCTGGAGTGACAGACTAGGGTGCTGTCAGCAGGTTCCAAGAACCCTCCTTGTTGTGAAATTTTGCAGGGAGGTGATCTGAGGCTGCATTCAGACATGGGGCTTATTTCATTAAGTTTTCCTCGTGATAACGCTTCTGTTCCCACTTCCAACATTCCATTTACACGGCATTACCTTTTCCATTACAGAGCTGTAGTTTTTTGACCAACACACCACCATGCCATGCTAAATTTAAATGGTGGCAAAGAACTGCATGCTGGGATACCACCCCCAAATTTCATCTCGTGAAATTACAACACAAAACTCCTGCAATTTTCTGAGTTAACAGGGCTGCAGGTGGATTTTTACCTCTGGAAAGAACACAGGGAATGAGCACTACACTTCCATTAGATTTGCTGAACAGGCTTTCACGTCATGTGAAATCACATGGAAATCAGGTGAGGAAATGAGAGGAAAATGGAATAAAACACTGTCTGAATGCAGCCTGAGAGTTTGTTTGGATGAGAGGCAAAATTGATTTTTTGCCTTTGTACATTAGGGCGATTTCCACACACACTCACACACCCCTCACTATCCTCCAGCAAGATAAAGCAAGAAGCGTGATCAGAGATGTTATCCTTACTTTGTTGTTTATATAACAAATTATACATATCTCTTTCTTTCTTTCTTTCTTTCTTTCTTTCTTTCTTTCTTTCTTTCTTTCTTATTGAATTTATATACCACCCTATACTCGGAGGTCTCAGGGCGATTCACAAAATAGAATCAAAATATCAAACCACAAAATACATAATCAAAATAAAAGCAGTAACAACCCAATAACCCCCTACCCCCCCGAACACATTTTAAAAGGGCCTAGGATGTCAATCAAATCAACCAAAGGCCCAGTTGAAAAGGAATGTTTTTGCCTGGCTCACTTGATTGTGATTGAACTGCTAAGTGGTTCGCAAGAAAAATTCTAGTCAGGCAAAGACACGGAAGGAGCATGTGTGAAGCCTGGTTGTTGAGAGGTGTGGCCTGGGAAGAGTTTCAAAGGCCTGAGAAAGATGGTGTGTGAAGGAATGCTAGAAGGATGCTGGAATGAAGTTATGTGGTTTTAGAAGTAATGTTATAAAGGAGTATGTAAAAATGGGTTGTCAACAGGTGAGAATGTAAAGTTACAATATATTAAGATAAATGATTAAGATAAAAACAAAGATGGAAAGGATTTGCTGAATTAACTAACTGAACTAGAATACAAAAAAGGGAGGTGTGAGGAGGTCAAGGAAACAAGCAAATGAAAGCTAAGTTATGGAAAAATTTATTTGTTTTTGATTGTTTTAGTTTTTTGTAATTTTTTGTTTTATTTTTTCCATACTTTTGTAATTTTCTGAAATTTTAATAAATATTTTTTTTTAAAAAAAAGAGAAAGATGGTGTGTGTGTGTGTGTATGCGCGCGTACACACACACACACACACACACACACATACTTGGCCTACTGAAGCTCTTTACCCCTGGAATAGAATGTGCTGGAAGTGGTTGTGGCTCGCTGGCACTTTGAAAAGCAGCACAGCACAACTCAGCAACATGTGCTGCAGAGTCAGGAGGGAGCATGTACAAAAAGACACACACGCACGATGCAGTGATAAATCCTCCATAAAGGTTTTGGGACTGTATTTAACTGGAAAGGAAAACCATGCTACAGTTTAGGGTTTCAAGACTTAGATGTCAGAGCTGCATGTTAGCAAGTTTAAGGCTGGAACAAACAGTTCTCCAAGTCTCAAGATTTCCGTAGCTCTGCCTGCCAGCAGAGTAACCCATCCCTTGGAGATTTCTCCATGTGAATTTCAAGACACTTCTCTGTCTCCTGGCTGCATCTCACACAACAATTAAGAGCCCTTAACTGAGGAGTCTGGTGACCAGGAAGCAAAGTCTGGTTGGGCGGCACCTTGGATTGGAAATCTTTGCAAAAAATTTGCACCTGGCTTTAAAGAGTCCACACTGCCTGGCTTGGGTGGGGGTGGGGGATGTGACTGGTCCCACTGTTTGGAATGGTCTCCCTCACCGTTGTTAAGGAACAGAGGACAACTTTGCACACACAGCTTTGCCCCTACAATAAGCAGGGAAGGAGAGGTCATAGGTCAGTGATAAGGGCACATGTTCTACATGCAGAGTCCCAAAGTTAAATCCCCAATATTTCCAGTTAAGAGGATCAAGAAGCAAGTGAGGCTTGGGGGGGGGGGAGGGCAGACAGAAGCCAAAACAAATACAAAAAAGAGAAAATAAAAGAAACTATCATCTTCCTCTTCCATGTAGAGGTTTGGTACTTCTGGAACCATTAGCCTGGCTTTAAAAAGCCATTTGTTTCAATTTGTCACATGTTAGCTTTTTTTTTTATAACAACAACATTGTTTCTAAAACATAATTGTGTGACATACAGTATTAGTCTTGCTCTGAGTAGACTCAAGCACATTCATTTCACACACACACACCCTTTTTCTTTGGTTGGATGTGTAATTTTTAAAAAGCATTGCTTGAAATTTAAACAGGTGTCAAGCTACGTATCAGGACAACGTTGGTAGGTAGCCAATTGGATTTGGCAATGTGGCTGTATTGTCAACTGAAGGCCACAGGTCCTGCATAAACGAAGAATTCGGGTCTCTTTTGGAGCATCAGAAATGAACTGTCAAGACTCAAGAGGGGCATCTGATGCTGCCACAAACGGCTCACAAAAATGTCAAATTCTGCCCCTCTTCCTAACTGCTTTTCAGCTTAGCCCCAATTTTAAACGACATATAATTTAGCCATGTGTTGTTCATTATGAGGATATTTCTGAAATCTATGAATTGCAAAATATCAAGTTCCCCTCCACCTTGAGTCACTGAGGGATCTGGCTTACATATTCCTGCTCCCACCAAACATACTTTTTTTTTAGTGCCCTCGGGGCTTAGGCAGGAAATGTCCATGCTTGGCAGCAATTTAAACCCGTTGATTTTAATATCTGTCAAGGGTTCAATAATAGCCCAATTCCCCTGCCTTGGGGGGAGAGAGATGAGGGAGGGTGAGGGAGAGAACATGTGAAAGAGAAAGTTCCCATACTTTAAAAAAGAAGCCAAAAAGGCCTTCACTCTGGTTGGAAAGAGCAGTCCAGGGTGGGAGGACAAGAGAGAAATCATATTGCAAATTACAGTGGTACCTCGGGTTAAGTACTTAATTCGTTCTGGAGGTCCGTTCTTAACTGAAACTGTTCTTTTTTTGAAAATAATATTTATTAAAGTTTTAAAAGTTACAAAAATAAAAAATAAAAACACCATATTAAACAAAAACAAAACAGCACATCACAATAAGAAAAAAGAAAAAGAAAAAAAGAGAAACAGAAAAACCCCCAGAAAAATAGAAACAAGTAAAAAACACATCAAACCTTCCCATAACTTATCTTTCATTTGCTTGTTTCCTTGACCTCCTCACACCTCCCTTTTTTGTATTCTAGTTCGGTTAGCTATTTCAGCAAATCCTTTCCATCTTTTCCAATTTTTGTCCTGTAATTTATCTTAATATAATATAACTTAACTTTCCCTCCTTTCACCAATTAACAGTCTGTTTTTTCCTAAACCTTTATAACCTTTCTGCTAAAACCACATAGCTTCATTCCAACATCCTTCTAACATTCATTAATTTTACAATGTTTCTGTAGATAGTCTTTAAATTTCTTCCAATCTTCCTCCACCGACTCTTCTCCCTGGTCTCGGATTCTGCCAGTCATTTCCACCAGTTCCATGTAGTCCATCACCTTCATCTGCCATTCTTCCCGGGTGGGTAGTTCTTGTGTCTTCCAGTACTTTGCAATAAGTATTCTTGCTGCTGTTGTAGCATACATAAAGAAAGTTCTGTCCTTCTTTGGCACCAATTGGCCGACCATGCCCAGGAGAAAGGCCTCTGGCTTCTTCAGAAAGGTATATTTAAATACCTTTTTCATTTCATTGTAGATCATCTCCCAGAAAGCCTTAATCCTTGGGCATGTCCACCAAAGGTGAAAGAATGTACCTTCAGTCTCTTGCATTTCCAACATTTATTATCAGGCAAATGATAAATTTTCACAAGCTTGACTTGTGTCATGTACCACCTGTAGACCATTTTCATTATATTCTCTCTTAAGGCATTACATGCCGTAAACTTCATACCTGTGGTCCATAACTGTTCCCAGTCAGCCATCATAATATTATGTCCAACATCTTGTGCCCATTTAATCATAGCTGATTTCACCATTTCATCCTGAGTGTTCCATTTCAACAGCAAGTTATACATTCTTGACAAGTTTTTAATTTTGGGATCTAACAGTTCTGTTTCCAATTTTGATTTTTCCACCTGGAAGCCAATTTTTTTATCCAAATTATATGCTTCAATTATTTGGTAATAATGAAGCCAGTCTCGCACTCTATTTTTTAGTTTTTCAAAGCTCTGCAGTTTTAATTTGTCTCCCTCTTGTTCCAGAATTTCCCAATATTTCGGCCATTTGGCCTCCATATTGAGCTTTTTCTGAGCCTTCGCTTCCATTGGTGACAACCACCTTGGGGTTTTATTTTCAAGCAAATCCTTATATCTACCTGAAACTGTTCTTAACATGAAGCACCACTTTAGCTAATGGGGCCTCCTGTTGCCGCCACATGATTTCTGTTCTCATCCTGAAGCAAAGTTCTTGACCCGAGGTACTATTTCTGGGCTAGCGGAGTCTGTAACCTGAAGCATCTGTAACCTAAGGCATATGTAACCTGAAGCGTATGTAACCCGAGGTACCATTGTAATACATTTCACCTGCAGTTGAAAGGGCTCTGCTCAGATTTACCCCCTTGGCACCCACTAGCCTATGTCCTATAATTAAGTGAAATTTATAGCCCCAACCATCCCAAGGGCAGGAACAAGAACAATTCCTCTCGGGGGGGGGGGGGACCCCAGAGCCCTATCCTCCAAAGGGCAAAGTAAAATTTGGAGGAGTAATGGATAGGTTCTGCTCAAACAACGCTCAGATTAGATGTGGATATATGAAAACCACAGGAAAAGGAGGCCCCGCGGCAGGTCCCTTTTACATGGTGAAAGTTCCTATTGGATGCCCTACTTTCTGTTTGTGAAAATAAGAAGAGCTTTATGAACTGCAATATATAAATATTTTTATAAATTAAAAAGTGCAAAACTGTAATAATAATAAGCTGTATCCAATGTAGCGCTAAGCTAAAGCAATTCGGCATTATATGTGTCCCGCTGGCAAAATGTTTTTACCCCATGCAAGAGAACGCATAAGCTGGCTGCTGGTGACTTTGTTGCTGTGCAGTCTTCAACACAACGAATTTCCAGTAGTGCAGCTGTTGCATTGAATTCCCCTCTTGGCCAACATTAAAACTCACCCACCACCAGCATAGGAGCACTTGAAAGACTTGACAGAGAATTTTGGAATAATAATAATAATAATAATAATAATAATAATAATAATAATAATGCAAAATGAGGTGGTTGCGTAAGAAATTCAGGTTCCTCGGGAATGGGCTGAAAATTAAGGCCATGAAATCTGGCTATACATAATTCCCGTAGATCTGCAAAACTGAAAGAAATTCACGTGGTACACAGTTATGTAAGTGGGCACCGTGACATCTGAATTGGGCCTGCTAACATGATTGATTCAACACTGTGAATGTTACATCTTCGTGGGGGCTGAGGCAATTCAGTTGGGGGTGGGGTGCAGGGAGAGAATTTTGAGGCTGGGAGAAATAGGGAAGGAAATCAGACAATGGGAAAAGTCAGCATTTTACAGGAATTTGTGGAATTCTCTCCCCAGAGAGCCTAGTCTGCTTCTTCCTTTGCTATATTTTCAAATTTAGTCAATGAAAACATTTTAATTCCCCCCCACTGGCTTTATAATTATTAAAAACAAAACCTCAAGATTTTATTGCTGCCAGGCCTTTTTTCCATGATTGAATTTTACTTTTATCTTGCTATTGCTTTGCTGTGGTGCTTGTTTTCTACTGAGTAAGCTGCCCTGAGAGGGTTTACATTGCAGGGCTGCACAGAAAACTTAAAACATGAGTAACATTTCAAAGAGTGCTTCTTGCAGCACAAGAGCAGCAGATTTGTATTTTGTTCTGAATGGTCTGCTATAGGAGACCATTCTGGTTGCCAACCAGATGCCCATTGTGGGAAATCAGCAAGCAGGATCTGAGTGTGACTGCAGCTCTCTCCCATTGCCCCTTGCAATTGCCGGTAACCAGTATAACATGGGGCATACTGGGGTGTATAGGGTGCTAGAACAGGGGTAGTACCTTTGGTGGGGGTCATGTCATGCTCCTGCTTGGGTATCATGATTGTGTGAAATCATAACGATTGTGTGATACGATTCTGTGATATCATGATTCATGAAACCATGATTCCGTGGTATCATAGTGCAGAATCATGATATCATGCAATTGTGATATACAAAGGGTGTATGTGGTGTTATGGGAGAGGTACCATATTGGCCTGGATATAAGACGCATCCACAAATAAGCTGCCGCCTCCTGGCACTACCACCATGAATGGGGGTGGGGTGGCCAGTGCCTGCTTCTGAGCATGCTGCGTGCCTCTCTCCTGGTACTATTGCCTCCCGGCACTACCTCCCTAAGCCAGCGCCGGCCAGCCCCTTTCAGGGAGGTAGTGCTGGGAGGCAGGCTTGTAGCACTTAGTTCTGAATATAAGTCACACTTTAACTTTTCACAGCTGGAATTTGGGGGGGGGGGAGTGAGGTTTAGATTCAGGACAATATAGTAATACCTCTGTTGGGGGACACGTCATGCTCCTTCTAGGGTAGTTTGCCACCTTTGGACCCCACCCTGCACTCAACTCTCACCTGTGGCTCCTAGAAGCTGTCAGCATGAGATAGCAGCCACAGCTGGGAATGGCTTTGACTGGCTGGCTAAGCTGGGTGAGAGCAGCCGATGGGTCTCAAACCCTCATTGAGTTAGAGGGTTTTGCATGCAAACACAGCTCCGGCAGATGGAGTGGACAAGACCAATAATGGGTCCAACAGCCAAGAAGGCGGTTTCTGCTCATGCTGTAGAGGTAAGTGAGCTTGTCCAGCTAGGAAGGGAGCCCATCTAGGAAAAGGAAAACTATGATCCTAAACCTCAACTGCCTTGTAAAATATCTTCAGGGGTGAAAGGGCCAAGGAGTAAACTGTAAACAAATCTGGAGTGGAGTCCCTAGTTGGATGGTGCCTTGTACACCTCCTTCTAGCAACTCCTGCAGCCAGGCTGTTGCCAAATGTACAGCTCTACTTTGGAGCACAGCAGCCAGGCCAAGAGGTGGGGGGCTTGTCATCTGGCCTGCCCAGAACCTCCATACACACTGCCCAGACTTGGGCCCTGGGGAGGTCACTTCAGTGCTGCTAACTCAGCAGTTTCACATCACCCACAGAAGTGCACTCCAGTTTCTCTTAAGTCAAATGGGTGTCAACAACTGCCTCTGACTAGCCACCATGGCTATCCAATAGCCTTATCCTTGATGATTTTATTGTATCCTCTTTTAAAGCCATATAAGTGGTGGTCATCACCAACTACATTCCGTAGTTTAACTATGCACTACACTCCTCCCCCCCCCAAAAAAAACCCTTGACCAAACACTTCTACTCCAGAGTCAACCCCTTTAACTAAAGCAAAACAACTCAATTTTAAATACAGTGGTCCCTCTGGTTACAAACTTAATTCATTCCGGAGGTCCATTCTTAACCTGAAACTGTTCTTAACCTGAAGCACCACTTTAGTTAATGGGGCCTCCCACTGCTGCAGCGATTTCTGTTCTCATCCTGAAGCAAAGTTCTTAAGGTACTACTTCCAGGTCAGCAGAGTCTGTAACCCGAAGTGTTTGTAACCCAAGGTGTTTGTAACCCAAGGTACCATTGTAAAACTAAAAACTGGGATAAGCAGGAGGCCTTGTCAGAAAACTAAGGAGGGTATCAGCAGGAGCTGTGATGCCCATAGCGGCATGGGCCAGGAGTCAGCTTCACCTGCTGAACCGCAGCCTGAAGGGCAAGAAGGCAGAGTGACTCTACCTGCAGCTGATCAGCCTTCAGAGACAGAGAGGAGAAGGCACTGATGAGAACCAGCTGGCTCTGGTCTTCTTAAACAGAGCTCTCAGCAGCAGTCAGATGCTGGAAACAACGCCTGTGGTTCCCAACACTACTTTGCTGCTTTCTGCTCTCCATCTGGACCCTTTGGCCTGTGGTCATCTGGATTCCCTGACCTCTGAACTGTCTGACTTCATATGTGGATTCTGCTCTCAAGGAAGTGTTCCTCAGAGACTCCTGGCCCCTGCTTGCCCAGCAACGGGACTCAGACAGGGCCTCAACACATAGGCACCACGTTGAGGACTCTTGGACCAATATTCTATGCACTGACTAGCAGTGCCTCTCCAGAGCTTCTTCAGGCATAAAAGGTGCTTCCCATGATCTGCTACCTTTCTCAGAGGTGGTAGACGTTTATGGAACCTGCTACCACTGGAGGCAACAATGGCCACCACCTAGGATGGTTTCAGAAGAGGATTGATTGGACAAGCTCATGGTAGATAGGCCACTAGCCACAACGGCTCTGCTCTGCTTCCATGGTCAGTAATGCTTCTGGATACCACTTCCTGGGAGCATCAGGTAGGGAGACGGATGGTGTTGCTCTCGGGTCCTGCTTGTGGACCGGGTCGCCACTGAAAACAAGATGATGGAGGAGATGGACAACTGGACTGATCCAGCAGTCTCTTATTCTGTTCTTCCTTATCCTTTTAACTGGAGGTGCTCTCAGGGGTTGAACCAGGGAGATCTTACTTAGTGTGCAAAGCTATTCCTTCTGCCTCTGAGCCACAGCCCTTTCCCCCCAGATGCACCGTAAAGGGCTTTCTGTTGTGGACAATGAGCCCACCACCACCGTACCCTAGGAAAGTGGTGGCTGAAACAATGGCAAGCATGTCTGTTTCCTGCATCCCCACCAGCAGCAAGAGAGGAGCAGTAGC
This sequence comes from Podarcis gaigeae, assembly GCF_964106915.1. NCBI lineage: Eukaryota > Metazoa > Chordata > Lepidosauria > Squamata > Lacertidae > Podarcis > Podarcis gaigeae. Next base: position 49,744,536 of record NC_139691.1, read on the forward strand.
CAGGGTAGCTGCAAAGCAGGTAAAACGTTTGCTACCACCTCCCTTGCTCTGCTTTGCTACTGCTTCCCACCGAAGGGAGAGGAAAGGTGCTGGACACTCCCTGGAGGAGGACCCTGGATTCACTTACCACTGATTTGCAGCAGCTGGGCTAATGCCAGACTTGGGGGTGGCCAGGTTAAGGGAATTGTTGGTTGCTGTGAATGGTTTTTGTTCTGGGGGAGAGGGGGGACCGCAGTTTCGTTTATCTGCTCATCAGTGGGTGAGAGTATTGCTTTGCTTGCTGTTTGACTATTGCTAACGTTGCTTGTTACTTGGACTTACACACAGGACTTGTGTGTCGTTTTTGTTTTTCCATAAGTTGTGTGTTAGATGAAGTGGTAAGGTATTATATGATTTTTCCACCTTGCCCGCCTACCTTGACAAATGTTATTATGCATGTGCACATATTTTCTTTAACGTAAGTTGCTTAGAGAGCCTTGGATGAAAAGTTACTAGTAAATAAATATAATGCAAAACATTCCTTTTTAACCAGGACTTTGGCTGGTTTATCATTTTAACCCCCCCCCCCCAAAAAAAACACCCCACCTTAGACTGAGTTTTAGCACAAATGAAAAGTTAAAACAAATCATTATTTCCTGATGAATAGCCTTTGGAGTATAATGTAACTTAAATAGAAAATGATCTTTAGAAAGGTTTTTCCTCCAAAAGGATTTTATTTTAAAAATCCAGTTTAAATTTTTAAAAATCCGATTTAAATAAAAAAAAATCCTTTTTTGATATATATATTTTAAAAATCATTGGTTTTTATCCACCCTGCTTTTATTTTCTATACTGTAATCTTTTAATGTGAACCACCCTGAGATCTTTGGATATAGGGCGGTATATAAATTCTAACAACAACAACAACAACAACTCACCACAGACACCTTGCCAACCACGTCCCTTGCCACGGCCAGGCCTTGTGCGAAGGTGCGTGCTGCCACAAACGCCCGTGTCACCTGGAGCTTCAGCTTGCGGGGCACATCCCCAAAGGGCTTGAGCTGCTCCGTGTACTTGCTGACACACACCAGGTACTCGTCAGAGAAGTGGTACTGGGGGTTGACCAGGCGGAACATGCGCTCCAGCAGCCGGACCCAGAAGTCGTTGAGCATCTCCTCCAGGTTGACGCTGCCGCCTGTGTAGTAGCGCTTCAGCTCCACAAAGAGGTCCTTAAACATTTCTGAATTCTGCATGTACAGGAGGCCGTAAGTCCTTACAAACATGTCGTTCAAGGATTTCTCGGCGTTCTCGAGAAGCTCTCTGAAGAATTCTGCAGGGAAGGGGAGAATCGGTTCACAGAATCATGGAATTGTAGGGCTGCAAAGGGTCGCCTGGCCCAGCTCCCTACAATGCAGGAATCGCAGCCGAAGAACCCCAGTGGACTATGCACAAAAGGGCAAGCTTCCAATGTGTCTCCAAAGCTTTGGGTGTAATAAACAAAGCTCAATTTTAATCTAGGAGGGACTGCAAATTAGGGCCACACGTTTTTATTTTGAGGGGTATGGGCAGGGGGGACTGTTTAGGACAAGGGTCAGAAGCCTCTTTTGGGCCTCTTTTGCTGCGGAGGCCTCAGAGGACACAAAATGACTGCCGCATCAAAAAGAGCAGATAAAGAGACACAACCACAAAATGGTGCAGGCATGTCTCCACCATCTCCCACTCCACATCAATGGCCACTAATATGCTTTATTCACAGAGAAGCTCTTTGCATCTCTCCTCTGAATTAAAGCTGGCCCCTCCTCTGGATAACAGGTCACAGCAGATGTCATCCTTAGTCATCGTTTCTCTTCGACATCTGAATGTGAAAGAGAACATCTGAATACTTCAGCTAGAGTTAAAGACTGGCTGAAAGCAAGGTTATGATTCCATCCACAATTTGCAAACCACAGTTTGCATTAAATGTGGTTAAGAATTCTATCTGCCCCAGACTTCCGGATTTGGCGCCATCGGTAATGGCTGAATTCCTCTGACTAAGAGGAATTTGCTCCGTGAAAATCGGGTCTGGCCGCTACGGCGAAAGCGGAGACCCTTCAGAAATCACAGGCGGGCAAAGCCTGTGAACGCGGGATTCGGCGGGCACCCTCAGCACCTCCCCTACTCGCGGGGAAACCCGTTCGCGGGGCTCTGCAGCGAAGTAGGGTGAGCAGCGCGGTGCTGTGAATCGACTGCTCTTTCCACGGAGTGAAGCCGCATAGCTGTTGCCGGAGAGCGCTGACTTTTTCCTGTGAACAATTGGATTTAAAAAGATACTACCCGTGAGTAGAACAATTGGATTTTAAAGATACTATTTGAAAATAGAACAAATTGGAACTTTTAAAAGAAGAAGCTTTAATTCGGAATCGTAGCGGGGAGGCATAAACAGGAAGTCCGCCTTCCGCTTTTGTAGACAGAACAAAGCAAAGAGGCTGCAAGCTAGAGTCTTGGAGAGCCGACTGGAAAGGATTAAAATCTCAACTTCTAAAATAGAAAATAGAAAATAGGAGCAGGAGAAGAGGGGGGAGAAGTTTTGGACTATTTATACCTGCGAGAGAGAGGGAAGGAAATTAAAACTCCACTGCTCAGAACCTGGGAACGGGCTGCAAATTAGACAATAAGGCTGCCGTGTTTGGAATGCGCTCTGACTGTAAGCTGTGAAAAGAGAGACACATTGTGTCTAACTGTTTCTAATTTCTCCCTCTGATTTTAAAGGGGGGGGAGTAACGGAAAATTGAAACTAATTTTTTTTTTGAGTTATGCTTTAAAAGGAGATATTTTGGATAAATACAAGTATAGACTGCAACTGTTTCCCCCTAGAGGCAGTTGTGGAAACTGTAATAAGAACTGGACCAGGGGAATTTTCCATTAGAAAGATAAAACTGCCTGACTGTGGGATTGACCTTGGACTTTTTGAGTGTTATGGCAAATGGGAAAGAAAAAGTAGATTTATCAACAACGAGATCTGGGAAGCCTTGGCAATGAAGAGCGTCAGCATCCGGTCCTTCTGCCTCATCTGAAGCTGTACCAACTCAACCTAAACAAAGAGGAATGTCATCAGAAGAAGCTTTAGCGACGGTGCTAGGTAAGATAAATGAATCTTTGGAAAAACTCAGTAAAAAAGTAGATGAGACAAATGTAAAAGTCGATGCATCAAATGCCAAGGTGGATGCTGCAAATGCCAAAATTGATATAAATACAGAAAGTATAAATAGTCTGGGACAAAAGGTGAATACTAACATAGAAGCAATACAGAAACTGATACAGGATTCTGCCTCGACTCGTCAAATTGCAGAGGAAGCTAAGGAAAAAGTGGATGCTGTGGAAGTTAAAGTAACACAACTGGAAACAAAAAGAGTCCCAGATATACAGAGACAAGTTGAGGATAACAGGCTGATTCTTTCTATGATTGAGCTCAAGGAAAAACAGAGGAACTTGAGGATTAGAGCCGTACCCGAATTGGAGAAAGATAGAATTTCTTACGCAGGAATTCGCAGAGTTTTGGAAGTTGGATTTGGAACAAGGAGTGAAAATCGTGAGTGCCTTTAGGCTCGGAAGAGGAGGGAAGAAGAATAGAGTAAGAGACTGTTTGATTACCCTTCGATCCAAAGAAGAGAGAGATAAAATTTTGGGTTGGCACTTCCAGAAACCTTTGGGAATATTGCAGTCAAGAGTGGAAATATTTAAAGATATCCCGAAATATCTTTTGGACCTTAGGTCCAACTTTGGAGATTTGGTTGCTCTGCTGAGAAAGAATAGAATCATCTTTAGGTGGGAATTTCCGCAAGGCCTATCCTTTAGCTTTAAAGGAAGGAAAATAAAAATAAGATCAGTTGAAGATAAAGACAAATTTTTGAGCACCTACGAGGAGGATCTACAGAAGGGACTTGGAAAAGAACCAGGAGCATCGGACCAAGGATCACCACACAGAGAATTAGAGCAAAGAGCACTGGACAAAAGATCACCCATACTGGACTTAGCAAAGCTAAATTTTGGATTGGATTACCCAGCGAAAGGGATACCAGCACCACCATCAGAGCAAGAACAAGCACTGGGCGCAGTTGGAGGAGACTTAAAGTAACTACATCATGGCACTGCAAACATTAAGCTGGAATGTTAATGGGATGAACTCCCCTGAGAAAAGACGAAGAGTCTTTCATGTACTAAAAAAGGAACAATTGGACTTGATTTGCTTACAAGAAACACATGTGATAAGGCTACACAGGAAAATATTGGTAAATAAAAGATTGGGACAGGAATTTATTTCATCAGACAAAGTAAAAAAAAGAGGAGGAGTACTTTACGCAAAGGAGAGCCTATCACTGAAATTTCTTTTTAAAGATGATCAAGAAAGATTTGTGGCAATTGAAATCCAATCGCAAGGAGAGAAGTTTTTGATATTAGGTATCTACGCACCAAATGAGGGAAAATTGGAATTTTTTAAGAAGTTACATGAGACTCTGATGGACTATATGGACTATAATATGATTTTGATGGGGGATATGAATGGAGTGGTGTCTACAAACATGGATAAAGCACAGAGACAGGTAGTTACTAAGGATGGTAGATTGCCAAAGACTTTTTTCGATATGACGGACAATATGGACTTAGTTGATATTTGGAGAATTAAAAACCCTTTAGGAAGAGAGGGAACCTTCTTCTCTGAGGCCAAAATGACATGGACAAGAATTGACCAAATTTGGGTAACTAGAGGGCTGGTTCCAAAAACTAGAAAGGTGGAAATATGCCCTAAAATGTGCTCCGACCATAATGCTGTAAAGATGGAATTGAAACTAACACCAACTGGTTCCTTCAGATGGAGGATGAATGACACATTGTTTAGGAACGAAGAAGTGACTAAGAAGGCCCAAAAAACTTTGAGAGACTACTTTGAGATAAATATGAATACCACTGTAGAAAAAGAGTAATTTGGGACGCAAGTAAAGCGATCATGAAAGGATTTTTGATACAACAGAGTGCGATACAAAAGACGAGTCCAAAATGAGAAAAAAGATAAGATCTTGGAGAAAATAAATGAAGGAGAGAAGAAACTGAGAGTGAAGCCAAAATCACAGGAGATTCTGAAAGAGATAAAGTTATATCAAGTACAATATATGAAAATGATATATCAGGAAATAGAATGGAAAATTAAACAGATGAGACAAAAGACATTTGAATCGGCAAACAAATGTGGAAAACTACTGGCTTGGCAAATGAAAAAAAGACAGAAACTTAATACTATTACAAATTTGGAAGTAGAAGGGAAAAATATACAGAATCCAGTGGAGATTAGAAAGTGTTTCCAGAGGTATTTTAAACAATTATATACACAGGAAACTCAGAAACAAATGGATATAGACAGTTTTTTGAAAATAAATGGACTACAAAAAATCTCTCAAGAAAATAAGTTAAAGCTGAATTACAAAATAACGGAGCAAGAGATAGAAGGGGCCATCCAGAATATGCAATTGGGTAAATCCCCAGGACCGGACGGTCTGACTTCAAGATATTACAGAACTTTGAGAGAATGGATAATACAGCCTTTAAAGGAAGTGTGTAATGGAATATTGGAAGGGAAAAAGGCACCAGAGTCGTGGAAGGAAGCTTATATTATACTTATACCGAAAACAGAGTCTGAGAAGACACAGCTTAAGAATTACCGCCGCATATCTTTGCTTAATGTGGATTACAAAATCTTTGCAGACATTTTGGCTAAGAGATTAAAAAAGGTATTAGTAAAAGAAATTCATCAAGCTGGCTTTCTCCCGGGTAGACACTTGTTGGACAACACGAGGAATACAATTAACATTTTAGAAAAATTACAAGTGAATATTAACACTAAAGCAGTTTTGATATTTGTGGACGCGGAGAAAGCCTTTGATAATATTTCTTGGAGTTTTATGAAGAAAAACTTACAGGGGATGGGGGTTGGTCAAGGTTTTGAAAACGGTATAGGGGCAATCTATTCAGAACAAAAGGCTAAATTAATCATGAATAATGTAGTGATGAAAGAATTTAAGATAGAGAAAGGAACACAACAAGGTTGCACAATCTCTCCATTGCTTTTTATATCGGTCCTGGAGGTTCTTTTAAACATGATTAGAAGGGACCAAAGAGTTAAAGATATACAAGTTGGAGCTAAACAGTACAAACGAAAAGCATTTGCTGATGCTTTGGTATTGACATTACAGGAGCCAGAATCTAGTACCAAAAGAGTACTGGAATTGATTCAAGAATTTGGACAAGTAGCGGGATTCAAGTTGAATAAGATGAAAACCAAAGTCCTAGAGAAAAATTAAACAGTGATGGAGAGAGAAAGGTTCCAGAAGGAGACAGGGTTAACACTGGTTAAGAAAGTGAAATATTTAGGGGTTAACATGAGTGCTAAAAATGTGAATCTGTTTAAGGATAACTATGAAAAATGTTGGATGGAAGTGAAAAAGGATTTAGAAATATGATCAAACCTGAAGTTATCATTGCTAGGCCGAATTGCTGCGATAAAGATGAATGTATTGCCAAGGATGTTGTTTTTGTTTCAAACATTGCAAATATTAGATAAAATGGAGTGTTTCAAGAAGTGGCAGAGAGATATTTCTAGATTTGTCTGGCAGGGCAAGAAACCTCGAATTAAATTTAAGATATTAACTGATGTTAAGGAAAGAGGTGGATTTGCCCTGCCAGACTTAAAACTTTACTATGAATCAGCCGCTTTTTGCTGGCTGAGAGAATGGATGCTTCTTGAGAACACTGATGTGTTGGATTTAGAAGGTTTCAACAATGTTTTTGGGTGGCATGCATATTTGTGGTATGATAAGGTCAAAGCACATAAAACGTTTAAAAACCATATTGTCAGAAAAGCACTGTTTAATGTTTGGATAAGATATAAAGATCTGCTTGAGAATAAAACCCCAAGGTGGCTATCACCAATGGAAGCGAAGGCTCAGAAAAAGCTCAATATGGAGGCCAAATGGCCGAAATATTGGGAAATTTTGGAACAAGAGGGAGACAGATTAAAACTGCAGAGTTTTGAAAAATTAAAAAATAGAGTGCGAGATTGGCTCCATTATTACCAAATAATGGAGGTATACAATTTGGACAAAAAAGTTGGTTTCCAGGTGGAAAAATCAAAATTGGAAACAGAATTGTTAGATTCAAAAATTAAGAACTTGTCAAGAATGTATAACTTGCTGTTGAAATGGAACACTCAGGATGAAATGGTGAAATCAGCTATGATAAAATGGGTACAAGACGTTGGACATAGCATAATGATGGCTGACTGGGAACAGTTATGGACCACAGGTATGAAGTTTATGGCATGTAATGCCTTAAGAGAAAATATAATGAAAATGGTCTACAGGTGGTACATGACACAAGTCAAGCTTGTGAAAATTTATCATTTGCCTGATAATAAATGTTGGAAATGTAAAGAGACTGAAGGTACATTCTTTCACCTTTGGTGGACATGCCCAAGGATTAAGGCTTTCTGGGAGATGATTTATAATGAAATGAAAAAGGTATTTAAATATACCTTTCTGAAGAAACCAGAGGCCTTTCTCCTGGGCATGGTCGGCCAATTGGTGCCAAAGAAGGACAGAACTTTCTTTATGTATGCTACAACAGCATCAAGAATACTTATTGCAAAGTATTGGAAGACACAAGATCTACCCACTCTGGAAGAATGGCAGATGAAGGTGATGGACTATATGGAACTGGCGGAAATGACTGGCAGAATCCGAGACCAGGGAGAAGAGATGGTGGAGGAAGATTGGAAGAAATTTAAAGACTATTTACAAAAGTATTGTAAGTCAATGAATGTTAGAATGATGTTGGAATGAATTTATGTGACTCTAGCAGAAATGTAACAAAGATTTAAGAAAAATAGACTGTTAATTGGTGAAAGGAAGGAAAGTAAACTTATATTAGTATCAAGAAAAATTCTCAGGACAAAAATTTGAAAAGAGGGAAAGGATTTGCTGAAATGGATAATTGACTTAGAATACAAGAAAGGGAGGTGTGAGGAGGTCAGGGAAATAAGCTAATGAAAGGAAAGTAATGGGAAGATTTGTTGTATTGTTTCCTTTTCCTTTTCTTTTTTTCCCCTTCTTGATTCTTCTTTTTGCTTACTGATTTTTCCTTTTTCCTTTTTGTATTTTATTTTTTCTTGTTTAAAAGGATGTTTTTTTGATTTCTCTTTTTGTACTTTTAAAACTTTAATAAATATCTTATTAAAAAAAATTCTATCTGCCCAGAGGCAGCATGCATATAATAGCCTTCCTCCAATAGTACAAAAAGGTACACATTTGATCATCATCTTCCCTCCAATCAATTTTAAGTCTTGCAGACTCCCAGAGATGCAACAAGGTGATGGGTGTTCTCTACCAAATGTGGCCTTCCCCCATAAATCAAAAGGTGGGACAGAGCAAAGTTTCTGAAAAACGAAATACCAGACCCTCAGGGTGGAGAGGCAGAAGCTGCCTTCCACTCTGGGAAGATTTATGCTCTCCTGCAAGTTATTATTTCTGCAGCACCCAATATCATCCAGGAGTAACACAACAATGGGACACACACATGCCTACCTGAGCATCATAAAGAATACAAGATGAAAGGTGAAGGGGATTGGAAAGAGCGCCCTCTGCGACCCCATCGAAACCGGGCCCCTTGGTTTACTGAGGAGCTCCGGAAAATGAAGCGAAATCTCAGACGGCTAGAGCGAGTATGGCGACGGACTCGTGACGGAGCCTCAAGAACATCTTATAGGACGCTTATGAAAGCCTATGAGATGGCTATGAAAGCTGCTAAGAAATCTTACTTTGCAGCTTCCATTGCATCCGCTAGCTCTCACCCGGCACAACTTTTTAAAATAATTAGGTCAATAATGTCCTTAGGAGGACAACCACAATTTAAGCACAAATTCGACCCACAGCTGTGAGGCATTCGCGAGTTTTTTTGCAGAGAAAGTCCTGTTGCTCCGCCATGACCTCCCTGCCAATTTAGATACAGTGACTGAACTGGAGGCCCCTTGACTGACTTCAGGTCCAGTGTTGGACCATTTCGATCGGATACTCCCTACTGATGTGGATAGATTCCTCCAAGTTTGTAGGCCCACCACCTGTCTCCTTGATCCGTGCCCATCTTGGCTGATTAGGGAGTGTTCAGATGTTGCGCGGACCCCCCTGGTTGAAATTATCAATTTGTCCCTTGACACGGGGACATTCCCAGGGGAACTGAAGGAAGCAGTGGTGTGTCCACTCTTAAAAAAAACTTCATTAGATCCCTTATACCTATCCAATTACTGCCCAGTTTCAAATCTTCCATACCTGGGTAAGGTAATTGAGAGAGCGGTTGTTGAACAGCTTGGTATGTTTCTGGAGGAAACATCGGCATTAGATCCATTTCAGTCCGGTTTCCGTCCTGGTTTTGGGACGGAGATGGCTCTGGTTGCCCTAACAGATGATCTCCGTAGACAACTGGATCGAGGCGGGTCAGGACTGCTGATCCTTTTAGATTTGTCAGCAGCCTTTGACATGGTCGATCATGATCTTCTGGACCATCACCTCGCAGACGTGGGGATACAGGGCATAGCCCGTAACTGGTTGTGCTCTTTTATCTCTGGTCGGGGACAGAGGGTGGCACTAGGGAGGGAAATGTCGTCGTGCCACTCCTTGGTGTATGGAGTGCCGCAGGGCGCAATTCTCTCCCCGATGCTTTTTAACATCTTTATGCACCCCCTTGCCCAGATTATCCGGAGCTTTGGGCTGGGCTGTCACCAATATGCCGATGACACTCAGCTCTATCTGCTGATGGATGGCCACACTGACTCGGCCACGAACACACTGACCAGATGCTTGGAAGCTGTGGCTGGATGGTTTCGTGGGAGCCAATTGAAACTAAATCCTTCGAAGACAGAGGTCCTATGGCTAGGTCGGGATGGCATGGGGATGAGGGACCAACTCCCTTCTCTTGCGGGGGCCCAATTAGTACCATTGCCTTCCGTTAAGAGTTTGGGTGTAATCCCTGACGCCTCCCTTTCCATGGAAGCGCAAGTTACAGCAACAGCCAAGGCGACATTTTTCCACCTTCGCCGCATCAAGCAGTTGGTCCCTTACCTTTCCCGCCCCGACCTGGCCACAGTGATCCATGCGACGGTCATCTCCAGGCTTGACTACTGTAATTCGCTCTATGCGGGGCTGCCCTTGAAGCTGTCCCAGAAACTCCAGCGGGTACAGAATGCTGCAGCGAGGCTCCTCAAGGGGTCTCTGCCATGGGAGCATATTCACCCAGTGCTTTTCAAGCTGCACTGGCTCCCGGTGGAGTACAGGGTCAGATTTAAGGTGCTGCTTTTGACCTTTAAAGCCCTTCACGGCCTAGGACCCTTGTACCTACGGGACCGCCTCTCCCGGTATGCCCCATGGAGAGCCTCAAGGTCCATAAATAGCAACACCCTAGTGGTCCCAGGCCCTAAGGAAGTTAGACTGGCTTCAACCAGAGCCAGGGCCTTTTCAACTCTGGCTCCAGCTTGGTGGAACGCTCTGCCTCATGAGACCAGGGCCCTGCAGGATCTGATTTCTTTCCGCAGGGCCTGTAAGACAGAGTTGTTCCGCCTGGCCTTTGGCTTGGAGCCAATTTGATTCCCTCCCTCTCTTTTTTTTCCTTCCTTCTTTTCCTTCTCCTCCTGCGATGAGGCTACATTTTAATATTTTAATGTTCCATTATTTTAATGTTGTATTTTATTTTTGTTTTTAAGTTGTAATCATTCATCTTGTTTTTATTATTGCTTGTAAGCCGCTCTGAGCCCGGCCTTGGCTGGGGAGGGCGGGGTATAAATAAAAAAAATATTATTATTATTATTATTATTATTATTATTAAAGGAAAGAGGGAGACTCTGCCCAAACTGGGAAAATGGTGGAAAATGCAAACCGTTACAGAACTTCAGATATGCAAGGGAACTTGGAGGTCACCCAATCCAAAAGAAAGTCCTTTGTGCAATGCATAGTTAAACTATGGAATTCCCTCCCCCAGGAGACAGTGATGGGCACCCACTTGGATGGCTTTGTAGGAGGACCAGACAAATTCTTGGAGGGGGGGGCTATTGGTGGCTCCTAGCCAGGGTGGCCATGCTCTGCCTCCACAGCTGGAGGCAGAAATACTTCTGAATATGAGTTGCTGGAAGCCATGGGAGGGCGGAGGTGCTGGGTCTTCCTTGATGGTTTGCCAAAGACAGCTGTTTGCTCACCATGACTGCAGAATACTGGACCAGATGGACTGTTGGGGCCTGATCCACCAGGGCTCTTCTTGTGTTCTTATTGTTCAATGCACCACAATTTCCTTCCCCTCTGATTGTTTTTGAATGCATTTTCTTCTCTCTGGGGGAGAACACATGGGGGGGGGGGATTCTTCAGCACAACCCTAGACCCAGATTCTTGCTGATCATTTGCCATGGACTGGGTGGATGCAGAGGAGTAGAGTCAGCAGCTGGTGAACCCCCAAGGAATAAAGGCTCAGGACCCGGGGAGTGGTGGTGGGGTGACAGTGAGTGGCCGCAGGGAGAAGACGGGGGGGGGGGAGGTGTTGGAAGCAGAAAGAGGCTATGGCAGAGAGCAGAGCAGAATCAGAGACAGAAGTGGAGAGGCCAAGAAGCCGATATGAGACAGGCTGCTGAAGAAGCCAGGGAATTTCCTCTTCCTGCTGTGACCTGCTCCCCTCCCAGAACCCACAGAGGTATGAAGAGGGCAGAGCAGAGACAAACAAGGCATTGGAGTGTCAGACTGTTTGGGATGGACCCAGGGGAGGAGGAGACATAGAGAGCTGCAGGAAGGCAGGGACATCCCCACAACTGCCTCATAGGGGCAAGTTATACTGTGAAGAGGCCTGGGATGTGTTGTTTCTTTGAATACAGGGTTAACTTCACTGACACCTTGTGGGTTATTGCTGACTTACTCCCAATCCCCGCCTTAACACCATCACCTGTTAGAGGGGAACCTGGGGCAGATGCCAAGGGTGGGCACTGTCCAGGGTGCCAGCAGACACCCCAAAGTGCCACATATAGATTCCTGGACACAGAAAACCTTAAATGTTTTAATAGGTGCAACTTCATACACAAAAAGCCAGATCAGCTGATTCAAACTGAAAAAGGAATCCAGACCTAGGGATTGCTCTTGGGAGTGTCCCACATCATGCCTAGAAAATGCAACGTAGCAGAACTGCCACCCCCATCCCAAAAATGAGATAAAAGGTGCGAGATTTCCACAGCCCCAGCTCTGTGGTCAGAAGGCACAGCGGGGTTTATTTTGGGGAGGAGTTCATACGAGACTCAAAGAAAGCTCAACAAGTAACATTAATACCATCATAATACCAGCAGCGTAATAATCTTAAAAAGTGTCTAATGTGGGACAGATGTCTGTAACAGAAAGCATGATTCTGTGTCCCAGAGTTTCTATGCAATGTTACCTTTTCCCATCTGTCCTGTACGTAACTACTTTATGATTTAATATCGTTCAAAAAAGGAGGGTGGGGTGAAGAAGGAAGGTCAATAGGTTTGGAATTCCCAGACTTCTTGTGTGCAGTCCTGATGGTTCCCTGTTGCACAGACTACTGCACTCCTCAAAAACAAAAGCCCCCCTGGGAAGGATGGTAGAAACGCCCCCCCCCCAATTATTTCCTCCAGGGCACTGGATATCTGGCATTCTGTCCTGTGCCTTTTTGTGACTCATGTTCAATAAATAAAATTTTAATAAAACATGCCTCTGTGCTGGGATCCTCAAAGGAGGCAGTATTTACTTAAAAAGTTGTTAGAAGCAGGAGCAGGAAAAAGAGAGTCTTTGGCTCGGTTTGAATTTAAACCTTGTTAAAATGTATGAAGTATGTTGGAGTTCAAATTTTTTAAGTCTTCAAAGTGCTCCAGTACAAACAAAGTCTAACTCAGAAGATTTTCAGGATGGGGTGGGGTTCAAGGAGGGGGAATCACTGAAGTGCATTTTTTAAAAGGTGTTCTTTATTAACACAGTTCTGGGCTTGGAGCTTGACTGAGCAGCAGAAAGCACAGCAACTTTCAGAGTGCAGGAAGAGGAAAACGATCCCTAGGGGAAAAAAGGATTTTACTTTGACACCCGCCTCCCAACACATCCTCTGTCCAGTATCAGCACGAACTTCTCTGCTGGTTCTCATGCCCGGCATTTCCTGTCTACAATTTTCTCTCTCACTCTTGTGCGCATTTAATATATACTATAGAGAATGGCTGGGTGGTATGTATTAACTTCTTCTTCTTCTTTGTATGTATTAATTTCTAATTCATTTAATCATTCTGAAAGCTCACCTTGTTCACCTCTGTTTCTTTCTCTTTTATACCTGCCCCCCCCCCCTGTACTGCAGAACTTTTAATAGGAATCGGAAGGCCAGAGAACACCAGAGAAGGCCAGCTACACCCTTGGAAGCATAGCTGGAAAAGGTTTATGACAAAACTGGTTTTGAAAATGATGCTGTTAAAACACCTCCATCTTCTAATCCAAAGAGCAGAAGCCTGGGTTACTTAAGAGATTTCTGGCATTATGGACGGAGCTCAGTTATTTGTATCAGTGTTAAGAAATAACAAAACAAAACATCTATATATGTAATAAAACATATACACCGCTCAACTGTAAAAACAACAATAACAATGACAACAACTCAAAGAGGTTTACTTACAGAGATTTGTTTTGTGCTATAAGTCTGTTTCAACTTTGTGTGTCACTTAGAGGTCCTTTACTTGGAGGAAAAGTGGGTAAATAAATAAATAAATAAATAAATAAATAAATCTGGATAGGTTGGCCTGAACAAAATGTGTCTTTGGCAGGTGTAGAAAAGAGTACAGTGAAAGCACCTGCCTGACGTCAACAGGCAGGGAGTTCCAAAGTGTGGGTTCTGCCACACTAAAACATGCCAGAAAGAACACAGCTGCTAATTCCTTGAAGACTGAAGGGGCAAACCATAAGGACAAAGACAGGATGTGGAATTGGTGCACTAGAACAGTTTCCTTCAGATGTTGATGGAATACAACTAACATCATCCACGCAAAAGTGAAGGGTGATGGGAGTTGTAGTCCTCCCATGTTGGAAACCCCAGGTGGTCAAACCCTGAACTGGGTAATCCAATACCTTACACACAGTCAAGCCATTGGTCCAGTGTTGTCTGCAAATGTGGTGTTGCTTGTGGAGAATGGGAGTTGGGTGGCACCAAGTTGGCAAAGGCAAGTCTAAGCTGATTGGCAGCAATTCTCTTTCATATCAGGCAGGAGTCTCTCCCAGCCCTGCCTGGGGATGCCAGGGATTGAACCTGGAACCTTCTGCAGAGACCATGGGTAGACAAACTAAAGCCCTTCTCAATCCGGCCCGCGGACAGTCCGGAAAGCAGCGTGTTTTTACATGAGTAGACTGTGTCCTTTTATTTAAAACACATCCCTGGGTGATTTGTGAGGTATAGGAATTCGTTCAATTATTATTTTCCCCCCAAAAATAGTCCGGCCCCCAACAAGGTTTGGGGGACGGTGGACCAGCCCCCTGGTGAAAAAGTTTGCTGACCTCTGGCATAGACAATGTTACTGTTAGGTGGATTTTTGGCTGGTTGACTGACCGAATCCTATGTACTCCCATCTGGAGGGGGCCAGGTTGGGAGAGACTGGCATAAGTTGCATCCTTGTTAGAAGCATAGAATTGTAGAGTTGGAAGGGACCCTCCTGCAATGCAGGAATCTCAGCTCAAACATCCTGGACAGATGTCCATCCAAGCTCTGCTTATAAACCTCCAAGGAAGGAGAGCCCCCCCCCCTTCCATCCCACTCTCAAACAGCTCTTGCTGTCAGAAAGTTCTTACTGATGCAAATAGCAGCATTGGTTCTTCCTGAAAGGCAAGACTTTGCTACTGTTTCTCCTGGTTAGGTATAAATTCTCTCCCTCTCATGGGTTTGTTGGCTGATTAATGAGCCACAAGGTGGCCCAGGAATAACCCCTCTGACCTTGAGGGGAGGGAGAGAATGGAGGTGGGGGCAGGGAGGCTGGTCTGCTATCTTGACAGGTTGAAGGGCAAAATGAATTAACACCTTTCTTTTGTCTTGGAAATTGGGCTTGTTCTCAAACAAAAGTTGTGCTTTAAGGGATTACTTTTCTTGTTTTATGGCATTGTAATGGCCTGATCAGCGCTGCAGTGGGTGTGCTCTGGGTGGGGGTGACCAACACAAACAATGTTTTCTCTGCCTCAGCTTAAAGGTGGACTTCCATTGATACCCTGAACTATTTACAGCCTGTTCTAAATGTTTAAGTTTAGATTAGAAGAACAAAAAGTCACCCTGCTTGACATTCTACAAGGTCATGGAGAACAATAGGTCTCTGCTCTGAGCCTGCATGTCCAGGAAGCATGAACAGTGACTCTGATCTACAACCCTTGTTGGACTCCCAACTCCTATCAGCCAACAGGGTCAATGGCCGGTGGTGAAGAGAACTGTTGTCCAGTAAAACCTAGAACATCACAATTCCCCTGTAGAATTATAGGATGGTAGAGTTGAGAGGGATGACCCAAAGGGTCATCTAGCCCATGGCTGGGCAACCTAAGGCCTGGGGGCTGGATCCGGCCCAATCCCCTTCTCAATCCGGCCTGCAGACAGTCCAGGAATCAGCATGTTTTTACATGAGTAGAATGTGTCTTTTTATTTAAAATGCATCTCTGAATTATTTGTGGGGCATAGGAATTTGTTCATCCCCCTCCAAAAAAAATATAGCCCGGCCCTCCACAAGGAGTGAGGGACAATGGACCAGCCCCCAGCTGAAAAAAATCGCTGACTCCTGTTCTAGCCTAACCCCCTGGAATTCAGGAATCACCAGTGTCTGCAGAAGATTAACATGGGGGGACTTCATCAAAAGCCCTACTGAAATCAGGCATTTGCCTTTTCCACCAAGCTCAAAACTATCAAAAGAAAAGAAGTAAGATTTGTCCACCATGCCTTGTTTTTGAGAAGCCCTTGTTGGGTCTTAGTAATTGCAGCATCCTTTTCTAAGTGCTTGCAGCCTGACCATTTAATTATCTGTTCTAGGACCTTTACTGGTATTGACATGAAGCTGACCAGTCAGCAGTTACCTGGCTCTTCTTTTCCCCTCTTTTTGAAGATAGGGACAACATTTGCCAGTCTCCAGCCCGGAGGGACCTCACCTGTTCTCCCAGAATCCTGAAGGATTATAGACAGAGACTCTTGAGAAATTCATCTGCAAGATCCTTTGGCCCTGGAGATCTGAATGCACTTAAAATAGTTCCTATATTGGGCTGCAGCTCCCTCTCGGCATCATTTATTCGGTTATCACAAGGTCCGACTCTGTCACCCAACAGTATTTCTCCATCCCTCATCTACAAAGTGGACCACGTTAGAAATGATGTATTTGGTTGGCTCTTGTATGCTTTTTTTAAAACTGTAGTGAATAGCAACCACCAGTCACCAAATCCAGATCAGGATCAAAGCACTGGAACTCCTGAAGTCTCTCACCACTTGTGTGATGGGGGAGTCCAGCTTCCTCTTCTGACAGGGGCCACACAGATGCCTATGGGAAACCCGCAAGCAGGACCCAAGCACAAGAGCCCTCTCACCTCCCATGGCTTCTAGCAACTGGTCTTCGGAAGCAGTGCTGCCTACAACCGTCAAGGCAGAGCAGAGCTTTCATGGAGTGCACACAAACGCTGGCCAATCATTGCTGAACCCAACCAACAGTTTTATGGCAAGTTCCCCCAAGCTGCTGCCCTCTGGCTGTCAGTGGACTTCAACTCCCATCAGCTCTTCCTAGCAGAGCCTTTCTTTCTTTTTAAATAATATTTATTAAAGTTTTAAAGGTTACAAAAAGAAAAAGTAAAAACACCATATTAAACAAAAACAAAACAACACATCACAATAAGGAAAAAAAGAAAAAGAAAAAGAAGAAAACAGAAAAAATAAAATCCATTTAAAAAAACACAATGAACATTCCCATAATTTATCTTTCATTTGCTTGTTTCCTTGACCTCCTCACACCTCCCTTTTTTGTATTCTAGTTCGGTTAACTATTTCAGCAAATCCTTTCCATCTTTTCCAATTTTTGTCCTGTAATTTATATTAATATAATGTAACTTAACTTTCCCTCCTTTCACCAATTAACAGTCTGTTTTTTTCCTAATCCTTTATAACATTTCTGCTAAAACCACATAACTTCATTCCAACATCCTTCTAACACAGAGCCTTTCTTTCTTTTTCTTTCCTTCTTTCTTTCTTTCACG
Source organism: Podarcis gaigeae (assembly GCF_964106915.1). Taxonomy (NCBI): domain Eukaryota; kingdom Metazoa; phylum Chordata; class Lepidosauria; order Squamata; family Lacertidae; genus Podarcis; species Podarcis gaigeae. The sequence goes on from NC_139691.1 coordinate 49,761,809, forward strand.
ATCCCCTGCAGCCAAGGAAGATGGTCTTCCATGAAGACGGTTTTAACAGTGAGTTCATAAGTGACTGTGGAGGCCAATTCTGGATCCACACGTCCTTCCACAGTGGGGACATTGGTTTCCGGGCAGGAGTTGACCACGGTGTGGATTTGCCAAGCGTGCCTTCCTCCTAACACGTTTTTCCCTTGCATCCTGAGTTCAAGTGTCTTCAAAGCCCATGACACCTTTGGTAAAGGCTATTCTCCAATTGGAGCGCTCACAGGCCAGTGTTTCCCAGTTGTCAATGTTTATACTACTAAAAAAAAAAGTCTTTAAACCTCTTCTGTTGGCCACCAGCATTACACTTTCCATTTTTAAGTTTGGGCTGGTCCACGTGAATTCTACTTTCTAACTTACCCCACCTCCTCTTCTTCTTCTTCTTCTTCTTCTTCTTCTTCTACTACTACTACTACTAATACTACTACTAATACTAATACTATTTTTTAAAGGTCCATACACCTCCCTCTCCCCAAGCACTAGAAAGCCCCAAGAAAGGGCTGCAGCATGTACACAGAGGGTTGACACACACTTACAGAATCTGGAGCAAAGGAGAGAAAAGGCAACGGAGAAAACGCAAAAGCTTTCGGAGCTGTTTGACTTTGCAAAACATGTGTTAGCACTTATGCACACAGGAAGAGAGTTCATTCACACAGCGTGAAGAAACTTAAGCCTAAGATGTTACACCCTGTATTGGGGGAGCAGCCTGGGGCATGGAGGGAAGAGTGTAACCTTTTAAAGAGCCAAGAAAAAGGCAGAATTCCTTTTGCTGCTGTTGTTGTTATAGAAAAGATACCCAGTGGAATTCACATCATGAATGACAAGGACTTAGGGCAACAAGACTAGAGCCTTTAACCATCAGCCTTTGCCAAGCTGGTGCCTTGCACATGTTTTTGGGCTACAGCTCCCATCAGATGCTGTGGAAGCTCCTGATGGGAGCTGTAGTCAAAAACATATGGAGGGCACCAAGTTGGCGAAGGATGTTTTTTGGCTTTGGTTTTTAAAGCAGGGGCCTGTTGAGAAAACATGAATTTCACCATTGCTGGTGGATCTCATAACTGTCCTGTTTGTCCTTAAAAGTTTCCATATTTGTCTAGGGATGTGGGCGTGGGTGTGTGTAAATTCTCATAGCTACTTTCAGCTACTAGGGTGATCTTCTGAGGACCATGAAGATGGTGGAATGCAGCTGTCTACCACCCTCAGGCCTCCCGGTCCCTCTCCCAAAGGACTTTTTCTCTTGCAGTCCCGTATCCTTAGAACTGCCTCCTGGATCACCTCTACAATGCCACCTCTCATTCTTCCCCCACCCCACCCCACCAGCTTTCCACGAAGCCTTTGGAAAAGTCTCCACACCTTACAGCAGGGAGAGCTGTAGACCAACCTGGTTCCCTCAGATGTTGCTGGGCAACCAGTGTGGCCAAAGGTAACATGATGATGGGGGTGGGGATTTCTTTAACAGCTGGACGGTGCTCAGTTGGTCATCCCTGCCTGCAATGATCAAGCCCACGTGCATTTTACAAAAGTAAAGGCTCACTGGCTACACCATACATTTAAAGCAATGTGAGTCCACTTAAAACAGTCAGGGCTTCCCCCAAAGGATCCTGGGGGCTGCACTCTACTGACTTGCTGGGAGACCCCATCTCCCTCACAGAGCTACAATTCCCAGAGTTCCCTGGGAAGAGGGGTGAATTGTTAAACCACTCTGGGAATTGTAGCTCTGGGAAGGGAACAAGGGTTCTTCTTTTGGGTTCTAGCCAGCCAGCCATGCCCCACTTCCAAGTTACTCCATTCCATCCTCCTCTTTCCATCTTTCTTTTTCAGCTGACACGTGGCTACTGAGCATGCTCAGTCCTCATTCTGCTATTTTCTCTGTGGAGTGGAGGGTTGCCCCCTTAGGATTTTTAAAAGGGGTTTAACTCTCAAGGTTCTCCCTCTTATGTGCAGGTGAGGCTCTCTTGGCTCCATTTTTATCAACAGGTATCACCTGAGCTTGCTATTGGAAGAAGTGAGAACAGTAGTCTAAGTTATGGGGTGGGGCCTCTGTAACGAAACCCTAAAATTGCACCCCAGACTCTCTCCAATTACAGTGGTATCTCTGGTTACGTACTTAATTCGTTCCGGAGGCCTGTTCTTAACCTGAAGCACCACTTTAGCTAATGGGGCCTCCTGCTGCTGCTGCTGCGCGATTTCTGTTCTCATCCTGAAGCAAAGTTCTTAACCCGAGGTACTATTTCTGGGTTAGCGGAGTCTGTAACCTGAAGCATCTGTAACCCGAGGTACCACTGTACAGTGGTGCCCCGCAAGACGAATGCCTCGCAAGACGGAAAACTCGCTAGACGAAAGAGTTTTCCGTTTTGGAGGTGCTTCGCAAAACGAATTTCCTATGGGCTTGCTTCGCAAGACGAAAATGTCTTGCGAGTTCCTGTGGGGTTTTTTTCCCTCCCCCCCCCCTTTTCTAAGTTCTAAGCCGCTTATCTGCTTATCCGCTAAGCCGATAAGCCTCTAAAAGCCGCTAATAGCGCTAATCCGACAATGGGCTTGCTTCGCAAGACGAATAAACCGCTAGACGAAGAGACTCGCAGGACGGATTCTTTTCGTCTTGCGAGGCACCACTGTATAGCAAAATCACGGCTTCTACTTCAGCCTTCTGGAAACAGCTTGGTGTGGGGTGGGTGTCCGAAAATGGATAGGAAAAGGGTCTAGGCCTCCCCTATCAAAGGACCTGTTGCTTGTCCACTGTCACTATTTGTTCTGCCAGTGGTCGTTGCTCTTAACATTATCTGAATTCTTTGGTGCTGAATTTTCATGGTTATTTTTCAGCTATCTGGGCACCTTATTGAAAGGAATGAGAGAAATAAATAAGAGAGAAATAAATAAAGCATGTGGTGCTGGTGAGGGGAACCAGGCAGCATTGAAGTCGGAAATGATGTTAAATTTTAAACAATGAACAAGTAGTGTCAGGCTGGCTTATATCAATTAAGAACTAAAAGCACAAAGCACATCATCGTGGCTCTCCTGTGGGCACAACACAGATGGCTTTATGCACATGATTAAGAGGAACCAGAAACTAACTGAAGAGGGCTACAACTCCTTCCAGGATGGCGGCTAACAGATTGAGGTTGAATCCTGACAAGACAGAAGTACTGTTTTGGGGGGACAGGAGGCGGGCAGGTGTGGAGGATTCCCTGGTCCTGAATGGGGTAACTGTGCCCCGAAGGACCAGGTGCGCAGCCTGGGAGTCATTTTGGACTCACAGCTGTCCATGGAGGCACAGGTCAAATCTGTATCCAGGGCAGCTGTTTACCAGCTCCATCTGGTACGTAGGCTGAGACCCTATCTGCCTGCAGACTGTCTCGCCAGAGTGGTACATGCTCTGGTTATCTCCCGCTTGGACTACTGCAATGCGCTCTACGTGGGGCTACCTTTGAAGGTGACTCGGAAACTACAACTAATCCAGAATGCGGCAGCTAGACTGGTGACTGGGAGCGGCCGCCGAGACCATATAACACCGGTCTTGAAAGACCTACATTGGCTCCCAGTACGTTTCCGAGCACAATTCAAAGTGTTGGTGCTGACCTTTAAAGCCCTAAATGGCCTCGGTCCAGTATATCTGAAGGAGTGTCTCCTCCCCCATCGTTCTGCCCGGACACTGAGGTCCAGTTCCGAGGGCCTTCTGGCGGTTCCCTCACTGCGAGAGGCCAAGTTACAGGGAACCAGGCAGAGGGCCTTCTCGGTAGTGGCGCCCGCCCTGTGGAATGCCCTCCCATCAGATGTCAAAGCGATAAACAACTACCTGACATTCAGAAGACATCTGAAGGCAGCCCTGTTCAGGGAAGTTTTTAATATGTGACATTTTAGTGTATTTTTCATCTCTGTTGGAAGCCGCCCAGAGTGGCTGGGGAAACCCAGCCAGATGGGCGGGGTACAAATAATAAATTATTATTATTATTATTATTATTATTATTATTATTATTACCCACCTTTCCTCCCCTGATTTTAAGCACTGCCACTTCACCAGTAGTTCCATCTGCCCCCCACCAGTTGGATGGCATGCATGGCATTGACCTGATTTATCCTCATGACAACCTTGTGAGGATGACTAAGACTGAAAGATGGTGGCAGGGTGAAGGTCACCCAGTGACAATTTCATTTGAACCAGTGGTCTGTCACACTAAGCACTACATCACACTGACTCTCTCGAAAGACCCCACCGCAGCTTTCACCAACCTGGGGCCCCTTACAGATGCCCAGCCAGCACAGTCAATTTGAGCTACAACTCCTACAAGCCCCAACAAGTGTTGCCTGAAATCTGCTTTGTCTCTAGCACACTCATTCAACTTAAACCTTCCCAACACCTCCTGCATTCCATTTTGAGGCTGGTACAGTGAAGGTCTTGAGTATTTCCCATCATACCCAGCATCTCCTTCCCTTCCCCTTACTGTTTTGTTAAACATCCATCCTGATTTAAAAACAAAACAAAACTCTGGATGACAACTTGTGGCTTATTAGTTGGCCCTAACAAACATATACTTTGCAGCTTTAAAACTTCATGTGAAATAATTTTAGTAGCTGATGATGATCACAGACTTTCCCTCAATGGATAAGGGAAGGATGTTACAGCGGCATTAAATCTGGGAAGGAAAACAAATGTGGGTTGGGGTAAGGACAGAATGCCAAACCATGGCTTCTGCTCGTTCATCATTTAGATGCCACATTATGATCCTGTGTTCTAGACACAGACTGGGAGCAGTTGTGGCACGTGTGAAGCTGCCTCATATGAGTCAGACCATTGGGTCCATACCAAGCTCAATACCACCAGCACTTACTGGCAGCATCTCTCTAGGATTCCAGGCAGGGGGCACCCCCCAGCCCTACCTGGAGATGCTGGGGGCTGAGCCTGGGAGCTTCTGCATGCTTTCTAGATGTTTTCTACCTCTGAGGTACTCCCAACATTCATCATAGCTGCAGGGGTGGCTGCCAAGAAATGGCTTCTGCTTCTCATCCAGGAATACATCAGGGTTGGCATGTCCTGTGGCCCACTCACCCTCCCTACTCCACAAAAAGGAAGTGTTTAATTAAGAAACCTGTTTAGTGACACAGACTGTGCGGTGCTTGGGAGGCTGCAAAAAACCAATGTTTGGAGCCAGCTGTAGAAGAACCTAAGACAAGCTCTGCTGGAGGAGCCAACATCCTGTCCTCACAGTGGCCAACCAGGTACCTGTGGGAAGCCAGCAAGCAGGACCCCAGCACAAGAGCAGCTCTCTCCCTCCCTGCAGTTTCTGGCAACTGGTATCCAGAAGCATTACTGTTTTCAACCATGGAGGCAGAGCATTCTCCGTCATGGCTAGTAGCCATCAATAGTCCTCTCTTCCAAGAAACTTTTCTGTTGGCAAGCAATAGAATTGCCACCAAGCGGTATGTAAATCTTGGGGTGGGTGGGGGCATAAGACAAATCTAGCATTTTCTGTCACTCAACGTGGGTATTTTCCACCCTGTGAACTAGGCCAGAGATCTGCACTTTCAGGTAAGCAAGGTACAATCCTCAGGTGCATTTTTAAAAAGTGGGGAAGATTCATAATCTCAAGCAGCTTCCTGTCTGTTCATTGTAAAGTTTAAGGAGTTGCAAGACCCCTACAGCCTGTGGCAACCAGAAGCTGCACATTTAGGAGCTGCGCAGTGAAGGTAAAACTCCTCATCACCATGTATCAGCCCCTCCAAGGGCAAAAGCAAGGAGGGGGCTAGAGACGTTACATCTGCATTTCACATCCATTCTGTGCCCAATCCTGCTAACTGGATTCTCCATGAGGGTGTTAAAGCAAGACTCAATGTTGAGGAAGTGTTTATTAGAGCTACAAGTAAGCAGTAAGGTCTAAAAAGAGTTTGGGTGGACTCTTGCGAATCATGCCCATCTGGGAACAGCTAAAGAAAATGCAAGTGCCCTGCTTTATTACAGAGTTTGCTGTTCATGAATCAAATTGGAAAGACAGATGCACACCCCTTGTGGTTAACTAAAGAGATGCAATCAGCAAATATTTCTATCAAACTGGTTTGCAAAACAAGCAGCCCTCTGAACTTGTCATACCAAAGTCTTGAGTCATTCAAGCACAACTTTGGAAAGGAGAGAGTTGTAGAAAAAACAAACAAAAATAATGACAAAGCACAACAAAACCTTGTCTATCTAAACCAACCTGGTGCCCTCCAGTTGTATGGGCTGATGGGAATTGTAATCTAAAACAAGCAGGATTTGAGCACAAGAGCACTCTCCTCTCCTGTGGCTTCCAGCAACTGGTAGTCAGAAGCATTTAGTAGCCATCAATAGACCTCTCCTCCTCCCTGAATTTGTCTAATCCTCTTTCAAAGTCATCTGGGTTGATGCCACCACTACCACCAGTGGGACAGAGTCCCATGGTTTCACTCTGTGCTGCATAAAGACCAACTCAGAGATGTTTGGGACTGAACCTGGGACCTTCTGCTCATGCTCCAGTCTATCACTTCCCACCAGGCCAACAAAGGTTGGCATAAACAAAGTCCATAAATATATTGCAGCACTTCTCATCTGGGCTAGCTAAGGGCAATGCAGGGGCTAGGACTCACCATCAAACTTTTTGTACCGGGAACTGAAGGTTGCTTGCAAGTTATTACTAAGTTCCACCACAGCATTTCGGAAGTCCTGTTTGCTCTGCTGGCTGTATTTTTCTTCCATCTCTTGAGAGCAGCATGTGTAGCCTTGAGGGCAGACTTTCAAGTGATCACCTGGAAACACAAAGGTGAGAAAGCTTTACACACGAGTACATCAATCTATGACAATCATGGGGGGCGGGGCAGGGCAGAGGCTGAGCTTGCTGATGCGGCAGCAGCTGTGTGCAGATACACAGAAAGGTGGCAATTGCTCTGGATAAAAAGCACTAATGCGGAACGGACAGGAACCTCACAACCATTTAAGGAACACCCAGCTGTTTAATCAAGTAACTATTGGAATCAGTTATAGCAGGTAGCAGTCTTATGGGATATGTGTGTTTGTGCGTGCGTGTGCATGTACTTTAGATGTGTGCATTACTTCAGTTGTGAAGTACAGAGTTCACATAGCACTTCCCACCTCCTTGCTGATGCCTCCAAGAGCGCAGATCTCCCTCCCCCAAGAGGTGTGCCTGCCTTCATCTCTTTGCAGCAGCCTTTGCCAAACTGGTACCCTTCCAGAAATGTTCAACTACAACTCCCATCAGTGCCAGCTGGCATAGCCAATAGTATTATGGGATGTGGCGGGTGGCTGATGAAGACACACCTCTGTCTCCTGACCTTTGAAAACCGAAGAACTTGTTTTTGTACCCTACCTGTAATATGTTGTGTGGAAGTATTGCTTTTGGGCTATGGGTGGGGTTGTTGCTGTACACTTTTTAAAACTGCATTACATTTTTGTATGCTGCAATTTGCCCTGTGGCCTGGTGAAGGTTGAGTAAGACATGCTGTGGTTGTTATTATTCTCCATTATGAAGAAGAGCAGAAATGGTTTGCAAGGTTGGGTTCTGTGATACAGCAGGTGATTCAAGAAAGCATGGGAAGACTGCCAAGTGAAAGAGACTTCTGCAGACAAGGCAGCTGTTGCCCCAACTGACGGACTGGTTCGTGCCCTTGGTGCTGAAACCTCAGTCCTTCCTTCCTTCCTTCCTTCCTTCCTTCCTTCCTTCACTGGGATTTCCAACTCAAAATATTATCCTCTTCTCTCAACCACCAGCTTGTATCATCCTCCTTCATGGTTTATGACTTCCTTTAGAATCAGCTATAAAAAGAACCCAGGGCTAATCCAATTTCACACTAGACCTGTGTTCTCCTTATCAAGAGTATTAGGGTCCCTCTTATCATTGCTAATTAACAAGTGTTTCCAGAATGGAAGCCCTGTTAGTGCAGTATTTGGGAGAAAGGACAGTGCAGAGTCCCAGAGCATCTTAAACGGGACTAACAACTTTATTCTACCATCAACTTACGACGGGCTTTGTCAGATGCATGACATTCACTGGAAAAATTGGTGGATGCGTAAGAATACAGATTTAATGAAATGCACAGGAAATGCTGCATTCAGGTTCTGCTTGAGGGCTGCCCTTTGGGGCATTCAGTAAGCCACTGTGAGACCATGATGCTGGATTACATGGGGCAATGGCCTGATCCTGTAAGCTCTTGATATGCTCTTATGAAACAGAAAAGATAGCTATAGATCCTTCGTCACCCTCTTCAGGGGTCATATAAAGAAAATTTAAGATTCAGTCATATTATGGGCTAGGGATGCGGGTGGCGCTGTGGTCTAAACCACAGAGCCTTGGGCTTGACGATCAGAAGGTCGGCGGTTTGAATCCCCGTGACAGGGTGAGCTCCTGTTGCTCGGTCTCTGCTCCTGCCCACCTAGCAGTTCGAAAGCACGTCAAAGTGCAAGTAGATAAATAGGTACCGCTCCAGCAGGAAGGTAAATGGTGTTTCCGTGCGCTGCTCTGGTTCATCAGAAGCGGCTTAGTCCTGCTGGCCACATGACCCGGAAGCTGTACGCCGGCTCCCTCAGCCAGTAAAGCAAGATGAGCGCCGCAACCCAGAGTCGGCCACGACTAGACCTAATAGTCAGGGGTCCCTTTACCTTTACATATTATGGCCTTGTTTTAACACTGTAACTATAGAGGAAGGCTCCAGGTGACTGTAGCAGTTGTCAGTTCCCAAATTGATACAGACAGCGAAAGAGTGTCTCTCCCCCCCCCCCTTTCATCAGCTCAAGAGAATTTGCAGCATACTACCACAAAGATGTGGTGCTGTAGTAAGTGGCTGAGAGAGATGGAAGGGGGCTCTCCACAGGTGGGTGTAGCTGCTAAGAACTGAGAAGCTGCTAATGCCACCCAGAAGCTTCCTACATCAAGGAGGCTTGTTCATGGGCTCTTGTGCAAACTGGCTGTAACCACATTCCACTTCCACTGCTACCAGCAGGTGCAGATTTCATTCTACCAACCACTATTAATTATAAATTTGAAAGTAATAATAATTCTGCTATTTGAGGTGCTAAATACTATTGATTTCCATGCCAACAAAACATATTGTCACTTCCAAATCCAAATGCATTACTTCTCGTCCAACAGAAGGGAAAAGTAATCATGTGTTTGTTCATATCAATCCCTTCTTAGCCCCTCCCCTATTTTCCTTTCGCATAGCTTGATTTTTAGAATTCAAGTCTATTCGAGTAAAAGTAAAGGTAAAGGTTAGGTCCGGTCGAGGCCGACTCTGGGGTTGAGGCACTCACCCCGTCATGGGGATTCGAACCGCCGACCTTCTGATCGGCAAGTCCTAGGTTCTGTGGTTTAACCCACAGTGCCACCTGCGTCCCTATTCTATTCAAGTAGGGACCCCTATTTTCCTTTATATAACTTTGTACTTGTGCACTCTGATCGTGCTGTATACAATAAATCAAATATGTTTTGTAAAGGGATGTAAACAAATATAAAATATAAAATAAATATTGTAGTATTAAATTATAGTAGAAATAAGGTAGCCTTGCAAATAAGTTGTTAGTCTGCAAATATTTCCACTAACCAGACTATCAAAGCTTCACTGTCAGTCAGTGCAAGAGAGGGTCCAAAGAAAGAAGTGCCTGAATTCACCAACCACTACCACCAACACCAAAGTGGAACATCCACTGCACCAACTATCATTCCAATTCAGAAGGCAATTTCCCAGATCTAAACTGAGCATGCTGCTCTAGGATTCTACTCAGGGTTACAGATTTAGGACTTCTAACCCAATTTCTACTGCTCCAACAAGCCCCAGGTTTATAAAGTAGGGGTGACCAACATGGTGTCTTTCATGTCTTCCCTTGCTGCCCATGAAACCTCTGAGCCCACCTCACTCACTGTCTCCTTGGCCATGAAGTGGTGAAGATGGTTAGCTTCTCCCCGCCACACACACACACACACACACACACACACACATACTTGTAAAGTACATAGAGCTGATGGAGGAAGCTAGAAGAGTGGCTCACTTTTCCACTTGACGTTTCAGCCCCATTGCTTTTTCAAAACCCATATTAATTCTACTGGATCCAACTTTTACCCAGATCCCTTAGAAAAGCAGTGTGTGTGTGTGTGTGTGTGTGTGTGTGTGTGTCTCCCCACTTTCTTTCAGTCTAAATGGGAAGGGGGCAAGAGAGACATAATTGGGGAGGGGGCATGCTCACAGCACTCTTTCAAAACTCCAGCTGTGCCCACATGCTTAAAAAACTTGGTAACCCCTGAGATGAACTTTCACGAATCATTCCAGGCACATGTGTGGGTCTGAAAGAAAAAGGGAGTGAACCTGCTTCTAGTTTACAACAGTTTCTCTTTCTGGGAGCAAATACTTAACTCACCACAGGCAGGTAGCTAAGGAGCTGTTTACAAGAGTGAGGACATGCAACACTTCCCAATGCCATGCTCATTGGGGGCTGGCTGTAATTAGATGGAGCAGGGAAGAAAACCAGCCTTTATTAAGCCTTATGGGATGGTCACAAGGTATTCTGAGCACACAAAAGTTAAATTTGGAGGGGGAGATGTTCTTTGGGCAGCTTTCACAGCAAAAGCCTCACCCAGTATGTTACAATGGCCTACAATGTGGAACCAGACCCTTGCCAAATTTTGCCAAGTGGCTAAGAAACTGGCCCTCTGGATGAGTTCAGTGTCCATGTGCTGGGGGGGGGTCTATTTTCAGCAAGCCTTTTGTTGTCTGTGTCCTCAGCTGCTGGCTGGTCACCTGGGTCTAAAGAATATACGGTTCCCTTCCATGCAACAAGCTCCTCACCACAAAAACAAGAAATTCTAATTATTTCTGTGGCATGCACTTAAAATACCCTATACAACCAAAGGCTGTCTGGATTTCAATTTCCACCCCCACCCCCACCCCGCTTTTTCCCCCACTTTGCTTGCTGACAGCTTAGGGCCTGTGGATTTACTACAGAGAGAACACCAGACACTTTTTTTTTTTAAAGGAGGAAAAGAATGAGAAAGATTTATGCCCCTCTCTGTACACGCCAAGGAGCCAAAAGGCACATTAGGAAACTGAATTCTGTTCTGGAAGGGGTGAGGGAGAGAGGCCTTGCCTTCCCATTCATTCATTCCCAAATTTCCCTCTACAAATACTTGTTTTACAACCCCAGGGTCCAGTCCTGCAAATGCAGCTGCCATATGAACGACTTAAATAAAATAGCTGCTGCTAGATGGAGCCAGTCCACATCAAAGTGGATGGACACAGACACCCACCCACACCCACAAAGAAAATGCTATATCAAGTCATCAGTAGAGTCTGGTCCTCAACCAAGACTTGGGGCTGCCATGTACATGTGAAAGAACAGCCTGACTGATGGATCAGGCCAGTGGCCCATCTAGTCCAGCATCCTGTTCTCCTGGTGACCAACCAGATGCCCCAATGAGAAGCTCACAAGCAGGATTGGAGCTCAAGAGCCCTCTCCCCTCCTGCAGCTTCCAACATCTGGTGTTCAGAAGCAATACTGCCTCCATAGATGCAGTGGAATAGCCATCATGGTTAGTTGCCAAGGATATTCTCATCTTCCATGAATCTGTCCAATCCTCTTTTAAAACTATCCAAGTCGGAGCCCATCACTGCCTCCTGGAGGAACAAGTTCCATACTTTAACTGTGCTGGACTTTCTGTTTCTCTGTCCTGAATCTTTTAACATTCAGCTACTCTACTCCCTCTACTTCCATGCTATGGTGAGATATGCAAATGTTATGCAAATATGTCCCTTGCCGGGTTTGTAATGCATGTCCTATTTTATTACAATGCATAGTAGGCCACCCAAAAACATGAGGGCATCAGAAGAGCCTGTCTGCTGGCTCAGGCCAAAGACCCATCATAGTGCAGCATCCTGTTCTCCTGGTGACCAACCCCAATGTGAAGCCTGCAAGCAACAGCCCCCCTACTTGTAATTCACAGGAACTGCCTCCAACAATGGAGGTAAGACACGGCCATCATGGTTAGCAGCCCCATAAATTTGTTTCAGTCCCTTATAAAGCAGCCAAAATTGGTGTGCATCACTATATCTTATGGTAGTGAGTCAACTTTTGAGTCCCATTGATTCCAAGGGGGATGAGGTCTGGATCCAACCCTTACAGGGCAATCCTGTTATTGTACTCAGCGGGGCTGTCGGGTAAGAGAGGGTGCTCAGGTTTGCAGCTCCTAAAGGTATGAGAAGCTTCTCATTTTTAAATTATTGTTTTTGTTCTTAAAAACAAAAGAAACACCCAGAAAGAATAAGGAAAAACAGAGAAAAAGAAGGAAGACAAGAGAAGGACACCCACTGCTGTTAGCTCAGTAAACAAAGCATGAGATTCTTAATCTCAGGATTGTGGGTTCAAGGTCCACACTGGGCAAAAGATTCCTGCATTGCAGAGGGCTGGACTAGATGACCCTCAGGGTCTCTTCAAACTCTACTCTTCTATGATCCTGTTATTCTGTGATATGTATGGGTGTGACCATTATTAGAGGTCTAGCTTGGCAAAGCAGAGTCAGTGAAGGATGTGGCCAGAGGAGAGGGTTTGGTGTGGAAACAATCCCACGGGCCAGGGAGAGACAGTCTGAGGTCTATCCCACCCCCTGACCCATTTAGCCAGAGATGCCTAGGGCCTCCTCCACAGCACAACAGGATTTGCATCTCTCAAGATTTTGCAATCCAAACTGCATTTGCTCGCTACCTTTTCTAGCAGTAAGTTTTGCAAGACTTTTCTCTTGTATTATTATTTTTTTAAATCCTGCCTTCTTTAGGTATGAGAGTGGCAAGGACACCAATGCAACCCCCTCCCTGCAAAAAAAAAAAAAAGACTGAGAAGTATCATTCAACCACCTCTCCAATGTCTGAAACATCAACATATCGCCCACAAACCACTTTCAAGTTTATCTTTCGAGCCAGAAGGCCCAGAAATTTCCTGTTTTTTAAAAAAAGGAACACAAAGACACCCACGACTACATTCTGCTCCTGCAAAATCGTGACATACACCAAACTTGGCTTATAAAAACTACCCAGCTCTTCTCTTTACTATCTCTAGAATAAAGCAAGTCACTGTGAATACAGAGGATTTTATTCTATTCAATGAAGACAGAGTACTTGTATTTTTCTACATATGCCACACACCATCTAGATCCATTGCACTTTTTTCCAGCTTCAAAGTGCTTCTTGAGAAGCCAGTTTCATATTGAAAAGAAAGTCTCATTGTAGATTGATTCTGCATTATGCCATTTTGAAAGCAGATGTTGGCAATCCCTGCAATGGGAGACATATTCACACCTGCCCAACGGCATTGTGGGTGGGCATAGTCCAAGACTGCAATTGCCACTTCCTTCTTCATTCACCTGGGGCATGTGGAAAGAGGAAATGGCATGGGTGTTCAAGTGCACATCAAGCAACCACAACCACCCAGGTGGAAAGCCGCATGATGAGGACGAGCATGAAGGATTCCAGATTAAGATAAAGCTACACCTGTTGCTCTCCACTTGCTGCTGAACTACAAACTCCCATCTTTTCTATTGGTCATGCTGGATGGGGCTGATGGGAGTTGGGGAGTCCAGCAACATTCGGAATACCACTGGTTCTTCCCAGTCCTGAACCATTATTGTATCTCTAGATCTCTTCAGCTAAAGCTCAACACTCAAACCTGCAACATCTCACTGGCTCTTTTGGAAGTCACTCTGTTTTGGTGGAGGACACCTATGCTGGTCCAGGAGTAGCCATTAAAACTAGTCTTCCTGCTGCCCAAGTTCCTAGCAAGGAACTGGAAAGCCATGGATCATAGAATCATAGAGTTGGAAGAGACCACAAGGGCCATTGAGTCCAACCCCCTGCCAAGCAGGAAACACCATCAGAGCACTCCTGACATATGGTTGTCAAGCCTCTGCTTAAAGACCTCCAAAGAAGGAGACTCCACCACACTCCTTGGCAGCAAATGTTTGTGCAATACAAAGAGGCACATGTTTAGTCTCATGTGAAGTTTGGGGCTGAAGATAGGTTAATATGTGCCACTTCTGGAGAGGGCGAGGGGAGAAAAGGTGGAATCCTTGCAGCACCATATGATGGAAAGTGCTAAATTTGTACAAATGGGAACATAAGAAGCTGTCTTATTTGGTGACAGGTCAGACCACTGGCCCACCTAGTATCGCCTAAATTGACCCAGTCCTGCTTAGAGCTGCCACCTGGGATTGAACCTGCAAAGAGGTGCACTGCTGCTGAGCTATAGCCTTTCCCCTGGATGGAACCAAACTACAAGAAAGAAGATTCCACCTAAACATTAGGAAGAACTTCCTGACAGTAAGAGCTGTTCAACAGTGGGATTTGCAGGAATGCAGGCAGCTGCCTGGGGTGCCTGATCAGACTTAGAACTGGGGGTGTGGCAGGAAGGAGAAAGAGTTCCCCCCTGAAGATAGGATCCTGATGAAAACTATTTGCACCTGGAGGGCATCTCCCGCAGAAGCCAATGAGAGATGCGTAAGGAAGGAAAAGCTTGGTGGGTGGTTTTGCTCCAGGCTACAGTCTGGGGTGGTGGTGGTTTTGAACTCTCCGCCCAGCCACAACAATGACCAGCTCACCACCTTTTACATGGAAATATTTACATGCACACAACACTAAAAGAGATATGTTGAGCATTGTGTCCAACATAGCATTTTACTTTTTACACCTGGGAGGGGTGCAGCAGACGTGGCATGCCTGTTCCCCAGTCCCACTGTTCAATTTATTAAATTGCACACAACCCCGCCACCACCCTAATAAAGCAGAATATTCCAACCGTAAGTCTTCTTTAGGGCATTGTTTGAACAAATGAATTAATCTAAGGCAACACCAGGATAACTTGCTGCTTCAAAAGCACAGGTTTTTTGGTGTGTGTGTGTTGTTGTTGTTTTAAAAAAACAACCAGAAGTGATTGGTGTTTTCTGTTTAATATATTTGTGTTTCTAAAAAATGTCACATTCCACACCACTCTGATAAAAGAGGCAGGCTGGGGGTTAATTCTGGGTTTCCTATGTAAACCCACTTCCTGCCCCTTCTCCAAGAACCAGGGCAAATAATTAAGGTTAATCCTTGTTAGCTCTGTATGTTTCCTTTGAATCCTGTTACCACATTCCTTCATGCAATCAACTGCGCTGCTTTTTTTTAATGTAGAGGCAAATCCCAGCGCCCCCTTATGCCTGTCTCCTGCTCAAAAGGTTACGACCTGACTCTGCCTGCGGCCTCCTGACCTCTGCTTCCTGTCCCTGCCCCTCCAGCTTTGCAAACTTACCTCTCAACAGACCGCTTTATAATCAGCGGACCATGGCTGAAAATTGGAAAGGCAGGGTGAAAGTGTCTGAAAATGAAGGGCAGAAAATACTCAACAAGCTTCCTCAGTGGACCCAAACACACCCTGAACAGTTGAAATTCACAGTGGTATCTCACGTCTTCCAACAGTGCAATCCTGCGCACATCTACTCAGAAGCACGCTCCTCTGTTTAAGTGCACAGGAAACTGCTTCCACCAAGTCGAACCCTTGGTCCTTCTAGCTCAGTATTGTCTACACTGACTGGCAGCAGCTCTCCAGGGCTACAAATGTGTCTCTGGACCAGCCTTACCTGGAGATGCCGGGGCTTTACCCTTGGGTCTTCTGAAAGCAAAGCAGAAGATCATTAACTACAGCCCTTCCCTAGGTAAGCTCTACTGCGTTCCATGGGGCACATTCCTCTGCTTGAAGGCATCACAGAGGCATCTGGTTGGCCACCATCAAAGCAGGATGCTGGCCCAGGTGGCTCAGCCAATAGGTCCCTTCTTACATGTGCACTTCCAAGTCTTGGTGTTCCCTAACTGTAAATCAAGGCAAAAGCACTTGTTTTCTTAAGACTATGGTGCGTGAAGTGTGTTTAGCATTTGCCCATAGTAGTCGTAGCCTCTGCTTTAATTTGGGCGCATGTATGCCTTGCATTGAGCTCTGCTTTTATTCATTTCTTGCTTTTGTTTGTTGATATTTTAATGGTCTTGCGTTTTACTTTGTATTTCAATTCCCCACCCACCCTGCTTATTTACTGCAAGCCAACCTGATAAGTTCGCACAAATGCAAAAAAAAGAAAAGAAAAGAAGGAACGATTCTAGTATTAACAATGCTTTCTACCTAGTTAACTGTGACAAGAGTTAAGCAGGCATTTCCATTTCTCCCTCCCCTCACCTACATCCCTCAAATTTGTGTTCAACTCAACTTTGGTTTTGCATTGATAATCTATTCCAAGCATTTATTTTTTAACATTTGCTCTCCATTCCCTATACCTTCTACACCACTGGCAGTCTACTGGGAGGGGGGAAAATACTAACTAGGTACGTGACTTTTGTAAGTAAGATCAAAATCTTGTTTTATGGACAAAAGGCCCTTAACAGCCTTTGGAAATTATTGTAGCTTCAGGGAAAACAATGCTTGGTTTTGTCCACTAATAAGAAATGCCAACTTCCTTTATTTATTTATTTATTTATTTTTCTATAACATGGGACATTAATTTGGGGGCAGACTTTTTGATTCCTTCATGCTCTCGGTCAGCAAAAATTCACAGGCGCTGCTCAAGGGTCTCTAAAAATAGTTCAGGAATGAAGAAGTGACCAAGAAGGCCCAAAAAACTCTGAGAGACTATTTTGAGATAAATATGAATACTACAGTGGAAAAAAAGAGTAATTTGGGATGCAAGTAAAGCGGTTATGAGAGGATTCTTAATACAACAGAATGCAATTAAGAAGAGAACTCAAAATGAAAAAAAGGATAAAATCCCGGAGAAAATAAAGGAAGGAGAGAAGAAACTGAGAGCAAAACCAAAGTCACAGGAGATCCTGAAAGAGATAAAGTTATACCAAGTACAATATATGAAGCTGATGAATCAGGAAATAGAATGGAAGATCAAACAGATGAGGCAAAAGACATTTGAATCGGCAAATAAGTGTGGAAAATTGTTGGCCTGGCAAATAAAAAAAGACAAAAACTTAATACTATTACGAATTTGGAAGTGGAAGGAAAGAATATACAGAACCCAGTGGAGATTAGGAAATGCTTTCAGAGGTATTTTAAACAACTTTATACACAGGAGAAGCAGAAAGAAATGGACATTGATCGATTTTTTGAAAATAAATGGACTACATAAAATCTCTCAGGAAAACCAGCTAATGTTGAATTACAAAATAACGGATCAGGAAGTGGAAGGGGCCATCCAGAACATACAATTAGGTAAATCTCCAGGACCGGATGGTTTGACTTCAAGATATTATAGATCTTTGAAAGAATGGTTAATACAACCATTGAAGGAAGTCTGCAATGAAATATTGGAAGGGAAAAGGGCACCAGAGTCGTGGAAGGAAGCTTATATTACACTTATACCGAAAACAGAGACTGAAAAGACACAGCTCAAGAATTACCGCCCCATATCGCTGCTTAATGTGGATTACAAAATTTTTGCAGACATTTTGGCTAAAAGATTTAAAAAGGTGTTAGCAGAAGAAATTCATAGACCAAGCGGGCTTTCTCCCGGGTAGACATTTGTCTGATAACATGAGGAATATACCGTATTTTTTGCACCATAACACTCACTTTTTTCCTCCTTGAAAGTAAGGGGAAATGTCTGTGCGTGTTATGGAGGAAATGCCTACGGGTGGCATGCCTACGGATTTTCCTCCTCTAAAACCTATGTGCGTGTTATGGTCGGGTGCGTGTTATAGAGCGAAAAATACGGTAATTAATATTTTAGAAAAACTACAAGTAGATATCAATACCAAGGTAGTTTTGATATTTGTGGATGCAGAGAAAGCCTTTGACAACATTTCTTGGAGTTTTATGAAGAAGAATCTACAGGGGATGGGGGTAGGTCAAGGTTTTGAAAATGGTATAGGTGCAATTTATTCGGAACAAAAGGCTAAACTAATTGTTAACAATGTGGTGACAGAGGAATTTAAGATCGAGAAAGGGACACGACAAGGCTGCCCAATTTCTCCATTGTTCTTCATATTGGTCCTTGAGGTTTTGTTAAATATGATTAAAAAGGACCAAAAGGTTAAAGGTATACAAGTGGGAGCTAAACAGTACAAACTGAAAGCATTTGCTGATGCTTTAGTATTGACTTTACAGGAGCCAGAATCTAGTACTAAAAGGGTATTGGAACTGATTCAAGAATTCGGACAGGTAGCAGGTTTTAAGTTGAACAAGATGAAAACTAAGGTTTTAGAGAAAAATTTAACTGTGAATGAGAGAGAGAAGTTTCAGGAGGAGACAGGACTAACATTGGTTAAGAACGTGAAATATTTAGGGGTTAACATGACTGCCAAGAATGTGAACTTATTTAAGGATAATTATGAAAAATGTTGGATTGAAGTGAAAAAGGACTTAGAAATATGGACAAATTTGAAGTTATCATTGTTAGGCCAAATTGTTGTGATAAAAATGAATGTATTGCCAAGGATGCTGTTTTTGTTTCAAACATTACAAATTCTGGACAAGATGGTTTGTTTCAAGAAGTGGCAGAGAGATATTTCCAGATTTGTCTGGCAGGGCAAGAAGCCTCGAATAAAATTTAAGATATTAACTGATGCTAAAGAAAGAGGTGGATTTGCCCTGCCAGACGTTAAACTTTACTATGAATCAGCTGTTTTTTGCTGGCTGAGAGAATGGCTGCTTCTTGAAAACCTGCTGGATTTAGAAGGTTTCAATAATGCATTTGGTTGGCATGCATATTTGTGGTATGATAAGGTAAAAGCACATAAAGCGTTTAAAAACCATATTATTAGAAAAGCACTGTTTAATGTTTGGATAAGATATAAGGATTTGTTAGAAAAGAAAACCCCAAGATGGTTGTCACCAATGGAAGCGAAGGCACAGAAAAAGCTCAATATGGCGGCCAAATGGCCGAAATATTGGGAAATTCTGGAACAAGATGGAGACAGAATAAAACTGCAGAGCTTTGAAAAATTGAAAAACAAAGTGCGAGATTGGCTCCATTATTACCAAATAAAGGAGGCATACAATTTGGACAAAAAAGTTGGTTTCCAGGTGGAAAAATCAAAATTGGAAACAGAATTGTTAGATTCAAAAATTAAGAACTTGTCAAGAATGTATAACTTGCTGTTGAAATGGAACACTCAGGATGAAACGGTGAAATCAGCTATGATAAAATGGGTACAAGACGTTGGACATAGCATAATGATGGCTGACTGGGAACAGTTATGGACCACAGGTATGAAGTTTATGGCATGTAATGCCTTAAGAGAAAATATAATGAAAATGGTCTACAGGTGGTACATGACACAAGTCAAGCTTGCGAAAATTTATAATTTACCCGACAATAAATGTAACGAGAAATGTAAATGTAATGGAAATGTAATGAGACTGAAGGTACATTCTTTCGCCTTTGGTGGACATGCCCAAGGATTTGGATATTCTGGGAGATGATTTATAATGAAATGAAAAAGATATTTAAATATACCTTCCTGAAGAAACCAGAGGCCTTTCTCCTGGGCATGGTCGGCCAATTGGTGCCAAAGAAGGACAGAACTTTTTTTATGTATGTAACAACAGCAGCAAGAATACTCATCGCAAAGTATTGGAAGACACAAGATTTACCCACCCGGGAAGAATGGCAGATGAAGTTGATGGACTATATGGAACTGGCGGAAATGACTGTCAGAATCCGAGACCAGGGAGAAGAGATGGTGGAGGAAGATTGGAAGAAATTTAAAGACTATCTACAGAAACATTGTAAAATTAATGAATGTTAGAAGGATGTTGGAATGAAGCTATGTGGTTTTAGCAGAAAAGTTATAAAGGTTTAGGAAAAAAACAGACTGTTAATTGGTGAAAGGAGGGAAAGTTAAGTTATATTATATTAAGATAAATTACAGGACAAAAATGGGAAAAGATGGACTATATGGAACTGGCGGAAATGACTGTCAGAATCCGAGACCAGGGAGAAGAGTCGGTGGAAGAAGACTGGAAAACGTTTAAAGACTATTTACAGAAATACTGTAAAATTAATGAATGTTAGAAAAATGTTGGAATGAAGTTATATGGCTTTAGTAGAAATGTTATAAGGAACTAAGTACAAATAGATTATTAGTGTATTAAAGGGAAAAATAAGGTTAGAATATGTTAAGATAATTATAGGACAGAAAACAGAGGAAGATGGAAAGGAATTGCTGAAACAATTAACTGAAGTGGAATACAAAAAGCGAGGTGTGAGGAGGTCGTTGAAACAAGTGAATGAAAGATAAGATATTGAAATTGTTTGATGTGTCTTAAATTGTCTTCCAGGCAGACAAAGCATGCAAACCGCCTTCCAGGTGCAGTTCTGCCCACCTCAACTTGATCTGTCCAATGTTTGCAGGTATTGAGGCTCTCTCAGGATCTGCTTCACTTCCTAAAGCTCTGCTTGCATGTCCAGACATCTCTGGAGAAAAGAACAGGTTCTTTACGTCTAGGATGGTTTGCAGCATCAGGGAATTGCTTGTCAACCAATATATACCTCGCACACCTCCAACCCAAGTCCTGGGTGCAAATCTGGAAGGCAAAAACCGTTCCTGACAAGAACATCTACATTTCTCGGTGACATTCCATAAACTCACTGACCAAAACACGTACTTTTTCAGCATTGGGGGTGGGTGGGAGCTCACAGCAAAAAGGAAGTTTCAATTACTTTGTGAAGTGAAGTAGAAAAATTAAGATCTAAGCAAACTTTATTAGGAATGACAAGAAGAGGGGCAGGACTTTGGTTTCTTTTGTGTGGGTGTCAAATAACTTTCTAGGAGTTTCTTCCGAGGCACATAAAAGAAGCAACATTTAGTCATGAAGGGCCTTTTTATTTTTGCAAATACACTCTGCAATTTAAAAAGGCAAATTGTATTAACACTTAAATGAAACTGCACTCCAAAGATTCTTAAGGAGGTAAAGATTCAGGGTCTCCCTCTCTTTCTGCCTCAGAGAGAAGGAACTAAGTTTCAAAACACACACTAAAAACCATCCGCAAATAACCCCTTGCCCAGGTGCCTGAAGAAAGCAAAAACAGCCTCTAGCTGATCAAACCACTAGCAGTCATCTTTGAGAATTCCTGGAGAGCAGGCGAAGTCCCGGCAGACTGGAGGAGGGCAAATGTTGTCCCTATTTTCAAAAAGGGGAAAAGAGAGGACCCAAATAATTACCGCCCAGTCAGTCTGACATCAATACCAGGGAAGATTCTGGAGCAGATCATTAAGCAAACAGTCTGTGAGCACCTAGAAAGGAATGCTGTGATCACCAATAGTCAGCATGGATTTCTGAAAAATAAGTCATGTCAGACTAACCTGATCTCGTTTTTTGACAGAATTACAAGCCTGGTAGATGAAGGGAACGCAGTGGATGTAGCCTACCTTGATTTCAGCAAGGCATTTGACAAGGTGCCCCATGATATTCTTGTAAAGAAGCTGGTAAAATGTGGTCTTGACTATGCTACCACTCAGTGGATTTGTAACTGGCTGGCTGACCGAACCCAAAGGGTGCTCATCAATGGTTCCTCTTCATCCTGGAGAAGAGTGACTAGTGGGGTGCCACAGGGTTCTGTCTTGGGCCCGGTCTTATTCAACATCTTTATCAACGACTTGGATGATGGACTCAAGGGCATCCTGATCAAATTTGCAGATGACACCAAACTGGGAGGGGTGGCTAACACCCCAGAGGACAGGATCACACTTCAAAACGACCTTGACAGATTAGAGAACTGGGCCAAAACAAACAAGATGAATTTTAACAGGGAGAAATGTAAAGTATTGCACTTGGGCAAAAAAAATGAGAGGCACAAATACAAAATGGGTGACACCTGGCTTGAGAGCAGTACATGTGAAAAGGATCGAGGAGTCTTGGTTGACCACAAACTTGACATGAGCCAACAGTGTGACGCGGCAGCTAAAAAAGCCAATGCAATTCTGGGCTGCATCAATAGGAGTATAGCATCTAGATCAAGGGAAGTAATAGTGCCACTGTATTCTGCTCTGGTCAGACCTCACCTGGACTACTGTGTCCAGTTCTGGGCACCACAGTTCAAGAAGGACACTGACAAACTGGAACGTGTCCAGAGGAGGGCAACCAAAATGGTCAAAGGCCTGGAAACGATGCCTTATGAGGAACGGCTAAGGGAGCTGGGCATGTTTAGCCTGGAGAAGAGGAGGTTAAGGGGTGATATGATAGCCATGTTCAAATATATAAAAGGATGTCACATAGAGGAGGGAGAAAGGTTGTTTTCTGCTGATCCAGAAAAGCGGACAGGGAGCAATGGATCCAAACTACAAGAAAGAAGATTCCACCTAAACATTAGGAAGAACTTCCTGACAGTAAGAGCTGTTTGACAGTGGAATTTGCTGCCAAGGAGTGTGGTGGAGTCTCCTTCTTTGGAGGTCTTTAAGCAGAGGCTTGACAACCATATGTCAGGAGTGCTCTGATGGTGTTTCCTGCTTGGCAGGGGGTTGGACTCGATGGCCCTTGTGGTCTCTTCCAACTCTATGATTCTATGAAAATGAGAATAATTTTATATCACATATAATTTATATCACATCACATATCTGGGCTCCTTCAGGAAGAAGGGTGGGATATAATTTCAAGAAATTTCAAGTTTGCTTATGCTGTCCTAAAAATTTGAACTGGAGTTTTTGGTGATGTTCTAGGTACACCTGTGAAGGTTAGCTGAGACAAAAATGTCCCCTGCAGAATAAGGGCCATAGACATGGCAAGTGATTAATGCTAATGGCGACTTACAAAGCCCTCAAGATCTTGGAGCCTAGGTGCATCTCTTCCTACAATGTCCTACCTCAGCATTAGTATTTTATTTTTATTATTAAACTTTTAACTCGCATTTCCTCCAAAAAGCTAGAGGATGGCATAGAAGGCTGTACTCATCCTCGCTGTAGCATCCTCACAACTACCCTCTGAGATAGGATATCCTGAAAGTCAATTAGTGGCCCAAGGTGACCCAGTGGGTTTCATGGCTGAGTGGGGACTTGATCCTCTGTCTCCCAAAGTCCTAGTCCAACACTCTGACCATTGCTCTCCTCTGTCACGGAGGGTCTCCTCCACACCCCCTCTTTCAGAGCTATAAATTGTGTGGGGAACTTCGCCGGGCAGTGCTGGTCTCCTGTGATGGCAGGGATGCAATGGCCTTATTTCAACAGCACATCAAGATCTGGATATAGTCAGTTTTTCTGCTCAGTTTGAGGATTCTTCACTTTGCTTTTTAAAGACTACTCCTATTGTTTGTTTCACATGGCGAATTGTTGTTTTAACTGAAATATGCACCCTGCCCTGAGATCAGATGATATAGGGTGGCTTAGAAATATTTTGAATAAATATATAAATATATGACACCAGGCTCCTAAATTTAGCAAAAACCATCTAGAAGAAAACTCCTTGCATTTTATTATACTCAGCAGAAATTACATGTGTTTGGAGTGCAGAAACTCTCACTAAAAAAAGGCTGTTTGCCTGAGGATTTTCTTTTAAGGCTCAATTCAAGCAACAGATGGTTTGCGCTAACATGGCTAAACACTGCCCATCAAGGTTAAGGTTAGTTAATCGTCTGTGAATTCAGGCAAAATGGCAAAACAGAGCTAGGGCAAGCCATTGTTTCCAAACCTCTTTCAGACTGCAGCCTCCAAAGTAGAGTGGGCTTGCCTGCAGTGAGTAAGCTGCAAGGGCTGTAGCTCAGTGGCTGAGCTTTGCATGCAGAAGGTCCCAGGGTTAATCCCCAATGGTATCGCCAGGTAAGGCAGGGAATGTCCCCAACCTGAAACCCCGGAGAGTCACTGCCAGTCAGTGTAGACAGCACTGTGCCTAAGCTGGGTAGAAGCTTCCTGGGCTTTGGGAAGGAGGCGCCAGGCTTCAATACTCTATTTTTTGTTGCTGTTTAGTCGTGTCCGACTCTTTGTGACCCCCTGGACCAGAGCACGCCAGGCACTCCTGTCTTCCACTGCCTCCCGCAGTTTGGTCAAACTCATGCTGGTAGCTTCTCTTCTCATGAGGTGGCCAAAGTATTGGAGCCTCAGCTTCAGGATCTGTCCTTCCAGTGAGCACTCAGGGCTGATTTCCCTAAGAATGGACTGGTTGGATCTTCTTGCAGTCCATGGGACTCTCAAGGGTCTCCTCCTCTTTACCAGAAGCATTTACGGAGTAGCCCAGTTCTCCTAGTCCACTGACCACATGCCACTGAAGCTGGGGGTGGTCAGTGTTCCATCAGCAAGAATCATCACAGCAGTGATTAGCCAATTAGTAACTGGTCAGAGCAAACACAAAGCTGCTGTAAAGAAAAGTATTATTTTTATTTTGAATAGAATAGAATTACTTACAAAAGTGGCAGGTAGGCAGCAAACCCACATACCTCACAATAAGCATTCCTGCTCCTCCCTCACATGGGAAGAGACGCCT
The DNA here is from genome assembly GCF_964106915.1 of Podarcis gaigeae. Classification (NCBI taxonomy): domain Eukaryota; kingdom Metazoa; phylum Chordata; class Lepidosauria; order Squamata; family Lacertidae; genus Podarcis; species Podarcis gaigeae. The sequence continues at coordinate 49,786,278 of NC_139691.1, forward strand.
CTTTTAAGATGATAAATGCAAGCACTTTCTTTTTTCTTTTTACTTCTTTCCCCCTTGTATGCAAACATATGCAGATTTAATCAATGAATCCACTTGATTCTTGAACTGGGCAACAGCCCTAGAGGTGTCCTTTGCAGGAAGAAAGGAGGTCTTTTATAAGGGGGAAGTGGTACGCCTGCTTGCTCTCACCCTGACTTGAGTCTAACTGTGGCCTCTTCCAAGCATCCTGTTTATTGAGATTCCATCCCAATTTGCTTCCACAAAGAGGTTATACAATGCCTTGTCTTTACTGACCATTTGTTCTCATTTGTTTGCAGGGACATCATATGTCTTCCTGTCAAGTGATCATTCTTCCTCACTTCTGAGTGCAGCCCCACATCACCTAACTGCAAAAGGGCTGTGTGTTTTTAAAGCAGATTTGTTGCAACAGTGCTCTTTAACCCAGTTTAACTTCATGAAACCTAAATTTCCAGTATGGACTGAACAGTGACAATCTGGAGGCAGTCTGGATTCAGAACCAGCCTGACTGTGCACAAGGTAGAGACACCATTTTAGGGGCACGGGTGCCCAATTTGGTAAGACCTTTATGCGCAAGCTCCCTTTTAAAAATAGACCTTTCACAAGCACTAAAGACATAAGTTAAAACAAAAGGCACAGGCCACAAATGTTTAAAAAAGACCACCGTCAGGCAACAAGGAGGGAGACTACGTGACAGATGGAAACTCAAAAGTGCCCTTGACTCTTAGGGCAACAAATTCCACTCTGAAGTCAAAAAATAGCACCAAGTGCACTATTGTAGACACAGAATCCAGAGCCGGCACATGCTCCATGTTTAAAAAAAGATTTGCCTGGGTAATGCAAACTCTGCACCAACAGCAGCTGGATTCTGCACCCTGCCAAAATTATGCAAACTAGCCAAGTACATGTAATTTATTTTGCAATTGCCATATTCTTTGTTGATTGATTGATTTAATCCCACCCTTCTGACTGGGTTGTCCCAGCCACTTTCAACAAAAATACAGGGACAACAACAACAACAACTGCAAATTTATTTATATCATAAAATTTATACACTGCTTGATTCTTTAAAAAAAACACCTCAAAGTAGTTTAAAAAGGTAAAGGTAAAGGACCCCTGACAGCTAAGTGCAGTTGCAGACGACTCGGGGATTGCGGTGCTCATCTCATTTTACAGGTCGAGGGAGCCGGCGTTTGTCTGCACACAGTTTTTCCAGATCATGTGGCCTGCATGACTAAGCCGCTTCTGATGAAACCAGAACAGCGCACGGAAACGCCTTTGCCTTCCTGCCGGAGCGGTACCTATTTATCTACTTGCACCTTGATGTGCTTTCGAACTGCTAGGTGGGCAGGAGCAGGGACTGAGCAAGGGAGCTCAGCCGTCGCAGGGATTCAAACCTCCAACCTTCTGATCGGCAAGCTCTGTGGTTTAGAGCACAGCGCCACCCGCTATTTACAAAAGGAATAAAACAATAAAACTATCAATAAAAACAGTTAAAAACAACTGTTTTAAATGTCCTATAAACTAATAAAAGGCAATGGTAAGCTAAAAAGCCGAGTTAAAATAGTGGTCTGGATACCCTGGCCTTAAAAAAAGATTCTTTTTTAGCAGGCACTGAAAAGTGTCCTGTGAAGGTATCTGCCTGATGTCAACAGGATGGAGTTGCAAAATGCAGGGACTGGCAAAACAAAAGATAGATTTCTTACAGATGTGGAGTGAGTATTATGCTGCACCTATAACAGTGACAGTTCTGCAGATCAAAGCAGTTAGTGGGCATCTATGAGGTAAGGTGATCTCACAGGTATATGGACCCCAGAGTTGTTAAGGGCTAAACATAAATGCACATAAATATATTATGGCTTCAGTAGTGATGGCACAGAGCAGGAGCTATGAAGGGCACTGGAAAATCTTGTTCTAGCTGCCTTTCTGACTTCAAAGATTTCTGAAGGGGTTGCCCACACTCAGGTAAGTGAGCCTTTGTAGCCATAAAGTCCTAAAAATCAAGAATGCTGGAGTCCTGTGTCCTGTTCTGGGTAACACAGTTTAAGGAGGCTACTGACAAGCTGGAACATGTGCAGAGGAGGGGGACCAAGATGATCAAGGGTCTGGAAACCAAGCCTTACAAGGAATGGCTGAGGGTGTTGGGTGTGCCTAGAAGAGAAGACCGATAGGTGATATGATAGACAACTGCGAATGTATGAAGGGAGCAAGCTTGTTTTCTGCTGCTCCAGAGGACAGGACCAGAACCAATGGATTCAAATGCCAAGGAAGGAGATTCTGACTCAACATCAGGAAGAATTTTCTGGCAATAAGAACTATTTGACAGTGGAATGAATCGCCCTGGAAGATGCTGAACCTCCATCCACTGGGAGGTTTTTGAACAGAGTTTGGCTGGCCATCTATCTGGGATCCTTTAGCTGTAATTCCTGCCTTGCAGGGAGTTAAAACTAGATGACCCTTAAGGTCCCTTCCAACTCTGGCACAGCACATGATTTGCATGCAGAAGGCCCCAGGTTCCATCCCTTCCATCTCCAGTAGCAGAGGCTGGGAAAGACCTTTCTTGGCCAGAGAACCCAGAGAGCAGAAAACATTGGACTAAACTTTGAAAAGATTGGGCAGATCAGGAATGGAGAGATCTCGTGCACCATGGGCCAGATGCAGCCCTCCGGGTCTCTCTAACTGGCCCCTGGGAAGCCACGTCCCCTCATCAGCCACATCCCTCTCCCCCAGGTCACACACACTCACCAGCTTTGCACCCTCCTTGAGTGCTTTCACCTAACTGGAACACACTCTTGAACTCATATCATGCCTCTTGCTCAGGGGTGGCCTGCCCATTAGGCAGACTAAGACAGCCATCTCAGGCAGCACAATCCAAGCAATGTCTCAGGGAATGCCCCCTGTTGTCAGAGAAGCAAAAAGCAGCTGCAGTGGGTTCCTGCAAGCCTGCCTCACTCACTGGGGTGTTGGGAAGCTTGCGTGAGGCCTCTGAAAGATCTTGCTGGTATCCTCAGCCGCAGAACCCTGGTAAGCACGGCTCCGGTGGGGGTGGCAAAGGGGGCATATGTGCAGGGCAGCTCCTTCTCATTTTGCCTCAGGCAACAAAAAGGGACAGGCTTACTTACTCTTACTCTTGCTTGCCTGAGTGGAGGCTAAAGAGGGTTGTGTAAATGGGAATATAGAATTGACGACACAAAGGAAAACTTCACATCAACTGCTGTATCTGCTTTTTCCTCTTGCCCTGCTTGCACCTAGCATGTGGCCCCCGAAAGGCTGCCCAGAATGGAATATGGCCCTTGGCTTCATAAATGTTCCCTGCCCTGAACAAGATCCCTAAAAGGCTTTGTACCCAAACTGTGCATTCCAGCACAAACACACAGCCCTGCCTGTAGCCCTTTCCCCAAAAGCCTCTGCTCCCTCATTTCCTCTGCCAGCTGCTATCCACAGGAGCCAGACCATCCTTAACAGGAGTTGTGCTGAAGTGACTATTTGTGTTTAAATTCCTGCCGGTCTCTCGCTAGCCAGCCAGCCAGCCGCTCTGAACGCTGCTTCCACACATCAGCCAAGCAAGCCATCCAACTCTCGCACACAAATTGCTCACTGTACTGTATGAGCCTCTGCATAATATAACCTCTGTCGGAGAGACCAACCCTTATCCGGCAAAGTATTCTCTCTGGCCCCAACCAAAAGCACTTCTGCTGGGAAAGTAAAGGCAGAGTTTATTCAGGCTGAGCAGAGTGAGGGGAAGCCCAGTCAGAAGGCAGGTATCCTAGGAGTCATGGCTGCAACCTAAGGACTTCACTGTTCAATTGACTTTAAGAAAGCAGACTTCATAAAACTTAGGGAAGTGCTGGGTGAGATTCCATGGTGGCTATCTAAAGCCAGGGTGGCTATCTAAAGAGCTTTTAACTGAGTTAAGATTTAAAAAGGATTTGTACAAAAAATGGAAAAGGGGGGAAACCACCAAAGAGGAATTCAAACAAATAGCCAGCACGTGTAGACACAAAGTCAGAAAAGCTAAAGCACAGAATGAGCTCAGGCTTGCTAGAGAGGTTAAAAGCAACAAAAAAGGCTTTTATGGGTATGTTTGTAGCAAAAGGAAGAACAAAGAAACAGTGGGGTCACTCAGAGGAGAAGATGGTGAAATGCAAACAGGGGACACAGAAAGGGCTGAACTCCTCAATGCCTTCTTTGCCTCAGTCTTCTCCGATAAAGAAAACAATGCCCGACCTGAAGAATTTGGAGCAAATGATTCAGCAGAGGAAACACAGCCCAGAATAACTAAGGAGATAGTACAAGAATACTTGGCTAGTCTAGATGTATTCAAGTCTCCAGGGCCAGATGAACTGCATCCAAGAGTATTAAAAGAACTGGCAGATGTGATCTCAGAACCACTGGCAGTCATCTTTGAGAATTCCTGGAGAATTCCTGGAGAACAGGCAAAGTCCCAGCAGACTGGAGGAGGGCAAATATTGTCCCTATTTTCAAAAAGGATGTCACATAGAGGAGGGAGAAAGGTTGTTTTCTGCTGCTCCAGAAAAGCGGACAGGGAGCAATGGATCCAAACTACAAGAAAGAAGATTCCACCTAAACATTAGGAAGAACTTCCTGACAGTAAGAGCTGTTTGACAGTGGAATTTGCTGCCAAGGAGTGTGGTGGAGTCTCCTTCTTTGGAGGTCTTTAAGCAGAGGCTTGACAACCATATGTCAGGAGTGCTCTGATGGTGTTTCCTGCTTGGCAGGGGGTTGGACTCGATGGCCCTTGTGGTCTCTTCCAACTCTATGATTCTATGATTCTATGAATTCAAAGCTGCCAAGCTATTCATCCCAGAACAAGACAGCTGCATAACAAACTTCACCAGCAAACAAGGTACCCCACATTAGGCTCTTCGTGGTTTCTCCCCTTCCTGGGGTCTCTTACCTACAGGAGCAGGCCAAAAATCTTCACCCCCTCACTTTCCTCATGGGTGCCAACCCCCATCCACTTCTACAGCAGTTAAGGATTACGGTGGCAACATGATAAGCCGGCTCACTGTTGTGTACCCTCTGCTAGCATCCAGACTAGGCTACTGCAATGCAGTGTGTGTGGAGTTGCCACAGAAGTGCAGCCAGAAGCAGCAACTGGTCCAAAAGATGACCACTAGCCAGCTGACTGGGAACACACTTTGTCGGTTCCCAAAGAGCTTACTGGTCTTATTTGTAAGGGCAATCCAAAATGCTGGCATTGCCCACCCCTGCTTTAAAGATTAATCTGTGGGCTCTCGGTCTCCTTTCATGCAGGTTGGGGGAGCCAAGGAAGAGGGAAGGAAGTGGTGGTGATGGGGAGATGGAGCAATGGAAGGAGGAGAGGGAAAAGCCCAACACAAGCAATCAGTTCAGACCTCTGGCAAGGGAGTTCTGTGTCCCTTTCCTTGGCAGCCCACTGAGCAGGTTGGAAGACGGGTACAGAGAGAGGGTGCATTCAGAATACTGCATACCTGCTGCAATATGGAACTGTGGCCTTTGCACTGATATACCAGCATGGCATGTTAAATTTCATTCATGCTAGTGGGGAGTGGCATAAGACAACAACAAATGTCATCAGGCAAAGTCACTCCTCCAGACTTTCTGCACATGCCTGCTTCTGTTACTCCATGAAAACAGCAGGGGGGAGGGAATGGCATGCCAGTATACCTTTCACTTTGCTTGCTACTACAATTTTACTGCTTTAAGGGAGTTGCAAACAGTCCCCACCCCCACCCCGGAATCAAATAACACAGAAATGAACGCTCAGCATGCACTGCATTCCATTAGTTTTCTGTGACTGCTCAAATATAATGTAGGAATTAACAGTTAAGGAAATGCTATAAATCCCAAGTATATGCAGCCAGAAAAAGGATGGCGGTGGCAGAAAGAGAGAGAAAAGGAAGCCCCGTCAACTGTTAGCCCCAGTCCTACCCACCTCCAGAGCACTCTCTCCAGCAGATTAGCCTTGAAGCAATGTTCTCTTCAAAAGGGGTAGGAAGTGGTCCTCATTTGTACCACAAGGTGGCAACCAGGAAAGGGGCCTTTTCAGTGGTGGCACCTGCCTAGAGAAGACTCCATCCACCCAAGGAGGGCTGCCTGCTGCCAAATCTTGTCTCATTCTGGTGCCAGGCAAAGACATGGTTTTTTAAAAATAATCAGTCAGAACTTTAATTTCATCAGTAAATTAGTTTTATTACTGCCTTGCTGCTTTAAGGTATTTGTTGCTGATTTGATGTCGGGTTTTATGTGCATTGCTTTAACGTCTGCTTGGGAGATGCATGCTGAATAAAGCAAACAGATTCCTTCTCAGTTGAGAACCCAGTTTGCTAACCCTGGTTTCAAATGGTAGTTGTGAGCGCACCTTGGACAGCATTAACCACAGTTGATATCAATGCCCCTTTACACTAGGGGCAGGGATCCTGTAGCCCTCCACATGTTGCTGGACTCAGATTCTCATCAGCCCCAGCCAGGCTGGCCCATGACCATGGAATCATAAAATTTCAGAGTTGGAAGAATCGGATCATCTAGTCCAACTCACTGCAATGCAGGAATGTGCAGCTGTCCCGTATGGGGGTAGAACCTGCAACCCTGGCATTATCAGCACCATGCTCTAACCAAGTGAGCTATCCAGTGATCAGGGGTGATGGAAGCTGGGGCCCAGAATCCCCATCCCTGCTTGCTGCCAAGGCTGAGAGGAATCTGTGCCCCTCCAGATGTTGTCAGACGCCCAACTCCTATCAGTCCAGATGAAAAGACAACCCTGCACCCTGTTTGTGCCGTTGCTCCTTGGCTGTGCACAGGGAGTTATTCAAAAGCCCTTGAGCAAAAATAGGACAGGGACAGAGCATCTGCTTTACAGGTGAAAGTTTCCAGGTTGAATCCCCAATCATCTATCCAGGTAGGTCTGAGGCTGACTCCCTGCCTGAAACCCTGGCAAGCTGCTGCCACTCAGTGCAGACAATACTGAGCTAGATGGACCAAAGGCATGACTCGGATTAAGACAGCTCCCTATGCCTTCTCTGAACATATGTATTATTATTATTATTTAAGGCCACCATCTTTTCTTCCACCTCCAGAACACATGCCAGTGCTACTTAGAGAGGAAGGGTGGAGTCTTGCTTGCAGCTGCTCCTTGGAGGCCCAAGAAAACCAGAATTTCTACTTCTCGCCCCCACCCCCTAGAAACTCTACCCAAAGCAGTCTTGTGGCAATTTACAAATCATACTTGATTTGTTATGATTTATTTGGACATTTATATCCTGCATGTTCTATGGTGAAACTAACTCAGGGTGGCTCATAACAGTAAATATAAAATCTCAGCACCATTAAAAAGAAATCTACCAATAAAAAGGAACATCAGCCAAATGGCATTCTACTGTAAGCAGCAGAGGAGAAGCACATCAAAGTACTGCTGGGAGAAAATATGATCTTGAAGAATGCTTTTGACAAAGCTGGAAAAGGCAAACCTCTTCCAGAAATTTGGAAGTGGGAGATGGAGCTCATTTTCAAGGAGCAGAAAGATAACAGGCATCGACCGACTGACTGACTGACTGACTGACTGACTGACTGATTGGAGAATTGACATGCAGCCCCTCAATATAAGTGTTCTCAGGACAAATAGGAATAGCATGGACGACATCCAAAATAAAACCCGAGCAACAACTAAAAAGCAGGATAAAACAGAACAGCAGCCTTCTGAAGACAGCAACAACAAGCTGTATTGTCACATCTTAGAGACTAGCACACTTATGTCCTAAGCTTTTGCAGGTGGGATGGGGAAGTAAAATGGCCTCTGCCTGGGCCCAAAAAGGCATCAGAAGCGGCTCCTAGCAGGCAGGTCTGGAGAAAGCATTCTGGAATCAGGGCACCACCACCTTGGGTGCAAAACAACAACAACAAACCACACTCGATCAACCCAGCTATTTGACAGTCTGCCCCAATCTGGTGCCTGCCCTCCAGCTGTTTTGGAAGGTGACTGCAACCATCCCCTCCAGCCAGTACACTTGTTGGAATTCAAAACAGCTGGAGGTGCCAGCCTGAAAGCAGGATGCCCTGTGCAGATTGGCCCATCAACAGCAGCGCCCTCTTCTTCTTCTGCATCTCACCTGCTGTCCGAAGAAAGATTGGCAACAGCTGTCTGATTTTGAAAAGAAGTCCTATCCCACCAAGTTACCATTCTGCATTGGACGGGGTTGGAACAGATGACCCTTGGGGTCCCTCTTAAGATTCTATGATCCTGTTATCTTGGGGCCTCAACACTTAAACATTTGCTTGTCTGAACAGAAAGCAATGCAGAAACATTTTTGGAAAATTAAAACAAAGAAGGAGAAAGTTAATTTTAAAAATATTACAGTCATCATCATCAAACAGACTGCATCAGGCCACAGAACAAGGGCCACCAAACCAGTTACTGGGGGAGCCATGGCCCCCACAAAGTCTCTTCCCAGCTCCTCTAATTTTGGTGTTCTGCCATGCCCAGGCGGCAGCTGTTTTGTGACTCCACCCACTGGTCCAAGAAGGGTCCCCCCCCCCCCCCGCTGTAGAACATCACGTATTTAGTTGCCTTATGTCCGTTTGGTTTGCCTCTTGCCAGACTCCTTAATTAGGGCTTCCATAAATCCAGGGATCACTCAGAAAAATGGCATCTGGGTGGATTTTTGCTCAATCAGCATAAAATGTCTGGGGAAACCCAGACCTACGGCAAGTTGGGCTATTTTAATTTCTTTAAATTATTTTTTTAAATCTAAGAAACGCCCCCAAATGAATGTGTTTTGCTGATATGTTCCCCAAAAAGGCTCATCAACTTTGACAAAAAAAATTAATAACTCAACAACTCTCCCAGGATTTTCACTTTTGGGATTATGGCAACCCAATCTTAATGTATAAAGGGGGGAAGCTACCCTCTTCTCGAAATGGAATTCCATCCGTGGGACACCAGATTTTCCTCATTTTAAGGTTTTCAGCTCCCCTGCTATTAAAGTGGAGGAGGTCAGACAAACTGCAGGGAGGGGGCGCTGAAAGAGGACCCAGCAGGGAGCACTTTTAATGATCTGCATAAGACAATGCGAGGGCCCTGGGAGGTGTTCAGAGAGCTGAAGTAATGTCCCATCCTTCAGAAGGATCCAGTGGAGACAACATCCCTGTTTGCTCTTTGGAACTTGGGGAAGCCAGAAGACCTGAAAGGGTCAAGAATGCTGATGGTGCTGGAGCTTAGGCCAGTGGGAAAATAATAGTTTTTAAAAAAATAATAATCTGAGTGACAGACATATACTGCAGCATGAATATTTCCAGCACGTTTGTGTGACTGAGCAGCACCTGCAGAATGCTTGCCTTTTTTGCCCAATATGGAAATGAAAGGGGGGCTGCAGAGATGACCAGAGGACAGGGGGGTGCAACTTGCAGGATTATGGTGTTTGCCCCGATTGCCATTTCTGGTTTTAAAGAACTGGAGGTGGCATGCCGCTCTAACATCAAAGCTCCTTATAGCTAGTGTGAGTGGCTCTGATTTTTGGATATTGCATGAAGAAGTGTTCTATGTTCGTTCGTTAATTCATTTGTTCATTCATTCTATAAAATGCATAACCCCCTTGGTTGTAGAAAACCTCAAAAGCAGTTTACAGAAGCTGTTGTCCAGGCACACCTCACTTTATTGCACTTCACAGAAATTGCTCCTTGTGAGGATGAGGGTGCAGCTCCAGGCAGCCCAGTCACTTCCAAAGGAACAAAGAAGGCCCCCTCCCCCCCCCGCCCCTCTTCTGGCCACAGGAGTGGAGCTGGCCAGGAAACAAAACATTTTTGTGTGGGGCTTGCTTTATTGCATTATTTGCTTTATTGCAGTGATCTAGAACCAAACCTGCAATATCTGTGGTGCAATGAATCCGTGTGTCTGGCTGAAGGCTGGTGGCTCAAGCCCACCCAGGGATGGCTTTGGGCAGAGTTCCTGCATTGCACGGGGTTGGACTATATGAACCACCACGATGCTAAAATGTAGTCTTGTTTATCAATGTTGGTCATCTGAAGACCTTTAAGGTAAGAAGTGATGAATGAGATTTTAATAATGATGATGGTGGTGATGAACATCGGGTTAAGAGCAGAAAATATGTCGATTCTGCTTTCTGACACCACCACTCCTCCTTCAAAAGCTTATTTTAACCCCAATGCCTGAAGTCCTTCTAGCAACTATACTCTGCAAAGCCACAGCAGAAGCAGTGATAAGGAACTGGCTGGGCTGCCCCTCCATACCCCCACCTCAAGAAAACCTTCCATATGGAGCTCTTGTATGTAAAGACAAATAGGGGTTCTTCTCCATCTCAGGACTGTAGCTCAGCGGCTGAACCTTGCATGCAGGTGGTCTCAGGTTCAGTCCTCGGCAGCATCTCAAGGTAAGGCTGGGAATGACCTGAATTCAAAACCCGAGAGCCCCACTTCCAGCTAGTGCAGGAATTACTGAGCTAGGCAGACCCAATGGCCTGACTACTGTATAATACAACACCCCACACTTCATCTCCAACTACCATCTGGGTCTCAGAGAAACTTCAGATGGGACTGGAAAATGGGACTGGAAGTGCTTTTTCAGAGCAATCTAAAAAGGTTCGCAACAATCTTGATCAAACCTGAACTAAAAGAGGTGGGTGTGAGCCCCCAAACACTCAACTGCTGAAATTTAACAGAAGTTCAGATGTAAAGAAGGAAGCATTTTATGTCAAATCATTGGTTAGTAAAGTCTCCCAAATTTTGTTCTGAAATTGCCTTTGCAAATAGCCTCAGAGGCCCTGTTATTTCTCCTGTCTGCTCACAAAGCCAGGTGAGCAGTTATGAAAAGCAGGGCTTTCGCAGTGGTGGCTCAAAGATTATGGAAATCCTTCTTATTGAGATCTGCTGAGTTTGCTGTTTGCCTACCTTTAGACGTCTAGTATTCTTCTCCCAGCTGGCTTTCAAAATGTGGTCTGTTCTTTCAAAATGTGGGAGAAAGGTGATGGCAAACCTAGACAACATCTTAAAAAGCAGAGACATCATCTTGCTAACAAAGGTCCGTATAGTAAAAGCCATGGTTTTCCCAGTAGTGATGTATGGAAGTGAGAACTGGACCATAAAGAAGGCAGATCGCCGAAGAATTGATGCTTTTGAATTATGGTGCTGGAGGAGACTCTTGAGAGTCCCATGGACTACAAGGAGATCAAACCTCTCCATTCTGAAGGAAATCAGCCCTGAGTGCTCACGGGAAGGACAGATGGTGAAGGTGAGGCTCCAATACTTTGGCCACCTCATGAGAAGAGAAGACTCCCTGGAAAAGACCCTGATGTTGGGAAAGATGGAGGGCACAAGGAGAAGGGGACAACAGAGGACGAGATGGTGGGACAGTGTTCTCAAAGCAACCAGCATGAGTTTGACCAAACTGCGGGAGGCAGTGGAAGACAGGAGGGCCTGGCGTGCTCTGGTCCAGGGGGTCACGAAGAGTCGGACACGCCTAAACAACAACAACAATAGGGACTCTGACTGCCTGTTGACATATGCTGACCATGGTTGAATTCTATGGTGTTACTGATTCGTTACTCTTAGCTTTTATTTGATGCATTCTGTTGTTGCTGTTTAATTCTGATGTAGTTTCCTTAACAGAAGAAAGCAGAATATAAACAGCAAACTAAGCTATTTAAGCTACCTCCCCCCGCCCTTTAAACTATATTTCTAACCCAGTGGTTTTCAAAAGGTGTGGCAGGAGAGGGTGGCAAGTGCAGCAGGAAGATTTAAGAACAAACCATGAAACATTTCAACATTTCAGTGTAGTATAGCACAGTGGTACCTCGGGCTAAGTACTTAATTCGTTCTGGAGGTCCGTTCTTAACCTGAAACTGTTCTTAACCTGAAGCACCACTTTAGCTAATGGGGCCTCCTGCTGCTGCTGCACGATTCCTGTTCTCATCCTGAAGCAAAGTTCTTAACCCGAGGTACTATTTCTGGGCTAGCAGAGTCTGTAACCTGAAGCGTATGTAACCCGAGGTACCACTGCATAAAGGTAAGGTGTAAAGGGACTCCTGACCGTTAGGTCCAGTCGCAGACGACTCTGGGGTTGTGGCACTCATCTCGCTTTATTGGCCGAGGCCGTCGGGGTACAGCTTCCGGGTCATGTGACCAGCATGACTAAGCCGCTTCTGGCGAACCAGAGCAGTGCACAGAAACGCCGTTTACCTTCCCGCCGGAGCAGGACTTTGCACTTTACACTTCTACTTGCACTTTGATGTGCTTTCGAACTGCTAGGTTGGCAGGAGCAGGGACCGAGCAACCACCAGACTCCTTTCGTCGCACATCTGTCTGACAGACATTCTAGAGGCATTGGCTGTGTCTCACGGCAATCCTTAAATTCTGTGTTGCAGAGCATCCAACCCTCAGTGGGAGCCCTCTCATTCAGGAAGAACATCGTGGCAGAAGAGTCATTGCATTCCACTGTCTTGAGCTGGAGAGTGTCTGGAAGGTCAGTCCCTGGAAGTACTTACAGTACTGTGTTTACCTTTGCTGACTCCCACCCAAGCAGGCAACAAAGGACCACCCAATAGGATGAAGACAGTTATCTCCAGCACAGAAGCACTTTCGTGAGAAGGCCAAGGACATCAGTCGAGGAAGAGACCAAAAAGTGCCAGCAAAACAGCCCAAGGAAATTTCCAGCAAGACCCTTGGAATGTGCAGAATGAAGCCATGAAAGGGAGCTGCAGCGAATCCAGTTCTTCCTAACCCTGGCTCTAGATCAGGAGTGCACAGAAGCTAGAACAGGATCTATTTAGGGATCTCTGGCTGGTCAGCAATAAAATAGCAAGGGGTTTCTGGCTCCCAAAGCACTCAAAATAGCAGTAACTAAACAAAAAAAACAACAACTTCTAGCCTTCCTAAATCTGGTTGTTGGAAAAGAGTTTTTTGGGGGTGGGTCAATTTTCATGTGTAAGGACTTGTGAGTTTGCTTCTGATACTGATTCCTGGGCTGGGCACATTCTCTTATTCTTAGGATACATCTACCCAGACAAGCCACTGGCCTGGTTTGTGGATAACACTAAACCATGGTTAACATTAGCCACAGTTAGTAAACCATTGTTAAGGCTGGGGCACCCTGGCAGACAGTTAAAAGCTGGGGCACCCAACAGTTAAAAGCTCCAGTGAAGGAAGTGAGCCTTGAGCAGGGTTTGAATTCTGTGTTGATCTTCACTCACAGCTCTGTTGTTTTTGGGTGGTAATGGGGGAGGACCAGGTTCACATATAATGCTAAGCTTAACTAAGGTTTACAAAATAACTACACACCTTGGTAAATGGGTGACCTTTAACCATAGTTAACAACCCACAGTTAATCTGCTAGGCTGGGCACAGCTATAATGCTAAACCACAGTTAATAAACCAGTTAACCATGGTTTTGTGTTACTTGAAAACCAGTATTTTGCATATGGTGCTGACTAGTGGGTGTTGAGGGTTAGTAAAAAATGAAGTACAGTGGTACCTCTGGTTGCATACTTAATTCGTTCTGGAGGTCCATTCTTAACCTGAAACTGTTCTTAACCTGAAGCACCACTTTAGCTAATGGGGCCTCCTGCTGCCGCCGCGCCACCAGAGCACGATTTCTGTTCTCATCCTGAAGCAAAGTTCTTAACCCGAGGTACTATTTCTGGGTTAGCGGAGTTTGTAACCTGAAGCGTATGCAACCTGAGGTACCACTGTAGATCCTATAAGCCTGAAGTCTGTCCACCCTGCTATAGAAAGAGCTTCAGATTAGGACTGGTGCCATTTGGCCACCTCTCTATAGAGTAATCGAAGCTTAACAGACAAAGTTTAGCAACTTAAGAGAGGGGAGGCATTTACTTGGTTCAAAGAGTTCGAAGAAAATCTTCCTCACACTACCTTTCCTAGGAATTGTTTGCAAAAGGGTTATTTGGAGAGTGCAAATTGTGGCCTTGTAAAATGCTCCATGGAAGATTTCCTTTGAACCTAGAAGGAGTCGAAACACAGAAACACCAGATTGGCTCTCCGCCTTTTTCTTCTAAAATGAAGAGTTAGCCAGCCAGACTTGAGTCCATTATAACCATGTCATAAGACTCAACAGCTGATCTAGCCACATGACAAATCTCTCACCTTCTCTCCAAAGGGGACAGGCCAGCATGTATTATCCCCCCAATTTTTTACCCTCCCAGCAACTTTGTGAGTGAGATTAAAATGAGAAGTAGTGACTGGCCCACCATCACCCAACGAATTTCATGGATATGGAGGGATTCATATCTGAGCATCCCTGGACCTACTCCAGACACTCTAGTAAACCACACCATTGCCATGCCTGGGGTCTCTCTATTCTTATCTTCTCCAGCCTGGCAACCATTTTCTTTGACACCAGTTCCATTATTCCTGGCTACTGGCCGGGCTGACTGGGGCTGATGGGAGCTGGAGTCCAAGGACATGGAAGAGGGGTTGTCAATGCTGGCAGAGGCTGCACAAATTGATGGGTTTCAGCCTTAACAGCAATCTTGCACATTATTATCTCCGCAATGGAAGCCTAAACGTGTGTGTTCAGCAGCAAGGGCTACTGACTTCTATGCAGATTACTCCCAAGTAAAGGTGTACAGGATGGCAGGCTGAATGATGCACAGGTAACTTCACTGGGCTGAAACCATTCAGATGCAACCCACCCCACCCCACCCACCCTAAGGACAGTGGCAGGCTGCCACAACAGATTCTTTTGTAATGGCTGGCAAACAACTGGCTTTAAAGTAATTTTTAAAATCCAGTTTGGAAATTTAGGAGTCACTGCCACAGGAATCCAATGCAGGAGCCTAATCTTTAGAACATGACAGTCTTATTTATTTTTCCCCTTATGGAACTGGGAATCAGATCAGCTTGCCTTGAATATTTCATGTTAGAGTGCAACCGTTTCTTTTTTTAAAGAGAAACCTATTAGGTTGTGTTGCCATTTCTAAATAAATGCTGTAGCAAACAGACACTTGGGGAAAGGCGGGGGACGAAATCAGTGGCCCGCTGCAGCCAGCCCAGAGTGTGAAAGGGCTACTTCTGAAAGAAGAATGAGGAATTCTGCCAGGCCTTCCCCCTGATAGATCTGCATTCCAGTCTGTCAGCTCCCTCATTATCCCCAGGGCTGCTGAAGTGCCTTTGGCCTCTACAAAGCCCAGCTCCCGCTTTTAGTAATGGAAATAAAGTATGTGCTCTGAAACTATTCAGCAATCTTTGCACTGAAGCGCTAAGAATGTGCATGCAAAATATGCAAGGGCAGCCAGCAGCAGGGGGAGATCTGTGGAGAAAGGGGAGGACTGCCTGTCTTGTAGCACCAGTGGGTGCAATGGCAGCCCCTCTCCATCAGCCTGTTGCCCTCCAGGCCCCTTGGCTCCAACGCTCATCACCCCTGACCACTGGCCAGGCTGGTATTTTTAAAATAAAATTATTATTATTATTATTATTATTATTATTATTATTATTATTATTATTATTATTATTATTAGTGGTAGTAGTAGAATAAATAAATAAATGAATGAATGAATGGAATGGAATGAACCAAAGATAAAGAGCATTAAAAAAAATACTGTTGCCCATTTTAGAAGAATGTTGATGAAATAAGCTTGATTATGAACCAAAATGATACTTGCACCCCAACCTTAGTGTTACTAAGAATTTTTAAGATGGTAATGTTAACTTGAGCTATAACAAACTAATCACCATCCTGCTGCTAAAGAACTCATTCATCAAAACTGGAAATCTTTACAACATTTGCAATTATCACAGTAGAAACAAAAAGTTTGGATATTAGCACACTGAAAAATTAACTAAGGAATTCAAAGTCATTAGCCAGAAAAGAAGAGGGGGATAAAGTTATCCTTTTATTACACACACAATGGACCATCACTCAAATGACACCCACCAGACTCACGCCCGACACTTTGGAACCAGTGTTAGAAACTAAGATATAGAAGCCAGGTGCCAAATGGCACCTTAGACCTAGGTTACAGTTGCCATAACAGACTGTCAATTCACCAGGGAGTTGGAGTAGATGGTCTCAGGGGATCCCTTACAACGCTACAATTCTATGATTCTGTGATCTCAGCTACATTGCTTGACTGTAGCTTCCTCTTACAACAAGTCACTTGTTCCAGAACACAAGGAGGAGAAACACACACAGTGGAAATGGAATTAACTATGGACTAACACAGAGGTTTTTAAATGGTGGTTGCCAACCTTGGTTTCTTCACCTGCCACACAAGAGGTGTGTGTGTATAGGAACACAGTTGAATGGCAGAGTTTTCATTCCCTATGGTCGCTATCTCCCTGCAACGGGCCAACTTTGACAGGTGAATGGGAAAACCCAGTTATTAAGCGCTTGACATCATTATGACACACTGACATGTGTGTGATCCCACTCACCTGTCAGTTGGCCTGCAGAGTGTTGGGAGATAAAGGACCTGGCCTGACAAGACCAGAAAGGTTCCACCCCCCTCCTATGGGGAAAAACTTTGCTATAGGCAATTTTGTCATTTGCAACTGCTTGACCTCTTCTCCACTTCTTTGCTAGGAAAAGGGCTTAGTCAGTTTCCCTCTATAAAAGATGCCTTCCTGGTCCCCAATCTTCTCCAACCATTCTAGCAAATCAGTTCACAAAATAAAGATGCCTTTTTTCACTTTTAAAGTGATTTACTGGGAGGAATCTATTCACCTCCCTTTCTCATCATTTCCTTTCTTCTGCCTCCTAACCTTCTCTTTGCCCCCTTCAACCTGCTCCCTCCTGCTTCTGTCCTTCAGAGGCACCCACAGGCCACCTGAATTAAGCTCTCAGTCTGCCAGTGGAATGCCGACAAGAGTTAGGAGTCCCATGGCCTGCTAATTACAAGCTCTTGGAGGAGCGGTGGATCCTTGCAGGCTGCATGCTGTCCCTCTCTTTTAGTTCTTGATGCAGCAGTACAACTCATCCAGGATGAGTGGAATGGACTTCCCCATGAAGTTGTGGTCTCTCCTTCCTTGAAGGTTTTTGAGCAGTGGTTGGATGGCCATCTGTCAGGGATGCTTTAGTTAAGATTCCTGCATTGCGGGGGAGTTGGACTAGATGACCCTCAGTATTCTTCCAACCTTCCAATTCTATGATTCCATTATCACATTTGTTGGGAGCCTGTGGGGTTCAGTACAGAGGCTTCCCAATTGCTCAGACTTTGCTCAGTAATGCTTAACAGAGAGTCTTGCTAGCACTTTCCATTAGAATCCAAGCTATATACATATGTGTGCCTAGGGTCTCTTGCCCCTTCCAAAAAAAATTACTTTGCTGCAATAACTACATTAGAAACTACTATATTTTATGAGACCCAAGTGCTCAAAGTATCCAGAGCATGTGTGAAGCAGGGAGGAAAAGTGAAAAAATGTTCACGCCTTTGGGCCATGGTGCAATGATAGGAAACTTCTCCCGTGTTTGATCTCGCCTTGCTGCACACACATATGCCATGGGCCCCAAAATCTCCAGCAATCTACCTTCACCCCACCTTGTCATTTCTCCCACCACTCCACTTCCAGCTCATGCCTAAACTCACGAACTTACACAGCTAACTGGTGGCAGATTTCTGGGGTGGGCCCCTGGCGGAGGCTGGTTTTGTCAACCCCTGGGTATGCCTCTGACTATATAGGAAATACATACCATCCTATGGCGAACCACCTTTTGTTACCCCATATCTCTTCCTAACCACAGTCCTTGGAAATGCTGACTCAACTTTTTTCTACTATACATGCAGGGCCCTCCTTGTATCTTATCTGGAGTTGTTTTTCACTCTTAACAGCCAATGCCAGGTTCCTCCTAAACTGGTTCTTATTCTAATTCAGGCACACTTTCAAACTGACTTGTTGTTTCATGATGCTTTTTCCTGAATTTTTAATTCAGCCGTCTTTTTAAGTTTTAACTATTGTTGTTTTATGGGTGTTTTCTTTCACTGTCTTATTTCACTGTTGCAAGCTTATATTCTTTTTACTGAGAAATGCTTGGATTATTATTCTTAGAAACTGTTAGCTTTTTAAGTTTATTGTAAAATAAGCTTATTATAAAATAAACTTATATAAAAAAGGAATGGGTGGCATCCAACATGGCCAGAGAAGACCCACTGAGATAAATTTATTTCAATGGCTATACTCTTTGAGTTTGACTTGCATTCAATGTGACTCATTAAATAAACTAAACTTAATTAATTACATTAGCAACTGGAAGAGATTTTCTCGAAGAACACTGGTCTTGGTCTGAATGAGTTCGAAACAGTTCAGGAGAGTGGGATTTAGCTGTACCAGGGAGACAGAGCCCAAGGCAACTTCTGTGAATCTACACATTCCTATGCAATCCACATAGCAGCTATTCTTGAATCTATAGACATGGCTCCTTGCATTTTAAGAACCTTGCCCCCAGCTTGAGTCTCTGTGTGATACAGGCCACAGACAGCTGACCCAACCCATCTTCTGAGCTGGGCTAAAATGCCTCTCTCAGGAAAGCTTTCAACCTTGAATAAATCTTTCATGTTTCTTACAGTGAATTTCCAACACCTATATCTCACTTCTTTGTTTCAGCTCATTGCTGCCCTTCTAAATCCTTGGAAAGCAAAAGCAAACACCCACACAAAAACAAAACAAAGGGTCAGAAACTAGTCCCCAGTAATCTCACTCTTATCAGTGAAGTCAAGGCACTGGCACCAGGGCAAAGTGTTAGGCCTCCCTGCCTGCTCCCTCCGCCTGCATTGATCCAAACTGGTTCCTGGGGGGGGGGGGATGCTTTTAGCAAAAGGAACATATATTAGAAAAGATCCAATCTCAATTCTCCTTTGAAACAACCATTTTGGCCCTAAACTGCAATGACCCAGAGAGAGAGAGAGAGAGAGAGAGAGAGAAGGAAAGAGAAAAAGAGTTGTGGCTCCCTGGTTGCGGAAAACCCTCCCCCCCCCCCTCCGACAAGGTGTGCCTGTCTCCATCACTACTAACTTTCAGGAGGAATTTGAAAGCATTCCTTTTTACCCAGGCATTTGGAGGCAGAAGAATACTATTTCTGGAAACCTTGAGGTTACTGGATAGAAGTGTGTTTTTAGTTGTAATTGCTTTTAAAAATGTTTTTAACTGTAACTGCTTTTAGATTTTTCAACTTTAAATTTCTCATAATGTTTTGATCTGATTTTGAATATTTTTTCTTTGTTTTTAAATTGTATATCCTTTTCCTGTCCTGAACACCTTTCTTGAGATGAAGGGCAGACTGTAAATTAAATAAATCATAACAATACATCCAAGCATGGGCTAGAAATCTCCAGCCAGAGATTAGCCTAATTTAGCCAATGTGGGTCCAACCCTGCCTTTTATTAATACCACACCTGACCAATTCATACCAGGCTTCATACTATCTGCCAATCAAAAAGTCCAGTAAAACACCGCTCTGTTCCTCTGTGTGCATGAATAAGTGTGTGCAATTTCAGCTCCTTTGGTTGGCTGATAGTATGAAGCCTCCAGATTGGCCAGGCCTTGTATAAATACAAGGTTAGACCAGAAGGGAACTGTCCAAGGGGCCAAGAGTTGTGGTCCACACAGGCTTATTCTGAGCCTGGGAAAGCACTCTCTACCTACGCCGTACAGCCATTGGGGTCCGGACACTACACTAGGTGTGAGGAACCTTTAGCCCTCCAGATGTTCCTAACAGCAGCTTATATTGTCCCTGGTCATTGGTCATGCTTGCTGAGGCTGATGGGAACTATAGTTCAGCTACATCCAAAAGTGCAAAAATTCTGCACACCTGTGCTATGGGAATATGCACACCCCAAACTCAGGGAAAATTAACCCAACCAATTCCAGACAGTCAAAAGCATTTGCAACTGTCATAAGACAAAGCACTCTGGCACATCCAGACTTAGAAGTTATGGAACAGCCTCCTAATCAACAATAGGAGTGTGTGCGATTCATTTAAAAGGGAGAGACTTCCACCTACTTTCTACCCCCTTTCCCTCTCCATCCCATGGGGGGGAGGAGAGATGAGTCAACATCAAGTCATTCATTGTATGGGACAAAAATGCAAAGCTGCTTTGCTTCAAATCATAATCCTGCCAAATTATTTTTCAAGCAACCTAATTTAAAAAATCACATTTCCCCCTTTTCTGACTTCCTCTAACTGATTAAAAGTCATCAAACTCTTGAAAGTCTGTGAGAAGTCTAAAGGGCAGGTGTAAACATTGATCAGAGGCTCACGGAGAACATTTGCTCAGGCAAACCTGTTAAACACAGTATCATTTAGATTTGTGGCTATTCGTTTTTGCTCCTGCAAAATGACAAAATCAATGGGAGTTTTGCTAGCGACTTAAAATTAAAACAGGATTACCGCAGTCCAAAACTTTCTTCTGCTGCCAGGGATCTGTAACTATGAACACAAAGAATACCAATAAAGGTCTCTTTAAAAAAAAATGGAAAAAATGAAAATAATCAAGCATTACTCTGAAGGAAATAGATACGCCTTTCGTTCTTAACCATTTACATAGTAACTGTTAATGTGCAAAGCATTCTACAAGCCTCAACTCATTAACTCTATGACAAACGGCTCAAGTGAAGCGATACAGTTATTGCTGGGATCAAAGATTTTGCCCAGAGGCTAGTAACAGGTGTGTTAAAGCTGGCTGCACACACTCTTAAGCGATGCACACCCAGAAACATAATTTGTTTGCCTCAAGCCAGGGATGTAGCCCGCAAACAAAGCACAGCCTTTTCTACTGACTCAGCAGGCTACAAAAGCATTACTCTGCAGTCTAGTCACCAGCAGCCTATCTGAACACACTACCAGCCACTAGCAATGTGCCCCATTGGCTCAGAATACAGGTGCCCATCTCAGCTCCAAAACACAAAATCGCACCTTCATTATGATATGAAATAGTCAATGTCCCTGGTTCCCCCTAAAATTAGAGCCAATTTATGCAATCTTAAAAACAATGAAATACACAAAGAAACCCTCCTGGTGATGTACCACACCTTGTTCAGTAGTTATAATCAAATCCATACTCTCAGGTTCCAAAGAATCCTAACATGCAGTCCTCTGGTTTCTCCCATGCTGCTTGGAATGGTGCAGCCAAGGATCATGGATTTGCCACTTCAGCGAGAGCTAAGCCTCAATTGTGGAGCTGAGTGAAAAGGCCTCAGGTGGAAGACTTGCCACTCCTGCCAAACACATGTACTAGAAAGCAGAGACATTCATTTCATTATCCTCCCTGCACCATAATTAAATGTGAGAGTGCATGTGTGTGAAAACTGACAGAAGTGCACACAAAGTGAAGAACAAAATATCACTGGCTATGTGTGGCGGTACTTTCTAGCATGCAACTGTTTTGTTGTTGTTTTAACTGCTTTGCACTGAGCTGAAAATTCTTCTACTTCCCCCACAATCATAAAAGTGTTACCGTATTTTAAATAAGTCTGTCGCAAAGACCACACCATGCGCTTAAAGAATCTGAATATATAAACTTCAGGGAAGGAGGGAGAGCTCCATTTTTCCATTAATCAAATGGCTTTGCAATTGTGGTTGTGTTTAATCCTTTTTAACAAAGCATTCTCTCCCCAACCCAAAAGAAAGACTACGCAAGAGTTAATCTTGCAATATAAAGTTTTGGGGAAGGAAGGGGGGATAAGAGAATAGCGCTTTCTAACAACACACACACACACACACACACAGACAAACATTTTCAGGCAACTAGTTCTACAGATTCAAATTAGATTTTCATGCTTTTAATTGAAATCACATTCCAAGCTTGCATTTTTTCCTTCAGATGACATTACTGTATAGTATATATAACCCTATACAGCAGTACAGGAATGCTGACTTTCACAGAACCCCCACTATTTTGAAAAGGCACATATAAATTATTATTACAGTGGTGCCTCGCTAGACGAAATTAATCCGTTCCGCGATTCTCTTCGTCTAGCGGTTTTTTCGTCTTGCGAAGCAAGCCCATTGACAGCTTAGCGGATTAGTGCTAGAGCTGTCAAGCGGCTTCCAGCGATCAGCTGTTAAGCGGCTTATCAGCGGAACAGCTGATAAGCGGCTTAGCGGCTTAGGAAAAGGGCAAAAAAAGCAAAAAAAACCCGCTGGGGGACGCAAGATTTTTTCGTCTTGTGAAGCAACCCCATAGGGAAATTCGTTTTGCGAAGCGCCTCCAAAACAGAAAAACCCTTTCGTCTAGCGGGTTTTTCGTCTTGCGAGGCGTTCGTCTTGCGGGGCACCACTGTATTATTCTTTGGCGATCACTCGTAGCTGAGTAAGATTGTCTTCCATAAACACAGTTTAAACAATGAGTCTGTAAGTGACTGTGGAGGCCAATTCTGGATCCACACGTCCTTCCACAGTGGGGACATTATAGTGAGAAGTTCACAGGGTAAATCCCCATGGTCCCTTTTGAATGCTGTTATTAGAATCTGCAAGATGAACCCAAGTTTCATTTACAGTTCCAGGCATTACTGCCCACAGTGAAACAATGGAATATAGAAACAGAGTCAATTCATAAAGGAGTCAGCTCAGCTGGCAATTTCTGACTGGCACCCCCCCCCCCATTACTTTTGTGCAGGTCTCAGAATTCATGTACAGTTCAGCTAAAATCAACTGCCACAGAGAAAAGAGTTGCAAGTTGGGACCCTGGGTTATTGCTACTTACTGGCTGAAATTAAGCATGCCGTTTTAAAAACACACAAGTGCATCAGCTTTTAGGTACACTTAAAGTTCCAGGAATTGTTTTCTGCACTGTTTTCAACAGCTTGGAAATGGACCAGAAACTTCAGCCAGCTTCTAATTTGGGGGGATGGGGGCAGGATGGTGTCTTCATATTAATGACAGCACTTAAGGATGCGTAGAACGGGTAGCCAACGTACGAAACGGGCGCCACCAAAGAAGCAAATATTGTGGGTGTTTGTGGGCCACTGCACAGAGAAAGTGGATTAAGGAACATTTTTCTCTGTATCTCATTAACATTAGAACTTGCGGGTGTGCAATGAAGCTGGACTTCTTCATGCAGTGCACAGTTATACTATGGAACTCTCTGCCCCAAGATGCAGTGATGGCCACCAACTTGGGCAGTTTTGAAAGACAAATCCATGGGAAAGGCTGTCAATGGCTGCCAGCCACAATGGCTACGCTTCATCTCCACTGTCAGAAGCAGTAGCCCCTGAATGCCAGCTGTGGAGGATAACAAGTGGAGAGTGCGCTCAGGTCCTGCTTATGTGCTTCTCACTGGGAAATCTGTGGTTGGCCACTGTGAGAACAGAATGCCCAGCTAGATGGCCCTTGGACTAATCAGGCTCTTTACAGCCACCTTCACCAACTTGGTGGCCTCCAGATGTTTTGTACTACAACTCCCACTGACCCAGAACATCTGGAGAGCACCAGGGTGGTGAAGCTGGCTTAGAAGGCTATCAGGAAATATAACTGAAAACGTACTGCTGTGCACACTGGAATCTCTCTCAAACATACCTGAATCAAGGTCAAACGTGCACAAATTAACATTTCTTTATTTAACTTCCTGCAAGGAACAAAAAGCAAGCTTAGACTCAGAGGGGGGGCGGGTCTGGGCTTTCTAAAGCCAGTCAGTTAGCTCAGCTGGTTCCAGAAGGTGACAAGACCAAAACAGATGGACAAAGGGACCCAGCTGTCCAAAGCACCCTTGGTTTGGTTTAGGCATCCCAGCAGGCCAGAGATCAAATTGGTGCCACTTGCCACTTCCAAATTAAAGGCGCTCACTCACACCTTTTCGCCAAAGGCCTTCCAAATTCTGGAGCTGCTGCTTAGGACTTTTGAATCCAGGTCTGTGTGCTCTAAAAGCATCCAGCTGTGCAGGCCTCGCTGTGCAACACACGTGTGCCCTTCAGAGTCCACACCCTTGTCTGATGTCATAAAAACAGGCCGCCAGAGAAGGTCAAAGTCAACTCCAAAGCTCTGTCCATCTGGCTTTCAGAATGTACTGAAATGGCGTAACAGACAAAGCAATGCTCTTCTCCATACGGTGGTCGAGTCTTGAGGCCAGCTCTGCCCGCCTTTCAGGGAGACCTGCCTCACTTTGAGGAACACTTTTTTAAAAAAAGGATTTTGAAGGAAAGAAACTGCCAACAGTGTTGCAAGTATCTATCTCTGTCTGTCTGTCTCTCTCTCAGACACACACACATTCCTTGCATTGTCCAAACATACCGGTACTTTAAAATGTGACTCCTATCTGCCTTTGGGAATGACTTTAGTCTTCCACACTGATCTGGGTGGTGAGTGGGGACGGGAGATTGTCTTCTTCTGCATTTCTGAAGGCAGCCATCTGATAATTGAGGCAATTTCAACAATAGATAATAATTTGACTGTAAATGACGTGGAATGTAATGACTGCTTATTCTGGCACATCAAGCAGGGCTCTGTGTGAAGTGGATGCCAAGCAAAACGGTCCTCCCACTCACACTGGCCCATCGCTAAGCAGCTCTGGCTAACCGCACGCTTAACGCTGCAGATTGCCCAGACCCAACATCCCAGCTGCTGCCAAACAAAACCCTAATCTTGGAGCTTTCAAGGCAGCAAGGCAAAGACAAGCAGCTGGGAGGGCAAAGAAGGAAGCTCACACTCCTGTTCAAGGAAATCAGGCAAGGCTGTGGGGAAGAGGAGATACCAACTTCAACATGTCTTGCTGCCCCTTCTCTTCAAAAATGAGCCAATCCCTTTCAACCTCTGAAAAAGCAGCTCAAGGAAGGCACATGCACAGGACCCTGGAGAGCTGCTGCCAGTCAGTGTAGACACTGCTGAACTAAATGGATCAGTGGTTGAACTAAGGCAGTTTCCTTTGCTCCCACAGGGGAAGAAGGGCCAGAGCTCAGTGGGAAGTGTCTGCCTTGTAGGCAGAAGGTCCCAGGTTCAATCCCAGCATTGCCAAATGGCGCTGAGAATGTTCCCCTGCTGGAAATCAGTGTAGACCAGAGGTTTCCAAACATACAAGTGTGTTGGCTGCAGTGTGTAGGTGTGTCACATGAATGCTCCTCCGGGGGCTGGAAAGGGGTTAGTTTAACCTCCTGTTTGCTAGTAAAACTGAGTTACTATGTCACAAAATGATGCATGTAGAAAAGTGTGTCACCAACAGGGAAAGTTTGGAAAGCTCTGGTGTAGACAATGCTGAGCTAAGTGGACCAACAGCCTGATTCAGTGTAAGGCATCTTCTTACGACAGAGCAGTGACAGATTTCTCTTAGCCTTAACCCCCAAGGGCAAGAAAATGGAAAAGCCAGAGCTCCCAGTCCAGTGGGTCTGGTGGCTCTGCAGGCAGAGCTGCCTTCCTGATTCACTCTGGACAATTCTTGCCACTGCAACTGAAAGCAGGAAGACTCCCAGTGTATAGGGAAGAGGCGAGGGGACCCCTGCCCTTTCTCTGCTACTGACAGACCCTTAAAGAACTGCAGCAGAATATATTGGGGGAGGGGTCTTCTGCTGCAGGCTCCAAATAATCTAGCTGCTGTTTCCTGAATCTGGCACTTCTGAGGAACAGGTTGCTGGTTATCTTATTTATTTATGCCCAATTGCACTGCAAAGTTATATTGTGTCATGCCAGGCCTGTACATTTCAACACAAGTAAGATCAATGGATATGTGTCTTAATGACTGAAATTTCATAATAAATTTAAAGGGCTATGGTGTTAGTACTATCAAAAGACATTGTTTGATTTATCATGTTATGCTTTAAAATGAAATAGTGTTCACTGTTTCATGTAGTGATCATAGAAACATGGAAGTGGAAGACTGTTCAACTATCAAACAGCTTTTACTATCATGAAGTTCTTCCTAATGTTTAGTTGGAATCTCCTTTCTTGAAGCAATTGGTTTGAGACCTACCCTGCAGAGCAGGAGAAAACAAGTTTCCTCCATCCTCTGTGTAATAATCCTTTAGATATTTGGCTCTCATATCTCCTTCTCAGTCTCCTTGTTTCCAGGCTAAACATGCCCAGCTGCCTCAACCATTCCTCATCAGGCCTGGTTTCCAGACCACTGATCATATTGAGCGCCCTCCTCTGCACACGTTCCAGTTTGCCAATACCCTTTTTGAACTGTGGGGCCCAAAAATGGACACAGGACTCCAGGTGTGATTACTGTATTTTTCGCCCTATAGGACACACTTTTTCCCCTCCAAAAATGAAGGAGACATGTGTGTGCGTCCTATGGGGCGAATGCAGGCTTTCACTGAAGCCTGGAGAGCGAGAGGGGTCACTCTCCAGGCTTCAGGAAGCTATCCGCAAGCCTTGCGAGCCCAGGGGAGTTCCCGCGGGCGCGCGAGGCTTGGGGCAGCAGCCTGCATCCCGAAGCACAGGGTGCCCTCCGGAGGACGCCCCGTGCTTCGGGAAGGTGTCCGCAAGCCTCCCGCGCCTGGCGGGAGATCCCGCTGGGCGCACAAGGCTTGGGGAGGCAGCCTGTTCTGGGGACTGGGGAAGCTCGGGCTTCCCCCACGCCTGGGGGGGTGAAATAAAAATGGGGCGGTGTGTCCTATGGGGCGAAAAATATGGTAACTTCAGTTAATGCAGCCCTTAATTGCATTAGGCTTCTTTGCTTCCATGTCACAAGGATCTAAGGAACAAGGATCTAAGCTGCCCTGAGCCTGGCTTCGGCTGGGGAGGGCGGGATATAAATAAATAATTTTATTATTATTATTATTTTATCCTTTTCACATGTTCTGATATACACTTGGGGGATGTGGAGAACAAGTGTCACCTATGTTATTTTCTTATTTGGACCATTTCCATACTGCTTAACATGTAAAAGTATCTAAAACAATAATAACATAAGGGAATGTTACAGAAATACAGAGTGTTACATGCATGGATGCTACAGTAATATGAATTGTTAATAAATATATAACAACATCAATTCCTTCTCCTTCTAACATACCACCCTTCTCAGACCCCAGAACTCCATGCATCATCTACTCCGACCCTCACACAGGGCCCAGGCAGACACACAGTTCACCCTGCAAAATTTGACAACGAAGAGACGTCCTGGAAACAACACCAAGTCTGAATGCCAGTTTCAAATCTACGCTCATGGCATCTTGTGACCAGCCAAGAACAAGACTCTTGGGTCCTAATGGACAGCTCAATGAAGATGCTGACCCATGGTGCAGCAGATGTGGGGAGGAAATGCCATCTTGGGGATAATTAGGAAAGGGGCCAGAAATCAGGCTGCACTGACAAGTATTTTGAAACTGTGCTTGGAATACTGTTTACAGCTCCAATCACCTCACCTCAGGACAATGCAGGGCTGGGAAAAGTTCAGAGAAGAGCATCCGAAATGATTAAGGGGCTGGAACAACTTCCCTGAGAGAAAGGGATACTTTGATTTCATGGCAAGTACAGTTTGTGTGTGACGGAGGTGTATAAAATTACACAGAGAAAGCAGATAGCAATAAGCTTTTCTTTCTCCCAGTATTAGAACTCTGGACCATCCAATAAAGCTGAATATTGGAAGGGGCGGGACAAAGGTGCCTAGAAAGAAGGACTTCTACGCAAAGGGCATGCAATTTGCTCTCAGGGGATGTAGCGATAGCCATCAACTTAGATGGCTTTAAAAGAGGATTGGACAAATTCATGGAGGACAACACTATCAACAGCTAATACTATGCATCTGAGCACTCAATGAAGGAATCACAAGTCAGGGGAGGCTACCGTTTTGCTCAGTTCCTGCTTGCAGGCTTCCCACAATGCAAAAGAAAACCAAAAAGGCTGATTTGAAAATTCAATTTATGTGAATAGCCATGTGTTCAGCATCAGATGCTGATAAGAAAAAACAAATGGAGTAGCTAGCATAAATCATCTGTTTCCTAATACATTCATCATCAGTGTCTATGTACCGTATTTTTCGCCCTATAGGACGCACCGTCCCATAAGGCGCACCTAGTTTTTTGGGGGGGAAATAAAGGGGGGAAAATTATTTTTTTCCCCCAGGCACGGGGCTGAGGCGGGGGAAGCCCGAGCTTCCCCGACCCCAGAACAGGCAGCTCTCCGCAAGCCATGGGAGTCCAGCGCCGGGCTCCCGCGCCTTGCAGAGAGCTGCGTGAAGCCCGAGCTTCCCCCGACCCCAGCCCCCAGCCCCCAGAACAGGCTGCCGCCCCAAGCCTCGTGCGCCCAGCGGGATCTCCCGCCAGGCGCGGGAGGCTTGCGGACACCTTCCCGAAGCACGGGGCATCCTCCGGAGGGCACCCTGTGCTTTGGGATGCAGGCTGCTGCCCCCTGGGCTCGCAAGGCTTGCGGATAGCTTCCTGAAACCTGCATTCACCCCATAGGACGCACACACATTTCCCCTTCATTTTTGGAGGGGGAAAAGTGCGTCCTATGGGGCGAAAAATACGGTATATTGCTTGTAATGCCAAACACATGAAGCAATAATTAATATCTGTTCAATATAATTCTATAGATATGTTAAAAGCTTTCTGTGCATTGTGTGATTCCCATAATGAGCATCAGGTTGACCACTGTAAGAACAGGATGGTGCACTATGAGCCATTGGTGTGATCCCTCAATGCTCTTCATATAAATTGGGGGACAAGAGTGGGAGAGGGAGAGAGAGCTCTATTGCTCACATGCCCTGCTTCATGAGCTCCTAAAGCCAGGTGGATTCTGTGGGCAATGCAATCATGGGACAAATAGGATTTTGGTCTGATCCACTAGGACTCTCCTTATTTTATGCTCTTGCACCAGGATTGAGCCACCTCTGCAGAGATGCAGTGACGCTAGTGGGAGATTAGTGCACGGCTGCAGCCCTGACTTCAGAGGAACAAGGATAATCAAATGCATTTCAAATGCAAGGATAATCAAAAGCTGGATTCCCCAGACAACATTCTCTGACGTTTGCTTCATTTCCTTTCAGGAAAAATTCTGAGCTTCATATTGGCTGACCTGACCCACCACCAAGCATCTCCAAAATGCAGGAAAACAAGGCGGACTTATTTGGACGCCCAGCAATGGAACAGAAAGGGGTGAAGTTTTGCCCAACGGGCCTGGAAGTAAACGGCAAGGAGCCAAGGCTGCAATGACAAATGTGTAAACCAACAAGCAACAAAGATGCAATGGCTGGTATTACCACTGAATGACAACTGCAGGAAGGAGCATCAGACACAGTGCACAGTTGAGCTATGGAACTCACTCCCACAAGAGGCAGTGATGTCCACCAGCTTGGATGGTTTTCAGAAACCAATAGCTGAAAGGGTCTTGCTTGTGACTTTCCTACATGGATTTGGTTGGACATAATGAGAGCAAGATACTGGACTGGACAGATCATTGGCCTGACTGAGATGGGCGCTTCTTATGTTCTGATTAGGAAGAGAGGCAAGGAGATCCCAAGGAAGAGAGAGAAGCAGCATCAGGGTGAAGAAAAAATATACCGAGGCCGGGGGGGGGGGGGCGGAATGCCAGCTGGGAAGGACCATAGCTCTGTGGCAGAGAACCTGCTTGGCATTCAGAAGGTTCCAGGTTCACTTCCTGCCACCAGGGCAGACGATATCTGGTTTTCAACATCATAATATATCAGCAGCTAAACATCACAATTTAATGATACAGTGGTACCTCAGGTTAAGTACTTAATTCATTCCAGAGGTCCGTTCTTAACCTGAAACTATTCTTAACTTGAAACACCACTTTAGCTAATAGGGCCTCCTGCTGCTGCCGTGCCACCAGAGCCCGATTTCTGTTCTTATCCTGAAGCAAAGTTCTTAACCTGAAGCACTATTTCTGGGTTAGCGGAGTCTGTAACCTGAAGCGTATGTAACCCGAGGTACCACTGTATATCACAAAGTCTGCTTCTCCAAGGCAGTTTGGCCCCTCTGCCATCTGTTAGCGATGTTGTGTGCACTGGATCTGCCACTTCATGGTAAGGCCAGGTGGAACCCAGGGTTGAGAAAGGCTGGTTACTGGAACCCTCCCTGATGTCTCCCAGGGCCCAGCATGGTTCATCCCACCCCACTGGGACCCTCCGCAGGATCATCAGCCTCAAGGTCTTCCAAGACGTCTCCACAGCACTCACTACAGGGAGGATTTGTCTAAAGCTCTTCGAAAGCCATCCACGTTGTAGCAGTCACTGCTTCCTGAGGCACATAGTTCCAGAGTTGAACTATGCTCATCTACTTCTTAACTATATTGATCTGCAACCCCACCAGCAGCAGGAGAGGAGGAGCAGCCAGATCAACTGCAAAGCAGTTACTATTTTCCTGCTTTGTAGACCATTCCTGGAGGACACTGGACCCACCCACCACCAATTTGTAACACCAGACTTCTGGGTGGGGAGATTAAATGGGGGCAGGATATTGGTTCGATGTGAATGATTTTTGGACTAGGAAGAGGTTGAAGTTTTGTTTATTTGCTAATTTGTGGCCAGAAAACTGCTTTGATTATTATTTGAACATTGTTATTGTTGTTCACCACTACCTATATGGCTGGTATATTTATTTCCACGTTATTTTATATTCATGTATTATAGGATTCCCCCCGCCTGCCCCCCCCATTCCCCATGGCTTTATGTATTGTATATTCCTTTTGCTTTAAGTTGCTTGAATACCTTTGGGTGATAAGTTTAATAATTGAATGAAATAAATGAACCTTGTTCAGTTGCTGTCTGTCTGGCGCTCTGTGCACCTTGCCTCTCTCCACCTACTTGGTCCTGCTAAATGGTGATGCCAGGCCTTGAATGTTGCAGCCTTTGTCACACAAAGCTTGGGCTCCATCACTGATCTATGGCCCTTCCTTTCAGACACAGGAAGATAGGAAGCCTCCCTATACTGCTGACCCTGCAGTGGTCACCTTCCAACATTCCATGCTGCTGAATAAATGAGACAGAGCCTATGTGTGCAGCACTTTAAAGCATTGAACCAGGGCCTAGTAGGCCAGAGCTCGAATCCCCACTTGTCAATGAAACTCACTGGGTGACCTTGAGCCAGTTGCTGCCTCTCAGCCTACCCTACAGGGCCACCGTGGGGATTAAATGAGGGGGAGAACCACATAGGTCACCTTGAGGGGGGGTGGGAAGTCAGACTGAAATTATTATCATCAAATAAATAAATAAATAAATAAATAAATAAATAAATAAATGGCATAGCCTCATCTCATTCTGTATTGTCTGCAGAGTCTGGCATTCCAGGGTTTCAGGCAGTCCTCCCTCCCAGCTTACCTGGAAATG
Organism: Podarcis gaigeae; assembly: GCF_964106915.1. NCBI lineage: Eukaryota > Metazoa > Chordata > Lepidosauria > Squamata > Lacertidae > Podarcis > Podarcis gaigeae. The sequence goes on from NC_139691.1 coordinate 49,817,471, forward strand.
CAGGGGGGTGGAGCTTGAACCTCAGGTCTTCCTGCAAATGCTCTACCTCTGAACTCTGGCACCTCCCCAAGACACAAAAAATAACTAACACTGTCTTTGTTCATGGCAAGGAAAGAGGATATGCCACAGCTACCTGGAGGGCACCTGCAACAGTGAAGATTTACTCCCACTCCCTACTTCCTGCTGTGTCAAGGTATTTACTTAGGGGCTGTCTGTGTTGTGACAGTGTCCTAGACTCAGATGAATGCCTTAGCCCTCCACATTTCTGAGTCATTCAGTCATGCATTTTTGTTATTGTGGGGGTGGTGTGAAATGGCACCACCAGGGTGAGAGTCCTTGGTGGTCTCTCAAAGGCCCCGTCTAAAAAGGCACATCCTTTGTTCCTTGGGAGAATGCAGTCCAGTAGGTCATTCAGAAGGGAAAATAAAGGCAGCAGTCTCTCTCTTTTTGGAGGGGGGGGGGAAACCTTGAAACAAGCAACTGTGAAAAAGAGGCTTGCTGTGGGGAGAAATAAAACGTTTTGGTGCAAGCGCAGTGACGACGGTTTTGCTTGCTTAAAGTGTGCAAGGTACCTTTGTCACACAAATGCATCAAGGCAAAGCTGCAAAGGGGGTGTTCTGCAGTTCTGAAACAGCAACGAGAAGCTTGCTCTTGGATAATGGGAGACTGACACATGGCTCAGCCAACTGCACCATGGCAGCAGACGAGTCCCTGGCTAGAAAAGCTCCATTGGCTGCCGGTCTGTTTCCAGGCTCAATTCAAACTGTGCTGGCTATGACCTATTCAGCACTATACAGCCTAGGTCCAGGCTATCTGATAGAGCATATTCACTCATGTGAACGTGCCCAGGTTCTGAGATTTTTGGGAGGCTTTTGCCCTACTCTCAGTCCCACCACCCTCACAGGTCTACTTGGTGGGGACGTGGGACAGGGCCTTCTTGGTATCTGCTCCCAGACTTTTTATTGTAATGGTGGGTGGGTGGGTGGGTGGGTGGGTGTGGGTGGGTGTAGATTCATAGAGCTGTAAGAAATCCCTGAGAATCATCTAGTCCAACCCCCTGCAATGCAGTAATCTCAGCTAAAGCATCCATATTCTACTGATGTTTAAATGTGTGCATTTCTTTAAAAAAATGGTTGCTTTTCCCTGTATATTTAGCTGCTTCTATTTTAGCAGTAAGTCGCCTGTCAGGGAAAGAGGCAGGATATAAATAAATATAACAACAACAGCAACAGGAGCAGCCTGTTCAAAGTCACCTGTGAGCATATGATTTGCACAAATGCTATCCATGAACATTCCCAGTGGTGCATTTTGGTGGCGCAAAGTGGCCTCCTTGGTTTTGGCACCATCTCTAAGGCTGTGGTGGAGAAGAGCATCAGTGGCCCTCCAAAGGCTACGGGCGATGGGAACTGTCTTCGAGCAACATCTGGAAGGGCACAGCAGTTCTGAACTCTAGAAAAAGAAAGCACCCTTCTTTGCCAGTAGTGCCTCATATTGAATCAGCAGCCATTTGTTCATCTACTGCAGTGCTGTCTACACGGACTGGCAGCAGCTCTCCAGGGTTTCAAGCAGCAGATCCTACCTGGGGATGCTGGGACTTGAACCTGAGACCTTCTGCATGCAATCAAATGCTCTGCCACTCAGCTTCTGTGGCCCATTCTCAGGTAGCCTTGAGAAACATCACTGCAAGACTGAGCTGTGAATCCAGAAGGATCCATTCAAGCCTCACCTCCATTATAAACTTGGAGAAGCCGAGACCCCACCCATTTACTGGCACAGGACAAGAAGGGAATGCACAGAGACCGATCCAAAGTGCTTGGCGAAGTAGGGATTCAAACCCAGTCCTCCTCAGCTTTAAAGGAACTGGGCTGTAAGTGAGGAGAGAGACACCCTGGAGGGTCACTGCCAGTCAAAGAAGACTGGGAAGTGCGGGAGAGCTAAATAGCAGGCTGACCCTGTGTAAGGTCTCTTCCTTCATTCTCCCTTCAGAGGGCCAGCAGTGCATGCACATCTTCCCAGGGTCAATCTTGCAGAATATCAGCTGGGGAAGACCTCTTTCTGGCAGAGATCCTGGAGAGTTGCTGATTGGCTGCCACCAGTCAGCAAAGACCAACCAGGTGTCATCCAGATATTGGTAAGCTAAAACTCCCATCATCCTTGAATGGAAGTGTAATCTGGAGAGCAGGGAGGTGGGCACACAGTCCTGGGCTAGATGGGACAATTAAAACAGGGTCCTTTATGCAGGAGGCCATCCCCTAGTAACAGCTGGCTGGGCATACACTATACCTTTAAAGCACATTCAATACACATTTTCGACCCCTCACTGCAACCTGTTAAAAGTTGCTGGGAACCGTAACTGTGAGAGGTAAAACTACAGTGCCCAGAATTCTTTTTAGGAATAGGATTTGTTCTGAATGAGCTTTAAAAGTACGGAACAATGCATGCAGCCTCTCTTTATTCTTAAGGGGGGGGGAATCAACACCTCTCTTTCACACCCCTCCTCCCTAGGAAGTGTTGCTGATAACTCTCTTCTAAAGGGCAAGAGGCAAAAGTCAGGATGCCTATTTATAAAGCCTGGTGGGGTCCAAATGTAAAACCAGAGAAAGGCCAGAGAGAGTCTCATGTTTCGGCAAGAAGTCCGCCAAAATTCATTGGCCAGTTAAAGTGATGCTCTCCCAAGAGGGTGAGGCAGCTTGGGGTGTGGGGGGGCTGCCTAGCTGCACAATATGGCAAGCAGCAAACAAGTTAAATGTGGCTTTTGCAATGTGATAAAAATACAGAGGGCATGTTAATTGCTTTCATTTAAAGATAAATATATCTGGGGGGGGCAGGGCATGCAGGGCTGGATGAGTAGCACCAGGTGCCATCCAACGAAGCCAAATGTCAGAAGACTCCTTCACAAAACAGTTTTACTCTGTTTTGTGAACTCCCTCCCACAAGATGTAGCAATGGGCACCAGGGATGGCAACTTGAATAAAATATTTGGGGGGACAGGTAAGCCCTGCCCCACATAATTGTTCACACGATGCAGCACATAAACACCATTTGAATGGCAATGCCTATTTATTGGGGGGCTCAAATATTTTACGGGGGGGGGGGGGAGAGAAGACCCTTCAACCCCTAGGAGTTGGCTCCTATGATGGCCACCAACTTGGATGGCTTTAAAAGAGGACTGGACAAGTTCCTGGAGGAGGCAGAGGAGGCAATTTGTGGCTTAGTGTCAGTGGTTAGATTCTTCACTCCACTGCTGGAGGCAGTATTGCTTCTGACTCCCAGTTGCTGGGGGCTGCTAGTGGGGAGGGGGCTGTTTCCCTTGGGTCCCACTTGCAGGCTATTTCCCACAGGGTCATCTGCTTGGCTACTGGCAGGGCAGGGTGCTAACCTAGTTGGGCCCCTTTGGCCTGACCATGTTGGCCAGGCTCTTCATAAGTTTTTATTCACCATCCTTCTTGGCATCCTGGCTATTCCAGGCCATTATCAATTTTCATCAACTGCCTGAAACGCGGGTCAAGGCAATGGCCAAGGTGGCCAGCCATGTCTCCTCTTTATGGTTTGCCTCCCGAAACTACTTAGGAGTTACTGAATTCTTTCTTTTTGCTACGACAAAAAAAGCAGCAGGGGGGGGAGGAATACTGTGTGGCCTTCTCAATGGCAGAGGCTTCTCAATTGCCAAGGAAATGTAAATGCAGTCTACCTTCTTTCCCACCAATCCCGAGTTCAGCTTCCTTGCTAGAAACTCCACCCCACTGCAAGGGGGGGGGGGTAGAGAAGAGAGCTACAGCCACATGGTTTGGGAGGCATCAATTGTTGCGAATTCCATCAGCAAATTCCTCCACGGTTTGCCTGAATTCATTTAGTAGATCCGAAGGGGGGCTGGGGGAGAGAGACGGGAGGTGATTTCCTCACCAAATAATCTCTCTTCACCCCTCCTCTTTTCAGCTGCTCCGAAACTGAAGTTGTTTAAAGAAAGAATGAGATGGCTGCAATCCAGGGCTCTCTTGAAAAGTGTGTTTGGAAAACTCAGGAACCCAGATTACAATTAAATTGTAATTCTGTGCGTTTGTGTGCGTGTGTGTTGGGGGGTTGCAATAAAAGGCTACAGCTTTTTGCCAATTTGTTCACTGAAGATTTCCCCCTCAGCTCTCCCCACACGGCCGCCGCCGCACGCCCCCAGCCTTACACAAGCAACAACTTGATAAAGAAAGAGAACGAGGGGCAAATTTTTCTCCTTCACACTAATTCCCATTCCCCAATTCTTTCTTTGGGGATACACGCGCCTACCTAGAAGTAAGTCCCACTGAGCTCCAGGAGGCTTACATGCAAGTAGACGCTCCTGGGATTGAGCTCCAAATCGAACTTCCACAGAAGAACGGCGTCGGGCTTGCAAGCTTTGTCCCAAGTTTGCAAAGGCGGAGGGGGCCCGGTATCGAGGAGTTTGGGGTCCATTTCCCGCACCCACCCCAACGAGGCCCTGCTTTCCAAGGCAGTTCAGACAGCATGGGTTGCCAAATCAGAACTGGAAAAGTATTGGTAGAGCGAGAAAGAGTCGTGGAATATAATAAAATTAAACCCCGAGCCTACTCCAGAACTGACGACAAAGAAGGCTTCTATTTCCCCCACCCCGCAGAAAGTGACCCAAAGCCGGTCCCCCACGGCTACTCCACTCCCCTAACTCCCCGCCGCCCCTCACCGTTGATTTCGTGGCTGGGCGCCTCGCTCTGGCTGAAACCTTTGGCCACGTAGAGCTTCTTGACTTCGGAACAACTTCCCGAGCGCGGCTCGGCCGACGACGAGGCTGCGGCGGCAGCGGCGGCGGCGGCGAGAAGCAGCCAAAGGAGCGGCCGGCTCCAGGCGGCGGGGGCCGGGGGCCGGAGCCGTGGGCGGGCCAGCATGCTGGACGAAGGCGCGCGGGCTCCGGAGAGGAGAGGGCGCCGCTGGCCACACGGCCCGGCGGAGGACGGCGAGGGCGCCCTGCCGCGCGCGGCGAGGCTCCCCACCGCGGCCGAGTCCTCGGCGGCTCCGCTGCGGAGAAGAAACTTTAGGCGCCTCGGAGGGAAAGACGCAGCGGCGGCGGCGGCGGCAGAAACACCAGCCGGGACAGGCAGCGGCGGCGGCGGCAGCCCCCAGGAAAAGCAGGAGCAGCCCGGCGGGGCGGAGTGGAGCTGGAGTCCTGCCTTCGCCTCCGCCTCTCCAAGCGCGCGCGCGCACCTCCCTCCGCGCGGGGAAGCCGGCAGGCGCGCTCGGGGGCGGGATGGGAGTGCGGAGAGGGGGCAGTGAATCGGTGGGCTGGCCCCAACCGCGAATCTCCCTCCCTCCGCCCCTGCCCATAATGAAGATAAGAGAGAAGCGGCTGAGAGTTCGCAGGGGCTCTTTTAAAAAAAAATAAAATAGATTGCGCGGGTCTCGCTTCCATTCCCTAGGGTGCCCTCCCTTCCAAAAGCAGATTTTTGGCCGCCGCTACGATCCTGGCAAGCCGCACGCCCCTCCCCCTCCGTCTGCGCCAGAAGGGAGACCCATTGAGTTCAATGAGAGCCTAAGGAACAGGTGAGGG